>NC_137073.1:102962249-104256599 GCF_951640355.1 Cnephaeus nilssonii | reverse complement strand
AGATAAGTGGGAAAGCTGCTCTTTTGTAAAAAGGTAGTCAGGAAAGGCCTTACTGAAAAACAACATTTGAGCATATACTTACATTAGCTATTGCTGTGGCATGTTGGACAAAATATTTCTGATGCCCAGAAATTCATGCTTGGGAGGCTGATGTTATTAACTTATTAGCTTTAAGAAATTTCCACGTGCATAATAGTCTCTACGTATATAAAGTTCTCCAGTCAAATTTCCCAAAAGAATCTCAGCTTCAAACATTTAAAAGTAACTCATCATCTTCTCCCAAAACAATTTCTTCTCTCCTTCCTCTTCAATTTAGTAAGAAGCGCAACCACTCGTGTGTGGCAGTTCAAAAATCTGGGTGTCATTTAGAAAGCCTTCCTCTAACTCCCCGCCCAGGCTGTCGAGGGTATTATCTCATCAGGGAAGGTGCATTTTCTCCTCTCCCAATCCCACTGCTAATATTGTCCTAGTGCAAATACGGCTACCTCCCAGCTCCCTTTATTTTTGTCTTTATAAGTTTGCTCATTTTGCCAGAGAACTAAAACCAATAGCAGAGAGAAAAATAGTTTTGTTTGCTCCTAACAGAAATAGTGCCTTCCAGAAATAGACTTGCAAAGCGCTCATCCAGAGCCATCCCTGCACTATATTCTCTTTCTGAAGAGACGAAGGGGACTGAAGATGATTGATTTAAGATATCTGTTATTGCTGACTGCTAACATTTAGACTTGAGAAGTTATACTCTAAGTCGTATTTTAAAAACTATAAAGTGAGGTTTCTGAAAAAATATGGTATTTACATTATAAGAAATAGTTTTAAGATTTGCATTTTTTTAAAAAAATCATTACGTGAAGTTTCTGAACAAAAAATAAGCATTCATAAGAAATACAATTAAGATATACTCTTATAATATTACAAGTTTTTATAATGTCAATTTAAGACATTAGCACATGCATATTGAAACAGCTTACAACTGATCATTAAATGTAATATTCCATTTGACAATGCCACTTAATAATACAAATATTTGCTATGTATTTATGATGCCAGGAGGATACATAGCTCTTACATCTGTAAAAAAATTCTCCCCAACTCCCAATTAGTCCATCTTCCCCATTCTTGAATCATCCTAAACCCAATACTTCACCTCTCTCAACCCCCAGGAAATTTGCTAAGGCTTTCATTCTTCTATTTAAGGTATTCTTAACGTTACAAATCACGTATTTACATGTCTGTGTATGAAATGAATGTCTGGCATTATCCACATCTACAATACCCTCCTCCTGAATCTACATCTTCATTTTGGCTGTATCAACCAGCTGCTCACTAGCAGTTACTCTCACTACAAAGGCACTTACTTGACAAATACTACTAACATCCTAGTGCAAGCAGAGTGTTGTGGAAGAAAAGTAAAATGAATAAATTATTATTCTTTCTTTCAATGCTATTATATCGTGACACATGAAAAAACATGCATGGGAATTATAGCAACATGAGTGGTATGTGCACAAGTTGCTAGAGGTCAGAAGAAGATGAAATTCTTCTGGCTGCGCTGATCCAGAAAACTTAATAGCGGAGCTGGCAGGTGTGCAGGGCCTCGGGGTTGGGTGTAATTTTAAAATGTCAAGGTAGAGAGTTAGCTGTGCTGAATCATATTGTGTTAGGTTAAATGTCCATAAAACAGGTTTCACAAATTATCATGTTTTCAATTTGTGAATAATCTTATAACTTAAAATGTACTCTCATAGGAATGAAGAAAATATAAAATTATAGGCCTAGCATAGATATATTACAATGGTTATTTACATAATAAAAAATTTGTAATTTTACAAAAGATTTTTACTCCAGTTGCTAAACAACAAATCTTCACACGCAGAAAAAAAATGTCATTAGCATAACTTTCTAGTTATATTCACATTTACCTTGACAACTAATATGCAAATTATAAAATGAGCTTTATAAGAACCTTTCTGACATTACAAATCTTGTCTTATAAAGTATTTTTCTTATGGCTAAGATCCAGTTTCTTTAGATATTCGTAGGAATATGAAGCTATCTGTCTTTGAACTGAATCTGGGGGGGGGGGTCTAAAAATTAAGAAAACAATATTGTTGTCTGAATTGGTATTAAATACTAGAAATTATCAAAATCCCATTATTCATGGATTGGGCTGGTTGGAAGTGTCCCATTTCTTACTCGTGGTATTTGAATACATGCTTATCACTGGCTGAAGTGAAGCGACTCACAGACCGTGCACAGCAGTGGTTCCCAGCCTTTTTGTGGCCATGCCCCACCCAAGCATCTCTAAAATCCTGATGCCCCCAGTGACATATAATTCTTATTATTCAAAAAGTGAACTCCTATTCACGTGGAGGAAGCCTAAAAGGCCATTAACTTGGTCTAAACAAGCTTCCAAAAAACATGGCATCCATGAAAGAGAAAAATAAAAGAACAAAAGGACTTTTGAAGTACTGAGGAAGAAATCACTAAGAAATTGTTTTAAAAAATAATAATATGAAGTGATATGAAAAAATAGCAAATAAGGTTTCAAAACATATAACGGAGAACTAAAATGCATAAATATGTCACAATATATACTTATATACTGCATATGAGGCCCCTAAAACCGTAAGAAATGCAAAAAATTCACTGTTAATAACTCATTCTCCAATTATCCCCCTTAAAAATCAAATTGCCCCCAACCCCCAGGGGGTGTGCACGCCACACTGGAAACCACTAGTGTACAGGATGATTGGTTACAGTAAAGTCAAGCCTACTGAACCCCTGAAAGAAGGACTCCTCTCACTGGCATGGTAAGGAGAGATCTGGTTGTTTTCATCGCTACTGTTTTCCCTGCTCCCCTTTGGACGGCCCTCTGCTGGGTCCTGCAAAGCCCATGGGCTTACACAGGCTCCAATGGCAGCCCAGGTCAGTGGGTAAAAGGCCTGTGCTCCGCCTCACAGGAGGATGTCAGGGATGTCAACACCAGGCCCCAGCACATTCCTGGCTGATAGGGGGTGTCTTCCTGGCAATGAGTTAAACTGACTTGAGATTCAGGCTTGACAGTCAAGTATCTGGAGCCTTTGACCAGACATGCAGCACACAGTGTTCCTTCCTTGTTGCCATAGAGAGAGAATAAAGACAACGCACCTCATCAACCCCTCTTCAGAGGGCTCTCAACCTTATTCCAGTTCCTTTTGCATTTTATTTTATTTTTAATTAGATGTATGGGGTGACAGGGGTTAGTAGGATTGTGCAGGTGGAAGAAGCATTAGATAGGAGGGCTGGGGAGGCAAACGTCACGCTGTCCCTCAGTCTCTTAGCCAGGTTTGGAGACGGCAGGACTTCTGAGTCCTAGCAGCTCAGCAGCATGGGCATTCTCTTGTCTCAGGTGCTGTGCTCAATGCTGACCTGTACTAACTCACTTGCCTCTCCCAACACGCCACAAAGTAGGTGCTATTGTTATCCCCATTGCATCGCTGAGAATATACAGGCACAGAGAAACTAACTTGGTCAAAGCCACACAATTAAAACAACAGGATGGGGAGCCAAACTCTTGGTTCTGTTCTACAAAAGAGCAAAAAAAATAAAAATAAGATATTTTCTTTATTCTGAGATAAAAGACACACAAACCGAAAATAATAGAGTGACTGGAAAGTGACATCTGTGCCACATGTCCACTATATCCTCCTGCCTGCTGTTCACTCACCGGGACTAATGAGCATGTACAACTAATGTCTGCAGATGACATCGCTGTCATCCCATGACTTTGAACTTCCCGAAGTCGCCTTGCACATCAGGAGATACGTTTTTAAACACAACTTTATCATTTATGCTTACATATAAGTGTATAAAAGCTAGTCTAATAATTAAATATACCCAGAACTACCGTCATCTTCAAGCTCTAAGTTGTAAACTAGCTCATAAATCGGGCCCAAGACCAACTGAGTCAACTTCACATGACCCGTCTCAGGGGGCACACTGGAAGTAAGTTCCTTCTTCTCCCTTTGGTCATGTTTCTGTCTCCTACAATATCTACCAGGGTCCCTCAGACATCCTGTAACAAAAATAACAAAGAGTGAAGAGAATTTAGCTGTAGACAGAACTCAATACAAGCAACAAAGAACACAAAAGGAAGTTAAATGAGCACTGATCTACAATCTAGTTTTGTGAGGCTTAGATAATAGATACAAAAAGAAAAACAAAGCCCTAGCCGGTTTGGCTCAGTGATAGTTGCCTTCCGTTAGGGTTGCCGAATGGACCTAACACCTCTCACATGGGAAATGAGACTGCAACCGAGGTACATGCCCTTGTCCGGAATCAAACCCAGAACCTTCAGTCCGTGGGTCCATGCTCTGGCTGGGCTGCCCCCTCTTTGCACTCCTTCCAGGTAAATACAACCCGCCCCAGACCCTGAATGGACTCACGTGGAGTTTAAGACAAATGTGTTTCCCAAACTGCAATTCCTCTGCTTTTCTAGAATAAATGCAATTTCTAGTAATTTAGGTCAACAAGGGGGTGGCAAACATGAGGTTAAAAGTTCCAAAAGAGGGAGGAATTGTCTGTTCTATATGTGCTTTCTAGAGAATTTACACTACCTTGTGAATGGGAATAGGTGTTTCTTATGGCCAGTAGTTCTATTTCAACAGATTCTGGCATACTGTTTAATAATTCTTATTATCCAATGGTTGTAAGTGTCAACAATTAATTAGAAGAGAAAAATCACTTAATAGTTAAGGTCCTTTAAGTGATAAATTGACACTGAGACAAGTTGTCTAAACAGGACAGTTCCATGATCTATAGGTATGCATGTTCATGGGTACATTGGGCACACATTTCACACTGCAGCTTCTTTGTTCTTCACCCTTGACATTGGCTAATATTATCAATCAATCCTCAGAGACAAATCACCCATTGGGTGGGCGTGGTAATTATTCCACTTGTATGTACAGGGTGGGCAAAAGTAGGTTAACAGTAATGGGTGCATGAAGCACAAGAGTTTATTCATGTATTATTGTTTATTAATTATTGTGTTATTTTCCATATGAACAACACTAAACCTACTTTTTTTTCTCCACCTTGTATTTTTCTCTCTTTCAACTTTCTTGGGTTTTTGTGGACAAGTAAACAGCCATAAGCAACATTTTATTGAAAATGATAAGATAGCAGCACTTTAATTTTTTTTCCAAACTTTAATGAAAAATATCTCAGCAAAATCTGTTTTCAGAAGGGGGTAGCACTCAAAATGTACATTTCAGTGAACAACCGAATAACAAATGGCACAGTTAATTCTCATAACTGGTATAAGAAATCTCCCCAAAGTCAGAAGTGATATTTGGTGTTTTACTGGCAGACTCCCTCTTCACTGAAAAGAAGATAGCACAAACGTGCTCATGGAATAAACTGCTCTTAAGTGGCAGGATAATGTTATGGGTGACAATTATGTCAAGTATAAAAGGTTCATATTGGGGAGAAAGGAAAATGTGGCATCAAATTTCGGTTAAGAGAGTGGTTCTTAAATTCTAGGATATAAATTTAATTTCTTCTGCAATAATTACTGTACATTATATTTAGGATTCAGCTTTCCTGATAAATTAGGAGAACAAATACAAGGTAATGCATCTTCACATAAAAGAACTTTGTCTCTCCTGGGAGTTAGTGTATTAAATTTTAAATTCTGCACAAATTTTAGTCTCTGGCACATTTCTACACCTATCTCTATTTTTTATTGTTACTAAAATAAAACACTTAGAATAGTTTTCAGGGGTTCACATCAATAGATCAAACTATTGTCATTGAGGGCATATTGTTGAATTTATTATATAGAACAAAAAAATAACATTTAAATGGGTAATATGAAGTACCTGATAGTTAACATTAAATTAATAAGCCCTAATGAATAATATACCATCACTAAATATACCTAATAAATAATACACCATCACTAAATCAGGACCTTCACTAAATGAGGAATTTTTAGGGATCAGATACCTAAGAAAAGATTACCAATTATTTTTTGTACAAAAAAATGTTTTCCAACAAAATTCATGACACCAATTTCAAGTTTTCATTTTTCCTTAAGGAGAGATTCAGTTTAATTAGAGCGTAATAATCCTAACTCTTCTGGCGTGGTCCCCAGTTGGCAAGAGAAGGACTGGGATCCAATTCGATTCCATCTGTAGAAACTGGTGTAAGCCACACAGATTTCCTCGAAACAGAACACTCCAGAGGGATTAGATGACAATCCTGATGCATATCCTCAGGGTATAGCACAACTCACTTTGAAAAAGGAGAGTACCTTCTCAGACTGCCTGTGTTCTGATCCCACCATCACAAACAGGACAGATGAAACCATGATGCATATGTTTGTATCTGAGTCGCAGAACAGCCCGATCCCAGGTATAACGAATCCATCAGCGAATATACAGATATCGGCTGTACTAGTATGTATGTGGGATAACGGATCAGCATCCAGTCCATAGAACAAGTTATTTTCCTATGCACATTCCCAGCACGAGGCTGCATCACAGCAGCAAGGAGAAACAAGACCCCTGAAGGCACAGAGACCTTCATCTTGGCAGACCCTCCGCACAGGACTTCTCTGGAAACAGCCAATTTTCTTGTTTTAATAAAGATAACGTACTGTACTTTGAACCTCTCCTGGCTATAAAATTCTAAATCTGGGGTAGCTTCTGTAGTTTCAGGTAGATTCTAAGTAATAGAAGTGTTTTGTTTGTCTTGTTTTTAAATCTAGAATCTCTTTTTCCATGTTACTTTGCATAAAAGTTCACCCCATAAAATAAATTAGACCAATCTTCTGTCATAATAAGTAAAACACTATATTGCGAATGTGGTCCCAAATTTTTTGAAGTATTGAAAATCTTCAAGGGCTTAGGATTGAAAAAGAAAATTAACGAGAATGAAGAATCCTTAGGTGTAGATATAAATGACTGAAGCTATTTTGCCAGTAAGAATGATCGTGGAACATCAACAGGAGTTGTTTTTTGACTGCCAATATTAGCATAACCTGTAATTTTTTATAGGAGCCACAAATATCTTTAAGAATAAAAATAAATAATAGAGAATTTCAATAGCTATTGATTTTCAATTATTCATGAATTCTTCTACTTACATAGTCCAATGGCTTTAATAAATAGTATTTCATTAAAACATATGTTCTGAAACAAAATTATGGATTTTGCTTAAGAAATTTTCCTGGAATCAACATTTTTTAAAATATGTTTTTATTGATTTCAGAGAGAGGAAGGGAGAGGGAGAAACAGATAGAAACATAAATGATGTGAGAGAATCATTGGTTGTGGACACTTAACCCACCGAGCCACACCAGCCAGGCTCAACATTTTTTTCTTGAATTGTTTTTATTTCTGTGTACTTCACTCAATACATATGAATGCACTTAAAGAAATGTAGTTCGTTTTAATATAACTATAAAAATTCAAGTAATCAATTATTTGAATGTTTTATGTCTTAGTCATAAACATGCCAGGTAGTGTCTACTTCCATGTAGACAGAAGAGAAAGACTACTGAAGATTTAGATTCTCCACATACATTTCCTAAGGCACTGACAAAAAATTCTGGTGACTTATTTTTTTTAAATTTCATGGATCGAACTATTTCCATTTTGAAAATGTTAAGAAAATAAATATGCCTTAATATACCCTAGTGCTTTTGTTTTAAAACTAGAAGCCCAGTGCGTGAAATCACGTGGCCCTGCCATGCCCGCAGCCCCACCCACGCCGGTCTTTGGTTGTTACGGCGTTAGGGCCACTGGGTTTTTATAATATAGATTTGCTTGATAAGATCACTAAGTATTTCATTTTCAGAATGGAAAACTAATTTGGAAATTACCAGTTTTCCCCTCAAATCCTTTGGATCACCAAACAAAAATGTTTTGTTTTGTTTTTAAATATGTTCTATACATTTTTTTTATTTTCAGGATAATGGCATGACTTTGTTAGTCCTTACACACACACACACACACACACACACTCCACATGGGACCCTGTGTGCTGCATTCATATTAGCAAACTACAAGTTTAACTTGCTCATGGCATCCTTACTTGCCCCTGATGGTGAGCCATATTTAGCAAGACAGCAAAGCTGGTCAATCTCTGTTAACACCTGGGCAGTGTTCCAACGGGGATACCCACATCTTTAAAAGACAGACACGGAGCCTCATTTAACCTTGCGACTGCCAACACTAAGATGCAGAGGAGCAAAGAAAATGTGTTCTTGGCTCTCTAAATGGCTACAAGAGGATGAGAGAGAATAATTTATTATTATTATTATTATTATTATTATTATTATTATTCACGAATTTTCCCTAAATTAAGATCATCCCTATTTTCTCTGGGTCTGGGCCAAACACTTTGGGAGGCATATTAGCACTTACAGCCTGTTTAGGGGACTCTAAAAGTATCCAGTGTCAACTTATGAAATGGCTGCCCTTTGTGAGAAGAAGCGCTCCCATGCCTCTCTCCCCAGGGCCCCAGGTCCCAGGACTCAGAGGGGAAAGGGTTCTCTCCATTGTTTGATGAGGATGCACTTCTTTGCTTTCAGGGGGCCCACAGTGTGTCACGGTATCATGATGCAAATGACTCTGCCATTATAAATTCAGAGGAAGCCTGCTCCTGGCACTCTCTCTTTGGCATGAAAGAAGAGGCATCCCTGTTGCTGAATCAGTCACAGATAATGAGGATTTTAGTGAAGCCAGCCCACTGAGGCATTCTTTTTAAAAATATATATATATATATATTATTGATTTTTTACAGAGAGGAAGGGAGAAGGATAGAGAGTTAGAAACATCAATCAGCTGCCTCTTGCACACCCCCTACTGGGGATGTGCCCGCAACCAAGGCACATGCCCTTGACTGGAATCGAACTTGGGACCCTTCAGTCCGCAGGCCAACGCTTTATCCACTGAGCCAAACTGGTCAGGACGACACTGAGGCATTCTTGACTTCTCTACTGAACACAAGGAGCCCTGAAAAGTAGTGCCAGCTCTAAATATTGCCCATGGTGCTTACCTTTTCTGGATCCTAGTTTTCTCAACTGACAAATAAAACCATTAGACTGAGTGACTGCCAAGGGGAATTTTAGCTGTAGTATTTACCTGACTCTCAGGTGATTAAACCTCATCATTAGCAATGACACAAGAAGAGAAGAAATGGGAGAGGGAGAAGGAGAAAGAAAGGGATGGAGTGAGGAATGGAGAGAGGGAGGGAGGGTCGAAGGGAGGAAAGAAGGAATAGGTGCATAAAACATAGACACATCTTCCGCACATAGATTATTTCTCTAAACTACCACTCTAGTACAGCAGCCAGCTCTTTACCCTAACTGCATTCTCCTTATACCAGTCAGACTCATCATCTCCCTCACCTCCAAATAACCTCCCCTGCCACCTGCTCTTCTTTGGATCATGGTGAAAGGACAGAAGTCCCATCAGTGTGGGTACAGAGAGTGGCATTCACTGGGCACGAGGAGGAAAGTTACCTGACAATTCTGGCCCACAGACTGTCTGAGTCCGAACATATATGAGTAGTCAGGAATCAGAGCTCAGAGCAGAAGCGGGGGGTGAAAATATATGCAATGTCTTCAGGGGAAGCTATGGATGTGGAATGAGTTCACCCAGGAAGAGAAGTGCAGATGATCAAACAGGTAACGGGGGAAAAGGGTGATTTTCTTTTCAACTAGCAGAGGCCAACAGACATCGACATGCAGATAGATCCAAAGCTAAAAGCCACAAGCCTTCTGACATCCGAGCTGCCAGGACCAGTGGTGCACAAGGGGACGTTCAACCCTGGCGTCTGCAGTACCTGGCGTCTGCTTACTTCTCCCTGCTTCTACCTGAGATGGGAGCTCCAAGGATACTCAAAGGGATACCTAAGTTGAGAAGTGGATGCTCAAACACCCTCTAATCTTATTAAAGAAGATATGTTTCTTTCTTAATTATTCCACAATTAAATACCAACAAATCAATGTAAAATTTTCAAAGCTATATTTAAAGTACAACTTAGTGAAATGAGCATAGACTTTGAAATCCTTTAGCCCAACATCTCTTTCTGGCTCGATCACTTCATAAGATACTTGACTTAAGTTTTTATCTACCTCTGTATGAAACAAATAATAACCAAACAGCCAAAAGGCACTGTGTGCCCCAGTGTCTTGTGGATAGTAGTGGTGTCTGCCTCATTGAGGTTAAAGGCTTCACATGAGCAGGGACTTGGTCACAGCAGATGATCAAAATGTAGTCATTCCATGGCTGTACCTCAGTAATCATACAGAGTGGCCATGCCTGGCACATGGACATCACCCTACAAATCACTCCCTTAACCTGACTCCCCCCATTCAACAGGAATTCAGCTGAGCAAACAGGAGTAAATAGTTTATGGACACAGTCACACACGAGTCAATGGTACAGGTGGAGACAGGCATGCAACACGTGAGCGGCAAACAGCAAACTCCAGCAGCTGCCCTTTCAGAGCAGGAAATAACGCCGGGCAGCTGGGGGAAGGTGCGAGCTCTCCTTGTCCAGCTGCCACTTGGGGACAGTTTTGAAACAATGTGGGGCTGAGGCTGTCAGAGTCTCACAAAGCTACCTGCACAGCTCGGTTACGCTATGCCGATCCTTTCCATGGAAGAAAGTCTGACGTCTGCATTAGAATCACATAGGGAAGGGAAAGCTGTTGTCTGGAGAAACTAAGTCAGGTCAGCTCTAGAACTCATGCATCTGCCAAATAAATGAGAAGGATGTCTGTAGCAAGATGAGAAAAAGCTAGAAAAAAGAATAGGTGCTTAATATTCATTTCATTGCAAAAGGTATTTTTATCTGTTGGGCTGCTAATTAGTTATTTGTTTATCTTAAAAAAAGAAAGTTACTTCCTAGAGAATTCAGATGAAAACTACTGAGGTTCCATTAAAAAAAAAATAGACAATCACTATCATTTGGAGGTTAGAACAGTTCGAAGTTCCTCCAGGATCTTGGAAGATCAGAGTCAGTGCCTTGCTTTTTATCTGTTGGGAAAAAGGTTTTGTGATGGTTTAGACTCTGCTGATAGTTGCCATGGGGTAACCGGCTGTGTCATCAGTTAAGTGGTCTCTGTAGGCAGCTTACACCGTATTATGTTCTCTTTTTTCAACCTTTTTATTTTCTGTGCTATTTCACGTAAACAAAAGTGAGACTGAACTCAATGCAGAGCTTAGCATGGACCTTTCTTTTTCTCTCCCAGAAAGGGCATACAGAGAAGTGAGATGATAAGAAATGATAATTCGATCATGACTATTTGCCCAGATCTGCTCACAACTCATAACCAACTGGCTGCAGGTGGCTTCAGGACAAAGACAAAAAGCATCATCAAGCTAGCAATAGTAGCTACCATAATTTCTCTAAATGTGTAGCTATGTCATTTTATAAAAAGGATAGATTAAATAAATATATTGATTTGCTCTATAAAAATGGTTACAGTTTTAAACACAATTTTCTACTGTGTACTTTCTCCCTTTTTCTCCCTCTTCCTCCATTCCCACGCTGCTTGGTCTCTCTCCTTCTCTTTCTCCACGTCACTGGAAAACCAACAGAAAGAAGATAAGTCCTGAACAAAAGAATTTTGATTGATTGAATCAAAAATGTTTTCCTCTCTCCAGAAATCCCATACACCATAGACCCAAATATGTCTAATTAAAATCCTGCTGTTTCCAGTATCTAATAACTAATGTAGAGCCATTGGAATTCTCATATGTGATGAAAGAGTAGTTATAAAGGAGTTGTTTTCCATGTTAAATTTCACTAGCAATAAACAATCCATTAGGGATCTCCCCAGAAATCTACAAGCCAGTTCACCTGTAAAGAGAGGTCTTTAAAGCTATCAGACTGGAAAGAGTTGGAAGGGACAGAAATGCACTTTCTTGGCAATTCCTGGCCTGAGAACCAGCAAATTCATAGAGATATTGAACAAACGCCCTGCTGTCAAGAGCTTTGCAATCCATTTAAGGAAAAAGGCACACACCACCTGAGATGAAGGCCAAGCCAGCATTCCAGTCAGTGAGTATTATTAGGGACTCAGAAAAGAGAGCTCTGTGGCTTAGAGCAGCTAGGAAACACTCCCTGGAAAAATGGCATTTAAAACCCAAATTTTTGCCTGTGACACAAGAACACTGGGCAGCAGGATGGGAAGAATCTAAAAAGTGAAACTGAAGTACTTTATTTCTCCCTACGGCTAGATAAATGAGACAAAAGCACAAGGTACAGGACATGGGTATGGAACTGAACTTTTTCCAGATTTCTGTTTTTCTACTCTCTAGCCAACTGTCAGAAAAAAATACTGAATTTTTTAATAAGTGAAATAGAGAGTAGAGAAAATTCACATGGATTAGTCTGTTTGGGGTGGAGGGCAAGCATGTCTGGCCTTTCTCATATATCTCTATGTCACTGGATTTGTCTTATTGAGTAGATTTTTTTTTTTTTGTCTTCTACAGTTTGGAACAAAAAAATCTAATGAAGTTTCTTGCCTCACTATGGGCAGGCAATCTCAAAGGAAAGGGTCCGTGGGAGCTCAAATGCTGGAAATCAATCCTAAATCCAGCAAGCAGCTCATCTGAGAACTCTGGATAGCCAGCCAGGAAGGCAGGGTTCCTGTGGATTCTGTCCTTGACCTCCAGGCCTGTGTTCTCACTTGGACACCAGGAGCTGGGATGACAGCTGACATCAGCTTGCTCTCACCTGATCCCTTTCCAATGCTACAATCCCAGGAAATGGGATTGTCATTTGTGTTACAAACACACACAAGTTAAAAATAAACCAGATCTGAGTGAAGGCCTAAAATGTGTTCCTATGAGTCAAACACGTCATCTTCTGCACGTGGATTTCAGTACATTGATTTTTGTGGCTGAGAACCCTTTTAAAAATAACAGTAGAATTCCAGTTATGTTATAGTTAGAATATCTAGGGATTCTAACCACCACCTAAAGTTTTGGTTTGTTTAAAATGGCAAAAATAGAAGAACCTTTACAGGTCCTGACAATGCATCGATCTTTTCCAAACAGAAAGTGAGAAAGAATGGAATGTGAGTCCTAATGGGTTGAACGGTCTCTTTCCAATTCTCAAAATATAACTGTACTTGGAGATAAAGTCTTTTAAAACATGATTAGATTAAAATGAACCCTTGGTGTGGGCCCTAATCCAATATGATTGGTGTCCTTATAAAAAGAGGAAATTCAGACACACCAGGGAGGTAAACACACACCAAGGAAGGGTCATGTGAGGATGTATCTCAACTTGTCATTGGTCAATGTGAGTGGCATGATGTTTGCTACATCATCCTTTTAGAATCTGAAGAAGCCACATGATCTATAACATCTTAGGTGATAACTCAAATGCATATTGTCATAGTGTCCTACGTACTCTGAATTCATTTCCAGCTTTATTATTGCCCAAATAAATTTTCCAATCAATTCCTTTTTGTTTCCAGACATCCCTTCAAGCATAAACCTTAGGATTTACATGGATCATAGCTATTCTAATGGCTAGAATAATTGCCAATTCCTTTCTAGCATTTTTCTGAATAAAGCATGTTAAAAAATCATAAAATGTTATGCACTGATAAATATGAATATGACAATTAGGCTTGGAAAGGCTATTGAAACATGACATCATCTAGCTTCTTACAGATGAATTCTTACAGATGAATACTGGATGAAAGTAGTTGACCACACAACTTCCAGGTAGCTTTTATTATTTAAAAAATATTCCATCCTCTATAGTATGTTTAAAAAGGACTCTAAGTATAGCATTAAAGGATTGCATTTGTTATGAGAGCAAAACAGATATATGGCGCTCTGCAGGCAATTTATAGCTGAAAGCTTTGCCCACAAACCTCTCTTGCCAGCAGAGCCATTAACATGGTAATCAATTGTGGAGAGCCATGCCCAAAGGAACCACAAAAAGCCAAATGAAACCTCGCCAGTTACTGAAAACAACGCCACTTTGGACTTCAAAACAGGACTAGCTGAATGACAGACTTTTCCTATTAGTTACTGCTTAAAGCTACAATGCCAAGCATTTCTAAAGAAAATAAATGGCTCTTGGTTTTCTCTTTGATCAGTGGAATAAAATAGTGTTTGCTATTGAATAGATTTTTCTTCATTTTCCAAAATCACTTTTGGACTGTTCCTATACATTCAAAAGAGAGTGAATTATTAAGATTGCTATTTTGATAATAAAAATAAACCACTTAATGTCATCATGTCTGGATAATTCCAGGTAAAAGCATGTTGAGAGTGGCCAATGTCATCTCTCTATGATACTGCCAATAAGATAGAGTAATTACTTAGGGAACAATGATGGCTGTGCTGGAATATTAGGATCAGATCTATGCACAGTTTTAAAAATAATCAATAAAGAAAATCTTATATAGTTAATTTTTCTTAAAGGAAGGAGGTTGTCTTTTAATACAGTTTTTTTTGTATGCAAAAACACTATTGTAACTGAAGTTTCAGTATTACAATTATAATGTAAACATTACAGTGTTTCTTTATATAAAATGTGTTTTTATTGATTTTTAGAGAGAGGAAGGGGAAGGAAAAGAGAGCTAGAAACATTGATGAGAGAGAAACATCTATCCAGATATTTATCTTTCTCTGACTGGCTTATTTCGCTTAGCATTATGCTCTCCAGATGCCTCCTGAATAGCCTCCCCCCCCGCCACTACCACCCTCGCCCTCCTCCCCCGCTCCCACTGGCCAGGCACAAAGTGTGTTTCTTTGATGTCAATTATTTTTGTGCTAATAATTTGTATCAATAGTGTGTATTCAATAGCCAATTACAATAACAAGATGGAGGCCAAATTCGTGCTGCTCCACCCTGATACCACACACGCCCTGTGATCATTTTCCATAATGTACCTAACCTTTCCCAGAGGGCCATTATATTCCAGCACCTGTCAGTGCTAAACATGGGTGATGTAGAAGCAGGTCCCTGACCACTCAGAGTATTCAGTGCAGTGTGTTCTATGGTCCTCATTTTCTGCAAAAGATGTAGTTTTTAGACTCTTAAGGCACATGTTTTGAAGCTATTTTTCTCCTTTATATCAATTTTTCTATGACAGCAAGCTTGACAACAACCTCATACTTGGAAACCAAGCTCTGCCAGTTCTAACAGGACTAAAAAACATGTGTGTCAGAGGCAGCCTCTAATTCAATACACAGTGATGCAGCTTAACCACTACAGAAAGAGCAGGAAACGGAATGTCAGGTATTTGTCTAACATGCGTGCCGGTGTCTTTCATAACACAGGTATGATATATATTTTTTATTGTCTAAAGTTTTACATATGTCTCCTTTTTCCCCTATTGAACCCCCCTCCCCCACCAGCCATTCCCACCCCGGGTAAGCCCCCACCGCCCCAGTGTCAGTGTGGATTGGTTATGCTAATAGGCATGCATACGAGTCCTTTGGTTGCTCTCTAACCAGCGCCCCTTCCTTCCCCCCCCCCCCCCCGCCCACCTCCCCTACCATTTGCCTCTGGATCTACTTTTGTTCATCAAATTATGTTGATCATTATATCCCACATATAAGTGAGATCATGTGATATTTATCTTTCTCCGACTGGCTTATTTCGCTTAGCATTATGCTCTCCAGTTCCATCCATGCTGTTGCAAATGGTAAAAGTTCCTTCTTTTTTATAGTGGCGTAGTATTCCATTGTGTAGATGTACCACAGCTTTTTAATCCACTCATCTGCTAATGGGCACTTAGGTTGTTTCCAAATCTTACTTTCTGATTGGTGTTTCTGGTTTCTTGGGAGATAGTCTGAGAAATGGGATTCCTGGGTCAAATGGAAGTTCCATTTTTAACTTTTTGAGGAAACTCCATACTGTCGTCCACAGTGGCTGCACCAGTCTGCATTCCCACCAGCAGTGCAGGAGGGTTCCTTTTTCTCCACATTCTCGCCAGCACTTGTCATTTGTTGATTTATTGATGATAGCCATTCTGACAGGCAAGAAATGGTATCTAATTGTTGTTTTGATTTGCATCTCGCAGATAATTAGTGACTTTGAGCATGTTTTCATATATCTCTGGGCCGTCTGTATGTCCTCTTTCAAAAAGTGTCTATTTAGGTCCTCTGCCCATTTTTGATTGGATCATTTATCTTCCTTTTGTTAAGTTGTATGAGTTCTCTGTAAATTTTGGAGACTAAACCCTTACCTGAAATAGCATTGGCAAATACTAGTTTGTTCTCCCATGCAGTGGGCTTTCTTGTTGTTTTGTTGCTAGTTTCTTTTGCTGTGCAGAAGCTTTTTATTTTTATGTACTCCCATTTGCTTATTTTCTTCTTAGTTTCCATTGCCCTATGAGCTGTATTGGTGAAGATATTGCTTTGGCATATGTCTGCTATTTTGGTGCCTATGGAGTCTTTTAGGATTTTTATGGTGTCCCATCTTACATTTAAGTCCTTTAGCCATTTTGAGTTTGTTTTTGTGTATGGTGTAAGTTGGTGATCTAGTTTCATTTTTTTGCATGTATCTGACCAAATTTCCCAGCACTATTTATTGAAGATACTGTATTGACTCCATTGTATGCTTTTGCCTCCTGTGTCAAATATTAATTGAGCATAATGACTTGGGTTGATTTCTGGGTTCTCTGTTCTGTTCCATTGGTCTATATCAGTGATAGGCAACCTTTTGAGCTTGGTGTGTCAAACTTCCCCAAAAAACTGAGCATAACTCGGGTAGTGTGTCACTTTGAGGAAAAAACTAACTCTAAGACTCTAGTCACAAATGTTTCATCCTCAGGAGCAGCAAATGTTTCATCCTCGGCATGCGGCCGCGTGTCATCAGAAATGGCTACGCGTGTCAGTGCTGACACGCATGTCATAGGTTCGCCATCACTGGTCTATATGTCTGTTCTTGTGCCAGTACCAGGCAGTTTTGAGAACCGTGGCTTGGTAATATATATTATTGATATCTGGTATTATGATTCCTCCTACTTTGCTCTTCTTTCTCAGGATTGCTGTGGCTATTCTGTGTCTTATTCGGGGAATTTTTGGAGAGTTTGTTCTAGATCTTTGGAATATACCATTGGTATTTTAATGGGGATTACATTGAATCTATATATGGCTTTGGGTAGGATGGACATTTTAATGATGTTGATTCTACCAATCCATGAACATGGTATGTTCTTCCATTTGTTTATGTCTTCCTCTATCTCTTTATTTAATGTCCTGTAGTTTTCCGAGTACAGTTCTTTTACATCCTTAGTTAAGTTTATTCCTAGGTATCTTAATTTTTTTGGTGCAATGGTAAATGGGATTTTTTTTCATTTATCTTTCTGTGAGTTCATTATTGGTGTATAAAAAGGCCATAGATTTCTGGGTGTTAATTTTGTATCCTGCTACATTGCCAAATTCATTTATTAGGTCTAGTAGTTTTTTGATGGAGTCTTTGGAGTTTTCTATGTACAGTATCATGTCATCTGCAAATAAGGACAGTTTTACTTCTTTTCCAATTTATTTATTCTTCTTGTCTGATTGCTATGGCTAGCACTTCCACTACTATATTGAACAGGAGTGATAAAAGTGGGCATCACTGTCTTGTTCCCATTCTTAGGGGAAATGAGTTTAGTTTTTGCCAATTGAATATGATGTTGGCTGTAGGTTTTTCATATAAGGCTTTTATTATGTTGAGATATGATCCCTCTATTCCCACTTGGCTGAGAGTTTTTATCAAGAAAGGGTGTTGGATTTTGTCAAATGCTTTTTCTGCATTGATTGATATGATTATGTGATTTTTGTCTCTCAATTTGTTTATGTAATGTATCACATTTATTGATTTGCGGATCTTGTACCATCCTTGCTCCCCGGAATAAATCCCACCTGGTCATGGTGTATGACCTTTCTAATGTAATGCTGAATCCGATTTGCTAGAATTTTGTTGAGGATTTTATCATCTATGTTCATGTAGGTATGATATTTTAATCATAATCACATTAGGTTTTTATTTCTCTGTTTTCATCATTTTACCATCTCAGATAATTTAGATTAATGATTAATTGAATGTTCCCTTCATTTTTATGTTTCTGAACATATATGTGTCAACATAAAGGAAAAAACAAAGCAAGTATATGTAATGATTAATGCATTTTAGCTTTTTACTAATTGATTTAATTTATTAGCAGTTATCAAGTCCTCATAGCAGCTAATTCAAAACAAAAATTTAGCCACTTAGCCACTTAAAATTTTACCAAAATAATTGTTCACAAAACTACTGAAATGAATTCAAGATCCAAATGGAGTGATTTAGGGTATATAATCTATAAAGAGATTCAAAAGAATGATAAATATAATTTTACAATCAACCCAACTGCCAATACACTTCTAAGTGGTTTAAAGAAACTTCCTTCCCTCCCTCCTTCTCTCCCTCCCTTCCTCTTTCTTCATAAGAACAGAAGGAAGAAGCCTTGCTCCCATTTTACAGATGTGGTTGATTACCCAGAGAAGATAAGCCAGTGGTTCAAAGGTGGGGTGGCCAGTGAGTGCCAGGGCCAAGAATCTAGCACAGACATTCTGGGGGCAAGTGCACACCATTAAGTATTCTGTTAGTAATGACATTATTCAATTTTCCAGTCAGGAACACTAAAGAAAGTGTGTTTTTGACACACTAAAAAGGTCTTATCAATAAATGGTGTCACTGTAAGAAATTAGGGGGCCAGTCACATAGGTGACAAAACATCTATTAACTACTGCTCTGTGTCTGCTGATAAATGATCCTTCAAAATGTATGAATAATACAGGGACAGAAATTGCATGTCATATGGTCAAGGAGCTAAATATATCAAACTTTTAAAAAATGATACAATTGAGCCCGGCTGGTGTGGCTCAGTTGGTTGAGCATCATCCCCTGCACTAGGAGGTTTCAGGTTCGCTTTCTGGTCAGGGCACATGACAGGGACCCAGGCTCAATCCCCAGTAGGGAGCATGCAGGAGGCTCCCAATGGATGTTTCTCTGTCATTGATGTTTCTCTCTCTCTCCCCCTTTCCCTTCCTCTCTCTGAAATCAATAAAAACATCACTTAGGTATGGGCAAAGAAAAGTATGGCTTTATAAGCAGCAAGTTGCCCAATGTCTGCATCTAAACAGTACTTTAATTTAATTACAATTTATCAAACAACAATATTTTGCTGGCTGAATTGGGCAGTGGGTTAAGAGGAGCTTGCCAGGCCTAAGCAAATATACAAAATTATTTTATTTACAATGTTTTCTGATATATTTTCCACTATATTTTCATAGAAATAAAAAGTGAACATTAACATTGCAACTTTTTACATTGAAGGCTTATCCAAAGCTATTGAAAATGAAAAGAGCATGTTATCTTACTGTGTAAGAATATAATCTAAATCAAATAGGAAATAAAAGCAAGGCAAATATTTGCCTATTAGTTGGAATATATTTGAGACAGGTGTTTGGATATGTAGATGCTTCAAATTACCTGGGTACCTATTTTTGTGTGTGACTGCAACCAAACATTTAATGACATTAATATCTCATTTTAATGGTGGCTCTACAAAATAAAAACATGCATGTCTTTAACTCAGTAATTATTTTACTAGAATTTATTCTACAAAAATAATTGTAAAACTGATTAGTGAGCTATATATGAGAATACTTTCTGTAGCATGCTTTCTAATATCATTGAATTGAAATCAATCTACATGCCCATCTGTTAAGAAATAATTAATTATATTGTGTAAAAACAGAATAAAATTCTGTGCAATTATTTGAAATATTAAGGTAGCTCTAGGAGTAATAGGAAAAGATGTTCCATAATATATTTTAATTGAAGAAAAGTAGTTTCAGAATAATATGGGCAACATTATCAAAATTTACATATTTTATAAAGTTTTATATATTGAAAATGACTCATAAATAAGAATCTGTAAGTATATACATAAAACAATAAACAGTTGTTATCTAGCAATTGAGATAGATGAAATGATATGAAGACTTTAATTTTTTGCTTATTAGCATATTTATGTTTAGAGTTTTAAAAATTAATATAGCAGCATTACTCTTGTATTTTAAAAATAATATTTTAAAACTATATAGAAAAATAAAAACAAAATTAACTCCCTGTGAAGATTGCAGGATGAGTTTTCAAAAAAATTTTTACAGAGAGAAATCATTAAATCTAAGGAAATAGCATAGTTCACATTTCTGACGTGTGAACAATGAAATTATAAAAAGCAAAATAAAAATTTGTAGATAAAAATCGTTGATGGGAAATATTAGCTTCATGGCGTTTAATTTCCTTACATAAAACTTCTACCTCCAGGGCAATCTCAGTTCTCATGCAGGCAGGTCTGGGAAGCAAAGTGCCAGTTCTCCCAGTCACGGTCCTACAAGCAAGGGCACCACGACTCTCCCACTGTCCAAGCTTCCCCTCCCAGAAATGTCTCACCTTGCAAGCTTTCATTTGCTTTAAAGAGAGTAGCAAATGGAAACAGGACAGACAGCTAGTTTGGACAGGAGGACAAAGCGCATGTAAGAAGCAACTCCACCCAGTACAGGGCAGATTGAGTGATGGTGGGGGAGAGGAAGCAGAATCTTTGGGATATGTTTTTCTCTTATATCCAAGCTCATATTAAACAACAACTAAAAGATAAGAACAAGAAAATAACAGGATTTCGCAATGGTCAACTCAGGAGCTAGAATTCATCCTGAGGAAATATGCTAAACTCTCATGGCCTGGAATATGTCTGAAAAGAGTATATACACAGTGAAAAAGGTGGGTGGAGTGGGAAAATGTTCAGGGCTCCCCCACAGGTGGAAGTTGAATCAGAGATCCATCAATATTGCAAAATCCAGGACAAGAGCCACATTCCCAGTAGGTAAATCTGAATCAAACCCAATCTACAAAAGGAGACTATCTATCAGGCCCAGGTTTGAAATGAAACAGGATGAAATGGTTAGCTACAGAGTGGGGGTTGGGGGAGGGAATATAAAGAAGAAAATGGATTCAACTCCAAAGAAACAACAACATAAAAACAAAAACAAAAAAGTAAGTACAAAAACAACAAGTAAAAAACACTAAAATAAAATAGTCGTGAAAGGAGAATAACAAAGTAAGTTGTTGGGAATGAATCTAAAAAAGTCTAACCTAAATAAATGAGGATAATCTAAATCTCCAGATAATAGATGTAAAACTGAGCAATAATAAAAATTATATCCATGAAACTTCACGGATGTACTAAAGTGGTACTTAGAGGTATATATGCAGACTTTAATGCTTACATTAGAAAAAATGAGAAATTAATCAAGCACCTGACTTAAGATACGAGAAAATAAACAGAAGCATAAAAGATCCTGTTATCTTACTGTGTAAGAATATAATCTAAATAAAATAGGAAATAAAAGCAAGGAAAATATTTTCCTATTAGTTGGAATATATTTGAGACAGGTTTTTGGATATGTATATGCTTCCAATACCTGGGTACCTTTTTTTTGTGTATATGACTGCAACCAAACATTTAATGACTTTAAAAGGAAGTGGAAAGAAAAAATGTTATTAAGAGCACATATTGAAATGATTATATGAAAAAATATGATTAAGAGAAGATATTGAAATGATTATATGAAATAATTTATGAGCACCATTATGCACTCAACTTTGAAAACTTTAAGTCATGTTTTGAAAAATAACATAAAAGACCAAAAGTGACTCACATAGAAATAAAAAATTTAAATAACAGTTTGAAAATTGATTCATTACTAAAAATAATATTTCCAAGAAGAAAAATACTAGGGTCTGATGGCTAAAGGGAAGAGAGGTATCCAATTAAACCAACTTTTCTAAGAGAATAGAACAAGAGAAATAACCTATTTTATGCTTCTGTAATCTTGATTACAAACCAGAAAAGGTCATTTTAAGAAAAAAAGCCTCAAATAGTTGCAAATATTCTAGGCAAAATAATAGCAAAGAAAAATGAAGATTTTGACAAAAAAGCCTAAGATACCTCAAAAAAATTGGATTTACTCTAAGAATACAAGATGCAAGTCTGGCTCAACACTGGACATTCCCCTATGTAATTAATTAAATACATTACAGATTGATTAGAGGGAAATATATATACATCATGTATATATGATATCTATACACATTATATTTCCATACAATTATTCTCTCTCTCTCTCTCTCTCTCTCTCTCTCTCTCTCTCTCTCTCTCTCTTTGAATACCAACAGATGGAGAACAAAGGGCATTCAATACAATCCAACAACTGATATATGGGGAAAATCCTTAACAAACTAATAATGGAAGAATACCTGCCATCACCTTTCCTAGTCAATAGTGTATGTTAAGCCTTAGCCCATGCAATAATTAAAAGAAATAGAAACTCCGAGACCATGTGGATTCCAGCAACAGAGAGGAATCGACAGGACTACTCCAGCCATGAAGACAGAAGAGAAGCAGTCCAGAGATGGAAGACACTTACGTCGCCTTGCCATACTAGCAGTTAGCAGCTGTGCGTCACTGCAGGTTGCCCAGGACCAAACCAGAGAGGGTCAGACCTGCATTACCACTATTTGTCCACCATCCAGAACTGAAACGTCATTGCTGACATGTACACATAAGGAACTGTTTGACATTGAAATTGGGTCTCAAAAGAACTGTTGGCCCAGAAAGAAACTCACTACAGACTGATTCATTTGCCTGTCACCATAACCATTATTGCTTGTCTCATTTTTGGTTCTTATAAGTGTATTTCTAATAGCACATGATCTCACTCATCTAGGGGAAATAATGAACAACATAGACTGATGAACAAGAACAGACCCAGAAACAAGGAGGCATGGATCAGATTGTCGGGCCTCAGAGGGAGGGTAGAGGAGGGTGGGGGTAAAGGGGAGAGATCAACCAAAGGACTTGTGTGCAAGCATATGAGCCTAACCAGCAGTTAAGGACAACAGGGGGGTGGGAGCATGTGTGGGGAGGGGTGTGGGATGGGAATGGGGGGATGAGGACAAATATGTGATACTTTAATCAATAAAGAAATTAAAAAAAAAGAAAAAGAAATAGAGCTGGTCAGGAAACAAAAAAACTCCTATTAACCATGAATATGACTATCTATATGGGGAACCCCAAGAATATAGAAACACATTAGAATTGATAAAGGAGTGTAAGAATGTGGCTGCAGTCATCTGCTAGTTGGCCTGCAGCTCCAGCTAGCACCTCAGCAGCTACCTCAGCAGAGACCTGAGCGAGAGGCCCCCAGCTAAACCCCACCTGGCTCTCTAACCCACAGAAGCAGAGAGATGGTAAATGTTTGTTGTTTCTAGACACTAAGTGTTGGGGCCCTTTGTTAAGTAGCAACAGATAACTAATATAATGAGGCATTCCTGAAAAATAGGGAGATATTTGTATTATCCATGTTTTAAAACAAACTATAGTTCTCTTGTATATATATACACACACACACATAAAATACTAGAGGCCCAATGCATGAAGATTCGTGCAAGAATGGGCCTTCCTTCCCCTGGCTGCCGGCACTGCCTTCGCTCTGGCTGGAGACAGCTTTCTTGCTCTGGCCTGGAGCCGCCTTTCTGCCTTCCCACGCTGCCCAGAGGCCCAGAGCAGCTGGGGTGGTGCAGGCCGCCCCATCCCTGGCCACTCAGTGCCCACCATCTTTGTTGGGTTAATTTGCATACTCACTCCTGATTGGCTGGTGGGTGTTGTGAAGGTACAGTCAATTAGCATGTTACTCTTTTATTAGGTAGATTTTTTTTTTTTTCATGCTGGGGGCATGCCATGGTGTTCATTCATAAGATCTGCCAAAGGGGATGAAAAAGAGAAAATGGAAACTTGAAATACTAGACCACTCCTCCCTGGTGGTAAGGATCAGAAGTTGAAGGTTACCTAAGGGTTTCTTGTTATTGAAAAGCCTTTCAAATCTAATCACCTCTCAATTATTTAGAAGGTGATAATCAAATCTGTGAATCATCCCTTTGGATTCTCTTTTCTCTTCTGATTTTTCCTCTTTGACTATGTCCCTAAACATTGGCCCTTTTAATACCAAATAAGCTAGGCCCAAACTGACAAGGAACCAACGCAGTGCAATTTGGTCCACATAAGCAGTACTGCACAGGAATTTCCACTGTGGCCATTATTCCATTTCCATATTACACATTCCAAACGATCTCACCCACACTCTACCCCCAATAATTATCTTCACAAAGAATGTGCCAATTTTCATTGATATCACGGTATTTACATTACTTCCTGCAATCCTTTTAGGCATAATAATTAGCACATAATATATTCATGACTTTGCTGGAAGCAGTAGTTATCCATGCTATACTAAAACAGAATCAAACTTATCTTTTTAAAATGTAAAAGAATGTAAAAGATTCTTATCAAGAATCTTTAAGCTAGAATGATTTACAACATGCAGGATTTCTGTACTTAAATTAAATTGGCAGAGCCATTACAGAAAACAGGTGGAGATTCCTCCAAAAAAACTTTAAAATATAGCTACCCATATAACCCAGCAATTCCACTTCTGGGAATATAGCCAAAGGAAACAAAATCACTATGTCAAAGAAATATTTGTACCCACATGTTCACTGCAGTATTATTTACAACTAGAGGCCTGGTGCATGAAATTCGTGCAATAGTAGGCCTTCCTTCCCCTGGCTGCTGGCACTGGCTTCCCTCTGGCACCTGGGACCCGAGCTTCCCTCACAGCCCCAGCTTTGTCCAGAAGGTTGTCCAGAAGGATGTCTGGAGGACATCCAGTCTAATTAGCATATTATGCTTTTATTAGTATAGATAGTCAAGACAAAATATATTACCATACTTTCCGGCGTATAAGACGACTGGGCATATAAGATTTTCCTGGGTTAAAAAGTCGTTTTATACGCCGGAAAATATTATATATTCGACTATATTGATGGGATTAGATATACTGGATTAGATATATTGGACTACCATATTTTCTGGCGTATAAAACGACTTTTTAACCCAGGAAAATCTTATATGCCCAGTCGTCTTATACGCCGGAAAATATGGTAAATAAATTCTATTCAGCCACAAAAAAGGGAAGGAAATCCTATCATTTGCAACAACTTGGATAAATCATGAGGACATTATGCTAAGTGAATAAGACAGAGAAAGACAAATATCACTTATATGTAGAGCTTAAAAAAAAATAATAGCCTCATACCAAAAGAAATCAGGTTGATGGTTACCAGTTTATCAGAGTCAAGGCTAGGGGAGTGGGGAAATTGGATGAAGGTGATCAGAAAGTACACTCTTCAGTAATAAGATATACAGATATTACCGATATATATATATATATATATATATATATATATATATATATATATATATATACACATATATATATATATCTTCATATATATCTATCTTTAATATGTGTGTGTATATATATATACATATATACAATGGGGATATAATGTACGACATGATGACTTTAGTTAACACTGATCAATGGTATATTTGAAAGCTACTAAGAGAGTAGATCCTAAAAGTTCTCATCACAAGGAAATAAACTTTTCTGTGACTACAGGAGGCGATGTATGCTAACTAAATGTATTGTGCTCATCATTTCATAAAGGAAGGTCTGTTACAAACACACAGACATTCCGAGGTCCGTACAGAAGGCAGCAGGAATGAACTGCAAGACTCCAGACCAGAAGAGTCAGGTGAAAGCATTCTCAGTGGGTCAGTCCAGCCTCTCTTGTCACAATTCTCAGCCAAAGCCCTTTGATATGATTTATTATTACCTAAGGAAAAAACACCACAATAATACATGTCTACATACTAGTATAATCCAATTTAAAAGTAAAGATTTGCCTCAAAACCATAAAACTCAGTTTAAAGCCAAATACAAGTGGCTTGAAGTCACCTGCTCTTTTCTCATTACCTGTGTCCCTGCTGGCCTCCATCCACAGGCTGACTGAGGATAAACAGGATGCTAGGCTCAGTTCCCTCCTCAAGGCATCCTCACTGAAAATGGCTCTTCTGGCCATGATTTGTAAAATGGATTGAAAACAATAGTCATTTAATTTAAAAAACTGAAAGATTTTTTTTCAAAATGGTTTGGGAAAACAGACAAAGTAAAATAAAAGTTTTTAAAGACATTTTGAAAGTATTATTCCAAGTGATTTTACATACCTATGAAGTATACTAACAATCGTATCTAAAAGATATATTTGCTATGTAATAAGTATTTTTTAAGAAGATTGGACTTTCTCTCCAAAGACTTATATAGCTGAATATTGGAAGATGGATGTTTCATATAGAAATATTATACTTAAAAGGAAAGAATAAGCTATGGGAGTAACTCCTCTCAGACAAATCCGCACAAAGCAATGAATGACCGGAGCCATGGGGTACAACATGTGACATAACACATGGAACATACATCACTATTAGGTTATGCTTATTCGTGTACAGAAATGTTTAGTATATTATATATAATGGAAAATGAGGAAACCATGTTAGATAATGGATACAGAGTGAGCAGTTCATATTATTCTAAGTATAGAGACTATGCCCAAGGGAATAAAAACTTAAGACAAATAATAATGATGATAAATACTGATATGTATTAATTTGGCTCCCATGTGTTAGGTTCTATGCTTAAAGACATTCCCTCCTTTATTCCCTCCTCACATTAATACTATGAGTTAATCCTATGAGTAAGATTTCATTATTTTCATTGATGAGACTCTTGTTCAGATGTTTAAAGAACATTTTCAAAGTGGTGCATTCAATAATGTTGGAACTCTGCCACAAAATTCAAGTCTTTTACATTAATAACACCATGATCTTTACTTCACACTGAAAATCCAGGAAAGGGAAAGGGAGAAGTTGATGAAAAGACATCTGTGGCTCCTCCAATAAGTTCAAAGGAACTGGTTGTTAAAATATATCAGCTAGCTCCATTTTTCCTTCACCATAAACACACAATAGCCATTCTTCCAATATGCAAAAACCTGAAAATGCCACTGACTGATCAGTCACCAAATATGTCCTACATACCCTAGCGGTTACCCTAACCTTGAAGTTGTCTGCAATGAAGACACCACCTTGAAAAGCTGGTATTAGATATAATGGCAAAGCTTTTAATGTGGGACCAGGAATAAGGAAAATATTTGTCAATGTCTAAACAAAATTTTGAAAAACAGAAAAATGTATATTCACATGTAGTAAGAGATGCCATATAAGTTAAGAGAATGTAAACTATTAAATTCAGGTCAAAGCGACTTTTAATTATTTGTACATATTTTATAAATGGGGGGGAGGTAATGTGGGAATAAGGACACATATGTAACACCTTAATCAATAAAGAAATTTTTTAAAAATGTATTACTTAGGACAAGTTAAATAACCACTGCCCATTTCTGTATTAGTTAGGGTGATGCTAACAGTTGTGACCACGGAATTTGAACTCTTAGGTTTTTAACAATACAGAAGGAGTCCTGTTCATGTCAAGCCCAAGAGTGTCCCCTCATTAACAAGTGCCTCTGCTCCAAGTAGGAATTCTGGGACTCAGGCTCTTCCCATCTAGTGGTTCCATGATCTTCAACAAGCATTTACCACATCTCTAGCCAGAGAAAGGAAAGCAGAATGAAAGGGAATGTGTGGGAAAGTATAAAAATGAAGCACCTTCCTTTCACTCCTATCCCATTGGTGATAACTCGGTCCTGAGCTTCATGCTTTAGGTAGAATGGACAAAAAGGTATTGTGAGCCCTGGGAGAAACTCCCACAAACTCTGCCATAGGCTCAATTTGCTCATTGGTGAAATTGAGAAGAAAACCTAGTTGGTAGTGTTTTGTGAAGGTCAATTGAGAAGAGTGCATGTAATATACTTAAAAGTGTTTCCACATTGCAAATACTCACTACAGAATAACCAGTGTTCTTTGTTGCACTAACACACCATCTTAGCAGCAAACACGATGAATTTCTAGGAATATAAATTTAATTCAAGAAAGGACATTCTGAGAAGACTGTAATTGTCCCTCCTCCCCAGCCCGCTCCACAGTCTGCTCATCCATTCACTACAAAATATGCCACAGACCTACTCCCCCACAGAGGCTGTGCTGGGCTTGGGTGAGACACACAGGGCAGGTCTGGTACATCTTCAAGAGCTCAATCTACTAGAGCAGGCAGAGCACAGACGGGAAGCTATGGCACAGTCATCTAAGAAAGATGAAAAAGAAAACAGGGAATGCTCAGCAGACTTCTTGGCATGTTACAAATATTCAGTGACATGAATGCATATAATCAGCAAGAAATGCCACTGACTAATCAGTCACCAAATATGTCCTACATACCCCGTGGTTACTGATTGGAAGGGTGAGCTGATGGAGAGTCCACCTGAAATGACGGGGTTGTGGTCTTGCTGCGAAGATACATAAAAAGGAGAAGGATCCTTTCATAGGGTGTGTGAAGAGAGGCCTTTCACATACTGAATTTGAAGTGCCAGGCAGATGTTCAAGTAGGAGAATTCAGCAAGAGGTTGAGCGTATAAGTCTGAAACTCAGAAGTGCTTTAGGGTGCAATCCAAACGTCATTATGATTTAGGTAGTTGTGAAATCTTATTTATTGCTAATATTTGCTTTAAAAATTGTGTGCACATTTAATTGGCAGAAAAATTGGTAGAACAGTGGGGACCCTATAATCAGTCATATTAAAGGCTTTAAGGGACAGAAGTAATGGGAAGTGGAAAGCAAGCCTCTTTAGAAGTGTTTCCACCCAGAGACACTAACCTAGACTGCAACTGCTGTCGTGGTCTGTCTCAGAGGGCCTCAGAGCAATGACACCTCGGGAGCAGTAAGCATACCAGGTGCACAGATCTTAATTCCTATCATTCCAATAAGAACAGCGAGGGCTCCTTGAAGAAACTGCAGATTCAGTGGCTACAGAGGGAAACATATGAGTCTGGAGCAGCACGTAATGCCAGAGAGTAATGCCAGGGGGAAATGTTAGGGACATGTCAAAAGGACACAGGAGCCAACCTAAAAGGGTTGTCTATCGTTGGAAAAAGCTGAGCAACAAAATAAGTAATGATAGTATTGGATTGAAACCCAAAGGATAGAATAAATATTCCTGAGTCCATACTGATGTAGACAAATGTTTAAATAAGTGACTAATAAGAGAAGAGACAGATTTTCATTACAGAGTAATTTCAAATAAAAAATCAGGAAGAAATAAGAGAACTCTCCATTAGAATACTACAGTAATAGTTGTTTCAGCCAAGTTCAACTGAACTGGTAAAATGAGTGATCCAAACTCTAAGGGTAAACAGGATAGTCACATAGCCTATATTGCTCCTCAAAAATACTTAATGTGGTGATTTGATTTCATGTCCAAAGATTTTTTTAATTGTTTATGTTTCTATTGATTTTAGAGAGAGAGGAAGAGAGAGGGGGAAATAGAAACATTGATGAGAGAGAAATATCAAACAGCTGCCTCCTGCAGATGCCCTACTGGGGATTGAGCCCACAATGTGGGGCATGTGCCCTGATTGGGAAGTGAACTAGCAACTCCTTGGTGTATGGGGCAAACTCAACCAACTGAATCACACTGGCCAAAGATTTTCTGATACTCTTCCCTTCAGGTGGTAGAGATTAATTCCCTTCCCCTTCAATGTAGACTGTACTTAATGACTTGCTTCTACTAAACAGAGTATGATAAAAGGAAAAATTTACAGTGGAAAAACTCTGGCAAATAGCACCTTAATCAATTGATCAAGGTCAAGGTCACCCAGGATAAGTCATGTTAATGTCATGTACCCCAATAGGATGTAATGAAAAGAATACTTCACTTCAGCCATAATCCAAGTCTAATCACAAGAAAACTTCAGAAAAATAATTTTTACAAAATGTCTGACCAGTACTCTTCAAAGCGTCCTTGTCATGAAAAAACTACAGAACAGTTCATATCACTAAGGGGATGATGACTAACTGTGGAGTCCTGGGATGCTAGAATATGAAAAGGACGTGAAAAACTAGTGAAATGTAAAGAAAGTCTGGTGGTTAATGGTATTGTACCAGTACCAGGAAGTAAAGCTAGTTTCTTGCTTTTGAAAAGGGAACCATATGTTATGCAAAATGTTAATATTAGGGGAATCTGGGTGGAAGGTATATCTACTGTCTACTAGTAGGAATGCTATCTACTATATTTATAACTCTTCTGTAAATTAAACATTATTTCAAAATCAAAAGAAAAAAAATACCAGATTGGTATGAGAAGACAACTAAACTATGGAGAGCATTAAGGGACTAACTGAAGTGAGAATAGCAAATCTGCATGACTATTACACCAAGGCCAGTCGATTCTCTGCTGTGTATATCACATTTTGCCATCAAAAGAGGGACAGGCTCAGAAACAAATTCACACACGAGATGATTGAGCAAATTTTATGCCCAACCTTCACATATGATCATAGTGACAGAAAACTCATTACTTTCATTCAAATGTTCCCCCTTAACACTGGGACCCTTATAATTTCTCTACCTGACACCTCTACAGAGCCTCAAATAATGAAGCAAATGAAGGCAGTGCAATGATCTATTCTTTCATTCACTCAACCTATGATTTACTGAGCATATATTATGTGCCAAACTTTATTCTAGGAGACTGGAACACACTGATGTTGTTTCAAGTTGAAATAGATAACAGAGACCACCTAATCCAACCCCTGATTATTCAGATGAGGAAACTGTCTCAGAGATCAAATGATTTAACCAAGGTCACACAGCAAGCTAACTACAGAAGTAGACTGGAAATCAGGCTCTTTTTCAGGAACTTTCTTCTCAACACACAAAGTGCTTCTGGCTTGAGGAGAAACACTGAGAAATGTATTAAAGGTGTTTGTTCCCTTTGCAACTAGGAAAAAAATTCCCCAACCTTTAAGGGTGATTTGAGATCATGATGATTATTTATTTAAAGAGCTCTTACTTCCAGCAACCTTTATTCCAGGAACTTGAAACTCACACTGTTTAATCATCAGAAAACCCTTGTTAGATAAATCGCATAATTGTTCTACTTCTTTTTTTCCCCCAGAAGGAGAAACTCAGGTTTCGAAAGGTTAAATGTTTTCCTGAGCTCATTTAATGAGATAGTGACAAAGCTGAAAATAGAAGTCCCCGATTCCTCCTGTTTGCCTTATTTCACCTCATGTATCACACTGAATTAATTTCCGTTTTTCTGTAGTGCTCTCACTATCAGGGAGAAGTGTTCTGTATCCCTGTGAGGCATGGGCGATGTGGAAGCATGGAGCATTATTATGTGCTTAATGCAACTTACAACAGGCACAGCATCAACATTTTTCCTAAAGGACATTTTTACTGATTTCCTCTGATGATCAGGTTTCTTAGTGTCTCTGAACCTGAGTTTCCCCACCTGTAACAGAAAGGAATAATATCTGCCTTTGAAGTTATTGTGTGGATTACTTGACATAATCAAATAATGGACATGCTAGCAAAATATCTGTATATACTAATTAGTTTTCCCTCTATTTCCCTATCAGTTTTAGATTTATATGTCAAATTTAAAATATGAGCAAGAGTCATGTGCAGAACTAGGTAAATAAGAATACAGTAAAGGAAGAAATTAAATATTTGATAAATGATGTTTTCTGGAAACATTTTGAGTATCATATAAGTGCAGATGCTGTGCCCATAAAGTATAATGTATCAAACAATCTGAATCTTTGGATTTGATCTACACCGGTCAAAACATAACATCTGGGACAGTATAAGTGAAATTTTTCGAAGCAGGTTAACTTAACAGAAATATTTGAACATTAGTATTTGAATAAACTGAGCAGAAAAAAATGTTTATTTTACTAACTAACATACAATTCACTAATTAGGACTAATTTTAGAATACCAATAAAGTATATTAAAAACAATTGTTTCTTATTGTAAAGTACATAGAACAAAGTATTTTAGAAAATTTACATATATGATAACTTCATATTTTTCTTAACATTCACCCAAAGATTTCCTTCCATCTGGTAAGAATTATAAGCCATTTGCTTCAATAGGTTAATCATCCCCCCTTTCAACTTTTAAACAATGAATTTATTTGAAAACCTAGTTTTTCATGAACAATAGAGGGGAAATTAAAATGAATTCTTATTAATTTCAAAGCTTCCAATTTTTAGTTGTTTTTACATCAAACCATATTTCCTTTGAAAAAAGACTGTGTGATTAAATTTAAAATTTATATACAATTGCTAAAAAGAAAGAAAATAATTAACACATAAATACCATGTCAAAGGGAACTTTTAAAAAATATATATTTTCACTGATTACTATGGGTCAGCCTGTGATGGGATGGTCCTAATTGATTAGTTGCCATGATGAAAGGTAAAACATACTAATCATATTTCTCTTTAGAATTCATGATTGAAATCACAATTGTATCCATATGCAGGCACTCATCTGTGCCTAATTTTAAAAAATGCACCTGTAGCAGAAATTTTTCTGCAAAAGGACAGAGCCAGCTGGAGAGACAATTAAGCCTGATTGGATGATTCAGCAATAAAAATAGGAAGTTAGCTGTATGAAAAAGCATGAGCTACAAAGAACTAGAATGTCAAGACAGGGCTCCTTGAAAGAAAGACTAAGAAAGTGAAAATAAGTCCAAACAGTCTCTTCAATAAACTGTGTTGGGAAAATTGGACAGATACATGCAAAAAAATAAAACTAGACCACCAACTTACACCACACACAAGAATAAACTCAAAATGGATAAGACTTAAATGTAAGTCACAAAATCATACAAGAAAACATAGGCAGTAAAATCTCGGACATCTCTCATAGCAATATTTTTGCTGATCCATCTCACAGGACAAGGAGAACAAAGGAGAAAGTGAACAAATGGGACTACATTAAAGGAAACAGCTTCTGCACAGCAAAAGAAACCATTAACAAAACGAAAAGGGAACCCACAGTACGGGAGAACATCTTCTCCAATGATACATCTGATAAGGGGTTAATTTCCAAAATATGTAAAGAACTTATAGTACTAAATCCAATTTAAAATGGGCAAAGGATGCCCTGATCCAGTTCGCTCAGTGGATAGAGCATTGGCCTGCAGAGTGAAGATCCTGGGTTTGATTCCAGTCAAGGGCATATGCCTGGGTTGTGGGCTCAATCTCCAATAGGGAGCATGCAAGAGGCAACCAATCAAAGATTACCTGTCATCATTGATGTTTCTATTTCTCTCTCCGTCTCCCTTCCTCTCTGAAATCAATAACATATAGGACCTGAATGGACACTTCTCCAAAAAGACATATAGATGGCAAAAAGACATATGAATAAATGCTCAATGTCACTAATCATCAGGAAGATGCAAATTAAAACTACAATAAGGTATCACCCCACCTGCCAGAATGGTTATGATTAATAAATCAACAAACAACAAGTACTGATGAGGATGTGGAGAAAAGGGAACACTAATATATTGCTGGTGGGAATGCACATTGGTGCAGCGTTGTGGAAAACAGTATGGCATTTCCTTAAAAAAACTAAAAATGGAACACTCCTTTTGACCCAGAAATCCAAATTCTGGGAATATATCCTAAGAATCCCAAAACAACACTCAGAAAGAATATGTGCACTCCTATGTTCATAAGCAGCATTATTTACAATTGCCAAGATCTGAAAACAGCCCAAGTGCCCATCAGTAGATGAGTGGATAAAAAGCTGTGATATATTTATATGATGGAATACTACATGGCTGTAAAAAAGAAGGAACTCTTACCCTTTTTGACAGCATGGATGGACCTGGAGATTATTATGCTAAGTGAAATAAGTTCATCAGAGAAAGACAAGTATCACATAACCTCACTCATATGTGGAATCTAATGAACAAAATAAACTGATGAACAAAATAGAACCAGAGGCATAGATACATGGAAGAGACTGACAGCTGTAAGAGGGGAGGGGCGGGGAAAAGGGAGATGGTTAAAAGAAGGTGAAGGAATTAGCCAAAGAACATATACGCATGGCCCATCGACACAGACAACAGTGTGGTGACAGCCAGGGAAGGGGGGGCTAGGTGGAGGTAGGAAAATGGGGGACATCTCTAATAGTGTCAACAATAAAAAAAAAGGAAAGAAAGAAAATAAGTCCATTAACACAAATAAGAAGTTGAACTTTTCAGTTAATGGTAAACCGATTCCTGAAAAAGAAAGAGCAGACCACAGAACATTGCATATGAGATTACACAGTTCTCAATATCTGCTATGCTTTCATAAGTAGTCAATAAAACAATAATAAAACCAGAGCATTGTCAAGGGTCACCTAAGCCTTCCTTCAGTCAGTTGATAACACTGGCTCCTTCCTGCTCCTTCTGGGGCTAAACATCTAGTCTTTTTGCAGGAATATACTCCTCTCCTCTTCTTCTTGCTAACCTTTCCTCATCACTCAAAACTCCATTCACATCATGAGCACACCTATCCAGGGGAGATTTACTTTATCCTTCAGATTGGGTCCGTTTCCTCTCATAAATATATACTTTTAAAATATATACTGTTTCCTCCTTCAGAGTACATAGCCCAAGAATGTATTTGCTTAATTTTAATATTTTAACCTATATCTCTTATGCTACTTTAAGATCCTTCAGAGGAGATCTTGCATTTATCTCATTAACCACAGCAAACCCTGAGTTGGAACTCAGTAAATATTCATTGTTGAATGGATGAATCCTGAATGGAGAATAATGAGGCTGAGATGCAACCTTGCCTGTCACTGTTAGTTCCATTATTTTGGACAAATTCACTTTGCCTCTTTGTGTCTCAGTGTCCCCTAAGATCAACTTTACCTCTACAATTACAAGCTTTATCAACAAGTCATATAAATTCTAATCTTTAATAAACAGCTTATATCTTGACATAGACATAAGATTTCCAAGAAACTTTCATCTTAACTACTATATTATTCATGTCCCACATTCATTTCCTTCCCATTCTCTATTATTTCTGGAACTGTGTAAAGGTAGCTCTCCTTTGCAGGTGGGAGAAACATCTCCTAGTGATTGAAGAATTCATCCTGTACAAATCCTAAAGAATGATGAAATAATTTAAACATTCATTCAATAGATAATGATCATAAATCTACTAAATCCTAGACATTGTTCCAGTTGAAGAGGACAAAATAATAACTAAAACAAAGTCTTATTTCTCATAGAGCTTTCATTCTGGGTGAAGTGGGGCAAGTACATATATATATATATATATATATATATATATATATATATATATCTCCTATCTAATAATAGACAAATATGCAAATTGGCCATACATCCGACACACCCACAAGCCATGCCCACAAGCCACGCCCACCATCCAATCAGAGTGAGTATGCAAATTAACCCAAACCAAGATGGCTACAGCCACAGAGAGCAAGGTTTCCTAGGTAACAGAGGAAGCCAAGCTTTCTGCCTGCCCTTTCCAGGGCTAAGCCTCCACTCAAGCTACAAAGTTTCAATTATAGAAGGTAAACAAATTCAAACAAATGGTGGCAGAATGGAGCTTGAGAGAGCAGGCCAGGGTTGCCGCCGGCAACAGGGGAAGCAAAGCTTTCCACACACCCTGGCCGGGCCCACCCGCTTAAGGCAACAAAGTTTCAATTATAACCCCAACACAAATGGCTGCCGCCCTCGGAGGGAGCCCCAGGCTTGGCTTGGCTCCGCTCCAGGCTACAAAGTTTCAATTGTAGAAGGAAAATAAATTCCAGATACCAGGGTCTCCGCTTGGGTTGCCAGGGGGTGTGGCCGGCCTGCAAACCACCACAGGCCCCTCGCTCAGGCTGCCCCACACCCCAAGGGAAACCCCACCTGATCCGGGACGTCCTTCAGGGCAAACCAGCTGGCCCCCACCCCTGTACCAGGCCTCTATCCTATCTAATAAAAGAGTAATATGCAGATTGATCATCACTGCAACACACAATATAGCTGCCCCCATGTGGTCACAAGATGGCCACCACAGATGGCCAGCAGGAGAGGGCAGTTGGGAGGCACCCTGCCTGCAAGGGAGGGCAGTTGAGAAGGACCAGGCCTGCAAGGGAGGGCAGTTGAGAGGGACCAGGCCTGCAAGAAAGGGCAGTTGGAGGTGATCAACCCTGCAGGAGAGGGCAGTTAGGAGTGACCAGGCCGGCAGAGGAGGGAAGTTGGGGGCAAACAGGCTGGCAGCAGAGTGGTTAGGGGGTGATCAGGCTGGCAGGCAGAAGAGGTTAGGGGCAATCAGGAAGCCAGGCAGGCAAGCAGTTGGGAGCCAGCAGTCCTGGATTGTGAGAGGGATGTCCGACTGCCCGTTTAGGCCCGAGTGGGATCGGGCCTAAACGGGCAGTCGGACATCCCTCAAGGGGTCCCAGATTGGAGATGGTACAGGCTGGGCTGAGGGACAACCCCCCTCCGTGCACGAATTTCGTGCACCGGGCCTCTAGTACATATATATATATATATATAAAGCCTAAGGGACCGTCTGACCATCTGACTGTCCAACCAGGAACTATGATGCACAATAACCACCAGGGGGCAGACACTCAATGCAGGAGCTGCCGAGCTGCCATGACTTGGCAGCTGTGGTTCTCAGTTGACGCATCGGAACCAGAGAGGAGGGAGCCCGATTCCAGGGTGCTTCACTTGAGAACCGCCCTCTCGCAATCCAGGACCCCCTCGGGGAATGTCGGAGAGCCAGTTTCAGCCTGATCCCCACAGGCCAGGCCGAGGGACCCCACTGGTGCATGAATCCGTGCACCGGGCCTCTAATAGATAATATATGAAATTGTGATGAGTGCTATGAAGAAAAAATAAAACAGCAGGGTGGATAGACAACATTGGGGAGAAGTTCACTGTTTTATAGGGTAGTCATGGAAGATCTCACTCACAATTGACCTTTGAGTAGAGTTCTGAATGACGTGACAGATGAGAGAATATCTGGTGAAAAAACATTCCAGATAAAGGGAAAGAGCTGGTGAAAAAGTCACGAGTCAAGGGCATTATTAGCAAATTTCTTGCTACAGCAAAGAGACAGTGTGTCTAGAGGGAAGTAAACAGGCAGTGCGATAGAGAACAAGAATATAGAGGGAGCTGGGGAGTCAGAGATGTAGGACATGATGGGCCTCTTCATGGGACTGGGAGTCACTGGAAGGTTTGGAGCCATGAAGTGACCTTATCTGACTTAGGTTTTCAGAGGAATGCTCTGGCAGCTGTATGGGAAAATAAGCCCAAAGTGATACTGTTGTAATGAACCTATTTATTAATAACTGGAAAGGAGCAAAGGGAAAACCAAATATTATAGGCATGCCCAGAAACACAATGGACTAATGGACGACAACTAGCCTGATGCTAAACTAAATCCAGGTCCACTATGGTACAGAAACTTTGGATATTGGCTTTGCGTTTAGCTCAACTGAGTCTCCTGCTGCATATCTTCAGGTCTACAATAAGGGAAATGGGACTTTGGAAGCCCAAGGATGTAATTCCATGCAATTAAAAATCACTCATCCTCCCATGCAAGTCTCAGAAAATTCTTTTTCTTGAGATATCATAAGGACCTGACCCCCAGCATTCAGTGGGGAAAGGGATACCCCACTTCCACTAGCATTGGAGAAGTCCCATCCACATATTTCTGCAATAACAAAAGGGTGCAAGGGTAGAAGTAAATCACTTAGAAGGTGTTACAATGCCCAGGTGGGATGACAGTAGCTTGAAACAGATGGTAAAAGTGGAACTAATTAGAAATGGTCAGATCCCAGATCTATTTTAAAATGGAGCCAACGGATTGGATACGGGCAGGGTGGGAAAGAATAATCAAGTAAGCAATGAGCTGGGGCTGCGGGGAAGGGCTGTAACTGACTATTGGAAAGGGAAAAGTCACACTAGCATGGGCTACAGGGCAAGTGCTCTCATGGGAGAACTAGCTTTCAGTTTAAGAAAAAAATAAAAGTGAATTAAATGTTTAATGAAGAATTGGAGGTCAGAGGCATTTCCTTGGTAAGACCTTTAGGAACCAGTGTGGGGGGGAGGGGATAGAGAGGGGCAGGAGAGGAAGTCAGAATAGTGGGTGTATGGAACCATCTGGGATGGGAAGCACGTGGCAGTCTGAGTCTTCCTGCCTTTGCAGAGGCAAGTGGGCCGTGGGCACACTGTGGGATGCCGTCTCGGGCCCACTGGTGATGAGTCTCTGAGTCAGCGCTGCAGGAAATAGGCCACTTCCTGCCAGGAGCCCCTGCTGCTCCCAGCTGATGGAAATGCACATGCTCTCTCTACCAACATGCTGCATCCTTGGTTTTCGTACTGGCAATGCTTGATCTATTTGAGGCACTGGTATACATGTCAGCATTAGATAAGCACTTACCTACATGTAGGATCAGTGAGCATTTACCTTCTCCACAGCACGTACGACTATAAGGTAACTCACCCCAGTTCCCCCAGGCTTGTCTTGTGCCTATGTTTTCACAACACCTCACACCACTACCCTCTGCAAACTCTGTGCCTGAACATATTATAGGGCTGTGTGTGTTTAACTCGTGAGCCTCTGTAATTAGTCAGATATGAGATGGGAAAACATACAGAGCTCGAGTTAAAAATTTTACCTCTAAAATCCAAGAATGCAAAACACTCAGCTTGGAAGCAGAAAAAGTTTTTTAAAGAGCCATAATTACAGATTTTTGGAAGTATAAAAGGGTATGGAAAAACATATCAATAATATGTTCATAAAATATATCAATACAAGGCAAAGAAAAAAAATTGCAAAATTACATTGAGCTAAGTTTTGGGTACTTTGTGAAACGTATTACTTTACTACAAATACCTAAACATGATAAAGAAATATTCCAATACATGATTAGGCCACTATTGTGATTCATCTGTATAATTAATTATCTGTATGGCCTTGTATACATATAAGGCATATTTACACACAAAAAAAAGAAGAAAATTTGGAATGATACAGGCAATAATTTTGTATGTATGATTCATGCAATTCCTTCTATGTGCCGGGCCTTGTATTCAGGCCCTGTCCTGGGCTCTTTATAACTATAACTCATCCAATATTTATAACATTCCCCAGAGTTATCTATTACCCCTATTATAGAGATAGAAATGGAGGCTTCACAAAGTTATAGAGCTCAAAAGAAGCAGAAGCAAAATTTCAACCAGATCATGGGTACATCACACTGTTGTCCCTTACCAATTTTATGATGACTGTGAGCAAATATTCATGTCAATGGCAGATAAATATCTAATAACACTTCTTTGTTGAAAGTAATTGCATGACTATCTAGACCAGTGGTCGGCAAACTCATTAGTCAACAGAGCCAAATATCAACAGTACAACGATTGAAATTTCTTTTGAGAGCCAAATTTTTTTAACTTAAACTTCTTCTAATGCCACTTCTTCAAAATAGACTCGCCCAGGCCGTGGTATTTTGTGGAAGAGCCACCACACTCAAGGGGCCAAAGAGCCGCACGTGGCTCGCGAGCCGCAGTTTGCCGACCACGGATCTAGACCAACAGTTCTGAATATTGATGCAGAAATCACTGAACTACTACAAGCAGCAGAGGCTGCTCCCAGAAAACCTCCTTCAACAATCACGACTGAGTGCTCACCCTGTGTCGGGTCCTATTTAAGCTCTGAGAATTCCATACGAATACAGCGGGTGCGTGTTCAGCTATAGACACAGAGCAACAAACCAGAAAGCATAAAAGTAAAACCACCCTGAATGCCACGAAGGAAAGGCCCGTCCTAGTGAGAAGGTGAGTGTAGAGGAGTGTAAATAACTTCAGCTAAAGGTGTGCAGGAAGTACCTCTCTGAGAAGGGAGCATCTGACAAAGTTTGAGGACACCAAGAACACAAGCAACACACAACTTCCTAAGGAGCGCCCACGGTTCGAGGAACAGAATTAAATCTAAGGAAGCCAGTGGATAATCTGAGAAGAGGGAGAGTCGCACACGCTGAGTTTAAAGGGTTGCGTGGGGCCCAGATCGGGCAGGGTCCTGGTGGTCATGCTAAGGCATTTGGATGTGACCATAAGTTATTGGAAGGTTTTAATCAGAGGATTCAGAGGAGGCTAGGTCCAATTTGGAAAAAAAGGTAAAATACATCACAGGAAAGATTAGATAGATATATATGTAGATAATCATTTGCCTACATATATGTGTGTGTGTGTGTGTAGATATAATATATATGTAGATAATCATTTGCCTACACTTCTATGCCAAATATATTTCTCAAAGTCAGGCACTTAAGAGCTGATGCTGAGTAAGACGACTGTGCCTTCAGGCAGAAAGGAACACAGTTCTGTGATTCTGATTTCATCTTGTTCTTCCTCTAGATGACAGCTTTCTTTTGGTAGCTGACACTGAAATGCAGAGCCTGCACAATCAGCCTCTATCATGCCACGTCACTGGAAGGCTTCACATCTGAACAGCAGGGCTGGCTCCTCTCACTGAGTGACATGTGTCATTTCTCTCCCAGAATAACCAGGGAATGAAGGCATGTGACCAGGGGCATGGTGAAATATGGACACATCGTGTTCTCGTTCACCTTCTTGATTGGCTTGAAACCGAGCTATCCCTCCAAGTGCTGCTCCGTGGACTGGGCACGGCCACGGGGAGTTTTTCACTGATCTTGGGAAGCAAGAGTTTTTCACCAACTGTGCTTCCTACATTTCCATGTGACACAAAATTGTAACTAATAGTAGATGGCTGAATTTTGCGGTGTCCAAATAAAGAGCTAACTTATCTACCTTATGTCACACATGTGCTTTAAGAAGAAAATAAATTCCTCATCTACGAAATAAAATCTAGGAACCACTGATTGAGGGCACAGAGTCACGAAAAGATCCAGCCTACCATGTGTGTGTTTATCAAATAATGTTTACCTTTAGGTAAAACAGGCTTGATGGCATCAAACTTACGTTTACTTTGAGTGACAGGAGAGGCAATTAGGTTACTGGTTGCCATTATCCATAAGTTTGGGTAGCAGAGTAATGTCATGCCATAATCCCAAATATGGTATTTCTTAAAAGAGTCATCATTCCGTGGTTTCATAAGCCGTGAACAAACAAAGTATTAGTAATATTCTCAGTGTATCTGTGAAATGGTAGATACTGTTATTTAAATATATTGCGTTTTGTTTATGGAACCTATATAAGCTAGAGACAAAACGAATAACATATGGACAGCCACCAGGATACAAAACTGGCAAACTAGCAGCTTCTTGGACACTTCAGTCTATAAAAAGCACCAGAACATCTTTAGCATAAATATGCAATAAAATGCCAGTCAACTTGTGTTTCCAAACTTGGTACTTTATACTTCCCTTGGTGAAATAAATGTTGGCCCTATAATGTCAAGGTAGAGAATACCAGGAGTGGAACTTCAAAACAGCAAACAAATTTTAAAAATACCTGAAAAGTTAGTGTCTCCCTAATGTCACTGAACATTTTTTTTAAAATATGTTTTATTGATTTTTAGAGAAAGAGGAAGAGAGAAGGATAGAAACATTGATAGGAGAGAGAAAGAAACATCACCTATCAGCTGCCTCCTGCACGCCCCCCACTGGGAACTGAGTCTGCAACCTGGGAATCGAACTGGGGACCACCTGGTTCATGGGTCGACAACCACTGGGCCATACAAGCCAGGCTCAGTGAGCATTTTTCATGACATATACGAGCTCACAGATGATCAAAAGCCTGACTCCTTGGGAAGAGAAGATTGAAGGCTAGGCAATGACAAGCGTGGAGAAGCTATTTGAAATTACCCACCTAGACTAATTCTCTATAGAGGTGAAGGAGCTCAGACCAGAGGAAAGAAGTTAAGAATATTATCTAATCTAAAGACCGTTTCAGTTATGTGCTCAGAAAGATGAATACAGATTTAAGAGCTAGAGGCATTACAAGGAAAATGACAATCACTGAATAAACATAATCATGGTGAAACCATTGTCAGTAGGATATGTTTTACAATTTCTCAAGGTTACTTAATGCTCATACTATTATTTATATTCCCTAATCATTTTTATTCTTGTTATGCTATAAAACTATTATCTCACCTTGGCCAATTTGGGTCAGTGGTTAGAGCACTGGCCCACAGACCGAATGGTTGAGGTTTGATTCCCAGTCAAGGGCATGTACCTCAGTTGCAGGCCCAATCCCCGGCCCCGGTTCGGGTTCCTGCATGCGGGAGGCAACCAATCGGTGTGTCTCTCTCATATAGATGTTTTTCTCTCTCTCTCCCCTCTTCCTCCCTCCCTTCCACTCTCTCTAAAAATCAATGGAAAAATATCCTCGGGGGAGAGTAAAAAAACACACAAACTATTATATCAAACAAAGGGCTTTGTGTGTCATAGTGTATGCACAATACTGGGAGGTTAAATACTGAGCATCTGATGCAGATTCAAATATTTAAAAGAGGAAGGCTGGGGCTGCAGTTTCCTTTGAAATGCAGAGAAGAAAAAATCTGATAGGTGATTAGACAGTAACGGTCAGCAAAGTTAGTAGAATGTTAAAGAATCTAGGTGGTGGGTATATGTGTTCACTATGAAATTCAAGATTTCTACTTTTTTTACTTTTTTTAGAAAATTTTCACAATACTTGTTTGCAAAAAGTTAAACTCTTAAAAAGAGCTGCTATTCTAGAAGAAACTAAGACAGTTGTTAATGGGTAAGTCCATGGATGTGAAATGTCATATATCTTAACTCTTCAGATGAGTTCATCATTTGTTTCTGCAAAGGGGCACCAAAAAGGGTAGTTATAGTTTAACCAAGATCCATAAACACATTTTTTCTGATTATTCCTTTTGTTTATTATACAACTTTAAAATATACTCACTACCCTCACTGAATACATTTTATCCTGAAGTATTTTTGTACTGGCAGAACCATTTGGTTGAGATTAGAACTTCTCCTCAGGATCAGAAGGATGGGGTTAAGAATGAGCTAGAACTTCATCGGTTATGAAAATGCTTATTGATAGTAGAAATGAAAACATAGTAAAAAAAAATCCCTTTTAAAGTATCAGTTTAAAAATGGAATGAAAACAACAACAACAACTTTAGCCTGGACTGTCATACTACCTCATGCTCCTTCCTTCTAAAAGTGATCAGTGACAGGTAAATAAATGTACTCTTATTCTACAACTAGAGGCCCGATGCATGAAATTCGTGCAAGAGTAGGCCTTCCTTCCCCCAGCTGCTGGCACAAGCTTCCTTCTGGCACCCGGGACCCGGGCTTCCCTCCAGCCGCCAGCAGGCACCTGGGGCCCGGGCTTCCCTCGCAGCCCTGGCTTCCTCCAGAAGGATTTCCAGTCTAATTAGCATATTATGCTTTTATTATTATATATAATAAAATTGTTAGCTGTTTGAATTAATAAAATAGGCTCTAGGCCACTTGAATATGTTTGGTATTCTTAAGGAAAAGAGGCGTGAGTTGTCACGGGCCTCTTCCAGAGTGCCCGAGATGACAAACTGAACGCAGGTGTTACTTTGTATTGTGGCCGAGAATTATTTTTGGAACCCTTTGTCCACAAAAGGGGGCAGCCTTATGTTTGGCACACACACTGTCCACCTTGAGCGAACTGACTGCTGAAATTCATCCAAAGCTCTGGGGATCCCAGTGTAGAAGGCAGGACTAACACACTACAGTTGTTAAAATTTAAAGGGCTCTAATTTAAGCCCCCTCATGGCTGGTTAAGCACGCCACTGAGTAAGCAAGGTCACCTTAATGATCGTCACTTTTTCCATGAAGAAGCTTTCTCTGATGCACACATTTATTCTGCTTGCCCGGTCCTTCTATACAGACATACTGCAGAAAGCAAATGATGCCCTAGATCACAACTGTGCTCCATCCACACATAATGTAACCTTACATTGCAAAAATTAGGATGATCTTGTTCTTTCAAATATACCATACCCTACTCTGAAAAGAAAAGCCTCTCTATGAAATCTGATTTTTGAAACAAGGCATACCACTCTGATTCTGCGCATAATGGAATAACAGGGACCAGGCTTCCCCTCCAGCTTTAAACCACCAGACAACCTGACAAACTGCATGAAACAATGGTTTTCAGATCTGGGTCCAGGGATCTCAAAAGAATAACCCCTAGAGCAGTGATGGGAAACCTTTTGAGCTTGGTGTGTCAAACTTCGCCAAAAAACTGAGCATAACTCGAGTAGTGTGTCACTTTGAGGAAAAAACATTATTTCGCGATATTTATAGTTTAAATAACATAAATGTTTCATCCTCGGCATGTGGCCACCTCAGCGGCCGCGTGTCATCAGAAATGGCACTGACACGCGTGTCAGAGGTTCGCCATCACTGCCCTAGAGGAAGAGGACAAATCAGGTGAGCCCTAACCGTGCACCAGTTCCCTGCCTAGAGAGAACACAGTGCAGAGAAAGGGGATACAAAGGGAGCTCAGCAATCTCGCAGAGCTGAGAGTGAGGCTGAGAGTGAGAGACAGGGAGGTCCTGCTGACTAGGATTTGTAAGGGAAAATACCAGCTGGAGGAGCAGCCCAGAGAGAAAGCTCAAAGGTCAGCAGAGGGATCCCTTGGAGTCTGGCTGAGTACTGATCTGCACAGGCTTGTGAAGTCACTACAAAGGCCAAGGAAAGAACCATCCAAAAAGAGTAGAAAAAAAGAAAACACATGAAGGAATAATGGCGAGTATTTTCACAAGTTTCCTGAAAACTATCACCTAGAGATCCAAAGCACTCAACAAACTTCAAGTAGAAGAAACATGGAGAAAACCACACTAAGGCACATAAAAATCAAACTGTTAACAAGCAATGATAAAGAGAAAATCAAAAGCAGCCAGAGAAAAAAGTCATATTATGTCCAGTGAACAAATAAAAGAATGACATCAGTCCTCCCATCCATCAGAAACAAGGCAGGCAGAGAACAATCAAGTGGTATCTTCTTATCTAAACAAAAAGTGTCCTCTTGGCATTCTATATGCAGCAAATCTACTTCTCAAAAATCAGAACAAAATCCTGTCAGCCAGGCATACAAAAGCAGAGACAATTCATCAACAGCACACCAGCACTATAAGATCTTGGGAGAGAAGGACAATTGATACCAGACAGAAATTTGGATCTACACAAAGGAATGAAAAGCAATAGCAACAAGTTTAAAAAGCATTTTTTCCCTCTCTAAAAAATATCTTAAAAGACAATTACCCATTGAAAGCAAAAAGAATCACCATATATTTGGGCATTTATAACAAAATGTAAATATAGTAATATGTTTATAGTAATTTATATCATATAGTAAATTGTATGATAACAAAACTTGCTAGCAATGGGACATTGGAAATATAGTATTTCAAATTTGTTATACTATATATGAAATGGTACAATAATATTTGAATGTAGACTTTGGTAAATTAAAGAGGAATATAGTAAGCCTTATAGCAAGCATTGGGAAAAAAATGTAGACATGGTTACTAATTCAATAGTGAATTTTTATGGTGAAATATGAAAAAAGATTCGTAAAAAAAGATTCGTAAAAAAAGATTCGTAAAAAAATACAAAATTAGTATAAAAGGAGGCATGAGTATTGGAAAACAATAACAAAATAAACATGGGATCAATAGAAAACAATATCAAGATGATAGATTTAAACCCAACTACAGCAATTTAAATGGTTTAAATTAGTTTATCAGGTTTGATACACAAGCACAAAGCAAGTTTCAACTATGTGGTGTCTACAAGATACACAGGTTGAAAATACAGCGTGGAAAAACTATACCATACAAATATTACCTATATAAAGATCGAGTGGCTATATTATCATTAGACATTGCCTATAGAGATGAAAAAAGGTCATCTTATGAGAACAATCCACCAAAAAATACAAAAATCCTAACCATGGCTTCAAAGCACACATAGTAAAAACAAATGAAACTGAAAGGAGGAATGGACAAAACCAAAATTATTGGATTGGGTATTTTAACATCCCTTGCTCAAGAAATGCTAGAACAAGACAACGTGATAACACTGTTACTTGTCCTGACAACTATCAAACACTACAAACAATAGCAGCAGAAAACACATCTTTTGAGTGCATATAGAACACTCACTAATATGGACCTGCTATGGGACATTAAACAAGGCTCAATAAATTGGAACAAAGCATAGATTTTAAAAATAATTCAAGTTATAATAGTAGTAGTATTTACCAAAAATTGTATTTGATTTTTAAGTACTTTCAAAGTCTAAAGTGTTTGAAAAATGAAGTCCAAATAAAAGGAATACATTATAAGGAAAATAGATATATTATGTCACTCTTAACATCTAATTGTTTAATGATTGCATTTCAAGTGTTCTCAAAATTTCAAGCATAATTAGTTTTCCTTGTAAAATAATTATCCTAATTATATCACACAGGGGTTGGCAAAAGTAAGTTTACCGCTGTGAGTGCATGAAGCTCAGAATTTATTCTTGCTTTATTAAATTATTGTATTATTTCCATACAAACAACTATAAACCTACATCTGCTCATCCCCTTTAAATTCATAACACTTATTGTTCTCTATTTGATTGGGCGAAGGTCTATAAATTAGCATTGTAATTCATTTTAGGGTGGAGGATAGAAAATTAAATTATGTAAATTTCCATCCACATTAAACTCACCTAAATCTGATGCTTGTGGGCTTGGAAATTGATAGATCCATAAGTAGAATAATCTAAATTTCTATTACGTATGAGCTCACTTAGAAAAACTAAATAAAATAAAGACTCCTTTATAATTGATGCATCCAAGAAGCATCTCGGAGGTAGCCACCCAGGGTGGTGCCAGTTCTCTCTCATGCCCAAAGGCATCTCCATCAGCTCTCTAAGCACTTTGTGAGCTTAGGAGGGATGCCATGTGGTAGCACCACTATAGTTTGACCAAAACTATCCATGAGAAAAAAAAAACAATGAGATAACAAGCAGGTCCATGATTTTATTTTGAATAGATTCAAATTTAATGCAAGTTAGGGACAGGCCAACTGAGTGACTGAGTCCAGACATAACTGCCTCCATCTCTCAACTATTCCCACTCCTGAAATGGGGCTATTAAGCAAATGGCTCCAGTTCTTTGTCTCCTAGGAATATGGTGGGATTGCTCTTCTTGATTTCTTGTGGCTGGGTGAGGACATGTGACAAATTTTGGCCAAATAGTTATAACAAGTGACATACATCACTTAGGGTCAGGTCATTTAATTGCCCATCAAGACCCCCTAGAGCTTTCTATCCCTTGTGAAAAGGACTGACAAGGTCAAGAGGGAAGCTGCTTAGTCAGTTCCCACCCAGGTGTGAGGGGACAAAAAGCAGGACAGCCAGCCTGCCACTGATGGATAGGTAGAGGGAGCAATGAACAGCTCTGCCCTGGGGGAAGCTGCTAAGATATCTTGGGACAATGATAACACTTTCAACACTGAAAAACAAAAGCAAAATGTTGTCTCCATAAAACCATGAACAACTCACAGACAACAAACTGAGGAATGCTGAATAAGGTTTCTAAAAACTCTTACAGCACAAGGCAAGCACTCTAAGGAAACCCTGTACAAATTTAATGACATCTTAATTTTCCTTTGCATCCCTAAGTTTGTAGTGTAACATGTTTCCATGACTGAACTGCGAGGAAAATATTTTGATTGCTTCTTAAGGAAAATGTTGTTTGGATTATGTTTTTCCTTTAGAAAAATTTTAATAGCATAATTTTGAAAATGTTTATAAAGTAATTGTAAAATTCTGTCATATTTAAGTTATATTTTTTAACCTGAAGTATTTACTTCCTATGTCAAGTAAGATAATTAAATAATATAAACTATCACCTGGAGATTTACACTGAGTGGCCAGATTATTATGATCTCTGAACGCATAATAATCTGGCCACTCAGTGTATATCCTATATAATAAAAGGCTAATATGCAAACTGTCCCCTCGACCAGGAGTTCGACCAGCAGGCAGGCTGGCCAACCACCCATTTCCCCCCGACCTGGCCAGGCTGGCCGAACCCCACCAATGCATGAATTCTTGCACAGGGCCTCTAATATATATATATATATATATATATATATATATATATACTCTCTCTCTCTCTCTCTCTCTCTCTCTCTCTCTCTCTGAGTGGCCAGATTATTATGCATTCAGAGATCATAATAATAATCTGGCCACTCAGTGTATAGTAGGTACAAAGGAAAATAATTCATCTGATTGGTTTTATAAGTTAAATTATTTTGCCAATTTAGTCATCGTGTTAATCACTTTTGTTTTATTCATACAAATTTTTCCTCTATTTTGGAAAGAAGGAGTAAAATTATATAGCGATTAATGAATAGATAAGATCAGTGTTGCTCCAACCAGTGATCACACTGGTTTATTCACCCCAGCCCCATCAGATGAAGGAATAGGAAAATACTGTACAGACGTAGTGGGTCGGGTTCCAAGGTTTAGAGTGTGTGTCTGTGTCTCCTGATAAGAGACATATGTTTTGTTTACCACAATTATAAAAAAGTGACTAATAGGTATTTTCTTACACTCTTTGTTAGTAAATTTCTTGAGAAATGGGACAGAAAAGGAGGACAGGGAAAATTTCCTACTTCCATAAAGGTAAAGGCGCTAAAAGGAACTCACAGTATTGGCTGGGCCTTGCTTTCTCCAGGAGCAGGGAGAAGGGTTGATTTCCTGAGGGCAGTGATTAGAGACCTCTCACCTCTTTGAAGAATAGGTATTGTTATGTAATCTGAGATTCATTGGGGTAATTTCACTGCTTGGTGATTCTCTGGACAAGAGCAACAACAACAAAAGTAACATTAAAGAATAGTCCTAAGATTGAAGGACATTTGAGATGAGCTTCCGGTGGAAGTATTTTCCTTTTTTTTTTTTCAGGGAAATCTATCAACATATGATTCCTCAAGGAATCCTAGGAAATCCTCAGTGATACAGCCATGGCCATCATGTTAAAGGTCACTGGAAGTAGGAAGCACAAGGAAAATGAGTGATGAGTGCAAAATGTGGAGGAAATTCAAGCATCTTGAGTGGAGGTGGTACAGAATAACCGATTCGCTGTTGGTACTCATGTCACTAAATGCAGCTCAGTTGCTTCCTATCTAATAGGAACTGTCTACTCAGTAACTGTGATAATGCATTTTCTAGTTCAGAGTCTCATGCAAGAGCATCCAAACTACATGCAGAGTGAGAGAGCAAGAGAGACAGAATCTAGGTCCTTTTTTGCTAAATTCTCTTACTATAGAGCATGTAATACTGCGTATGAAATTTAAGTATACTTGTTCTTCTTCCTAATAAACTTTCAACATTTAAGAATCATCCATTAATTTTGATGATTGGAAAGAAAGGAAAAGTTTTCAGGTTCCAACACGAGGAAGTCATTTTGTAATCTCAAAGAAGTATTAATATTATTTTAAATGAAATTGATTTTCCTGTTTGTAAAACTCAGCAAAGTTCACATTATAGGAAAGCATGGCATTGAACAGCCCTTTCTGTTTCACTCTCTAGTGATAGGATGGTAAATATCTGGCTCAGACACCACTCCCTGTGCTGCTCCACGAGTCGACTTTATGAACTGACAGTGGAGCTCTCTCCAACTGAGCTGACATGTCGTCAGAGAATCATGCTGGAAATCTTCCACGCAAGGATTTCCAAACTACAGCTGCTTACATGATTGTTGATTTCCTTTCTAACTCCTCCACTAGATTACAAATTCCCTTTTAGCTGTAGTTATTAATTATTCATCATTGTAGTCCCACATGTAGGACAGTGCTCAGAATCTAGAGGGTGGGCAATTAATATATATTAAATACTATATTTGGAGATAATATAAATATATGAAATTTGCAAAATGAGAAGTCAGGAAAATATTTAACTACATAGTTTCTTATTTTTATTTATAATTTACTAGAGGCCCGGTGCATGAAATTCATGCACGGGGCGGGGGCTGTCCCTCAGCCCAACCTGCACCCTCTCTAATCTGGCACATCCCTCTCACAATCCCAACTGTTCGCCTTCCTGCCAGCCTGATCACCCCCTAACCACTCCCCTGCCAGCCTGATCGACGCCTAACTGCTCCCCTGCCGGCCCGATTGCCCCTAATTGCCCTCCCCTGCCAGCTTGGTCACCCCTAACTGCCCTTCTCTGCCAGCCTGGTTGCCCCTAACTGTCCTCCCCTGCAGGCCTGATTGCCCCCAACTTCCCTCCCCTGCTGACTCGGTCACCCCTAACTCCCCTCCCTTGCCAGCCTGGTCATCCCCAACTGCCCTCCCTGCCTACCCAACTGCCCCTAACTGCCCTCCCCTGCTGACCTGGTCACCCCTAACTGCCCTCCCCTGCTGGCCTGGTTGCCCTCAACTGCCCTCCCCTGCAGGCATGGTCCCCCCCAACTTCCCTCACCTGCAGGCCTGGTCACCCCTAATTGCCCTCCCCTGCTGGCCTGGTCCCCCCCAACTGCACTCCCTGCAGGCCTGGTCCCCCCCAACTGCCCTCCGCTGCAGGCCTGGTTGCCCCCAACTGCCCTCCCCTGCAGGCCTGGTCCCCTCCAACTGCCTTCTGCTGCAGGCCTGGTCCCCCCCAACAGCCCTCACCTTAAGGCCTGGTCACCCCTAATTGCCCTCCCCTGCTGGCCTGATCCCCCCCAACTGCATTCCCCTGCAGGCCTGGTTGTCCCCAACTGCCCTCCCCTGCAGGCCTGATCCCCCCCAACTGCATTCCCCTGCAGGCCTGGTTGTCCCCAACTGCCCTCCCCTGCAGGCCTGATCCTCCCCAACTGCCTTCCCCTGCAGGCCTGATTGCCCCCAATTGCCCTCCCTTGCAGGCCTGGTCCCTCCCAACTGCCCTCCCCTGCTGGCCTGATCGCCCCCAACTGCCCTCCCCTGCTAGCCATCTTGTGGTGGCCACCTTGTGTCCACATGGGGGTGGCCATCTTTGACCACATGGGCGTGGCCTTCTTGTGTGTTGGAGTGATGGTCAATTTGCATTTTACCTCTTTATTATATAGGATAATAATTTATAACAATAAAAGCATAATATGCAAATCGACCGAACCACCAAACAGCAGAATGACCCTCTGGATGACCTTCCAGATGACCATGCTATGACATGCACTGGCACCAGGCCAGCCAAGGCGGGGTCCGATGCGATTGGTTGGGGGGGCCCGCCATTGGCCCACAATTGCCCCGCAGAAGGAGGCCCAGGCCACCCTCTGTGCTGGGCGATCGATCACGGAGCCCTGGCCAGGTGGGCGGGGCCTCCCTTTGCAGGGCGATCTATCTGTGGACCCTGCAATCAATCTCCCCGCAGAGGGAGGCCCAGGCCACCAGCCAGCAACGCTATGGCGCTGTGTGCGGGGCCAGCCAGTGATCGCCCTGCAGAGGGAGGCCCAGTCCAGCCAAGTGATCGCACCCCACGCCTGTTGCCTGCAGAGGGAGGCACCTGGTGGCAGGGGAGGAGGGGGAAGTGCTGCACAGATGGCAAGCAGTGGCAGCAGCTGGGGGAAGGAAAGCCCCGATAGGCCCTGATTGCTGTCCAGGCCAGGGACCCTACCCGAGCGGTCCCAGATTGAGAGAGGGCCCAGGCCGGGTTGAGGGACAACCTGCCCAACCCCCGTGCACAAATTTCTTGCATCGGGTCTCTAGTAGCCTATAATTACATATACAATGCTTAACTGGATATATAGAATTGTATGTTTAAGAAACGTGCTACTAACTAGAATTATTTCAAAAACAGTAGCATTTTGCTAACTTTCATCTGGAGCCATATAGTGAATTAATTTCAAGACACTGGAGATTCTTAGAATATCTGAAATAACAATTCACCTAAATGGAAAGGGGGAGGGATGATATTGTTGGTAAAATTCCCAGCAATAACACTTTGAAACACTGAAACATTCATCTTTGACATTAGGCAAATACTGGTAATTTGGCTGAAGGGAAGGGAAAGTCTCTAGCAAAACTGATTTATTTTATTTTGTTATCATTTGTTGGTGTCCTGCGTCTTCTCTGCAGCCCAACTGAACTTCTCATATCCCGGTGGGACCCCTCTCTGATACAAATGCACCTCTCACTCAAGCTGGGACACCCGTATTCATTTATCTATCTCGTTTGCACAGAGACTTCCTCTCAGCTATTTGAGAATTACTTTCACTGCCTGTCAACCTATAGCCTACTAAGATGCTATCTCTGTAATGGCTTAGACTATATTTGAAGTTCCTATCAGATACTTTTGAATCTGAGAAAGCCATAGAACATATGAGAATCATTCCCCAATGGTGTTGTTAATGTCACAATTCCTAAGAAACCACGCCTGAGAGCAGAAATCTCGTCAGTCACGTAGGACTTTAGAGTCCAATACACATCCTGGGCCTTGTAAGTCAGGAAAGTGAACACATATACTTCTTTTGGAATCCAGCCATCCATGCTCTGATATTATTCTAAAGTCAATAATTTATGGGAGCCTTCAATATCATAAGTCAACAAGGTCTTCAATAACTCTTTCCTAATAAATGTATTAGCAATTTTTGGTAATTATAGTCATTATAAAGTTATTTTGCTTTTATAACAGACACTAGAAGCCCTGTGCATGAAATTCGTGCATGGCGGGGGATTGTCCCTCAGCCCAGCCTGTACCCTCTCCAATCTGGGACTCCTGGAGGGCAGTCGGACATCCCTCTCACAATCCAGGACTGCTGGCTCCCAACTGCTTGCCTGCCTGCCTTCCTGATTGCCCCTAACCGCTTCTGCCTGCCAGCCTGATCACCCCCTAACCACTCCGCTGCCAGCCTAGTTGATGCCTAACTGTTCCCCTACCAGCCTGTTTGCCCCCAACTTCCCTCCTCTGCCAGCCTGGTCACCCCTAACTGCCCTCTCCTGCAGGGTTGATCACCTCCAACTGCCCTCCCTTGCAAGCCTGGTCCCTCTCAACTGCCCTCCCTTGCAGGCCTGGTCCCTCACAACTGCCCTCTCTTGCAGGCCGGGTGCCTCCCAACTGCCCTCTCCTGCTGGCCATCCTGTAGTGGCCATCTTGTGTCCACATGGGGGCAGGATCTTTGACCACATGGGGGCAGCTATATTGTGTGTTGCAGTGATGATCAGTCTGTATATTACTCTTTTATTAGATAGGATAGAGGCCTGGTATAGGGGTGGGGGCCAGCTGGTTTGCCCTGAAGGGTGTCACAGATAAGGGTGGGGGTTCCCTTGGGGTGTGGGGCAGCCTGAGCGAGGGGCCTGTGGTGGTTTGCAGGCTGGCCACGCCCCTTGGCAACCCAAAGGGAGGCCCTGGTATCTGGAATTTATTTTCCTTCTACAATTGAAACCTTGTAGCCTTAAGCGGGTGAGCCCGGCCAGGGTGTGCGGAAAGCTTTGCTTCCCCTGTTGCCACCGGCAACCCTGGCCTGCTTTCTCAAGCTCCATTCTGCCGCCATTTGTTTGAATTTGTTTACCTTCTATAATTGAAACTTTGTAGCTTAAGTGGAGGCTTAGGCCTGCAACGGCTATGGAAAGCTTGGCTTGCTCTGTTACCTGGGAAACCTTGCTCTCTGTGGCTGTAGCCATCTTGGATTGGGGTTAATTTCATACTTGCCCTGATTGGCTGGTGGGCATGGCTTGACTTGTGGGCGTGGCTTATGTAGCAGAGTGATGGTTAATTTGCATATTACCATTTTATTAGAGAGGATATGCTGAGGGGGATAGGGGCGGTAACTCTCCACCAGGTTAGGACTATCTAAGGTCCTTCTCTTCAGTGTCATGGAGACAAGCAAGTTCTCACAGGGCAGAACTGCTTCCCACTGAACTACAACCTCCACAACATTAGTGATTCTCCAAACAGGATTGTTAGAGCCCTGTAGGTAGTTACAGCTCTGGGGTTCTAAATTTCAAAGCTCTCACTACTACCTTTTACTCTCTGGTCTGACCCAGAATATTGAGGAAGATGAGGATTTTATTCTTTCAGAGCTTCTCTGGGAAAAAAAAAAATCCATAAAATAATTTGTCTAATTACATCTTACATTAATAAGCACTCTAGACTTTTAATTTTAGAGTTTATAAAGCACTATAAATGAATGTCCTCTTTGATTTTTAAAGCAACCATATAATCCAAGTGAAAGCCATCATCCACATTTTTAAAATGAGAGAAAAGTGTCCACAGAAGGTATTTCTGACTTTCACTCCAATTTAGCTGAATTTCATTTATTTTATATGTTCACCCAACTCAGCTCCACAACAGTAAGAACAAAAAGAGCAGCACACTAAGATAATCAGCATTATTGCAAACATTCTCTCTGATGACCAATCTTTATAGGAAACCACTCCTGACAAATCAGATTATCTCAGAATAGCTACTATTGGCTTACTTCACAACTGCTTTAAGTTACATGGAACCCTGGGACTAGTTTCCAGAATCCTTCCTCAAAGTCTACTTTCACTTTAAGATGTAATAAGAAAAAAGATTTTGACTCTCTTAAAAAAAATGGCCTAAATGGCAGACTTAACTCAAAATAGCCACCAGAATTATATAACCGACCAAATGCATTTCCTTTTCACACTTAAGACAGGAGTCCTCTCATAAGAAATCTAAAGTGCATACATCAGCAAGACAAAAAGAGAAGTCAAAGTAGGTCTTTCTCTGTGATTACCCGGTGCAAATGAAGGATCTACTTTGATTTGTTCTTTCAATTTTCATAACAATTACAATGTTTTATAAAACACTTTCTGTGACAACTTCTGATATATTTCAATGACAATGCTTTGCCCAATGAAATATGAATCAACTACTACTTTTAACATAATGCAAAACTAATTTTGCTTCCCAAAATATTTCAAATAAGTAAAACATACTTTTGACTTGGATCTAACTAAAATGAAAAGACTGATTTGTTAGAAACTGACACAATAAGCACCCATTTCCCCCCCCCCCCCCCCCCGCCCAATGATTAGGTAATTAGACTCAACAGTTCCTGCAGAGATGAGATTAACATCACCTCATTGTTTATAACAACAAAATATTCTTGGGCACCACTGTACCACTTTCAGTAATGTCATGTCTCATCACACCGTCTTGTTTGTAGGTGGTATACAAGACCAACCAAGTGACCAGTTCAACTGAGATCATTCCCCAGAGATTAAAGTAACACATGCTTATTAGGAAACATTCTGGCAGTTGAACCAGAATTAGGGTTTAAACCAGAATCACATCACAAATCATGTGTCCAATCGTGACGAACCAATGACATTCCCAATTTGTACACCAGTAGCACATAGATGAGTCCACAATGGCAGTAGTAATAATATATGCTGTATCTGCAAGCTCAATGAAGGGGAAATCTGAGACATTTACCCAGACACTTCAGTTAAGTGTAAGGCTGAATGCATTTTGTCCTAAATGTTGCCTGATTCATTTGTTGCTTCAATTCCTCATGTGGTATATTTTGTGTAGAAAAAAAATACAAAATAGCATTTGTAATACTTCCAATATTCCCTGAGAAGAAATAGAACATAATGTGCTTGAGGAGCTCAGCAGCTATCTTTCTAGGGATATCATCACCATGAATATTGGAGGCCCGGGGTTACATCGTTTTGAAACTTGGAATACAAGTCTGGGGTTTTTCAACATAGAGCTAGGGAAGTGTACAAAATATGCAAAACAGGGACACAGACTGGACCAATCACAACGCATTAAGAAAGTCTAATATTTTAATCTGGAAAGAGTGGCGTGAACGTTTTAAATTTGATCTGATTGCTTTGGCATTACACTGAGATTTCCATGTGAAAAGCATTGGGCTATACCGATCTGCCTCAGGGCACTGACCAAAAACATTCATAAAGTATGTATCTTACTTCTAACACACATACATACCCACACCCACACATTGTTTATCAATATTATCAATTTCTCCTTAATTGTCTTGACCTAACATTTCACATCCAAATAGATCCCATCACATTGTACCTTACAATTTCAGGATATCTGCTAAAATACCTTAAAAAGCACACAGTATATTACTAAAAACAATTCTCACAGAATACAAATGACTCTGCAGAAGGAACTTAACAAACTGTGTTCCATCTGAGAAGAAATTATAGATATAACAAATAATTTTTACCTATGTGACCATCTGAAGTCATCTATTTTATCTAGACATCGATAGCCAAGCAATTAGGTGATTATGAAGCAGTATAAATGAATAATTTCAAAGAAGACAGTGTTGGCATCTTAGAATCCTAAAGTAACATAACCAATAGAGGACATCTAGTGGTCTTTAGCAGAATCAATATTAGCCTGCCAAAAATATTTACACACACACACACACACACACACACACACACACACACACACACATCATAATGATAATTTCAGTAGGTGGGCTAATCAGAGAAAGATGATATCAGGATCTTATATTTCTACACAAAGGCACACATCAACTTATGTATCATAAGTAATTTTCATGTATCTCATTTAATTTAAACTTCACAATTGTTCTATTAAGTTTTAGTCATGAATCACTCATTTTAAATACTTCCACCCAGATTAAATAGAAAATATAAGGCACAATTTTAATAAACACACATAAATACTAGGTTCTAGTATAGGATCCAATTCACACCACCATATTTTGGTGATTAGAAATACTAATTCCTATCTAATAATAGAGTAACATGTAAATTACCATCACTCCGCTACGCCCACAATTGGGCGGCGGGAGGCTGGGGGGCGGGACTCGGGGTGGCCTATCCGGCCATTGAGAGGCAAGGATCCACTGCCACTGAGGGGGGCTACCCTGCTGTTGAGAGGCACAGGGGGCGGGACTCCCGCCCCCTGCGCCTCTCAACAGCAGGGTAGCCCCCCTCAGCGGCCGCGGACCATCAAAAGTGGGGGAGCTGGGTGCCTGTCTGCTCTGGCACCAGGCCTTTCAGAAGCCTCTGCAGAGACGGAGGCTTCTGAAAGGCCTGGTGCACCAGCGGACAGGCACCCAGCTCCACCGCGAAAAGCGAAAGCATGTAGGGGACCCTACACGTGCATGATTCAATCATGCACTGGGTCTCTAGTCTTAAATATAATTGTATCACAATAATATAATTATATTAATATCATATTAATAATGTCAGATATAATTGATATTTAAATCATAAAGCTGACAAAATAAACTTTGCATATGTCCTGTTCATATTTTATTTTATACAAACACTGCAAGGCCAAGAATACATGGCAGAGATATCTAGAAAAGTATCCTACTTGACATTACCTGTATATAAAAAACACAAGTGAGTGGTAACTCTCTCCTGACTTCTCCTTAGCTCCATTTCCAAGGGCCTCCAACCCTCCTCACTCTCTGCATTCTCGATGCAAATCCCCTGCCTGCACTGCCTCAAGGACACCTTCCTGAGGAAGTCTACCATCAGCACAAATTCCTGTCTGCACCTCCCAATGCACCGCCTTACTGCCTCGGTTCTGGAGGTTGGGGACTGCTGGGCTAGGCTGCCTTCCTGGAATGTGCTCTTCTGCTCCCATTTTGCCAAGCCAGGTATTCCAGTCTCCAGCTCTGAAACTCATTCAAGCATGCCTGAAGCTCTCTTCTTGTACAAAGAAAACTCTGTTGATTCCCTCCAAGTATATATATTCATATAAATAGATAAATAAATAAATAAATAAATAAATAAATAAATAAATAAATAATTGATTTCAGAGAGGAAGGGAGAGGGAGAGGGAGAGATAGAAGCATCAATGATGATAAACAATTATTGATTGGCTGCCTCTTGCACGTCCCCTACTGGGGATCAAGCCCACAACCCTGGCATATGCCCTGCCCTGGAATCCAACCATGGCTTCCTGGTTCATGGATTGACACTCAACCACTGAGCCACACAAGCCAGCATCACTCCCTTCTTTATGCCACCATTTACCACACCATCTGCGATTATGTCTGTTTTTCCTACAAAGCTGGGGAATGCTTTGTATTCTCATGTGCTGTATCTGCAAACAGAAGCTACTTGGTCCATGCTTGAGAGTGAAGAATGGATATTCCTTTGCAATTACTTCGTGGATTTAGTGCATGGAGAACTGCTAGTGGACAGGCAGGCTCTGATAATCCACTGTGCTTAGAACTCTGTAGCTGTGCACAAGCAGATACAATGGCAAAACCTGACACTGACTCTTCCCCATAGACGTTTATGTCCATCAAGAGAAAAGGAACATGCATTGAAGCAAGCATCAGCAGCCAAGCAATCAGCAGAACAAATGCAAGAGCAGAGCCAGTAGAACTGCTCACAGTAGAGGGACTGACAATGTAAACTGTTTTCTGGAAATAAGTTTAAGTCTACTTTTTAAGGGAGTCATGGGAAAAGAAAGGCTTTCTAAATCTGAGGTGCGGCACATGCAACATTACAGAAGCAGAAAGAACCATTCTCTGCAAGAGGCATTGTAAACAACAAAACACAAAACACAAAAATCAGAAAGGAGTCCTTGGGTGCAAATAGGAAGTGACACGGTTGAGACGGGCTGGTTGGCTGAGGAGCCTGGCAGGCACAGCGAAGAAACACAGATTTGATGTGATAGGCAACAGGGAAGTTCTCTACACCCTAACAGAGGGCAGCTTTACAGAAACAACGGTGCTTGCTCATGGCAAGCCTTGGAATACTTAAAAAGTGAAAGTAGTTAACAGTATGTGTTGTGTAATTGTAGATAGGCAATTTAGAGCAAGAGTTCGTTTCTAATATCAACCAAATAGAATGTTAAAATTAACCAAAGACAGAAACTGCGATCTGAATTAGCTCCCTGTGGAATAAATTTCCTGATTAACGCTCGGCTGTTCAACATCATCTGTTTATCAATTTGTCTCTCAGCCTGCATAAAAATCTAATATCGATTGCTTGTAGAAAATTGTGATGTCCCAGACACATTACTCATCCGAAATTGCTATAGACGTATACAAAGATGGAAACCACAAGCCCTCCCTCTTGCCCCAGAATGGGATTTAGTTCATTGCGATGGGTCTAAAATCTATGCAAGGAAGGCTGAGGGAATAGTAAGAGGAACAAAAGAGCAAACATTATAGATATGTGTTCCAAAGGCTGAGTTATGATACAAGCATCATGCTTGTCCCACACTATTTTGTTCATTTCCCACGACATTAAATCCTAAAAACAGATAACCTCTACAGAATAGTATTTTTGTTTTCAATTGCTATTTCCAATATCTAATAATGTCAAAGATCATCCAATTTCGATAAAAAACAAAAAAAAAAACAACCCAATGAGCCGGGCAGCATTCAAGGTTCCTAGGACTCTTCACCTTCACTAACTGAATAATCTCCCACTTACTAAACTCTTAATCTTCCTTTATCTCTTCAGTGGCTTGTGAGGGCTAACGATTGGTAATATTCCATTTAATTTCCAAGGATTTACTCACCATATGTCTCCCTCAGGAGATTCACAGAGAATGGGTCACCCCTGTGATAGGCTACAGTAGAGCATTCTGCCATGGGTCACTGACTTTACTTGAAATAGAATGATAAAAGCAATGCTGAATGAAAGAAATGAATTTTAAAAAGCCAAACTACAAGGAAGATTCACCTCATTTTCTAGAGATGACTTTCTGGCCTGATTTATTGAAATAATTGTTCCAGGTTTTTACCTCACCTGACGATATATACATGCAGATTCATGAAACTTTACACTGAAAATATCACGCGGAGAGAGTTCTATTTTTGCATCTTAAAGCCATTGATCTTATAATTGTCTTATGTAAACAACGTCCCTCCTGACTTCTTAACACCACGTGTTTCACAAATCTGTTGGCCATATCAGCTTTTTCCTTGTACAGTAGCCACAACATTCAACTTTAGTCACGATAGTAACATAAGAACTAATTTTAAAGTTTCTCTATTTCATTCACGATTTCTCTAATTTATCTGGCTTTGGCACTTCTTGTTGTTTTTCAGATGAACTAATTCAGACCAGAAAACACACACACACACACACACACACACACACACACACACACACTCACACTCACACACACACACACACACACGCACGCACAAAACATGTATCGCTGAAGACCAAAGCAGTTCCTATAGAAGGCAGCTGCGTTCCTTGGAAATGATTCAGTTAGAACAAGAGCAGTTTCCAGACTTCACGGATTACTTCCCCAAATTTGCTGAATTTAGCAGCAGCCAGCTTGGTACTCAAACACCCAGAATTCAGAGACATGTGGGTGAGCTCACATCTCCCTGCACAGTCTTATTCTACACCCTCCCAGGGCAACGGCTGCCAAGCTAGTTGTTGTATTTCTACTGGTAAACACATCCTTGTGGCATTTATCAAAGTCAGGGAGAGATTTGCCAGCCTGGAACCATGTAAGATCCTTTGTGATTTTGGTTTGAATCATGTAGGTGGTGAGGTCATGAATACATATTAAATTTTGGATTAATTATGACTGTCTCTTCCCTGTTTAACAGGATCACTGACATTAAATATCCATGATGTGTGTGATATCATAGGAAGGTAGCATATAATCAAGGAAACATTCTTCACTTAAACGAGCTTATGGTTCATTTATTATCAAGGTCATTTATTTATACAAAAGAACCTGCCAACTCGAAGCTCTGGCCGGAGTGTGTTTGGTTACCAAATGCCTGTAAGTGCATATTAAATCGCATTTCTCAGTCACGGAGGCCGCGAGCCTGAATCATGCATAGCATGGCATCTATACAACACCATCACGGTACACACATCCAGGTGCCTGTGACCGCTGCCAGACGCCGGAGGACATCCCTTTTAGGAGTGTCCTCTGTGCCCGCGTGGCCTGCCATTTCATCCGATAGGCCACCATCTGTTCCCCCGGATGCTGTTCTCTAGGGTAACTGGGTTAAAACTACAAGACGCTGAAAAGCAGTCACACTGCCCACTGCATTTTTAACTGACTGGGTATTTGTCTCAGTGACTCTTCATTACACAGGCTAGCCATTAATATTGTTTTGTGAAACCACGTTTTAAGAGGTAAATACTCATCTACATTTTTAAGAATATTTATTTGTATTGATTTCAGAGAGGGAAGGAGAGGGAGAGATAGAAACATCAACGATGCAAGAGAATCATTGATGGGCTGCTTCCTGCACACCCCCTACCAATCCAGCCTGCTACCCTGGCATGTGCCCTGACCAGGAATTGAACCATGACCTCCTGGTTCAAAGGTCAACGCTCAACCACTGAGCCATACCAGTTGGGCTATTCATCTACAATTTGTATTTAATACATAAAATCATTGGATACTAAGGTATTTGTCATTAGAAGAGTACACATAGGTTACAGCAAGAAGCTATAGGGTTTTGTGGTTAGGAGTAATGCCTCTGGAGTGGAACTGCCAAGGTTAGAATCCCAGCCCTGCCTGTTACTATGAATCTGCGCAAGCTACCAGAGTCACCGGGAAGATTTAGTGAAGAGTCAAATATATTACCTGACATATAATAATTCCTCAATAAACATTACCTATTATCCATAATCATCTTGGTCTGATGTCAATTTCAAATTGGTATAATAAAGTTTGAGAACCAAACATGAATTGCATTTCAGAGAAAATGTACTACATAGACACAGATGAATCCAATCTCTCAAATGTGCTTCACTGGATTTTAAATATAACCCATATCCATATTTTAGGAACCATCCGTTCTCAGCCTTTTCAGCAACGTCTCACGCAGTGTGCATGATCACATGGCATTTCCTGAAATCCTAGGAACTGAAACGCCATTGACAAGCACGCACAGAACATGGCTGTGGCCCCAAAGAAAGCAGAGCTGGTGCTCACAGAATTTCCATTTTCCAACTCGTCTAAACCTAAATTCCAAAACACAATTCATCCTAAAAATGCTAAAATTAATTGCTGCAATGAGTAAAGTGACAATCCATAGCAAGTATATTGTTTTTTTGAGTGCAGACTTAGACACTCTCAAATTATTTTCAACCTTCAATAAAACTCAGATGGTAATTTACAAAGGTAGACTTAGAAGGAAAAGAAAGTTAAGATGTTTAATACGCAGACTCTGGAAATAGGGACATGAACTCCTTTGTGTGGGATGGAACCATTCCCTCAGATCTAAGAAACTCCGCTGCTGAGCCCTCTCCGGTCCACAGACTGCCTGGGAACAAAGTTGCCCCTAGTCAGCAAAATACTGGCCAGATTGACTGCACTTACCCACTATGTTATTTGAGTTTTTTATGTACTAATTTTCCTCCTGGGTATGCTGTTTTTCAGTATTATGAAATGAACTAATAGGGAGAAACTAGCATAATTAATTACATGCAAAGCATAACAAAGAGTAAAATTAATATACTGAAATCACTCTTCACATATGTAATTTGGAAACACCCCCAAAATCTGTTTTCTTCAAACACAAATTCTCTGAAATTTCAATATTAGAGGAACCATATACCAGATTATCTCATTGAGCTAATGATAAAACTAGATTAGCAAATAGATTCCACATCTTTGTCAAATATTGTCCTTGATGTATTCATATCAGATAAAAAATAAAAAAGAGACATTCACGAGGAAGGAGGGGTTGTATTGGTTTGAATAAAAAGTTTTTTGCTTAAAGTGGGATTGTTGGGAAAAAACTAAATTGATATAAAACAATAGTTTTAAAATCACGAATTTCATTTCAGTTCATTCAAATCTAATATTTGACCATATCTTTTGAAGATACACATATATCACTTATGTACCAAAAAAATAAATAAAAAATTTATCCTTGAATTTCATAAACCTCATATATAGACAAGTTGTTCATTTTAAAACAGCCATCATTAACAATATGATCACATAGTGACTTTAAAAAGTAAAATAGATGTCTTACCTCCTCCCACTGATGTATGTATCTAATTAATCTTGAAAGTCGTAATAAACGCAAGAGACTGAGAATTTTTGTAAACCTCACGATGCGAAGTGCCCTGGCTGTCTTGTAAACTTCTGAATCCATTCCCTTTTCTACAATGAGGAAGATATAATCCACTGGGATTGATGAGATGAAGTCCACCACAAACCAGCTCTTTAAATAATTCATCTTGATCACTTTAGGGTCCAGGATGATTTCAGAGCTGTCTTCATTGACAGTCCCAGTCCTAAAATTCATGATCAGGTCCAAGAGGAAAACTGTATCTGAGGCCACGTTGAAAATAATCCAGGGTGTTGTTGTTTGTTCTGTGAAGAACGTGATTCCAACGGGTATGATGACCAGATTGCCAACCATCATTATAAGCATTATTAAATCCCAATAAAACCTACAAGGAATAAAACAATCAGATTTTTAGATGCAGGCAGCAACCAGACCATTCTCTCCCCTTCCCCATAAAAGTTATTACTGATTTGTGGTTAATAAATGAGTGAGAGGACAAAGTGTTGGCTTTAGAAATAAGGTTACTAACTCCTTCCATGGCCACAAATTTAAATCTAAGTAAAATTAACATATTCCTAAAGCAAGGTATTGTGACTGAAGAATTCCGAAAAATATTTGATATCAAGTGTTATAGAAATAAATTTTAAAAAAACACCCATAACCCCATTTATCTGGTAAAGACCCAAAAAACACCCTCCCTATAAGCTAGGGAGAAGTATAAGACCAGAAGACCTAACTTAAAAAAATGCTTTTGGTAAGATTCTTTGAAGGTGTTTTGAAGAACTTTATATGCCAAATTACCAATCATAGATTAGAATAAACAATAATAAAGAGGGTGTGCTAAAATACCAGTACTGCAAATTTATCCCTAGGAGATTAGGTCAAATATGAATTCTAGAATCGTCCCTAGCTTCACAGTACTCCAAATATGTATGCTTTATTCTTCTTGTGTTTGAAATAGGAAAACTAATATTTTTCTGAGGCTAAAAATAATTGAAGAGACTCTACTCTAGCTTTGAAACTAGAATCTATGTTTACTAACTATCTTTTGAAATATTCTTATCTCACCTTTCATTAAAATTGGGAGAAAACCAGGAACTTTCAGGTTATTCCAGGTTAATCTATTGTAACTAAATTCTTCAGAGATGATTATGTAATTTTCATTTGTATTCTTGCAAAGAATATTGACATTATAAATAGACTATTTATACTTGTGACAGTATATACTTATAACAATGAAGAAGCAAATGCACTGATATAACTCTTTAGTAAAGAAAAGTCTGAATAGACATGAGTTACTTTGTCCTGGTCATATGTGTCCTCTTTTGGAAGTTCAGTTGCATAAGAGACATAGAAATTTCTGTTCTGTTTTTATTTAACATTAATTCTCCCACTTAGATTATTTGAGCCACTTTTGGAAAGGCGTACATTTGCATAAACCTATCAAAGTTTCTACCATCCCTAATTATGAATGGCTCCTGGATTAAAGAAGTAGTATAAGAAAGAACTATAAAAGGCACTCTCCCCGCTTGTCTCCACACCCCCCCCCCCCAAGATCAGGTCAAAGGTAAATGTTTGTCATTTTAAAGATTTTACCAGCCTTTCCATCAAAACGTATCTATACATTTAGGGACAAGCATACACTGTCATTTTCAATGCAACCTTCTCTTTCTCTTTTTTTCCTTCCCTCAATGGAAATATGCGAAATGTGTCCCTTAATATACTAAGGACAAATGGGAAATAGTGTAATAGCCATTTCACAAGGAAGTGATGTCACTGAGCTCTAGTGGGGAATCGAGTGTACACTGAGGATCCCCACCTTGTGGCCACTTTAAATCTTTTCTGTGGGCTCCTGTCTCTGGCCTCCCCAGAAGGCTGCCGTTCCCCTGGGTATCAGACATAGTGGGCCTTTTACCTTCTACTCCACACAGACTCTTTGGGCAATACCATACACCCATCTATGTCTTCCATGGTTCACTTGTAACTGATGACTCCAGAAGCTTTATCTCTATCCACTGCTGCCTTTAAGCCTCATGACCAGCAGCCTATTGAACCTACCCCCTTGCCTATCTCACACTCTGGTTAAACAGCATACCAGGCCCCGATTCAACATCTCACCTCCCACATGTACTCCCCATGCCCCCTCTGTCAAGGAAAAGAAAAACTCTATACCTGATTTACAAGTCAGAAAGCTTGGAGCCATCCTAGATAATTCCCAGACCTGAATCTACTCAATCTCATGCTCAGTCACTGTGGCTGTTTGGTTTTAATACCTAAACATAAGGTGGATTCACCCATTTGCCCTTTATCATTCCCACTGCAGCTGTCTGCAACCAGAAATTCTTACCAGCGTTTGAATTTGAAGACAAGTTACTTAAATTCTCTAATACCAAATTGTCTCTTCTGTAAAATGAAGATTATTATAGAACCAAATGTGTAGAGATTTATAAATAAAATAAAATAATATATACAAATTACAGATCCTAGCATATAACAAACTGTAGATACAATGTTGGTGGCCTACTTAGTAATATTTTACCTTTCCTTTCCAAAACAATTCCATTTTTATGGGGAGTAACCAGGAGCCCATTGAAAAATACTCCCTTTCATATGCATGTTTGTATTTTTGTCATTAAGATAGAAGCTATTTTTAAGGAAAAATAATATTCTATCCATCTTAGTCAATAAAGGTGAAAAGGATAAAGTGCCACCCAATCTTTATAATTGCAATAATGTTTATCACACCATAGCTTTTTATTACCAGGATTTAATATGGTCTGAAGCCATTAGCTATATTGACATCATCATGAAGGTCCATTGATCCTTATCATTTCCTCTTAAAATATCATTGACTCTATTTCACAGATACAAATACAGGTCTCGAAATAGACTTTCCATAATATAACTCTTCAGTTAACATACATCCATTCATTCTCTGCTAGCCAAGAAAAATATAGTTAACACCCACTCAGAAGTGTTATGCAACTTCTGATTGTTTTTTAAAAATATATATTTTATTGATTTTTTACAGAGAGGAAGAGAGATAGAGAGTTAGAAACATCGATGAGAGAGAAACATCGATCAGCTGCCTCCTGCACACGCCCTACTGGGGATGTGCCCGCAACCAAGGTACATGCCCTTGACCGGAATCGAACCTGGGACATTTCAGTCCGCAGGCCGACGCTCTATCCACTGAGCCAAACCGGTTTCGGCCAACTTCTGTTTTTAAAACAATGCATATGGGCTTAGCTCAGTGGTCGGCAAACTGCGGCTCGCGAGCCACATGCGGCTCTTTGGCCCCTTGAGTGTGGCTCTTCCACAAAATACCACGTGCGGGCGCGCACATACAGTGCTATTGAAACTTCGTGGCCCATGTGCAGAAGTCGGTTTTCGGCTCTCAAAAGAAATTTCAATCGTTTTGTACTGTTGATATTTGGCTCTGTTGACTAATGAGTTTGCCGACCACTGGCCTAGCTGGTTTGGCTCAGTGGACAGAGCATCGGCCTGTGGACTGAAAGGTCCCAGGTTCGATTCTGGTCAAGGGCACGTGCCCGAGTTAACTTGCCAGGACAAAAGCCATCAATTACTTTCAATTAAATAGGAATAAGTTGCCTTGATTTTCAAAGAAATAAAGCCTCCTACTCCCTTCCCAGACTCTTCCCAACACTTTATGGCAAGTACCTCATATGTCAAGCAAGAGAGTACCTGCCAAGCGCACCTGGGTCCATGAACAGGAGATATAGTTACTTCCATTCTGCCTATCATTTCTCCTATTAGCATCATCTCTCCCTCAGGTCCCATTCTGGTGATGAGTTTCATATATTTTCACCAGAGCAACATATATTTTCAGTATGCTTCTTCTATTATTACTTCTTTTGGTACTATTTTTGTTTCTTTCATCATCACTGGATTTAAATTCATTAAAGTTCAAAACTATATCTTGTCTTTTGTTTAATTTCTGCAGTAATGTGGACAGGATCTAGACTAGCCAATGCTAAGAATATAAATTAATTGAACTGTAATGGAAAGCTACACTTCAGTGGGGATAAAGAAATGCTTTTTAACAAGAGCCTTTAATGCAGTAAATACTTTCTTAACTTATCTTTTATATAACACTGAATTTTTATTCATTGAGAGTTTTTATGACATAGAATACATTAAAATAAATTAAATAAGTAAGAAAGCAGATTAAGAATATGTTCTTAGATTAGTCAGCATGAAAACAAAACAGTTTGGGATTTGACAGTTGGTTTGATATGTTATAAAACCCCTCTTCTTTTCATGCTGCTCTACAGAAACAGGATTTATTTGTAAAAGCTCTTAGTTGGATTTTGAAGGCAGACAAATTCTAGTTCTATTAGCTGCATGATTTTGGACAAGAAAGGTAACTGCAGTGAACTTCAATTTTCTTCTATTACTTTCTTTGTAGGAGGACTATCAGCAATGATGTATGCAAAGTATAGAACTTGTTAGAAAGTTTCTTGATAATTACAGTAAAGTAATAACTAAGTAATCATTTTTACCTTCTACTTAAAGGAGATAGATAAAATATTATAATTATAATTAATATATCATTGATAACTATGATTTTAATTACTAATAAGTTAATTTTGATAGATACATTATTCTTATGTTCAGAATCCATTTCCCCCTCTAAGATTTTAGAAGGGAAAAAGTGGCATTATAAAGATTCGGTCCTGATACTAAACTGTGAAGAATTCAAATTTAGTCATGCTTCCTTCTTTCTGCCTCCTTGTATTCCTGGTAAATAAAGACAATCCCCATTCCGTAACAAGAACTCCCCACTGTCCCCAAGGTTCAATGCCCTATTATGACACCTGCTCCAGGTGAAAATATCTGATGTCAGACATTTCTAATCCAAAGCCTTAAAGAAATTTAAACAATCTCCATATTCCGCTACCGGGATTTAAATTTTTCTCTCTAAATATTGAATGAAAGGTTCTATTCTCCACTCTCTCTGATGAAATAAGTATTTGTCATTAAGTAGACTTGTGGTTAAACCCCTGAAATGTAGCAGATTTATATGTGGCAATTATTTTAGCTATGATTGAAGTCAAATGATGAGTCAAACCTGTCCCATTACTAATACTTAAGACTCCCTCTGAAAAATTATATTTTTAGATATCAACCATAAATTGGGCATATGTTTGTTAAACTACTTATTTATCAATATAAATGAGTAAATGTCTAGCTCTTTTAAAATGTGTTTTTTAGTCTTGACTGGATTGGCTCAGTGGATAGAGCGTTGGCCTGCGGACTGAAAGGTCCCAGGTTAGATTCCGGTGAAGGGCATGTACCTTGGTTGCGGGCACATTCCTAGTGGGAGGTGTGCAGGAGGTAGCTGATCGATGTTTCTCTCTAATTGATGTTTCTGGCTCTCTATCTCTCTCCCTTCCTCTCTGTAAAAAATCAATAAAATATATTTTGAAAAAATAAAATGTGTTTTTTAAACACACAGTCCTTGCAACAAAGTTTTAAATTTTATTTAAAACTGATTCAACTTTCAGAAGTCCAATTAATAGCCCAGTTATTAAGCACATGTCTTGAGAAATGACATGAAGTGCCTTCTTTTAAATGCTACGTCCTCCTCCTAGTACCATCAGTGGCCATTCACCCGCCAAGACTCAGCAGCCAATCCCTGAACTTGGATCTGATGGGTTCTCAGACACTCTTCACCACCTTCTAAACCTCACTATTTACACACAGAATACTCACACTGGGGTTGACATGCCTGCCCTAAGCTGTGCAAAGAACTTTTCTTAGGTCTGTGATTTGGTCTAATGCCTTGATGTCTCTCAAGGATAAATTCATTGTCAAGGATGGGTAGGGAGTAAAGGTATCAGAAAACCCAGATCATTCAAATACAGACATCTGGAAGGGAAAATATGCTAGCTTTTCTAATACAGTGAAACCTTGCTAACATCCCCATTGTAGGAAAATTTAGTCTAACTTATGGATAAAACAAAGTTTAATCATAACTGAAGACACTGAGATGATTTCCAATAAACATAACAACTTTCCAAATGAGAACATGAGATGGGTGAGAGCTACACTATGCTATAGCTAATCTTATTCATTAAAATGAGTGATGGGATAGAAACATAATCCATATGAGGGTGTGAAGAGCTGGACTAAGCCCCCTCCCCCTGTAACTGCACATTTTCATTGTGTGACAATCCCCCCACTCCCAATATGAATGGTTTAAATTGGTCTCTTGTCTGTGATTCATGATTCTGTTCATTCCTCCTACCAGAAACCCTCTCAAATCTTTGGTTCCTATGATTCTGTATTTTTGTCACTCCTCACTCATATTTATATACCAGAAAAAAATTATTTTCCTTAACCTTTACCTAAGTCCTATTTTTCCTACATTAAAGTATGCATCCGTGACCATCTCACCCAAGTTCTCACCCCTCTATTCACTCTCTCCTTTAGCCTCATCAACCCCTACAGGCTGAACAAAAATGTTAATGTAAATGGTTATCAGATCTCTGCCTGGCCTTGACCTCTGAGATGGAGCCATGCATTTCTAGCTAAGCCCTGTACTGTTAGTGGCCTCTGGAGGTCCCAGTAGAATAGCTGTCTCAACGGGCTAAAACCCAAACCAGTTTTCCCTTTTGACCTCAAACTAATTCTCCTGGCATTTTTATTTCTGTTTATTATAGCATGTCTGCTTTTCTTCTTTCAGCCAGCCACTGGGCATACAACTTAAAAATGATTCCTGACTCCCCTGTGGGCCCAGCCCTGCCTTCAACCAGTCTTATATTCCTTCCGATACAACAGCTTTCCTAGTCAGCTTTTCATGTTTGCTCCATTGCCATCAGTCTCCAAGAAGTTTTTATGATATCATTGTTCTGCTTACTAATTTTCCTGTTTCCACCTGCCCCAGTAAATTACTTCCTATTTATAGCCACCAGACTTCCTATTGCTTGCAAAATGAAGTGTAATCACTCAAAATCCTCTACGGCTGGCTTGTCCCAATTCTTTACCTTGAAGCTCATCGTTTTGTGTGTACATGGTCCTCAGCTATAATACAAAAAGACTGTTTTTCAGATGCCTCATCTTTGCCATTGCCCAACAAATGTCTGGGGTTTACTTCTCCTAAAACCCAAACTCAACCTCCACATTTACTAACATTACTTCAGTGGTCAAGTACAATGCCAGGCGCCTCCCACCACCCTCTTATAACACATTCCCAGTCCTGCTGGAGTTTATCTCCTCTCCTCTCCAAACTCCAATCTCAGTTTCTCTATGTGATTTTAAGCATTGCAGACACCTACTAGTGAACAGCATAATTTAGAGCAATACGGATCAATTAATGAAAAATGACTGTAAATACTGCTTTTGTGCTTCTTCCTAGCCTAATTGTATGCCAATCTTCTTTATATTTAAATTGCCTAGCAAATAATATACATACTCTCAATTCCCCAATGATCAAATTTTATATTAATGACATTTATGTTTATGAAGATGTACTGCAATATTATACTATTTTAATTAATATACATATGATAATTTGTCCTTTTGGATGGTTTTGAAATTAAAGAAGGACAAGCCTCCTTTATTTCTCCTTGCTGGTAGAATTCTGATGCATACTTTTAAACTTCTAATTTTCTTGCTTTAGACAGCAGAATGATGTCATTCAAGGACATTTTCATTATGTCATTCAAATTCACTTCAAATGAAGGCCACAACTTTCATTCCACTGAATCAAAAAATCTGTTTACCCCTAACTGTCACGCACAAAATATATTTCTATAAGTCTACTGCTTTCATCAAAGATGCAGAATGAAGAGAACTCCCTGAGGACTGAATAGGTCTGCGCTGCAGGATTCTATCTTTGTGACAACAGAGATTTTTCATAAAAATCCTGAACTTACAAAAGGAAAGTAGAAAATGTATAAAACAGCTCCTACTGTTTAAATTTACTTAAAAAAATTGGACTTTAAAAATCTAATTTAAAACTACTCCTTGGCTTCTCGGTATTTTTATTTGATTTGTCACTGAGTGATTTTCAAAAATTTAAGTCTCTAGTTGGGACTCTCAGAACTTTATACCTTAAAGCATTGATTTTCTCAACTGGTATGCCACAAGAATTTATAAAACATGCAATAGTTAACTATTGAGTCAGAGGCACTGGCCTCTTTTCCCTTAGATGATCAAATAAAAAAAATGACAACAGCCAATACAATAGCCATATGGTGTGAATGAAACAAAAGTATACCTATTTTTGTCATATTTGCAAAAAATATACTTTTGGTGTACCATAAAATTTTAGTAGTGTATGTACGTATGCCATGAGATGAAAAAGTTTGAAAATTGCTGCCTTAAAGGAAAGCAAATATATTGTCAGTGGTCGTGTCAACCAAAATGCATTTCTGACCATTTGTTCTAAGGCAAAAATCCAGTAAGTTCATGTCCATTTTTAAACTGTTTCCAAGGACAAACTAAGGAAACCTGACATTAGTAATCTTAATGATAGGTAGTTTCATGACACAGACACTGAAGGCACCTTTATTGTGAAGCTCAATTAATGACTACCCATTGCTCTGGGCTTTATATTTGCTGATTACTTTCATCCAACCACTGAGATTTTGAAAAGAAGGAAGATGACAGAATGTTTCTTCCCTCGTTGCTACCATAACCTTTCCCCGACATGGCTTGTTTTCAAATCATAGTTTATCTTTCTTGTTACTGATAACATAGGTCGCTTCCCATGTGTTTCTTGTTACTCTGCAGATTCCAACAAACCCATAGCCTCTTAGTTCATCCTCAATCTGTCAATGCCACAAGGTTCATTTGCACTATCGCTCTAGTTTGAGGGTGTGATGGCAGATACAGAATCAATGCCCAAGCATATGAGTGTGTCCTTAAGTCTGCAAATATCTACATTTTAAGGGAGTTTTGGAATGTGGTAATGATCTTTATTTCTGTATATAATAATTTATCTCACTGAATATTGAAAAGGATGGCAGCCTCAGGGCAATAAAGCATAAGTAACATTTATTAGATAATAGGCACTGTGTAAACACTGTCTCATTTAATACTCAAAACAGGCAAAGAGGTAGGCAGCATTATCTAAATTTAACAAGAGGAAATGGAAACCCATCCAGCTAAGGACTGTTTTTAAATTCATGCAGGTAGGAAATAACCCATGACCAACTTGCACACTCACACTCGTTCCACCATATTCAGTGCCTGAGTAAATGATTCAAGGATTTAAAGTAACAGTAAATAAATAAAAAAAATTCCCACACGAAGTAGAGCAGCATAACCACACTTTCACCAGTTATAATCCATCACCCTCGAAATGAAAACGTAATTGTCTTCACAATGGAAAGTTCGAGCCCTGACGGGGAACAGACAATGATGCTCTAGATAGGATTCAGTGGCTGGTCTTTGGTTTGTGTGCTTTTCAATATGAGAGAACATTGAAGGTCTACCTACATTTCCAGAGAATCAATGTGACAGCTCACCTGTTCCAACGCCCATGTGTTACCAAGCATCTTCTAAATAAAGGAGCTATGGGATTGTCTATTAAAAAGAGGATTTCTGAATTCTTTCTGCTTTGGCTACAAAGATATCCCACTCGTATTTAAACAAAAATGGATTCTGATTCTCTAAAGGCATAAAGCACTTAGAAAGTAAGAGTGAAATATGGTATCAAGTATTTTTTTTCAAAATTGTTCAATTATAAACATTCCAACAAATGTGTATTGGCTATCTTCTACATATCAGGTATGGACACTCTAAGAAATGCAAACAAATTATATATCAATTCTTCCCTCATGAACTTCCAACTTAATAGGAAAGTGAAGACTTTTACTTAAAATAGACAAGGACAAAATTGAAGACATATTCATAAATAGTAAACTATCGGTAATCTGAGTTTCCAAAGGAGAAAAATGATTGGTCCTTTGTTTAAATAAAGTGCTATGATCAAGGAAATTCAGAGAGGATTTGCTGGGAGTACTTGAGCTTGCATTCTATTCAGGCACACACATGAATTTATCAGCAAATAAATGCTGCTGCCTGGGCTTGTCATACAAAGAAACTTACACACAACCCAGTCCTCAAGAAAACAAGGTCTAGGAAAGACAAACAATAATGTCTTCTAAAAGATTTTAAGTCTATGACAGATGATGGAAAAATCACTCCCAGGGCACACAAAGAAGTGCCAGAGTCTTCCTTGGGGGAAGGATGGGAGAGGTGGGCAGGGCTTCATAGAGCCACTGAGTCGCTATTTAACCTACACACTACAATAGCTTGTTTTGGTGTACACAGACCACCATGACATTTACTGAGCACTACTTCAGGTTTTCACTAGACACCCACCAGGATTGCCACTAGGAATACCAAGAGAAAGACCCTCAATATAGAGAGAAAAGGCGTGAAATGCCATGAAAGTTAAAAGGTATGATATGTTTACCTTTTTAATTATTACTTTAGCTGTTATCATATTAAACAAATCCATGGCTGTGTAAAGTGTTTTCTCTACATATAGTTTAAAACACTGTTTTCCCAATGAAAATGATGGATCGTGATCATGGATAGCCAAGAATGAGATAAAACAGAATCTCAATTAAAAGGTGTTAAGTTCTGCTTATTTTTATAAATTTTATATAATACCATGTTATTTTCTTCAAAATATTTTTAAATAGTCGATATCTACCTATTTATTTTAACAGTAGACTTTTGAAGCTAAAGATTATTCACCTCCATGAATTTTAGGTTGTACATGGATGGAGAAATAGGAATATCATTTCCATTTAGTTTATTTTTTTTCTAAAACAACAATACTTAAACATGTTATTCCATACTTGAATTCCACTGAAGTTTCCCCCACTGGCAACTATATATTTAAGAAAATGCTTCTCACAGAAGCATATATTCCCATCTATATATATAAAAGCCTAAGCGACCGTTACAACCGGAACAACAGGTCGACCAGTCTCTATGATGTATACTGACCACCAGGGGGCAGACCCTCAATGCGGGAGCCTAGACCAGTAGTCGGCAAACCGCGGCTCGTGAGCCACATCTGGCTCTTTGGCCCCTTGAGTGTGGCTCTTCCACAAAATACCATGGCCTGGGTGAGTCTATTTTGAAGAAGTGGTGTTAGAAGAAGTTTAAGTTTAAAAAATTTGGCTCTCAAACGAAATTTCAATTGTTATATTGTTGTTATTTGGCTCTGTTGACTAATGAGTTTGCCGACCACTGGTCTAGACAATTCACACAAACTCTGGTGCATATTTTAAGCAGAACAGTCAGCACTATGAGGAATTTTCAATCACCTACAAATGAGTTGAATGAATACACACTTCAATTCACTTCAGTTCCCACCAAGAATGGATGTGTATGTTTCTGCATAACTGTAATGCCTTTTCTCCCTTCCTCTTTTTTCTGTGGCATTTATTAAACTTTTTTTTTTTTGCTTCAACAGAAATATATCCACAATAGGATGTTGCTCAGGAGATAACTGAATCCCACTAATAGGTGGAAGTTGCGCCTATAAGAGGTTTTTGTGATGTATACATTCCAGTTCATTTTTTAAAGACATAGCTTTTGCCTTCAGAAAAGTGACAGGTTGTGTGTTTGATTTCTTCAACAGCTAAAAAAAGCAAATAACAAAAACAAAAACCTGTGGAGAAATAAAATCTCATGCTTCTCTTGGTATCAGAGAAATAATTGAAAAAAAAATAAAGGACTCAAGAACTGATCTTATATATTTGTCAAATACAGCAATTCTTAAAATAATTATTTTGTTGTATCTTGAGATGACTAACTCAAAAGTCATTATTTCAAAACCCATATGGTGTTATATAATAACATAAATCATGAAAAGAAATAGCAACCTCTAGAATATGATTATGAAAATTAAATCATGCCAAAACTGCTGACAATATAAAATTTATATAAATGTCTAAATTCATATTCCTACCCAATCTCTCTGGCCTTTCCTCACACTAATCCTCAACCTGGGCATGGAGCTTTAGACTCTAATCCAATCATGGCCCCTGCACACATCCTTCCCTTCATTTCATCTGCACAACTGCTCCCTGAGACTATGGGGAGTACATTTCATCCATTCTCCTCGTCTTCTCCTTCTCCATCTTCAAGTGGACAAGCAACTTGGCCCAGGGTCTCGAATCCATGGTTAATTCCCATTTCCCTCAGAATATTTGTGGTTCATGGACCTTTGAATGCATCAAGCCTAATCCAGGTGCAAGCAGTGGCACCTCCAAAGGGTCTTTTTGGGTGGGACTAAGGAGGGTAGGGAAAATGGGTGATGTGGAAGATGAATGTAGAAAGATTTCAAGTAAAACTATTTTGTTAGCTAGCACTCTGCTTTTGCTTGGCATTTTAAGTTTTGGTCAATAAAAAGCGTCAACATGTCCTAAAGTCACTTACTCACACTTCATACAAGATTGCAGAACACATTTGGGTGGGCATAACTTCACCAGCCATGCCCTGGTATTTTATGAAGGGCAATGACCATGTCTTGTTCTACTGCATTAAAATAAATCACACACACACACACACACACACACACACACACACACACACACATACACACAACCCTGCAACAGCACCGTACACATCATAAGCCTAGAGAAGTGTCCAGAGACTGAATGAAGAAATGAGCTCCAGATGGGGCCTGTGCCCAGTTATACTCCCTAAGTACTTTGGCTTTTCCCTAGGGACCTTGGCTTTTCCTTCATGAGCGCAGGCACGCACATGCGTGCACATACACATGCTTCGTTGGTTTTTTTAAAAATATATTTTTATTGATATCAGAGAGGGAGAGAGAAATAGAAACATCAATGATAAGAGAGAATCATTGATCGTCTGCCTCCTGCACACTCCCTACTGGGGACCAAGCCCACAACCTGGGCATATGCCCTGACCAGGAACTGAAACAGTGACTTCTTGGATTCTGGGTTGATGTTCAACCACTGCACCAGACCCCGCTGGGCAAATGCTTTGTGTTTTAAATGTATGTGGACAATTGTTTCAGGTCTGTTTCTCCAACTATAGTGGTACTGTAGTCAGGGACCACACCTGTTTCTGCTTCCCACTATGTCGCATTGTAGAACACATTGCCTACAACTACAGTGAACTCTCTAAATATCTACTGAATCAACAAAGAAATGAAGACATGGCATTACAATTCCTGTCTATAAGTATCTATCACGAATATTTTTCTGTTGGGGCATCTAAATATCATGAAAATGTGAACAAGCTGGAAGATGCCCAGAAAAAATAGGGGTGGGGGAAGATAAATTAAAGAAATGGAAAGCCTAATTTGTGACAAACGACTTGAAAAACTGAATACAGAAATCTTGTCTAGGTTAAAAGTCTAAAGAAATGTAAACAGACTCCACGCATTCTTAAAAGTAAACAAGGACTTGTAGTTCAACCAGCAGAGTTGGAAGGTGGAGGAGGAGCCACGCAACCCTTCCTGGCTGGTCCTCTAAACCCCAGTGGATTCAAGAACTGAGCTTCAGGGGGTGCAGTAAGAACACTTAGAATGCTTTGGACCTTCTCACTCAGTTGTCAAACTACTATGACGGTGTAAGAGTTTATAGACAACAGCTACAAAACCACCTTAGCACTCATAAAGTATTTTCCCAGTAATCATTCTCACTGTATTTCCTCAACAGTTCTGTGAGACATAAGGAAATGTTTTATTAGTCCTAAGTTTACAAATGAGAAACCTGAATGAAACAATGACATGTGACTTACCGTTTAGTGGAATCTGAGACTTGAAGGAGGGTTTTCTAGTCACTAACCCAGGGTTTTTTCCAGTCTCTGACATGCATCACATTTATTTTGATTTGTATTTATTTGTATTTTACACACATACACTAATATTTTTATGCCATGGACATAGCATAATTTTCCTTGTACAGAGAGGAATGACATGATTGAAAATAATATTATCAAAATAGTCGCAAATGCAAAATTATATATTCATCTCTGACTCCACTCCAAATACCTACTCCTAAAGATGCATAAACATCCTAGATGGTGAATCATAATTTGGACTTAGATGATAATCCATTTATTAAATTCCAACCATTATGAACAATCAAGCAGTCTATTGAATAACAGGAGTCTTATTTAATAAGGGTAATTTTGGCATTTTATAGAATATTTTCCACCTTAATTTCTTTTTCCTTTAAAACAATTTCATGGAAAAACATTAGTTATGCATATAAGCCAAAATACTGGTCTGCTGTTATTGTATTTTGTCATATTTGTGTTTATTATTGACCAAAAAAAACTTCTTGGTGTTAGGGGAAAAACAAAAAAAAAACTACTTACGAATAAGTGTGACACAGTGTAAAGAAGACTAGATTAGATGGGGAATGCTGAGCTTCCAATACTAGTATTATCTAGAGCTATACCTAGGAGAAAACCCCCTCAGTCTAGATCTCTGTCTATTCCCTGGGGAAGATGAACCTAGAACGGAGCCAACAGTCTTCTCAAATATAAGAGCTTTGTTGTGTATCAAAGCAAGAATGGAGAACGCAGCAATTTTAAAGAAATGTAATATGGAAACTAATTAGGGAAAGGCAGAGAAGACGAGGCGGTAAAGAACCCCATGAAGGAACACTAGGTAAGATGTACGATTATCCAATTTCCAGGAGAAGGGAGTTGAAGGAGTCAAATAAAGCTCCTGTGTCTTATGCCAAAGAAACTAGAAACTGATAATGTGACAGTTTTGAGAGTGGATGTGGGGGGAGATTAGCAATTCAATTTTGGAGATAATGAGTTTAATATGTTTCAAGTTCACATGACAGAAGGCAGTTGGAACTGTAATCTTCTGAAACTTAGAAGGGATGCCGGAGCTTGGGAAAACTTTAGGAGTCGGTGTACAGATTTGAAAACCAAAGCCTGGGGAAACGTAAGTCCTCCAAGGGAGAAATTGTACACAGAAAAGAGCAAAGAGCCAAAGTGATAGTCACGAGCCAAGTCCACTCTTGGGCAACAGGAAATGAGGCTGAGACGTAATCTCTGAGAAGGAGGAAGGGGCTTGGCAGTGTGATAGTTTAGCTTTTCTAAAATGAAATCACTTTAGGAAGAAATACATATTTGTACAAGTCTGTCATTAGGCTAGATTTCAATAACCTAAGCCAAAGAAGGACAAGTTGTCATACAATTATATTCAGCAGTGTGAAATGCTGTTTGAATAATACACCTAAATATAGTATTAGTAATAGCATAATTTTCATTTCAATCCAAAAAAATTTTATCTCAATTCAATAAAAGTTTTGATATTTTATGCTTTGCAAGACATCATGACAAGTACAAGTAAGATGTATGAAAATGACAAAAAAATACAAGGTACAACTGATCAATTTGGATGACAATTAATAGAACAGGAATAAAGCGCTTTGGAAATTGAGGAGAAGAAAACTCATTAGTTCAGAAGACTGCTAAAAGCTGCAGAAGGGATTTAGCTGATCCAGGAATTCTGACAGATGAAGATGATGTTGGGGCTAGAGAGAGCATTTCTGATGGGGGAAAATGGATTAGGAAAGGCCTAGAGGGGATAGATACAGACACTGTAGATTCAGCATCTGACTTATTCTTGGCAGATAGCAGGTGCTCTCAATATGTTTGTTGTATTGCTGGATGATTAAATGAATGAATTTGCATGCAGGCCTTGGAAAAAACACATAATTCAATAAGAATGTAGACTGCATCAAAGGGAACAGAGAGAGCTTTGGTTATAGATGAGGCTATTGTTTTCTGCCCACCCCCAAGAGTTGGCTAGAATCACTGTAAAACTTAAACTGCAGAAACCTGACTTTGAAAATTAATTGAATGATTAAAAATTGTAGATGAGAATATTTGGCAGAAAATATAATTTCTTATATGTGATACTATAGACACTTCAATAGCCAAATCTTGAAAGTGTACATATTAAATTTTCCCAAAGCTTGAACATTGCATTCCCATAAAATGTGTATAAAGACTACATTCATTTTTATGTGCATGGCATAGTTCTTTACCCAACAAGACGGTCATAAGCAGAGATGGTGAATTAAGAATCAGATGTATAGTCCTGCCCGTGTGTTTAAGTGGTTAACCATCAACCAATGAACCAGGAGGTCATGGTTGGATTTCTGGTGAGGGAACTGCCCAGGTTGCAGGCTCAATCATCAGTAAGGGGCATGCAGGAGGCAGATGATCATTGATTCTCTCTCATCATTGATGTTTTAATCTCTATCTCCCTCTCTTTTCCTCTCTGAAATCAATACAAATATATTTTGAAAAAAAAATCAGATGTATAGAAGTAAAGTGAGTAATGAAATGAGTACAAATGATTGGATAATTTATCACAACAACTGATTAATTTTTCTAGACCAGCCAATAATTACTATTAAGTGAACACACATGACCAAATTGATTCCAAAAAAAATCTTCAAATCCAAAAACAATAGTAGCTTACACATATACAGGGCTGGGCAAAAGTAGGTTTACAGTAGTGAGTACACGAAACAGTTTATTCTTGTATTATTTTTTCTTAATTATTGTATTACTAGAGGCCTGGGGCAAGAAATTCGAGCACTTGGAGGGTCCCTCAGCCCAGCCTGTGCCCTCTCACAGTCCAGGAGCTCTTGGGGGATGTCCGACTGACAGCTTAGGCCCACTTCTTATGGGGAGCAGGCCTAAGCTGGCAGTTGGACATCCTTAGTGCTGCAGCGAAGGCAGGAGAGGCTCCCGCCACCACTGCTGAGCTTGCCAGGCATGAGCCCAGCTTCTGGCTGAGCGGTGCTCCCCCTGTGGGAGCACACTTACCACCAGGGGGCAGCTCCTGCATTGAGCATCTGCCTCCTGTTGGTCAGTGCACATCATAGTGACCAGTCATTCCACTGTTCAGTCGATTTGCATATTAGCCTTTTATTACATAGGATTCCTCATAGGAACAGCTATAAACCTACTTTGCCCCACCCTGTCTATTATCAACCCAATTTAGAACAAAAGAACTGAATGGTGTCAAGTAATTAAAAACTGCTTAGGGACTTAGGTCAAAATATCTGACTAGAGTAAATAGATTTATTTAGTTGGAAAGTACCTGCTTTTGGTCTATTTGTTTAGAACAGATGGTTGCCATATTAAACAATTCAGAAATACAAATGATGTCATGAAAAAATAAAGAAAATTTTTATGCAAAAGACCTGATAATTTAATTAGAGATGCCTGTAGCTTTTGCTAAGGTCTCTGAGTCTCTGGTTGCTAAAAGATTATACTGGTCATCTTTAAAAATAAATAAACCACCCTAGCCAGTTTGGCTCAGTGGATAGAGAGTCGGCCTGCAGACTGAACAGTCCCAGGTTCGATTGTGGTCAAAGGCACATGCCTGGGTTGCAGGCTCAGTCCCCAGTGGGAGGTGTGCAGGAGGCAGCCAATCAATGGTTCTCTCTCATCATTGATATTTCTATCTCTCTCTCCCTCTCCTTTCCTCTCTGAAATCAATAAAGATATATTTTTTTAAATGTGACACATTTATAAAGTTAAAAACAAAATATTATAAATAAATAAACCTTGTTTCAGAATAATTTTAACTTTATAGGCAATTACAAAGATAGTACAGAGTTCTCTTTACCCCATGCCCAGTGTCTCCTATTTTTACATCTTACATTAGTCATAAGTAGTGAACCAATATTGATACATTATTGTTATCCGAAGTTCATACTTTATTCAGAGATCCATATCTATTTTTTTTACCAAATGTCCCTTTTCTGACCCAGGATCCTGCCCAGTATACCACATTACAGTTCTGTTGTCATGTCTGAGTCTCTCTTGATTGTGACAGTTCCTCAGACCGTTCTTGATTGTGATGACTTAGATATTTTGGGGGAGCACTGGTCACATATTTTATAAAATACCCTCCATAATTTAGATGTGTGATGTTTCTCTTATGATCACACTGGGGTTCTGGGATTTGGGGAGGAAGACCCCAGAGATTGATATCACGTCATGTCAAGCGAGTTCCTAACTAGCAACATAGCTTCTCAACATAACCTTGATCACCTGGCTCTATTGTGTTGGTCAGGTTTCTCACCAGTACAGGGAGTCCTATTTTCACTCTTTCTTTGAAATAAATCACCATTGACAGCTCACAATCAGAGAATGGGGAGTCACAATGCATTCCTTGAAAGGTGAATAGCTTAAATTATTTGAAATTCTTGGACAGGGAATTTTGCCTCTTCTCCATTGATTTAACTCAGTGATTTACATCAGTATGGACTCCTGAATACTGATTTCATACTTTGGCTTATAAATCCATACTAGCTTATTTAGTTGCACAATTTGTTCCAACTTGGGTCATTTGCAGCTCTGTAGGTTATCTTTTCAAATTCCACCCAAGCATCCCTAGTCATTAGTAGCTTTTTCAAGGAGCACAATTCTTTGCTTGTATCAGCATCACAAGTTGGGGGTCAGAGGTGACAGAGAAATGTGTTTGTCTTCAAATAAAGTTTTCTATAGCTACAAGAAACTGATAAAAACATTCTAAAATAGACCTCTAGGCAACCATCACACACTTGACTTTATGCTCGCAACCACAAGACACGGCAGAATCATTCTAGTACTAACTTATATTTCATTACTCACAATTCAAACATGAACACATCTAGTCCCCAAAATTATTTTCCATTATTTATTTTCACATTTTAAGTGATTTTTCTTTTAATGCTAAAGGCAAAATAATGTTTTCTTTTTCTTTGATGAAACAAAAAGTTAACACATTTAATAATAAATGTAAACCTCTAAGTATAGTACTAAGCTTCCATGATATAGTTATGCTTTCAATTTTAATATTAAAATGCTAATTTTTATACTTATACACAAATTTGACTTAAATTAAGCTACTTGTTATGAGTTACATAAATTATCTCTTTGGGATAAATACTAAAAAATTTAGAATTTAATCATTTAAATCTATTTTATGAATGGAACTTAGAGGTCTATATTTTTTAAGTGCCACACAACTCTCTAAGGAGGCAATTATTAAAACTTCTCAATAAAAGAATAATGTATAAAATAAGAAAAACATGCATTCTACAAAAAATATACTTCTTTAAATATATTCTATGTGCATGTTTTATGGTATTTGTTAATGATTTAATGTTAGGCTTATATTATGAACTCTAAAAAAGTTATATAAGACTGAAATAGAGAATATTTTGTGACTTATACCAGGATTAATGCAATGTGTTTTTAATAGATATAATTAAAGTTTTGTGTCCTCTTCCACCTCTTAGAATTAATTTAACATGATCTTAACTGTGTTTTAGTCACTACATATCGATCAGGAAATGGTGTTACAAATTGACAAAATGTTTCAACATTGTGAAAATAATGTTTTCTTAATATATTTTATAGTACAATTAAAAATATTTGTGGGATTTAAAAGAAGTAGAGAATGAGTGCATTTTCAGTAAGGGAAGCGTGGATATAAAAGCACTTACTGTATGTTGTATGTAGGAGGCACATAACTTCAGAATTTCCAAACAACTATTACTACTTAGAAAATCTAAATAAGTGGTAATATAATTTCCTGGGAAATATGATTAGATAACCTTCCTGGAACCAGTACTCTCATTACTACTCTGAGTTTTATAATATATAGCTTGGGAGAGGAGACATACTGCCACATACTTCCAGATAATTTGCAGCACCCCTGTCATATGGGGTCTGATATTTCAGTCTTATATAACTTTTTTAGAGTTCATAAAAAAGTTATATAAGACTGAAATAGAGAATATTTTGTGACTTATACCAGGATTAATGCAATGTGTTTTTAATAGATATAATTAAAGTTTTGTGTCCTCTTCCACCTCTTAGAATTAATTTAACATGATCTTAAATATGATCTTAACATACTGCCACATACTTCCAGATAATTTGCAGCACCCCTGTCATATTTGCTCCTGATTCAGATATGGCATGAAGCCAACTTTTGCCCCTTAAGATATTTTAGGTCAGCAAAATCCTAGCTCTCCCTCTATTTGCTAGTCATAGTATAGCTATTACCCATTCATCCAAACCTTCTTTGGTTATTTCTTTCCCAAACACACTATATCTCATGGTGGATCACCTAGAGCACTCATCTCTAGTCCACTGAGTACAATTGATCCTTCACTCAAACGCATCCGCCAGCCACACACACACATGGATCTAGGCTACAACCTAAAGTTTCTGTGTGTACACAGAGATGCTGAACTGCTCAAGAAAAAACACACACCCACACCCAGATGGCCCGGCAAATTTATGCTCCTCCTCTCAGCCTCATGTGTTATAGTCAATTGTGCCTTCTGACCTTTCCCTGGATCATCCCACAGTATTAAATCAGCTTTGCCTTCAAGAAGAGCCATGGAAGCCTAATGTGATTCAAGGGTCATCTCTGTACTGCTCCTGTCATCTACCTGCATCCAAGTAATTTGCTCATTTTCCATTGTGAACAATTTCTCTTCTACCATCCTATATAATAAAACCCTAATATGCAAATCCACTGAACGGCAGAACGACCAGTCGCTATGACACGCACTGACCACCAGGGGGCAGATGCTCAAAGCAGGAGCTGCCCCCTGGTGGTTAGTGGGCTCCCACCGGGGGAGCGCAGCTCAGCCAGAAGCCGGGCTCACAGCTGGCAAGCAGCAGTGGAAAGCGGGCCTTAGCTGGCAGGCGGACATCCCCCGAGGGTTCCTGGACTGCAAGAGGGCACAGGCCGGGCTGAGGGACCCCCTATACCCCCATCCAGTGAACGAATGTCGTGCACCAGGCCTCTAGTTAGATATAAAAACTCAAAGCACAAAAATAGGATAACGTCACTTAATGAGATTTAGGGTTAATCATTCAGTCCTTAAGGAAACATAAGCTGGAGGGCAGATTTAGTCATCAGGTCGAAGTTGACATAATTAATCAAAGAGGTAGTTTGGTTATGTGGTCTGATGCAAAGGAATATGGCCTGGACAGAAACAGAGCAGGGATTCATTAGCATATAGGTAGTGACAACTCATGACATGGTAATGAATAATATTTACCAAGGAGAATATGTAAGTAAGAGGCTTGGAAGCTAACCCTTGAGGACCAACAACATTTAAGCTAGAGTGAAAGGATTAGAGCCTGATAGGGACTTTAAGAAACAGTGGGCAGAGATGTAGGAAGATAATCAGAGGAAAGAAGGGTCATAAAAGTCAAGATGTGCCAAGTGCCAATAGGGTTCATATTAATAAGGTCTGGGAAGTGGGCACAGAATTTAGAAGCAAGTATGTTAAGTAACATTTACAAGATTTCTTGGTTGGTGTTTTCAGAATACTGCTCAAATGAAAAGCAGGTAATGTTGTGTTTAGAGGAAATGATAAGCAAGGGAGAGAGGGTGAATATAAATTCCTCTTTTGAGGAATGTCTGTAAATGTAAAAGGTAAGCTATGGAAGTAGAACACTACTTGAGATCCAAGGGTTTGTTTCATTTCATGTTTAGTGTTTTGAGCTTATTTCTTATAGATAAAGAAATTAAGTTTACCTGAGATAGAATAAATGATGAAATGCATTTGTAATTATCCATTATTATAGGAAATTTTGATACTATCACCTATCTCATTTTCCCAAGAATTTAAAATTAATGCTATTTTTAAACATATAAGTTTCAGCAGGATTTACTTTTTCCCTTCTAAACCTGTGTGGGATTTAGTTTCCTCGGGTTATATCTATAGTGCCACACTCCCAATAAGTAAGGTGGGTGAGTGACATACTTGTTTCCATGGAGGGATACCATTAGGTGGAAGAGCCTGTTATCATACCTCAAGAAGCTAGAGGGAGTGATCTCAGAGGTATGACAGGGCTGTAGATTGCGGGAAATTTCTCAGGCATCTGCCACATAATACCTCATACATATTTTTTCTTGCCTTTCTTATATGCCTCTTTTCAGTAGATTCAAATTCTTATAATAACCTTCTGAAATTTTCCCAAGTAACTGTAACCCATTATCCTGTATAATAAAAGGCTAATATGCAAATAGACTGAATGGCAGAAAGACCAGTTGCTATGACACTCATTGATCACCAGGGGGCAGATGCTCAACGCAGGAGCTGTCCCCTGATGGTTACCGCACTAACACAGGGGGAGCGCTGCTCAGCCAGAAGCCGGGCTCACGGCTGGTGAGCGCAGTGGTGGTAGCGGGAGCCTCTCCCGCCTCCTCGGCAGTACTAAGGATGTCTGACTGACAGCTTAGGCCTGACAGGGAGCGGGCCTAAGCCATTAGTTGGAAATCCCCTAAGGGCTCTCAAACTTGGAGAAGGTGCAAGCTGGGCTGAGGGAACCCTCCTTCCCCCCCAGTGCACGATGTCATGCACCAGGCCTCTAGTTATCTAATAAACTCCAATTTATAAGCTATGTAACATATAGCATTTATATGGTGGTAGATTGTAACCTGGTGGCAAATGTTTACCTTTTTGTGTAATAACTATGTCTATCTTCAGTAATATCTGTAGCTAAAGTTTTACAGCTTCTTTTTACTTCCACCCGTTCCCAATGGCTTCATTATAAGTACAGCTCTTCATTGCTATTTTCACTTAATAGTCTGTTCATTTTGCTAAGTAAGCACTAACAATTAAAATAATATAAGAAAACATAATAAAAGGAAATTAAAGGTATTTTTAGAAATATAATTCACTAGTACTTACATTTTCTGGAGTATTAAACTTAAGTAGAATCAAAAGTAATCTTTACAGTTCTATTTTCATTTTATTTGCTTTCCTGGATAAGAACATTTCAATTTTCAAAATTTACTCTTAACTCTTTACTTTCAAATATTTAGCTTTTTAGAAAAATAAATGAACATTTGGAATAACTGGGTTTTGACAGATAGGATCCAATCCAACATGATGAACTCAAAATAGGAAATAAAGCTCTTAGAAAACCTCAGCCAATATTCAGTTAATGAGGCACCACTTCCCACTCAAGACTATCAGCTAAATATCTATGATTCTTATAGACAGAAAAAGAACATATAAATTCTAACATCCTATAAAATAAAAGCCCAGCGACTGAAACTGCAGAATGACCAGAATGACCAGAGACCAGAACAACCACGGCCCCTCACCCCGGCCGGCCGCTGCCCAGCGAGCAGTTAGGGGCAATCAGGCAGGCAGGTGAGCAGTTAGGGGAGATCAGGGAGGCAGGCAGAGTAGTTAGGGGCAATCAGGCAGGCAGGCGAGCAGTTAGGGGCTAGCAGTCCCAGGCAGGCAGGCGAACAGTTAGGGGGTAGCAGTCCCAGATTGCGAGAGGGATGTCCAATTGCAAGTTTAGGCCCCATCTGCAGGGATCCCTGCAGGATCAGGCCTAAACTGGCAGTTGGACATCTCCTGAGGGGTCCTGAATTTCGAGAGGGTGCAGGCCAGGCTGAGGGACCCGCCCCCCCACACACACCCCGCCCGCCCCCGTGCACGAATTTCATGCACAGGGCCTCCAGTTTTTGTATAAATTCAAGAAAACTACTGAGTTGCTGAATCAGGGTATAATTGAATTCCTCTGGGACAAAGGATAGTAGTTAAGATCCTGGGCTCTAAGCCAGATCCTTAGGTTCAAATCCAAGTTCCTCCACATAGAAGCTGTCTGATCACCTAACCTCTCCATAATCTGGTTTTCTGAGCTGTAATATGACACTTATTGTAGGTTTGCTGTAAGAACTCAATGAGATCATATAAACCAAGATGCTTAGAATGTGCCTGGCACATAGAACTCAGCAGGTAATACTGCATCTGACCTTCTTTTGTAGAATAAACCACTGACTGTTGTTTTTCCCATGTGTGACTGACCGGGCAAGACATTTTAACAGTAATTCTTTCCCCCTACATTAATGTAAAAATAACTGACAGATAATGCATACAAGTTTGATCAATTGTAGACAGGGAAGTCAGCATATTAGCATGCTTCTCAAAGAAAACAATGGACAGCATTTCTAGGCACACAGAATGTATATTTTGCAAACTTTATTCTATATGAGGTAAAGTAGAACCATTTCATGTCCAGTTATTGATTATGGAAAGAATTTGAGACCATGTGGGTGTTCAGCTTAATGAGAGAAGTGTAAAAAATATAAAATTCCAAATGTGTGTGTGTATACATATATATATATATATGTATACACACACACACACACACACACACACACACACACATATATAAATCACAGTGAAGTTATATTCTAGGAAGAAACTCTACTTTCAAATGTCACTAGCTTCAAAATACTACTTTATGTGGTTGTATTTCCCAGTCACTGAATGTTTACAGCCACATGCTCGAGAGATCCATAGCCCTGCCTGACGACCACATTTTGGTCATCACTATCTCTTGCTGTTTGCCTGCAGTGAGCTCTCACGTAATTAGGGCTGGATACACTGCACTTTTAAAATTAAACCAAGCCTCTGGGAAAGAATCATGAAAATTGATGGTTAAAGGACACCCAGGCAATTAACAAGCAGGATAAAGTTAAAAATTGAAGATAAAAAAAGTAGGTTAAGAGCTTTTCTCTCTCTTTCCAACATGGTTTGTTGACACAGAAGGCATATCAATTAGCTTCATTTTACAGTGGAGAGAAATATAGAGGCAGTCCATATTTCAGTCAATAAGTAAATTGCTCTGCTATTTTCCAATGGATTTTTCTCTCTTTCAAGCACACAGTTCTGAAATAATTCTCAACTTGATTGACTTTTTGGAAATAAGCCTGAAAATCTTTTTTTTCTTTTCTTTCTGGAATCACAACACTGTGACAATAAACTAATAACGCTTTAAATGTTAAAAATCTGAGATATTTTTATCCCAGTAGAGTAATTGTTTTTTCCACCAAAAAAAAAATACATGTAAAAGTATTGATTGCTTCTGATGGTTTAAAACAATCTATGAAATGAATGGTAAGATTGTGACTTGGATTTTTGTTTTTTGTAGCTAAAGCATCTACTAGTCCCTGAATACACACTTGGCACTCAGCAAATATTTACTGAATGAGTGAATTCATGCCCATGATACCATGGTGCTGTTACTTATTTATTTATTTTTTGTTAATCCTCACCCAAGGATATTTTCCCACTGATTTTTTGAGAGAGTGGAAGGGAGAGGGAGAAGACAGAGAGAGACACATTGATTGGTTGCCTCCTGCATGCTCCCCAACCAGGGCTGGGGATAGAGCTTCCAACCAAGGTACATGCCCTTGATATGAACTGAACCCAGGACCCTTCAGTCCAGAGGCCGATGCTCTATCCACTGAGCCAAACCGGTTAGGGCGATACCCTATCTTTTAGAGACACTACTAATATGTGACTTCGGATATGGCAGAGCTCTTACTATTGGACTGGACAATTCCAGCCCACTCTGAGCTGCTCTTCCAGAAAATGCCTGTTGGTTTCATGAGAGGTCCACATCTTCTCAGGCCAATCAGGTGACCTTGCTTTCCACGACTGCCTTCCTTCGATGCAGGTGGAGGTTCAAAAACCCAGGTCTTACAACAGGTTTGTTCCAATCTATTCATCTTTTAGATTCATGAGAAGAATTTAACTGTAAAAGTTGTCCATGGTGTTTCTGGTTTTGCTATCTATTTGCTTGATCTGTTTTTTACGTGCAAAAGCTAAGCTACCACTGTCTTCTCAGACTCAAGTCCCTTTTCCTTTTGAAAATTATGTCAACTTTGCCCAGCCGGCGAGGCTCGGTGGTTGAGCGTTGACCTATGAAGCAGGAGGTCACTGTTGGATTCCCGGTCAGGACACATGCCTGGTTTGCAGGCTCGATCCCAAGTAGGGAATATGCAGAAAGCAGCCAATCAATGATTCACTCTCATCATTGATGTTTCTATCTCTCTCTCCCTCTCTCTTCCCCTCTGAAATTAAAAAAAAAAATTTTTAAAAGAAAATTATGTCAACTTCAATTTTCCTGTATCAAGATCTATGCTATCTTGGCCATTAACTTAATACAAGGACCAAATTAAGAGTGTTTACTCAGAAAGATTTTGGTTGGAATTTTTTTCTTTACTTTAAGTTTGGTGACTACAATAAAATAATCTACTCACCACAGTTAAAAATAAAAGTCAATCCCCTTTCAAACTTGGATTCAGTAGTTTATTAATTATACCTATAAAGACAGTGCTCATTTCCCATCCCTACTCAATAAAACCTGAAATGAAATGTGCACTGTTATAACAGGCAGCACAATCTGGCAAAAGAAAAACAAATAATATATATGAGAAAGTAATGTCATTTCTTCTTAAATGTCATTGCCCAAATAAATATATTTTCCAGTCTATTTTGATAAAGATAGCTTTGATTCCAAAAGCAATGACATTTAAATATAAGGCTGCAAGAAACAAAAGCCATCCAAGATAGTCACAAAAAAATGTATCCCCGATTTTTTTAAAACTACATTAAAAACAAGAAGTACAGTAAATAAAATTAATATAAGCATGGATGTATATTAATTTATATCTTCAAATGTTATTTCTAAACACATGTTTCTGTGTATTAGATTAGGCTATTAACACTAAATTTAAAATTTTGTAGGAAATACAGGGAAAAGGAACAACTGGTTGTTGGAAATTGTGTATAAAAGCCAAGCTTGAGCATAATGTTGCCAAAATGTCTTCATTCATTCCAATTTATTGAGTACCTACTTTGTGTCATGCATGCATTTTGCCCTGGGAAAACAGTGGTTTAAAACAAGATTTATAAAAAAACCTCACCTTAAGTGAGGCTTAAATTACAGAAGAGGGAATATAATATTTAAATTAAATCAACAACACATTTAGTATGCTAGATTATAAGGGTTAGACAGGGTTGGAATTTTACTTGGGTTATATTTGTTCAAAAGTTTCTACTAGTATAAAAAGTGCTATAGGGTTCATCTTGTATCCATGTATTTGCAAGTGGATCATTTTTTAAAGATAATTTACTAGCCTTTATATTTTTAATAATTTTTATACAGGGTCACACTGCCCTTTGGAAAGGTTCCAGGACTGTCTGGAGTCCCATGTTGGACAGCTCTCCAGAATAGTGATATTATTAAACAATACACTAATATTTCTCTAGGAATACTGATTTCAGTTGTGTTTTTTACCTTTTATAAATTTAAACCTATATGGATTTAATTTTGTTGTAAGCTCATAAAAATAGATTTTACTCAAGTATTCTAGTCAAATACTATTTCTCATCTAACATCTATTTTTATATAGGTTTGAAATTTTCAAATTTGGATATATAGTTTATATTTTCGGCTTTTGTATCCAGTAATTCTTTTTTTCTATTATATATCCTCCATCACAGTTATTAACATTTAGGAAAGTTACTGATATATTTTAATATATTTATCTTATAATCAGCCACCTTACTAAACTTTAGAGTTAATTCTATCATTTCTCAGTTGGTTCAACCAGCTTCTTAAGGTAGGTAAATAGCCTACGCAAAAAATATATCTCCTTTCATCCCAAATATATTTCTAGCTATAATGTTGCGCATTGTTGCCCTGGCTGACCTGCCCAAACCAAAATCTTTTCCATCCCTGCTGACAAGGTCTGGAGCCTCAACACTAAACCACTTGATTGACTTGCAATCCTCTCCCTCTCAAGGTGAGACTGTCTAGCTACAGCGCTGATTATCGAATGGCTTGTCCAAGCTACCTGCCCATATCTCCCATACATTGTTTTTAGTATCATATTTCTGTGTACAAATATTAAACGGTTCTGGCGGTCTTAACTAGGGGTCCAAAAATCAACGTGTTCCAAGGGAACCCCAGACCTCTGGAAATCACGGAGAGTATTGTATGGATATATGCACTTTATCAGGGCAAAGGGCCCGCAGCCTTCATTTGATGTTTTAAGTGCTCATGAGCCTGGAAGCCTAAGTAAGGCAAATGGATGCCTATGAATGATTAATATAATCAATAGTTACTCTTAACAGAATTATGGGTTATTTATATTGCTTAATTCATACACAGCCATAACTAGGTTCTTTTAGCATAGATCTCTACTATTTTATATAAATAAAAAATACATCTAAATCCCAAGCAAAATGTCTGTTATTAATCTTCTTTGTAATTTACTTACATAATTAGTCAAGACAATTGCCAAATTTATTGCTCAGAACAAAGAAGCTTTAAAAAATAATTATTTAAACAATGAATGACTCTTCTACAGCAAAGATAGCTAATACTCATTCCCTATAGGTACTACTCAGAAAGCTTGCAAAATTCATTTTCTCAGCCTTTGATCATGCCTCTCAAACAACTAAGCCTGGGTAATTTTAATTAGGGATATTTTCTGCCAAAAAACAAACAAACAAACAAACAAACAACAACAAACAAAAAAAACAAGGCGAAATATTCTCTAAGGGCAGTAAGTGGCATCTACTCTAAAATGAGGTTTAAAAAAAAGATTTAAAAATCATTATTTCAAATTTGCAATCTTTCTTAACTCATATTTCTAAATAACTGTTTTTCATGACTATTAACTTTGACAAGAAAAAAGGTGAAAGAATATAGCAAGTTACGAATCATCTTATTTGGCTCAGATAAAACATTTAACTGATTTGGAATGAGATCCCAAATGGCACAATGATGCCATTTTCTGATGAAAATAAAGATGAACAGAAAGGAGCACATGCAATGCTGTTCGAATTTTCTCTAAAAGTTATTTATAAATGTTTGATGCTGTGGTATTCTAGACCAGAGTGGAAGATAATACTGTTACGTCTGGAAAACACTGCAAATAGCGGATGTATTAGAAGTTTCCCAGGCTAGCTGCCTCCTGAGTGATCCCACTTCACAAAGCACACACAGGAACTGCCACCAGACTTCCACGGAGATAAAGGAAACAGAGTAGCTTGTCACTTGCAGGGCCCTGCCTTCACAGACGCATCTGCTGACGGAGTTCTGAAGACTGTCAAGTGTGTATGAAGAGTCTTTTCTTCCTCAAGTAGTTCACATGCCCTAATTCTGTTTCCATTTCACTTTCATAATAACAGCTAACACTTATATAGCATACGTGCAGAGCATCATTCCTAAGCACTACTAATCTAGACAATATAAAAATATTTATAATATAAATATAAAATACATACCTTCCCCCAAATCTGATGCGATACAGATATTTTATGGAGGAAAATGAGGAAACATTTTTCAAAAAGTTTGGAACGAAGGCCTGGGTAGTGGAGCTGGGATAGTACCCCAAACATCCTGGCTCCAGAGTCTGTGTTCTTAGAAAAACTGTATGTTACCTCAAAACCTATCTATAGTATTTGTTTAAAGTAAAATAGTATTAAAGGATTATTAAAAAACGTGTAAACCCTGCCCCATTCCTTTCACACACACACACACACACACACACACACACACACACACACTTAATTCAAACACCTCAATTGTTCCTTTGGCTATTTAATTTTTAATTTGCAATTGATAAATCAACTGTAAGACCTGCTCATTTCCAAGTACGGCACATGAGGATTTAGATTTCTTACTGCTCCCAATCTTCATGCACCTTTCTCTTGCCCTCCCAGAATAAATAGGCCACACTCTTTGCTTAAATCAGTCAACTTCTTGAGACTATGGTGACCAGGTCAGTGGGATTCACTACTGAGCCAGACAATGTACTGTGACTTTTCCCCCTTTTATGTATCTTCAAATCATTCTGGAGTTGATAAAGGTCTTTCATTTGCTTGTATGCAGTGTACCCTATAGGTCAGTGATGGGCAACCTTTTGAGCTTGGTGTGTCAAACTTCGCCAAAAAACTGAGCATAACTCGAGTAGTGTGTCACTTTGAGGAAAAAACATTATTTCGTGATATTTATAGTTTAAATAACATAAATGTATAATTGTTATATATAATTGTATTTAATAAACCAAAAACTAAATATTTAACTTACCTGCTTAGTGACTTCTTTGTTCATCTGTCAGTCGGTTTCTTTTGTTGGTCTTGATATTATTTAGCTTGTGTGGGGTGCCGTGAACTAAGATAAGTGAGGGGGAGGGGGAATTCTTTAACTAACCTGCCTATTAGTGACTTTTTTGTTGCTGAATTTCATTGGCTAAATCTTCAATTGAAGGTTGGTATTTTTTACACTTCAGGCCCAAGCAAGCGCTACTAACTTCATCTGTCAATCTGTTTCTTTTGTTGGTTTTGATATTATTTAACGCTGAGAATAAGGCCTCACAAAAGTATGTAGAGGGAAAAATTGTGAGTAAAGCCATTGTTATATTTTTTCAGGGTGCTAAAAGTGTCTGGTAGTCGGTTCCAGGCACTCCAAATTTCCTGTTCGTAGTGGCACTCCTCTTGATTCTCCAAGCGGCACCTTTCCAGATTCTCAAGCTTTGACCTCAAGTCAACAAACACCTGAGCCCAGATACTGTCTTGAAATTCTGCAAGTTGCATCTCCAAATCATCAATTTGCATCCATAGGAAACCAATTCCAAACTACTGTAGACTACTACATCAGGATACTTAATTATTTTCATGGTCTGTTCTAGACTTCTAAATTGACTAAATCTATCACTAAACTGGTCAAGTAACTAGTCTAAAACATGCTGGTACTTCATATGCAAGAGTTCCATTTCATTTTGTACAGCTGCACTGGCCTTCTCAAAATACTTTGTTACTCGAGGAAAATACTTATAAGTTTTAGTTTCTACATCTTGCTTGAAAATTTTAACTTTACTTTCAAAAGCTTTTATGTATCCAAACATAATGTCCATACTTTTGCCAAAACCTTGTAACTTTTCAGTTCAGTTCATTAATATGAACAGAGAGATCTGTAGAAAACATCAGGGTGTTGACCCACTTATCATCATTAAGCTGAGGAAAGTTTCCCAGATCCTTATCGTCAAGAAATACCTTAATTTCTTCAAAGCACTCCACAAAGTGCTCAAGAACTTTGCTTTGGCTCAGCCATCTTACATTATTGTACATCAGCAGTCCACTATAGGTGGAATCAATCTCCAGTAAAAGTGCCAAAAATTCTCGCTTGTGAAGGGGGCGAGCAACTATTGAATTAACTATTTTTGTAACAACTGACATTAAGTCGTTTAAGTCGGTGAATCCTGCCTTGGCACATAAAGCCTCCTGATGGATAATACAATGAAAAGGCACAATTGGATGTCCAATAGCTTCTGTAAACAATTTGACAAATCCGACTTTTTTCCCCACCATATTTGGTGCCCCATCTGTCGTCACTGACAGAACTTTAGAGATACCAATGCTTAAGTCACGAAATGTTTGTATAACAACCTTACATATTTCGCTTCCTGATTTACTTGTTGACACTGATACTAACGTTATCAACTCTTCTCTCATTGTGAGACCATCAGAATATTGACCAATAATGGCCAACTGAGCATGTGATGTGACATCAGTAATTTCATCAAGAGAGATCGAAAAATATTTACACTTCCTTATGTCTCTGTTTAATTGATGTTGTACTTTTGTGTTCAGTCTCATTATTCGGTCTTTTATGATATTTCTACTGAGTGGTAACTCAGATATTCTCTTAATAATTGCATCTTTATTCTGCATATCGTGAAATAGAACTGGTGCACATCTTAGGAGAGTTTCTTTAATAAATTCTCCCTCACTGAGCGCTTTTCCATGCTGAGCTATAGAGTGAGCAATGCTCAAACTTGCAGATGTTAAATTTGTAGAGCCTTTCATAAATTTAAGGATGGAATTAGATTGGCTCTTATAAAGGTGTAGCTGCCTGGAAATGTATTCCTTCCTTTCATCCTCACTTTTTTCCAAGAGCTGGGAATGATTAGTTTCAAAATGTCTATTTATATTCCACGTTCTGCTTACTACCGTTTCAGTACATAGAATGCAAAATGATCTGCCATTTTTTTCTATAAAGCCATACATCTCGGTCCATGTCTCTTGAAAGGGTTGCCCACTGCTACTACTACTTCCTTTACTTAACCTTAGTTTTTTATTTTTTGGGTTCTCCATCAGGGGGGCAGTGACAGAAGATAGAATTATAGATAGCTTGTTAGGCCTGCAGGCAATTAGGGGTTAACTAGCCTAACTAACCACAAAATGGTGCATATAACTGTCTTTTAGGAAAGGGCAGGGTTAATAAGCAGAAATAGGGGTTAATAAGGATGCACAACAGTAATAGTGGTGAAATGGAGTCTGCACTATGGAGCAAGATGGTGTTCCTTATGTGAATTAAAATGGCTGCCGCTATTTCTAATGGCGGGAAACGACACCCAGAGCACGCCACAAACCCTCGCCTCTCCCAGCCTCCCCCTCACTTATCTCAGTAATGATGGATTAGAAATCCATGACACCCCAGAACAGTAGATAATGGTTGCTGTGGTTAACTGTTATTTGGTTACTGGTAATGGCAGGGCCCCCAGAGATGCGTCCCCCGCTGCATTCCGCTGCTCCCTGCTCTGCCGGCAGAAGTGAGGGCAAAGATCCCGGCTTAACTGGAAGTCCCAGAACTAGACTCTCTGTGCCGGACTTCTGTTGTTTTGGCCTACAGACCTCCGGCACAGAGTGTCTAATAGGGGAGGATGAAACATTTGTGACTAGAGTCAACTCCAAGACTCTAGTCGCAAATGTTTCATCCTCAGGAGCAGCAAATGTTTCATCCTCGGCATGTGGCCGCTGAGGCAGCCGTGTGTCATCAGAAATGGCTACGCGTGTTAGTGCTGACACGCGTGTCATAGGTTCGCCATCACTGCTATAGGTATTTATATCAATGTCAAAGATATCTTGTTCCAAATTATCTCTGGAACACCTATTCACATTACTTTAACGCTCAATGCAGGAGCTGTTCCTATAATTCTATCTTCTGTCACTGCCCCCCTGATGGAGAACCCAAAAAATAAAAAACTAAGGTTAAGTAAAGGAAGTAGTAGTAGCAGTGGGCAACCCTTTCAAGAGACATGGACTGAGATGTATGGCTTTATAGAAAAAAATGGCAGATCATTTTGCATTCTATGTACTGAAACGGTAGTAAGCAGAACGTGGAATATAAATAGACATTTTGAAACTAATCATTCCCAGCTCTTGGAAATACATAACGCTCAATGCAGGAGCTGTTCCCTGCCTGCAGGCCCCGACCAGCAGCAGAGGCGGGGGGGGGGGGGGGAGGGGGGCGAGGTGCGAGGAGCGGGGTCAGTGAGCAGGCAGCACCAGGCCAGCCAAGGCAGATGCGAGTGGGGGACCCCGACTACCCTGCTGGTCACCCCGCAGATTGGCTCTGATCGCTGGCCAGGCCTAGGGACCCTACCCATGCATGAATTTTGTGCATTGGGCCTCTAGTTATATAGATAAATGTTGAAATTCATCAGTTTTTTTCTTTCTCCTGAAGGCCTTTTGCCAGAACCCTCGGCTTTCCTGCCCCATCTAGCATCTAGATTGGTTTCCTTCAAGACTCAAGCTTGCTCCTCAGGCTTTCTTTCAGTATTACTCTGTGTTAGAGCCCATGTCTCCTCTTCTGTTTTCACATGATCTTGGTGTAGTTCCTCATTTTGCTGGAGCACATCATGAAAAGGATACAGGAGTGGTTAAGATTAGAATTCTTGAATTATGAATGTCTTTAATCTTCATATCATGGCAGGGTACCAAGTATTTTAGAAATCACTTTCAGAATTTTGTAGACTGCGTTACATTGCATTTAGCTTATTGTATGTTTCCAACTTCCTAACATGCAACTTTATCTTTGGAGAATTTCAGGGGTTTTTTCCTGTTGGGTAGAATCCTGACACGTCTGTGCAGTGATCCTTGGTGGAGCCTTTCACAAGCTGAGCACTCTGTGAGTTTCTCAAAATGACATTTCACTCCCTGCTGTCCAAATATATTGGTTAAAATGTCTATGTTAATTCATATGTCCATTTTCACAATTTTTTCTCATTCTGGAACTCTTCTCACAGATTTCAACTTTATAAGTTATCCTTTATTTTGCTTATACTTTTCTATTCTCTTTTTTCCTTAACTATGAAAGGTTTCCTAGACTTTGTGTGCCAACGTATTTTATCCAAGGGCTCTTTTTTATTCTTGGGGTACCCTTGCTATAGCACATTGTTATCTGTATAAAACCCTAATATGCAAATTGACCGAACGGCGAAACAACTGATGGAACGACCAGTCACTATGATGCGCACTGACCACCAGGGGGCAGACGCTCAATGCAGGAGCTGTTCCCTGCCTGCAGGCCCCAACCAGCAGCAGAGGCGGGGGGGGGGAGGGGGGCGAGGTGCGAGGAGCGGGGTCGGTGAGCAGGCAGCACCAGGCCAGCCAAGGCAGATGCGAGTGGGGGTCCCCGACTACCCTGCTGGTCACCCCGCAGATTGGCTCTGATCGCTGGCCAGGCCTAGGGACCCTACCCATGCATGAATTTTGTGCATTGGGCCTCTAGTTATATAGATAAAATGCCTTCCTAAAGATATCATTGATAGAGTATTTTTAATATTATGATTTCTCCTTATCCCAAATGCCTCTGTTCTCTGGATTTAATTTTGCTATATGATTAGGTTTTCTCTTTTATGATGGTGATTTGTCTCCAACGTCTTGTAATCTTTTCTTTTCAGATCATATTAGATGATGGGATATGAAGATATGATTACAGTTTCTATGTGCATAGGTGAGGCTTTCTGCAAGGTCATTAGGGAATAGATAACATTTTTACTGGAAAACCTTGAAATGTCTCCCACTGGAGGCATTTTTCTATGATTTCCTGCCTGAGCAGAATGGACTTGACTCAGAGCATTCTCATGTCAGAAATGAGTCTTCTGGATTCACTAAGGAGGCCCTCATTTAGACCTCCTGGGTCCAGGCCGGCGTTCCTGGAAACTATTTCCTAACCAGTAATTTCACATCCTGAACTCTTCTGGGGTACAAGGTGAAGGATTGTGGAAGTGGAATAATATTTCCATCAGCTTTCTGTTTTCCAAAACGCTTTTGAGATCTCTTGTTCTCTGCTTTCTCCTCTTTCTTCTGTTTGTCTATGTATCTGTGTTTATTTCTTATTATTGTGCAATGATTTCAAGAGGGAGGAAAAACAAATGATTAGGTTTGTTCCACCATGTTTTCTGCAGGTTTGGAGAATTATTTATACTAGCAGCGTTGTTTCTTTTTAGGTAAAAGAGCTGGAGTGTGAGAACTAAGACTCAGAAGGGCCAAATTCCTAGCTCAGTTCTTACACTCCGTCTATGTCACCACATTCACGCTGCTAACCAGCTGCAGTTCCAGTCAGTTGTCTGTATATCGGGCAGGCAAATGTAGCAGCTGGGACACATACTTGCAGGTGGCAGTGAGGAGGGCATGCCAGGTGTTACTATAGGGGAAAAAAAGGCTTTCTCTGTCTGGGTTTATTAATGCTAAGATTAAAGGTGTGCACACCCTGGTTGGAGACTAATTCTTTGTCCATTCATTCAATAATATTTGTAAAAATCTGTTATGTTGACTCAGCAATGTCACTTCTAAGATAAATGAAATATATCTCTGCACACACACAAAAAAAAATGTATAAGAATGTTCCTGTGGATAGTATTCACGATGACCAAAAAAAAACACACAAAAAACAATCTAGATTTCCATCAACTGATGAATGCATATATAATAGTTGGTATAACCATTCAATGGAATAGTATTTAGCAGAAAAAGGAATAAAGTACTGAAGCATGCTACAACCTGAATGAAACTCGAAATCATTATGCTAAGTGAAAGAATCCCATAAGAAAAGACTATATAGTGTATGCTTCCATTGATATGAAACATCCAGAATAAAAAGAATCTATAGGGGCAGAAAGTATGTTAGTGTTTGCTGAAAGCTATAGGGGCAGGAGGAGAGGAGGAAGATAGCAATAAATGCTAATGGGTATGGGGTTCCTTCTCAGCATGATAAATGCTCTAAAATTCATTGTGTTAATGGTTGCAAACTGTGACCTTACTAGAGAACCTTGAATCATACAAGTTAAATGAGTGAGTTGCATACTGTGTGAATTATATCTCACGATCTGTTTAAAAATAAAGCATCTGAGAAAGCTGAGCAGGAAAAAAGGACACTATGTACATGTTTAAGACATTAGGAATATAAAAATGAATGGAGCTTAAGTTCTAATGGAGGGACATACATAAAACATAATTATAAATTCTTACTGAAACAAGAGGCCCAGATAGAAAATGGACAGGGAAAGGTGTCGAAGGTGATCACAATGATTAAACTGAAATACAGTTGATAAGGATAAACCAGCTATGATGCAGAATGATGGAAAGGGAAAAGTTAATTTCAGGCAGCGGGTTGAAATCACACTAAAACATAAAACAAGCAGATGAGAACTCGGTGTGTTGTAGGAGCTACAAATTCCCCTGTGTGGCTGGAAGACAGGGAGAAAGCAGGTGGAGTATGACGAAGTTGCAGGGATAGCTGGAATTACGCAAGGTCTTGTAGCTAATGGAAGGTTTGTCAAATGTATTCTATCAGTAATGGGAAGCTTCTAAAGCAGCAATTTTCAACTGGTGTGCCACAGAATTTCTAAAACATGCAATACCTGACTACTTAGTCAGGGGCACTGACCTCTTTTCTCTTAAACTATCAAATTAAAAAAAATGACAACAGCCAACACAACAGTAGCCATCAGGTGTGAATGCCGTCTTAAACTATAAATACATAGGTCATATGATAGAGTTGCATCCTATTGGTCATGCTGCATAATAAGGTTGTGTTTGATTGGTTAATTCTTGGTAACAGAAATCCTAACAAGGATAGGCACCTGACTTTTTAAAAGTCACTCTGGAGCAAAAAAAGTAGATAATCACTATTTCTTTGTAAACCAATAAAAAGTATACCTATTTTTTTTGTCAAATCGGCAAAAGTATATATTTTTTTCATTTGCTGCAGAATTTTAGTAGTTTATGTGTGCCATGAGGTGAAAATCGCTGCTCTAAAGGGTTTTAAGCAGAATGAGTATTTTGCTAGTTATATAACATCACTTGTCTTGCCACTCTATGATGAACAGAATGGAGGACAGTTCTGTTTCTGTCCAGAACTGCCTATGCATAGCCAAATAGGAACATCCACATTGGTGAACCTACATCACTCTTCAACTTTCACAAGGTGTCTCCACTGGTGGCAGTATTAACTGGTAAAAACCCTATGGATAGAATCTCTAAAATGTTCACAGGCAGTAATTCCACTCCCTGAACTTGGCCCAGGATATAATGAAGACTAATGCACAAAGATGTTTGCTGCAGCACTGTATATAATACCAAATACCAAAAACGAACATGGATATACAAAATGTGTCAAGAGCTGCTAACACTGTGTGTCTAATTAGCCTTACTTCTTTGGAGTTATGGCTAATGTCGGCAAATAAAGCCAGGCCTATGGAAATAAGACTTTCCAACTGTAAATCCAGGGCATGCAGAATTCTGCTACTTTTGCTTTCACTGAGTGGTCAGTTAGTTGGTGAAAGGATTGAAGAATATTAGGGGGAAATTAATAACCTTGAAAAGGGCCATGAAATCAATTGTTATCATTCAAACATTGGTGAAATGCTTCAGATACATGCTCAACTCAAAAATAATTGACACCTATATATAGTATGGGGCAAAAGTAGGTTTATAGTTGTTCATATGAAAAATAATACAATAATTAATAAATAATAATACAAGAATAATCTCTGTGTTTCGTGTACTCAAAATTGTTAACTTAGTTTTGCCCCACTCTCCATGGTTATGTACACATAATTGTACACAGATGTCCCTTGAATAGTTTATATCATACATGTGTACACACATGAACATGCACGCACATGTGCGCATGCACACACACGCACACACACACACAGCCAGGAAGGTTTACTTTGCAAAAACAGAAAATTCCACTGAGCATCACCATGTTCCCCTCATTTTTTCTGTACAGTAATAAGCTTTACATCAAGATGCCCTCACAAAGAAAATTATTTTTAGAAGAGTACGTAGTGTAAGTGGAAATAGTCGTTTTCCCTAGTGCATGCAGATTTTTTTCTTCATTCCCACTGGCTCTGCTCCTAAACTGTATGGTGTCTGCCTAATTCAGTCTGCTACCTCTTTACACAGAAAGATAAAATGAAAACTTGTCACAGAGCCCGAAAATGTTCAAGAGTCTTCATGAGGAGTCCTTGTCCTTAACAAGAAAATCCTCATCTTAAACCCAACTCTTTTTCTAAATAATGAAGTGAATTATCTGTAAAACACAAAAATGACAGCCAGACTGGCAAAATGTTCACATGAAAATCACATCAGATATATTCTGCTTGCCTCACACTTTGGGACATAGGTTCATTGAGTGGAATAATGAAGAATTACAAATACTATGTAAATTGACTTTTGGTGTTAGTGGGGTTTTTTTTGGTTTATGTTTTTGATCAAGCAGATATAGTTTAATTTGGCTTTGTTAAATAAACCTATATTAATAATAAGTTCCAACGTCTTTAAAAGTCATTATTATTCAACATTCTAGTTCATAAATACAACTCCATATACTGAAATATGAATTGGTGAAAGTACATCTTCCCAAATGTCTCAGATTATACCAAGTAGGTTTAAAAGTAGGTTTAAAGGGGAAGTTGCTCAGAAATAAAATGAAAAACATCTCATGATATATTAATAATATAATAGAACTGTAATATCATAAATGCAATTAAAGAGTAAAATATTTAATAAAACTTAAAGTTGCATAACTTCCATGTACACTAAGAAAAAGTAACTGAAAAAAAAATGCATGCCTCCAAATATTTCCAATAATTTCATTTTAATTGGGCCTAAAAGTTGTTAGAGCCAGGAAGAAAAAAACTTAATTGAATTTCTAAGATATAAAAAGGTACATCTAACAGAAAAAAACAAGTAAATTCTTAAGGTTAATTTTGGCTGTGTTGATATGGAAAGGGAATGAAAGGAGGGGGCAGTGTTGCTGGGAGAACAAAGATAACATAACAATAGGCTAATTAGTCCTTAAACCCCAGAGGGTGGGATTGCTTCCTCCTGAGAGGCTTTTGGAAACAAAAGGTCTCCCCCATTAGCTGTGGAATCTGGGTGAAGGCTCCCTTCACTGAGGGACACATCAGTGACCCCTGACACCAGTACAGTTGTGAATGCAACTGGGAGGTGGAAACCCAGAAAGTCTCTTCTTCAGGAAGCGACTCCCATCTCCAGGGACCTGTGGACCCGATGATGCAATAAGCTTGGCACAGAGTGATCCAGACTAATTGGTGAACAGCAGAGGAAGAAATAACATGGAGATATGAAATCTCCCCTACCAGAAGCAAGAGGTTGGCAGGCAATATATATGGAAAAGGAGTATTGTTTTTAATAATGTTGGAATCCCCGAAATAGCCAATAGTCTGGGGATAAAGTCTTCCAAAGTAAATTAATCACATAACAAAAACCATCCGCAAAAGTACTCTCAGTAGTATTCTTTCAATCCATTTCAGTGATTATATCACAACTATGGATTAGCTGTGAAAGCACAATGTCCGGCCTGTGTCACTCTTTTTTTTTTTTTTTTAATTAAATAAGTGAAAAGTAAAATTTTAGCTAATAAACATATAATCACTGTTAGTAATATCAAAAAAAATCAAATTTAATCTCCAAGTTAAATATAGAGTATCCACAAAAAATGTATACACACACTTTGAAGACTATAAAGGCAGTTTTTATTAAAATACATTTCATTGTCAACACTGAGCTATCTGCTGTTAAAGTGTGTATACATTGTTTGGCGGTACCCTGTAGTTGTGTATTTTGTTCACAAGAAAGTCAATGAGACTGACACCGTGTTCTCCCTATGCAAAGGTCAGTGTGATTTTATTCTTTAACTATATTTGCCCTCATTTGGGTGATTAGAAACCATGGTGTAAACAAAAACATAAGATTTTTTTTAGCTCCGGCCCAGTTTTCCTAACAGTATTGATAGTATTTGACTCTACTTTCCTCTCTGGCGTTCTCTAACATCCTCTCCAGAGGAAGAAGGGAAATACTGAGCCTCTGCTCTACTTCCACCTGAGGTGGGAGAGAACCACCTGCCAGACACAGCAGTAGGTCTCCGGGGCCCAGTGAGAGGCACCTCGCTAGCTCTCTGGGAGTCTCGGTGGGAGCACCAGCCCCGCCACCACTTTCCCAGGAAGTGGCAAGGGACCAGAAAGTGGAGAGAAAGCATCCCAAGAAGGGAGAGATACCAGATCATTAGCCACAGTGTTCAAGTCCAGACGTGCCCTGGAGCAGCAGGCTCGGGCTACAAGCAGCAGTGTGGGCTGACCGAAGAGCAGATGAAGGCTTATGAAAGTGTCAAGGAAAATACACTTTGGGGATCCTTATATCCAATATCCCACCCCTCCCCCATGGAAATGTTTTCTTAAGAGTCATGTTCTCAGTGGATAAATGACTGAGTGTCAGGTTGGCATTGCAGGAATCAAAGCTAAGAGCCTCCCTGAAAGTGTCTTCCTCAGAAAAGGGCCTTGCGGTGCACAGATCCTGCCCACAACATACCTATTGTGTTGAAGATTACTCACCATTGCTTTTCCTTTACACAAACATACTGTCAGAATTTTGTCTTTCAAGTAAGTATTTATATGATTACATCCTTAGTTTGTTGCTTTAGAAATACTGTAATTATAATTTTAAAAATCTTATTTTAAGATATCTTCAAGTTAGTAATTATTAATCTATGTCTGTCATTCTCTTTTTTCCAATGCAATTATTCACACATTCCAAACTACTCCACAATGGAATTTGTTTAGAGTACCAGTTCACTTCTTTGTCATCTCCCATTTCTTTGAAACGCATGATTCCATCATTTGATTTAGATTTCTTCCTTTTTTTAGTAACATTTCTTTATTTTTAAAGAGATAGCTTGTGCCTGGCAGGTGTGGCTCAGTGGTTGAGCATCAACCTATGAACCAAGAGGTCATGGTGCCATTCCTGGTCAAGGCACTGCCCAGGTTTCAGGCTGGATCCCCAGTGTGGGGCATGCAGGAGGCAGCCATTCAATGATTCTCTCTCATCATTGATGTTTCTATCTCTCTCTCCTACTTCCTTCCACTCTGAAATCAATAAAAATATATTTTTTAAAAATAAAGAGATAGCTCATCTCATATGAGTTACTTGGGAAAATGTAGAGAATCTTTAATTTCATGAATTTCATTCATTCAAAAGATTTTGGCACACTATTACAATTCATGAAAGATAGCCTTATGTTTTTATCCAGTAAGTGGTAAAAGTTTAACTGTTTGATATATGACACCATTTTGAAAAATGTAGTCTTTACATGTTGCTCAAAAACATACAAGTATCCTTTGAAATCATTTCATTGAGGGTGAAATTAAAGTTTAGCATTTTATTTGCATGTAAATACTGAACCAAATCTATTTCAGGAAAGACCATGCTTACTTTTGTTATTAAGACTAAAGACTGTTGCCATATAAAGTTTTTTTCCATGAAAAAAAATGGTAATATATGGTGCAACATATTTCCACTGAGGATTGAGAGAGGAAGTATCCTATATATAATCCTATATATAATTTCTGACCTTTAAAATTCAAAAGGACAGTGTTACATACTTTCTGACAAGGTCATTTACCAGTTTGTTCCTGTTAGTGTCTTCCTAGTGGAGGAAACATATTGGAATATTTAGTAGATCCTTTTAGTATGAACATTCTTTCAGTCAAACTCTTAATTTTCTAGGGACTATAAATACCATTAGGTTTCATAAGTTCTCCTCTGGATATTGCTGTGTCTTTGCAAATAAGAACTTCAAAATGATGCACTTCCTGAAATCCATTCACTCTACGCACAAACGATCGAGGCTCCTGATTTCTGAGGAAGAATCTCAGACAAAGTGAGACAGTCACGCCAAGGCTCTCTGTGGGGCAGGAGTGAGGGGTTTTCCACAGCTTAATGCCATTCAGGACCGCGGACAGCTCCCACGAAGGCCTGAAGTTGATGGCAATTTCCCTGTGCTTCTTCTAAACATAACTCAAAAGTAATCTGCCTCCTATTGCTATTCTTGTTTGCTGTTTAACAGACACCTGCTTAGGCGGCTTAGTGTGCTCGCACACCCCTTTCGCTGATTCTTTTTTCGAACGAGTTCAGTTAATTAATTAAGGCCACCCTGATGGTGATTAGATTTTCGTGTGTGTGTTTTTCATGGAAAGCCCAGCTTATTCGGGAGCTAAAATAAAGTGGCTAAGCGAGTGCGCTCGCCCATAAGAGGATCTACTCCACGACCTTCATTTGATAATCTCTAACCATTGCCCAGAAGCGAAGGAATACTTGGGTGACAAATAAGAACAGGAAATGTCTTCATTTTAAGTCTCCGAAGCAGCTACCCTGACAGCTGACAGCTCCCTGCCCTAGTTCTCCAGCTGGGGAAACGGGAAGGAGGTTTCTGAAATAGACTTGGAGTCAAGGTCAAGGGCGGGTGTCCCTGGGTTTCAGGAAGGGAGTCTGGGAACGCCCGCGACTGTTTCGGGCTCGGCTGCTGGTCACGCTCCCGCCCAGCCCCTCGGCGCCCCGGGCACCCAACTCTCAAGTCTCCGCCGCGTCGAGCGCAGAACCCCGCGCCCAGCCTGCCGGCCCCGGTCGGCAGAAATGCACTAGGATGCCCAGCGCCTGTGCATGGGACACAGATGGGCACTCCCCGGGCGAGAGCGGCCCGAGGAGCGGGGACCTGTGGGTGACTGTCCCCCACTGGCCGTCCCAACCTCTGCTCAGCCCAGGAGCGCCTCTTTCCTTTTGGGGAGGGACGCACTTCTCGGGGGGGGGGGGGAACAGCACGGAACCCCCCAAACCACTGTCAGGCGGCCCCTTCCTTACAGTGTCATCTCCTAAGGAAAAGTTTCCCGGCACAACTTTGCATCCTCCCACCGGGGTCACTGTGGCCTTTTTCTCCCGCTGGGTCCGCAAAGTTGGCGGAGCAAGGGGGAGCTGGATCCCGGGCCTCGGGAACTCCGTCCTGGGTGCAAACTAGTTGAAGAACGGGCTCAGTCCCCCGTGGGGGCTCCCACAGCGCCACCCTCGCCCTCCCGGCGCCTCTGCTCCCCTCGCCTCCCCGGCCCCGCGCCCCTCCCCGAGCCCGGCGAGCGCGGCGCCGCCGGCGGGACGCACGGGGCGCCCGGGGCGCGCGGAGCCCGTACCTGAAATCGCTGTAGGGGTGGATAATCCAGAAGCCTGCAGTTTTAACCCTTTCCTGCTCCTTCTCCACCGCCTTCTGGCTCCCAAACATGCGGAGGGAGAATTTGTTGACGCCGGGCTGCAGCATGGAGGTGAACTGCCTCTGCATGAAGCCGTACTGCCGCCGGGGTCCCTCGGCGTCCTCCAGGCCCCCGGCCGGCTCATCGCCGCCACCGTCCACCTTGAAGCACACGGAGTTGCCCAGCTCCTTGGCGCCCGCCCCGCCGCCCCCCGGCGGGCTGCCCAGCCCCTTCTCGGCCCCGGTCGACCCCGCGCCCGTCGCGGGCGGCTTGGCGGGGAAGACGCTGTTGCCATCGTCCCGGCTGCTGGACGACGAGTTGGGCTTGCAGCCTCCTTCCATGCCCGGAGGACGCGGCGGGCGGGAGACGGCACGGGCGGCACACTCGCCGGGGGCTCGATGCTGCGGGGCGGGGGCCGAGCCGGCTGCGCGCGAGCCCGGCTGCCCGTCGCGGCGGCAGCGGCGGCGGCGGCGGCTGCTGCTTCCCGCCCGCCCGCCCGCTGCTCGCTGCGCGCCTCGCTCCCGCCGCCGCCGCTGCCCTCAGTGGCTGCGCTCCGGCTGCGCTGCCGCTGGGCTGGGCTGGGCTGGGGCTGCCGGAGCCAGAGCCTCCGCTCAGCCCGCGCAGCGCCGCCCCGCGGCTGCCCCCTGCCGGCCGGAAGGGTCTGCACGCCGCACACTGCTGCTCGCTCCACTTCTGCCCAGCGTGACATTGAACTCCGCAACCCTGGGAGACACTTAATCTTACACGTTGGGAGAGTGGGCGTACATGTATGCCAAGAGGAGAGAGACGGACTGAGCTGGCGGATGTATGTTCACCCAAAAGAAACAGCATCCTAAAACTCACCGAGACACTGTCACCGTGTTGGGCCGCCTGTTTGAATGGTGCTACCGATGGGGAAAGGGACAGGGGGTGGCAGGCTCCGCAGGCAGAAAATGCACGAGTAAAGCCAGATGTACACGGGAAAGTAAGATTTGCCAATGGATGACAAGTTTCATGAGCAGAAGGGAAGTTCAGTGTGTGTGTGTGTGTGTGTGTGTGTGTGTGTGTGCATTTGTGCATTGGAAGGCGAGAGCAGACAGCAAAAGCTACTATGTCTGGGTAACCCCGATTAAGCTCTGTACCCACAGACAACTGACCTCTTTCCACTTATCCCTGCTTATTCTCTCAGACCTCCTTAAGCAGGGGATGGGATTTCGTTCTCCCCGAGGCCACGCACACCAACACACCTGCGAGCAGGGAGGTCTTCCCGCGGCCTTTACTGAGACAAAAGTGTGCTAGGGAGACCTGGCCGGAGCTGACCTAGCTTGCAGGCAAGTTATGTAATCAGGGAAACCCAGTGAGGGGCGTGCGCGTGGGTCCGTGTTCACCTACACCTCGCCAGGAAGCGAAGGTGACTTGGAATTTAGGCAGAATGCAATCACCGCTTCAGATGGAGAAGAGTACCCTCAAATGAAATCTACAGCGTGCTACTAATGCTGAGGGAGGCATTCCGGGGCCCCTTTCCCCCCTCGGTGTCTCCCAAACCCCCCGGATTAGCGAAAGGGAACAAGATGTACTGCCAAGCTCACCAGTCACTCGGCAGGGCAGCCCCGCATGTCCCAAAACAGTCTTCAGGCTCCCCCGGCTGCCCTGCTGAGTGGCTGGTGAGCTGGCAGTACACCCCTCTCTTTCCAGTCAGGAGTGGAACAATGTATATTTTAACCTAAATCTTAAATGTTACGATAATGTAAAAATATACCCTCTAACATGGCATGCTTAACGGAGTTTAAGTCACCTTCTCTTTTCTTCTAGCCAACCCTATTTTGGTTCTGTTTCAACGTCATCTTAGTCATGACCAGGCAGTCATTTTAGTCAGCATTTTTCTGACACAAGCATTGTCTTCCTGTCCACGGCCTGTTCCGAGGAAACCCTGCCCCACCAAGCGTCCCTGGTCTCATGGGGTCCTGTCTGCTACAGCCACATTGTGTGGGGAGAGGAGCGGGCACCTCAAGGAGAGAATCTGTGACACGCTGGCCACCAGTGGCCTGGCATGACAGAGAGGAAGCCAACTAGCAATGGGAGAGGCGAGGATAAGGACAAAGTAAGAGAACTGGACGCCTTCACAAGGGGTGAACAGGGCAGAGAGAGGGAGCAGAGAGCAGAGAACAAGGCAGGAGGAAGCAGAACCAAGGAGCCATTAGGCCCAACTGCATTCTAATTTTTTTATGATTTCCCTCACCATTCTACTTACCACAGCCTATGCGAACTCTTTCAGGGAGTCCCATCCTGACTCAGACGCCAAATGTTTTCAACTAACCAAAACCCAGAACCCTAAGGAAATAGTATAGGTGGCTAAATAGCAATGGTAAGAAATAGGGAAAATGGGAACAATATTGTGCTGTGATCTATCAAAGCAGGGACTTTGGAAACGCAAAAGGTCAGAGGAGGACAGCAGGTGCCAAGGTCCAGAGAAGCCCAGGGGATAGAAGAAGCAAGCAGGCCTACAGCCCAGCGCTTCCCGAGGAAGGCCCAGGGACTCAGGCACTTGCGTTATCAGACCATTCTGCATGCTTCTCCAACCCCTCTATTTTCAGCCAGGAGTGGAACAATGTATATTTTAACATAAATTTTAAATGTTATAATAATGTAAAATTATACCATCTAAAATGTTATGCTAACTGAGTTTAAGTCGCTCTCTCTTTTCTTTTAGCCAATCATATTTGTTCTATTTCAACTTCATCTTACTCATGACCAGGCAGTTATTTTAGACAGAATTTTTCTCGGTTTCAAGGTCTGTACTGAACTAATAGGACAGAACTACGAAAAAGCAAGTTTTCAAAATAGAACAAAGAAAGAGCTAAATAGGGTCATAAGTCATTGGTTGGTCCAGGTGCAGCTTGTACGTCACTTTTCATTCATTCGCATCCTCAAAATACGCATTTTTAAAATTTGGGGAATGTGTATGATATTCATTTATTAAGGTTGTCAGCAATAAAAAAAAAGGTCAAGTTTCTTTACTGTACTTTTAGATTGTTGACTAAAAGCCATTTAGAATGTGGACTTAAACAAAAAAAACTCCCTCAGAAAAGAGAGAACTGGCAAGAAGATTAGGAGTGAAAAGTACAAAAGAATGAAAACAATGAGACAGGCAGAATCAGCAAATACGTTTAAAAATGGGATTCAGTTGTGAAACTAGACTTCTGTGGCTAGAACAGATACATTTCTTTCATTGTTTAATTGTTCTATTCTATTTCTGAGCCCACTGAATGAATTAGAACAGTTTTTTGAGCAAGAAAGAAATCAGGGGCTGATGATCATTTGCTCAGCAGGGGGGAGGAGATGAGAATCACAGATAAGAACAAGTTAGGCTCCACTCTCCTTTAGCGTCCCACTCTCCAGCCCCAGGCCTAACTTTTCCCATTGTCATTTCCATTTCTCCGTTACCTCTCCCTTCCCTAACCCACTCCAGACACATGTGGACCATATCCCAAGACAGGCCTGAAATTTGAGGATAACCTCTTCTTAGCATGTTTCCCTGTCTGCTGATTAGAGTGGTGGGTTTTGTTGTTGTTGTTGTTGTTGTTGTTCTTGCTGTTTTCAGTCATCTTAGAAATAGGACTACCATCATGTTCGACTCTATGTCATTCGATGTCCATGATGTCAAACAAAGTGCCTGGTATTTGAGAGGGATCTAATTTCTGAGGACTCATCTGAAACCATCAATTATGAATTTATTTCATGAGAATGTGCCAACAGTAGTCGGAATGGGTGCTGTTCAGGACATCCCAGGATTATGCATCTTTTAAACAGTTCCCTGTTTCCTTTAATACTCTGCTTAAGATCAAATTGCAGGCAGCAGCAGAAGATTCATATGAAACTAAAATAAAATCATGCAGCAGACACAAGCACGTGTAAAATGAGACAGAAAAGATAGATGGGCAACTTGAAGTTTGACAGCTTATTGAAAAAGTCTCAATGGAACTTAAAGGTTTAAAAAATAAAACATGTTAGTCCTCTTAGTAGGATACAGAAATAGGTTAAACATGCATTTCACATGTAAGGAAATAGTGTTGGCTCTGTCTGTGTTAAAGAAAGCAACTGTAAGAAACAGCAAAAGAATAGTTTACCAAAGGCAACCCCTCAGCCTCTGTGAGTCTTATGCTCAGGAAAACTCAATTATCCATCTGGAGAGCATCCAGCAATATCATGCTTAATGTGAGGCATCAGAGCTGCTAAAGTCAGAGCAGGACACTCATACCCAGCATGGCTGCAAAGTGTAATATTTTTAGTTGATAATATTGCTTCCCTGGAAACCCAGAAGAATCAACTGTATAATCATTATAGTTAATAACAAAATTTAGAAAGTAAAAACAGAGTCAACATGGAAAAATTATATTAAAAGTGAAAGGATGGAAAGAGATAGTCCATACAATAGTAACCAAAAGAAGGCAGGGGTAGTTATACTAATATCAGAAAAGATGGGCACATACAAGAATCAACCAATGAATGCATAAATAATTGGAACAGCAAATGGATGTTTCCCTCTCATCAATAAATTAAACAAATAAAGTTATGAGACAAAGAAGGACATTATTTATTAATAAAAGATAATATGGCAAGAAGATATAACAATTATAAACTTTTGTACACATAACAACAGATCATCAATATATATGAAGCAAAAGCTGGGAAGAATTAAAGGCGAAAATGAATACGTTTTCAATAATAGTTGAAGACTTCAATACCCTACACCTAATAATGGATAGAACACCCAGACAGAAGATAAACAAGGAAACAGATAACTTAAGTAACACAATAAACCAATTAGACATAACAGAACATTCTATACAAGAACAGCATACACCTTCTTCTCAAGTGCACCTAGGATATTTGCTAGGCCACAAATTAAGGGTTCTCAATTGAGTTTTAAAAATAGCTATCATACAAATTACCTTTTCTGCCCACAGCAAGAAATTAGAAATTAATAACAGAAATAAAACTGGAAAACTTACTAATTTGTGAAAATTAAGCAACACACTCTTAAACAACCAATGGATCAAAGAAGAAATCACAAAGAGAGCTGGAAGAACCAGACAAATGTACTACATGAAGAGAAAACTACAGACCAATATTTCTTATGAACACTGATGCATAAGTCCTCAACCAAGTAACAGCAAACCAAATATAGCAGCATTTTAAAAGAATTATACATCTTACCAAGCGATTTATTCCTGAATGCAAGGATGGTTCAACATGTAGAAATCATTTATTGTAATACACCACAGTAACAGAATGAAGGAAAAACATGTAGTATTTCACATGTAAGGACATACATAGTGGTGATTTCAAATGATGAAAAAAGTCATTTGACAAAATCCATTATTTCAAGTGATGAAGAAAACCACTTAGCTATATATGAAAAACCCACAGCAAACATCATATCAATGGTGAAAGACTGAAAGCTTTTCCTCTAAGATCAACAATAAGACAAGGGTGCTTGCTTTCACTTATTTTATTCAGCACAGTACTGGGAGTTATGTTTTGTTTAGATACATTTTTGGCTATTAATTCACTTGGTAGATCACTATTCCTTTCACTACTATATGGAGGATTGCAGTGCATGATAGTTATTGATTTGCGTCTTTTACCCTTTTCTGTGAGCAGTACTAGTGTTATAACTTCTAGGGATAACGCCAGCTTACTCTGTGCTGGGCCCTGTGCTGTGTGCTCCGCAGATAGCTCAGTTTAACTTTGTAAGGTAAATTCTGTCTCCATTTACACACTAGGATCAAGAGCTTATTCACACAAAAACTTGACATAGCTTTTATGTGGTGGAGCTACCTTTTACTCAGTCTCTCTAACTTCAATGCTGTCTGTGACCCTAACTAAAATGGTGTACTTATTTTAGTAAGAATTAGATGTATATTTTTCAAACCCACATGGGTCTTGGCTTTGAAAATTATTGAATGTCTCATCGCCAGATGAATGAATGAATGAATGAATAAGATGAAATGGGGTTAATAATTTGCCAAGACTGAAATGATGAATGTTATTTTCCTTCTTAAAGTCATGTTCCCCTTTGACCTTTCACTTCCAAGGCCAAACCTCCTGACTCATTTCTGAGAGGAGGCGGGTACTATGACAAAGATGTCATTGATCAACTCTGAGTCTCAGAGACGACTTTCTCTACCTCTTTAGGAAATCTCAAAGAAAGTTTGAAAATGAAGTTGCATACTATTACCCCCCCCCCACAAAAAAAAAGGCTATTATTGGTTTTGCCTCTGAATCAATTAGAATGCATAAATTTGGCTAAAGGAGGTTAATTTTTGTGATTCTTCTCATCCCTAGCAATTGATAAAAAAATCCTAAATTTCCAGTTTGTTTAACCTATTTGTTTTGTTACCCTCCACCCCACCTCAGCAATGTCAATTACTTTACACTTATCCATTCACATCCCCTATTCTTAATATTTTTATAAACAAAGGACTTAATTTAAAATAAATGGCCAGGAATTAGGGTAAGATTTTGGCTAAAGAAAATAGGGTAAGCAGTCCCAGAAAGGACAAAGAATTGACCTCACTGGAATGGAGAAATGAATTAAACAGCATGCCTGCATTCTGAAAACTTGGTGTCCATTTAGAGGAACTTACTCTTTTTGGTTAAAAATATTGGTTATAAACATTTTTTAATTGGTAGGAGCCTTATGTCGATTTTCTTTGTATAATCCCTTTCTTTGCGTTAGAGCCCTTTCCTAAGTCCACTGGTTAGAACGAGGCTCCCCTTGCAGAACCCTGCTGCCCCTTCCTCCCATCACAGGTATGGATGCTGGACTCAAGCCAGGACATGGAGTTTATTCGCCCACACTCTGAGCGCTTCAGCACAGACTGAGAAAGTAGGCAGTTGGCTGCGTTTTCTGTGATAACAATGTAGAGACTCACTCCCTAATTTCTCCCACAAGAATTCCCTCATTTGTGTCTTCTATTTTTATCTATATTTTCTATGGAAATATTGTGTTACAGAACCAGGGTCATTTCATGCCAAATAATATACTATCAATGAAATTATTGAGTCAACATTAAAATTAAAAAATGATTTAAGTGCTTAATGCAAGAAAAATATTACCCTAGATTTTAGATTTGACAATATTTTTTATGGAAAAAAAAAGGAGAAGAGATACTGATATATTTTTACATGGGTCCAACTAGAATTAGGATAAGGAAAGTCCTATTTATGAGCAATATCTTGAAAAATGTAACTTTTCAGTCGAAATAGAAGTGGCAATTTATTATGGCATTAATAGATTGATGAAGCTAATGAAATTAATAGATTATATTTAGGTCTTTGTGTAATAAATGAGTCAATGAAGCATCGGCTGTTGGAGATTGTTAAATGATACAAAAATTATTCATACAGGCTCATTACTTGACCAAACTCAGGAATAGCAAAGCTTGGGAATAAGGCATATTAGTTGTGTAAAGAGTCAGAAACTCACAGACTCACAGATTACCAGAGCCAGAAGCAACTTTGGCCAACTAGAGTACTGGTCCTAGCGTTCAGATGAAATCACTGAAACAATGGGTCATGAATTAATGAAAACCACTTCTTTTTTCTTTGGGTGTGGGATGACTTTGGATGGGCTAAACACAAATCGGAAGTGATAGTAAACAGTGGCTAGAAAACTGGTGAATGAGCCGTCAGAAGCTCACTGTGTGAAGCCTGAGAAACTTCTTAGGAAAGAAGCCAGACACCATGGCCCTGCACTACTGAAATAGCCATAAGATAAAGAAGGACGTAGTGATCTGGAGCTGGCATCAGTACCTGTCCACCCTTCTGCATGGATTAGTGGGCTCTTTACAACAAAGGGTAACACCAAGGGAGAGAAATACCCATTGTAGTCTACACTGACTCACATGGACTCGGCTATACACTTGCCAAACGCGTGGTACTAGGCAGTGTTGACAACATAATGGCTCCCCAGCATCAGAGCTGTACCCTATGAGGGAAGTGGGGGTCCCGGTGTCCAACCAGAGATGCCCTATGAGCCACACAGAGGCAGCTCAGCACCCTGCAAGGTCCTCTGAGCTCCGTGGAGCAGCAGCCCACCAAGAGTAGACTTATTGTGAGGACAAAGGCAACAGCTCTTGGGGGCTCCCAGAAAAATGTACTCAGAAGCAAAGTGGATAAGAACAAAGGCAATGTGAGTTATTTCTAAAGGTAACTTCAGATTTACTCACTAGCCGCTAATCAAGGTGGAAATCTGGGTTAGACAAGGAATGGCTTTCAAAATCAGGCCTATCGGGAAAATAATTCTCTAGGTCAGTGGTCGGCAAACTCATTAGTCAAAAGAGCCAAATATCAACAGTACAACAATTGAAATTTCTTTTGAGAGCCAAACTTTTTAAACTTAAACTTCTTCTAACGCCACTTCTTCAAAATAGACTCACCCAGGCCGTGGCATTTTGTGGAAGAGCCACACTCAAGGGGCCAAAGAGCCGCATGTGGCTCGCGAGCCACAGTTTGCCACCCACGGGCCTAGGTGAAGATGTGCACGATGTGTTATGTGAAAATTACTGAACATATGTATCTTCTATCAAATGTGAATAATGTAGGTTTATAACAAAAATACAGACGACAAAACAGCACAGCAGTTCTGCTCTTCGATTGTTTTACTTCATTAGGAAGATAGCAATAACTCTCTCAAGAGTGTGTATATAAATGGAATACCCAATAAGTGATATTAAGTCAGTTCTGGTTATTTGGAATACCAGGAGACAGGTGAAATTGACTTTAGTGATTTTTTTTTCTTACTTATTGGCATCCACTTCTCACACCCAACGGGCTTCTAATTTCATTTTGACAAGTGACCTCCCACGTTACGAGCTGTGTTGGTGGCCCACTGCATTAAGCTTCTTGGTCCCCCCTGTGAAATCTGACATAAGGGGGAGGATTTTAGAAGCACACCTCTCTTCTCACCATTCCAAGTGAATAAGGAACACTTTCTTTCTCTCGGCAGATTTTGAATCCTCAGTAGAGTGCCATAAGGATAGAAATATATATATAATTTTGCTTACACATTCCAGCAACGGCACATGAATGAGACTTTTAAGCTCTTCCTGCCTCAAAATATCCTGCCTATACTTGGTTTATGTGCTCTCCACACTGATTTCTTCTGCTTTCTCTTCAATCTTGTGGATTTGCTTTTTGCTAAAGTTAGTTTCTATGGCTTGTAACCAATGATCTTGATACAGATACGGTGCCAGAAGTGGGGTGAAAATATGAACTGCTGAGGTTCCTATGTTTGCATTCCCCAAAATTCTTCTGTGGAAGCCCTAACCCCTAAGGCAATGGGCCAAGGAAGTGGCCTTTGGGAGGTGAGCAGTTCCTGAGGGCGAAGCGTCATAAGTGGTTAATGCCTTACGAGCGGGTCCCAGAGGAGCTGCCTTGCCCTCCCACCTTGTGCGGGCACAGGGACAAGTCAGCAGCCTGCAACCTGGACGAGGCCTTCACCAGAACCCCAAGATGCCTACACCTGATCTTGGACTCTGGCTTCCAACCGTGAGAAAGAAATAGCTGTTGTTTTAATCCGTGGTATTTTGTTATAGCAGCCTGAACAGAGTAAGACATAGACCATGAGGGAGAGATGGGGGATCTGAAACTGATCACATTGCTGGATGAAGCTAAAAGCAGCAAAACTCCCATTCATCTCCCTATAATGGAAACTGGGCACTCACAGTACCAGGTGGCATGGAAAATAGCTCATGAGTGCTGGGCTGTGTCCACTCAGCACCAATGCCCACTGAGAGCAAGGCTCGGGCAACCAGGTAGCAATTGCTATGAAACAATGTAAACAGCACAAGGAAACTCCCTTTTTATTGTGTTCACAGCACTTATCACTATTTTGTCAAAATTGCTGTCTTTGGTCTTTCCCCAATAGAATATACACTCCATGAAGGCAGAGACTTGGCTGATGTTGTTCACTAACCTAGATTTCCTGGTATGTGGTGGGTATTAAAGAACACACGTGGAAGGAGGAAAGTCATTCCAGAGCAGTGAGGGATGCCTGCTCTTCACAGTCAAGGCCCTGTCTCTCCGCTGGAAACTGGTCCTCCATTACTGCACCTGGGCCTCTCAAAATGTGATTCCCTGTGCCAGCTGAGATACTGTTAGGATCCTCCAAGAGGGAAGATGAGAGGGGACTGGGAGCTGAAAGCAGGAGAAGGGACACACTGCTCCTATTTCTTTCTGTTCCTGTCACCACCACACACCCATGGCCAACCACCGTGACGCTGACAGCGTTCCTAGTGGCAGCAGGTGTGCCACTTTGCAGGTTTTCTACACCCAGCGACATCCCAGCATGTTCCCTCAGAGACACCAGCACCAGTTGATGAGGGCTCTCCCCTGGAGGTCAGAGTCCTAGATCATGGGAGGGTGAGCGAGAAGGGAGGACTCCAGACCATTCTTTGCACAATCCGGTACGCACGGATCTTAGTTACAGTAGCAAAGGTAGATCTGATGAACAGAGAACGGATTTAAGCCAACACACGGAGAGTCTAGGCCTCACAGGCAATTCCCAGAGAGAGCCAAGTCACTGCCTGGACAACTTCAATGGCAAGGAGAATGCCTACATTTTAAGAAGGATGAAATAATGGAGCTTATTGGATAGTTTGGGGTTGGATCCCCTGGGTTTTTCAGCTAGCTTTCCTCCTTACCTGCACAATGGTTCTTCTCTTATTTCTCTACTTTGTCTTTCACTGACCCCTTCTCTTCCTTATGGCCTCCATTTCCAAATAAACCCATTCTTAGGGATTCAGATGACTCTTATTTTTTTTGGGGGGGGGCGATAATGGAAAAATATATTAACAATAACATAATGGGATGGGGCTATGGGGTGAGACAAAATTGGCCATGAGGTGGTAATTATTGATGCTGTCTGATGAAGATTCATTATGTTATATCCTATGTCCATCTTTGGTACATACAGTAAAAAAAAACAAAACACCAAACACACAGCAGCAAATCTGTGTGAGGCAGGGGCACCATTTCTGACTCCAATGATTAAAACCCCACCCTTCATTGGACAGCCTATTTCATGACTGTGACAGCCAATGACTTAATAAACCAAGAGATAAAGAGGAAAAAAAGAGAGATGCAATTAAAGAAACAGGCAGCCCAAACTTTGGCCTATCCCACTGAAACAGCCTTGCTAATGTCTTCATTAATGTCATGTAGTCAAAGCAAAGAGAAAACTGCTCCCAGGATTACAGCTTCTGCCATTTTCGGGCCTCTCTGAGGTCAGTGTGGCATGCATGTAGTAAGGGGATCACTGGTAGATTTACAATAATCTTGAAAAACTTCAGACCTTCCTGGGAGGACCCCAGCAGTGTGTCACTATTTTTATTTTTATTTTTTTGTAAACATAAGGTATTTTTATCTTCTTTTTCTTAAGAAAAAGGCCCTTCATATTAATAAGTTTGAGGCCCCATCGAACATGGATCTGTCTCTGAAGATGAAGCTGACAAATGGAGGTTGAAAGCAATTGCATGTAACAGTAGGCCCAATGCAACCATGAATATGACTATTTAACCAGTTCCTATCTGTTGCCAAAGGTTCCTGTTAGCCCAAGACAGTGGGGTTACACTTATTACTCCAGTGTGCTCTTAGACTGAGAAGTTGTTCTGGATTTTTCATTTTTAATAAAGCCTAAAGTGTGTCATTAATGCTTGCAGTAGAATAAATCAGGAATTGTTTAACAGACCTGCCTCATGTGGTAGCCTGTGAATCACACTGTGTGGTAAATTGAGTTCTTCCTCTAATGCAAGGTTAAATCCACCAGATGACCAGAAACGAGGCGCATCTTTCCCCTAGCGTGTTGTCAGAGCAGATGCATTTAGCACGTCCCTTTCAAGGACAGCCTGAAGGCATTCACTGGTAACACAAGTGTGCCTGGATATGAGAGGCTAGGAACACCTACCACTTGCAAGCCTCCAGGAAGAGTTGAAGGAACAGGCAATGACGCTGCTACCAGTAGCCGCTGGGTGTCCTGGTAAGTGTGCCACAGCCCTGCAAGGTTCCCAGGTCCACCAAGCTGCACTGGGTGAAGTCATAGCGATAACATGCACAATGTTTGTCATGAGGGTGACATTGTAAACAAATGAAATGAAATTGAGAGGTTCTGTGATGCTCTAGCACCTACACATTGGCAAAATGGTAACAGCATAAAAAATCATAAAACTCATAAAACATAAATTGTTAATTGATACAACAGTGGTGAATTTTAGCTTGTAGAATATTTATTTTAAAATGGTGCTATGGTTGAAAATATTTGGACTGAAACATTTACACATCAAGTTGATAAAATTCTCTAAAAATAAATGTTATTCTACTTAATTTTTTTAATATTTATATAATCAACATAAATATTTCATATTACATACAGATATGTTGTTTTAGATTTTTGCAAAGAATTGGATTTTTAGCCTGCCTGGTGTAGCTCAGTGATTGTCAACCTATAAACCAGGAGGTTCCACCTATGAACCAGGAGGCTGCATGCCTGGGTTGCTAGCTTGATCCTTGAGTGGAGGCTTAGGCCAGCAAGGGCAGGCAGAAAGCTTGGCTTCCTCCATTGCCTGGGAAACCCAAGCCTCCCTCCTGCTCTCTGTGGCTGTAGCCATCTTGGTTGGGTTTATTTGCATACTCGCTCTGATTGGCTGATGGGCGTGGCTGGTGAATATAGCAGAGTTATGGTTAATTTGCATATTACTCTTTTATTAGGTAGGATTCTATTTTTGAGGAAAGAAGTATAAATCCAACAATATAATAAAATGAATCTGTCTGTTAATAAGTAAATATTAAAAAAGGAAGTAATTTTTATTTCTTGGTGCCCCTTTTCTGTATCCAGTTTGCATTCTGATCATATGGTTGGCTAGATCCAGCACTCCTGGGCAACAAGCAGGAGCCTTTGGTGGACTCCAGACCTATGGAAGAGTAAGCTATTCTGTAGGAAAGGTCAAGTCTAGGACCTAGAATCAAAAATTTAATTCTAGAAGTGCTGTATTCTTTGTTGAGTCATAGGAATCTGTGTCACTATGAAGACTTTGAATATTCAGGGCAATTGGGTTCTAGAATATTCTAATTTCACTCTCTAGTTTGTCCAGTACCAAAAAGAATGACTCTTGGAGAACAAGTGGTTACTGCAAGCTTCCTGAGTGTGGTGTTTCCCGTCGCAGCTGCTGTTCCAGATGTGGTCTCCCTGCTGGAGTAGATCCGTACAACCCCTGGCATATGCTACTGCTAGCCCAGTGAATGCTTCGTTTCCTAGGTCTATTTTAAAGAAGGCATCACAGCTCCACAGTAATTTGTTGCACTCTGAGGTGACATATTCCCCTGTGTTATGACATAATCTTTGTTACACAGAAGCATTTTCCAGTCTGCCTTGTATCATGAATTAAGAACACCTGGGAAATACTCTATTATCTTAGCATATCTGTAACATTAGATTCATCTACAATTTGACAGCCATCCATCCCAATATCTTCTCATAGTACTAATTTGAATCCTTCAACATTGAACATGTTTAACACGCATCATGCTAATTTTAGCTAAATTGATTTTCTGGATATTGGAGGGCTTACTGAAGCCCCTCTGATTAGAATGATCTTCTGTCATTCCAGCTGCCATTATCTTCCCAGTCTTTGTCTTGGTATTTATTAATTTTTCAATGAAACAGAATTTGTCACAAGCATTTGTTTCATGCCTTTAAATTAGACTCAATACAGAAGTAGCAACAGCTGACTCAGATATTTATCTCGTGAGCTTGATTTATATCTTCATGAAATCTTAGTGCATGAGATGAAGATGGGTGTTCCCACTCGACAGAAGTGATAGTGCTATTTGTCTTGTCTGTCAAGTGGCATCATTTAACCAAGGAGAGATGGAGGCGGTCTTCCAGAGCAAGTGGCTGCCAGGGACCTGGGATGCACTCCTGAGGGGGAAGCTTCCTGCTGAGCATTTGCTGATAAACTTGGAACTGATATCCTGCATGCATCAATTCAAAGCTAGCTGCTTCAAAGATGGGAACATTTCAAAATAATAGCATTCAAAAAGGAAGAGAAATCAAAGATGAGGAGCATAAGGGATGTCGAATAAAAGGAGAGAAAATCCAGAGGACCAGCGGGACAGATCATTTTTTTCTATCAAGACACTCATGATTTTCTTATTTTACTATTTTGTTTTATCACCAAAATCATAATCTTTAGACAATGTGAGAATTGGTAGTTAGCAATACAACAAAACTCTAAACATTCAATTTTTCCATGACCTGTATTTGGATGAAGTAGAAAGCTGTTAATAATAAATATTGACTGCCCCATGAGATGGTCAACATTCATCAAATACTAGCAATGTTCCAGGTCAGGAGTGGTGAATACTTAGAAAAGAACAGCCACTCATTTCCCCCATGTCTTTAGATCATGGCATTATGCTTCCCTGAATTCAAGTGAGACCTCAAAAGATCTGGAAGCAGCCCAAGTGTCCATAATGAGGAAGAAAATTTTAACCTTTGTGACAGTATGGAGGGACCTGTAGAACATTATGCTAAGTGAAATAAGCCGGTCAGAGAAAGATAAACACCATGTGATTTCACTCAGATGTGGAATTGAATGAACAAACTGAACTACCAAGCAAAATAGAGACAGACTCAGTTAGAGAGCAGGCAGACAGCTCTGGTGGAGCAGGGTGGGGGTGGGGGGGCAGCGCCAGTGGAGGGACTGAGCAAAAAAGAAAGAAAAATTGAGAAAACTCATGGGCATGTACAACAGTGTGGTGATGGTGAGGGTGGAGTGGGGTGGAAAAGGGCATAGAGGGGATGAATGGTGATTGAAAAATAAGTAAGTAAATAAATAAATAGATGGCTAAATAAATATAGCGTACTAGGAAGATGGCCACCTGGTTATAGGTATCAAACAGCATACCACCTATTTGTCCTTTCTCCGGAGATGAAACATTGAGTGCAGAATGAAAGTGTCTCCTTTTATCTATACTCCTGTCCTCTCAACACCTCCCATAAGTTTGTCACTAACTCATAGTGGGAATAATGAGGTGCACAGGAAACGGAAAGAGGGTTTTTACAAAGCTCCTGTGTACCCTCTTATACTACTGAGCTCACTTCTGTTCTTTAGAAATCAGCTGCTATGTGGTATTCACTTCCACCTTTACTTCAGCACACGACTCCCACATCACAGGAAACTGCTCCCATTTCCCATCTCCCCAACATTAAAACAACAACAATGATGCTTTCAATACTCTGAGCTTCCTATAACAATCACAAAGGAACCAGGTCATTTGAATCATACCTCTGTATTTATTTATGAAACTTTCTCCAGAGATGCCCTCACTGCCTGTGCTGCGCTGCCTATTTCTGGCTTTAAATATATATATATATATATATATAATTGATATCAGAGAGGAAGGGAGAGGGAGAGAAAGAAAAATCAATGATAAGAAAGAATCATTGATCAGCTGCCTCCTGCATGGCCCCGACTGGAGATTGAGCCCACAAACCGGGCATGTGTCCTGACCAGGAATCAAATCCTGACCTCCTGGTTCATAGCACAACACTCACTCACTGAGCCACACCAGCCAGGCATTTCTGGCATTTCTTAAAGGAGTGATATCTCTAAAATTGCAAAGCATTCTGTTCATTCCCCTTGTATTTAATTAATTCCAGTCCTGGGATCACCAGAGGTTCTAGAGAATAAAAATGCTGGGGAGAGATGAAAAACAATAATAATTTAGTTTTTCTCATTCCTGGCAAGTGCATTCCAGTAAATGGGGGGAAAAAACAAAAAACAAACTTGTGCTATATGTGAAAAGTAATTTCATTGAAAACATTAAATTATATATACAAATGTGCCTGACTTATTTTTTTAATAAATTTTATTTTTCAATTACAGTTGGTGTGCAACATTATCTATATACTAGAGTCCCAGTACACGAATTCGTGCATGGATGGGGTCCCTCGGCCTGGCCGGAGATCAGAGCCGATTGGGGCCAACTCACCCAGTCCAGATTAGGGCCTATCAGGGCTGGCAAGCCATGGGAGGGACCACGGGAGGTTGGCCAGCTGCAGGAGGTTGGCTGTGGAAGCACACTGACCACCAGGGGGCAGCTCCTGCATTGAGCATCTGCCCCTGGTGGTCAGTGTGCGTCATAGCTACCGGCTGGTCATCTGGTCGTAATGGTCACTTAGGCTTTTATATATATAGATATAAAGAGGTAATATGCAAATTAGGCTGGAACGTCATAATGGGTCACGACCGGACAGGAGGAGGTGGCGTATGCAGGTGAGGAGAGCAGAGATGGAGACAGAGACAGCGGGGCCGGCCCGAGCCGCTGCACAGCAGCTCGGGCTGGTCCCCCAGAGCCTGAGTGGACATGGAAAGGGACAGGGCGATCCAAGGCCCAGAGAGGAAAGGGCGGCCCGCCCACAGCATCCAAGGCCAATCACAGGCACAGAGAGGAAAGGGTGGCCCGCCCACAGCCTCCAAGGCCAATCACAGGCCCAGAGAGGAAAGGGTGGCCCGCCCACAGCCTCCAAGGCCAATCACAGGCCCAGAGAGGAAAGGGCGGCCCGCCCGCAGCCTCCAAGGCCAATCACAGGCCCAGAGAGGAAAGGGTGGCCCGCCCACAGCCTCCAAGGCCAATCACAGGCCCAGAGAGGAAAGGGTAGCCCGCCCACAGCCTCCAAGGCCAATCACAGGCCCAGAGAGGAAAGGGTGGCCCGCCCACAGCCTCCAAGGCCAATCACAGGCCCAGAGAGGAAAGGGTGGCCCGCCCACAGCCTCCAAGGCCAATCACAGGCCCAGAGAGGAAAGGGTGGCCCGCCCACAGCATCCAAGGCCAATTGCAGGTGCAGAGAGGAAAGGGCGGGCCTGCCCGCGGCCTCCGTGGCTGAGCACAGGCCGGAGTAAAATGTTGACAGCAAGTCCTTTCAGTATAATTGGGCCATTAGAGGCCCACAGAATGATCATTTCCTTTTCTATGAAACACATAATTCTGACACACTATTTACAATTAAATAAGTTCCATATATTTTGACATTTTACAGTCCTGGAAAGTTACATATAATGATCAGCAAAGTGAGAAGATGAAAAGAATTTTTAGGCTTTTAAAGATGTAACTAATTTCTGTCTAGAAGACAAACCAATTCAAAAAGTGATGACTTTATTGTCCTATAGGACATTAGCCAGATTATATCTAATTTAGCAGTTTTACTTCAGGCTTTCATCTTTGGCAATCTCCTTTGAACAGAATTATCATCCTGCGAGTCCCTTCACTGAGTTAAAAAGAACTTTTGCATCTGCTAGTATGTATTTAAATAAGAATTATATATTTAACACATGCAAAATTTTGTTTTGACACAATAAAACAAAGATCACTGGATTCTTCCCTGGAACACAGAAAAGCACAAACTTGAATCATTGGTGTGGTTTAGGCTAATTTTCCAAATATTGTTAATAAAATTCATGTAGGGATCTTCACAGAGCCACGAATTCTCGTTTAGGCCTACATATTTAGCATCTCCAAGGAGGAAGCCTGTTATTCGGTGTTTTGTTTTGTTTTGTTTTGTTTTTTAATACTAACCAGAGGATGTTTTTTCACTGCTTTTTAGAGATAGTGGACTGGAGGGAGAGGGAGAGGGAGAGGGAGAGGGAGAGGGAGAGGGAGAGGGAGAGGGAGAGGGAGAGGGAGAGGGAGAGGGAGAAGGAGAGGGAGAGGGAGAGGGAGAGGGCCCGCTCGCAGCCAAGGGCAGGCCCTTGCCAGCAGTCCCGCCTCTGCGCATGAGCTACAGATGAAACACCTTTTCTGACCACTCATTGGCTAAGCTCCCTGTACATCACTCACAGTGTTCTTGGTAACTTGCCTAATAAGAATCCAAGAAGGTGATCTAGGGTTTTTCCACCACACTCCTGGAGGCAAAAAATGAAGGTCAGCTGCTGGAGGGGCTAAGAAATGTCATATCCTGCCCTAGCTGGTTTGGCTCAGTGGAGAGAGCCTCGGCATTCAGACTGCAGGGTCCGGGTTTGATTCTGGTCAAGGGCATGTACGTAGGTTGCAGGCTCCTCCCTGGCCAGGGCCCAGGTCAGGCTCATGCAGGAGGCAACCAATCGAAGTGTACCTCTCACATTGATGTTTCTCTCTGTCTTTCCCTCTCTCTTCCACACTCTCTAAAACTCAATGGAAAAATATCCTCAGGTGAGGAAAGAAAGAAAGAAAGAAAGAAAGAAAGAAAGAAAGAAAGAAAGAAAGAAAGAAAGAAAGAAAGAAAAGTCATATCCTATGCAAGAGACATCTTGAAAATGCCTAAAGAAAGTTGTCATTTTTTCATGGTGAAGGGATTGGAGTCCATGTTGATGAAAACACTTTGGCGGCTGCGGCGGCCAGCAGTGGCAGCAGCAGTGGGGTGATGGAAGCAGTGTCTTCCCCTGATCAGCCAGGTTGCCTCCTGCAGAGGGCGGCCTACTGATGGTTTAGGCCTGCAGGGAGCGGTCCTAAGCCATCAGTAGGCCATCCCCTGAGGGCTCCTGGACTGTGAGAGGGGGCAGGGTGGGCTGAGGGATGCCCTCCCCCCGAGTGCATGAATTTCGTGCACCGGGCCTCTAGTATTAGTTTATATAACCCAGTGATTAGACATTTATATAACCTACGAAGTTATATAAATGCCCCCTAACCCCCTTACCATCTGGCATCCATCAGTCTGTTCTCTGTATCTATGAATCTATTTCTGTTCTCCTGGTTTATTTTGTTTCTTAGATTCCACATATAAATAAAATAATATGGCATTTGTCTTTCCCTGTCTGACTTATTTCATTCAGGATAATATCATCACGGTCCATTCATGTTGACACAAATGGCAAGACTTGATTCTCTTTTACGGCTTAGTCATATTCCTTTATATATATGTACTAGTTCTTTATCCAATCATCTATCAATAGACATTTAGGTCACTTCCATATTTTAGCTACTGTCAATGTTGCAATGAATATATGGATGTATATGTGTTTTCAAATTTAGTGTTTCTTACTGACTTATTGAAGGAAGCTAATTTTCTGAATTTTGTGTTGGAAAAATGTTTAATAAATTGCAGGCCATCAAAAGATACTGTGATTAAATCTGATAGAAGCTATATAGCCACTTTCCAAAGGAACAAAGTTTGGATATTAAAATATTTCTTACATTTCCAGTGTTTCTTTTGTAGGATAGTCTGTACCAAATTGGCATTTTGTGGAAAATTTTTCTCAGAATGCTGAAGACTTTACAGTAGATATATAATCATTTCTGGGATATTTTGACTAGTAGGAAAATCTAAAATTTTAGAAATTATTTATTGTTTTATTATATTAAAAAAATTGACATCACCTACCAAACTTATTCTGAAAGCCAAGTGCTTAGTGTATTATTTATTTATTTATTTATTTATTTATTTATTTATTTATTTATTTTTAGAGAGAGAGAGTGGGAGGGAGGGGAGGAGAGAGACATTGATGTGAAAGAGACACCTGTATTGATTGCCTACCAAATGTGCCCCCACCAGGCCTGGAAATGAATTGGCAACCCAGGTACATGCCCTTCACCAGGAATCGAACCCACAACCTTCTGGTGTGCAGGCCAACACTCTACCACTTAGCCACACAGGCCAGGGCTATAATTTAATTATTTTAATAAATAATTAATAAAAATGAACTTTATTTGTACATTTTTGGGAATATTGATCCATAAGTATGGTATATATGTCTTAGATATGTATAGCTTTTCAAATAGTTGAAATTTTGTAGATATAAGCAATCCTGAAGAAAATAAGATGGTATTGATATAAACTCTGATAGCAAAGTATAGCTAAACACTAACTCTAATCCTGTTTCTTGCTTTTAAGACTATTTTCATTTATATATCAACAGTGTAACTGACTCATTTACAGTAATATTAATTATAAAGCATTTCCTTTTCCCACAAAATAATAAAAATAGAGCATTATTTTCATCTGGGGAGCTTGATCAGCATTGAAATGTTGTAGAATTAGTCATTTCTGAAAGATAATGGCCCTTAATTGACACCTCTCATCTGATACATTTTTAAAATCCCATTGTCTGTTAGATCACTGGCTTTGAATTCTGTGTTCATCTGGATGAAGTTGAATTATTTTTTCAGATACAGTAATATAATAACATTACATGTACTTATTTGTTGTTCTTCCATTCTTCTACTTTTTCTTTCTCTTTCCTTTCTCTTTTTTCTCCACATTCACCCCTTGCCTCCCAAATAGGTAAAAGGCAAAAATAATAACCATCATCATAAAATGTCTAACCACCGAGCTTTTATATGTTCACTCACTTAATCTTTAATCATCCCATGTTGGAGACTAGGTTCAGAGTCTAATTATCCCAAATCCCACAAAGCAGCAGATGCAGGGTTAAAACCCATGCTACTTCTCCAAGAAGCAAGGGTCTGGGGCAGTGCAGGACTGGTTTCCACTGACTTCAATACCAGCTTATACTGGACACCTCGATGGCATAATCTCATGTTCCTCAGTGGTATGTGTATGTAATCTATCCACTATTTCTTTTAAATATATTTTATTAATTTTAGTGAGAGAGAGAAGAAGGGAGAGGGAGGGAGAGCAGGGGAAAGATCCATTAGCTGCCTCCTGCGTGTCCTGAAACCTGGGCTTGTGCCCTGAAACCTGGGCTTGTGCCCTGATGGGGATTCCTGTCAGTGAATCAAACTGGTAACCTCTTTGTGAGATGTTCAACCAACTGAGCCACACTGGCCAGGGCTCCACTATTTTTCTTTGCTTAATTCTAGGCTATGGATAAATATGTTGATACCACTGAAAAAAGAGGTATGTATACTGTAAATATTTCTCACTTTTCTGCGTTCAGCATGGCTAGAGAGTGGTCCAGTTCCTGAGTAGGGGCAGCTGGGGATTGAAAAAATTAAAGAAAGAGACAGACCCAGAGATAGAAGGAAAAAGCTGGGGCCGGGTGGGATCACTGTCTGACTGGGACAGACACAAGGACAGTGACCCAGAGCCAATACAGCTTGTTTATTTTATACAGCAAAAAACAGGAAGTTTTACTAAAAGTCAAGACAAAGGAGATTATGTGCATTCTTGGGTGGGCCCGAGTCCTATTCATCCTGGTGCTTGGCTGGATTTAAATAACAAAACCCACCCCCTGGCACCTGGGCTGAAGGTCAAACTGACAACACTCCTGTCTTTTGGCAAAGCTTGTTTCCAGGACGTGGAAACAGCTGACAATAATTAAAGAAATGCCCATGTGCCTTCCCAGGCGCTCTCTACAGTATACTAATATGAAATAAGTTTTAAAAAATATCTGAGCATGATATGTGGTGGGAATTCTCTGTCTTTACGTGTTGTTGTAACAGAGATGAACTTTGGGTGTGGCTTTATGTCTCCCACTCTTTTTCTGAAGCTTGGAATCTTGCTGGGCTGCACAAGGAGAATGCTTCTCCTTGTCTACACTCCCACCTCCCACGAGGCATTCTTGTGCTCTCTCCTCCTTCCCCAAACACTCACAACACAACTGCTGCCTTGTAGTGTGTGTGCTGCTTCTGAGCCAAGTTTCGTAGACTTTTGTAAGTGCCGGCAAAGCATGGGAGGGCTGGCAATGTAAAAATGATGACCGTATTCTTCATCATGTACAATGAGGCTTTCAGAACCTGGTACTCAGAAATTATTTTTTCCTCTGAGAAAGGGTATGAAATGTATGTAAAGATAGCCCATTTGAAGTCAGACAACACAGGTTAGATCTCCCTTCCCTCAGCTCACAGCTGGCTGGGTGCTACTCTTCATCCTCATTTATAAAATCAGGAAATACTATTTTCCAGGATGGTGGTAATGATTAAATGAGAATATGTGTAAGGAAAATAAAGGTTATATGTGCAATGCATAAGAGCTTCACTTCTCCCAGGCCCGGGAGAGGCCACGCACCCCTGGGTCCGGGTGAGGCCATGCGCCCCTGGGTCCAGGTGAAGCTGAATCCTGGGTCTGGGCGAGGCCGTGTGCCCCTGGATCCAGGTGAGGCTGGGTCCCGGGTCCAGGTGAGGCCGTGGGCCCCTGGATCTGGGTGAGCCTGGCCCCGGGTCCGGGTGAGGCCGTGGGCCCCTGGATCCGGGTGAGCCTGGGTCCCGGGTCCGGGTGAGGCCGTGGGCCCCTGGATCCGGGTGAGCCTGGGTCCCGGGTCCGGGTGAGGCCGTGGGCCCCTGGATCCGGGTGAGCCTGGGTCCTGGGTCCGGGTGAGGCCGTGGGCCCCTGGATCCGGGTGAGGCCACGCGACCCTGGGTCTGGGAGAGGCCACACGCCCCTGGGTCCGGGTGAGGCCACGTGCCCCTGGGTCCGGGGGAAGCTAGATCCCGGGTCCGGGCAAGGCCGTGTGCCCCTGGATCCGGGTGAGGCTGGGTCCCAGGCCCGGGAGAGGCCACGCGCCCCTGGGTCCGGGTGAGGCCATGTGCCCCTGGGTCCAGGTGAAGCTGAATCCTGGGTCTGGGCGAGGCCGTGTGCCCCTGGATCCGGGTGAGGCTGGGTCCCGGGTCTGGGTGAGGCCGTGGGCCCCTGGATCCGGGTGAGCCTGGCCCCGGGTCTGGGTGAGGCTGTGGGCCCCTGGATCCGGGTGAGCCTGGGTCCCGGGTCCGGGTGAGGCCGTGGGCCCCTGGATCCGGGTGAAGCCGTGCCCCTGGGTCCGGCCGAGACCAAACCAGAGGGAGTCGGACCTGCATTACCACCATTTGTACACCATCCAGAGCTGAGGGGTCAGTGCCGACATGTACTCATAAGGAACTGGTGGACATTGATATTGGGTCTCAAAAGAACTGTTGGTCCAGAAAGAAACTCACCACAGACTGATTCATTTGCCTGTCAGCATAACTATTATTGCTCGTCGCACATTCAATTCTTATAAGTATATCTCTAGTGACACATGATTTCGCTCATCTAGGGGAAATGATGAACAACATAGACTGATGAACAAGAACAGAACCAGAAACAAGGAGGCATTGATCGGACTATCGGGCCTCAGAGGGAGGATAGGGGAGGGTGGGGGGAGGGGGGAGAGATCAACCAAAGGTCTTGTGTGCATGCATATGAGCCTAACCAATGGTTAAGTTCAACAGGGGGTTGGGGCATCCATGGGGAGGGGTGTGGGATGGGAATGGGGGGATGAGGACAAATATGTGACACCCTAATCAATAAAGAAATTAAAAAAAAAAAAGAGCTTCACTTCTGCTTTTCTACTTAACATTCTTTTTCTGATTAAACTAGAGGCCCAGTGCACAAAATTGTGCACGGGGCGGGGGGCAGGGGGAGTGGGTTCCCTCAGCCCGGCCTGCACCCTCTCCAATCCCCAAACCCCTTAGGGGATGTCCAACTGCCTCTCACAATCCAGGATCGCTGGCTCCTAACCATTCACCTGCCTGCCTGCCTGCCTGATCGCCCCTAACCCAAACCCCTCTGCCTGCCTGCCTGCCTGATCACCCCTAACTACCTCTGCCTGCCTGCCTGATCACCCCTAACTGCTCCCCTACCAGCCTGATCGCCCCTAACTGCCTCTGCCTCGCCCCACACCCAGGACCCAGGATTCCCTCCTCCGGCCGGTCACAGACACCCAGGATCCGGGCTGGCTTCAACTGGGCTGGCCACAGCCACAGGGGACCAGTGGGTGGGCGGCTTCGCCCGGGCCGCAGCTGCAGGCACTGATGCCCAGGACCGCGGGGCAGGCGGCTTGTTCCTCTCCCAGGCCACAGGCACAGGCTTGTCCCTCTCCCAGGCCACAGCCTGTCTGGTCCCCATTCCTCTCTCCCCAGTGTTGACTGTCTGAGCGGTTATGGCTTCACAGCGTGAGGGGATGACCATTTGCATATTAGCTCTTTATTATAAAGGATATGTTTTAAAAAACCTTCAGAATGGCTCTGCAGCCTGCTCCTCATCCTTCAGCATCCTGCAGAGTTTGTTCACCACCCTTCAGCTGTCTGTGAGTGTTTGCTCATCTTTGAGCCTTTGCTCACTTACTTTGTGGTGTGGCAGGGTATTTCCGGTTAACCTTGTATACCTCCTGCACCCTGAATCCAAGACCTTTATAAAATGTAAGCTTATTTTAAGAGAAAGTGGCCTCTCATGTGGGGCTTTATACACACTTGAATTTTGACTAAAAATAAAAATAGATTAAGATATATAAACTGTCTGGGCCTAATTCTTCTCATTGATAAAAGGAACCATTATAACTTGTTTGTTACCAAACAAAAACCTTCCTTTGATAGTTCCAAATGTGCAATAGAAAATCTTGACTCCTTGTTAGAAGGATTTTTGTGTCTGACCTACCACGATCTCCCTCTATGATCTTTGACAAATCAGACTACCAAGGTGCAGGGAGGAACCAGAGAGAATTTTGTATAGGGTAGTATAATTTTTCTTTTTTAAAGTAGAATATATATTTTTGAGCAAATTTTATATGGAGTCCTGATTTAAAACCAGACACAATTAAAAAGCCAGCTCGGAGCCCCAGTGTGCTGAGCAGCCCTCACGTGAAGTACATCACTCCGGAGAGCATGACTGGAGGGTCGCTGCTCTGTGTTTTATGGAGGAGGAGACTGGGTGGTGATAAGTTTCAGTGATTTGTCCTAGAGTGAGAGCACTCTGGATTAATGTTATCTGGGACTACATCCGAGATTTTTTTTTATTTTATTTTTTACAGCTAGCTCATTACTAGATCACCTTTCCCTGTGTATCTCAAAGGCACCCTCTCTGACTTAGAAGTAAATGTGCATACGCTTCTTCCCCTGAGGAATTTCTGAGATGCTACAATCAATTAATAAATGTGAGAAATATTGCGAAGATAAAGATAATACAACATATTGATAGAACAAAACAGAAGCTCTAAACAAACCCCCTTTCCCAGTACTGGGAGCAAAAGTCACAAACCCCCCTTTTTCCAGTACTGGGAACAAAGACCTTAAACTGTTCCAGGAAACAGCTCTGAGCAACTGGGGCTAACAATTAAGAAAAATAGGAGGTAGGGTTATCAGATAAGAACAACTGATTAAGTCAGCAGGTCTATTGTAAAATTTACTGTAAACAAGCCCAGGTCCACTTTGGAAATTCCCCGAATTACATTGTACCCCGCCCCAGGTTGTGGTTTTCGCCTTTATAAGCTTGTAAGACCCTGCATTGGGCATTCAACTCCTCTGCTCCTGCGTGAGTCATGAGTTGAGCCCCAGCGCGCTGGAATAAAGCCTCTTGCTGTTTGCATCAAGTGACGCCTCCTGTGGTTGATTGGGGTTGCCGTCGATTCGTGGGACAGAGTAAGGGTCTCCTTTTGGGGGTCTTACAATATCAATATTTCTTTTGCAGCTTCCATACAAGTCATAAAATATCAAATTGCCCTATTCTTGAGGAGCTACGAAGACTGTCTACTGTATCACTACTAAGGATGAGGATAGCGCAGTTAATGCAATTACATTCATAGTATTTATTAAGAATGTATCCCACATATTGTCTACAAAAACAGCTTACGGTTGACTTGTTAAATGTTAACTACCACAGTCTAGGTCTCTTGTAAAAACTCAATGTAACACTTGGGATATTGCCTTATAAATCATGAAATGCATATTAACAGACTTTGGTTAAGCAGTACATTAAGGAACCTACTTGTCTCAAATCCTCTTCCCTCTTCATTGTATTATACATTTATCCCTCTTAGATCACAGATCAATGGAAGGAGGAGCTTATAACCAAAGGACTCTGGTGTTTGATCTAAAGCTGAATCTCACAATCTTCGTCTTTCAACACAATTAGGAAGTGGTTCTCTCTGATCAGTCTTTACTGTTCTCTCTGTGCCACAAATACTAAATGCTTAAGCCATTTTATAGGAATTAAAACAACTCTAGCAACACACTTACTTAGAATGACAAATGTGGGAACAGAATTCATTTTAAAGCTTCATTTAAAGAAGTTTCCAAATATTATATCTACAAATATAAAGTACTGTTAGTTTTTCCTGACAATGTTCACTTTAAGTGTACAGTGAAATGTTAAAATGACCCCTCAGTCATTCTGAGAGTTTAAAATAAACCCTAATATGTCCCAGGCACCAAATGCTTGCCCCACATACAATTACAGGAACACATTTTTACTGGACACCTTGGCAAAGCACGTTCTTGCCCCTAAATAGCTTTTCTGAGGATAGAATGCAGTTTCCATAATAAGAACTGTCATTTAATAAATTGTCCGCAGGGCATAGGGAAGAATTATGTGGCTTGGCAGAAGGAATGGATTTACTAATGGAAAAACCTAGTATTTATAAGGCCTCAAATCATTATATCTACTATCTAAAAAACAGTGATGGGAATGATGCCTCCAAGTATAGTCTGCTGTACAGTTCACTCTAAAATATCATAGTTAAGACTGACTTTGTTTTAAGCCCATGATTTACCAAAACTATATTCCAATACACTTATCTACATACTAGATAACAGCTTCCCCTATTTCTAATTTGGTTTATGCATTTGTTTCAACTTACCAGTAAAGTCCAATGTGGGATTTTGAGTAGCATTGAGTAAAAAAGACTCTGAAAGGAAAAAAAAAGCGGGGGTGGGGAGAGAGAGAGAGATGAGAATTAATTGAATGCCTTAACCTGCCAAAACTGCACTAGACTGTTTATATTGTTAATGTAATTTAGTATTTGAAACAATTCTAAGGTGTAAAATTATTATTCCAGTTTTGCAGAGGAGAGCAACCAAGTCTCAGAAAGATAAATAACTTGTCCAATGACTTACAACCAGGAATCAATTACAAATCTTTCTGATTCTAAATCCCATGTTTCTTCATTTACCCTGCTGCCAGCTGCCCAGGGGAGGGGTAAGAAAGAGAAAGAGGATAGAGGGTTGCCAAAAGCCAGTTCCAGCATGTCATAATTGCAAGAGTTTCATCAGGGTTGATGCACTTGGGGACTCAACAAGGGCTGAGTCACATATGTTATTGCATGTTGGAAATGGCTAAAGACATTTCCCCAAACCTGAAAAGGATGCATTAAATTGATTGTTTGCTACCAGCCAGCTCAGGGCATCTTAATCTACATGCTATTGCCTCCTACTGTCCAAACACCTGAACAGCCATAGGCTATTCCTCAATCTGACAATGGACTCTGTAGAGAAACCCTACCCTTTGAAGTGTATATCTCCACCTTGCCTTAGGACAATTTGTGTTAATAAAAAGCAAGGGGTCCTGAAACAAGGAGAACTTATTTCTTTAGCCAGGTTCCTCTGACCCCCAATGCCTTTCAAAATTATCTTTCGTCTCTGGACTCTTACTTAAGTTACACACAGCCTTTCTCCAGGTTGCTGAACCCTTCTTAATGCCGGAACAAGAACCCTGGCAAAGTAAGAGCAAAAATGAGCTAAGTTTCCTTTATAATTTTGCCTGTGTCCAGCCTTTCCTGTTCTAATCATTCATCCATCCAATATATGGTAATAGGAGAAGATTTGACTTTTGTTGGTGGGCACATGGTACAATATATAGATCTTGTAGCATAGAAAACTACACATGAAATCTATATGTTCATGTTGACCAATGTCACCCCAATAAATTTAATAAATAAAACAATATGAAAAAAATCCAAGCATATAATTATAGCAGTTTTTACCAGAATGATATCAGTAGAAGTGAAAAGAAATGATAGGTTCCAGAAATTTGCTTTGATTGTAGAGCAACAGAATTTGCAGATGTGGGTATAAGAGAAAGAGAGAAGCAAGGATGATCCTAAGGTCTTCTCACTGTACAATTGCAAGAATGATATTGTTAATTACTAAGCTAAGAAATTCCCAGAACAGGCGTTATTGGAGGGGAGAGGATGCAAGAGGTCAGAAAAAAGGTGATTTTGTGATGTGGCTTTTACATTTCTTAAAAAAAATCCTTGATGTGTACAAAATAAATAAGTAAAACTACTTCATTGTAATATTTTCCTATTCTACTTTTTGTTTTTATTTTAGTTTTTTGTTAATCCTCCGCCAAGGATATTTTCCCACTGATTTTTAGAAAGAGTGAAAGAGACGGAGAGAGAGAGAGAGAAACATTGATGGGAGAGAGACATATCAATTGGCTGTCTCCCACATGGAAACGAGCCAGGGAACGAGCCTGCAGCCAAGATATATGCTCTTGACCAGAATCAAACCTGGGGCCGTTCAGTCACAGGGCCTATGCTCTATCTACTGAGCAAACTGGCTAGGTCCCTATTCCATTTTTGTGCCTTTCCTCTGCATCTATCTTCTTTTCTTCTTTCTTTCTCTCTATTTGTCTCTCTTTCTCCCTCATTCCCACTCTCCTTCTCTTTCTTTCTTTCTTCCTCCCTAGTTCCTTCTGTCCATACAACATTTCTCCTTTGCAGACATCACTATGGTGATGATTTGGGGAGGACAGAGGACCACGACAGCATTCGGGCATAATGACACAATTGGGAAATTATTCTGGGAGATTCCTTCAACATTAAGAACATGAGTAGAGGCATTTTGGGAAGCATTCATTCATCATTTTATAAAAATCAGTTAATATTCTTGCTTTTGTTAAATAGAGAGTAAGAATTTCAAAGACAAAGATCTTTTTACACCTGTTTTCATGTATGTACCACCTCACTTGTTTAGAATTCTAAGTTGCTCAAATTATAAAGTTAATGAGGTGGTGGGAGCCATTTCCAGAATGAAACAAAAGGGTTGCAAACTCAGTTCTTCTGACTCTGTTTTACTTGTCTTAGTCCTAATTATTACCAATGAACATTAATGTGTCTATGATTAGTATGAAAATGATAACTAGAGGGTATTTTTCCAATATACATTTTCATACTTTCTTGTTTTTTAATCTTTTTTGGAAACTATTAATTTGCTATGCTATATTGCTACAATTATACTGTTTCCTAAATTAAAAAATGTAAGAAAAGTAAACAGAGCTAAAAATAATGATACATAGAAGTGGAATCTTTTAAAAAATTGTTAATGTGAGATAAAAAGTAGAAATCTCATTTGGGCTGTTGACCACCCAAGGTCAGAGCAGTGTTGGCTCCCTTCCCAGCCGTCCACCCCTAGTCTCTGAGCCCTTTGGGTATCCAGTCGGCCAGGGCTGAAGACTCCTGATGAGTAATGCAGTGGTACTCAAGCTGTTGCAGATGGGATGGGAATAGCAAAAACCACGCCTCTCTAATTACATGTATTAGCCCTCTAGCATTGGGATGCATTCTATCATTTTAGAATTGGAGGGGGGGAAGCTAGCTGAAAAATTACATGGAAAATAGAAATCTGTAGGAGCTGCCTTAGTTGTCCCCTTTCTAGCTGCCTAGGGGCTTTGCACTATTCTCATCTAGTATTGACAGTCTGCCTACCTCCTGTGGATGTCAAAGCCAAGGTCAAGGCCACAGGAAGTGAACAAGCTGTCAACCTAGTATAAGAAAACAGGTGAGCACCTTCTGAAGACTATAGGGAAGTCTCCATAATTGGCAGAAATGTGGGTCAGAAGCTGTAGGTCACAACATTAGTGGAAATCTATGAGATCACTCTCTCCTTAATGCTCCCACAGGGAGGCAGAGAAACCAGGACTTCGTGAAAGGTCAGCATTTGATGGACTGACTGCCTCTCACCCATGCCTTTCAAATGCCTGTCTTTTTTTTTTTTTTTTTTTTTTACTTTACAACCTCTTTATTTTTAAAATCAGCTCTTTATGGGATGTACCTGAAGAGCAATGAATCTAAAGTTAGTCACCTGATTAATGATTATGGATAAAGCAATTCTGAAACAATTTTAGACATATTATAGGATTGAGCAAATGTGTTAATGTTGTCTGGAGCCAGGGTTTTCATTGTGAAAGAAAAGTCACAGCAGATGTGAAAGGGAGAAAGGCAAGAGAAAAACCTCTGGGAATGGGTGAGAAGTGCAGGTTTCTGTGCAAGCCCCTCATTTTTGAAATGTGTGTGTGTGTGTGTGTGTGTGTGTGTGTGTGTGTGTGTGTGTGTAATGCATGTGTATGTGTACATGGATTTGTATTCATGTTGGCATATGTATAGGTGAATATATACACTAGAGACCCGGTGCACGAAATTTATGCCAGGGGTGGTGGTGTGTGTCCCTCAGCCCAGCCTGCACCCTCTCCAATCTGGGGCCCCTTGAGAGATGTCCGACTGCCCGGGATTGGGCCTAAATGAGCAGTTAGACACCCTCTCACAATCCAGGACTGCTGGCTCTCAACCGCTCACTTGCCTGCCTGCCTTATTGCCCCTAACTGCTTTTGCCTGCCAGCCTGATCACCTCCTAATAACTCCCCTGCCAACCTGATAGACGCCTAACTGCTCTGCTGCCGGCCCGATTGCCCCTAACTGCCCTGCCCCCCAATTGCCCTCCCCTGCAGGCCTGGGTCTCCCCCAACTGCCCTCCCATGCAGGCCTAGTCCCTCCCAACTGCCCTCCTATACTGGCCCAGCCACCCCTAACTGCCCTCCCCTGCTGGCCTGATCACTCCCAACTGCCCTGAAGGCCTGGTCCCCCCCCCCCCAACTGCCCTCCCCTGCAGGCCTGGTTACCCCTAAGTGCCCTCTCCTGCAGGCCTGGTACCCCCCCCCCCCACTTCCTTTCCCTGAAGGCCTGGTTCCCCCCAGCTGCCCTCCCCTGCAGGCCTGGTTACCCCTAAGTGCCCTCTCCTGCAGGCCTGGTACCGCCCCCCCCCCAACTTCCTTCCCCTGCAGGCCTGGTTCCTCCCAACTGCCCTCCCATTCAGGCCTCATCCCCCCCAACTTCCCTCCCCTGCAGGCCTGGTCCCCCCCAACTTCCCTCCCATGCAGGCCTGGTCACCCCTAACTGCCCTTCCCTGCTGGCCTGATCACCCACAACTACCCTCCCCTGTCAGCCATCTTGTGACGGCCATCTTGTGTCCACATGGGGACAGCCATCTTTGACGACATGGGGGCAGCCATCTTGTGTGTTGGAGTGATGGTCAATTTGCATATTGCTCTTTTATTAGATAGGATAGTGTGTGTGTGTGTGTGTGTGTGTGTGTGTGTGTGCGTGTTTTCCTATTCTTGGCTGCTGAAAGGACCTAGAAGTATCATGTTATTGGTTTCATGTAATCTTGCTGGTGCCAATATCACTTTGTCACCAGTTGGCTCTGCACTGCATTGTACTGTTGCAGGCATCCAAAATTTCACAGAACACCAGCCATATAAACACTAGGGAAAAGGGATATTTGAATTCAATGTTTAATTTTGCAAATGGTCTATTCACTAATAAATTACGTTGTCCTGTGATTATTTCACTCCTCAATTTACCCTGTACCCATGGGGACCTTGAAAATGAGCATTGGGTAATTAGTACCACCTGTATCTGGTTCCTGGCATGCACCCTTACGCCTAACTATTTTCTTGGAGAATTTGATTCTCTTCCAGGATTCCTTGATCCAACAATGACCACATAGCTCACGTGACATGAGGCTAGGCTGCACTGGATGGAACCTGGATGAAGACCCACAACCACCTAATTTGCATATGGACACTTAGTTGCAACTACTGCAGTAGCCTTGGGAAGCCTCTTTGTAGTGCTCTTGTGTAGGACAGAATAAACTCATGCAATAATGAAGGATAAAGTGACATCAAATTACCAACTTAACTATCATTACTTTTCATCTTCAAAGAAAAAGCTGTGGGAAGATAAATGTTCCCTGTTAGGATTCATTTAGTGATTAATTCAATAAAGAACCGGAATGACAGAATGAGAGATAATTGGAACAACCGAAACGATCAGAACACACTGCAGTGGCCAACCGGCCCGATCGGGGCCCCAATCAGTCCCCAAACTTCCCGTGGCTCCTCCCCCTAGCCAGCCATGCCCTGCATTGCCCCCCCAAACCTGATCAGGGCAGGGCCAGCCAGCCAACTTCCCGGTCCCTCCCCACAGCCAGCAGGCCCTGATTGCCGATCAGGGCCAGGCCCCGGGCTGTGACGGGGAACCAGGGGTGGCTGGCAGCAGATGTGGGTGGTGAGGGAAGGAGGATGGGGGGAGGCAGGCAGGCAGGAAACTTGATTGGCCCTGATTGCCAGCCAGGCCTAGGGACCCCACCTGTGCACGGATTTCATGCACCGGGCCTCTAGTGTATAAATATTTTCCATGTTCCAAACATCTTGTTGTGTTCTACCAAAGGTGGTAAAGAGAAAGTCCATCAAATTAAAAAAGGGTGAGGAAGAAGTATTGTTTAACTGAATTCTACCTCTATAAACTCAAAGAAATTCCAATACACCTGAATAGATATTTGATTTACAGTGAAAATAGATGCTTTCTAATAAAAACAACAACAAGTGGATTGTTTTAACATGCCTCTAATAAGTCCTTTGTTTAAGTAAAATCAATGTTTTATTTATTTAACACCGATTAACAGTTAAGAAGACATAGGCAACTGTTAAATTGTCCTCCGGGAGAGGAAAACACTGATCTCACACTACTCCAGTGTGAACTCAGGATAAAGGTTTAAATTGCACAGGCCCAGGATAAGCTGAATATGCATGTAATTATGAAATCAAACAGCCCTCAGTCCTACAAATATGACATAAGGAGCCATTTATACAAAATCTCGCAGACAGTTTAACGTTTTTACATTTTGTAAGCAGCTAGAATATAATGGCCCAGAAATCAACTCCTACGTGTCACATGAAGTGAGTGGTTTCAAAACAAGCAAATAAAAGTACAGCTTACAAAGAGCACCGCGGCCACCAGAAAGTGTTTGGATTCTATGTTTTGAGGCCTTTTTATCAGAACAAAAACTGGATTGTTTTGTCTGTTCCAATAATCTTCAGATCTTTGTAGAGTCTACAAATTGAAAACCATGCTTATAATGCCAGGTCTACTTTTCAATTTTCAATGGATTGCTTCTCAGTGTTTGTTATAGTGTTCATATGTATTTGATTATGTAACAGAACCACACCATTCAATTATTTTTTAAAATGTTTAGATAATTTCATGAAATTGTCAGTTGGACTCTTTGGATATGACCTACTTAATATTATTAACCATGCATTTATTGACAGTTATGTGCACTGCAATTATTATAAGGCTAGAGGATGTTGAAGTGAAAGAGGCATGCTGATAGCTATCAGAGAAGAGGGTTGGGGGGCTGCTGGGAGGGGGGTGGAGGGACTGAACAGAAAGGGAAAAAAAAGAGATGCATTGGTTTGTGTGTGAGCTCAGGGCCAGATTTGACGCTCACATAAGAGCTGGGAGGGGGATGCCAGGCAGAATCGGGCAGTTATTTCACAGAACGTCAACTATCCCTACTCTTTCTCCTTTTGTTTTTTTTTTCCCTTTGGACAGTCAACTTAGGATGAATTAGAAGCTATGAAGCCAACCGCTGCAATGAGTCTCACAGCACCCTCCCTGAGGAACGGCCTGGCTCCAGGAGAGATGCTTGGCATCTGCTGCCTGGGATTTCTCTTCGAGCACAAGGTTTACTTGCCTCTCCACTAAACTCAAAAAGAGCCAAAAACAATGATAGCTTATCTGAATCTAGCACTTAGGAAGCACACACCCTGTATTAATTGCTTTAGAAAACGTAGACAAAGGACAACAAATGAATCCTCACCCATCCTCAACTCCTGCCCAGAAATGCCCTAAGGCTAGTCAACTCCCATGTAGAAAACATCTTGGCTAAATCTAATCTCTGCCTCATTTATGGGATCCATAGTGATTTATGACAATATTACTTGATACTACCTTGCTTAGACCTCTATTGAAATAAATTTGATTTTCTCCAACATCAACTGTCATCAGCTGAAGGTAGAGATTCAGCCAGAACAAACATATTTGTCCTGTAAAATGCACAAGGTATCATGGGAAAGAGAAAGCCTCATGTGACTGAAAAGCACTCAATTTGGAATCCAACCACTTACAGTTCCAATGTCAGTCCCTAATTCCACTAATTTGTCAGAGCAGTTAAGTCATCACCTTATCTATGATATGATCAATAATCTGTGTTGGCTATCTTTCTTTCAGGGTGTTTATGACAATTCATATATAGAAGATTTTGAAGATTTTATATACTCATGAATTGTTTTTTGGGTCATACTATACTAATTTATATATTTATCTTAGTATATTCTTCTTAGAGTAAAAAACTGCCTTCCCCATCCTTGAATCTCCCCATAGCAGACAGCACTTGCCTTATCCTAAATGGGAACTCAATAAATATGTAGACATTTTTTATTGTTTAGATTCAACCTTTTGTGCTAATATGCCACCTTTAAATGAAAATGTAACATATCTAATGCTGAGACATAAGTTTAGAGCTTTTAAAATAATATTATTATCATTATTACACCTGTCATTAGGTTTCAAGGTGGTTGTCTTTCCCAGTCCCACCCACATTCTCTCAATCTTGGCATATACAATGGTCCAGTCTGTGCTCTTAAAGTCTAATTATCCTAAATGAGAATAAAATTAATAACAACTGTTGTATGGTTTAATAATATATTTTACCAACTAAGCAACTATTATCCTTTTATAGTTAAACTTATATTATTTATGGCAAGAACCTTTTTGATATGTTATAAATCTTGACACACTAAAGTGCTCTGTTTTTTTTCTGGGCACCTAAGAAGAGTTTTAGAATGTTTGCTATAAAAACCATAAGAGATGGATACTTAGGCTGAACTGAGCCACTCAGAGGGAGCGCAAGCGAGTGTGTGTGTGTGTGTGTGTGTGTGTGTGTGTGTGTGTGTGCGCGCGCGCGCGCACGCGAGCGCCATGGTAAGATGAGAAAATTATAGCTTTGCCTGGGAAAACAGGGCACAAGTGACTGCTTTTGTTCAAGTTTCATGACTCAAATCTTGTATATCTCTTAGGTCTGCCTAGAAATTCCGAGTCAGAAAAGTGCTAAGCTGCTCTTTCTGGCTCTTTGGGAGAGTTTGGGTCAGACTCCATCACAGGTTCAGGCAATCCTGTTACCACCAAGGCCCTGCCCTGTCACACCAGGTCCCCAATACCATTTAGGTTTCTGTGGATGGGGGAATCACTGTCCCTTTCAGTTCCCAAAGGCCTCTACTCAAGGAACAGTTATAATGATGGTGAAGAAACTGAGGGGAACTACTCTGGGCCATAAAGAATAGCTTGAGCCTGGCCAACGTGGCTCAGCGGTTGAGCATTGGTCTATGAATCAGGAAGTCACAGTTCGATTCCCAATCAGGGCACATGCCCAGGTTGTGGGCTCAATCCCCAGTGGGGGCCATGAAGGAGGCAGCCAATCAATGAGTCTCTCTCATCATGGATATTTATCTCTCTCTCTCTCCCTCTCCCTTCCTCTCTGAAATCAATAAAATTATATATTAATCTTTTAAAATAAAAAATAGCTTGATTTGCAACTTGTACATATTTAGGAATATGTTTGTGAGCTCTTGCCCTAGGTTATGCAAATGTTGGGAAAAGACCTGTAGCTTTCATCATCTCACTAACTCCCCTCCTTTCAATCAGAAAAGACACCTGTTTTGTAAGTGTTGTTCATCTCAAAGAGAATAGCAGTACTGCCAAATGTTAGGGAAAGAACAATAAGCTACTGAGAAGCTTCCCAAAAATGTGATTGTTGAGTAAGCTACATTTATGCCACTACACCAACTAAACCTGACAAATGTACTTTCATTAGGAACATGGGTATTTACAGCTTCCTAGAAATCTATTTGTTTAACTCTTTCTATAGTTAGATGAGAAGTTTGAAGTTAGGAGTAAATTTCCTCTGTTCATTTTGTTTTTAAATTGATTTGAGAGAGAGGAAGGGAGAGGGAGAGAGAGAGAAAAAACAAAACAAAAACACAATATCTGTAGGCTGCCACCTGCACAGTCTCCTACTGGGAATTGAGCCCACGACCTGGGCATATGCTCTGACTGGGAATCAAACTGGTGGCCTTTTTGTGCATGGGATGATGCTGAAACAATTGAGCCACACCACACAGGACCCCCTCTTCATTTGTTTTTTAATTCAACACTTGTATAGTATACTAGGTGTCTAAGAGGATTTAGTAAGAGAATTACTAGAGCACAATAAGTTATTAAGTGGATGGTCATTCAAACAGGTGGTTCCATCTGGAAGGAGAGAAAGGGAACCATGTGAATGTACACAGAGAATACTGAACACAGAGAGAGCAGGAGGGGCACGTTGCTGAGATGTTGAGATGGTGACAAAGGGAAAGGAGCAGTGAGGAATGGGATCAGAGAGGCACCCAGGCCAGGCCACAGTCTCCGTGCACATGGCAAGGATTCTAAATTTTGTATGGAGTGAGATGGTAGAAATGGGAGGCTTACTCTGACAGGCTCTGCTTTACGAGGAGGAGGGATAGCTTCCCACAGCTGAATGTAGCAGAGACTGGGAGGATGCCAGGGGGAAGCAGGGAGACCAATTGGAAGCAGAACATTGAGGGCAACCTGATGACCCAGCATCCCTTCTGCACACTTTACTTCCTCCCATGAGAGCTGATGTGCTTTGAAAATCATAACTCTTTACTATTTTTACATTTGTTTTATCTTTTTGATATAATTTCTTGCCACAACCTTTTGCGGCGGGGGTTTAGGATCTGAAGAAGGGGCTGATGCACATATGAAAACACTAGACAAGAAATATGGATTTAGAAGGCATGGTGGCGCAGCTGGAGACCTCTCTCTTGGAGAGGCACACTGAAACCTGGCCTTATCCGCTTTTTATTCAGTTTTAGATACACATCTTGCCCTCAGTAAAGCATGGCAAACAGGTAGCAGACAGACCATCTCTAAGGTCAATAAAGATCAGTAAGGTCCAGTAAACATTTACTTTCAGGCTATTAGGTCAGGAAATTGCTTTGAGCCACCGCTATCTTAACACAGAACAATCGGTGCTTAGAATCAGCCTGCTAATGCCCAAAGTCCATCAGCCTTCCTTGTTCCTTGGTGCACTCTTATGACAGTATTGGGAAAGTGGTGGCTTCCTGCAATTTCCCTCTTCGGAAATGATGAGATATTGTCTCTTTTGCCTCTTCTTGCCTTCCCTTTATTCCTAGTGGGGAAAGCAAATCTGTAAGATGGTATAAAAATGCAGTGTTTTCTGATGCTAATGTTATTGAAAAAACACCAGCAAAATTAGCATATTTAGTTGAACATATCGATAGTGGTTTTTTTTTTTTCTCCAGCATAGCCTTTGATAATAAACCTCTCTCAGTTAAGCAAATTGAGCCTACAATACATGTGCATTTATAATTAATTGTATTTTATAAATTACTAGATGTAGATGTTACACAATAGAGCATTATAAAATATATATTTCAAAGAATTAATAAACACTGACTATAAATGGATTTGTTAAAATTCTGTTCCTACACTCCAGTCCATCCCTTCACTCACCCTGGAGGTATGTGTGCCCCTTCAGATACCCCATCAAAGTGGTAGAGGAGGATTCCTTCAAAATTACACTAAAGTTATAGTCATCTCCTTGAAACTGCAACCCTTCTTGGAATCACAGGCTCTGCACGATTTTTGAGATTCTGAGGCCACCTCCAGAAGAGATCAGTAGAAGGACAGAGCTCTGGGAAAGACTGAGCAGGTGAGACTGGTTGAGAAGAGGAGCGGTGGGGGTCAGGCAAGAAAGGATGTTCAGCTCATGCAGATAAGCTCTGTATGAGCTGAATAGTGACCCTAAGAGAGACATTCAGGAATATTCTCTACCTTCCAGGTTGTGTATATTTCTGACTAATCATGACATTGCTTTCTTCCTGTATTATACTGTAACTACAGGCCTTTCTAGGTAGTGTTAGCATAACTCAGGTGTTTTTCTCTCTCTAAATCTATCTCCATACATTTCTATATATCCATGTCTACATATATATATATATCCATCTCCATGTCTATATTCTACATGTCTATATAGAACACGAATGTGAGAACATGTCTACCATCTATCTGTGTATATCTATACATGTATATATTTGTGAGGTCCTTATGGGAGTACTTCGCTTAGCATTCAGATGTATCAAGAATTGCTCAGCGTGTTCTGAGAACAGCTTCCTGAGAATGGGGCAGAAGCATATTCAACCGCTCACTTCAGAGCATTCATTTGTATCCTCATCTCTTCCATGTTCATTTTCCACGGGTGACTTGAAAACAAATAGGGATGTGCAATGGATGTTTAATCTGAAAACTATCCCAAATGTACATGAAAAAAAAAACCACAAAAAACTAGAGCTTTTCCTAATGCCTTCAATGGGCAAAATGGTTGAAATTTCCCATTATTACATGCACAAACTAAATACAATTCCGAATATCCTTAAGGTTCTGGGTGAATCAAGCAGAGGGCACATAATTGTTTGGAGCAACTCATCATGGTCTCTTTATTCCCAATGCATTAAGCAGTTTACTCTTGAGTCAATAAGCTTCATCAACACACACAGGCAGATTGACTTTGCCTTCTCTGGGGAAGTGGGTAAAATTTCATATGGAGCCTAGTACATGTGCTGGGCTTCTCATAGGACTTCTCAGTGTTTGCTGCCTTTCATAAATGTGACTACACCTGTCTCCTCAGTTCCACTTTGTTCTCAACTTTTCCCCCAAGATGATCTCCCTAGGTTCAAATTTACCACATCAATAGTCAATACAAAGAAAAGGATAAGAAACATTACTTATAAAGGTAGGTTTTTAAAATATTTTTATTGATTTCAGACTGAAGAAAGGAGAGGGGGAGAGATATAGAAACATCAATTATGAGAGAGAATCATTGATTGCCTGCCTCCTGCACACTCCACACTGGAGATCGAGCCTGCAACCCAGGCATGTGCCCTGATGGGAAATCAAACTGTGACCTCCTGGTTCACAGATCGAGGCTCAACCACTAAGCCACACTGGCCAGGCATAAAGATATGTTTCTAAAAGGCATTTCCTAAGGAAGTTCATGGCTATATCTACATTGTTGGAATTTTATTTTAAAAATTATAAATTATATTGCATTTTGTAAAAATATGGAAAACTATAGCAAATATCCCTGGATCCATCACTGAGCCCTATCAAATCTTAAAATGAAGACTTATTTGCTTATCTTTTGTTTATAGAGTTTAAAACTGCAAATAAACTTTAGGGCCCAGTATATATTCATCCTCAAACACACCTGCTACCCCTCCCTCCCCGAAGCTCAGCACTACAATGTATTTGCTGCTTATCATTCTCTTGCAAATTTTTATGATTTGGCTCAATATCTTTGTATCCCATAAAAAATATATACTACATTTTTACAAGAATGTAATATTTGTTATACTACTGTAATACTGTAATATTGCATATTATAGAATTTTTGGTAATGGTAACATTGTATGTATTATTCTGCAACATTTTTGCTTCGTTTTTGTTTTGAAAAGAAAATACACTGATATAATATTTTTACAGCCCACAACTTTATTCCTATTATTTCACCAAAATGCTTTCTTTACTGTTTTTCTCCTCAGAATTTCTCTACTTTCTCTTTCCTTTAAATCTATTATTAGATAAATGTTAGGATTCCTGGCTTGATTATCTACATGTTTTGCATTTTGAATCTCCATTTGGTTTTCTCTGTATTTTAAATGTCCTCCTCTATGCCTTTTAGTAACACTATTTTTTAAAAAAATAAGTGGTTTTTGAAACTTTTTCTTGTGCCCTCATAATTCTATTTTAAAGCAGCCTGTTCTTGCTTAATAGCTTTACTCTTTATTCAAGCCAATGTGATTATAGAAATTATTGATTGTCAGAGTGATTTCTGTTCCCTTTAATATTAATTGTTCTATTTGTTCATCAACGCTTTTCTCTCCTATGCTGTTCATTTCAAATCTCTTGTGATTCTTAGTTGTCAGTTCACGTTTGAAAACAAAAGACCTAATCCAGTGGTCGGCAAACTCATTAGTCAACAGAGTGGTAAACCACGGCTTGCGAGCCGCAGTTTGCCAACCACTGAACTAGTCAATTAATACAGATCGCTGGTATGGGAATCTTCTGCCATTGGGTAGCTTTTTTCGAATAAGTGTTTCTTTGACTGGTAGTACTGCCAGTTGTTCTGTACATATGGGTAGACTGTTTCGTGGCCAACTTCATATTAGTTCACACCAGTAAGGATCAGCCCTTCCTCTAACCTCTAGCCAATTTTTGTTGGGATTTATTTATCTTCTATAATTGAAACTTTTTAGCCTTGAGTGGAGTCCACGGCCAGCCAGGGTGTGCGGGAAGCTTGGCTTCCTCCATTGCCAGGGAAACCCAAGCCTCCTGCTCACTCAGTGGCTGCAGCCATCTTGGTAGAGTTAATTTGCATACTCGCTCCTGATTGGCTGGTGGGTGTGGCTTTTGTGTATAGTGGAGGTATGGTCAATTTGCATATTACTCTTTTATTAGATAGGGTTTCTAGGCTCACAATTGGAATCTCAGTCTTTCCTAATAGTATTATTAATAGTTTTAAAGAAACAGGACTCAGATAAATTCTGTATCATGACAGACATTTGCTTTATCATCATGCAGATGGATGTGCAGAACTCATATTCCTACATGTAATCCAACCTTAAATACCATGAATTCAATGCAATGAATACTGCCCAATAAATCCGCTTTGGGGACAAGATGGTGGAGTGCTCTGGCTTGTCAATAGAGCTCTCCTGTTCTTAAATTCAGAGTCTTTGAGACACAAAGATTTATGGTCTGCCAGATGCTTTTGCTAATGGGTGTTCTCTGATTTTAAATAGTTTTATTTGAATAAAATGAAAAACAAAATAAAATAAGCAAACAAAATCAGGTTGTTTGTGAAGCTTTTCACTGCCTGAAAAATACTGCTTCCAGCATCCTCAGCAATAACTTATTATGTCCATAAGGATGTTTTACTGCCCAAGCTGCTCAGAACCACCCTCTTTCAATCAGCCCTACATCCAATAGCCATATGGGCTTCCCGAAAGCTAACTTCTGTGCTGGTAGATTGGCTGCATTCCAGCATCCCAGTATCCCAGTATCCTAGGGGTGCAGCTGCTTCCAAATTATCTCAGGCAAAGAATGCCTTGTAGGTGACACTAAAGAGACAACTCGAGAGGCCAGCTGTGATGTGGGTGGAAAATCCAGGCTTCCCCATCATGTGGAAGGATGGGTTTTGTTGGCTCTCAGCTGCCCTTCAATTTGGAATAGATCACTGGTTCTCTTTGCCAGCTCTCAGAAGACATGAAGACCTACGTAGTTTTTCTATTTCCTTTCAAGCAGTTCTCACATATCCTACTACCTGGAAAAAAATCAGATCCTAGTTCCTGAAAACATGTGGTTACACAGACAGTCTTTGACCTATGAAACATCAACAAACAGACATTGTTCCCAAATGTATGGAACTAGATGCCACACACACAGATGTCAACTTTCTAGAAGTAAAAGGCACCATCGTTCCAAGATTAAGGGATGAGTTTAGTGATATTTGGTAAATCAAATCCCTCCCAGCCCCAAAGGTGAAGTGATGCAGAAGCAAGGAGTCCAGTGACTTCCTCAGTCATAGAGCAACTGTCCCCTCTACACTGTGTCATTGCTCTCTCCTAACCATCCCTAATTTGCCTGTTAGATTAGTCCATCTTAAGTAGCAGACATTTGTCATAGCAATATATTTACTGACACAATCCGTAGGGCAATGGAAACTAAGGAGAAAATGAACAAATGGGACTACATCAAAATAAAAAGCTACTGCACAGGAAAGAAATCATCAATAAAACAGCAAGAAAGCCCACTGAATGGGAGAACATATGTGCCAATGTTATCTCTGATAAGGGTTTAATCTCCAAATTTTATAAGGAACTCATTCAACTTAACAAAAGGAAGATAAACAATCCAATCAAAAAATTTGCAAAGGACCTAAATAGACACTTTTTGAAGGAAGACATACAGAAGGTCGAGAGACATATGAAAACATGCTCAAAGTCACAAATCATCCCAGAGATGCAAATCAAAACAACCATGAGGTACCATCTCACATTTATCAGAGTGGCTATCATCAACAAATCAACAAATGACAAGTGATGGTGAGGATGTGGAGAAAAAGGAACCCTTGTGCACTGCTGGTGGGAATGCAGACTGGTACAGCCACTGTGGAAAACAGTATGGCATTTCTTCAAAAAATTAAAAATGCAACTTCAATTTGACCCAGTAACCCCACTTCTAGGAATAAATCCCAGAAAAACAGAAATACCGATCAGAAAGGATATATGCACCCCTATGTTAATAGCAGCACAATTTACAATAGCTAAGATTTGGAAACAGCCTAAGTGCCCATCAGCAGATGAGTGGATTAGAAAACTGTGGTACATCTACACAATGGAATACTACTCTGCTGTAAAAAACGAAGAAATTCTTACCATTTGTGACAGCATGGATGAAACTGGAGAGCATTATGCTAAGTGAAATAAGCCAGTCAGAGAAAGATGAATATCATATGACTGTCCAACCTATGAGGGAAGGTGGGGTTTTAGGGGGTAAGAGAACAACCAAAGGACTTGTATGCATGCATATGAGCATGACCAATGGACACAGATCGGGGAGGGAGTAAGGGCATGTGCTGGGGGTGGGGGTGGCCGGGGAGTGGTCAATGGAGGAAAAAAGGTGACTTATATAATACTTTAAACAATAAAAAATTTAAATTAAAAAGAAAACAGTTAAATTTGATTGGTACTTTTCTTACTTAAAAAAAATCAAGGGTTTACAGTTTCTGTTTCCATTTGCTAAAATGCTCTTCCCAACCCTTTGGAACTCATTTTATTTCCATAATTTATTTTCTATGTGAGACTATAGCCAGTTACTCCCTCCTCTTTACTACTTTGGAAACTTATGAATTTTAGTTTTATTAATATTAAGTGTATCCTTATAATTGTGATGGCTCATTTTGATGAGTTTGCCTGACTCCTACTCAAAAGTGAGCACAGTGTCTTATTTATTTTGTGTTTCCAGAACCCAGGGATACAAATTTTTTTCTTCAAATTCATAATAACTACTTTGTTCCAGTATTCCTCCATAGATGTGCAGAGAAGAAAAAATAATTTCATGGATAAAACAAGTAGAAAATATTGTGCCTTTCTTTGCTACAGGATTTTCAGTATCATTTATAAAGTACTGTGAACAGAAATTTCTAAATTGAGATGTACACTCACTTTACAAATGACAACTTCTTATAGATCTGTTTACTTACCCTGAAATGGTGTTCTTTAAAATATGTCTAGAAACTATTAATCTACAGCATAATTCTAGCTCTAAAAATAGCATCAGTGTTTTATATGTTATTATATATGATTTTGTAAAATATGAAATTAGAAAACATATTTTCATTGAGTTTGTATAATAAAATTGTCAGAAATTCAAATATAAATGCTTGTTTTGACAAATTAATTAAAGGATTAATTATAGACACCATTCTATAACTTCCAAGTACCAATACAACTAGAAAAAAGATTGATTTTTGTTCAGTTCAAAGTATACTCATGGATGTTAGGGGATGTACTTAGTACAACAATGATGTCTAACTTTGTCACACACTCAGAAAATACCTTTACAAGATCTGGAAGCAGCCCAAGTTTTCAAGTACAGGAGTAGATAAAAAAGCTGTGGTACATTTACACAATGGAATACTATGGCTGGCTTGGCTCAATGGTTGAATGTTGACCTATGAACCAGGAGGTCAAGGTTCAATTCCCTGTCAGGGCACATGCCCAGGCTGTGGGCTCTATCTCCAGTGTGAGGCATGCAGGAGGCAGCCAATCAATGATTATTTCTCATCATTGATGTTTCTATCTCTCTCTCTCCCTCTTCTTCCTTTCTGAAATCGATAAAAATATATTAAAAAATAAAATGAAGGAAATCTTTCTTTTGTGACTGCATAGATGGACCTGGAGAATCTTATGCTAAATGAAATAAGCCAGTTAGAGAAAAAAATACCATATGATCTCACTTATATGTGGAATCTGATGAACAAAATAGAAATAGAGGCATGTATACATAAAACAGACTGACAGCTCTCAGAGGGGAGGGGAGGGAGAGACTAGATGAAAGAAGGTGAAGGGATTAGCCAAAGAGCATTTGTGCATGACACATAGACACAGACAACAGTGCAGTGATGGCCAAAAGGAAGGGGGTAGGGCTGGGTGGAGGTGGGCAAAGGGGGAATAGGGACATCTGTAATAGTGCGAACAATAAAAATAAAGTTCAAACTATCTACAATACATTTGTAAATGTATGCATAAACAATGCCTAGATATATATCAAAAAAATTTTTTTTCTCTTTCCTCCCCTTTTTCTTTTTCTTCAGTTTTGAGAATTGGCTTCCTCAGGCTTTTTCTCCTCCCTAGGAGCTATTCACCTTTTTTCAGTGACAGAATGTCTGACTGATTTGATGCACAGGACACTAGGGTGAGCATGGAGTGTACCCCCCCGGAACACCTGGGAAAGGCGAATTCGCCCAGAGCTCATGAGCTCTTAGTTCCTCTAGTGTCTGAGCTGCCTTGATGAAGGGAAGCACCAGGGAGCCACAGCCTCACACAGGCACAGTCCTAAATGATGACTCCGGCAGCCCACACAGAAGGATGGATGACCATCGCCACACCCAAAGAACATCCCAACCCAGCCAGGGCCCCTTCAGCCAACACCTATTTTCATCACTGGAAGCCAAATAAATTATTCAACACTGTCTGTTCCGCATGCATATTCATTGCATTCTGAGCAGCTGCATGGGAAATAAATAAAAAGCAGCAAATCAAACAGACTTCTGGTTAGAGGGCATCTTTAGAGCACCTACTTATGGAACCTAAATCCTGAAAACTGTTCAGGCTCCATCCTAATACAAACAAGAAATATACCCTAAACTGGAGCCACAGTTTTAGTTATGTAGTCTAAAGAAGACAATAATTATTTTGATGAAAGTGGTAAATTGCATTATGATATAGTCAAGGAAGTACTAATTATGGAAGACTTTAGAAGAAAAAATTCAAACTTTTTCCCCCTAAAATTTCATTACGACACAACTTCTGTTCATCTTTGAGGTTTCTTATGTATTACTGTGGCTGATACCACTATCTCTAGGAACAGAAATAGCAACTCTCCATTGAGCACCTAGAAGTAATTTTTTACTATCAACAGCATGATTGTATCTTAAATATGATTCCCGCACAGAAGGCAGTGTCTATTATCAATGCTTTTTCAACCTGGAAGCAGGGTCCGCCTCTTTTTCATTTCCCAAAGAAAATCAATTTTATTAGAAATTAGAAATAAATGAATCATTTACTGGATAATTAATAAAGGAGACAGAAGAGAATTAATTAAATATATGCCACATAGTAAACCATAGAAAATTCTTCATTTAGACATCTCTGTTTTGCCACAATCATTCCTCGCTTAGTTATATCATCTCTCTCGACATTTCTGCCAAGAAATTTCTCCACCCTCCAGATCTTTCACATCCTCAGCATCTCCATTGCCCATTTTCTACCCTGGCATCTCTGTAGCTTTCTGTAGGCTTTTACAGTATTCCCAGTCACAAATATATTACTCCCCTTTGTCACAGATTCATAGTAAACTGGAACCAGAGGCTCTAAATTACATGCCTTCAGGCTCGTAAGTTGTAAGTAATAAGAGCTTGAAGTAAGGCCAGGTCTGTCTTGAGACAAGGCCAACTAGTTCTCTGTTTTACTGGGACCATCTATAAAAATAAAATACCTTCTTTTATTTTGGCATTCAAAACACAATATTTGAAACTAGTTAATTAAAGAGTAACTGGGAAATGAACTGAAAATCCAAGTCTAGATATATTACTGCATGTAACTATGTGGAACACACTCCTAGTTTTGAAGCCATTTTTGTTATGAGAAATCTAATGGCCAATTATGTGTTCTAAACTTTTTAGTAATGGACATTTTCAACTACTTGAAAATATAATTTGACCTGAAAACCAAAAATTCTGGTTTTTCTGTATTTTATTCAGTGTATTGATTTTTATTTCTACTAAGTACCAAAGATTTATGTGTAGCATTGTCTCCTCCAAGAGGCCCTCTCAGAATCCTTCACTCAATTTTTTTTTTCTATTCCCTAGCACCTAATGCCTCAAACGCGTTGGTATTAAATCATAGCTGCCTTACATGGAGTGTAAGACCTCTACCTCTAAACAATGTTAACATTAATATATGATTCTGATATCATGCTAGGCATTAGCATCTATTCAATGGGTGCTTTTTGGATAAACACTAGCACGGACCCACATTGGCACGTGCCCCTTTGGGCATGGACCGGAACAGAGTTGGCCTAGACCTGAGCAGATGTCTCAAGGCAAGGCTAACATGCCAACTCATTCCCAGAGCTGAGATGCAAATTTTTCTATTGAGTCCAAACCGAGGAAGAGGAATGTAGAGCCATGAATTCTGCGCAAACACTTCAAACACAAAATTTTGAGTCCTCCGTGACAAGCTAGAGCTTATGTCTTTTAAAAATTATGCACAGGGAGATGATTTATGTTCTAGTGGTGCATTCATTATCAAAGTAGGCGGCAAATCCTTGTGTTGATTCTATTTATATTTGGTTGTAGAGCATGCAGATGAGTTATTTGCGCATAAAGAGTTAATTACCATATCATTCTAAGGTTGTATGACCCAGAGAGACCATCCTTTCAGACAGAGCACTTCAGTAGTTGCTGCAGCTTGGAATCTGCCTGAGAGGAGATGCCATATACTGCCAGCAGCCAGCTTGCACAGAAGGTAAAGAGAGAATTATGAATAGTGTGGCAGGTCGACGGCAAATGACAATGTTTTACTGCCTTAAATTTATAGTTTCAAATCACGGCAGCATCATTTTATCATTTGTTCTTTTGAATTGGCAAAAAAAAAAAAAAAAAGGCAAAGGAACCCAAATTCAAATAGATGATTTAAAAACATTTCAACGCTCAATATGAGAATTCTCAGATTATTTAGTCCTTTTAATTCTCTCTTTTCTAGATGAGAGATATAAATTTCAGCAATTTTCCCCTGATTTTCCCCCAAAATAAAAATAAATAAATATGGATAGACTAAATTGACACCAGGCAGAAGAAAGGGCTGTCTCCTTTTCACACAAGGGGGGGACATGCAATGTTGCTAACACCCTGAATTCAAATAATTGGACTGGTTACTGTTTAACTAAGAGAGCAATCCTTGGCTTTGTAACCAGGCAAAATTCACTCTGCTTTGCTGTACTTGCATCAAGAAAAATTTCTAAAAGTACCTTATTATATGGTGGCTATTGCACTGTGGTGTAAAAGCAATTAATGACATACAAAATCAACCCAGGTTTCTTATCAATAGCATAAATGTCAGTGCTGAATGGCCTTCTCTTCAAAAACAATTTACATAAATTCCATTTGATTTAGGAAAGTTTGGGAGCCATTATGTTTAAAATATTTTGTAGGTAAGACACTTTGAGAAAAATGTTATGAGTAAAATATCATACCAAAGGTAAACAAACCCTGATTCAGGCATAGTTCATTTTCTTCATGCCTTTTCAATCGAATCAAAGATTCTGGGGAAAAAAACAGGGTGTATTGATTCCAAAATAAAATCATGATTTTACAAACTTAAGTGGACATTTGACATCGCACAACAATCTCAATTTTTATTTTTACGCAGTTCACTTTTCCATTAATTCTTTCTCACTTTCCAGTATCCGAGTTTTGCAAAATTTTCAATTTTCTTTCAATGTCCAATTTTTCCACTGTGAGGAAATAAACACTTACATCTACATCCTTTATGTCTGTCTTCTCTCTTGTCCAATATGGAAGTTCCCACCCTTTCATTTAAGGTCCTTCTCATGCTCAGAACCTATCATCTCCAGAAGTCTTCACAAAAGGCCTGTGTTAGGCCTCAATTAGTCCTACTTTCTTATTTATAAAGTATCTCCCACTCAATGGCATTGATTACAGCAGTTAGTAAAGAGTAATAATTAAAAACCCTCCTTTAAGTAATATCTCAAATCTCCAGTGTGATTCAATATTTACCTTCCCAATGATTTTCTCATGGAAAATTATCCTTAGAGTGGACTGTGTATAGTGTATGTGTGTGTGTGTGTGTGTGTGTGTGTGTGTGTGTGTGTGTGTAGGGGGTGGGTGAGTCCACTCTCTTTAACTTTAATCGTACTGGACAACCCCAAGTGAGATTCTTCCAGAGGGTTTGTGGTTTTCGTTATTTTATATATAAAATTTACTATGCCTAATTATATGCAATAAACTATTAAACATATAGTGTGAGTTCTGATATCATATTTCAATCCTCCCAATATATCTGTGGCTTAGAGAGCTGCCTCTGTCAGGGCTTAGAGTTCTCTCTTTGTAAGTACCCTATATCACTCCGACCCTTAGAGTTATCTTGCTAGAATACTCACTTGCTACAGGGCTCTTATTATTGATTGATTCATTCAACAAACATTGATTGAACCTCTACACTGCCTTGTTATGTTTTGTTTTTTTGTTAATCCTAACTAGAGGATATTTTTCCATTGAATTTTAGAGAGAGTAGAAGGGAGAGGGAGAGACACACAGAGAGAAACATTGATGTGAGAGAGACACATCGATTATTGTCTCCTGCACACACTGTGACCAGAGCCAGGGATTTAGCATGCAACTGAAGTATGTGCCCTTGACCGGAATCAAACCCGGGTCCCTTGAGTCCTTGGGCTGATGCACTACCCACTGAGCAAACCAGCTAGGGCAGCACTGCCTTGTTTTATGTATAATAAAACATACAATAGTAAACCAGAGAGCCTCTAAAGATTTATAGTCTCGTGGAGAACGCTATTAACAAACAAAAACATAAATAATTACATAACATAATTTTCTGCAATTGGTAGTTTTTTTCTTATCAGCTATAAAATGTTTGCATACTGCCATTGCTCTGAATTTTTAACCTGAGAATTTTGTGTCCTTTGGGTGCTAGGATAATGATGATGGAGAGAATCTCCTGCTCAGAGGCTAAACAAGAAACATATACTTAATTTCATAAAACCATGGTTCTTCCCAGGAAACATTGTTAACTTCCTTCAGCCTCAGTAGTATGGAGCAGTGCTGTATAAGGGCATCGATCACCATGTCAACGGGCTACATTGGATAACAGGGAATAGAAGTCACTAATGAGTGTTTTCATAAAGACATCTGGCCTGGTGTGCGCTGTGACACTGAAGTAGATGACCCTCAGAAAGGAAGGGATCACAGCCCCTCTGGGCCTGCACAACCCTCCTCGGTCTAAGCTAAGTCCTTCTGTTCACGGGGGTGGGTGGGTTAGCCGCTTGTCTCTGTGTTCCCTCCTCTGACAGGAAGTTTTTGGTTACAATATTGTCTAGTTTTGTGGCCAGAGAAGAAGCTGGTTGCCTTAACTTTTCAACTCTAATGAGTTCTCAAGAGAAAGGCTAAAAGAATAAAACCAGTGAGGTCTAATCTATAAATTCTTTTAACCTTTCTGCTGCTTTCTATCACTAATGGAGGTCTGGATTAGGAGACCAAATTCTCCACTGAACATTCTGACTCCTTAATCTTGAGTAATTCAGATGACCTATATCAAGTTTAGTCTTAGGGATATGCTATAAATCTAGCACAGATGTACAAAAAATACCAAAACATTAACTTAGTTTTTTTCTTTTGTTGATTGATTATCCACCCTAGTGTTTTCTATTAAAAATCAGAAATGCGAAGGTAGGTATCAATTCAACACATATAAAGATAAGGCCATATCCCATAGGCAATTCGGTTTTCTAAGGTTTTACTGAAGGTGTTGACTTCAAAGGGCTCCAGGTAAGCCTTTAAGACTATTATGTGAACTTGGTCAGCACAAACTCAGTATTTCATAAAAGAGCTTGAGTTTTTATTGGTGCTTTAGTTAATTCAGAAAGAGAGGAGGAGGGTGGCTTTGGGATGGGGGCACCATGACCCTGAACACCGGCTAATATTCCTTAACATCATTGGCCCCAAAACTAAAAGGATAAGAATTTCAGAACATGTTATAATAAAATGTATTTCCATAGCTCCAAAAATAGTTTCATTGCAGTGAATAGTTCTATTGTTTGAAGATATAACTTCATTTATTGTAATAATTTCTAAAATTATATTTACTGGTAAATATAGCATGTTCATTGCCTAAACCCAAAGCGAGAAAAGAGTTCTCAAATTTGGTCATGCCATAACAACTATCAAAATATTCATAGAATGCTTATGAATGTTAAACGATCTATTTTGTGCAATTTCTAAGCCAGAAGGTTGGCTAAATGTGTGAAATCTCTGAGCTGTTATCTGAGTTCCATGCACTGGTGCTTGCATTTCTTTACGTTACAAAAAGACGTTGAGAAATGGAAGGGATTAAAAAGTCAGCTATGTTTAAATTAAATATGATTTATAGCTCAGAATATGTACAGTCATGCTCTCTACTTTAGAAACAAAGAGGAAGCTTAAAATTGCATTTTACTCTCATGAAATGATTTTATAGCTGCACTAGCAATTTCTTGTTTCTAAATGCATAATGTATCCAAGATGCTTTCTTCCTGAAGTTCCAAAGTAATATGTTGGGCATTCCCTGGGAATTTAACTCAAAGATTATATAATAGAGCTTCATTTGGCAGCAAATGGTCAGAGTACTTCCAATCAGAACTAATCACCCAATCAGCTAACGGCTAAAGATGCTGTTGTGACTGTTGTTGTTCCAAATGTGTGCACATATATTCTCTGTCTCTCTCTCTCTCTCTCTCTCTCTCTCTCACACACACACACACACACACACACACACACACGCACGCACACACACACGCACACGCACACAAACTTATGCATACACATCACACACATTACTTTATTTGATATTCTTTCATTATATGATCATTACAGGATATGGAGGTGGGACAGCAAAAAAATGTGGCTTCCAGGAAAGACTCTCTACCTCATCTTCTTGGTGCACTGTGCTTCCATACCCAATCCACGTTTTTCCACTCCACTCAGTCCGCCCTCACGTCATTGGGAAGAAGTTCCTTTCCAACCCCGAATTTGTTGAATACTCTTTCAACCCCCTAACAGTTTCATGACCATAATGGAAACCTTTTAAAGCATCATAAATATAATTTCCTGTCAGCCAGGTATGTAAACTGGAGACAAAAAATATTAGTTGTGTCACATTATGCACACTCACCCTTGCTAAATTCTACCCTTAGTGTATTTAGTACAAAGTAACACTACATATAATAGCTTCAATTTTCTGAGGCTGATCTGTGTCAGGCACTTCAGTATTACCCACCGCGTTTTTGTTGGAAAAACATTATTCACATTTTACAAATGAGGAAACTGAAACTAGAAGGTTAATTATTTGATCCTCACCCTGACCCAAACTCTAACTCTGATGTCAGGGTAAGGAAAGCCATTGAGGACCAGATATTTATAATTAGTTAGGTCTTACTCCACAATCTTTACCTTTTCCACTACTGTATGTCCTATATTTTTGATGAATCGGCCACAAGCTTTTAATTAAGTGCTGAGCACCTTAATGAGGAGGACAACAGATAAGATATAGAATAAGATATAGAAATCCTCAGATGGAATACCTTCTGTGTATGCCTGAACTGTCTGCTCCCACTGAGATGAATTATAACGATAACTGAAGTGTTAGAACTGGAGGCACTGCACACATTTTCTTCTCTCTCCCAGTCACCAAATCGTTTATACTTCCCCACAATCAGGGAATAGACGTTTTAGTGAATTGCCATGCACAGTGACTGGTACTAAATGCTATGAGAACTGGCTTATGCTGATTTCAATCAAGGTTCAGGAATGATAAAATGCCACTTTTCTTGACCATCTATTTATTATATTTATGTTGAAGGTCACCAGAATTTTCTTTGTTTTCCCACAAATGTCTTTATTACAAGAAAAATCTCCAATGACACTTAACATCCTAGATGTAAATTTTGAGAAAAATTGGCCACTGGAGCAATGATACATGGACAGCTCCAGTGACTGAAAATCTCAAAGGTTGTGATTTTTCAGCCTTCATATCTAGATTAAACCCATTTTGTAATTCCATAAATTATTTATCAGGATTTATACTTCAGTTTGAGGTGGGGGGGGTATTAATTTGTTGATTCTGTAAGTTCATATTTTTGCCTAAGTTTTCTGGCCCTAAAACAAAGAGAAAAGAGATTAATAAAAGTCAACCATAGTGGGTCAATGTAGCGTGGATCCATTTTATGTATCATGACTTTCCTTCATTCTAATTATTAAAGAATTACATTTAAGGTACTAATGCTTGAGGGAGAGAATGAGATGATAAAATAGAAAAGTAAATTACAGAAATATTTAGCTTCTCTAAAATAGAATGAAATAGAGCGTCCAATGTTCATTTTGTTTTAGAGTAATTTAGAATTAAAAAGAGTAGTTGGGATATTCCCCATACTGTTTCTATCATTATATATTCTTACATTTACTCCCATTTACTAGTGCATAAGACAAAAAACTAATTTTACAATAGTAATAAATTTACAACTCTATAAAGTAGGTTTTACTATCGCTATTTTACACATTAAAAAATCAAGAGTGACTATATTAGTTGCCCAAGTTCATTCTGCTAATGAGTGTTGGAATAAGTTTTAGAACTCCAAAATGATCTGTGTTATATTCACTATACAATAGTACATTTTAGGTAGAGTAAGAAAATAATTTCTGGGAAAGATTCATTTCTTCTCACTTCAGTGCCAAGACCTTATTTTTCCTGCTGCACTCTATTTCCGAGCTATAGCATATACGTTATATTATGATATATTGTGGAAGAAGGAAATAAAAAATAGTATTTTATCAGTATATTGTGTTATTTATGACATTTAGTGGTAGCTTTATAGCATCTATTTGTACTTATTACCATTGCAGGGCAATTCAAAGAGACAAAGACCAGTCAGTAACTTGGAAGATTTTATTTCTTCATAAAGCTAAAGAGTCACAAGTTAGACGACCAAAATGACCAAGACTGCCTCCAAAGTTTACCAATATTTATATGACAAGAAACTCTCCTTGCAAAATTTAATGTTTTTATCAGTTTTAATCTCCAATTTCCCCCACATAATGTGATGAAAAGGCTGGGAAAATATGTGTTAGTTGCTTGAGCAAACATACTACCCCTTTTCAGTAGTGTTTCTTCTCATCTTCCATCAGTTGGTTGATGATACCCTGGGATATCTAGTCCCAAGTGCTGGTGTCACTGGAGAACTTTATAATTGGATCCCACTACCAAAACTAACACAATAGATTATGTAAATACCTGGGATCCTTCTTAAAGGACTTAAATTTTTCTACTAAAAAGTAATTAAACTTATAATCAAATAATCGATAAATAAGTTCAGTCTAAATAGCAATTGTATTGCTCAATCCTGAAGAAACTATAACTTTAGGCCCAATATTTTTAACTCAGGAACCTGAAATACTCACCCAAGGAGTATTTCAGGTTCCTGTACAGAGGATGGAAAAATTCTTGCTGCTCTAAAGCATAGTAAGTACAATAAATGGTTATATCTTGAAAAGTCATATGACAGATGTTTTTCTAAATCCTTAAGAATCAGCTGCTTGAGCATCATATCCACATCTCCATTCACATCTTCTACCAGAGTGGCTGAAAAATAAAAAACCATCCTTGCAGACTGCCCTGCAACTATGAACTGTTATATGAATAATTTTGGCTAATGAGATGAAGTTTTAAGTCCCTCAGTAAAGCTTCCTTACTAAAAAAACATAAAAAAAAAACATAAAAAGATAAAACTTCGTGAAGAGAATATTCTTTTGGCCTGGAATAAAGATGCATTGCTTGAAAGAAAAGTGGCCAAGGTACTGTACCAAACCTATATACTACAAAGCATTGAGAGATAAATTTAAACAAACCTAAGTAGAATGATAAAACATTTATTAGTCAAAAGACTCTATTTTTGTAAGATGTCTGTTCTCCCCAGATTGACTTATAGATGCCAAACAATCCAATCAAAATCTGAGAAGTTTTTTTAGAAGTAAAAATAATGATTCTAAAATTCATGTGGGGATGCAAAGCTTAGAATACCAAAATAACTTGGACAAAGAACAAAGTTGGACTACAAACGTGACTTAATTTTAAGCAATAGCGATCAATATAGCATGCTGTTGATATAAAGGTAGACTAACAGATCAATGAAAAAGAATCAGTTCTATTTATTGACTCACTTGATTTATATGTAATCAGCTGATTTCAATGAGGTATAAAGAAATGATACTGAAATATTTTGGATATTCACATTTAAAAAATAAACATTAACTTACACCCTTCATCACATTTTTAAAAAATCAACATGGGTCATATACATAAATGTAACACCTAAAACTAAAACTTTCTAAAAGAAAATCAAGAGAAAATGTGTGACCTTGGGCTAGGTGAAAATTTTTCTGAGATGAGACAAAAGATGTATAAGAAAAGTTGATAAAGTTGAACTTTATTAAAATTAACAATTTCTAATCTGCAAAAGACACTATTAATAGAATGAAAAAACAAAACATAGACTGAGAGAAAATATATGCAAATCATATATCTCACTGAAAGCTTGTATTCAGAACACAAACCTCAATATTAAGAAAATAACCTAATAAGCATGAGCAAAATATTTTAACAGACACTTCACCAAAAATAAAGATGGAATAAAAGCATATGGAAAGATGCTCAACATCACTAATCATTAGGTAAATGCAAACTAAAATCACAGTGATACACATTTATGTAAAAATAGAAAAGACTGAACAAGCCCCGTGTTGGTGAGGATATAGAGCAACTGGAACTCTCATATATTGCTGCTGAAATGTAACATGATACAATCACTATGAGAAACAGATGAACAGTTTCATAAAACATTAATATTTATAATAAATGCATTGCATATTATGATGCAATTCATTATATCAAGACTGTTAAATAAATTATAATGATTTAATTAAAAAATATGTAACATCTGGCCCACCCATCTCAAAGAAAAAGAAAGCCTTTCATAGAAATGTTCAGAGCAGCCTTATTTGTAATAACCAAACTGAAAGAATGTCTATCAACAAGTGACTAGATAAACAAATATTCATACGATGGAATATTACCCAGCAATAAAAAGGAATTTACCATTGATGCACACATCCTCATGAGTGAATCTCAGAATAATTACTCTAAGTGAAAGAAGCCATAGCAAAAAGGAGTACTTACTGTACATTCCATTTTTATAAAGTCCTAGAAAATGGAAACAAATTTCTAGTGACTGAAAGCACATCAGTGGCTCCCTTGGGATGGAGGATGTCAGGAGGAAGGGAACACAAGGGGACATAAGGAAACTTTTAAAGCTAATGGGTGTGTTAATTATTTTGATTGAGGTGAAGATTCTAGGTGTGTATACATATGTCCACATTTATCAAATCATTACTTTAAGTAAATGCATTTATTACATGTCAATCATACCTGAATAAAGTTATTTTTTAAGTTCAAAGGCAGAAAGGGTATATTTCATTAAAGGAAGAAGCAGCTGATGACTGGCTAAAACAAAAGAGGCCCTTATACCACCAAAATGACTAAAGTATCAGACTGTTATCTGAGAATGCCGAAAAGACAGGAATCTGAACCCCATTGATGGTATTCAGCACCTACACAACCTCTTGACCTCTTCACTCCTGACTTCTTGTAGTAGAAGAAAAACAAATGACAAATAACTCATTATTTAAGCATCTATTCACTGGTTCTGTTATATGCTGCTAGATGTGATTCTGACTGATAAACATGTTAAGGTATAATGGATGAAGCTCTGCTTAGAAATGATAAGATATAATCAATGTGTTTCAGAAATACGGAATGATAAACAAAAACAAATTGGAAAAATAAAGACAGCAGAGCAGCACAAGAGAAAGATAAATGATCCCAGGAGCCAAAGTAGTTCAGTGCCCTGAAAATTCTAGGGATTTGGCTTCAGCCAGTGAAGAATGGGAGGCAAGGAGCTGGAATTGGAAGAGTCATTACCAGGCAGGATGTGGAAGAGCAGGGGGTGGCACTGGACATGGATTGCACTCAGCTAGGACCCAGAATCTGGTCATCAAAGCAAAGTGGAGTTCTGTATAACAGATGACGTGAAGAGCATCATCACTCATTAGCAAAGATGGTGAAGCCACGTTAAAGGACACGAACAGAGTGCAAGAATCAAAAAAGACAAAGAAACAAATGTGAGCAGACTGAGTCTAGATAAATATTAGGAATGAAAATGGCAATACAGAGCTCACTGTATGGGACATCAGACAACTGCACCAGGAAAGCTCCATTTTTAAAGAAGAATGCATCTGAAGTGTTGATTACTTTTGAATGACAGCTAAGTGAGATGGTATATGTGGATATGAAAGCAAACAAACTGCATAACACAGATCCTAATAGCATAGAATATCAATAAAGGAAAAAATAATCAGCCACAGAATTGTTTTGGTTGCCTTGTATATAGAAATAGTAACTAAACCAATTCGGACATATAAAATTTGCCAATTCCTCCTCTTTAAAGTAAAATTTAATTAATTTATTAATTATATGTAATAATTCTCATCCTTCATTTCACTTTATTTGTGCGAATTTGGAAAAATAATTTTAAGCTATTGTTTCATCCATTTCCTTAAATATGACATAACTGAATCCCAGGAAATTAATCTAGATGAAAGACAAAACAACCTAACTCAAGTATTCAAGCTCCAATTATAACTTTAGTTATCTGGATGTATTAGAGACACCATCTTAATGAAAGAGATCCCAATTAATCAGTGGGTTAATCAAAGAAAAATCAAGTGATTGATCATAAAATAAAGTTCACTATATTGTGGAGTTATTCTCAGTCAATAAATGATTTCAGTGCTCTAGAAGATTTTCGAGTATCAGGTTGATAAATGGATTCCTGTCCTCTGTGGCTCAATACCATTATTATCTTTTCTCCTACTTTTCAAACTAGCTCATAAATGCTGTGCTAACAATCTTTTGATGTAGGGCCAACATCTTGTCTTTAAACACGGTTCTCCTGACTAAATAACCCAGTGTCATTATTCATTATCCATACCCATAAAGGCGATCTACCATTGAGTTCAGGGCCTGGTCCCCAAAAGTGAAATGGCAACCTAACCTGCAGCCACTAAAGAGGAATGCACCACGGAATCTTTTTTAGAGTTTAATGATTTTTCCACCCACACCTAACTTAATAGTATTTTTTTTTTGACTCTTCAACAGACTTACTCAAACCGCTTTGCTCGAGAAGAAAAGGCCCAGGTTTAAGGGGGTGACAGTGATTATGAAGAATACAGTAAATGGAGTCTCAGCCAGTGACTTTATAAACTAAGTCAAGAAAATGAACTCCTTTCAATGATCTGCCTTCATTAAAATGAACTTTTAAATTAAGCTGTATAAACATATGATATAAAGTTGGTACTCAGGAAGTGTCTTTGTATAGCTCCTTGTTAAAAGCAACTCACCTTCATCATTTTTCCCCCAAGCTATTCAACAACGCTTCCAAAGAAATAACTTTCTCTTTTATTTATTTCATTTTCACAGGTTTACATAACACTTATGTAATTGCAGAAGTGAAACTGACATAAACTGCTTTGGAAAAAAACACACAATTAACCCTGAGGCTAGTAAACACTGAATATCACTTTGGGGTCATGAAAAAATATTAAACATTCTTCCTAGATTTGGAGAATTTCCCACTTACTGAGTTAGTCTTCCTGAAGCAGAAGCTAGACAATTTCCGGGGCTACCTCCCGTACAGTTACGATGTGGGCACCTGAGGGGCAGAGGCGGGGGGGGGGGGGGGGGGGGGGGATCGCGGAGGTCCTCTTTCTGTGCAGGATCCTTGGCTACAGGATTGCTTTTCCATCGGGAATGGTGGGGAAGATGACAAGGACTCTGACACGAGGTGGCCAGTTATTAACATGGACAACAGCTCAGGTGCCTGACAGCACTGCCTGCAAACAATGCCACTACTGGACCCCAGCCACGTGTCCCTTGTTTTGGCCATGCAGGCAAGGAGCCCTTAGAACAAAAGGAAGAATCCTCCTGAAGCATGTGCTTCTAGAACATATTCCAGCAGCTCTACACCCCAACATTTCCTAGCCAAAGGGGCTTTTTCTCAGTCCTCTTCAAGTTTCCTAACTGTGCCATAGCAAGGGATCTCTAAGCTTAACCTTTTGCACTCGGATGTCGAGTGTGACTCGACACGGTTAGCATCAGTAGCAGTTCGTATGTCGAGCCACACTCGACACGTAGTTTCACCGTGGGGGGGAAGGGAGATTTTTGTCTATTTTTCCAGTATCTTTTCTTGTTTTCATTAGCATGAAAGGACAAGTAAAATGTAAATGCCGTCTCAACTGATGCCAAAAAAGAAAAAATGAAAAACCGATAACGCATGTGAAATTTATTAGGAAACTAGTACATGATCTTGTTGGAGAATTCAGAGATGGTACACTAACTTCCAGGGGTAGATTATTATCCACTAACTTAGAGCAACATTTAGATGGAAAGCTCCATATAATCACACCTCACCCTAACAAAAAACACAAAGATTGTGTTGTTTGTTCTAACAGAAAAATCAAAGGAGGAAGAAGAGAGACGATTTATATTTGCGAAACATGTGAATGTAAACCAGGTCTTCATGTGGGTGAATGTTTCAAAAATATCACACCATGAAAAATTATAGAGATTAAAATTACTCTTTGAATGTATCAATAATTTGAAATATAAAAAAAATCCAAATAAATAAGTTTGTATGAAAAGAAACTGCAGTTTTTTATTCTACTGCCGCGCTTTGTAAAATCTGGGGTATTTAAAAAATTAAATCCCGAGTAGAATAAAGGAATAGAGAGAAAAGCAAGCGAGTGCAAAGGGTTAAAGTGTGGACAGGGGTGTCCACACACATGGTCATGAGGTCCCTACTGACTGTATGAAATGAAGTTAGATGTGGGAAGAGAAGGAAAGTCATGGCCAGAGACCTGCTCCTGTGCTGTTTCTCCAGCTCCTCAAGTATTGGGAAAGGCCCGCCTAAAGGCTGTGATTCTGGGCTTCCTGGAGTTTCTGTGTGTCCTCTCATATTTTAGATAAGTAAATTTTCTGTTTAAACAATCTGGAGGAGGCTCAGTTATAGGAACTTAACAACCCCCAACTCATGCACTAGGTAAGCATCTGAATAAGAGATAAGGGTAGAAGTCCGCCCCTTTCCAAGTGGGCAAACGCCAGTTGAGAATGTTCAGGTGTCAGAAACATCCCTGATTTGTTTTCACGGTGAATGGAGAGGCTAAATGAACTAGTAAGTTGTGCGACGGTTGGTTAAGAGAGCTGCTACTCTATTTCCAGTGATCATATGTGTGGCTTTTCATTATTTGAATTCACATCTGGGGGTTGGGAGGGACTTGGAGAGCTAAGAAGACCTGCTCTGGTACTTTTGCAGGTAGGTCTGTGTAATGAGAGGAGAAAGCATCAGACTAAAATACAAAATGATAATACACTGTTATTCTGGCTAATAGTCTCCAAAAGAACTATAAATTATATAGAGAAAACCAGCATCCCAGACTTCTATTCTGAAAGACTGAGTCATTACAATAGTCATGGAATTTACATATTTGGATAATAAGTTAAAGATAAATATTCACAAGAGAAATAAAGTGCCTATTGCATTTAATGTTGAAACTTAGAATCAATAAATATTACTCTTTGTATTTTCTAAAAGGCCAAGTCAGGATCAAGGAAAACCAGTCTTTAAATGCTATTTGAAGCACTCTGATATTTCCTAAGCAGATTTCCTCTTTTTGCTAATCAAAAAGTCACATGAAATTTTTTCTCATTTATTTTTTTTATGGAAAGAGGTTTATTTTGGTAAACAAATTCACAATAAATTAGTAATATCTTTTAGACTTCATTTCAATCAAAGACTACATATGGCAAGTAATAAGTTACTTGCACTACTTTTGTGACTTCTCTGATATAATTTTTGAATTATGATTTTACAACAAAACATTTATTATACACTACTACTGAATTACAGCTAAGTATTGAGAAAGAAGTGAATTAGAATTCAACATGAGTTAAAAATTAACTTCAAATTCTTTGAGCATAAAGGTTGTTTTATTTGACATATCTAAACCTGCCAAAAATTTAAAAGTATTTGATATTTTAAAGGCATTAGACTCTACAGGAAAAAAATAATGCATTGAGGTTAATGTCCACATTAATAAAGCCCGGAATAGCATGTTATGTAACAGGAAATTGACTTACTGTGGTTAGTCTCCAATAGATCTTTAAGGTCTAAATTTTTGGTAACACGCTTCAGTAACAGCAACAATTTAATGGATATTAAAAGAAAATCTACGCAGAGTAATGTTTCCAGGGAGATTTATGCAGGATTATAAATTAGCTTCCTCTAGTGAATGCCATTTTCGAACTGAGGCACGTAATCATAACTATATTTGTTAACTAATTTATTCCCAAATTGAACATAAACATGACTTCCTGTTACTTAGTGTTTCAGAAAGTGATGGAGATGGCAAAATACTCAAGTATTCAACATTGTATATATTTTCCTCCATGGAAAGCAGTGACTTCCTAACACACCATGGATGGTTTGTTTGGATTGTTTAGCTTTTGCTGTTCACCAGTCTTTCCATAGTTATTAGTTATCTATTTTAACACAAATGTGATGCAGATAACCACAAATACTATCATTGACTTCAGGTACAATGAACTTTCAGTTCATAACCTCACATTCATGTGCTACCTCCCAGTGGCTACTGATAGGAACTACTCTATTAAATGCAACACAGAGGTTGAAGCCAGAAAGGAATTTTTATTTTGTACTCTTGGTGATGGTTATTCAAAGGGAACTTTTTAGAAACTTCTGTGATGACTTTCAGTTGATATAATAAACTTTAATCTTATCAGTACTTTATATTATCAAAACTTTGAGGTAATGGTAACAAAACATTTATTGAAACTGACATTTATATCCCCTGGCAGATAACATTTTCTAAATGAAGTATAATAAATGCCTTTATCTTTAACATAGCATTAAGGTTTTGTTAACCTTTGTTTCCTGTACAAAATGAACCTTTTATAACATAGAATACTATAAAGTAAATTATGGCAGGAAAAAGAAGATGAAAAGACAATTCTAAGAAGCTGAGAGATTTAGAGGGAAGAGAAAAAATGCAAAGATACTGGAAAAATTCCCCTGATATTTTAAGAAAAATAAATAAGTATTTTCTCTCTTCTTTAAGATCTTTGTATATCTTTATATATTATACTAGAAGCCTGGTGCACAAAATTTGTGCATGGTGGGGAGGGCTCCCCTCAGCACAGCCTGCACTCTCTCCAATTTGGGACCCCTCGGGGGACATCCCTCTCATAATCCTGGACTGCTGGCTCCTAATTGCTCACCTGCCTGCCTGACTGGTTGCCCCTAACTGCCCCCCCTGCCAGCCAGGTCGCCCCCAACTGCCCCCTCCCTGCTGGTCTGGTCGCTCCTAACTGCCCCCCCATCCAGCCTGGTCACCCCTTACTGCCCCCTGCCATCCTGGTCACCCCCAACTGTCACCCTCTGCCAACCTGGTCACCCCTAACTGCCCCACCCTGCCAGCCTGGTTGCCCCCAACTGCTCTCCCGCCAGCCTAGTTGCCCCTCACTGCCCCCCCTGCCAGCCTAATCACCCTCAACTGCCCCCCTGCCAGCCTAATCACCCTCAACTGCCCCCCCCTGCTGGCTTGGTCGCCCCCAACTGCACCCCCCCACCGGCCTGGTCACCGCTAACTGCCCCCCTGCCAGCCTGGTCATCTCTTACTGCCCCCCCCTGCCGGCCTGGTTGCCCCCAAAGCCCCTTCCCCCCACCAGCCTGGTCGCCCCACGCAGCCTGCTTGTTCAGTCATTTGGTCGTCCTTCACTAACGCCTCTGCTGGCCTGGTCATAGGCAGCCATCTTGTTAGGCCGTGATGAACAACTTCCATATTACCTCTTTATTATATAGGATAGTATATTTTCAGGAAAAAAGATCATTTGCTATGTATAAACATTAATATATGACATAACTATGGACAAGAAGGGAGTGACCTGATATAAACACACACACACATGTATACACACACATGCACACACAAACACACACACAAATCTACAACAAAACTGTCACCCATGGGAATACAGACATCCTCTAGTACCAACCCAAGCTGCAGACAACACCTCCCTATGAAGAGAACCACACAAGCTCCGGAGGGAATTAGGAGGGTCCCCCAGCCTCACGGAGGCCAACATCACAAAAGTGTGAGATTACTTTATGGATCTGAGTTCCAACTTGAAAATATGCCCAAAATTATTAAGAGAGGCCTACAGGACAAGTCCTCATGTTGAGTAACTCTCTGAGAAAATTATTCTCTTTGTCCAAACATTCTCTCCATTACGTTGGACCAGATCTCTGGATGTCATTCCATTTTCGTTTGACTTTGAATTACTCTTCTGGTTTGGAGTTTCTCTATCCAGTCATGGGATAGTAATTTCTTAATCTCTCCTAAGAGTTTTTCTTAACCTTTTCAAGTGTGCTCTCTAACTCTTAAAGTAGTTGCTTGCTCTGACCTATTTCTATCACATTTTGATCACTGTCTAAATAGAGTTTTTCAAACTTTCTCTACAAAAGAATCACCTGGACTGCTTATTTTATAATGTAATTTCCTGGCTATTACCATCCTTCCACCCTCCAGAGGTTCCCAAGAAAATTAGGTCTGAGAAGGGGCTCAGAATTCTGGATTTTGATAAGTATTCAACTGGTTCTTGGATCAGAGATAGGTAAATATTTACCCATGAATGACCTATCTAGATTCTATTACATACTAGTACCCTAATAATCCAGTAACAGTTCCTATAAAAATATAATATTAAGCTTATTCTCCAACTCCATACATAACAAAATAAGCAAAAAACTGAGACTAATCCTATTGAGGGTGAAATTTGCATTGAACTTTAAAAAGTAAGAGTATCTTTGACCACTGCGAGTTACTGTATAAATATGCCTCAATGTTTCTGTGATCTAGCATATAACCTATAAATTAGGTAACTTTGTGTTTGCCTTATATGCAGATTAATAACTTCCCCCCTTTGTTTTTTGAGAAGATTAGACAGAAGGATATTTTGAGGTCATTCTTGTACAAACAGCCATTAGCTCTGTACAAAATTCTATTTACTTAATTAAGCTGATTACAGTCTGAATTTCTATTGTGCAATTTTTTTTTAGACTGGGTCCATGCTTCTTTGTTCTCTTATCTTTTAACTTGGTCCCTTTCAACCCCATCCCCAGCACCCCAAATTTGATCAATTGCTTGCCAGGATATATGTTATGTTATTGCTCTCCAGTATATTAACTGGGCCCTCACTAGAGTGGCCCAGTTAATCTATGATAATTGCTAATTTTCCACTGTGTAGCTGAATTCCAAGTTTTGGCCCATATCAACTTTCCCAATTCTGTTGCTGCCAAAGTTCTAGTTTTCCATCAAACAATTTTTCTATGATAAACAATCATGACTTCATCTTCCAGTCCCTTTTTTTTCTGAGAAAAAAAAAATGCCCTTCAGCCAAAACCGGTTTGGCTCAGTGGATAGAGCGTCGGCCTGCGGACTCAAGGGTCCCAGGTTCGATTCTGGTCAAGGGCATGTACCTTGGTTGCAGGCACATCCCCAGTAGGGGGTGTGCAAGAGGCAGCTGATCGATGTTTCTCTCTCATCGATGTTTCTAACTCTCTATCCCTCTCTCTTCCTCTCTGTAAAAAATCAATAAAATATATTTTTTTAAAAATGCCCTTCAGCTGGTGAAAAATTTTTGAAAATTTGAGAGGCTTTGGTCTCTTCCCGTCACCCTCAGCCTTAATAAGTGCCCTCTTAAATGACATTTCCAATAAATATTAGGTTGGCTTCTTTCAAGGAATCTTATGTTATTCTATGACCAATACCTGGGGATTCAGCCTATCAGGACCCCTCAATCAATACTGTTCCACCTCTCAAGGGTGAACATAGAATTCTGAACCTTCTGTGATTTAAACTGAAGGCCTAAGGTCTCCAAAGTATTCGTTAATTAACCCAAGGTATACAAAAATATTTTATGAGCCATGGTCAGCCAATGCCTAGATGAAACCAAAACTCAATGGGAATGACCTCTAGGCCAAGAAGAATGTCCCTAAAAAGAAAAAAAAGAAAAGAAAGTACAAGTTAAGGTTCTTGTTGACTGAATATATTGCAAGAATGTCTGAAATAAAATTTATATCACTGAAATGAAATATAAGTTGAATTAGCAGTTAATAGGCTAAAAAATTAACACTGCCAAAATCATTAAGTATTTTATATACCGGTTACAAAACTTCTATTTTTCTATGTAATTAATAGGGAATCTAAAACAAATTCAGGTAATTGAAAGAGTGATAAAAATTATGTTCTATACAGATTGTTCTGCCAAAGTGGGGGAAATGGATGGCAGTAATGGGTAAAGGAAAGAAGATTGGTTCTGAGACCTCTCTGTAGTTCCAGTAGAAACTATCTGAGCCTGAATTCATGAGTTCAGTGGAAGTAAAGTTGAAGACTACGTACTGCTGAAATATTTATTTATTTATTTATTATTTTTTTAAATATATTTTATTGGTTTTTTACAGAGAGGAAGAGAGAGGGATAGAGAGTTAGAAACATCGATCAGCTGCCTCCTGCACACCCCCCACTGGGGATGTGCCTGCAACCAAGGTACATGCCCTTGACCCGAATCGAACCTGGGACCCCACAGTCCACAGGCCGACGCTCTATCCACTGAGCCAAACCTGTTTCGGCAGTGCTGAAATATTTATAAAAAGATCAATAGTTTTGACCCAGAAATTCTTCTCCTAAGTGTGTATTTAACAGAAATGCTTGCATACAATCATCCAAAGACATGTATGAAATGTTTATAGTAGCATTATCAGTAAGGGTAAAAAAAAAAAATAGGACAATTCAAATGCCCATATCAGTAGAGTAGGTAAATGATGGTACTTTTATACAATGGATTAATATTCATCAATTAGTATAAAGAAACTATAGCTAATCTGCAACAATATAGGTGAATCTCACAAACACAATACACAGAAAAAGAAATGGACATGGACACAAAGCAGTACAGATTGTATGATTTCATTTATGTTAGGTAGACCTGCAATTTAATATGTGGTGCTAGAAGTCATGACAATAGCTACCAAAAGTTGCCTGTAATGAGGAATATAAGTGGGGAAGGGTCATGAGGTCGCTTCTGGGCTGCTGATCATGTGCTGCTTCCTGATCTAGGTTCTGCTTACACCTGTACGGTAACTGTGTGAAAATTCTTCTAGTTGGACATTTATGTCTAGTGTACTCTACTCTGCATGCTTTACTTCAATAAATATATTTAAAAATAAAAATGGCTGAACAATTAATTAAGTGCAAAGAAAGACTAAGTCATGGTAATTGGGCTGAATCATGAATTTTTTTTAAAAAAATAAATGTTTATTGAGCATCTATTATGAAAAATACATTTGATAGACAAAATGTTGTATAAGTTTTTAATGATGCTTTAGGGGACTGGAAACACTGCATTAAGTAGAGAGATATTTTAATTGGAGATTGAATAGAATATTTGTCAGGTAGAGATCGCAAATATGGCATTTTAGGAAGAGAGAAAATTATAACACTGTATATTCAGGATAGGTTTGGATCACAAACGGGTTTGAATGGCAGTTTTAAACTTTGCTGAATAGAAATTAGAGGGGTTTGAAATGCATTTGAATGGAGGAGTTTCATGAAACAAGTTACAGGAGGTAACTCACACATGGAATATTTGGGAAGGACAAAGCTAACATCAAGGGGATTCAGGATGCCGTATGGTTATGGTGAGCAGCTTGAATGTCTGCTCTACCAAGTTGCCGGCAGAAATGGAAAGGGAATGAGCATCACTGAAGAGCTGGCATCTATGGAACCTGACAGGTGATTGATGTTGGGGTCAAAGGAAACAAAAGCCCAGTTAATATGAGAAATCCTGCTACACTGCGAGAGGTAAATTCTCAATAAGGTCAAAGGACAATTGGCATCAATGTCACCAGCATGCTTCCGTAAAAAGGATCTTCAGATCCAACCTCGGAAATACTTAATCAGACTCTCTGAAAATGAGGTTCAAACATTTCATTTAAGGAAGTCCTCCCTGTGATTTTTATGAACACTTAAGCTTGAAAATGAATGACATTGGTAGACTTCTTGTGGAAGTTACTACAAACAAAGTTTAAACTGCCATGACAAATACCGATATTATTTTAAAGTATAACACTTAGCAAGTGCTAAAATTATACAGAATGGACTTGAAATGGGTGAATGCTATGAATTAAGAATACATCAGGAGTTCAGTAAATGCATTTCCACTAACAAAGTCTGAAGGTAAAACTCTCTATGTTCTTTAGAATAAGCAACTGTATTTCATTTTAGCTGCAAAAGTGTTTTGAGTCTTTTACACCATCTGCCACGCTGAATAGTTGGCAACCATGAATCCTAATAAAGAGTGTCATTTTACACAAGAAAAAAGAGCTGGGCATTTCAGCGGCCTTGTCTCCCTACCACATTGGAGAGAAGAGTTCAGCTTCCCTCCTCCTGGGAACAAGTGAACAAACTTGACCCAGGCCTGGAGCCAAACTCTGCAATTACAATCAAGAAGGAAACGTACTGGGACATCCACTGGCCAAGTCCAAGGAATTTTCAAAAAACTGAGATTTTCATCATGAATTACCTCAAAATTTTATGATGCCCAGGCTAACCCAATATATTTATTTGGAACTATCACCTGACTTATATCAGAATTGTTATAAGCTTTATTTGATAAAACAGGTAGAGCACCAAAAAGCTGCAAATAATTTTTAATTTTTTTTCAAGTTACTGTCTAAAAGCTGGTGTCATTATAGATGGGAAATGGCAGTTTTTTCGATGGTATTGAGCACGGTCACCATAACAAATTCAGTTTGGGTGATGTCAGGTTTGAATAATCTCTGTATAACCCTTCTGTTCTAAATAACATACTGAAAATTGGCATTCTCTTGAATTTCTTGGATTGTGAGACTAACAACTGCAAAATATAACAGGGTGGGTTGGGGACGGGGCTGAACACAGAGTATGAAGACAAGTTCCATTGGGCTTTGTATACCTAGCAATGGACATCAGCAAACCAAATGTTCTTGGGGTCTGCTCTGAGCAGAAGGGAAACGGACAGCCTTGCCACTGGGTCTTTGATGGACAAAGCACTTGCAAGCGCACAAATCTCTGTGGTTGGAATTTCTTGCTAGTCTTTTAATTTTAGAAATATTCCCCACAGTCGCTGTTTTTAAATATTCACTTGAGTCAACTATTCTACTGAGATGTGATTAAAACAGGCCTTATTTCCTCTGTGACTACTAAACACATTAAAATGCAAGTACAATAAAAAGCTTCCCCTTTTTGTGTATCAGAGTGAGGTAGAAAAAATACATCTTTGAATTGCTGACAGAAAATGATTTATAAACCAAAGGAAAAAAACATGTCAAGTTTCTTAAAGAAAAGGGAAAACAACAAACAGTTTCTTCTCTGTGTACTTAGAATAAAGAATATTTAGAGAAAAAACATGAGTGAGAAAGAATTTTATTCCTACAAAGGCAAAAAATTCCTTTCCAAAAATAAGGTAGGGTATTTTCTGGTTTATTTTTTCATGTGACTTCTGGGGGAAAAGTACTGAATATTGGTCATTATAATAAAAAATAATAAGTTGGCATTTGTTTTGATCATGATTCAATTGTTACTGAGATGTAACTAAAAACTGACTAGTTTGATTAAAAATTATATAAAATGCAATCTTAACTGAAATTATTAGAAAATAACTCATGAAAAAAAAAATTTTTAAGAATAAAGAAATCATGAAATCTATTTCTGATCTCATTCTTTTGGGCTTGGCTCAATATGCCATTCAGTGAAAGCCAGACTCAAGGTTGGCTACAATTAGTTTCTACATATGGAATATAAGGCACTTTAGTAGAATTATAAAGCAATAAAGTGTGAAGAAATTCATGTGCCCTACTTCATATGCTTTTCTTACTTTAGGAAAACTGAAAACTGTGCGATGGCCCTCATAGAGGACAACGAACAGGGAAAGGTCATATTCATGAGAGTTAGGCCCAGCCAAGGTGGCTCAGTAGTTGAGCATCAAACCATAAACCAGGAGTTTGATTCCTGGTCAGGACATATGCCCGGTTGCAGGCTTAATCTCTGGTGTGGGTGTGCAGGAGGCAGCTGATCAATGCTTCTCTATCATCATTGATGTTTCTCTCTCTCTCTCTCTCTCTCTCTCTCTCTCTCTCTCTCTCTCTCTCTCTCTCCCCCCTCTCCCTTCCTCTCTGAAATCAATAAAAATATATATTTTTTAAAAAGAGCTAGTATGCATCCTTCTCCTGCACAAAGAAACTCAATATGCTCTCCTCTCTGAGGATCAAGGCATACATAGTGTTATAGTAAACTTCCCAAGTTTAACCCTTTGAGAACAGAGTTGTATATTACATATATAGCAAACATATAATTTTGTAATTACATTTATATAATTATTTATATAAATATTTAATAAATATTTAGTGAGGGCTTTCTCTCTCCAATAACTGTTAAGCACTTTAAACACAAAGAAGAATTAATCGCTACTGCCAATGTACTTACGATCCATTAGGAAAGGTAAATAATGTAATTATAAGCATGTCCACTAATCCTCTTCATTAATTGAACAATTATCACTTTAGTGGCAATAAATAAGAAGTGATTAGCCCTGCCTGGGTAGATCAGAAATGGCTTCCAAGAGAAAAAAAATGCTCAATTTGAACTTTGAGATATTTACAAACTGAATAAAAAGGGTACGTTATTGAATGGTGAGGAGATAGCAGACAGAAAAACTATTGAGTGGTGAAACAGAGTAAATTGGATGATGACTGGAAGTTTTATTTCTGGAGTGTAGACTGGGTGTATGGGTTGTAGGGAGATGAGACCAGAGAATGAGGCAGGGGCCGTTGTTGGATGGCATAGACTATCTCCCTGAGAACTTTTACCATTTTTGGAAGTCAGTAGAAAAGTAAAGCCTCATGAAGTGGTTTGACTAGGGGAATAAAATGGTCATATTTGCAAATTAAAGAATTACTCTAGAAGAAATGTGAAGAATAAGTTTCAAAGGTAGACATTGCAAGAAAATATTTAAGTTAAGGGGCTGGTGTAATAATGTAGATAAAATTACCTGTCACATCTGAACACCTTTATAGAGCATTCTTTGTATTTTACTTCACCACATGTCTATCATGTTATGATTGCATTCGTTAAAGTCATTGAAAATATTTTTGCAAGTAAATATCTGTACACAGGTATATAAGTATAAATGCATATATGTGCATTCAAGCATTACTATTAAGCATGAACACACAATATATAACACATTTAGGTTTCCTAGAAATATTCCTTTTACTCTAATTATTAAGGGATTAAAATACATTATTTGTGAGAAGACAATATCTGTCTAGCCTCACTGAAATGATACATGAAGAATTAGTATGGCCGAAACCGGTTTGGCTCAGTGGATAGAGCGTCGGCCTGCGGACTCAAGGGTCCCAGGTTCGATTCCGGTCAAGGGCATGTACCTTGGTTGCGGGCACATCCCCAGTAGGGGGTGTGCAAGAGGCAGCTGATGGATGTTTCTCTCTCATTGATGTTTCTGACTCTCTATCCCTCTCTCTTCCTCTCTGTAAAAAATCAATAAAATATATTTAAAAAAAAGAATTAGTATGAAATATACATGAGTTTTAGTTCTCTGAATAAAATTCCCATAAAAATATTACAATGCTAATATGAAACATCACAATATGGCCATGATCGACCACCTTTATGAAAGCTTTATATAAAGTAAGTCTGCCCAGAGTTAGGAAAGCAGGAAGACCTAGAGGCAAATACTTTAATGAAAAAAAGGAAAATTAAAAATGGTCATAAAACTAGTTATTAAAAAACACGATAGTATCCATTGTCCTGGGAACAGTGCTCAACAATGACTTTCCCTAGTCTAGAAATGGGCAGCACTGATATTATTCCCAGAAGGACAACTATAAACAAAATTCTAATTTACAGAGAATCTCTCTAGAAAAGACAGATTTATGTCGGAAAGATATTGATTTCTAATGTGATTATTTAAATGGAAAACTTTATTGAAATTTTATATTTCAAAGTTTTTATCTATAAAGTTGTACTTATATTGCTTTTTTCCACTTTATACACTAAACAATAAAATGGGAGCTCATATTGAGTTGGCACTTATTCTAAGTTTGGTAGACTATTCTTTCATTGTCTTAAAAGAAACGTAAATTGTATTATATTGAAAACCAAATGTGTTTCAATAACATGGGAAAAATGTATTATTCTCCATTGTGCTCTTCATATTACATCTCTGTGCTTTCTCAGCAAGAGTCCAAAACATTCTCTTCAGAATTAAACTGGATGCCATATATGTAGGATTATGATTCTTTGTTAGATAGCCACATTATCCACTTACATATGTGTGGATCAACTACCCTGAAACTTTTATTTCTTCATGCTATTGTTTTAGGAACTCTCCTAAAATTAGAGTTGAGATATATAAAGTAGGAGGGGAAATAAGCAATAAAGATATATAAAACATTCAGAACTTTGTTTCCCAGTTTTTATTTTTGCTGTATCTATAACAAGCCGCTTCCCAGGCAAGCAATTGCTATAAAATGACTCTGTCCTCTTCCTAAATTGGGAATGTTTTTTTTACTAAATGGATAAGTAACTGCCCGATGATAAAGCTGACAGTAAATAAAAACATGGTGGTTAAATAACTCAAAAATTATTTCCCTTCTAACAATAAATACCAATAACAAGTGGCACTAATCTCCAGCATAGAATGCTTTCTCCTACCCAGACAGGAAGAGTAACACCCACGACTAGTTGCCTTGTATTTTTGTTTGGGAAGGACTTCCCTTTTGAGCTAAGTTTTCTGGGGAGCAAGATGGCATCCCTTTCCTTTGTAAATTCTTTTCTCTAATGCATTAGCCTGGGATGAACATAACAATTTAAAAAAAAAAAGTCATTAAAAATGGGGAAAATAGGAACATGGTTTTATTTTTTAATGATTTTTTTAAAAAAAATTTGTTGAAACTGTATGTCCCCTTTTTCCCCCATTGACCTCTCCCAGCCTGCCCCAGTCCCCCACCCCAGGCCTTCACCACACTATTGTCTGTGTCCATGGGTTATGCATATATGCATACAAATTCCTTGGCTGGTCTCTTCCCCTGCCTTCCCTCTGAGGTTCAACAGTCTGTTTGATGCTTCTATGTCTCTGGACCTAATTTTGTCCATCAGTTTATGTTGTTCATTAGATTCCACATATGCATGAGATCATGTGATATTTATCTTTCTCTGATTGGTTTATTTTGCTTAGCATAATACTCTCCAGGTCCCTCCATGCTGTCTCAAAGGATAAGAGATCCTTTTTTTTTTTTTTTTTTACTTTAAATTGATAAACTCCTTTTAGAGCATGTTTAGGTTCACAACCAAATTGGGCAGATAGAACAGAGTCCCCATATACGCTGTCCCCACACAGGCACAGCCCCCCAGGGACATCGTGCCCCTCAGTGGTTACACTCCTTACAGGAGAAGGAGCCTTAGGAGGACCTGCAGGGACCCTCAATACTAAGCAGCAGAGCAGTTAACAGCTTCTGAGAAGCGGGCTCAGGGAGCTCCACTGTAACAAGATGCTTCAAGGGTGGGGCATAGGCAGTTTTCCTTGCAGAGGGACGCTAGGAGTCTGTGTCAAATGTGGGGTTTCATTCCACTGTAACCTTCCTGAAGCAGGGTAGAATTATGTACAGAAAATTTTAATAATAATACTGTTTTGCTACATGATTGTCAACATACTTGCAAGCTGGAATTGGGAATGATGATACATTATAAGGCTGCCCAGTGGTGAAACTGTCCCAGGTTTCTGGATAAAGAACTGATCCGAGATAAGGCACCTTTCTAAGTAAGAGAGTTTTTGTTTTGTTTGTAGGGGCTTTTTGTGTGATATTATCATCTTTGATAAAAGAAGATTCATAAATAGTGGCTACAGTTCCCCAAAGATATGAATTCCTTTTAGTAAAATACTTTAACTACACTAACAGACCATTTATTCTCCCTGTTACAGAATAAAAAACATTTTGACAGTGTCTAACTAATTGCTCAATTATGTGACTTTTCCCCCTTAATGATAATATGTTAATTACAAGGTTGAAATCAGTTTCCGAAAGGTCTCCCATCATTTGGGAGTAGGCTGGCATTAGAATAATCTGTCTAAATATATTAAATTTATGCTACACTTTCATTCTGGTTCATGAGTCTGATTTATGAGAAACATCAACTAGAAAACAGTAATAGCTTTCCCATTTTACAGGCAGAAAATTGTAATTGGGAGGAAATAAAATGCTTTGTTCTAATTCATCTTGAAAAATGATGATGAAATTTAATAAGAAATTAGGAGCTGTCCTAATTCTTATTTAATTTCCATTGTGCCAGGCACCCTCTTTGCTTGTATATTACAATAAACTGCCTCAGAACTGCTGGCTCAGCAAAGCTATTTCAGAAAATGTTAATATCCATGAAGAAAACTAATATTGCGATCCTCGCAAGAAGATTTGAAGGTGAAAAATCTTAGCAGACCTGTACTGAACTAGCCCATTAAAGGCTAAATTGAAAATAATTTCAGTGATTTTTCATGATGCATGTTTATTTACTCAACACTATTTAAAATCTTGATAAAGATTCAAACTCTGCTCATAGAAGCTGCCCTTTTTCCTTTAAAAATAAGGCTTTCTCTATTTTATTCCATCTAAAAAGCTCATAGGCAACTTGATAATTGGGGGCAGTTCAGTGATAGAAGTCCTGTTTGTCCATACAAAGTTGTTAACGATGCTAACTTCAGAACAGATGAAACAGGGCTACAAGAATGGGTAAGGTAGGATGGGAGCAGACAGGAAGGAGACTGGATGGAGTGGTGGGCATAACTAATTAGAGTCGAAGAAGCTAAAGAGTTTTCAGCCCTCCAGGTAGAGCCAACAACACAGCCAGACATGTGAGAGGCAGCTGCCTCCAATGGTTTTAAAGGAGAGGCAGGGTTTCCTGTTCCTTTATCCAGTTACTTTGAAAGGCTGTGGGTTCTTACAGAATTAAGCCCAGTTTTACCCCAATGCTGCTAGGTACTTACTCAATTGTTTTAAATGTTTATCTCCACACAAAAACCTGTACAATTGTGTTTATAGAGTACCTTTCTCATAATCACCAGAAACTGAGAGCATCCAATATGTCCTTCAATAAGTAACTAGACTAACGAAATATGGTACACCTAAAAAATCAAATACTATTCAACAATGAAGCAACTAAGTTATCAAACCACAAAAAGACATGGATGAATCTCATATACATGTTGTTAAGTGAAAGACATCAATTTAAAAAGCTATATACTATATGATTTCAATTATATGATCTTCTAGAAAAGGTAAACCTATAGAAATAGTAAAAAGACCATTCTTGCAAGTGAAACAAATTTTTAGGGGTAAAAAAGACAGGTTTTAGGAAATTTTAGAAATTAAGGGGACCATGGAAGAAACATAGGGCTGCAGAGCAGCAGAAGGTATATTTCCATAGAATAGGGGAGATGAAAAGCTTCAACACGTACATTTCCATAGAATGAGGGACCTGGGAACAGCAAAAGGTCTATATTTACAAAATAAAAAAGGAAGGAAACCCAGAAGGAAGAGGAGAACAATGAGAGAGGAGGGACTCAGGAGTTACTACGGTAACCAATTCGAAAGGGAATATTGACCAATCAGAGGGGATATCAGGACACAGGAACTGCAGCCTTTATAAACCATGGAAACAGGAAGTCTGTGGGACCCTTTCCCCTTTCCCACATGGGAGTCTGTACTTGTTCTTCAACAAATCTCCACCTTTGCTATACCAGCTTCTGTTCATGGATTCATTCTTTGACTCCAGCGAACAAAGAATCCGGGTTCCAGTCCAAAAATTCCATATCCCAAGGATTCAGAGAAAGAGGGTAGAACAGGTGAAAAAGAATGTATTTTTTTAGGGTGGTTTAACTAATAAATATGATAGATACTATAATGGTTAACAATTTAGGTCAATACTCTGCCCTCAAGTAGAGAGAATGTGACTTCTTCTCCTCAACTGTGGGATATGCATAATAACTTCCTTATAATGAATACAGTATGGAAATAGTGAAAAAGGAGTAATTTTATAGCAGAGAAACCTGGCAAACACTACTGCAGCTGCCTCAACAGTGATATCATGTTGATATGAACCTCTGATATGATTTTATTAAAATAGTATTTTACCTCTGTGTTCTTTCTCCCAAAACTATAACCCTAGTCTAGTCATAAGGAAGACATCAGACACAAAAACCAATACAAAATATCTGACCACAACTCCTCAGACTGTCAAGGTAATTAAAAACAAGGAAAGTCCTAGAAACTGCGACAGCTGAGAAGGGCCTATGGATGCATGATTACTAAACAATGTGGCGTCCTGGATGGCATTCTGAAATAGAAAATGACATCAGGTTAAAACAACAAAAATACAAAGAAAGCTTAGGATTCAGCTAATAATAATGGTATCAAACTTTTCCCATTAGTTGTGACAAATAGGCCATAGTGATATAAAATGTTAATAATAGAGGAACTGGGTGTAGGATATATGGAAACACTGTACTATCTTCAAATTGTTTTCTGTAAATACTAGAGGCCCGGTGCATGAAATTCATGTGGGGGGGGGGGTGGTCTCTCAGCCTGGCCTGCACCCTCTCCAATCTGGGATTCCTCTCGAAATCCAGAACCACTGGCTCCTAAGCGCTCACCTGCCGGTCTGCCGGATGCCCCTAACTGCTCTCCTGCCTGCCTGATGCCCCTAACTACTCCCCTGCCAGTCTGATGGCCCTAACTGCTCTCCCCTCCTAACCTAAACCCCCTAACTGCCCATCTGCTCTCCCTTCCTCTCCGCACCTTCAGACCCCCATGTAGGAGTGCTGAGAGCTCTCCGCCAAGGCACCGCCCCTGTCCTGATGCCCCCCCTCCTGGCTGGGTGGCACAGCAGGCCTGCATGCACCTCCACCGGGGATCCACCATGGCCCGTCCTGTCCCTCCCTCCAGGCTGGGCAGTGCAGTGGGCCTGCACGTGCTTCTGTCGGGAGCAGCCTCTGCCTCCAAGGCAGTGTTGACGTTAGCACTGGGCAGGCCTGTGCACACCTCTGCTGGGGGTGGAAGTCCCCACCCCTGCCCCACCCACCAGCTCTTGTGTGCGCGCAGCCTGTTGACCAGTCGTGACTGGGACACCGTTAGGACCAATTAGCATATTACCTCTTCATTATATAGATAGAGCAGCTTTAGAATAGTTTAATTTTCTAAGTAAAATAAAAATAGACTCTTCATTTTATCATAGTGAAATTTGAAAATATTGTCGAGGGACAAGTAATGACCATGAGATCTCCCAGAAAGAAAACCAATCAATGCCTTTAGAAACAAGAAAGAAGCAGGATAGCACTGGATTTCTCTAGCTGCAACAATAGAAATGAGGGGTCAATGAAACAATGCATTCACCATTCCTAAAGGCCAGGAATGCCAAAATAGAATTCTACAAATAACCATACTGTCATTTACTTACAAGCAAAGAGTGAATATTTTATTAGACATGCAAGGTCTCAAAAAGTTATTTCCCCTGAATCCTTTGTCAGAAATCATGACCACTCTACCGAAACACGGAAGAAGCTGAATGAAGTGGAAGGCACTGGCTGCAGGGTATAAGGGTGCTGACCCATGGGAAGATGAAGGCCAGTCCATGAGGATGTTTGTGCATGAGACTCTAAAACTATCTAAATTAGACCAAATTGAGAGGACAGGGGACATCAGGAGGAATATCTTAAAAAAATGCATTTTATTAATTTCTAAAGGTGTTAGCACATATAGCGAGGTGATATACATTATTGCAGAAGGTTTGATGATGAATTAATGCTAGAGAGAATGGAGAAAATAAAATAGAGGCAATTATTAACTCCTGGAATATCAAAGGAATATAAGAAAGGAAATAAAATCATCATATACCATTGGTTCAATTATGAATAATGTTTACATAATTTTAATAGGGTAAACTTAGAATTGTAATCTAACCAAAATTATAATGTAAAACTAAATTGGGGAAATTTTCAAATCTAAAATTATGTGTTTGAGGTGGTAGTATCAAAGAACTATACTTCCATCTTCCACACTGGGAAATCAATAGATACTATCTGAAACTGAAAAAGTAGTATCAATATATCATTGTAAGCATACATATGATATTTATAAAGTTAGAGGCACATATTTAAGGAAACAGAGAGGTGGGAAGGGTTTTCTGATGAACAGTAAAACTCAGAATGGGAGGAATGGATCAGGGACTTGCATTTGGGCGTGAAGATCCTGCAGAGGTATTTAATTTTCTATACTAGAAACATACACAGGATTCCATCAAGAAATCTAAATAAGTTGAACACAATGAGGTTCAACAACTTCCATAACCTAGGATTGTGTCAATCTTTAGAAAACAGACTCAATTTAGAATGACATTTTCATGTAATTAGGAAAAGAATTCCTTACATTTGCCAGCAAGAGATACAAAGAGATGAAAATAATGATATATGTTCATCACTTTATATCACTAAGAAAAAAATGTGGCAGGAGGTTTCTTTAATTGGGTAGCAGAATACCATGATTTAAGGCATGAGAACACAATTCAGCATCAGCTCTTAGTAAAATAGATTTTGAAAAACCTCCCTTAATATGCAAGGTGATTATAGATTGCAAGGTTTGCAGCATATAATTCTAAATTACCATAAGTTATTATTATTATTTTTTGCAAACGTTGAAGGTTCACAGGAGAAGTGTAAGTAAAATGACAACCTAATAGTATATTCTAATTATTTTCATTATTAAATTAAAGAAGTACACCTCTGGGTGGAGGAGAAAAGTTCTGACCTCAAAATAAAACAAAAATCACATTTTTAAAGTTCCTTTGTCTCCTAAAACTTCACACAGAATTTTCAGCCTACTTGCATTTTCATTATCCTCCAACACAGTATATAAAAACCAGAAATAGTGCTATTTAGGATAATTATATTTGAAAGCTAAGGAGGAGGTAGAGGTAATTAATCACAGCTTCAAGGAGCCAGAAGATGTGAGCCAGCAAAGAATCCAGAGGGAGAGAGAGAGATGATGTGTAACTTATTAATATGGAACCTATGCAAATATAGGTATATTATTATTTGTGTAATTATCCATATATCCTCCGTATACCCCATTTTGGGTCATAAAACTTCTTATAAAGGAGTATCCACACATACACCAATATTCTAAAAATTGTCACAATACCTCTTTTACAATGAAAAAGCATGTTATATAAACGTAATTATGTTTTAAGTTTATAAACATAATTATTAAATCATAATTGTTTTATAAACAATTCCTTAATTATGTAATAGGTAAACATAGAGATATTTTTCTGAAAATCTGCAGGATGCAAATCTTGCTTTGCATCCTGCAGTAAACATGTGCAATTTTCTTATGCATTGTCAGACTAGAGGAGTTTTACTATTTTGATGTTTATGGCACAATTATGGCCCAGATGGTTGTATTCTGATTCTGAACTGTCTCAAAAATCATTTTTCTAAACTCCAACCTTCTAACATCTATATTACATGGTTTAGTTACAAATGGGAATGAAGATTTATATGTATAATATGCCTTTTTTCATAACTATGTTTCTCTTCTTACCTATAGATTTTCGGACGCAGAGAGAGAGACTGGGAAGCAGTCAAAAATTGAATGCAATTAACTATTTATAGTTGAGATACAGTACTTTTACATTCATTAAAGAAACATGCTTCATCATATTGTTCCATTTACCTAGAATATACTTCTCATCCCCACACTTCCCTGTTATTGACCACTTCATTACTTGACAACTCTCTTTTAGGACCCCTTCCCCGGGATCCTTCCCAGACTTTTCTCAGTTGATTGTTCATGTCTTTGTATTTTAAGTTGTATGTTTACATGTCTGTCTCTATCAAAGTGACTGGGTAACAAGTAACAAGAATAAGAAACCCATCATAATTACCTCCACACCCACAGTGCTAGTCACATACCTGGAACATCTTTATTACTCAAGTAAACATTTGTCAGTAGAATGAAAAATGAAGTTAAAAGTTACTAACTTTATTGTTATCCATTCATATCATTTTCCCACATTATCAGTTGGGTCATTGGTGGTGATATTATTGTTTGTATGAGTTCATTCTAGAATGTTATTTTTTTTTTTGGTAACACTTTATGAATTAGAAGGTTTGTGGTAAATATTTCCTATGGAGTAGCATATAAATTCTGTTAATGAAGCTTTAATGTGTACTTATGACTTGTGAGAGTTTAGTTTTAAGTACCATAATAAGTAGTATTTGTTTCCTGGCTGTTGGTGCTGAAGACTGGCACGTAGGTCATGGCATCTATAAAATGAACTCTCCTAACCACAGTATTGTTTTCTCCTCTCTATTCTTCAGTCTTCCTGTCCAGCCTTTCCCCTTCTCCTCTCTTATTTCTCTTCCTCTGCCTGTTATCCTTGCTTCTCTCTATTGCTGGTTGTCCTGGTTAACCCCTTTGTGTACATTTAAAAGGCAACACGGGTTTTATAAAGTAGTATTATAGTGCCTTGTGGGAAGACTTAATGAACTACAACAAGAATATAGTGTACAGTTGGAGGTACCTAATGGTAAACCTGGTCTTGACACATTTAATTTTATACCTTGCTCAAGGTTCTTCTGAATGAACTACATGGGACCTCATGTTTATATCTGAGCATTCTGACTGCCCTGCATTTATTCTGTAGGATTTATACTTTGTAATAACTTAAGAATAAAGCAATTACCCACTCGTTGTTTTCTTTGCCACATGAAAATAAAAACCCACAGCAGAATGGTGCCTTTAATTTTACTATTTTACATTTATAAGGAACTATTTTAAATGAAGCTGCAACAATTTTAGCCATTTCTGCACAAGGAAAATCAATCCAGACTGTATGCAAACATGCCCCACCTTTCATCCCCACTCCATTTCATCTGCTGTGGAGATTCAATGAGCTGCTAAGAAAGTAAACAGAGAAGTGTTCTCCAGTTAGAGAATGCTTGTCTAATGCAATCCTGCACAATAGTGACTCCAGGGTTATACTGGACCGTAATTTATAGTGTTTTCACATAGTCCAGTGCTGCTGGGAGTTCACCAAAATGCACTATTTCAGAAGATGTACATATACAGTATCTGACTTCAAAGATATCAAAATCCTCTACTTCATTATCAGTGAAAAGAGGCTGCACGATAGCTGATTCTTCATAGTCTGTCCTTTCTTTGTCAACTCTAATGCCGGAGAAATTTAAGCAGACATCTGACACAGAGTGGGAGCCATTTCTAATTAGGCCTCTCACTTGTTATTTGGTTCTATTACAAAGTCAACTACCACTAAAAATGAGGATTATTTCAAACCAAGAGATGAAGAAATGCATCGCTCATCTCTTACACAGCCACCTGGTCATTTTCCTTACCATTTGCATTGTGAGGCTAATAGGCTCTGATCTGTAGGCATACCGTCATTCACTCCTCATGGCCTATATGCTGTGACTTTAAAATGTCCATTTGGATGTTCCATCCTGCTTTGCTCTTCTGACCTCAGTGCTGGGCTAGGGTCGAATTGGGGACTGGCTTTCTCATTTAGAACACCCATTCATGACACTTCCTTTCATGACATCGCCTTGTCCGTAACCTGTGCACGTGTTCCATGCCACACCCCGTTACAAGCTCCTTTAAAGACAGAGAGCATGTCTAATTCATCTTTGTGTTCACACCTTTCCCAGAGGCTTGGGAAGTCATTCACATTATCTATTCTCAGCAGTGCTAGATTGGTCCTACATCTCTCTAAAGCAATCAACTCTATTAAAATATTCCTCCACTTAATGCCAAAGTTCCCTTAGCATATCCTTGCTTTGAACACTGTCACAATTATAATGTTTTCTAAAGTGCTGTTAATATGTCTTGTATTAATTCTGCATTGTTAGCTATGTTGGCAAGAGCTGCCTGTTATCCCATCATGCTTTTAAATGAGCCCAGAGGCTAAGATGTAATTGTGAGATCCAATAAAAGGCTTGAACATTGAGTTGCATTTCCCTGACACACACACACACAGAGACTCTCATTTGGGACTTCCTGGCTCTCGCATACAGCCTCCCCGCATATGATTTCTTATGTTTCAAGATGGTAATGCATTCCTAAAGTGAAATCGATTTGCAAATTCGAATCATATTAAAAATACCAGGAAGTGAAAGCCAAGGCACAGAACAGTGAGGCAGATTTAATACAAATATAAAATATAAGTACTTTTGTTCTTGTCATCCAGATCTTCACATTTTTATCTATGTTTGTCCTCCTTATTCCAGTTAAGAACATTTGAAAACAATTTAAGCAACAGAGAAGGATTTTATGCTAAGCAATAATAAAGGCAAGAAGAGGGTTCAACGGCAATACACTGACTACGTGTAACGTGAGTTTCTGGGTAGACTCCAGGAACAGAAAAAGCACAATAGGTGAAAACTACAGAATCTGAATCACACATGGACTATAAATATTTTTTAAAAATTAAGTTGAGAAATTCCTGAGTCAAACATTATATCTTGTCTCAAAAATCTGTATTATAGATCACTAAGATGTCATTAAATGCCACTTCAGTTTTTAGCAAACACTATTGCAATGATTTTATGAAAAAGGGAGACCTCTGCTTTCTGTTAAAATGATAGAAAATTGTTTTAAAAAGGATGTATCCCTATAATACAGTTTTCACTTTCATAACATTAACCTATCTTTCCAGGAAGTAATAATGTGGACCTTATGGCATAAATAATTTCATTGATTATTATTTGCAAATCAATGTAGGAAGTAAAACAATGTTTTAATAGCTGGCAAGGCCTTGCCATGTGTGGGGCATTCACCTCCCACCTAAGAGCAATGCCAAGTCACATGTTTTAGGCTTCTCTGTCTCACCACTTCTACAAGGTGCTCGTTTCCACCTTCTTTTAAAATAGTTGGCGTGTCCACTCAACACTAAATCTTATTTTTCATTTACAGGTTCTCTAGATTTTGGATTCTCCATCTCGGAAGAGATCGGAAGCATACTTCCAGGGTGGGGAAAGGACTCTCTATTACTACGGTCTGCAGCTGGACTGGAATCTGCTTTTAGAATCTGTGCAGAGCATAATTTGCAGTAAGAAACCGGGTATGACTGTGGAGTTATTCACATCAGCTCTAAGATATTTACTCCCTCTCTTCCTGGGCCATACCCACGCCTTTAGTACAGGCTTCCTCCATCTCCTGAGGTTAATTACTTAACTCCAGAGAAAAAGTGTGTGGGCAACATGAATGCTGGCTGGGAGGCAAAATATCTGTTTCCTAAACAAAATGACTAGAATTGGCTGCTTATCCTTGGGCCAATTCTGTTCCCTGGGTATCTAGCATTTTAATCCCGGATCTGCTGAACTAAGTCCTTTCTAAGAGTAATAATCGACGCATCTGGAAGACAGGAAGGCAATAGGAACATGACTTCAGGAGACCCAGAGTGAAACATTGGTATCAGCAGAATCATAGAGGCTCCGATCTCCTGGTTTGTCTCTATGATGCTCAGGGAGGCAGGGCCGCTAGATGCCACACTCTTCAGCACAGCCTCCCAGAAAGCCTCTCCTCGTGCCGCCTGCCCACAAAGACTGAAGTCTTCGTGCTGATCTCACTTAATGAGCTGCTCCCGTTGTAATCACTTAATGGCGTCTGCTTTTGATTATCATTTTTCATGGACACCTCCTCTTAAAGTATGTATGAAGTGAGTGAAAAAAAATAAATTAATGTATGAAAAAGTATTATCTTAATCTTATTGGCTCTAGTAAGTAAATTAAAATTAGAATGCCTCTGGCTATGTCTTCCAAGCCTGAGAAAATTAAAAGGTTCGGCACACTGAAAGGCATTACAAAGGCTTTCATAAAGCGTAGAAGAAAACATTAGTATCCAAGCAACCCAGATGAAATGCTTTTTAGTCTGGCAAGTTCAAAACAAAAAAGGATGAGATGTATGCTTGAGGAGAAAAATTACTGGTGATTATACCCCACTCTAATATAGGCAAAACGAACTTCTCAGAGCCCTCGGTCCATCACTCAAACAGTTCTTGAGGGGCTGGGAAGGAGTCAAACCTGCATAAACATACCCCTCCATGTAAGCCACTTCTTAGCTAATAAACAAGAGAAAACTGAAGATAGACAATCCCTTAAACCAGCTGGGAGGCAGATCAAGAACCAGAGTAGTGGCTCTGCTCATTGCAGACTCAGCGTGGGGCAGGCACCAGGGAGACTTCAGAACAGGAGCAACTTGACTTCTAGTTTGAGTAGATACTCAGGACTTGTTGGAGGCAGAGCCGTGGTGTGCGTGCGTGTGTGCGTGCGTGTGTGTGTGTGTGTGTGTGTGTGTGTGTGAGAGAGAGAGAGAGAGAGAGAGAGAGAGAGAGTGTGTGTGTGTAAAGGAGAGAAAGGGAAGATAAATACTTATTTTTAAAAGGTGGAAGGCAGATCAAGTGTGTGAGCATGTGCGTATGTGTATGTGTGTGCATGTGTGCTCATGTGTGTATGTGCACACATGTGTGTACACATGTGTAATGTGTTTGTACATGTGTGTGAACATGTGTATGTGTGTCACGTGTGCATGTTGTATGTGTTTGTCTAAATGTGTTTGTGTACACATGCTTTCTTTGCTGGGTATATTGTTTGACTCTCTGGATCCAACTTAACTTGCTTTCTGTTGGAAGAATGGCATGATTGAACTGCAGCAGAGGATTCTCTTGTGCTTCATGTTGGTTCAAATAAAGAACAATAACGGGATCCCATGCACAAAATCAGAGGGTGTGAGAGGGGAAGGCAGGGTATTTGTTTCCCTGGATCCTGTATTGATTACCTCAGCCTGACAATGTCCCTGGATCAAAGTCATAGCTATTTTAAAGAAAGCCTCTTGACACAACTCTTTGCTTCCAAGTTTTAAGTAATTACTCCAACCTCCCCCAAGGCTTAAAGTTAGGAATAGCCCCATTGTCACTAACTCAAGGGTACTGCACTATCTTTGTGGATTCTGTGTAGCCTGCCAAAGTCTTTGTAAAGAGGTCCTTGAAAATCATTCTTGAATTATCCTAATATAAGCATGCATTGGTTTTCTCCTACTGACTGGTTACTCTGACCCAGTGATGAGCAGGGAGGGACAAGGAAGGATGTGCACATGGTAGGGTGGTCAGAACGTAGAGACTACATATTAGAGAAATCAGAAGGTGTTAACTTGGAGAAGGAAGAAGATTAAGACAAGTTCATCCCAAAAGCCGAATGACAGTATATTAAGGGACAACCTTGGACACAGACGAACATGAGATGGAAGCTTTGGTAACGTCCTACCATTTTCTTCACTTCCTCCCCTCTTTCCTAAGCTCCACGTCTCTCACATGTAGACCATGTGGTTAAGCCTCCGCAGGCATTTCTCTCCCATTCATCCCTCCTGCTCTAAGATGTTCACATTTGAAGACCTAAGACAAGGTTATTAATCTGAGAACTCAGATGTCATGAAGTGAACTGAAATTATATGTGAAAAATGTATGTATATGTGTATTTGTGATTTTTTTCCTTGGGAGAGAGAATCATTGGCTTTCATTAAATTTTGAACTGGGCCTAAACCCCCCACTCCCTCCGGCAAAACACACACACACACACACACACACACACACACACTCACACTCTTTTTTTAATGTAAATAGCTTGTTAATTGCAGACATAAGGCACAGGGAAGTATCTAGTGGCACACTGAACACACAAGGTATATGGTGCACACATTTTGCAGAACTGGTCCACAGTGCAATTACCTACTATGGTGTTCTTGAGTCAAAATAATGTGTTCAGATCATGAATCCAAATAGTGGGGTGATGTGGACATTTTTCTTAACTTTTTTTAATCCTAAACATATATAAAATAAGAACAATAAACATTATCTACAACAAATAAGAGAATCGGCCATGAAAACTTATAAATTCAAAAGCAGTACTACCCCATGGAGGAGTATTTTTATTTTAAATGGGCCTCTTGTCTTTTAACCCAGATAGTTAATCTGAAGGCACAGTATTTTATAAATTATTTCACATAAAACCAAAAAGTTGTTGCTAAATTAAACCTATACTAAAATTAAAGGTCTCCTGAAATTCTTCTCATGATAATTTCCACACAATTAACTATGGCAATCCTATGTTATTTTATTTGAAAGTATTAAAAATTAACACCTCTGAAAATGTTTTCTTAGCATGTCAGATTATCACTTTCTCATTTATTTTAGAAAAGTTTATGAGGTATTTGACAACCACGTTTATTTTAGTGCCTCAAATCAATTTATTTTGTGAATCTAAAATACCATGATTATTGTCAAGAATTAAAAATTGTTCAAATTCAACCTCTGACCTTTATTACTGTGTGATTTGGAAGACTTTTCGAAACTTCTTTCAGTTCCTTCAACTGCATTTTGAATAATAATGTTTAGAGCACACAAAAGAAGCAGCGATTCTGTGGGCCCCCTTTCTCCTTTCTGTGCATCCTCCCCACATGCAGAGAACGGCCTGGGGGACTGCTTTGCCAGAGTGTATGCATGGGAAGCCTGTGAATGTGCATTCTTCCCCCCAAAAGATGGGTAAACAATGACTGACCAGTGCCAGCTCCCTTGCCTGGAATTGGGATCCACCGAAAGCATAACCCTCTACAGCCTTTCCCCCGTGGAGCCGGGCTGATGCAGCCTCCGCAGAGGTTTGCCTAAATCACATCCATGTTGTCTTCTTTCCACTTTCCTCCTGTGCTTCCCCCCATCCCTTTGTGGACTCACATAGGAAGCCTTTCTCAATAAATCATGGCAGAACGATCCTCATCTCAGCGTCACTTCCAGAGAAACCCACATTGTCCTGAACATTGCACACAATTGACAGACAGGGGCTGCTATAAAAACACTAATATTAGTTCCATTAGTTCTAAAAATAAAGTGATTTTACAGGTGCATATTTTATGCTAATAAAATAGCTCTGGAAAAACCCAGATTACTATATTTTAGGATCAATTAACTGTATTTACCAAGGCCAGATGCATATTCAATGAAAACACAAGCTCTCTGGCAGGAAGGGGTGTGTGGAACAGCATATGGACAAAATAGATGCTAAATGCCCTGTCTTTGGTAATCCTCATAAACTCTCTAGCATCTGGTGAGATTCAAATGATTCTGTCTCTTTAAGTTAACATAATCATCTTTGTAGCTTCACCTACAGATAACCAAACTGTGGGTTATATTTTCATACAGAAAACAAAACTGCAGGGAGTCTTCATGCATTTGTAAAAATAAGGTAAAACAGGATTTGAGAACTGAGCAATATGGCCATGAATCAGGCTTCTTCAGTCCTGTTCCAGCCATTGACTTCATATGCTCCTGAGCCCATTAATCTAATTTGCCTAATATTTTATAAGATGAACCCTGCCCTGTATTTCAAAGGATAAACACATTTCAAATAATGATAAATTGATTAAGTTCCTCTGCTAGCAAATGTCACATTAAGCTTTAATATAAATCACTATGGGTAATTAAATGCATTTGCAGATTACATTATTCCAAAGAATGCACTTATTTTATCTGATTTGTGCCTGGGTGCTGATGGGAAAGCTGAGAGGAACTGGCCAGGGGTGACGGGGGTTTCTGGGTGAAGCAGGAAAGGCCTTGTGCTTTATTTCAGGTTGTGCTATGTGGTTCAGCAGGAGCGACCACTGGGAACCTTTTTCATCCAGCATTTCATTATCAGTTAAACAGATCCACTCAGTTATCATTTGCACTCCAGCTGACTTAGATGCTGTGTGTTTTCACCTTTCTGATATTTACCTAGCTTACTGATACTGGACACCAAATGGCCTCAGGTGAAGCTACTGAGGAACAGTGACTTGGAAACTGGAAGGTGCTCCTGAACTTCATGCTTCTGTAAACTGCCAAAGGCAGAGAGCTCAGAGGATGAGAAGGAAAAGCCTTTAAAGCAGAAGCCAAACCACCCACAGGGCCCTTTCTTCCAGCCCCATCAATTGTCATGGGAGTTGAGGTTGCTATAATCCTATCTAATAAAAGAGTAATATGCAAATTGACCATCACTCCAACACACAAGACGGCTGCCCCCATGTGGTCAAAGATGGCTTCCCCCCTGTGGACCCAAGATGGCTGTTACAAGATGGCCAGCAGGGGAGAGCAGTTGGGAGGGACCAGGCCTGCAAGGGAGGGCAGCTGTGGGCAATCAGGCCAGCAGGGGAGGGTGGTTGGGAAGGACCAGGCCTGCAAGGGAGGGCAGTTGGGGGCAATCAAGCCTGCAGGGGAGGGCAGTTAGGGGTGACCAGGCCGGCAGGGGAGGGCAGTTAGGGGCAATCAGGCTGGCAGGGGAGCAGTTAGGCATCAATCAGGCTGGCAGGGGAGTGGTTAGGGGGTGATCAGGCTGGCAGGCAGAAGCGATTAGGGGCAATTAGAAAGACAGGCAGACAAGCAGTTGGGAGCCAGCAGTCCTGGATTGTGAAAGGGATGTCCGACTGCCCGTTTAGGCCCGATTCTGGTAGGATCGGGCCTAAACGGGCAGTCGGACATCCCTCGAGGGGTCCCAGATTGGAGAGGGTGCAGGCTGGGCTGAGGGACAACCCCCACCCCATGCATGAATTTTGTGCATTGGGCCTGTAGTCTATATAAAAGGCTAATATGCAAAGTGTCCCTGCAGGTGTTCAACTGGAAGACTGGGAGTTCTGTCGCTCGCTATGATGTGCGCTGACCACCAAGGGGCAGCGTGGAATGAAGGGAGGCCCTGGCTGGCAGCCGAAAGGCCCTGATTGGTCCTGATCCCTGGCCAGGACTAGGGACCCTACCCATGCATGAATTTCATGCACCGGGCCTCTAGTAATGAATAAAAACAATTCTGTATTTGCTCTGTGTGAGCCACTGTTAAACACTGAACATGAAATACATTATTTAAACTCATGAGGTAGAAAAATTTAGTGTTCATATTTTATAGATTAGCAAACTGAGTTTAATTGGCCTAAGGCCTCCTAGGAAATAAGTGGTGGAGATCGGATTTCAATCCAGAAGTCTGAATCCACACAAGCTCTTATCCATCATGATATTCTGGCACGAAAGGAGAAAGATATGAAATGTTATAATGGAAGGAGTTTTTCACTTACAAACATTAGGCCGGAAGCACTCATCCCTTTTTGTGATCATTAAACCATGCATCGTGACATTAATAAAGCAAGCAATTTTTAAGCCTCAGGTTTTCTCTCTTCCCTAGGTTATACCAAGTCCACAAAAGGCAGGTAATGACAGCAGGGTTCCGGAAACTTGTAACAGATTTCATGTATTTCCCTTCCTTTTAAGAATAGGATTTATTCTTCCATTATGAAGGCAGTGCAAAATGACAGCTTTTCCATGACCTGATATTTTTACTGACCAACTTCATGTTTTAAAAACCACACCAATTCTTACTATATTCCCCAAAGAAGTTGCAATCCCAAATACTATATTTCCATGGCACTGCCTGCCTACTGGGATAGAGTGTCAACATTTTCTTTTGTTCTTTTTGTTTTAATGAGAAAAACTACTAAAATATTGCCAAGGGGTATAAAAAGATTTAAGTAGGAAACCAAAAAGTGGCCTGGGAGAAAAGGAATAAAATAAAATGTCAGACTATTGCATCTTGAAATGGATGATGGAGTATTTCCGATAAACTGAAATGACCTAACCTGTGGTCGTGGGCGGGAAATACATGAGGTGCAGCAGAAGATAAATTCTTCAAGAGTGAGGGATTCTGAGTAGTGGATTCAGACCACAGGCCAGGGCTAGTACCACTTGTCACTAGAGAAGGTGCCTTCCCCAGTACAAACCCCTCTGCTCCAGCCCCTGGCCCTGTGGAAAGACTGCCTGTGCGTGTGAATGGAAAGAGCTGCTTCCAGAAAGAGCTCAGAGCCCAGGAGTCTGGGCCCGTGGAGTGAGAGTGGCAGGGAAATCACAGCTGAGGGTGACAACAGGAGAAAAAGCCTGAATCCTGCCATGAAGTCAGATCAGCAGTTACAGCTTATGACTTTGTCCCCAAATCACACTTTTTAGAAGACAGCGACGGCACTAGACAACTGATTGATGTTGATGAAGGAAGAAAGATTATTTCATAAGACGTGGGTTGAAGAATTCAGAGTTGCTTAATTTAACGATTAAGACAGATGTGATATTGATTAATACTCCCAAATGATAAAGGAGGCAATTCCACCCCACTAGTAAGGAACAATATATACTTTAAGTCACGGGTGAAGCACTGGACCAGGAGCCTGAAATATTAGTTTTGAGCTTGGGTCCCACACTGAGAGCCTGGCTTGCTTTCTGATCACGTTAGGTCTGATGCTGAGAACTCCTAAAAGCAATGGGAAGGTCAGCTTCAACTAGCACGCAACCTTTGCCACGATGAGGATTGCCAAATGAAAATGGGAGAAGATGAAAATGCTACAGGACCTCACACAGAAAGGGAAGAGAAATCCTTATCCATAAAACTTCAGCAAGTGCATACTGAAATGCCTATCGTATTATTTTGATGAAAGATTTAAGTTTGCTGCACAGGTCATCACTTACTATTCATAGGAAGAAAATAATTTGCAATGTTTTATGGAGGAAAGAAAACTCAATATGCGATAAGTTTATAATTTGATTTATTCAGTCAATTAAATGTAGACATTCAGCTAATAGAGTTATGCTTTAAATCAAGTTGTGTGGCAACAAGTTTGTACAAGAAAACCCTTTATTATAGAAGAAAATTAAGTCCAACAATAGTTCTGATCTATGCAATTCACCAGTATTTCCCAGCTTACCTTAAAATAATTTTATTTTTAATGGCCTACTGCTTCACTGAATGGCAACATTTCAAAGATTACTTCCAGCTCATTCGTACCCTCAGCCCAGCAGATCTGCGAACTCCTGTCCTAGCAGCAAAACAAAGGAACTGCTGCCTCCTGAGAGCATGAAGCAAGCAGAGACCAAGAGTAGATGGTCAAGTCGTAATCAATAAAGAAAATTTAAAAAAAACCTTCAAAATAAAACATAGATGGTAGAATGATAAATAATAAGAAGGATAAAGTATGCAAAAAGTAAAATAAGGAAATAAATATTGTAATATATTTCTAACACCTCTAAAATAACCAAAATTTTTAAAAATATTGACTCATGTTTCATGTGAATAGAAGCACAACAGAAATGGCATAGTAAGCATGGTTTCAGTATTAAGTAAACTTTCCTCTTTGCACTAAAAAATAAAAAGAGGAGATAGCATAGTCAGTTAAAGATGCTTCTACATCTACATAGTAAAATATATTCTAAACAAAGAGAATTCAACAAAGTAACCAGGTTTTATTTGTTTATATGCTAATAAGTACCTGGGTAAGCAACTCACATGTCAACAGATTTTCCCCAAAATTCTCTGGCTCTTTGCTCTCCTTTACAACATGTTCAGGACTCCCTCAACCTAGTATGTCCATCCCTGGGAGAGGCATCCAGTTAAGTCTCCCCATTGGACTGTGAGTGCCTGAGAGTTGTGGACTCACTCTCATGTTTCAGGTGCTTAGCCGAGTACCCGGAGGAGAGCAGGTTCAATAACTGGATAAACTGAAATGCCTTAGTTCTCCTCTTACTTCTTTGATTTCTCCTGTTTCCAATCATTCTCTTCCTCTTCCAATCCCTTAGTTATAAATATCCCTCAAGATCTGGTTAGATTGTCTATTTCTCTAACATACAATGTCTTATCAATGTCATTCATAATGGTGGGACAAATTTGACATGCCATTTCTTCTAACAGATCTCTCCAAATCCTCCTGCATTCAGACATTTTTCTCTTTCTAAACCTGTAGTCTTTTGTACCCCAATCATGCCACTCAGTGATTTGGCCCTATACACTAGTCACTGAAGGACTTGACTTATTTAAGAGTGACTGCTGTCAGCGATCAGAATTAAAGTTAACCATTGATCCAAAATAATATGAGCTGCATTATTTTCTGAATCTTAAAAGAAAGTCCAAATTTTTAAGCTGAGGAATCATTTCAAACCAGAAAAAAATATCTATAGTCCTAAACGATTGCACAAACACATAATAGACACTGAAAATTACCCTCTTCAGGAAAATAATTAATTTTGGTGATCAGCTCCTTGAAGTTTTATCATCCCAGTTTCTCCTTTTTCTCCTTACTCTGGGAGGACACCATTGCTTCTTATTTACTGAGAAAGTAGAAGCAGTCAGCAGGGAACCTCTGCAGGAGGTCACCACTGTTCTCGCAAGCTTCCTGCCTCTGAGCACATCATTCTATGTTTAATGAAGTTTTTTTAGTGAAAGGCTGTAAGTGTTCCCATGGAGGACCAACCATCTAGAGGGCCGCCTGAGACAGCACCTCCAGTAATTGCCCACACTCTCCTGAATCAATTTCTCACTTTTTAATATATCCTTCCCATCACAAGCAGGTGTGCTGAAATACTTCCTATCTTGGAAGAAAGAAAGGGAGGGAGGGCAGAAGGGAGGGACTGAGAGCGGGGAAAGAAAAAAGAAAAGCCCTCTAGATTTCATATGTACCACTGCTGTTTTCTTTTTTCACTTTAAAAATAAAATTCCTTGAAATATTTTCTTCACTGTTTTTCTCCACTTCTAATTCCCCCATACCCCTGACCTCACTTTAATCTAGCTTTGACTTCACACTCCACTGAAATAAGTTATCTCAGGGCCATAAATTCTCAGTATAATACACACACACACACTACACACACACTCTAGAAGCCCGGTGCATGAAATTCATGAATGGATAGGGTCCCTAGAGTCCCTAGGCCTGGCTGGCAATCAGGACCTATCGGGGCCTTCTGGCTGCCAGCCAGGGCCTTCCTTTGTTCTGTGCTGCTCCCTGGTGGTCATCACACATCATAGCGAGATCAAACTCCCAGTCTCCCTGTCAAACTCCTGAGGGGACAATTTGCACAGTAGGCTTTTATATACACTAAGTGGCCAGATTATGATCTCTGAATGCATAATAATCTGGCTACTCAGTATGTATGAATATATATATATATATTTTAGAGGTCCAGTGCATGAATTTATGCATTGGTGGGGTCTGGCCAGCCTAACCAGGGGGAGGGGACATGGGTGGTTGGCTGGCCTGCCTGCTGGTCAAACTCCTGGTCGAGGGGACAATTTGTATATTAGCCTTTTTTTATATAGGATATACACTGAGTGGCCAGATTATTTTGCGTTCAGAGATCATAATAATCTGGCCACTCAGTGTATATCCTATATAATAAAAGCCTAATACGCTAAGTGTCCAACCGTTCAACCTTTCAACCAGTTGCTATGATGTGCACTGACCACCAGGGGGCAGGTGCTCCAACCAGTAGGTTAGCTTGCTGCTGGGGTCTGGCCGATCGGGACTGGGTGAGATGGGCTGTACAAGCCCTGGAGCCCTCTCACAGTCCCTCCCCAGCCCCAATCGTGCAACAGTGGGGTCCCTCAGCCTGGCCTGCACCCTCAATTATCCAGGACCCCTTGGGGGATGTTGTAGAGCTGGTTTTGGCCTGATCCCCGCAGGTCAGGCCGAGGGACCCCCAGGAGTGCACAAATCTGTGCACTGGGCCTCTAGTATATATCAATTTTAATGTATGTGCTGCATTTGACATCATTGGAACTCCTTCTCCATTGGGTCTCTGAGCTGAGGCATAACTTTTCTAAGTCTCCTGGCCTACAGAAAAAAGAGATGCCCTCCTGGAAAACCTTCAAAGAAACTGGCTATTGCTGAGTATTTGGTGCAATCAATTTGGTGCTCCCTCAACCATTAATTTGAGGGAGAATGAGCTGTAGGTTAAGGTTCTACCACATCATAGAGCTGCAAGAACAAAGTGGGGACCCGGCCTTGCTTCTTGGTCATGCTACTGAAGGAGCTAGTGCTCTCAGAGCTACACAATTACAATCTACACCGAAAGGCAGATCCCTCTTTCCAAGTCTGATAGCGGCCCACTGGGTCCTTGTGCCCTCCCTGGGAGTGATGTTTTTTCAAATTTATTTGGTAACATTTCATTTAAATGTTGTGTCTATATTCACAAGAGAATTGGTATATAGTTTTACATTTATTTTGTATTGCCTTTATCAGGTTTTGAGATCAAAGACAACTTGGCATGATGAAATCAATTGTGGAACTCACTATCTTTTCTGTCAGGGGTGACTAGAAATTGGTATTGGCATAGTCATTTTCCAGAATTCTCTGCCTGAGTCCCAATTTCATGCAAACATACTTGAATCAATTTTCTTTGATCATAAACAGAAATTTTCTCAAGGCAAAACTATTCCTTAGTATGCTACAAGGTTTCTTAGTAAGCCCAGACTCTTGCTTTCATCCTTAAGGCTTAGTAATGAATAATGAGTAAACATTTTCTTTCGTTCACATTGCCCACTTTAAAATGCTCAGAGCTATAAAAATTGTCCTCATGGGGAAAAAAAAAGAGATGCAAACCATTATTTTTCCCTGTTAATAAAGATTTCTCTCTTTGGTTCTTTGGGTGCCTCCCAAATATCTCTTCTAACCCTTTCTGCCTGTTTATTAGTGTGTATTTTGGTTTTAAGAATGGAGAACTCAATTCCATCCTCAAAAATTATACCTAAACTGATAAAGAGAAGTAACCAGAGTAATTTACTAATATACTAGTACAGTAGGTCCTTGGGTTACAACGGAGATCCGTTCCTATGGTGCAACGTAACACAATTTTCGCTGTAAGTCAGAACCCACCTACATAAGCACCTACGTCCCTCACATGGAGCACATACAGAGCAATAATGAAGTGAAACAGTAAAAAAAATTTAAAAGAAAGATAACAATTCCTGACCTTTACTTGTGGTAAATACAGTAAATAATAAAAAACATAAAGCACATATGTACATATGTCGAAATGAGAGAACTTTTATTTTTGTATAAATAAATGGGAGATGGCGATGTAACCACAAAAAGACATACATCGAGTCCTACGTAACCCGAGGACTGCCTGTATTTGCTCTGGTGATTTAAAACCCTGAATATTATTTTCCCTTTTAATATAAGAGTTTCTCTCTTAATTGTATAAAAAGTGTATTTCAGTGCCCCAAGTAAATCAATATATATATAAAAGTCTAAGCGACCATTATGATCAGTCAATCAAATAACTGGTCGACCAGTTGCTATGACGCACACTGACCACCAGGGGGCAGACACTCAATGCAGTAACTGCTCCCTGGTGGTCATTGCACTCCCACAGCAGGAGAACTGCTCAGCCAGAAACTAGGCTCACAGCTGGCGAGCGCAGCTGCAGTAGTGGGAGCCGCTCCTGCTGCCGCAGCAGTGTTACCCAGCAGCCAGCTGTGGCAGCAGGCACAGCAGGGCTGGGATGAGGGGGAGCAGTGCGGCGCCCAGCCCCGGCTGGGGCTCCTCCCCTGCCACCTGCTGCTTTGCACACTGCTACATCTCCCAAGGGGTCCCGAATTGTGAGAGGGTGCAGACCAGGCTGAGGGACCCCACCAGTGCACAAATCCATGCACCGGGCCTCTAGATATTCCATAAGAATCCATTTTTCGTTAAAATTTTCCCCATTCCAATTGAAACAGGTTTTACAATTCATAATAACTTAATCCTCATAAATAATTCAAACACTTTTAGTGTAATTAAAAAAAGCATTTCCCCTACATTCTTTATTATGTAGGCATCTGCTCATAGTTAAGATTTCATAAAAGAAGAAACTCTAGATTGAATAGTCTAGTGCAAATAAAACATAATGTATCAATTTGGGGTATCCAAAATAGCTCTAATAAGACTTCCTGAACCTCAGAATCCAATCCAATGTCACTTACTTTAGGAAATGCTAAGTGAATATTACTAAACACTCAGTGCATTATATCTTAGAGTGTCTTCAACCATGTTCCCATGTTATTTACAATGGTTGGAATAAAATGCATTATGAGTTTACTCAAGACCTGGGGGGAATGTATGAATTTTTCATGAATACATTGAGTCAAATTTAAATACATATCAATGCAAATATACTTTTGCTGGCACTGAGTGAAATGCAAACACATTGCTCTGCTATGTTCATCAGGTGACTCAGAGGCAGCTCTAAGCTTTGATTATCCTATCTAATAAAGAGGGAATAAGCTAATTGACCCTCATGCCATCGCAAAGATGGCGGTGCCCACAGCCAATAAGGGGGGAATATGCTAATTGACTGCCCCATCCTCAATGATGGCGGCGCCCACAGCCACAAGATGGCAGCGCCCAATCCCCTCAGCCCCACAGGGGCTTTGCCACGCGCCTGCCTCTGGAATCCCCCAGTTCCCTCAGCCCCAAGCCACCCAGGGCCGGCCTGAGGCACAGGCAAGCCTTGGATAGTGGCTGCCCAGCTGCCCAGGGCCGGCCCGAGGCACAGGCAAGCTTTGGATGGCAGCTACCCAGCCTCCCAGGGCCGGCCGAGGCTCAGATAACCAGGGCCGGCCGAGGCTTGTGCTTCCGGCAGTGGCAGCAGGAGAGGTGTGGTGGGGGCGTTGCCTTCCCCTGATTGCTAGGTCACCTCCTGCCCCTGAGGGCTCCCAGACTGTGAGAGGGGGCAGGCTGGGCTGAGGAACACCCCCTCCAGTGCATGAATTTTCATGTACTGGGCCTCTAGTTTATTTATAAAAGAGTTACTTGTTAATGCTGAATTCATGTACTCATGCTTGTGACCAATCACTGAGTGCAGGGTGCACTAATGGAGGACCTTTCTGTCTGAGGAGGCATTCTGCTGGATGGTCATGGCTGAGGACATCCCATGGCCAAGCTTTCCTAGACTCTTTAGAATTTTCTTAGACTCTTTCTCAGAGTCTCAGACTCTTCCTTTCCAATCCTCTCTCCTTCTCCCTCTATCTTCAGCTTGCCAACTGCACATCTTGGAACCTCTCAGCCTCCATAATCATGTGAGCCAAATCCTTAGAACAAATCTCTCTCTCTCTCTCTCTACACACACACACACACACACACACACACACAAATATATCCTATATAATAAAAGCCTGCTAAGTGTCCCATCATCTGTTCAACCAATCAAAGTGTAATATGCTAATGATATGCTAAGGACACTCAACTGTTCACTATGATGTGCACTGACCACCAGGGGGGAGACAGTCCACTGGTTGACCAGTTGCTATGATGTGCACTGACCACCAGGGGGCAGATGCTCCGACCAGTAGGTTAGCTTGCTGCTGGGGTCCGGCGGATTGGGACGGAGTGCGATGGGGCAGACATGCCCTGGAGCCCTCCTGTGGTCCCTCCCCATTTGGCCAACCTTCCACATTCCTCCCCGGCCCTGATCATGTCCCTCAGTCTGGCTTGAGCCCTCTCGCAATCCGGGACCTTTCGGTGGATGTCAGAGAGCCGTTTTTGGCTTGATCCCACAGGCCAGGCCAAGGGACCCCACTGGTACACAAATTCGTACTCTGGCCTCTAGTATATATTAAATCTCCTATTGGAAAGCACAGACTAATATAACAAACTTTCCAGTTTATTAGCTAAAGAACAATTTAAAGCATTTTACACAGACAATACACACTTGATTCTCTCTTCCAACTTGTAAAATATGATATAAGAGAGTGATGCATGCCCCCTACTGTCAGCATTTTGCTTTTGTCTGCCTTTGATCTTCTAAGCCTATGACTGCGTAAGCACAAAACAATCATGTTGGGAAAAGCTGTGTGTGCATTTGTTGTCTACTGCTGTGTATCAAATTGTGACAAGCTCAGGGGCCTTCCACAACATCCATGTACTAGCTCACAGTTTCACAGGCTAGGAGTTCAGGCCCAGTGTGATCTCTGCTCAAGGACTCACAGGCTGGACACAGTGTCCATGGGGCTGCATCTTTATTGGGAAACTCTGACGAGGGGTCATCTTCCAAGCCTTTTCAGAACATGGGCAAAACCCATTCCCTTGCAGCTGTAGAACGGAGGTCTCTGGTGTTTTGCTAGCTGTGGATGGGAACAACTTCCAGCTCCTGGGGGCTGATCTTGGGCCCCTGCCAGGTGTCCTTGTCCATCTCAGCAACAAGAAGGGCCTCTGGGAAATCGCTCACATGCTTTGCCTCTCTCTGACTCCCCTTTCTGAGACCACCCCGAGAGAAGCTCTCTGCTTCTTAGTGGCTCCTGTGGCTAGTCAGGCATAATCCAGATAATCCTCATGACCTGAGGTTAAATGTGTCCTACGATGTAATCTAATCACAGAGGGGAAAATCTATCACAGTCATGGTCCTGGAGATAAGGGAGACCTGTATGCCAGGAGTGGGGAACCTCGGGTGGAGGGGGGAGGGCTCTTGAAATTCTGCCTGTCACAATCAGAGGAAAAAATGACAGCTTTAAAAAATTACCAACTAAAATCTTATTTTCCAAATATGTCTTTCAAAGCAAATCTTTTTTTTTTAAATTTTGGAGTAAAACAGTTATTTTTTTGTGATAATTTTTATTATTTCACTTCATGAGTTGGTATGTACAGACAATTTTTAAAAAAATAAGAAAAATTCAGGACTAAGTCTAAGGCCCAACTGCATAGCTGGTAGTTTAGTCTTTCACTTTGGACCAATTTATCCCGAGCCCAACTTTTTGGATTTTCTGCCATGAGAAAGAGTTTATAGATTACTGATACAGAATATCCATAATTAAGCAAAAGAGACGTTTTTGTGCTTGAAGGTGCATAGTCAGAAAAAATATGTAAATGTTAATCTAAAATGATACAAACTGTTCACGTACATTAAAGCAATAGCTATGAAGATAATACTTAGATCACCCTGCATCTTTTATGATGAATATTATATAAGAGACTGTCACCAGCTTGATTCTTGCCTTCAAACTATTGCTCTCACACTTCCCACTCCCAACTCTGAGTCATATTCATTTTTATACTAATCTTTTTAACTGTGAAATAATTCGTCTCAGTTGACATTCAGGTACTCAAGTGAAGTCATGTATATAGTTTTAAATTAAAAAAGAAAAACGTCTACCCAAGATAATACACTCATTCTAGATTTTGAAATTTTACATAACTGGCCACACTGTATTTCCCTTTCATTAATATTTTCAGCTCTAATAATATGTTCCTTCTCTGAACATTTATAGCAGCTGTATTCTGAAATAACACTGGGACTTCATACTTTAGATGGCTGTTACCAAACTACAGTTTCTCACCTGGGAGAAGAGTGCTGGTTCCCATGGCAATGGCCCGGAGCTCTGGCCTCTTCCTCACTCAGGAAAGCAACCAGAATCACTCTGGCTAAACAGCAACCCAAGGCATCTTCCTCAGTTGCACGAGGAATGTGTCCAATACATCCAAAGACACCACAGTGGCCAACGGTGATCATACTAAACTGTAGCAAAGGTGTTCAGATTTGGAAGGGATTTTTGCATACAATGATTCATTCTGATCCTGCTAATACTTTACACAAGTCTGAAAATGTGAAAAAATGATTTTTTTTCCTTTGTGAAGATGGACTAAATCATTAAAATTTTTTGTTTGGAGGCAAAAGAGGTTAGGCTGCAGATGCCGCCTAGCTGGGGGTCTGTGAGTGAGCTGAGCAGATTGGTATTTTCGTCTTGACGCAGTTGCAGAGCACCATGGGGGCATGTTTGTATTTGCACAGAGATTACTTTAGTTCTTCTGGAAGTTCTGGCACAGGTAACAGAGGAGTAAGAAATCCAAGACTCATGACTGGGAAGGAGAATGATTCTTTTACATATCAGGTAACAGGGCAAATGGAAAACAAACATTTTTAGACCTTGTGAAACTTGGTAAAAACTTTACTTAGGAGACTAGTTTTTTGGAAAGGAACATTCATAGTTTAAAGTGGAAAGCCTGAGTTCTCTGTTGAGAAATGAAGAAATGCTGAGTGTTATTCCACAGGAGAAGAAAAATCTTTATGCAGACAAATAAAAAGAACATATGTGGACTAGGCAATGCTGCTGTCTAACTGGAAATGGAGACATATCTATACTGGTGTTCTGGTTACAACACCAAGGAGCAAGATATTTTTACTACGTCCTACTGTGTACCCCCTCATTTTTAAATTATTTACCTCATTTATAAGATGCCATAGCATGCATTATAGAAGAAAGGCTTTTGTAATGATGAGCATCATTGTCTTAAATAAAGCACCTGTGAATGCTCTTCATGATGCACGGTGCCAGTCGCTGTGCAAAATCTGTTCACAAGTGCCCTCCGGGTACCCACAGTGCAATGGAGAGCGGTGGACAGCGATGGATATTTTACAAAGGAAACTATTTAGCCAACATTAAATAAAACAAGTATTTTTTTAAATATATTTTTTATTGATTTCATAGAGGAAGGGAGAAGGAGAGAGAGATAGAAATATCAAGTGTGAGAGAGAATCATTGATTGGCTGCCTCCTACACGTCCCCTACTGGGGATCAAGCCAGTAACCCGGGCATGTGCCCTTGACTGGAATTGAACCTGAGACTGTTCAGTCCCCAAGCCAACACCCTATCCACTGAGCCAAACCAGCTAGGGTATACTTTATAGTCTAAAGCCGTGGTCGGCAAACTGCGGCTCGCGAGCCACATGCGGCTCTTTGGCCCCTTAAGTGTGGCTCTTCCCCAAAATACCACGGCCTGGGTGAGTCTATTTTGAAGAAGTGGCGTTAGTAGAAGTTTAAGTTTAAAAAATTTGGCTCTCAAAAGAAATTTCAATCGTTGTACTGTTGATATTTGGCTCTGTTGACTAATGAGTTTGCCGACCACTGTTCTAAAGGATACATGTATTCGATGTTGTGATGAATAAAGGGTAAATCCAAAGAACTGCTTCCTGAAAAGCAGGAAATCAGTGGTGAAGGCAAAGAATTCTACTCTCATGCAATTCGCAGTCTCACAGTTTGGGAAAGGAACTGACTCAGACTGGGCCTGAGGGGGCCACGTGGGTGAAGTGGATGCCTTCTGTAGGACGGACAGGCATGAGTCCTACAAAGGGAGGCCTTCTTCAGAGGAAGTCATTCTAAAGTGCAACCTAGAAGAAGCAGAGAGGCAGAAAGGGAGCCTGAGTGGATGGAAAGGACATGCAAGAAATGTACTTGCGAGAAGGTATTTGAAATAGGTTATATTTCAAAGTGATAGAGCTGATAGAGAAAGTATTTCAAATGTATTACAAAATAAGCCAGGGGACGATGGAGTCCTGACTTCCTTCAGAGACCCTGCCCACCAATCTATTCTAGAGACTCTTCGAGGGCCTTGGCTCTTGTTGGATCTGTTTACAACCTGTGACATTCATATATCATGCTGATATTCAGATAAATCTCTATCATCTATCTATCATCTATCTATCTATCTATCTATCTATCTATCTATCTATCTATCTATCTATCATCTATCTATTCAACCATACTATAAGACCATCAGAACCAGCGGTTCTGTATTACTTGTTGTGTTTGGATCCTCATAGAACCTGTCTCAGTGAAGTATATGTGAAAAGTTTTCAACAACTGTTCATTGTATTGAATAGTTTGTACATTTATATCTAAAACAGCAAGTCATTTTCTTTTTCCTGGGTTTTGTCATAGTGTGTGCAACTTTCTCAGATGACATACACTGATTTTTGTGTCTTTAGGGTTTCCAAAAATCTCTTTCTAATAAAAAAGAAACATTTGATTTATTAAATCAAACACATTATGTAATAGAATACTGATCCACCTTATACAGTCCCAAGGTCTCTCTGTCAAATAAACAACACATAATTCTGCACTTCCAGTGTAACAGCTCCCAAGAGAGACATTCTGAAGTTCAGTGTGTGTGAACCTCATCTGTGGACCCATCTGTGTCCACCTTCTTGCTTGGAGAAGGAACACAAAGGAAATGTCCTTGGTGTTGATCGCCAAGGAAGGCTCCATAGCTGGGAAAGAGATGAGACGACAGTAGCATATGTGAGCTAGAGAACCTGGTGAAACGAGGTTTGCCACTTGAGGGTTCAAGAAATATCACAGGCAGAAAAAAATGACAGGCATTCAGGCGGGCTGCTTGTGGACACACTGACCTAAGCCAGGCCAAGGGGGAGTGCAGGGTTTCCCTCTCTCTCTCAGGCAGCTCATCTTTATGTCGCCATGACCTACCCAGTCTCTCTGGACCCAGCCTTTGTCCATGAGGGGAGGGCAAAAGGACAAGTGCATTTGCATGTGTTCTTGGCTGCAGAAGAAATGCAACCTGAATTGAAAAAGCAGGTGCCTGGCTTTAAAACATGCTGTAATCAGGATAAGCCTAACCTACTAAACAAATGGCCTTCATAGTCACTGTCAGCTCTAAAGAATGGTACCATGTCTACCAAATGGCTGACTGCCTCCTTTTATCACTGTCCCCAGCACAGACAGACCTCCTCCTCATTGCCAGAATTGGAATCTGTTTTCCTCTCCATCTCAGGGATGTTCTTTGCCTTAGTTCACACCCCATCACCCTGATAATCATGTGGTTTTTTTTTTTTAAACTGATTTCCCCGAGTCCAGTGTCTCCTCTCGATCCTGTACATCAGTTACCAGTCTCTCCCTGTTTCTTCCCCAGGGTCACTTTCTGCTACACAGACCTCATTGTGTCCTCTCAGAATTAATGACTGCTAATGACTCTATCTTTCCAGTTGGATAAAGGTAATACTCCTTAACATTGCATACAAGCCCTCCCACATAGCATCCTGTATTTCCTCCCCAAACTCTTCTTTACCCACCTTCCCACTGTCACAATTTCAAGCTGGAACTTTGTGTATATATCGTGAGACAAGAAACTCCAAATACACGTGCCCTTTCCCTCCCTGTGTCTGACTGGATCATCTCCGCCACCGTGTCCTCCATTCTGTCTCTTTGAAGTCCCCCAAAACTGCCCCACATTGAATTAGCTGCACATTCTTTTACTGCATCCCTAGTATTTTATAGGTAGCAACATTGTTTTATAGTTGCTGAACTGCCTTATCATTATACTAGAGGCCCAGTGCACAAAATTCAAGCACTGTGGGGGGGGGAGGGGTTCTCCCTCAGCCCATCCTGTACCCTCTCCAATCTGGGACCCCTTGGGAGATGTCTGACTGCCGGTTTGGGATCGGGCCTAAATCGGCAGTCGGACATCCCTCTCACAATCCAGAACTGCTGGCTCGCAACCGCTCGCCTGCCTACCTGCCTGATTGTCCCTAACTGCTTCTGCCTGCCAGCCTGATCACCCTCTAACCACTCTCCTGCCAGTCTGATTGACGCCTAACTGCTCGCCTGCCAGCTCGATTGCCACCAACTGCCCTCCCCTGCTGGCCTGGTCCTCTCCAACTGCCCTCCTCTGCAGGCATGGTCGCCCCCTACTGCCCTCCCCTGCCAGCCATCTTGTGGTGGCCATCATGTGACCACATGGGAGCGGCCATCTTTGACCACATGGGGGCGGCCATCTTGTGCAAGGGCGTGACAGTCAATTTGCACATTACCTCTTTATTATATAGGATTGTTATTTATACTTTATCTCTATGAGACAGTAGCTCCCATAAGAACAGGGCTCTCTTACTCATCTTTGAGTTCCTAAACTCCAACAAAATAGGCGATCAAATGCCATTGAATTGAATAAACCTGGGTGTGTTTTTTTTATTTGAAATGTGACATCTAATAAATTTCTCAAAGACTTTGCCATATCAAAGTTTCCTCTAATCTTTTACCAAAGAATTATATTTTTATTATATTAATTCTATATTATTTGAAAACCAGGCTCCAGTATTACAATGACCACCAGGTAGAAACTACAAAAAGTCTCTGCCACCTCATACCCTGGGTGATGGATCTCATGACAACCTCAGGAAAGCAGGTCATGCTCACTACTGGACCCTACAGCTCAGGGAGAAAATTTCGGTCTCTAGGTATTCTAGGAAGGGTATGAATGGAGGCGAGTATCTGCCTCTGGGTCTTCAATATTCTCTTCGGCTTTACTCCAAATGATGTGCAGACCAGCAGTATTGGCATCACTTTGGAGTTTATTAGAAATACAGAACCTCACCCGAACCCCAGACCTGTTGAATCAGAATCGATGTTTTCACAAGACCCTCAAGTAATTCCCGTACAAAGTAAAGTCTGAGAAGTACTGTTCTAGGAGAGTCCAAAAGGTACCAGCTAAGCCACATCTCGGTGCGTTAGAGATGCTGCAAATGGAACAGAACCCTGGGGTGTCCTAGAAATGACCGCATCTTCTAAAGGTCCCATATCCAGGACTAAATCCTTCATGCTGACCCAAACCAGGACCAATATCCACAGCACTTCCTTTAGAGCCACCTGCTTCTGCTAGAGCTGGCAGCTGTGAGAGGATGGAGAAGCCAGGGCACCTGAGCCCAACCAAAGACTGGAGCATGCACAGCTTTTGCAAGGATACGTGTGACAAAATTGTGGGGGTTCATGGTGATGACGATGTTTCCTGGAGCTAAGCCGAGGGTGCCAGGCACATTATAATCTGTGTGGCTGGGGATCTCCCTGGAGTAGCACAACAGCCACGCCCTCGTTGAAGTCTATAGATGTGCATTTCATTCTCCTGGTCCTGGGGAACAAGACTTACAACTTTTGCCCTACCAAAGAAGTCACTGATAAACTTAGTCTTTTACTCCACATCCTTTTCACAGAAAAAGGGGCATAGTAATATGATAAAAACTACTGACACATACATTTTACACTTGATAATTTCACAGAAATAACAGCTCTGCACAGGGTATATGTAAGACCTCATATTACACTGTGTCAGCCCATATGCTCCTGAACAAGCCTGGAGGTAGATTTTTGGAGCCACAGTTAACTATCTTAAAGTCTTATAGTAATAATGGCATACCATTTTCCCATGTCCTTTCTTTATTAAAAAGGTATTTTGTTGTTTAGAGGGGTAGCAAAATGTTTTGAACCCCAGATCCCACTTTTATATACTCATTTGCATTACAAATTCAAGATATAATAAAATAGGTTTATTGTAAAACAAATGGTATGGTCAATAATGACAACGTTTTCATTTGAGATGTCTTTAAACAAATAAATACAAGGAAAAACTTAGTTTTATAGTAAAATTCTACAATTACATAGTCTTTCTTCTGGGTTAAGGTTGTTATGAATCGGTCATTTTGATTAATAACTAGATGGGATGGATTTTAGCCAAGCATTTGTTCACGGATTAGGACACAGCTGTTGCAGATTTTAAAATTGATTTTTGATAAATCCTCTCTCCAGAAGAGAGACATTTGAGGTGCGGAAAGGGCTGGATACATCTTTTCACAGGGGAAGCTACTCACAAGGGATCTCCAACTCCATTTCCCCACCCCGGAGATAACATCAGAAGTGAGGCCTAGAGAGCAAATGAAGTTATCAACCCTTCCCCTTAGTCCCCTCCTTTCTCTTTGTCAAATTCTTTTTTTCTACTACAATCTGAGGACAAAAGCTTGGATTTGAATTAAACCTTAATTATAATTAGGAATCAATAAAAGAGACCTAGCTAGAAATAAAATAATACAATTTTAATCAGTGACATCCTTGACATGCATGTTCAGCATCTATTATAAATTTTTGAAAATCCACAGATGAAGCAATTAAATATTATTGTTTCTGAAAATGATACACTGGTTTATTTAATGAATATAGTTTGGGTAAATAGACATATGACCTCTATGTATTCATGAAGGCTAATATCTATTAGTGAGGAAATAGAAGAATACTCTGGAGTATCTATTAGTTAAAAGAAGCAAACTACCTACCATGGACTAGTGAAGTTAATTAACACTAAGGTAATGTGAGCTCATCTTCATCCACATCTACCACCTATTTGGAAACAATTATACTGTTAAATTCTGGGCTGATTGTAAATGTATAGCCCTAGCTGGCTTGGCTCAGTGGATAGAGTGTTGGCCTGCGGACTGAAGGGTCCCAGGTTTGATTCAAGTCAAGGGTACATGCCTGGGTTGCGGGCTCAATCCGCAGTAGGGGGAGAGGGGGCGTGCAGGAGGCAGCCAATCAATGATTTCTCTCATCATTGATGTTTCTATCTCTCTCTCCCTCTCCCTTCCTCTCTGAAATCAATATAAATAAATAAATAAATAAATAAATAAATAAATAAATAAATAATAAATTTTGGGCTGATTATAAATGTATAATATCAGTTTCCATTGATTATGAATCTAAACTTTAAAAATAATGCTTTCAATTTTTGCCTCTAAAGAAATGCATGAAATAACTCTGTGACAATTTAAATTAAGATATGTTTTCCATATTTGACTGTTTTTCTAATTTTAGAACTACATCCTTGGAAAGCAGCACAAGGTAAATAATTTATTTCTGTACATTGGAACACAGAGTTCTGTAGCAACAACTGGGAGTTTTATTCTCCCCTAAAAGCCAATTGGGAATATATAGGCAGCTTGGAACATTTTCTCTGTTGATGCCTATGGTAAATGAATCCTTATTCAATAAATTAGCCTCATGGAAATGAACACGAGGGGTTCACTTATAACATGTTTCCAGATTGTAACTTATCATCTACCTACAATGAGCCAGAACTTAAAACATTCGAAAAATGTTTAGGGGAAAAAGCCCAACAGAACATATGTGAAGTTCACTTTATATTTTGTATATACATATTTATTTATTTAATACACATTTAAACTTCTTTTGTTCTTCCATCTTATCTAGTTATTTTGTTAACTGACATTACTTTAAATATTAGAGGCTGAGTTAGTGTTGAGTACCCAAAAGACCCCACTGCACCAGAGAGAACACCAGCTTGACAGTCTCATATTTAGCTCAAAAAGGAGAAGTCGAGAAAATATATTCATGGAGTTTTAGGGCCTGGGCTAAATGTTTTCAAGGCAGGTTGAAACTGGTTGGGTTGGACAGAATTTATGATACAATAGCTTTGGAGTTATGAGCAGCAATGAGGCAAGTATCTCCATGTAAGAATTAATGAGAGAATTGTGATATTTGATAAATATGCTGCTATTTAATTTAGCATACTAGTTTTCTATTGCTGAATAACCAATCACCACAATCTTGGTGGCTTGGGTCAGAGCACTGCTTAACTGGGTTCTCTGTCCAACATCTCATTATGTCTTCAATCTAGATGTCAGCCAGACTGCATTCCTTTTTCAAGGTGGGCATCCTCTTCCAAACACACAATTGGTTCCTGGTGGTTGTAGGACTGGGTTTCCTGATTCTTGCAGCCTCTAAGCTGAGACCACTCTTGGCTTCCAGAAGCCTTCAGGGTCCCCTGCCATGTGGACCTCTGATAGGCCATCTCTGGGAATGGTAGCTTACTTTTTCAAAGACAGCAGGAGAATCTTTCTGCCTGAAGGAGGGTCCCAGTGCCTCTTTTAAAGGGCTCATACATATAATTAGGGTAAGTCCATCCAAGATAGCCACCCTTTTAATTATCTCAAAGTCCGTTATTTCAGGACCTTCTGCAAAACACCTTCACTTTATGCCACAGAACATAACAATTACAGCAATGACATACCTTCACTTATGCCATCTACTCTTGCTAGAAGCAATGTGTAAACACCACCCACACTAAGGGGAAGAGATTATGTAATGACATGGGTCATTTTGGGTCATCTTAGAATTCTGCCAACCAAAGTTAGCTAATTGTTATTATCTTCCAGAAGCAATTATTTCTTGGAGCCAGTACCTCAATTTATTTTTTCCCAGTCATTGTGCTGTTTAGTATACAAAGAGGAAAGTATGTTTTACCACCGAATTGTTTTGCACAGGGAAAAAAAAAAGTTAAGTTGGCTTTAGTTATCAAGGGTCAGAGGCTCAACATGCCTACTTTCCAGTTAAATTATCTCAGAGCAACTAGTCAGGGGCTCAGTTTCTCTATAGTTCCTATTCTACAAAATACAATATAATGTACCTGTGACAAATACCCAGCATCTTATATTGATCTGAATCAGAGAGACATGTTTTATATTACCCACTTTGCTTTCTACCTAATATTTAAAAATTTACTAGTAAAGAGAAAATCTGCCTTTATCTCAAAACCACTTTGACACTAAGTAGTGAATTGTGTATATAATGTAATGCTTACTTAATGGGTTAATTTTTATCTTCCAAAATAAACTGGAGGATCCATAAGTCTGTCTTTTCAGCATACTCTACCTACCTGTCACTCATTTTATGCAAGTTACTACACTTTCACCCTAACATCTTGCCACTCTTTTTCTCACATTTCTTACTCTTACTTGTCCTTTAATCTTCTTAGAATCAATAGTTTATTATTATAATCATTCCCTGTCCCTCTATCCTTTTAAACGCCAATCTTAGCATTATACAAATGTCAACCAACTACATACCTTTCACTTCACAGTTGAATATAATTGGAGAAAACACACAACCATGCTGACACATCTCATTTTAAATTCATGACCGCTAAATGCAAGCGGGCCTCTTCCTTGGTCATTACCTTCTCCCACATCTTTAAAGTCAATTCCATCAGTTCTAATGAGCTCTGCCATCATTACTAACATGTACAAACTCACTATGTCCCTACCCAGGGCCAAATCGATCTCATCAACTCAAGACCATGACTGGCAATTTTTTCCTTTTTTTTTTATATTAGGAGATTCCTTCATATTTTTTTCTTTTATTCAGCCATCCCTTTCAACAGACTCTTCTACTTTAAAATGTTGTCTCTTCTATTCAAAAAATATGTATTTCTCATGTCCTTCTAGCTAATGATGCTTTTCTATGCCTCACTTTATAGAAACCGGAAGGGTTTCATATGCTAACTGTCTCAAGTCTTCTGTACTCACCACGGTTAGGCTTTAACTCCTGTCAGCCTACCAGTTACTAAATGGTTGTCTCTCAGCTTTACCCTTTGCATTCCACTTTGCATGTTGGTGGTAGGACTCTGCCATCTACATTTCTGCTTTGTTTGCTGACCCTCTGTAGGATCTGTGGGTATGTGTCACTAGGAGACTGAGAGGCTAGAGGAGGAAGAAATGACTTGCTCTTCCTGATTGCTATTGTGGGCTTCCTGTCTGCTTCCCATTTTTTTCACATCATTCAAGTCTCTGCCAGTGGCAGTTCCTTACTGGAGCAGCAGATGAATCATTTTGCATTGTTTTCAACATCTCTACAACCAGATTTGTGGTGCCCCATCCAGAAGCATCAGCGCTAGCCAGGTGGATTCTCCTTCTCAGGGGAAGGGACAAGTTTAAGCTACATGAGGAGCTAGAACACATTTTTAAGGAGGACTCCCTTTCAAGAGTGTGTACTTGCCCATCAGGGACCTGAACTTGCTGTCTTAGACTTGACAGGGCTGAACAGTTAATCTTCTCTGTGGCCCAGCTATTCTTATATGAGATTGTAGGCATCAGCTGTAGGAATCACAGTCCCTTTTTAGGTTGTTGAAGAAGCGTTTCCACATTCACACTGTCCCACGATTTTCATGTTCTTTTTCCAGTGCACAAATGGCACTCAGCAAGAGCCATTCGATTTTCAACTCCTTATAATTCCTGCATACTTCGAACACCTCAAACACCAGAGACATTATGCAAAATACCTCCTCTGGTATTTTGTCCCAGGGAATGCCATTATTCCACTTTGATAGCAGCCCAAGGGGGTCACCTTTCCACTCATCACTAACGGCAGGACTCCCAAAGTCAGCTAGCGGGCTGGTGGTCCAACTTCAAATCCATTTAGAGTCAGATTCCTTAGACGATATGGGGCACCAACTCTCTAATACCAGATTTCCTCCGAAACACTTTGAGAGAGAAATCCACATTCAGATCAGAAATTTGGGGAATGCCCAGCCAGCGTGGCTCAGTGGTTTAGCATTGACTTATGAACCAGGAGGGTGGGGTTTGATTCCTGATCAGGGCACATGCCCGGGTTGTGGACTCCATCCCCAGTGTGGAACTTGCAGGAGGCAGCCAATCAATGATTCCCTCTTATCATTGATGTTTCCATCTCTCTATCCTTTTCCCTTCCTCTCTGAAATCAATAAAATATATATTTTAAAAAAAACACAAACGAAATTTGGGGAGTATCCTTGGAAATCGACACTTGTGAAGGAATAAAGGTTGTAGGACTGCCCTCTAACAGCTACAACAAAGGCATCAACCGATCCCACAGGAAGAACTGACATTGTAATGGCTGCTTTGTAGTGTCCCACTATCCACAGTGTTACATGTTGAGCCCTGGGGGCTGGACCTCTACAACCAGCATCTACCAACCATTGGTGACTGGCTACCACTGTGAAGGCGCCATGACTTTTGTCAAGGGAACCCTATTTGGCTGAGAGCAATTCCTAAAAAGGGATTCAGTTCCACACATAGGCAATTAAATCTCCCAGTACCTCACTTCTGAAGGAGAGAGCTGGGCAATTCACCACAGCATTGCTGTAATTATTAAATATATGCAACATAATAATTTCCCCTTATAAATATTTATAATTATTAATGACAATTAAACATTGTCTTCATAACTATGGTGCTCAATTTCTGGAAATGCATAGCCACAATGCATGTTTATCAATCAATGTAAAAAATAATCAGCCAATTAATAAATGGCATATTCATACCTATAAATATGGAATATATATACCATATACATATATTCCAATATGCTAATTTTTAATGTTTCTCCCTAGGAAATTTTGGAAACCAGGAAAGAGAACCCTTGTCAGAATGGTTTATCTTTATTTTAAAATCAATTATTAAAAAAATTGTAATTGCTACTTCCCACTCCTCAATTTATTTACATTCTATCATTGTCATTTCTTTCTATGACTATGGATGATTAACAAACTCTCCCCATCCTGAATAACTGAATTGAAAATATTGTAACGACATTTTCATTTGCATGGTAAAAGCATAGCATTAATTATCTATTCAGAGATACCTTAAAAATGTACTTAAATATGATCTTTAAGTAAGCATTGGTATTTACAAAGATTATACAAAGATTTAGTTATGAGAAATATATAATCCCTGGTCCTAACTGACCATAGATACAATTTTTAATGTTTAGCAAGATATTATGAGAGCCCAAGTGCCCATCAGTAGATGAATGGATAAAAAAAAATAGGTACTGTGGTACATCTACACAATGGAACACTATGCAGCTGTAAAAAAGAAGGCTCTTTGAGACAGCATGGAGAGACCTGGAGAGTATTATGCTAAGTGAAATAAGCCAGTCAGAGAAAGACATGTATCACATGATCTCACTCATATGTGGAATCTAATGAACAAAATAATCTGACAAACAAAATAGATCCAGAAACATGTAAACATGAAACAGACTGAGGATTCTCATAGGGGAGTGGGGAAGAAGGAAGAGATCAACCAAAGAACTTACATGCATATCTACGTAACCCATGGACACAGACAATAGTGAAGTGAAGGTATTGGGAGGGGACAGGAGTGTGGAGGAAGGGGTCAATGGGAAAAAAAGGAGGACATCTTTAATATTTTCAACAATAAAGATACATTTAAAAATATTATGATTTCAATATTTCAAAAATATTTATAATAGAACACATTTTCTACTTAAGAATCCTAGTAGCAGCAAGTATAATCATGTAGTAAAAGTTTGAATATATCAGGCAGTGTAAGTATACCAATCAGTCTTTTACTGTACATTCACTGGCCTTGTTTAAAGGATAACATGCAAATTAGAGAAAAGGAGGGCTTTAGGAATTACTTTGGCATGATTAACCACATCATCTGCACATTGAATTATCATGAAACAAGGGGATAGATTGTCAATGTCCACCTGCTTTCAAAGCTTTCACTCATTTTGAGGGGGAGTTGAAATATTATGTTTTCAGAAGATAATTGCAGCAAAGTGCTAAAAAGATAAGGAAGCATTTTTTTGGACATGCTCATCCTCTCTAATAAAATGGTAATATGCAAATTAACCATCACTCCGCTACATAAGCCACGCCCACCAGCCAAGCCACACCCACCAGCCAATCAGGGCGAGTATGCAAATTAACCCCAATCCAAGATGGCTACAGCCACAGAGAGAAAGGTTTCCCAGGTAACAGAGGAAACCAAGCTTTCCATAGCCGTTGCAGGCCAAAGCCTCCACTCAAGCTACAAAGTTTCAATTATAGAAGGTAAACAAATTCAAACAAATGGCGGCAGAATGGAGCTTGAGAGAGCAGGCCAGCGTTGCCGGCGGCAACAGGGGAAGCAAAGCTTTCCGCACACCCTGGCTGGGCTCACCCGCTTAAGGCTACAAAGTTTCAATTGTAGAAGGTGAATTAACTGCCACAGAAATGGCTGCCGCCCCAGAAATGGCTGCTGCCCCAGGCTACAAAGTTTCAATTGTAGAAGGAAAATAAATTCCAGATACCAGGGCCTCCCCTTGGGTTGCCAGGAGGCGTGGCCGGCCTGCAAACCACCACAGGCCCCTCGCTCAGGCCACCCCACGCCCCAAGAGAACCCCCACCCTTATCTGTGACACCCTTCAGGGCAAACCAGCTGGCCCCCACCCGTGCACCAGGCCTCTATCCTATTTAATAAAAGAGTAATATACAGATTGATCATCACTGCAACAAACAATATAGCTGCCCCCATGTGGTCAAAGATCCTGCCCCCATATGGACACAAGATGGCCACTACAAGATGGCCAGCAGGAGAGGGCAGTTGTGAGGGACCAGGCCTGCAAGGGAGGGCAGTTGAGAGGGACCAGGTTTGCAAGGGAGGGCAGTTGGAGGTGATCAACCCTGCAGGAGAGGGCAGTTAGGGGTGACCAGGCTGGCAGAGGAGGGAAGTTGGGGGCAAACAGGCTGGCAGGGGAACAGTTAAGCATCAACCAGGCTGGCAGCGGAGTGGTTAGGGGGTGATCAGGCTTGCAGGCAGAAGCGGTTAGGGGCAATCAGGAAGGCAGGCAGTCAAGCAGTTGGGAGCCAGCAGTCCTGGATTGTGAGAGGGATGTCCGACTGCCCGTTTAGGCCCGGCCTAAACGGGCAGTCGGACATCCCTCCAGTAGTCCCAGATTGGAGAGGGTACAGGCTGGGCTGAGGGACAACCCCCCGCTGTGCACGAATTTCGTGCACCGGGCTTCTAGTGTAGTACATAATAATAGGGAAGTGGTAACATAGGAAACTCAAGGTGTTTTCCTCAGATATTTTAATGAATGAATGAATGGTTTGATTGATTAATTCAATTTGTTGAGAACTTTCCTTTTGTCAGACATTGTGCCAGGCATGAGGGTACAGCAATGAACAAAAACAGATAAGGATCCCTATCTCATAGAGTTGAGAGAGTCAGAGGATATTACTGCAATTCCTCTTCACTTACCTCTAGATGGTTTGGTAAAAGAATATTATTTTATACTGGAAAAACTTAAGTGGGCTAAGCAGATTCCTAAAGGTTCTAAAATTTAAATAAACCATGGACAGGAAAAAGTCCTGGTAATTCTGCGGGTGTAGAAATGGCCCCACCCTTCTTACCTATGCAACTCCACTGAATCTAGTTAACCCCTACACACTGTGTGACTATCAGCTCAAAATTCTTCAGCAACTTAATTGACTCTGGATTGGAGCAAGTCCCTTCATGGCTAAAATACTTCCTTTGCATTCTCTACTAATCCTGCAGAGCCTTAGGAAAGCCTGCATTCACTAATTTTTATAATTATTTCAGTGTCATCTGTCTCCCCTAGGGGAATGTAGCTCTAGGAAGTCTTGGACAGGACCTGGCTTGGTCTGTTCACTCTTTTAGCTCAGGGTCACTATTGGTATTTACCAGATATCGACACACCTAAGTAATTAATTAATTAACTAACAGATCCACCAATTATCACATATTTAATCCTATATAATAAAAGCCTACTATGCTAAGTGTCCAGTCATCCAGTTGGCCTTTCAACCAATCAAAGTGTAATATGCTAATGATATGCTAAGGCCACTCAACTGCTTGTTATGACATTCACTGACCATCGGGGGCAGATGCTCTGACCGGTAGGTGAGCTTGCTGCTGGGGTCTGGCCAATCAGGACTGAGCGAGATGAGCCGGACTTGCCCTGGAGTCCTCCCACAGTCCCTCCCTGGTTGGCCAACCTCTCAAGTCCCTCCCCGGCCCCGATCATGCACGGGTGTGGTCCCTCGGCCTAGCCTGCGCCTTCTCACAATCTGGGACCCCTCGGGGGATGTTGGAGAGCCTGTTTGGCCCAATGGTGGAACAACTGGTCACTATGACGTGCACTGACCACCAGGGGGCAGATGCTCAATGCAGGAGCTTCCCCCTAGTTGTCATTGCGCTCCCATAGAGGGAGCACTGCTCGGCCAGAAGCTGGGCTCATGCTGGCAAGCACAGTGGCGGTGGTGGGACTGCTAAGGATGTCCAACTAATGCGGACATCCCCCAAGGGCTCCTGGACTGCGAGAGGGCACAGGCTGGGCTGAGGGACCCCCCCCCCCCAAGTGCATGAATTTCGTGCATCAGACCTCTAGTATCTAATATGAGACTGGCCCTGTAAGATAAAATTTGAGGAAAGTTAAAAATTATCATCATGTAATATAAAAGTTCAATTCCACAGCAAGTCTTTTCCCTGTCATTTCTTCCTTTATTCTAAAACAATTACTTATAGGATGAACGCACTTCAGAAGGAACTGGGCTCAGCTGGGAAGCAGGATGATGAGGGTGATTAAGCCCATAGACTGCCTGGATCCACAACCTCACTTGACCCCTCTCCCCCAAACTGGTGATAAATTTCTTAAACTGTGTCACATATTTTCATTTTTTAAATGGTGAAAATAATTCTATAGTGGTATTATAGAATAGGTCATTAAAAATCCCAGCATAAAACCTGGTTGGTATGGCTCAGTGGTTGAGCACTGTCTCGTACACCAAGAGGTTACTGGTTTGATTCCCTGGCAGGGCACATGTCCCAGGTTGGGGGCTCAATACCCGGTGGGGATGTGCAGCCTGTTGATGTTCCTCCCTCTCCCTCTCCCTCTCCCTCTCCCTCTCCCTCTCCCTCTCCCTCTCCCTCTCCCTCTCCCTCTCCCTCTCCCTCTCCCTCTCCCTCTCCCTCTCCCTCTCCCTCTCCCTCTCCCTTCCTCTCTTTGTAAAAATCAATTTTAAAATATTTTTAAAAATCTCAGCATAAAATAGCAAAGAGAATAATCAATAAACAGAATAAAAAATGGCCTCTAATTCCTCTGGAGAGTGAGTCAACCTATTGTGGTATTTACTAAATGCCTATGGTGATTAGACAATGTATAAAGGGAATCAGAGCTGGACTGAAGAGCAGTGTCTATGAATTTTGAGAATTTTAATGAGCAAAAAATTGTATAAAAGCTATAATTCAAGTTGTAGTCACATGCACAACAGATATATCAACATAAGTAGACAACAGACATATTTTTATACCTTATTGATGTATATTACATATAAAATTTATGTAGTATAAATGCATAATTCAGTAATTTTTAGTAAATTTTCAGTGGTTCAGCATCACCATAATCCAGTGGCAGTGTATTTTCATGACCCCACACAGTTCAGCCACTCCAGGTTCCCACCTGCAGTCTCAGCAACCAATAGTTTGGTTTCTGTCTCTATGGAATTGCCTTTTAGGAAGACATCAAATGAAAGGAATTTTATGGGGCAGCTTTCCAGGTCTGGCTTCTTCTTATTACTTAGAATAATAGCTTTGATATTCATCCATATGATATAAGTATCAGGATTCTTTACGTTACTGAACAGTATTCCAATGTATGGGTATACCACATTTTGTTTATCTATTCATCAGATGACAAAGTTTTATAATTTGGGCCCTTACATTTAGATTTATCACCCATTTTGAGTTAAATTTTGTGTTTGGTATAAAGTATGGATCTAAATTCACCAATATTTTGTTTTCCTATAAGGATTAAAGGAGATGTAAGAATTTTCCTGATTAGTGGGCTCAAACAAGGATTTAGAAATGACTCAGAGATAAAAAAAAAAGGAAAGATAATATAAAGTCATCAATTAGAGGACATCAGCTTTTTTATGAGATGATTAAGCGCATAGTCTTAAATCAATAAAATTAAAACAATAATGAATGATTTCTCGGTAAAGAAGTCTAGAGGAAAAAAGGAAAATAGTCGGAGATGAACAGGAAGCAAAGACCATGCTTTCCTTTGTTTCTGTGGCATATTTACTACAATTGAGACTGCACGGTGGTGAAGAAAAGCACTGTTTTTTTAAACGTTATGAGATAAGAAAAGATAATAAGTAGCAGCACCCCCGGCGAGTGACTAAACTTCTTTTTAGCCTAGTGTGATCTGTGCTGCTTGTTTGTTTTAATCTTACAAAGAATCTTGCTGTTTCAGTCTTTTTTTCCTCTCTCCCAATGTCAGAAATTTGGAGCAAGGCTCAAATGTATAAATGTAAAACCTTGGTAAGGGTTTGCTTTTAAAGCTATTGCTTTGAAATTGCTGTTGTTCATAGAGAAATCATAAAAGAAAAACAAACCAAAATAAACAACAACAGGGAGTTCATAGCTACCTTGTAAATCAACTATACAAAAAATAAACCACAAACTATATTAAAAGACAAAATATAATTGAATAATGATAAAGTAGAAAGGCAGAATAAGAACCAGGAAAATGTAAATAAGGCAAGAAAGCTAATGTGGGGTCCTTCAAACATTTATATCACCCTACCTTATGAAAAGATACAAAACGTTCAGCCATTATTTTTATAAAACTTCATAAACAGCAACTCCACAATAAATCACAATTTCAGTTTTGACAATAATGATGTTGCACTTGATCCAAGAGGAAGATGAAAGTTTGAACTTTCAGTCTCTAGAGTGGCAGTGATAGTGAGTGAGGAAGAGAGGTCCCCGTGCCACCAGGTAAAGGTTCTACTACACCTCTCCTACTGCAGACAGAGAAAATAATCATTTCAGGGGGCAGGGATGAGGGAGCCTGGAATGTATCCTGGCAGGTGAAATGTCTCTAGCACCGATGTTTTCACCAGCAAATATTCATATTTTGGGTTTAAAAATAAAGATTTGAGTGTTTTGTTTCATTAGTTATGCACATCTTAATATAAATTTCACTTTCCTGTTATAGGAGAAACTCAGAGAGGTATAAAAACATAGAATATTAAGAGAAAAGGTCATGAACAAAACAGTAAACTTGCCAAAATGAAGACAAATGTTATCTACTGTATGATTTTATTCAGGCCAAACCAGGCCTCTCAAATCTATTTAATAACATAAATAAACCCCTTTAAAACAATTTCTTTAGAAGATTGAATTTGAAGATCTGATGCAATCATTTCAAAACCACCTTATGCCTAGGGAGTCATAAGCACACCTGCTGAGTCATGGCAATGAGGCATCGCCGCAGGAAGTTTAAAAAGACACATTCTTTTTATGACAGTCTTCTGAAAAGAAAAATCACAACTTTCAAAAGAGTGTTTTATAATGTTTACAGGTGTGCTGTGATTACTCCCCCAGCCCTGAGCTTCACATAAAAAAAGACCTCTTTTTTCCATGATTAAGAAACTTGGCCATGAAAATTTCCATTCCATTTACAAAATAGATGCTAATTAGCAAATCTCATTTATTAAACTTCCAGGAGCTCTTGGCAGTGGAATGAATGGGGAAGATGTGAATAGGGCTATAAAGTTCAACTGTTTACCTTGGTTGGCCAGTGAAGGCAATACAAATAACTGGTTCAAGACACAGCATGGCAGCTTGGCAAAAGCATGGGCTTTGGATGAAAGAGTTATAAGTTTAAATAATCTTTGCAAGACAGTTGTATTATAAGTTTGGACAAGTTACTTAACTTCTCTACGACCCTTTTTCTTAATGTTAACTCTGAATGAGACTACTAGTATATACGTATATAGGTTTACAAATGTAAGTACGGAAAAGAGTTTATTCTTGTATTTTTATTTATTAACTAGAGGCCTGATGTACAAAATTCATGTGAGCGTAGGCCTTCCTTCCCCCGGCACCCAGGACCCAGGCTTCCCTCTGGTCTCCAGCAGGCACCCAGGACCCAGGCTTCCCTCTGGCACCAGGGACCTGGGCTTCCCTTGCAGCCCTAGCTTTGTCCAGAAGGTGACTCGGAAGGAAATCCAGAAGGACTAATTAGCATATTATGTGTTTATTTTTATAGGTTATTTTATTAGGATGTGTCCATCCTAATTAGCATATTATGTGTTTATTTTTATAGGTTATTGTATTTATTTGTATTATGACCATAAAACTACTTTTTCCCACCCCTGTGTGTGTGTGTGTGTGTGTATCATTTATGGAACACTTATTGAAGTATATGAGGATGATCACTTATGAAGTATATGAGGATGATGAATAACATAAGAAGCTTTCAACACCCAATGTATCATTTAAGCCTCATTCTATCCATTCTCAGAACTCTATTGTCCAAATAGAAAAAAAAATTCAAAAGAACACTCAAAAGATATTTGAGATATTTCATGTTTTTCTTTCGATTATCAAATAAATATAGATGATAATAAAACAGTTGAAATTACAATGTGGAATTAAACACATTTTCCATTACATATGTGGAAAACAAACTTTGCTGTTAAATTAGAAAATACTTATTTGAAGATTTAATGCCAAATATATTTAAGTAGAGTTGAACTCTGTTTGTTATATTCATGAAGGAAAAAAAACTAAGTGATTAACATGTAAACCAAAAAAATAGTACATATTTCATAATCAAAACAGCCAAGGGATAGTGCTATAAAATTATACTAGTGCAGCTCAGATGATGTATGTAGGACTATCAGGGTATTTTTAGTATAATTTATATCTATCCAACTCTTCACCATTATGTACTTCTCTTTCTTAGAATATATAAATTGGTATAATTATCCAAATACCAATGTCATAATGTCATTTGGAAAACTACCTTCAACATTTCCAAAGACACATATGTGTAACTTGTACCTCTTAACTTAAATAATTAATATAGCTGGAGAGAAACAATTATTTTCAAAACAAATATTAATCATAACTATAAATGCTATCTAAGGAAGAAACAGAAGGCAGGAGAATTTTAGTAATAAAGTCTAATAAAATATCTATGTGATTCTCTTTGTTCTTCTCTTACCAATTGTCTGAAAACAAAGAGAAAAAACAAAGATCAATGTATATTATTCTGAATTAGAGAGTTATTGGTGTTCACTGGAAGTATGAGAGACACTGTAAAGGCTCCAGGAAAAAAAAGGAAGAAAAAAGTTATATGATGGAGAGAGGTGAGTCCTCACAGCAAGATGTAATCCGAGAGACATGCCATTAAGACCCCTCTTGATAAGGAAGTAACTAATGCAATTCTAGGAAGAACAGCATCCAGTATCAAATCTGAAGCTCTTATGTGATGCAATTACTCTCTGCTTCCCCCAACCCTTTAGGAAACCTTTGTCAAGTTCTGCTACACAGAGCCACATTGTGGTGAATTGGCAAATCGAGAGAAGGGAAGCCAACGTTCATACATTACACTATAAAATTTGATGTTGGGAAAGGGATATTAATACAGGTATCAGCTATGAAGATATTTATGATGACGATGATGATAATGATGATGATGATGATGATGATGTAAGCCATTTCAGAAATCTATGGAAATACTGGAGACAGAATTGGTATCACATTTTGTGGGGTGCAACAAAGCCATATTTCTCATTAATTAACATACAGGATGGCCTCAAATGATTCCATGGCTTGGAGGCATCTGTGTTTACCATTCAATCATAGAACATAAACAATGGTGTTATAATTTGTGATCTCCAAAAATATAAATCTCTTTCTTCCTTCTCCATCATTAGACTGTTAGTGAGCCTTCCCTTCCCATGAGAATCTTGACTGTCCTTACCAATCATATATTTATTACTTTCCATTGAAACCTTAATTTTTTACTAAATACTGCATTTAAAAAAACACTTTACCATTTTAATCTTTGATCATTTAAAGTCACTTTACATTTTTTCTTAATTACATAGGTTAATTGACTAAGAATGTAAAATAATGGAGGGTAGAAGAGGCAAAGAATATCATACTATCAGCTGTTATCAGTTAATATCTTAGCATTTTTTACTTTTACTTTACTACCTTTCTTTCCTAGAATAAAACTAGCTGAAGCAATGTCCATCAAAAGGAGGAAAATATGGTTTATTAGAAAGAATTCTAAAGGAGAAAGAGGGGAAAACACAATGAGAGAGACAACAGGTGGCAATGGATTAGAACAAACCTTGATTCCTTTAATCAATCCTACTAAATTCCATTCACATTTTCCTAGTTATTTTTAAATTAAGTCAGAAAGAGTACCACTTATAAAATAGTTTTGGCAAGTTTAAAGTGGTAAAAATAAGCCACACTAATATGACCCCAAATTTTAAATTCCAGCATTAAATTATTTAGCTGACATTCAGCTTTAAATGTCCTTAACGGGAACCCTTTAGAACTCAGCACACTGAATCTGAATGCAAACATTTGTTATTTTGAAAAGCCAGTCAAGTGTGTTGCCAGCACCATACAGAAACAACAAGACCTGTGCTATGGCCGAAAAATTGTGAAAAGTCTCAAGGATGGCGAAAACTACAGAAACGAGAGGATGATGGACCCTTGTACATAATAAAATTTTTGTAAAATATCATCAAGTGCATGTATGATGTATCTGGAAACAATAACTGTTCCTGAGGTCTGCAGTGGCTAAATCTGCATTTGATAAAACATTAGTACATTCTAATAAAAGCCTCCTCCCTCATATGGGGCCTACGGTTGACATATGTTACACACAGTACTACTTGATGAACAAAGGGCATATATTTCCACTGTATTGCAACTGTGATCAATGACATGGAGTAATTATTCTAACTTTGGCTGTAAGTACTGACTCAAAGTTCCCCCTCATAATCATAAACTTCAATGTTCAAAATCCTATAATTTTATAAATATTATACACCTAAATCTGATAAGACAAAATCCTTTCCAATATTTTACAAGTACATAATGCGCTGGTGCAAAGAGAGACAAAGACTCATTTCAAACCTTCTCACTTAAGTGGTAAAATAACTACAAATATTGACTTTTATTGTTTCTTTACCTGGTAAGCAAGGTCCTTGTTTATAGTAGAGCAATCAAAGAAAGAGAGGATATGTACAAACCAAACAAAAGAATGACAAAGCTGAAAGCAACAAATGAAAAAAAAAGAAAAACAAGCAAAAACTCAAAGAAACAGACAATATTACTGTGGTTACCAGGGAAAGGGGGTGGGGTAAAGATTAAAGGGGTTCAAATATATGGTGACCTAAGAAGATTTGACTTTGGGTAGTGGGCATGCAATATAATATATAAATTATGTATTATGTTAGAATAATACACTTGAGACCTATATAATCCTATTAATGTCACCCCAATAAATTTTAAAAAATAAATAAATTAAATAAAAAAGATAGCTGGAAAAAAAACTAAGGAAATTGAAAATAAGGAAAGAATTACCAAGATGTATGCCTTCATTTAATATTTGTGTACAATTATATACATATGTGTTAGTTTTTAAATAAATATTATCTGTAGATAAAAGCTCCATGGGCAATTTTAATTATTTACTTTGTATTCTCTCTTGTTCCAAATTTTCAGTAATAAGGTTGTATTGATTTTTAATTAGAAAAAAATGCTATTTAAAAGAAAATCAATCATAATTGTAAAATGATTAAATGTTGAATTTTGCAAAAAAAATTGTATTACTTTAGAAAAGTGACAAAAATCTTGACATCTTGTAATTTTACTTTTATACACAAAAAATTTTCTAGATTAAGTGTTATAAATGAAAGAAAGATTAGTTGTTGACATTTGGCTATGTTTAAAAGAGGAAACTTAGGCAGAAGGTATAACTGCGCCACCCTATACCCAGTCCCAAAAACCACACACACAGCTATATGTTGAGGCAAGTTAAATGAATGAGAGAGAAAGACAGATGGTGATCAATGCTGTGCTCAGTACATAGATTAGAACAGTAGGCAAAGCCAAGTTTTTATGTGAAACAGGCATTCTCTCAAAACATCACTGGTTTATATTATTTTTAATACTTATTTCTGAATTGTAGGGAAATTAATTCAAGGCACTGTAATTTTTATTATTAAATTATTAAATGAACAATATATGCCTTGTAAAATAGTTTGCTTTTTTAAAACAAAAGTATTTTATATGGCATGCATACATAAATTCATTCTTGATTCAAATCTTAAGTATTCTTAATAAAATCTCCATCATAATAATAAACCTCTCACTTGGAAAAGGGGCAAAATCCAAATTCTATATTTTTAAAATATTTAGTTGCTAGTTTGAGTGAATAAATTTTCTTCCCAATTTTTTTTCTAAATAACATAATACCAGATTTTTATAAAATTAAATTGTGTGGAAAACAAAATGATAAAAGCTGAAGGCTATTTCTGAGCCCAGCAATCAGTAAAGTATGCAAGCCAAAGTTCAACCTCAGGTCCTTTGTCTTTAATCTACATTCACTTCCCAACCAATTACGTATAGAAGAAATGTATCTCAATATTGTAAGAACCATACTCAATAGTAAAAAGCTCAAAGCTTTTCCTCTAGGATCAAGAACAGGACAAGAATGTCCAGCTTCACCAATTCTGTTCAACAAAGTACTGGGAGTCCTAAGCAGAGCAACTGGGCAAGAAAAAGAAATAAAAATCATGATATGATTATCAGAAAGAAGGAAGTAGAAATGTCTCTGTTTCCAGATAGCATGACTTACACATAAAAAATTCTAAAGAATTCACTAAAAAAAATTGTTAACACTAATAAATAAATTCAGTCAAGTTGCAGGATACAAAATCAACACACAAAAAAATGGTTGCATTTCTTTACACTAACAACAAATTATCTAGAAAATAAGTAGAAATAACAATCCCATTTAAAAGGGGATCTATTTAGGAATAAATTTATCCAAGGAAGTAAAAGAATTCTATCATGAAAACTATAAAACATTGATTAAATAGATTTAAAAAGATACAAATAGATACAGAAATAGCCTGTGTTCGTGGACTGGAAGAATTAATGTTCTGAAAATGTCTATATTACCTAAATTGATCTATGGATTCAATGCAATCAACTATCAAAATTCCAATTTTTCACAGAAAAAAAAAAAACACTTGTAGGAAAAATGACATTTGTTATGTTTCAACTTGCCCTATTTCTAACTCACACTCAAAAGCTTCTCAATATGTTCAGATCCAACTGCCCAGCCACCTGGCTGGCAGTCACTGAGAGAGCAGAATGAGGTTAGAACCTCTCCAGGCCCCATTCCCAGAACTGTCATTATTGCCCTACCCTGGAAGACCTAACCCCAGCTACCATCTTAATATGGTCTGACTTAACGTGGCAAACAGCCTTTTCCACACGAGCAATGGTTGAAAGCAATCAGAGGAAAGAACTGAACAGCTCTGCCAACTGAGCAGTGAATAACAGTGAGTGGGGCAACAGGCTTAACCCTTAAGGAAGTGCTTAAAAGGAACAGCTATGTGATATGGCCCTCAGGAGATCTGTAGAGCTCTGACATGTTCCTGAGCATCTGGAAGGCTAAGGCAGTGTTGTAAACTGCTGGTAATTTACCAAATAAATACTTTGGCCCAGGGGTAATGCACTCATCAAGAGGTCAAGTATGTGTCAGATAATTTCAGTTACTGCTAACTGATTTTCCTGCCTCCAATTCATTAACGTCCAAAGTATGGTATATGAGCCCATTCACAATTTAGCCCAACCCGCTTCGTTTTCCAGCATCATCCCTGATCCTCCTTCCCAAGCATCACTCTGCTCCAGGCACACTGAACCATTCTGTAACACATCTCAGGTTTAGGTCATGACCTTCTCTTTTTCATCAGATGTACTATGTGTTATTGACTATGTCAAAGCTGGGATTGTTTCATAGGAGGTGAAGGAATCATCTTTTATCATTGAGAAGCGGGAATTGACTCAGAACACAATGACATGGTGTATTGATGCAAGCATTTTAATCACAACTAACAATTACAATTAAGATGAATTTAAACTCACTCTGATAGTTATGATCTATTGCCTACATACTTGGGAAGACAGACATTATAAATGAAAGGATGCAGGGTGGATAATTTCAATTTTACTGGTAGTTCATTGAAGGTAGGCTGTTACTTTACTTTTATCCTGTTTGCAAATTTCATGAGAGGACCAGTCAATCTGTACCTTTAAACAATGCAGGTTGACTTACCTGATGGGACAGACCTGCTTCTGGTCTCATTTTCCAATGGATCCTGGGCTTGGGACCAACGTTAGAGTTCTCTTATATTCTTCATGAAGGATATGTCAGTTGGTCACACATACATCTGAATCTCAACTATTGTCGTTGTCATTGCTACTGTCTTTTAATGACTAATATTAGGTTATTACCACAGCAGACTCCAGCCTTTAAAATATAGCTTAGACAAGTTGACTGATATTACTCATTCCCACATTGATGCTGATTAACCTGCTCTATGTTTTACAGTAGCCCCAACTATGATAAATAACACTGACCTTTCAACCAAATGCGCCCTTTTAGTTTACTTGACCCCCGCAAGCTTAGCTCTAGACAAAGAATTAATTACCCTTTTGCTGTGTACACAAATCACTTTTTAAATGCCACCATTACATCACAAATCTCATTACATAAAGTTAATTATTTACATGTCTGAATTCAAGGTTTGACTGTTTAGAGCAGGTATAATGACCTGCTCTATAAATTCATTATTATGTATTTTCAGTGACTCACATAGTTCCTGATATACAATAAATAAAAAGTAATATTGCTTATATGAAATTGATTCTTAAATTTTATAAATATGGCTGAAAATCTAGAAGAAATAGTTCTTGACCCATCAAAATTATTCAAAAGTCATTGAAATTCATCACCTCCACTCTTCCAGTTTCACTTAAAAATACCTTGGATGAAGAAAGTATTATTAATATTATTCAATATCAACGCTTGAGCACATGTGTTTTCAGTGTCCTTTTATTATGCTGGGTGATAAAATAGCATGCATAAAGCACCTGTGTTCCATGATGAAGGATGATGGTTGTCTGAAGGAATGGCAAATGAGCGATTGCTTAAACCATGAACTAAACTGGCCACACTTTATGGACTACCATTTTCATTTGAAAGAATGAATGATGGACAAACTATAGTTATTCCCACATGGGTACTTAGCAGGCTTTATTCGCCCAAAATGAATAAAGCACACCTGGCAAACAACTGATATTTTGCCAGTGATAAAAATTGAGCTTCTAAGCAAAAGTTCAAATTTTGGGAAACTTTTAACTGTCAACATGAACTTGAGAGTTTCTCAATTGATTCCTAGAGAGAATAGTTGTGATTGATAAGTGTACATTTTTTGCCACTAATGAAATATTTCAACATTTGGAAGATCTGCATAGCACAGTAAGCCAATATTTCCCAAATGATCATATTACAAAATCTAGCAAAAAAGGGCAAGAGGTCCTTTCAAAATATGAAATAGATCAATAGATTTTAATGTAACTAAGCACGAAATGTTCACTGATAAAACTTCAGATTACGCATGGCAACTATCCTTTAGGAAATGAGCACTTCCTGATTTAGTTATGTACAAATACAGTATCCAATACGTTTTCCAACTTCTCCTCTGTGTGCCTGATTCATGATCTGTACCAACCAGGCAACCTAGAGCAACAGGCTGTGTGCAGAGCAGATGTGGAACCTGCTGCCTTCTTAAGCCAGATATATTTTTAATTGCATAAAGGTAAAAAGAATGTTACTCTTCTTACAATTTTTGTTTGTTTTGGAAAGTAAAATTATTTTTCATAAAAGAATATATGTATGGAAGTATGCAATGAATGTATTTTGCTGAAAGGGGTGTTTTTAATGTCTCCATTTTAATTTCCAACACACTATATATCAAACTATATAACCCACGAACACAAAAGCACTTTGGCATCTGAGTAAACTAATAAGAGTGAAGGAGAGGCCTGTGTCTAAAAATGTTTAAGAACTGCTGGCCTAGTGACTGGTGGACTCAGCTTTGTGGCTGGTCCCTTAACCTGTTGGCCGGTTCTAGCAGAGTAGTGCTTGGCCTTCTTGCATCATAGGTTTCTGTGTAGATGGGCACCTTCCAGGCTCTGTTACCCAGATAAGACACCACACACAGCCTTTCTGAGACTTAGTTTCCTCTTCTGCAAATGGAGGATTAGTAGTGGTTGGGATATACTGAAGATTCTTTAGGGCAACACATGTGAAGCATGTGTACCAATACCTGGCATACAGTAAGCATTCAATAGTTGTTAGTTGTTTCTTTGTTTGTTGGTATTATATTAAAAAGAGGCAGTAAAGAGTACTGACTTAAGTTGTGTGTTTTTAGGGCCAGACTACCTGGGTTCAAATCCTGTATTCTCTACTATTAATTCTGTAACCTTGAACAAAATAGTGGTCTTCTCTGTATCAATTTCCTCATCTTAAAAACTGTTATGACAATAGAAACCACCTCATATGGATTTATAAAGCATTTAGAATGCTATCTTGTGTGTGCAAGTATCCACTACATCGTGGTTATTATAATTATAATCTTTCCTTGTGTGTCATTGTGCAGAACCTCTGTCTCACCCATTTCCTCTGGGTCTACAGTCTGACTCCCTGAAACCTGTATATTGACACAGAGTTCCTGGTTGTTTCTGTTGTGGTTAGATTCTCTGTAATCTTGCAACCTGCTGGTTCGTCTAACTCTCCTTTACTACCTACTCTCAGTTACAGCTTTCCTCTATTCATGGACTTCTACCTGTTACTTCTGCCAAGAGTTCCTGAACACAGTGCTCTGCTCCATCACTGCTTCTGGTTGTTTGCGGTTGGGGTTTTTGTGTCTCTCAATACAGGCAATGGGGTCCTGGTTTAACACCTATCAGGGCTAACCAAGTCCAATTCCACTCAGTATTGTGTATGTATCTTTTAAGGAAAGGGAAGTCAATTCTGTATATGTGTGTTTATGTGTGTGTATAGATGCTTAACAGAGTAAAAACCATAAGCTCCACTCATCCAGAAAGTTTACATAGGATGAACAACTCATTCCACTAACAATGCATTACTTCATTAACTTTAAAAAATTCAATTAAGTTTAATTTCAACTATTGTAATAAGATCTTTAGCCCTCTTTATTTTAAGCTTATAAAATTAATCTTAATTTATAGAAGGAAAATATGCACAAATTTTTAATCATAGACTTCAAGAATTGGAAATTTATTCTTAGTATCATTTTCTTATATATATTTCACTGATAAAAAAACACACCAAGGTTTTAATTGTTCATTTTTTAACAAAAATATACATTCTAGAAGTATGAAACCTCAGAAAGGTCAGTCTGTCCATGTTTCTTAAATACCAATAGGTTGATTAAACATCTAAAGTATAATTTAAGAGTGATATTGACAATTATTTACAAAAAAAACCTATATAACTCTACCTCAGGGTCAAACTGAAATTTACATAATATATATTTTTAAACACAACAATCAATAATGCATATTTGTTATGTTAGCACTTAGCCTAATGATTAACATTAATGGTAGTTTCCTTTGCTGAGTATTTTATATTAATTATATCAATTAATTTAGTCATTTAATAAATATTTGTTGGAACATCTATATACCCAGGATATAGTGATAAACAAGATAGACAAACTTCCTTCAGTGGGAGAGACAAATATATCTTATTATAACTCAGGCTCAGAAGAAAAGTAAATAGAACAAAGGTCGAGGGTACGAAGGATGAGGATAGATACTCTCTCAGAATGAATGTTCAGTGGCAAGAAATCTCAATAAAGTAAGGGACAGGGCCATGAAAAAACCTGGGGAAACAGTGGCCAGAGAGAAGGACCCAAATCCACAAATGTTCCAACAGGGAACTGGCTTAGTTTCACCTTGGGTCTCCTGTATTCAATATTTCAACTCTTTGAATTGGGAACTATTATCATTCCTTTTCACACATGAAGATCAGAAAGGATAAATTATTCTTGAAGACCTCATGTTTAAAAAGTATTAAAATCCAGATTTGCCCACAGTAATCTGATTTCAGAACTTGAGTTGTTAACCATTTGATGGGAGTGTTTATCAACAAACTATGTCAGTTACAGGACTCCATGATTCTAGCAGCCGGCCTGTGATTATATATCCTTCACGACAAACTACAAGAATCTAATAAAACATGCATCATAAAAAATTTGATTTCTTATGATTTGCAAGTTTTTAAATTGGGAAACCAGATTTGAATGCAGATTATTTTTAAACCAATTAGTATAAAATATGCAAATCATGGCTAAGATGTCTTTATAATATTCTGTTAAGAACAAAACAACAGACGGATACTTACATTTCTAGCCATTATTTTTAAGAAGTGATCCACTGAGGAGTTTTCATAAAGCCAGAATAAGAATCTCAGAATACAAATCGGGGTTCATGCTATAGGTGGACATTAAGTGGCTCCAGCAACAAAATGTAGAAAACTGCAGGGAGCCAAGCAACAAAGCATGGACATTAGCATGCCCCACAGGAGAGCAGGGTGCAGGACAAAAGCAATTGTTTCAGAAGCTATGATTTACTCTCACCCAGAGATGCCAGGCCCATCTTATCCACACACATCCACACACCTGCTCTGCCTTTATCACAGCTCCACCTCCTTCTCTCCAGTTTCTCAAGCGCCTTGTTGTGTTACTGCTGTTGTTTTTGCTGGTTGGCATTCTATTTTTCCCCCTGTCTTCTCTTGCTGCCTTTCTGTCTTTCCCACTTTCTCTTTTCTCAAGGACCTCTTGCAAAGCTCTTATTTGGCCATAACTCAGGATTGCTGCTATGGCCCCAGATAGTAACTAGCATGCTCCTTCATGGGAATTTGTGTATCTGTGTTTATGTGAATGAGTGTTTGTGACTGATGAGTTTATAATCAATAAAATCCATGGCAAAATTAGAATTTTTGGCCCAGCAGTAATTTTCTCTTATTATCTCTTGCACTTACAAATAACATTTATCATATCTGACAGAGGGGAAGTCATAATCATTGAATAAAAGCTGAGAAACATTTCAATTAATCAATCCAATACACTTGCATCAAGTCCCTAGTAACTTAAGTTCTCAAGGGGTAATAACAAGCTGATAAAAATAAGCATTACTCTAAAGGAACTGAAGTAAAGTGAGTGACAAGATGTCACAATGAACTAAGACAAAACAAATGCTTTTAATTTGTAGAACTGCTGTACAGGAAATGCAAAGCTGAGGAAATGACTCTAAGAATAGAAAAGGCTTCATACGTAGATAATATCTACAGAATTTTCTCTCTGCTCCCTTTGTCATTAGTTTCCTTAGCAAATGCTTCTTAAATTTTTACAAAAAGGTTTACTGATGGTCTCCAAATGCAGAATGTGGAAGAATGCTAATAGCCAGAAAGGGATAAAAATAAGGGAATAACTTCCTTAGAAAGAAGGTTAGCTAGATGGGTCATTGCCTCAAATCCAATCAATCCAAAGGTCTTTGGAAAGCCAAAAATGAGCTCAGCGAGGTGCCCCAGGTCTGACAAGTATCCATTTGTGGCAATTTCCAGAGAGCCAGTAAGCTGGAAGGGAATACCAGAGGGCCAGTAGCAAATGTTATTGATTTGTTTTCCTTTGTGTGGATCAGAAACTTTTGACAACACCAACAAATAAACAAACAACAACAAACACAAGTCAACAAACCAAAGGAATCATTCTTCTTTGGCTATTGAATTACAGGCAAATTTCAGAGCTTGGATATCAGGATTATCTTCTGGATCTTTTCCCTAAAACATCTACTGACTCTATTGCCAACTGCTCTTCTACAAGAACAGCGCCACAGCCTGACTGATGTCTCCATATTCTCAGACAATGATGATCTTTTATCCTTGCCTTGTGCTTGTTTATTCTCTTTCCCCAGACTTGCTTCTCTGTATGTCACTTGTCTATCTCTCTTTCAATGCCCATCACATCACTCCTCTTTCCTTTTTGACTCTATAGATCCCTCAAGGATTCTTCCCCTCTTCCATTGTCTCTAAGAGAGAATATATTTATGTCATATTTGACACACTACTTTATTTCTTTCCCTGGTTTTAATGCTGGTTAGCATAATTTCTGATAGATATTCAATATTTAACAAGTGTTAAGTCCACTCTTCCTCAAACGAGGTTGGGTCATCTATTCATTGAGAATAAAGTACAAATCAAAAAGTCTTAATTCTTCCTCAATTGCTCAAAACAACTACCACTATTCCATTCTAATGATATATCAGTGATGAACTTCTGTTGAATTGGTTAATATTTTTTAAAATTATGTTTCTAAGGCAAGCCAAATGGCATATGTTGTATGATCTCAAAAACTTATTTTATATGTTTAGGGAAAGAAGACAGCTATTAGTACATATTGGTGGCTTTTCTTTTTCTTGCTAATCATTTTATCTTTTATGTCACTAGTTACAAAGAAGAATGTCTTTGTTTGCTGAGGTGCATCATGGGGGGAATAACACCTGCGAGGTAAATGCATGTGGCACCCAGCATTGCTACTGGCACTAGGCATCGCCAGGTGCCAGGCACGGCTATTCATCATCGGCCCTGGAAAACACACTGCAGACAAGGTTCGCTTTGTGCTGTGGATATGCCACCTATTTCTGAAACAAGACTGCAGTACTTTTTATACCATGGTCCTAACGCCAGAATAGACTATTTTCTTTGCCCTGTAACTGCTATTTCAAATAAAAGATAAGGGACTATATACATTTTCCAGAACTTCAATAACAGAAAATCTAGCATGATGTGACTGACTTTAAACAAAACCATCAAGCCAAACATTAGGTAATGAAACAAAGAGAAATAAAGTGGAAGAATGGCCACTGAAGGCATCAGTAAAATACAGGCTAGCCATATAATCAACATGAGATGAAGGGCCAGTGCCATATTATGGTTTTCTTGAAGTCATATTTTATGCACATGAAACATAACCATCTTTAGAAGGATATCATAAGATTCAGGGGCCAGAACAGGAAATGTAGGAATGGTCTTTATGAATAGTACTCATTGGGAGCAGAATGTTCAATACTCTTGTCTGAGGTTTCATGAAGGGAATAATAGAAAGACTTCTGCTTCTAAGTCTTTAAAAATGAAAAGAAATTATTGCAAAAATTTAGCAATTACATTTTACTGTTTTGCATTTTTAAGTAAATAAAAAAATGTCCAAGTTATATAAAATGTATATAATAGGTGAGAGCCAGCTGGTGCTGTGGAAGTTAAGGGTGAGGGGAAATCATGTTGATCCTCATGGACATAGTGCCTACTGGCTCATTTGACAGCTAATATCTGTGCTTTAGGACAAGCATATCCTGGTATGAGCCAATCCTTATTAAAGGATTTGTGAAGCCTTGTTCCTTGCTTTCTCTGTTGTTTTTTTTTTGTTGTTGTTGTTGTTGTTTTTTTTGTTTGTTTTTTTTTGCAGTGAGTCACATCTAAACAGATGGAAGATAATAAAATCTTATTTCTACCTTTCTTCTTCTCCCTTTCTGATTGTTATTAACATGTCAAAACATTGACTGCCTGGAGCTTCATGTCTTTTTCTAGCTCTTTATCTCTCTCTAGGACAGGTGCTAATGAGTAACAAAATGAGAAAAAGCAGAACATCAGGAGAGTAAGGACTCACATTTCACACAGAAGATAATCAAACCCTAAATAAGTATAAGCTGATATCAAAAGAGTGAAAATGTCTATGAGTTTCCATAATTACTTTTTCTAAAACGGGAATAGTATTTCAATTCCTGTGATATTTAACACTTCAGGTTCAGATCCTTTTGGGGGAAAAATATTTACTGGGTATTTCAGAACTGAGGGCTTATTCAAATAGGACTTTAAAAAAAATAAGTCAACATATATTCATGCTGAAAATAATTTAACTATTCTGAAACTAATTCTACTCTTTTTTTCTCAACTACTCATTTGGTATCATATGTGTTCCCATAAGACTTATTATTAAACTAGAGGCCCGGTACATGGAAATTGTGTAAGAGTACGCCTTCCTTCCCCCAGCTGCCAGCACCGGGCTTCCCTCGCAGCCCAGGCTTTGTCTGGAAGGTCATCCGGTCTAATTAGCATATCACACTTTTATTGTTATAGATTAATTCATATTATAAAATATTGGTAAAATCTTTATCTTTTTAGTCTGAAGGGCAACAGAATGAGAACCCCTACCCTGCCAATAAATATATTACTATGAATAAGTCAAATGACCTCTCCAAATTTCTATTATCTTATATATTACATGATAAACTAGTTTTAGTTAATCCCTAGATTTACATCTCCATCTAACATTTTGGTATCTCTTTCCTTTGTATAATTATTAACCACATGTAGACAAGAAAACTATCATCAAAAATAAATTTTAGAACAATTTCTCTGAAATTAACAGTCATATTTGGAGAAAGGACCTCTCTTCAGAACATTCAAAATCCAACATGCTAACACATTGTTGAAATTCAAACCGCAAATCAGCCCAGTTACTGTGGCTCAGTGATTGAGCTCCACCCATGAACTAAGAGGTCACCAGCTTGATTCCTGGTCTGGGCCCATGCCCAGATTGCAGGTTCAATCCCCAGTAGGGGGAGTGCAGGAGGCAGCTGATTGATGATGCTTATCTCTTATCTCATAGATATTTCTATCTCTCTATCCCTCTCCCTTTCTCTCTCTCTAAAAATCAATAAAGATTTTTTTTTAAGAGCAAATCTGCTGGGTAGGGTTCCTAAGCTTTGGCACTACTGACACTTTGAGCTTGATAGTTGTTTGTGTGGAGAGGCGGCTGTCCTGTGCATTGTAGAAAAGATAATATTGGAACAATGACCAAAGACATGAAAAGTTAATCATTCAAACTACAAGGTCATAGGAATGTAATAACCATCTAATATATCCATCTTTGTTAGGTGTTTGCAGCATCTTCATTTACTACTGATTCTGTTTTTGTTTTTGTTTTTAATATATTTTTATTGCTTTCAGAGAGGAAGGAAGAGGGAGAGAGAGATAAAACATCAATGATGAGAGAGAGTCATTGATTGGCTGCCTCCTGCACGGCCCCACTGGGGATCGAGCCCACAACTGGGGCAGGTGCCCTTGACAGGAATCGAACCCAGGACCCTTCATCCACAGGCCAATGCTCTATCCACTGAGCCAAACCAAGTAGAGCACTACCAATTCTGTTTCAATCTAGGTCTTATACAACTCAGAGTTTTAGGGCTCAAAACAATATATACATGGTGCCCCCCCAAAAATATACACACTTTCACAGCTGATAGCTCAATTTTGAAAATGAAATGTATTTATAATTATTTCACTGTCTTTATAATTATTTCAAGTGTGTGCATACATTTTTGGAACACTATATATGTAATATACATATATATATTCTCAGCATTGTTTGGGACTTATTTTTTCTCATTGAAACAAAATTTATTTTCCACTGAAATGAATAATTTGAAATTGATGATATTTACTTCCTCAAAGCAATTAACTTTTATTTAGCACTTACAATTCTCTGCAGAAGAGACACATCAGTCATGAACCAATCAAATACAGACAAAAGACAGCCTACTGTGTTTGATCAGTTTGAGGCAATGTTTAATTTAGACCAATCAACTATGACTCGGGGATAGCCTAATATTGCCATGGAGCAATTTTTTCTGCAGTTTTATAAACACATACATCCCCACAGGAATCAACTACCCGAACAAACTACAGACAATCCTCAGGTTACATCGGGTTCGACGTATGTCGTTTCGTGGTTACGTTGCCATCTCCCATTTATTTATATAAAAAAACAAGTTCCATCACTTTGAGGTATGTACATATGTGCTTTATGTTTTTTATTATTTATTTACCACAAGTAAAGGTCAGGAATTGTTATCTTTTGCCGGAGGCTAATTCCAGCATGTCATAAATGCAAGAAGTTTCATCAAAAGGTTAATGGAACCTTGAGGCTTCAGCAGGGCTGAATCATATGTTATTACCTACTGGAATGGCCAGGGCATTTCCCCAAACCTGAAAAGGATGCATAAATGATTGCTTGCTGCCAGACAGCTGAGGGCATTTCAATCTACACGTTATTGCCTCCTGCTGGCCAAACACCTGAACAGCTGAAGGCAATTCCCCCAATATGACAATGCCTACTGTATACTAAACCTTAATCTTTGATATGTATATCTGCTTTGCTTTAGGGCAATTTGTGTCAATAAAGAGCAAGGGGTCCAGAGACTCAGAGAACTTGGTTCCTACAGCTAAGCTCCTCTGGCTCCCCCATGGGTTACAAATTTATATTATATTTCTAGTCTTATTAATTTACGCTGTATGCCTTCTCTAGATTCCTGAACCTTTCCAGATGCTGGGAAAGACCACCAGCATTAATCTTTCTTTTAAATTTTTTTTTACTGTTTCACTTCATTCCTGCTTTGTATGTGCTCCATGTGAGTGATGTAGGTGCTTTTGTATGTGAGTTCTGACTCACGGTGAAAATAGCGTTATGTCGCGCCGTAGGAACAGATCTCTGATGTAACCCAAGGACCTACTGTATATGCAAACTCTATATGGAATCATCTGTTTACAGGGAACTCCATCTAAGGCAGCAGGATTCCATTCATAATCTCCAATAAAACTTCTCAAATCCTCTTTCCTTCTACAAGTGAAGAACTTTCACCCCCACAAGCACCCTCACCCCCTCTAGTCCCTCTTTCCTCTTCCCAATCTCCTCTGTTCCCTATTCCGACCCTCTTGGACGTTTTTCTCGGTCTTCCCTTCCTTCGGGGGTTAGATTCAGCAAGAGGCTGAGGAAAAGGCACTCATGAAGGTGACTTGTCAGGCAGGGTCCTCAGCCCGGGAGTGTTGAAGTCCCTCTGGACAGGAAGAAGGCCAAGAAAGGGTGCAGTCTCCATTTTCCGTGGAGACTCACATGGAGCTTTGCCGACAGTGTGGATGTGGGGTGAGAACGTGGGAGCCTGTATAGGCTGCATGGTCACAGGTTAAAGGCTATGTGGGGAAAATATCAATTCCCAGGCACTGGTGCAAAAGCATGTAGGGAATCCAAGAGCATGAAAATGGGAACGGATCCAAGAGCAGAGGAGAGGACTACAAGTGGGCTACACACCTCGCTTTTGCCCTTCCACCTGCAAACCATTGTCCTTTCCAGAGCCAGGACACCCTGCTCTCCGGGTGCTTCTCGGTTTATTTCCAATCTATCGCTCTACTTCTGCTCCACTCCCCCAACAGCCTGGGAATTGAACAAACAGATGCAGAGCTCTTCTTAGGGAAAACAGCTCTCCTTTCCTTCGTGTTAGGACAGAGAGGAGACGTTTAAAATCACATTCACAGGAACTTCAGTGTGTTCACTAAAGTTTCGGATTAACTGGAAACTCAGGAATCGAACTGAAATGGAAAAGAGGTACTATTTTCAGGGTGTGTTCAAGGTAAAACCAAACAGAAATGTATGCTGCCCTTGATTAGCTGCTTGGAACAGGGTAGGTCATTTTGATTTAGATTCTTCAAATAATTATCTAGAATTTCTAGTTAAATTTCTTTATATAGCCTTAGTGCATGGATGTACCTTCCCCAGCCTTTAAAAATAATAATAAAAAGTAGTAAAGAAAAGTAAAGATTAGCAATAAAAAGTTACAGAAAAAAATTAACCACTTCAATTTGAAGTAGACCTCCATTCCCGCAATACTAGTAAACACCACTGCATTTTATACTCTAGTTTCTCTTGTGAAAAGAGGAGAAATGTAACCGAATAATACCTAATTTTAAAATCCTTAAGTGAACGGAACTGAAATAAAAATTGTTTTCCTCTAATGAGAACAAATTGGTTAAAAGCAGCTCTTTTTTTCTGTTCACTTTTCAAAAACATTCTACCACCTAAAACTGGAATCTTACTTCTATTTAAAAGATTAAGTGAAAACATTTTTTTAACAGTACACAGAAAAAGAAGTGAGAGTGTAATCTTAATGTGATATTTTCCAAGTTTATTACTGAAAATGTGTCCAGCCATCTGGATTCTGGTCCTGCCTCTGTTGCTAACCAATGGTATGAGTTTGGACAAGTCACTTTAACTTCTTTATGCCACAGTGTTCTCAGTAATATTGTTAGTTGGACAAATACCACATGATCTCACTGATATGTGGAATCTAATGAACAAAATAAACTGATAAACAGAGACATGGATACATAGAACAGACTGACAGCTGTCAAGAGGGGAGGGAGAGAGGGAACTAGATGAAAGAAAATGAGGAGATTAGCCAAAGAACACATATGCATAACCTACAGACACAGACAACAGTGTGGTGATGGCCCGAGGGAAGGGAGGCGGGGGCTGGGTAGGCAAAGGGTAGAAAATGGGGCCATCTGTAATAGTATCATCAATAAAAGTAAAGTAAAATATATATAATTATATTAACTTTTCCCTCAATTCCTTTATATTCTGTTTTCTTTTGTTATTAACATCGGCTAAAACTTCTGAAAAATGTTGAGATGGGATTCATCCTTGTTCCTTGTTTATAAAAGAATATTTTCTGGTAGTTGAAAATGTTAATGCTTAATATCTATAATAATAAAAGTGTAATATGCTAATTATACTGGACAGCCAAACAACCTTCTGGATGTCCTTCCGGATAACCTTCCAGATGAAGCTGGGGCTGCCAGGGCCGAGGCAAGCGGCCGTGGCTGTGGGGGCCGAGCCCCTTGCACGAATTTCGTGCATCAGGCCTCTAGTACGATATAATTTGGAAAATAAGCTACTACATAAGAATTCCATATGGAACACTTTTTACAGTAGATGGTGCAGGAATGGAGGTGGAAAGTGAGAAGTTGGTGACTTGAGGCAATTCTCTCAGGCACCTGCAGTGTTGGGAGGAGGAGGAGGGAGAGGCCCGGTAGAAGTCAGGGACAGTCTCCTGTTGGGTAATCCATATGCAATGTCCTTACTGAACTCAACATGATTAACTGATTTCTACTGCTCCCAATCCTATCCTTTTTTTTTTTTAACATCCTCTCTGTATATTCTAATTTCGTTTGTATTGGTTATAATAAATATAAACATTTTACCAGGATTAAATATTGTACAAAATCATGATTTATGTCAACAGAAAAGGAAAACAGTGTCATTAACAAAAAAACTTAACAGAAAAGGTAGTGACTTATATATGTCATCAACAGAACAGTAAATTCTTAAGTACAAAATGTTCTGAGCTTGTATAATGGAATCTAAAAGATGTTTATATGTTTGAAAAACAAATACATACAATTGTAAGACATTTGCAACAAGCTCAGACCATTTTGGAAATGATTTTTCTAGTCTATCTATACAGGAAAAGGTTAGGATGACCAGAGGGTCAACAGAGATTCAATCATGATGATGGTTTTCCACAGATTTTGTATTTACAACACAGAGTACATATATAGGTGAATCGGAGAGAGAAAAAGAAAGAAACTCTACTAGGAAAAAACAAAGCTATGTGAGTTGATGGCCTACTTATACAAGTAAACTAGCCAATAATAAGTAATTTTAACTAAAATTCTTAACCAAAACCATGGTTAAAAAAACTTTGAATAAATAATTCTTTATCACAGTTTTTATAATTGGCTACTATATTGACCATGATTATTCCATCCAAAAATACTTTTGTAGAATCAGAATGAAATATTTGTTTGATTAAAAAGTACACTATCAAGTGACATCTACAAAGCATCCAATTAAAAAAGAAGGGGAAAAAAGTACAGTATCAGGAACCTTAAAAAACAATAATAATACCTGTGCACAAACCCATTAGGTAATGTTGTTTCAATAATTTTTTTGCTAGAAGAAATTTATTGTTATGCTTTTCCAGAAATAATGAAAGTAAATTTAATTAAAATGACCTATAGGCCTATACTTTCAACTCACCACTTCTCACTGGAATAATTCTGGTTAGATATCCTTTTAAAAATCAATAATTTAAACAAAATAAGAGTTCCACTTAAAGGTCTGTTTTACAAAAACAGCTGTTCCCCAATACTACTGTCATTTAAAATGCAGACAGAAAAATAAGCAAGCCTTACTAAATAAAATAATCATACTTGCTCTGGCCACAAAACAAATCTAAGGCCATGGCTCAGTGTACCTGGGGACAACTGACCTATTTTATATAAGAATATCACTGAGCTTATATTGCATTCAGTCAAGGATGACGGATAAACTCAAAGAGGAAATGTAAATTGTTCTATTCAAAACAATCCTAGTGTTAGAGCAACAGAGTGCATCTGTATTAGCTCTACACATAGGAAATCATCCAGGGAAGATGCTGAAAATGAACTCACCTCAATTTGGGAAAGGTGACAAACTTCTGAAGCAAAACAGCAATAACTCAACATAACTTATCTGGAAATATCCACTGAGAGGTAAAATGGGAATGCAAATATGGATAAACCAGTATTTGTAATTTATTTACTTAAGAGTTTTATTTGTAGCATCTATGGGTTTTTCAAAAAGATGTGACAGAATGTGTGAAAATAATTATTTTCTGGCGTATAAGGAGGAAGTAGAAAAAGGACAAATAGAAAGTCCTCCCAGGCATCTATAAACAACACAAATCCCTCAGGATGAGTCTTAGACCAGTTTCACCTGGTATTTCATAAAGATTTCCAGTTCTTTTAAATAGTATTAAACTCCCAAATAGTTGATTGTCATGGAAATCTTCAGGTTAATGTAAAAGACTTCAGGTTAATGTAAAAAAATCAAAGTGGGTAAAAAATTAGTAGCTTGTTTTCAATCTTTTTATGATATGTTTGCCAAGTTTATTACAAAACCTACTTGCAATGAATTGGGTTCCAAAAAAGGAGCTAAACCAAAGAATTGCATTTTTAAAGTCAATGTAAAGCTCAGGATGTTGACTAAACCATCAGGGTAGGAGTGTTGACTCAATGCCTATAAGAGGGAAATCAATAACGCTAGCCATTGAACAAAAGCTTGCTAGAAGAAAAACAAATTTGCTGATGTACCACTGTACAGAGCCAATACTTGTTCGTGCTTGCATATCTTTGTTTTGTCCTGGTCACTGGTCCTCAGAGAAGCTATATTTTTAAAGAAATAGCCCTGTTCCCTATAATTTTAGCGAATTATAGGGAACAGGGCTAAAGGGAGGGATGCAGTATAGCTCAGAGCTTAATCAATTATGTAAAGGACCACAGAAGTATAAGAAGGGAGTTACACTTAAAGGAAAAGTTAAAGCCCCATACAAAATGCTATTTGTTGTTTTTGGTATTGCTCCCATTGTTGGTGGTAGAAGTGGTTTTTGGTTTGGCTTAGTTTGGATTTTTTTTTTATTCATCCTTTTCTAAAATCCTACGATCCAAGCAGGTGACATAATAGAACAATATTTACTTTTTGTTTTTTTTTAAATTAAAAATATTTAATTTGAGTAACTTTTGCCTGGCGAGGGCTTTCCTGCTCCCTAAACTGCCCCACTCTGTACTCATGAGGGGACAGGAGGGACAGATTAGACCACCTCCTCAATGGACCGTAGGTAAAAATCTCTTTCCTTTCCTTCTGGTACACTGTTACTTGGCTTCATTTCTACTTGGCTCTTCTGACTGTTATTATCAAGTGTGAGGTTAGGGTCTGAGTACAGAGGAAAAAAAACATGGAGCCCTGATCCCGAATTTCAGGTTGGATCGAGAGTTAGAATGAAAAGAGCAATCAATTTAGCACAGAGAGGTTTGAAGCCATGTCTCCAGCTAGTAATTTGGCAATTTGTCTGGCTGTTTCTTCTCCTCACATCCCTCCTCTCTGGCACCAAGGCAGCTATGAGCAACTGGTTGAGGATTCTAGAAATTAAGATTTTTGTCCATCTCAAATATAGTTTCATCTCCTTAGGAATAAGAAGGAGACACGTGAAAATAACTTTTATGCTGCAAATAACAGTCTAGGATAAAATGATAGAATATTTTATAATTATACTGGTTCTGATGTGGTAAATATAAAATGCTAAAGGGGATAGCTCAACCTTGAGTTGAGTTTGAAAGCCAAAACAGCTTCAAGCAACAACAAATGTCACCTCAACATTAGTTCATTTTGCTCCATTCCAAGGCAAGATGTGAGGGAGTGATTACTGAGTCAACCTTTACCTACAGAGAGTTGTTTAGTGACGGTGGTTCCCTTTATTGTCAGGTGTGAAGCCTGTGGCCATGTTGGAATTAGGATCTTGATTGACAATGGTTGGACAGAAAAGGATCATATTGGAAAGGAATGAACTCAGTACAGGAAATCCACTCTTGCATTGAAAAATCGAAAAAATCATTCAATCAATTATAAATATGCCACATTCTCATATCACTTATCACTGGAAACATCCCAAACTCTGAGGGAGAAATAAATAAATTACAATTTTGGAGATACACATTTTTTGATGATTTCTGAACTCAAGAATTCACAACTCAGATAGGAAGACAAGATTAACAGGCATGAAATAATGACAAATAAGATGCAAAACAGTTCTGCCTGGAGACAGAACAACGATTTCCAAATGCCAGTTGACCCTTCAACGCTGCTGCCGCCAGACTTCCCCAGACTATATGTGCAAGAATATAAGAGAAAACATATGCAGATTTCTTTAACTCAGTAAAAACACATTATATAGCACATCTCCAATAACAGCTTGGATTAACAGCTCTTTACATATTTCCTATCTAAAAAGGAGAGTTTATCAGAGGTATACAGTGGCATCCTACCTAATGAAAGTAAAGGCTGAGCCATCAAACCATGGGAAGTGCACAGGGGGATCCATTTAAAGCTTAGGGAAAATAGAAAACAGAATTCATAATTACCATTTCATTTTTATGTGATTGGAACAATTAAGGTCTATCTCTACACAGGTTTGATGATTATAATGCATATTGTTGTTTACTATATATTCACAATGCTGTTCTTTGTCTCTCTGGGACTTACTACTACTAGTTCCCTTAAACAATGCCTGATAGTTGTGCTAACTATCACTACTACAATGGCAATCATATGACAATATATAAATATATTAAATCAACATTATGCCTTAAATTTACACAATGTTATATGTTAAATATATTTTAATTAAAAAAACATCGAGTGGCATTAAAGTGCCCCCCCTCTCCTTGCCTCCCTCCCTCCTTCCTTCCCTTCCTCTCTGTCTCACTCTCATCTCTCTCTCCTTAGCTCCAGCTGCTGTTTAAAAAAGAAATTGAGGACCACGTACAGTGTCATCATTCAAAGCAGGTTTTCAAAGAACAAAAGGTTGCTCATCAGGAAGGTAAGGATGATCAGTAAATAAAACTAACATCCAGCTTGGGGGGGGGGATAATAAAATCTAGCAAATTAAACATATCAGTCAATTGTACAGCATATTTTAGATGTCAGAAATATTAAAATGTCAAAAAAAGACATCTTAGATTTTAAAAATATATTTACACTAAAGATTGTGATGCACACAGAGTATTCATGGAGGAAATGAGGAAATAAGATTGAACTCTGACCCTTGAGAGATGGCAGAATTTACTAACTGAGCTAAAAACGTAGGGAAGTACAATAAAATACAGTGCAGAAAGTATATTTTGTTTAGGGGCATTGAAGAAATTTTTCAAAATAAATTTGTTGCTCCTTCCCCCCCCCCCCCCATTTGATAATGTGTTTCATAGCTAAGAGCAATTCCCAGTGGAAAATAGAGGCAGTATATTTGGAATTAGAAAGTGTGCTGACTCCATTATTTACTGGCTTTGTATACTGATTAGTTAACTAATTTCTTGGGTTGTCAAAACTGATTTCTGAAAAAGTACTACCTGTTACAGAAGGAAGATGGGGAAAAAAATGGAGGTTATTGCTGATGTGAGTTAGAGTATTGATATTGAGAGAGAGAGAAATGTATCGCAAAACCAGAAATCAAAGAGAACAGAATGAGTGGTCATAACCAAAAAAAAACAAAAAACTGTCATTCATTAAGCTGTTAAACAGTAGAAATTTTAAATGTCGTCAAATTTGGCACTTTTTAGGTGGAAATATTCCAAGAAATACTCAGTTCGTTAGTGTAAAATCAATGCAGATGTCAAACATCTGATGGTGGAAAAGCAGTATTATTTTTAGCTTTAACTCAGACTCTTTTGGAGAAGTGAATTGATGTTTACATACAAAGGCATATGTTCACATTGAATGTTATTGTGTTGAGGAGAAAAGAAGACAAATATTTTAAGGTAAAAATCTTAAAGCCAACAAAAATTGGAAACAAATAACATTCATTGCTGAATTCCCAAAGATTATTCAACACAAACAAGATATTTAATATGTGTGAAATTATATTAACCAGAAGATACACCAACTCTAAGAAAATTGAAAATATTTACTATAAACATATACTTTTTAGTTCTACCAAGAAAGTCTAATATAATATACAGTAGAAATAAACCTGAGTATAATTCACAGGGTACATATTTCTGCATTGTACATGTAACTAGACTATGTATTCTTAATTTAATCTGTTACAAAAGCTCTTAATTTCTATTAAGTTCCCAGCTAACCAAAGAGTAAACTATATTAGCATGTCAAATGCTGACATTTAAAACATAAGTTCCTTATTACAAGGAAAAAAATGAACTTACATGTGAGACTGGAAATAAAAACTGCTTTCTTGTTGCAATTTCAAGATTGTTGAAAAGACTGCCCAAATCAATCTCCATGTGTTTATAGGTACCTATACTTCCTATATAGGGTTTATACTCCTTCAGTTAAACCCATCTGGAAATACTAATATTTTGAGAAATGATCAAGTAAAAATCCTTCAGAATAAGGGAGTTTCAGATTAGAATGGTTATTACCAAAATTTCAAAAATGGAGAACAGCAACTCTTGTGCACTGTTGATGGAAATGGAAATTGGAGTTTCCTCAAAAAACTAAAAATAGAACTACCATATAATCCAGCAATCCCACTTCTAGCTATATAGACCCAAAAACTATGAAATCTGTGGCTCAAAGAAATATCTGCACTTCCATGTTCATTGCAACATTCTTCAAAATAACCAAGATATGGAAACAACCCAAGTGTCCATCAGTGGATAAATGGATAAAGAAGATGTGGTAAATATATTTATAATGGAATGTTGTTCAGCTTTTAAAAAAGAAAATCCTGCCATTTGACATTATGCTAAGTGATATATGCCAGACACAGAAAAAGAAACACTGCATGATCTCTCTTCCATGTGGAATTTAAACAGAGGCGTCCTGGAAGTAGAGAGCAGAACAGTGGGTGCCAGGCAGCGGAGCCAGGTGAGGAGATGCTGGTCCAAGGGTACAAAGCTTTGCTTAGGCAAGTTCTGGGGACCTGGTGTTCAGCATCGTGACTACCGCTAACAGTACTCTATTGCATGTTTGAAATTTTCTGAGAATGTTGATCTTAAATCTCAACACACATACACATACACATGGCAGGTATTTCAAGGTGGTGGATAAGTTACTTAGCTTGACCGTGTGGTTCTTTCCACAATGTATAAATATATTAAAGCATCCAGTGGCACACTTTAAATCTATACATTTTTATATACCAAAGATTTATCAAAACATTTTTTAAAATCTATCATAATAAAAGCGTAACATGCAAATCAACCGAACGACCAAATAGCAGAATGATTGTCTGGACGACCTAACGGATAACCACGCTATGACATGCACTGGCACCAGGCCAGCCAAGGCGGGTGTGATGTGATTGGTCAGGGGGACCCCGCCATCGCCCCACAATCACCCCCGCAGAGGGAGGCCCAGGCCACCGGTCGCGGGGTAATCAATCGGGGGGGGGGGGCTCTACAATAGCCCCAAAGAGGGGGAGGCCCAGACCACCCTCTGCAGGGTGATTGATCAAAGGGCTCTGTGATCAATCACCCCAAAGAGGGAGGCCCAGGCTACCCCGGCAGCACTATGGTGGGTGGGCAAAGCCTACCTCTTTGGGGCAATAGATCTCGGAGCCCCACAATGGATTGCCCCACAGAGGGAGGCCAGGCTATCTGGCCAGCAGCGCTGTGGCCGGTGGGTGGGGCCTCCCTCTGTGGGGGCAATTGATTGCAAGGCTTCCAGACTGCAAGAGGGTACAGTCCGGGCTGAGGGCCCCCCCCCCAAAAGTGCACGAATTTTATGCACTGGGCCTCTAGTATAATATAATTTGAATGGGAAAGAACAAGAGGATTCTGGGGTGTAATATGGAAAGAGAAACAGGTAGAAATGAGGAGTGACTTCTAGGAGAATATTGCTAAGCCTTATTCAATACCTACACAGGACCTTAGGAAATAGGTTGAGAGGGGAAAAGGAAGTTGCCAAAGACTGCAGGGTACAGTACAAGTTTTAAAACACTCAGAACAATCACACCTAAATATATTGTTAGGACTATACATCTGTGACAAAACTATTGTTTAAAAGAAAGGGAATAATCAAGCAAAATTTAGTTTTGTTGTTACCTGAGGGAAGTTGGCAGAGCACATAGATAGTGTCACTATTATTGCCAATAAAATCAATCTTAAATTGGAAGGTGGATTCCCAGGTGGTTATATTAATTTCACGCTTCATAATTTACACATCTGTTCCATAAACCCTTGGATATGCATCAGATATTGTCTAATTTGAAAGGAGCACAAAAGGCAATAATTGTCATATTTGTACATTTCTGAGGGCTGGTGCCAGGTTAAGGAAGGCTTTCTGTGTGCATGGGTATTAGAAAGAGGTCATACATTTCATTGATTTCTTTATATTAATGAGTCAGCTCCCAGGCAGAGGACAGGAGGTGGTGCCACAACAGAAGGCTGGGAAAGCTGTCCGGAGGTAGCCTGGTAGGAACTCTGACTGGACACACTGACCATCTGAAAACAGAAGCAGTCCAACAAGTTGAACATACAGATCTAGTGGGAAGATACAACTCATCCAGGTGAACAGTGTGAGAACAAGACAGTAGCTAATTCAAGCAAGAAGTCACGTTGCAAGAAGACAGACATAATATAGAGGCAATTTTGAGGTAAAAACAAAAACAAAAAGTTAATCTGTCAAGAAAATGAGAAGACAAGCCACAGACAGGGAGAAATATTTGCAAAAGACATACTTGAAAAAGTAATATTATCCAAAATATACAAAGATCTCTTAAAACTCCTCAATAAGAAATAAACAACATGATTAAGAAATGGGCAAAAGACCTAAACGGACACCTGACCAAAGAAGATAAAAAGATGAGAAACAAGTATATAGAAAGATAATAGACATTACATGTCATCAGGGAGTTGCAAGTTAAAAAAACATTGGGATACTACTATACACTTATTAGAATGGCCAAAGTCCAAATCACCGACAATACCAAATGCTGACGAGGATGTAGAGCCATAGGAACTCACATTAATTACTGGTGGGAATGCAAAAGGATGCAGCCACTTTGGAGGACAATTTGGCAGTTTCTTAAAAGACTAAACAGACTAAATTATACATCTTATCATAAGATACAGCCATCACCCTTGGTATTTACACAAATGAGGTGAAAAACTTATGTCCACATAAAAACCTGCACAGTGATTTTTATAGCAGCTCTTTTCATAATTGCCAAAACTTGCCAAAGTTTCATAATTGCCAAAACTTGGAAGCAACCAAGAAGTCTTTCAGTGAGTGTGTGAAAAAACAAACTTTGGTGCATCCAGACAACAGAATAAATGAGACATCAAGTCATGAAAAGAAATAGAGAAACCTAAAATGCATGTTACTAAGTGAAAGAAGTCAATGTGAAAAGGCTACATACTGTCTGATCCCAACTCTATGGCATTCTGGAAAAGGTAAAACTATGGAGAGAATAAAAATATCAGTGGTTGCCAGGCATTGTGGCAGGAGGGAAGGAAAGGATGAATTGGCAGAGTGCACAGGATTCTTAGGGCAATGAAAATAGTCTGTATGATACAATAATGGTGAATCATGTTATTATATATTTTTCAAAACCCATAGAACATCCAACTCCAAGAGTGAACCCTAATGTAAACTCTGGGCTTTAGGTGGTAATAATGTGTCCACGTAGCTTTATCAATTATAAGGGATGTATCACTCCATTGGGGATGCTGAGAGTGTGGCAGGCCACACCTGCGGGGAGGTAGGAAGTATATAGGAGCTCTCTGTACTTTCCACTCAATTTTGCTGTAAACTTAAATCTGTTCTTAAAAAGAGTATTTTAAAAAATTAATCTGAAAGTGCTGAAGCTTGGGAAATTTCAGGCAGTAGGAACTTAAAGAATGGGAATATGTTTGGCATCAGAAACACAGATAAGCAATCTGCACAAAAGATTCAGATAAAAGTAGATTTTAATACTAAGTCAACATTACTATATCCAGCAAGGAAACACATTTTAGTCTGTAAAGAATCAGACTTAAAAGGTAAGAGCATCTAAAAGAAAGTAGGTGAGCTGTGTTTTAAAAATAATTAGATAACTAATTGAGCTCAAGTAAAAAAATATATGTGGGCATAGATAAAGGTAGAAGCATGGCCAATAAACATTATTTCATTTAAAAAAGTATCCAGGTTTAAAACAGTAGGATTCCACAAAAAAGTGCTCATAAATTCAGAAGTTTGAATAGCGGAAACTAATGAACCTTTTACTAGTATCTTGCCATTATATTGTTCAATAATTCCTTTCTATTGTGTTGGGGCAGCTTTGTCAGACGAGCAGAGTGAATGTCAGCCTCCTTCGAGGACAGGGCACTCCTGTGGTCCTCTTGTTTATCCCAGACACCTTAATTGTTAGAGTATTGCTTTGAGTGACACTGAATCTTCCAAATATGGAATTTTAGATCCATGATCACTATGAGACAACAGACTTGCTGGGGTAAGACCGAGAATAGAAAGTTTGAGGAAGGTTCTTTTTAAAGGATGCTGCAAAAATAAAATTATGGAATACCACTTGCCTCAGTTTTACCTGCTCAATGGCAGGTCTGAGGAAAGGCTGTTAGAAGACTTAAACACTGCCTTTGAAAGAGGGCACACGTGAGCAAGACAGTGTTCTCCAGAATCCCACTGTGTGGCCCACGTCCACCTCCTGAGCTCCCCCTCGAAGGTTTCTATGCCTCTGCTGTTCACCCACCTTTGGCTCCTGCTCTCAACTCCATTTCTGGTATTTTACACAATCTGGCTTTTATCATCTTCTGTTCTGATACCCAAAATTTGATATTGGTTCAGAGCCTCAAACCTACTCCTTTCTCCCAGACAGAATATGAAGTTTGGCCAATTCTGCTCCGAAAAAAGCATCCTCATGACTTATTCCTTGCAATGATCTAGCAACGAGTCATTCATTCATTCACTCCTATACTCATTTATTCATTTAATTGTTTACCTATTCACCCAACAGTCATTTATGGGGCATTTACTCTGTTCCAAGTATTGTGCTAATAAGTGTCCAAAAAGCCACATGGAGGCCCTGCCTCCACAAATCTATTTAATCCTTGCTAGTAAATGAGCAAGCCTTTGATTTTCCTTACAGGGTCTTCCTGTTATCCTGAGGAATGTACTATTGTGTGCTAAATAACCCAATGAAGGGTTACAACGCAGTGTTCACATCGAGTTTTGCTATAATATTCTGTGCTTTTCTGATTATCACATTCACCTTCAATTATAAAAATCATAGGGCCCGGCATTAAAGAATGCTGCTACCAGGAGAGACAGTACAATGATCAAGGCAAAGTAGTCCACACAGGCAGGACTGTGCTATTGCTACAACTATGACCTGGAAAAATGAAAAAGCTTAATGTTCTGCCCATCTTTTGATTTTTATAAAATTATTATTATTGGTTAAAACATCAGCATTTGAGTAACACTCTAGAGACAGACTAAGGGTTACGATAAAGGAAACGATGGCAACTGGGCATCCTCATGAGCTGTGTAGTCAGCGTGAGCCACAGCCTCAGCCAGTGGCAGCTTGTCTGTTGGCTCCAAATTTAATCTTACTGCCAAACATCTAGACTCCTTCAGAGAAAACCTTTTCTCCCAGTGCGTGGCCGCAGTTCCCACTTTCAGGAAGTTTCCTCAGACACATCTGTCTGCCTTTCCAAAATGAACCGATCTGAATGAGACAGTCCAGGATATGCATATAAGGCCACAAAGCACAAAACCAATCACAAGCAATTTTCCCAATACCTACACCATTTCTCAATAAACTTGATTCTTTGAAAACAATGGTACAACCTGTGCTTCAGTCAAGGTAGACACAGTAGTACTCACTGCACACAGTTTGGAGTACAGTTTGGGCTGAAATACCTTTCCCAGGTTAGAAATCATCCAGGAAACTGTTGTAATAAGTGAATGCAACTTATTTTTATAGATACAGGTTGTTAAACGCCCAAGTGTCATAGTACAGATGGTGTAAATATTACTGCAAAATTACAGTAAGTCCATTCTTTGAATAAAGAGTGGGTGTCCTAGACCAGTGCACCCTGAAATGTAATGTGCATACAAACCTACTACGGATCTTATTAAAACGCAGGCTCTGACTTTGTAAAGGCTAGTGTCTGACCCAACATCCTACATCGACAGCAGGCTCCACATGCTGTTCGTCTTGGACTAAACTTTGAGTAGCAAGGTACTAAATGATTTTTAACTTTCTCTGGCTATTTCTCTTTATTTCCACACATAGTAACATTCTACTTAGAGAAAATTAAAAAACAAACAGCAACAACAAAAAAAACAAAAAACAAAGAACAGTAACAACAACAAACTCCACCAATACTTAAGAGTCTAGGGTAGAGGAGCAATAAAAGCCTCAGGGTGTGGTAGCTTGTATTCCGATGCAGCCTCCATGAAGTCTTTCTCTCCCTGCTCAAGAACCCCCAACAATGTGGCTCTATTCCCTTTGCATGTGACTGGCCTCTGACTGCTCTGAACAATAGTTTAAGATGGACCTACTACTGGGTCAGTTCAAGAGCTGACCTTGAACTTCTGACTCTCGAAGCCCAGGTTACAATATAAGAACCCCAGACACAAATTACAAACGTTTACCACATAACAACTGAACCCTGAAACAACAGTCTTGAAAAGAAGACTGACAAATCTTAAAGAGTGGATATTTCAACAATTATAATTGAGATTTCAATACCACACTCTCAATAAATGATAGGATAACTGGACGGGACATCAGCAAAGGAGACTTGCACAACTAAACAACACTCTGCCCAATGATTAGAGAGTATGCATATTTTCCAGGAACATATAAAACATTCTCTAGTCTATCCTATCTAATAAAAGAGTAATATGCAAATTGACCATCACTCCAACACATAAAATGGCCGCCCCATGTGGTCAAAGATGGCTGCCCCCATGTGGACACAAGATGGCCGCCACAAGATGGCCAGGATGGGAGGGCAGTTGGGGGCAATCAGGCCAGCAGGGGAGGGCAGTGAGGGGTGACCAGGCCTGCAGGGGAGGGCAGTTGGGGGAGACCAGGCCTGTAGGGGAGGGAAGTTGGGGGGAACCAGGCCTGCAGGGGAGGGCAGTTGGGGGTGACCAGGCCTGCAGGGGAGGACATCCCTCGAGGGATCCCAGATTGGAGAGGGTACAGGCTGTGCTGAAGGACACCCCTCCCCCCCCCCCCCCCGTGCATGAATTTCATGCACCGGGCCTCTAGTATATATATAAAAGCCTAATATGCAATTTGTTCCCATGGGAGTTCAACCAGGAGACTGATCACTCCCTATGATGTGCACTGACCACCAGGGGGTGGCATGGAATGAAGGAAGGCCCCAGCTGGCAGCTGGCTGCTGAGGAAGGGAGGCCCGACCAGCAGCCAGAAGACCCTGATTGGCCTTCATCACCAGCCAGGCCTGGGAACCCTACCAGTGCACCAGGCCTCTAGTATATACTATAACTGGGCTACAAAACAAGGCTCAATAAATTTAAAAAGATTGAAATAATACATAGTAAATCTGATCAAAGCAAAATGAAATTAGAGCTACACAAGAGAAAATGCTGGAAAATCAGAAATATTTGGCAACTAAACAGCAGACTTTTAATGTCTTTTTATTGATCTTTAGAGATGGGAAATGAGAGGGAAAGAAGGCAGAAACATCTCCTACTGGGGATCAAGCCCACAATCTGAGCATGTTCTCTGACCAGAAATCAAACCAGTGACCTCTTGGTTCATGGGTCAATGCTCAACCACTGAGCCACACTGGACGGGTGAAACAGCAGACTTTTTAAAATAACCCATTGTCTAAGAAAAAATTGCAGGGAAATTTAAAAATATTATCAATGGAGTGGAAATGAAAGTAAAACATAAAAATTTATGGGATGCAGCTGAAGAAGTGTTTATAGGGAAATATACTAGTATACTTTGAAACACCCCTGTCAAAAAAAAGTAAATGTTTCAAAACAATAAGCTCAGTCTCCAACTTAAGAAAACAGGACTGAGGAAAGCTTGGGAGAGAGAGTGATAAAAATGTTCTAAAACTGGATTGTGGTGACTTTTGTATAATTAAAAATTTGCTAAAAATCATGGAATTGTACATCTACACTTTTTATGCTATGTAAACTACAGCCCAATAAAGCTGTAAAGTGAAAATCACAGAGTTCTTTGCTATTAAGGGAGGCCCTGCGGTACTGTCATGTGAGTAACAAGCCATCCTGGGTGACTTTGAGACCGTTTCCTAAGAAGCAGCGGATAAGCAGAACACGCTGCCTCGGGTTCTAACACGTGTCTGTCTGCCTGATACAGAATTCTGAGTATGTCCACACCCCCACAGTCACCTGCAGCAGTCTCACCACCTCAGCATTTTTCATTCTATCTCATCTACCCCCTTCTCCCTCTTCCCCTCTTCCCCAATCTCTCTACCTTAACTGCAACATCATTATAACAAGATTTCGTTTTCTAGGTGCAAGCCATTCTGTTACCAAGAACTTTTCCTTTTGCTTAAGGAAGAACACCAAAAGTATTTTTTAATCAATACATATTATTGGTCTTTCTGCAACATTAGAAACAATATAAACATTATATTTAAAGAAAATAATTCTCAAAGTGCCACTGTAGCACGAGGGGGAACAATGGTGTGCCTCTATCCAGAGTTAGTAACTATGCTCTGTATGAATTTACAAAACCATATTTACTTCAGGCTAAACCAAAACCTGAAGCCTCGTACTCATACTCTTCAAGTGGATTTTTAAAGTATTTAATTAGCATGAGAGTTGGCTGATTCATGACACCGGGGCCGAATTCCACAGTCAGGAACTAGGAATAAAGGAAGCCACTACTCCACTCATAAGTCACTGTCCCTTTGACCTGGATGAAAATGTGTATGGTGCTGTGAGAACTCACTTACAATTCAGATCACAGAAAACAAGAAGCATAGTGACAGAGTTATACAAAATTTCCACCAGGCAGTTAATTTGTTGTTGCTAGTATTGATTTCTTTTAAACCAGAGGACTTCTCATACATCAGGGTTGTTTGTCTTTTTTTTTTTTTATCTGAATAATAAAATTTACACAAAAATGTTCTTACCTTCAGAGTTTGGAGAGTGGAAGGTAAAGGAGACAAGTAATAGAAAATACAACAGAACCATTTCTTGAGTTTCTCGTGTACTTTTTACTGATTCTAAAGTTAATAAGAGGACATAAAAACAAACAAACAAAAAAACAGAGACCCATGATACCCTCTTAAAAAAAAAAAAAGATATCTATTACCTAAAAGACGTTTTTCCCCAAACACCTGGAACTACTTCTATCTGAGAGGGACCAACCTTGGCACCTACTGTCACAGCCCTGGGGAATGGGGTGCAGCAGCTGTGGGGGGGCCCTAAGAGGGCTGGTGTGGATGCAGGAATACGATCTCTCTCAAGTAGAGTTTGCTTGTCTTTCCCTGTGCTTGCTCCTCTTTCCCTGTCCTTGACTACCCTTCCCCCACCCCAACATGCACACATCAGAGCTAGGTAGATGGGTGGCAAATTATGAGGTGTATGTGCTTGCTTGCAATTGACAAATGTCTCTGACTTAATAAGTGAATCTATAGAATGTATATATACATATATGTACAGACATATATGTATATATAATTATTTTGCATTATTCATCTTTTAAGCCTGAAGATATAAGAAGAGTTTATAAGAAATGAAAAGTGTGTCTTCTAGTATTTTCTGCTATGTGGTTCAAAAAAAATCTAGATTCATGTAACTACAATTTCCTGTGATAAAGTACAATAGCCCTACATAGCTAAATAAAGCCCCTACACTAGAATTTTGATACTTTTAAGAAGAAAAAAAAATCAGGCAAATTATTCCCAAAATACAATTCCATGAAATATTAAATACAAATGTCAACCAAACCTTTACATGATTAAGGAGATTCTGTTCAACATTAGGGTCATATTTATTTTAATCACCTCATTTTCTCTAAGCATAACAGATTCCAAAAATGAGACTTTCCTTATTTTTTTAATATTAAATTATTACTAGGAGACAGAATTAAAAGTCTTGAAATGTATTAGAGTTTCTCAATCCATTCTAATCCATAAATCACCTGTGAATATGTCAGAACTTGACATTAAGTTGTCTACTAACATAACTACCTTTCCACCTCTCTCCCTATTCGATTTCTCTACAGAGCATTTTAAAATACAGCTACTGTCTATGGTCAATTAGATTGCTGTTGCCTAACGTGATAATGGACATGCATGACTTTGGCCTTAGGACTCCTTCTTTGTCACCCAACAGAAAGAAAATTATATTTTGACTGGCTGTGACGCTATTTGTAGTTTTTTAAAATTTGCATTATTATACATTTGTCATCTCCTAGTAAGTAAGAAGTACGATTAGCCTTCTTTTGCATCCTCACCTTGTTGAAATTAACCTCACTAACAGCCAGTGCTCTTTGAACTCACTTGTAACAGGTGTGCAGATTGTTCAGGAAAAGAAAGTTCAACTCTCACATTGCTAATTCTTTCCTTTTGCTAATCCCATCACATGAATGCTGTAGAAAGAGTATCACAGGTAGTGTGAAGAGAGCAAGAACACCCCAAATACTTTGCAGTGTCTTTGCAATACCTTATTTATTTTTATTTTTTACATATGTTTTAAACATTTTTATTGGGGTGGGGGGTTAATAAAATTATATCGTTTCAGGTGTACAACTCTATGATACATCATCTCTAAACTGCATCATGTGTTCACCGCCCAAAGTCAAGTCTCATTCCATCACCACTGATCTCCCCTTTACCCTCTTCTACTTCCCCATCCCTCTCTCCCTCTGGCAATTACCATACTGTTATCTGTGTTTGTTGTGTTGTTTTCTTCTGCTTAATCCCTTCACCCTTTTCATTCAGCCCTACCATGACCCTCCCCTCTGGCAGCTGGCAGTCTGTTCTCTGTATCTGTGAATCAGTTTCTATTTTGTTTGTTAGTATACTTCATTATTTTTAAATGGGGCTGGTTATCAACATAGAATATTCCTCTCAACATAAACCTGCAGAAGGTGTGAGTCTCTTTCAGGACATGGGGACTTCAATTTGGAGAGGACCGCTCATGGTAACTCATCCTTAGAGATGCTTTATAAGTATGTTGTTGCTGGTTGAAATGATGTTGCTCTTAGTTCCCGGCAAGAAAATCATGTTACATTCACAAGATGCTATGACCATAACGTGTCAATGTAAAGAAATTAGTCATTCATGTATCCTGTAACCTCACTGACTTACTAGTAAAGACGACCCAAGTGCAAGCCTTGGCCAGGGTCTCTTCAGACCCTGCCCTGCAAAAAGGAGGATTGCAGTTTCTTTTCTGGGAGTAAAAGGTGGCTGCGTTTTTGCATTTGCATCTACATTTTCTTCCTGAGAGAGAATGTGCTGACCGGCTGTATTTTCTTCCTCCTGGCAGATCTATTTCTAATTATGAATTAATGGACTAGCCTTCTGGCTTATCATGAGTCTCTTATGAGTTTCATTAGCATGAGTCAGTTCCCTGGAGTCAGATCAAGTCTGCGTTTAATGAAGGGATTGAGTTTCTGGCCTTCCAAAGCTGAAAATCCAGTCTCTTAGGACCCCCACCCCACTGAGGTATCACATGGCTAGGGACCATGCCTGAATAGCCAACTGGCCTTTTAACACATCTCTTTAAGTGAAAAAAAAGAAAAAAGAAAGAAAGAAAGTATTTAAAAAGCAGGCAATTCCTTTTTCAAAGGTTGGGGAAAATTGTAGGTTACCTAAGAGAGTAGTAGGCAAATCCCAGGGGAGAGGCCCCTGCATTCTATTCTGGTGCTCTCCTCTCACCTGCGGAAAGTGCAGAGGGAAGCACAAATGTGAGCACTTATCCACGGAATCTGATCAACTCGGATACAGAGATCTCAGTCAAACCAGGTCATCAAACTTGCAGGTCTGCAACTCCGAGAGGTGAGGGTGGTCACTGCTTCCCTCATCACATAATTACAAGCACCCAACTGATCTGCCTACATAGACAAAAATGTGTTCCTTCTTTGGTAACTGGAGCCAAATGTTTAAAAAATACAAAAAGAACTTGAGAAAATGGCCATCTGTTCCTTTTAATCCAGGTCAATGTGGAGACTCATCAGACATCGGAGATGAAAAAAATTTAGCCAATTATATAAACTGCTATTTAGAATATATACACTGTCACGTTAAACATTAGAGACAGTGGAGTCTGTGCATGTGGAAACAGGTCAGGGAAACCATGTATTAGAGACGGAATGGTTTTAGGAAATAAACATGTTCATATATCTGGATTAGGAAAGTTGCAGAATTTCTAAAACAACAGAATAAAAAAAACATGTGTGCTTAGTGCACAGAAAGAAAATACAACTATAAACTACATACAGATCTTTTGATCAATATGATCTGGTAATAATCTGATCAAAACAACCCTTTTTCAAACAGAAAACCTATCATTCTCTCTTCCTACTTGCTCCCTCTAGGATGTTCTCTGATGGAAAGATGTATTCTCTCAGCAGGAAACAGGACTAACTTCTTCTGCTTGCCTTCTGAAAGCTATTGTGGTCAACATTGGGATGGTATTGCCACCCAGGGGTGGGAGGTTGGAGAAATAGAGATAGGTTGGCCAAAGGGTACAAACTTTATAAGATGAAAAATTTCTGAGGATCTCATGCACAGCAAGTGAATAATACTGTATTGTAAAATTGAAACATGTTGAGAGTAAATCTCACCAAACCACAATAATAATAACTGTGAGGAGATGGATGTATTTATTAACTTGACTGTGTGAACCAGTTCACAATACATATATCATCACACTGTACACTTTAAATACTTTGTGATTTTATTTGTCAACTAGAGGTCTGGTGCACGAAAATTCTGGCACTCATGGAGGGGGGTGTCCCTCAGCCTGGCCTGCACCCTTTCGCAGTCCAGGACCGCTTGGGGGATGTCCACCTGCCAGCTTAGACCTGCTCCCCGGGACATCAGACCTAAACTGGCAGTCAGACATCCTTAGCGCTGCCAAGGAGGCAGGAGAGGCTCCTGCCACCGCCGCTGCGCTCACTGCCATAAGCCAGGCTTGTGGCTGAGCAGAGCTCTCCCTGTGGGAGCACACTGACCACCAGGGGGCAGCTCCCGCGTTAAGCATCTGTCCCCTGGTGGTCTGTGCACAACATAGCAACTGGTCGTCTGCTTTTAGGGACAATTTGAATATTACCCTTTTATTATATAGGATTATACCTCAATAAATCTAGAAAAAATAAAGTTCCCTTCTCTGATTATTATGGTACATTTTTCTGAGACTTAGAGAAGTCCCTGCAAAATCCAAATCTCTTTTCTTCATGGGGATGATGCTGCATCGGGTCAGGAAGGTTAAGAGGATTACAGTGTATTTCTGGTATCTTTATGGATTTATCACTCTGGCCTCAATCATTTTGAACTGCATAAGTCAAGATAAGAGTTACTGAATGAGGGTTTGGATATGACATTAGGAACAAATAAAGCTGTTCAATTGTGGTGGTATATGATTTGTTAAATATGCAGATGCCTATCATTCTCCTAATATGAGTTTATGCTATTCTAGGGCAAAAGAAAAAAAAAAGTTAATTAGTAGAGATTTCAGTACAGTAAAAGTTACAAATGCTTCACTTACTGTGTGAAATGCAATGCAACTATGGACTGTTACTTCATGACACATTCTGTAGATAATAGCAGCAAGGTGAGAAATTTAGAGAAGGAAAAAATGAGCAGTTTCTTTAATTTACAGGAAGCCTCCACTGAGATGAGGAGGACTGGGATACTGCCGCTATTGTGTACAGTGTGTGAACTGATGGCCTCCTCTCTACATGAAAAATAACGATGGCAGGGAGTTCTTACTTTAGCCCTCCTGTGACTAGAGCACGTTTTTAATGGAAAGAAGTAATTCCCTGAATCTGAATTGTAGATAGTGAAGATGTACTGCCCCCAGGTGTCTGTACTGAGATTTACTGGATTAAGAGAAACATTTTTATTTGCAAGAGGCAAGTAGTCCATCAAGAAAAAGACATCTGCCCTTGGCCAGCGTGGCATCCACCTATGAACCCAGTGGTCATGGTTTCATTCCCAATCAGGGCATATGCCTGAGTTGTGGGCTCGGTTCCCAGTAGGGGGCGTGCAGGAGGCAGCCAATCAATGATCAAGGGAGGGGAGAGAGAGAGATATTTTTGTTTCTATCTCCCTCTCCCTCTCCCTTCCTCTCTGAAATCAATAAAAAATATATATTTTTTAAAGAAAAAAGATATCTGTATTTTTTTTCAAATCATATGATGCATTTTTATTGGAGCTTTTGATTTTTTCTTTAGTTGAACCACAAAAAATATAATTGCAAATATCAAAATAGCATATATAATCTTGTTAAAGAAAACTGGAAAAAAAAATGAAGAAGAAAATTATAATTGCATGTATATTTCAATGGGGATAATTTATCTGAATCTCTTTATCACATAAATATTATAGAGTACCAATCAACAATATTCTAAAGTCCCAGTTAAAGGTGATGAATTGTGTTGAGAACAACAATTACCATAAATCAAAAGCCATAGAAAAGTTTTTTTTAATTCTTTTGAAAATCTAGCATTCCCAGGACTTTGATCTATACACCAAATTGTACATAAGAAGCTATACTATAAAGATAATATTCAAAAATTGGACCAATGATAATATATACAGCCTTTTAAAACATGTATAATACCATATTTTTCTACATGCTTTCATGTGCATTATAACACCTGATTTCATCTTGGATTTTGGACTTAATAACACAGCAAAATGAATCAAAATACATTTCAAAGAGGGATTAGAATTGTATGACATTCTAAGTACATATACAAATGCTAATGTCCTAAAGTATTATTTCCTAAAGCAGACCTACAGAAAATGAAGAAGTCCACCTACATATTCATCCCCAGGAAAAGCAATGACTGCATTCACTCTTAAAGAACACGTGGGAATGAGAATAATTGCAAAATTTTGCCAACCCGCTTAAGTATTCTTAAAAGGCAGTTCACATCACCTGTAAGTTTGCAGAAGTAAAATTAATGCAATCTAACTTTATAAAATTGCAAATATGCCTAAAAGTTGTTAATCCTGGACACATGCTCAGGTTTAATGAGGAAGGCCATACGGTCCTCGCTCTGCAAGGCTCACTTAGTGACTTGAATTCGGGATGTGACAAGCCCAAATTTCTACCCCAACAGGTGGAAATGCAACATTTGACCGTGGTCAAGATACCTCAGATGATGTTCCCAATGAGCCTATCAACTAGTTTCAAACCAGAACTCTATTTCAGTCTCTCAGATTTGACTTTTATCAGGACTTTCCAAGAAAGAATCTAAAATCTCTTAGTCAAGAAAATAAAAATTAAAATTTTGCCTCATGGTCACATTATACAACTATTTAAAATGCACTGGGATTTCTAGTTGCTTCTTTTTATTATTTTAACCTGGGGCTGCTCAGTTTTCTCAAATATAAAATATGAATGATAATATCCTTATTTATTTCATAAAGTTGCTTGCTATGATGAACTAGTTAAAACCTGGTAAAAATGAGAAGTCCAATAAGCACTAGAAGTAATCCCTGAATTTGTATTGTAAACTAGAGGCCCAGTGCATGAAATTTGTGCATAGGTAGGGTCCCTAACTGCTGCCAGCTGCTGGCCGGGGCCTTCCTTTGTCCTGTGCCGCCCCCTGGTGGTCAGTGCACATCATAGCAAGCAACTGAACTCCTGGTTAGTAGATTTCCCAAGGGGACACTTTGCATATTAGGCTTTTAAGATGATAGATAGATGATAGATAGATGATAGATAGATAGATAGATAGATAGATAGATAGATAGATAGGTTATATCCAAATAAAAATGATTATAATTACAGCAGTTAAACTCTCCCCTTCTGTGAAATCCTCCAAGTATAATTCAGAAAGCCTAAGAAGAAAATGGTTATGAGACTGGACTACTTACAATCTAAAACTTTGTACAATAAGATATAAAACATCTTAAATAACCCAATAGAAAAATACACTATGATTATGATAAGTATGTCACAAAACTATACAAATAGCCAAACTTGGGGGGGAAATGTTGAAGAAAACAGAAATGCAAATTGAATCAAGATGAGCTGCCTATGTTTTCGTTTTTGTTGCCCACAGCACATGAGCACATATGAGAATGATGCATAAAATTTAAGTGCTAGCAAGAGTGTGGGAGCTGATAAGCTGATGAAGGCTTTTTTCTTTTTTTGGAGAGAAATTAAATAACATTTATTAAAGCTGAAATATGCATAAGCTTTGACAGAACAATTCTACTATCAGCAATACATCCAAAAGTACATAAAAGGTTGCACACTGCAGCACTGTTTGTTGAAGTGGGAAAATGTTGCAAACAAACTAAATATCCATCAGTAAAGACTATCTAACTCATACATTGGAATAGTATGTGAAAAGCATGAGGGAAAATTTTATGAGGGAAATATCTATAAGAAACATAATTAATTAAAAATGATGAAAACATCACAGGGGGACATTATGAAAATACTCACAGGTACACACATATACACAAACTATTGTGCTAGTACCATGCACATACTAGATGTTAAAGAGAGAGAATGTACAAAACAAACCATTATTACCTTAACAGGGAAAATGGGAACTGGATAATAACAAAAGGGAAAGTCTCAAAGTTTACTTACACACTCATATAGTGCTTAGCTGTTGTACAATAAAAATATACATGTGTATCATATGATAAAAATTAAATCAAACAGATGAGACAAAGAAGACATTGGCTGTATTTATTCATTTAATCAACAGGGTTGTTAATAATATCTCTTAAATTGCATTCCTTTGAAATAAAAATTATTTTAAAAATAGTTTTAAACTTTTAATTTATAGGATCAAGTTATCCCTGGTTACATAAAAAATAAGGCTAAATGTCATGACAACATCTGCCTTAATCATTAAAAGAGAAGAGAGAGAATACAATAAATATTAAGTATCACACCTGTTCTAAATGCTTTTCTTCCCAGAAAATATGAGTACTTTTATTTGTTTAGACATTTATGGAACACATCAACTTTGTTCTAAGTGCCTGGCCCCCTGCCTGTCCTAGCTCCCAGCCAGCTAGAATTATAGCTAGTCTTTAAGGTCCACAGCTTCATGAGAGAAAAGCTATTAAACTCTGTATTGCAAGAGCAGAAGAATTTTGATTGAGCTTAAAGACCATTTTGAGTTCTTCAGGAGGACCACAACAAGGAATACCCAAATAGGAAAGCAAGGGGACATGAAACAGCATGACCTCCACGGGGTAGCATCATGCTGTCATTTGGGAACCTAAAGATGAACAGAACACAGGAAAGAGATGCATAGGTTGTGTGAAGGTGGAATGGTTGTGGGAGGTATGGGACATCAAAGCAGAAAGGAGAAACAGAGAGGCAGGAGCCAGATCATGTCAAGATGTATTAATCAATGGTCATATGAAACAATTAGATATTGGGTTAAAGGAGGGGGGAATGATGACAAGGTTTCTGTCTTGGGATAATTGTTTTTGGACTCTGAGACCATGAATTAAATGGAAAAATCAAGAGAAAAGTTAAGGGTTTTGTTCTTGACATGGTGAATCAAAGATATATCTCTGTCAGAGTGAATCTTAGTAAACAGTCGGACAAAAGGAAATATAACTAAAGAAAATGATAGGACTGAGACTTATCCATATGTATCTGGCAGTTGGTTCCAGAGTATAATAGTAAGTCAAGTTAAATTAAAGAAGGTCAAGAAGAGAGTAAAGAATGGAATTCTGAGCAATAGCAACCATGCTAAGATACATTAGGAAACAATGACATACAAAGGAAACTAAGGTTGTGTGGTCCTCAGAACTAACTTCCAGAGAGCCATTGGGAGAACTGTAAGACTAAGACAAGAAGGAAGAGAGAGTGAAAGCTAGCTACGGAGGTCCCAGTGACCCTCAACTAATAGACTCTGATTTCTGGGAAAGAAGACATAGAACCCAAATTTTTAAAATGTGATCTGCATTCACTGGGAACTCTCAAGATCTACAAACCCTACCAAAAAGAGGAAAAGAGGCTTTTACTCATACATATATTAGATATATGGTTTTCATGAAGTCAAGAAGAAAATCTTTGACGTTTCTTAAATTATTCCAACTGAGATTCATTCTTGTGATTTGTGATGTGATTTTCTCATTTCTCAGTTTGAAGTTATATATAAAGTAGGCATAGTTATTCCTGAAATTGATATATGAGTAGAAAAGAAAATAAGTCACTATGGAATTTACATAATCTTGTTTAAATTAAATGGGTCATTTTTCATCTATATCAGTTGTGTTCATGATAAATACATAGTCTCTTTCATATAAACAATCATCTTTGTTAAGTGTCTGCTTAATACAAAAATACATAGTCTTGATTTATTGCCAGGATCCTTTTATGTTTTACTAGCAAAGAGTGAAGAACAATAAAAAAAATATAGTCATTCAGCAAATTTGAACTACCCTCAACATTTGTCAAATGATTTGGCCAATATTTCATAATAATAATTCTGCAGCTAGAGTTAAGCAAATAACCAGCCTGAAAATCAGATCTATGATGCTGGGTTATACTCATTATTATTATTACTACTAGGGCCCAGTGCACGAATTCATGCACTTTGAAAGGAACTGTGGGCTGTGAGGCTGCGGTGGGCACAGGAGCAGGTCTCGGCCCTCCTCTGCACCCCCACCCAGCTCTTCCCACCGTGTCCCCTGTCTGCTGGCAGCCCCACTTCTGCCACGACTGCTCCCACGTGCTGACAGCGCTGGCCCCACTCACACCCACTGAAGGCATGGAGCGATTGGGGCTGGCACCAGCAGCATGTGCAAGTGGGGCCAGCGCCATCAGCGGGTGTGAGCGGCGGCTGCTGCCCCAATTGCCCCTCAGGAGGAGGGGGAGGTGGAGAAGCCCTCAGGAGCTATCAGGGCTGGCAGCTGCCACTCGCACTCGCTGAGGGCGCCAAGTGATCGGGACGAGCACTGGGCACCAGCAGCGGGTGCAAAAGGTGGCTTTGGCACTGGCAGCGGGTGCGAGCATAGCCATCGCTGGCAGCAGGTCTGAGTGGTGGCTGCCCGCTCCAATCACCCCTCAGGAGCAGGGGAAGGTGGAAAAGCCCTGAGGGGCAATCCGGGCCAGTGCCAGGCGCCAGCAGCGGTTGTGAGTGGCGGCTCCGGTGTTAGCGTCAGGTGAAAGTGGGGCCGGTGCCAGCAGCATATGCCAGCGCCCAGTGGGATGGCAGTGTGCGGAAGCAAAGAATTTTCAGTATCCATCAGAGGCTCGCCCCAATGACAGCGACCAGCACCCTGCCTTGGTCTGGCGCCCCCACTCACCTGCTCACCCATCCTGCCGTGGCCGATGCCCACCATGTTCCGCACTTTGCCGCCTGCTGCCAATGCCCACCATGTTCTGTGTGTGCCCCCTGGTGGTCAGTGCACATCATAGCGACCGGTTGTTCGGTTGTTCTGCTGTTCGGTCTATTTGCATAGTAGGGTTTTATATATGTAGATGATGATGATGATTATTATTATTATTTAAACTGTGCTATAGCAAGGTACAATGGTTAAAAGCATATAATCTCAATTTAATCTGCCTAATTTTGACACTACTATTACAAGTCATATGTGGTAGGTCACCAAATTTCTCTAAGATCTGACTCCTTTCAAAGTAAAATAGAGGTAATAAGAATATACACTCCATAGTAATATTGGAAAGGATAAATGAGATGGAAGGGAGGGAGAAAGAACAGTCTCTGAACATAGTAAGCCAGCAATCATGCTGTCTATGATAATGATTACATGATGATGATGATGATGATGATTCCATTCTCAGTTTTATGTCTAAACTGCATTGTTTTCAGAGACTGGTCATTAGCACATGTCCACATAACTATCATTGGAACAATCAAAATAAAATAATTTGGCAAATAGAGAAGATACACATTGCTCAATATTGGTAGGCCATCTATGTAATGAGGTCACTTGGATAGGATTGTCTGAATCATCCCCATTCAGAAGCTTCTTTGCTTTTTATGTGAGCTTTTTATGCACAGAATGAAAACATATGCCCCCTGAAATCCTGCACATGAATTTTTACCGTAATTTTTTCCATAATAGCCAAAACACTGAATGATCCAACATGCCCTTCAATAGGAAAATGCATTAAAGTACAGTACATCTAGTCAAGGGTATATTATTCAGTGCTAAAAAGAATGAGCTATCAAGTCATGAAAAGAAATAGAGGAAACTTAAATGTATAAATTTAAGTGGAAAAAGCCAATCTGAAAAGACTACACACTGCATTATTCCAACTATATGATATTTTGAAAAAAAGCAAAACCATGGAGACAATAAAAAGATTAGTGATTGTCAGGGGTTAGGTAGGAAGAGAGAGAAGAAAAAAACAGAACACTGGGTTTTTAGGGCAATGAAATTACTCAGTATTATACTATAATAAAAGCATAATATGTTAATTAGACCTGATGGAGCCAGGGCTGCGAGGGAAGCCTGGGTCCCAGGTGCCAGAGGGAAGCCAGTGCTGGCAGCGGGGGAAGGAAGGCCTACTCTTGCACGAATTTCGTGCATCGGGCCTCTAGTTATACTATATTAGTGAATACATGTTATTATATATTCTTCAAAACCCATAGACTATACATCAAGAGTGAACACTAATATAAAATATAGACTTAGTGTGATAATGACATGTAAGTGCAGAATCAATGCTTGTGAGAAATGTACCCCTCTGGTGGGGAATGTTGGTAAGTGCATAGGCTGTGCCTATGTGGGGATGGAGGGTATGTGGGAATTGTATTTTCTGCTCAATATTGCTGTGAACCCAAAGCTACTCTAAAAAATAGTTTAACTTTTATTAAAAAGTGGATAACAAAAATATTCTACAAAGAACTCTGTCCTAATACTTAATAATTTAGATAAAATTGTTAAATTTCCTGAAAGACTCAAGATACCAAATATATTTTACACAAAAGGTAAAACACAAAATTTAAATAGGCCTGTATCTGTTAATGAAATTGAATCAATATTAATAACCTTCCATTAAAGAAAGCACCAGATGGTTGGACTATATTTTTTTCTTTGTAAAATACACTTTATTTTTTATATATTTTTATTGATTGCAGAGAGAAAGGGAAAGGGAGAGAGAGATAGAAACATCAATGATGAGAGAGAATCATAGATCAGCTGCCTCCTGCACTCCCCCTACTGGGGATCAAGCCCACAACCCAGGCATGTGCCCTGATGGGGAATCGAACTGTGACCTCCTAATTTGTAAGCCATGTCAACCAGGCATAAAATGCACTTTAAATGTATGTTTACTTGTTTATATTTTTGTTTATTTATTTAACCTCAGACTCCCCCATAGGAATGTGGACTCCACGAAGTCAGTGACATCATGTGTCTTGTTCTGAACTAATGAACAAGGCACATTCAATACATGACTTAGTGAATGAAAATAATTGGAACAAAATATGATAAATACTGAGAAAACTGTGAAAAATATGTTACGACAAATATCGAGATTAAATGGGGAAATATTAGAATAGGATACTAAAAAATGGTTTGGGTTAACATTTGTGCTTATTTCTTTGTCTAACTAAAATGTTTAAACTTAATCGTGTTGGTAATGAGGTAGAGCCATTAACAGAATGACCAGAATTGCTTTTTTGTTTGTTTGCTTGCTTGTTTTTTGCTTTCTGTTTCAGGGGATTTGGTTTTTTTGGGAGAGAGAGTATATGTGTGTGTTTTTTTCTGGAAATCTAACACATGAAAATCTGATAGAGTGGCTAGAGTTCAAAAAATTAGATGAAGGAGGATTTGTGATTATTTCAGCAAGAGAGTAAGAGACCTGACTACATGTCAGTGTTTCCAACATTTAGTGACATGTTGGGAATGGGACGAAGGGAGAAGACTAATTTCTGGCTTCAGCAGCTGTGTGTTTGATAGCATATTAAATAAGATTAGGCAATCAACTTGAAAAGGGAAGAAGCTTTTAGGAATAGAAAATAATTTTCCTCAGGATAAGGTACATGTGAGATGGCTTCCTGACAGCCATGGATGAATTATGGAAATAATTCAGAACCATCTGTCTAGCAAAAAATGGGAAATAAATGTGTGCAACTGCATTCATTTTATATTGCTGTGTAACCAATTACCACACATTTAGTAGCTTAAAGCACCATGTATTTGTTAGCTCAGCATTTCCATTGGTCAAAAGTCCAGGCACTGCTTCGCTAGAATATAAAAAGTAGTGTCATAAAACCGATGTTTAAATGTATGTGAGACAAGCCCAAGGGCTTCCTGAAATACATGGCAGTGGGAACTATTGCTGATCTACACTAATAAAAGAGAAATATGCAAATTGACCATACCTCCGTGACGCCCACCAGCCAATCGGGAGTGAGTATGCAAATTAACCCAACAAAGATGGTGGGTTAATTTGCACATGCAGGTGCGGAGTGGCTGGGTAGGGCAGGATGCCTGCTATGACGGGGCGGGTGGGGGCGGAGGGAGCTACAGGAGTAGCGCTCCAGCCAGAGCAAAGGCGGAAGGCGGTGGCCGGAGGGGAGGCCTGGGTCCCGGGTGCCGGAGGAAAACTGGTGCCAGCAGCCAGGGGAAGGAAGGCCTATTCTTGCACGAATCTTCATGCAATGGGCCTCTAATATTTCATAAAGGTAGGAACTGGGAACACTATACATAACTAGAGTTGTCCTGTTATATGACCTCATTGCTAACCAAATGAGAGGCCTGGAGAGATTTGGATACATTAAGTAATTACTGGGGGAAAATAGTATTAAATTTTTCTAAAAAAATAGGTAGGAAGAGGTGTGGATTAACATGCTGTCTAAAAGACGAAGTGATGGATATGAACCAGGAAAACAATTGTTAAGGAAGATGAAGGATGAAAGGCTGCTGGGCTTGTCAGATTCCCAAGAGAAGCCTCTATGGGTCTTAGGCGTAGCAGGGCCACAGGGAGGGAACTGGTTACACAGGTGATGAAAAAGCTGGGGGGTCAAACAGGAGAAGGCGAGACAACTCAAATGTCAGCAACTTCAACAAGCCCTTTCCCTCCCTGGAGCTGAGCAGACAGGACAGGGGAAGAGCAGCGTTCTTGGAGCCCAGCAGCCTGGGTTGATTTGGGAAGAACTGTGGGGGAGGAACTCACTGTGTGGCTGGGGAGCTGGGGGAACTCAGCCGCAGCCAGAGGTGCTGCTTGGGACAGAACCTGAGAGAAATGCCTTGGGAGTGAGCTCCCCACCTTCCACCAGGGCTGCCCATTGGCCAAACTCACCTGGAAACCTGGGCACCTTTTGTGTTCTCTGTTATGGGGAAGGGTGTCAGCAAAGGGAGAACGAGAAAGGGAAGAGCCAGAGTAAACCGCTAAATGAAGCACAGATGAGGATTGAAAGGAGTCAAGCCAACAAACCCGAGACCCCTTGCAGATTGGAATTGCTACATTTAACAAGGAATATTTTGAAATTTTAGATAGAGGCACTGCTACAATATAGATGTCACCGGGTCTGATTACAAATGTGGAGAAATTACATATTGAGATTGTTGTTCATGTGTGACTTAATAAATCAGCCTAGAAACCAATTCTCATCTTTTTCAAACTAACTGCCCTGAGATTTTAATAGTAAAAGTAATATTCGTTTCTAAGAAGCAATGAAAACAATAAAGCTGATGAAATAAAAGTAGATTAGCCGATAAGCACATTTTCAGTTTACTGAGCTTTTGAATTTGCTGCAAAAAAAAAAAAATGTATCCATTAGGAAAACAGCTTTGCTATGAATTAATCCTCAATGGGCCTTTAAACTAATTTCTAAACAAATTCAGTTTTTAAAAAGTCATTACACTTCCTCTTAAATAAAATCTATTAATTAAACACTGCTTCCAGTAAGTGTTCATGAAAAACCCTGATCATTTAATCTGGCGTAGCATCATTGCAATAGGGGATGGGCACCAAGGTTCGAGTACTCACTGCTACTGATCAGCTGTGCAAACTTTGTTTAATCAGTTGCTGGTATATGGCTCACCTCCCCCTCATGTAGGACATAGGGATGAACAGTCCTGTCCCACAAATCACAGAGTTATATTGAGGTTTAAGAAAACCCAATGTTTAAAACATACACTATCTGAAGGCACCTTATAAAATTAAAGATGGCTAAATTATGTAAAGTAATAACAATAACTTCTATAATAATGTAGTGAACATCCACTATTTACTGGACAAGTAGCTTTTGGAGAAGTGATTATATAAGCTAACATGGATTTTTTTTAAAAAGTAAGCTTTAGGAAAGTGATTCCCTGTAATACTGTAGCCAACAAAACTTCCTGGAAAAATGCCATGGGAACTAACTGTGTCCAATTTATTTATTTTTTTTAGGTAAATGCTAAAAATATCAACTTTATAATGATACAATTAATTTTATTTATTGAGACTCTTTTAAAATAAGCAGGCATAATTTTTATTTGAAACTTAATAAGTATTATTATCAACCACTGGGAACTAGAAAAATCAAGACAAGGACCTTTAAAGTGATTCTTCCAATACTGAATAATGATTAAAAATCTACATTATAAATAATACTAGGGGCCCGGTGCACGAAATTTGTGCACTGGGGTTGGGGGGTCCCTCAGCCCAACCTGCCCCCTCTCACATACTGTCCTACTGATGGCTTAGGCCCAATCCCCACGGGAAGCAGGCCTAAGCCGCAGTCTGGCCTCCCTTTGTGGGAGGCAACCGGGCTGGTTAGGGGAAGGCACCAGCCCCATCACCCTGCTGCTGCAGCCACTGCTAGTCACCACACCCACCAAGGTATTTTCATCAACACGACTCCAGTCCCTTCACCAAGAAAAAATGACAACTTTCTTTAGGCATTTTCAAGATGTGTCTTTCATAGGATATGCATTTCTTTTTTTCTTTTTTTTTTTATCCTCACCTAAGGATATGTTTCCATTGACTTTTAGAGGATGTGGAAGAGAAAGGGAAAGACAGAGAGAAACATCAAAGTGAGAGGAACACTTTGATTGGTTGCCTCCTGCATGAGCCCTGATCTGGGCTCCGGCCAGGGAGGAGCCTGCAACCTAGGTACATGCCCTTGATCAGAATCAACCCAGACCCTGCTGTGGGCAGGCTGAGGCTCTATCCACTGAGTCAAACCGGCTAGGGCAGGATATGACATTTCTTAGCCCTCCAGCAGCGGACCTTCATTTTTTTTTCTCCAGAAGTGTGGTGGAAAAACCCTAGATCACCTTTTTGGATTCTTATTACCCAAGTTACTAAGAATATTACCAGTGGCATACAGGAAGCTTAGCCAATGGGCAATCAGAAAAGGTGTTTCCTCTATAGTTCACACCAATCACCGGCTGTGCCCTGCCCAGGCCTAAAGCCTCTGGCCAAAGCTTTAGGCCTGGGCAGGGGACCTCCAGCTCCCTGTGATCGCAGACACTGCCCATTGGGCAGGGGACCCCAGTTCCCTGCAATCTACCACAGGAGCAGACCCCCTCACAGGAGCGGACCCCCAGTTGCCTGCGATCCATCGCAGGCTCCCCGCTGGTGCCCAAGGCCGGAAAAGCCTCCGGCGGATGGTTTCCTGGTGGGCATGGCTGGTGGGCATGGCTTGTGGGTGTAGCGGAGTGATGGTTAATTTGCATATTACTCTTTTATTAGGTAGGATAAGAGCAGTTCCATGTAACTTTGACAATATTATTTTATTTTGGTCTAAAACAATAAGAAAAGGAAGAGTTTTTTAAAGATATATAAACTAACAGGCCATAAATAAATGAAAGTAACAAAAATTAGTGCCCTACTAAACACTTTAGATGAAATAAATTAACAGAAGGGCAAGCAACACCAAGAGCCATAATTCCTACCAGAGATGTTCAACCGTAGATGGGCTGATGAATCGCATGCTAAAACTCCAAAAATAGATCTATTTCCATTTTCTTAACCCATATTATTTGAATATCAGTTTTACTTAGAGACACTGCTCTGATCCTTTGCAGTAAATCTCCTTTTTCTGAAATCTGTACTAGTTGGTAATTCTCATTACATTCTGTCATATTTTATAACATTACTTCCTCAAATTATTTGATGACAGACTATTTTTAATGATTTGCTTTTTTCCTAGTGATCAAGTTAAGCAAGATGTTCTCAAGAAAACATGTGGAAAATGCCTATTTGCAACCCCTGGAGTATTCATCTAATGGCTGCTTTGAGAGCACATTCAGGGAACTAGAGAAAAGAACCTCTAAGAGAGAGAATGGCGGGGGGGGGGGGGGGGTGTCTAATTAAGGTGATCACATGTTGTACCACAAACTAGAACACTGGGGAGTGAGAGGGCATGTTCTTAATAAACATGCCAGGACGACACACAGAAATCAGACCTGTCTTTGGCAAAGAGCATACCCAGCCCACTGCCATTCTCCTATCTCCCACAGGATTTCTGCTGAAGGATTCGGGTGGAACACACTGGGTGGCTCTGCTATGACACTCTTCCTGCCAGTCCCTGTCCTGAGGTGTCTCTCCTGCACTCTGGCTTCACAGTGACCCAGCTTTTATGCAAATGTGCAGTCCCTGTTTTCCAAACCCCCTGATGGGTAGGGCTTCTTGCCTAAACAAAATCCCAGCATCATTCACATCCTCTACCAAAATCAGTGCCTGTGAATCTTTTGAGCGGGTGGTGATAGTTGCACAATTCTTCTAGTTCATTCAACTAAAAAATCATGAATTGTGCATGTCAATAGGATAAGTTTCACTGTGTGTGAATTGTATCTCAATAAACCTGTTACAAAAAAATTTTAAGACAACCTTGGGTCAAGCATAAAACATCAGCCTAACATTCCTCTAAGTGATATCAGTTTGTAAAAACTCATGTCATCTCCACCTCGGGAAAGGTGATGGTCAATCTCGGAATTCCTCTGCCATGGTCGGCCCTAGACATCCTATGCAAGTTGGTGCAGCAACCATGTCTGTACACCAACAGGTATGAATCAGTTGTTTTCAAACATTAGACTGTGTTCATCAGAAATATCTAGAGGCCTTATTAAAAGGTAGGTTACTTGTTTCTACCACTAGAGTTTCTGATCCAGAAAGTCTGGGTGGGGTCTGAGACTCTGCAATACTAACAAGCTCCCATGTAATGCTGACACTGCTGGTCCAGCCACCACACGTGGAGAATCACTGACTAAGCCTTCTTATACCAACATCAAGTGAACAGTGGAGGTCATTTATTTGCCTTATATTTGCAAAACTAAGAGCAACTCAAGTAACCCTTCTCTGCACAGGACAAATAAAATCAGTATCTCTAAGCTATAATTTTTAAATTGACCCTGCAAAGGAAGGAAAACATATTTCAGGGGAAGAACGGGAAATTCAACCTGTGCTGGCATTGAAACATCTGCTAGGAGATGTTGGATATTCCTTATCTAGGCGTCAGGTGAGAAACATGTTGAGCGTGAGTTTCTTTTGAACGGTGTTTCAGTGGAGGACCATCGAGAGGGGGACTGCTTGCAGGATGCCCCATCGTTAGAGGTAAGAGGAAGAGCGAAGGAAGAAGGAAGGCGGGTGGGGAATCCAGAAGCAAAAGCAGAGCCGGACAGTGCTGGGGAGGCATGCAGTGCCAAGCAAGAGGAAAACGTGGTCTGAAAAGGGAGCCTTGGGCTTTGACAGGAAGATGGAACAAGCAATTTGGGAGCCGGCAAAAACCTTGACAATGGGATGAAGCAGAATTTTAAAGAATATGTGCCCATCCCTCTCCACTAGGAATATATTTTATATATATTCAACAAAATGGCATACAAGTAAAACATGAAAATAAAAGTTTGTGGGCTTTTCTTTTTTTAAGAAATGAATTTTTCTGTTTTCCTACTTTATTTGATCAAGTAATGGGTCATGGCAGGAACTTGAAAAAACTCTGGTCTAGGTTAACCTCCTCATTTCACAAAGGAGGGTGATAATGAAAAGGTACACAGCAATGGCAAACACAAAAGTCACATGAAGGACCTTTACTCCTGGTCCAATATAAGGGCAATTAAAGGATCTGGCTATACTGATGGGTTTCTAGAGAAGTAAACAGTGGGATGTAGAGATAACAGGAAGTTTGGTACAGAAACTGGCTCATATGGTTGTGGAGGCTAAGTCCCATGATATGTTATCTGCCAGCTGGAGAACCAAGAATGCCGGTGGTGTAATTCAGTCTGAATCTGAAAGTCTGGAGTTTGAGGGGGTGATGGTGTAAGTCCCTGTCTGAGTCCATAAGCCGAGAACAGAAGCCTAGTGTCCGAGGGAAGGAGAAGGTGGATGTCTCGGCTCTAGCACAGATAGAATTTGCTCTTGCCCCACCCTTTTGCTCTGTTCGGGTCCTCCTTGGATTGGATGATGCCCACCTACATGGGAAGGGTGATCTGTACTCAGTCTAGCAATTCAAAGGCTAATCTCTTCTGAGACACTCTCACAGACACACAGAAATCATGTTTTACCAGTTACCAGGGTATCCCTCAGCCCAGTGAAGTTGACACATAAAATTAACCATCACATAACCCATAGATAACAGACAACAGTGTGGTGATGGCCAGAGAGAAGGGGGGATGGGGTGGAGGTGGGCAAAGGTGGGGTGGGGGGATGTGGACATCTATAATAGTGTCAACAATAAAAATAAAGTAAAAACTATTTTTTAAATAATAAAAAGAAAATTAACCATGACACCAGCAAAAGCATTTGCTGTGGCCTCGAGCTTAAAAAAACACTTGAGATTTAAATACTTCATTTTGGCTTTGAATGCTTATCACCAATTATGACACTGTCATAAACATTTGGATTTCTGCTCTGCCTAACACCATCATTAGTCAATTAAAAATCCTCTCTAATAAAATGGTAATATGCAAATTAACCATCACTCCGCTACATAAACCACGCCCACCAGCCAATCAGGGCGAGTATGCAAATTAACCCCAATCCAAGATGGCTACAGCCACAGAGAACAAGGTTTCCCAGGTAACAGAGGAAGCCAAGCTTTCCATAGCCGTTGCAGGCCTAAGCCTCCACTCAAGCTACAAAGTTTCAATTATAGAAGGTAAACAAATTCAAACAAATGGGGCAGAATGGAGCTTGAGAGAGCAGGCCAGGGTTGCTGCCGGCAACAGGGGAAGCAAAGCTTTCCACACACCCTGGCCTGGCTCACCCGCTTAAGGCTACAAAGTTTCAATTGTAGAAGGTGAATTAACTGCCACAGAAATGGCTGCCGGAGCCTCAGGCTTGGCTCCGCTCCAGGCTACAAAGTTTCAATTGTAGAAGGAAAATAAATTCCAGATACCAGGGCCTCCCCTTGGGTTGCCAGGGGGCGTGGCTGGCCTGCAAACCACCACAGGCCCCTCGCTCAGGCCGCCCCACACCCCAAGGGAACTCCCACCCTGATCCGGGACACCCTTCAGGGCAAACCAGCTGGCCCCCACCTGTGCACCAGGCCTCTATCCTATCTAATAAAAGAGTAATATACAGATTGATCATCACTGCAACACACAATATAGCTGCCCCCATGTAGTCAAAGATTCTGCCCCCATGTGGACACAAGATGGCCACCACAAGATGGCCAGCAGGAGAGGGCAGTTGGGAGGCACCCGGCCTGCAAGGGAGGGCAGTTGTGAGGGACCAGGCTTGCAAGAGAGGGCAGTTGGAGGTGATCAACCCTGCAGGAGAGGGCAGTTAGGGGTGACCAGGCTGGCAGAGGAGGGAAGTTGGGGGCAAACAGACTGGCAGGGGAGCAGTTAAGCATCAACCAGACTGGCAGCAGAGTGGTTAGGGGCAATCAGGAAGGCAGGCAGGCAAGCAGTTGGAAGCCAGCAGTCCTGGATTGTGAGAGGGATGTCCGACTGCCCGTTTAGGCCCGATCCCACCGGGATCGGGCCTAAACGGGCAGTCGGACATCCCTCCAGGGGTCCCAGATTGGAGAGGGTACAGGCTGGGCTGAGGAACAACCCCCGCCGTGCACGAATTTCATGCACCGGGCTTCTAGTATACAAATAATATATATATATATATATATATATATATATATATATATATATATATATACACACACACACACACACACACACACACACACACACACACAAATATAGTTTATCAAATGCAATTTTGGTTCCAGGTGCCATTACTTTGTTTGCTTAGTTTTGTTTTCCAAGTTTTAGCTCTGGACTTCTTCACAGGAAGGCTTTCAGTCACTAGCTTTTGCCACTGTGTCACCAGGTCTTCAGCTGCCTGCCAGGAAGAATGATGGATAGAGATGCAGGACCTGCTGCATAAACAACCAGTGTGACTTTACACTGTGAGACGTCATGTAGGTAGTCTTCTCTCTGTGAGCCTATACTTTCCTCATGACTACTTCAATAAAATACGGTACAGTGCTGCGTAGACATGAATTTATTTCTTCCCTGACTCGGGTGAGACAGCAGTATCTGGCATGAAGTGGCAACTCAGTATGCATCACGGCCTACATCCAGCCACTACATCCTTCCAAGACGCTGCTCTTGCAAGGAGTGCGCCCAGCTCTGAATTCACTCTCCATTCGCCCCACTTTCTCTCCCATGCTCAAAGCTGGCATGGGTGACTTGAGCGTCCAGGAAGGGGGAAGGCAACAGGCTTTTTCTGTATACCAAGCACATCCCTGCAAGAGAATTGACGTTGGAAAGACAATGAGGGGAGGATCAGGGCTAGCAGAAGAGATTTTTTTCACCATAGTAAATAAAAATCGGAGAATTTCTCTTTGCAAGAACTTGAGCTAAACCTCTCTTTACTAGTATATAGCTCTTCACCATATTTTGTGTTTTACCCATATCTACTTATTTATCGAATCCTTCCCACCTAATAGTAAACCTCCTGAGGGCAGGGCTTGTATCTTCTTTATCTTAGATTCCTCCATGGAGCTGCTCCCAGTTCTCTTGGTATAGACAGGCGTTAACTGTGCATTGGCTCAATAATAATTGGGTTTTATTTGGGTTTGGGGTTTCCAATGTTGCATAACAATTCTCTTTCTGGAACCCATGCTGTTCTCCGTGGGGAGCTGTGAGTGACCAATCCATTACAGAAACGAGTAAACAGTTCTGCCTTCTGTGAGAGCATCCCAGGAAACGCTGCCCCTGGGGTCTGCTCAACCAGAGATTTGGGCACACAGGCTAAAAATAAAACCCATGCTTGGTCCCTCTGCCCCAGCAGCTCCCAGCACGTGCCTTGATTTGAAACAGATGGAGCAGCTTTGTGCACAAGACCCCTGACAGCGAAAAAAGCAAACAAATATTGTTTCTGATACTTCAGAATACCCAAAGCCATGACTCCAGAAAACAGTGGAGAAATTCTATCACCACCTGTTGACTTCCTCCAAAGAGTCTTTAAAATAAAACGACTGATGTTGTTTAGCTTGGTTTGGGTACCTATTTTTAAGGGAACAAACTAGACTCCTCTTCATGCCTCGGGACTACAATAGATTTGATGTAAAAAGACTCTAGGTCCCCAGAGAGAAATCAATAATATTCTGATTTCTATATTAGATGCTGCTTTAGTCCACAGAACACTCATAGACAGGCCTCATCAGATTTCTTCCTTGCAATAATTCTGGGAAATGGTGTTTTACTTCCATACACAAATGAGGAAACTGAAGGGCAGAGAAGTGAAGTGATTTTTCCAAAGTCATCACCCCAAGGTTAATGCTTCCGCAACCTGAGCTGAATTATTTTTAGATCATGCAGTTTCACTACTGATCTTTGGTTCTAGATCATTCCGGCTTCCATTTATCCTGTTTTGATGTCTGTGGAAAATATTGCTAATGAGGTACTTTCCTCTAGCAGGGTTACCATGTGATGGCAATTTCCACCTTGAATGAGAAAGAACAGCAGGAAAAATAACAAAGGAAGAACCACAAAGAGCATCTGCTGATGATGGCAAAGGCTATGGAGTGGCTACAATGGAAAATTCTGGGAACAAACCGGATCCTTCCCTTAAAAGTGACACAGTGTCCTATGCGTGGATCCCTTAACAATTTCTCCTCAGCCATCAATAGATGGCCACGATCTAGAATGCGGGCTGCCGTACGCAACTTCAGGTGAGCTAACGGTGAAAATGTCCTGAGAGTTTGCATGTCCTGCCACAATTTATATACAACCAAGAAATTTCATGGTACGGCATTAAGTAAGAATGGCTCAGCCAGACGCCTTCCCCTGGCCTCCTGTCTTCACAATAGCAGCAGATACCTTACAACTACCAGGACTGACTCAAGCCACTCTCTTCTACTCCGGCTGCTTTCCAAGACTTTTCTGCTGCTGCAATAAGTGCCAGTGCAGCTATGTGGTGCTGCTTTAATTAAGCTCTTTCAATTATCATCTACATCCTATGAGCTTCACGCCAACTGCCTTAACTGTCAGCTTTAAAATGACATTTCAACATACAGAACTTCAAATATCAAATATGCATTCCACATTTCTCTCCCTACAAAAACAATCAAGCTATGCCAATTATTGAGTTTTAGGATTCACCTATTTGATTTAAAAATTTAGTAATAAGCTGGTCTTAAAAAACCCTTTACTAGTAAAGTCATGTTTGGAACAACTGGGGAAATGATCATAATGAACTAGATGTTAGATGATATTTGAAATTTGGTTATTTTTGTTAGGTGTAAAATGATACTGGGTTTGTAGGCCAAAGTCTTTATTTTAGGAAATACCAATTTAAATATTTATATGTAAAATATCATCATATCTGAAACTTACCTGTTAATGGGTATAATAAAAAAATACTTATACATATATACATATACATAGAGAGAAAGTTATAGGTGATAATATAGATTAGGCAAATATAGCAAATGTAAAAATTATTGAACGTAGGTTGTGAATTCATGTGCTAATTATATCAATTTTGAATTTTTCTGCATATTTACATAATAAAGTGTCAGAAAAAAATTCATTCTATACTACTTGCCAAAGACAGAGACACTGTTGCAGAAAGAATAAAACAAAGTTCCTGACTTCATAGTCCAATAGTCTAATTAAAGGTATATAAATAGCCCAGCTAGTGTTGCTCAGTGGTTGAGCATTGACCTTTGAACCAGGAGGTCATCATTCGATTCCCAGTCAGGGCACATACCCGGGTTGCAGGCTTCATTCCTAGTAGGGTGCATGCATGAGGCAGCCCATCAATATTTCTCTCTCATCACAAATGTTTCTATTCCCCTCTCCTCCCTTCCTCTCTCTAAAAATCAACAAAATATATTTTTAAAAGGTATGTAAATATATATATATATACATACATAGATATATATATATATATACATATATATATAATTATTATAATTTATAATGAATATCATACTAACAGCAGTAGGTAGCAAGATAGTTAGGGGCACCGAAGAGGAAGAAAATAAGTCTGCCTACAGATGTCAAGTAAATGTTTCCACAGGGACTGATGTGCACATAGAGGCTCCGAAAATATGTGAGCAGGAAGGACACTGTTGTCAGAGGCGACTGATGGGCATCACTTCGGAAGCCCTGAATCATCACGAAAGAGTTAGCTAGCAGCACAGTCAGGGGGACTGGCCCACTGAGTGTGAGATGATGGAAAGAGTGGAAGATGAGTCTGGGAAGCCACACAAAGACTGGCAATCTGACAAGCAGGACGGTACATTCTGCTGAAGTTATAACGTTTTTCTGGAAGCAGTGCGAATCGTTATGTTGTGAGCTAGACTTCATGTGGTAATCATTTCCCAATAAATACAAATACCAAGTCATTACTATATGCAGCATGCCTGAGATTAACATAATATGTCAATTATATCTCAAAAAGAAATGATGAGAAAGGAGAGGGCATGATCATTGATCTGCGACTTTCCAACTGAATAGTTACTCAAATGCCTGGGTCAAAACAACTCCTTGGTCAGTGTCAAAAAGACACGACCTTAAAGTTCCCAACAATTTGAAGAAAACCATGGCTGATTTTTCTAATTAAATGAGCCAATCTACCCAACTGAGCTCAGAGACAGCACATCATATTCAGGCCAACATAGATTCTATAGTGAAAGCTGTTAATGATAGGAATTAACACAGAGATACATATGTGTCAGTTAAGAAATTCTGGCATGCATGCAAGTAGAAGGATTAAAAAATAAACCAGAGGAAAAATAATTTAAGGAAGATTGTTTACATTATTAGATGATTAACTTGTTAGGAAAAACTTTTCACTTGAGTGTTAATCTACCCATAAACACTTACATTATTTTTTATCAAAGGTAATTATTTAATCACTTAAATCCCATGAACAAACAATTTTCCTAAATTGCTAGGGTGCACTTGATTCTGGATACCAATTGCTAATGAAGATAATGCCCCAGTGAAAGGATTACATAGGGTAGCAACTATATCTCAACATGCAATTTGAATTTTTAAATGGACCTATTATACTAAGGGAGCTACACCTACACTGCCATCTGATTTTACTTAAGTCTATATTTACCTTTTAATTTTTTTTTTCAGGGAATGAGTAGTTTGGTTGCATTCCCAGTCTCAATTTTCTGGATTTTTTAATTTCAACTTTTTTCTTCACAAATGGTATGTACCAAGTACTGAGAAAAAGTACACGTTATGGATTTCTTTTCATTTTATTTTCATCAGATGTTGTGTATATAACCATATCTTCCTAATAGCATGCTATTTTCTAGGTTCACTTTTCAGATTTCAATCTCTGTCTGGATTTAATGTAACACTATTTAATTTTCACTTCAAATTTATAGGAATGAGGAGTTAATGACTTATAACCATATGGTTAGGAGCCAGTATTGAAAAAAATAACAATTTGAATCCAAAGGTCTACTTAGTAGATAGATAGCTTTGGGAAATTTTAGAAATCAAGTAAATATGCTTATATGTAGTTCCTTAATAGATTGTTGGAAGGATATTCAAAGAAATGATAAGAGACAAGAAAACTTTACAGTGAACAACACTGAAATCCTTAGCAAGCTCTTTTATACCAGATGCTTGAGAGGAACTGTAACATCTACTTGGATTTTTCTAACTTGAATTCCAGGACTCGCAATGACAAATGAAACATTTCTTAAGTTGTGCCTGTGGCCCACAGCAATGACTCTGAGTGCAGGTTTTGCCTACACTAGCCTCTGGTCATACCACAGGAGGAAAAGTGTCAACATTGTCAGAGAAGAAGCAGAGAGGTCTGTTAAAACAAGGAATGGAGTGGAAGATACAAATGTCTAGACTGTTGTATTTTAACTCAAGAAGCATCTGGGATAATTCTCCTAAACTTTTCCATTGAGGTCATGGCCTGAAAAATTTAATACAGCTCTCAGGGAACCTCAGGGCATATCCCAAAAGTGCCTTCTATAATTTGAAATATTTACAGTGCTAGTATAACCTTTAAAAGTGGTTGCAAATTTTGTATTCTAATTAACTCTCCATAAATATTTAAACAAAATCAATGCTCTTAAAGATAGTCTTGCATATTTCGGGCTTTGTGTAGCTAAGTATACTCAGCTGGGCACAATCTCTGTGTTAAAGACCACACACCTCCGGGCCTCCAGAGATGGACTACCTGCTCTTCAGTTAGTGAATGCTGTCGATTTTTTAGATTTTCTTTATTAGCGTATTTTCCAGCGTATAAGACGACTTTTTAACCCAGGAAAATCTTCTATACGCCCAGTTGTCTTATACGCCGGAAAATAGGGTACTTGGGGAAATGGGTGAGAGAGGTGCCCCTAGTCATCCCTTTAGATGAAAGAAGAAAAAGAATTTGCACTTTTCAGTTAAAATTAAGAAAATTTTATTAAGGAAATGATTTCTCAGCTTTAGATAAATAGCAGTTGAACTGCAAATTAAATGCCATGATTGCGTCAACATAGGATTGTGAGGTATTAGTCCCCATGTTAGTCAGACAACATAGAATGGGGAACTGTGATTGGAATCCCTAATCAGAACTCTCTGAATGGGGAGGGGAAGAATGGGAAAGGCACGGTAACTTGAACACATGAGATAAAGAGAGGCGCACCAGGCATGCACAGAAGAGCTGCTAAACTCCCACTCACCCTCCAGGTCTCTCTTGAGTCCCAGTGTCCGTATTTTTTAGTGTTTACATATCCCCATAGACTCTTCCTAACTTGATAACTATTTGCATTCTCAACTTTATTGCATGAATCTTTACTACACAGAGTCTGTCTCTCTTATTCCAACTGCTTTAAACATAGTAGGTGCTCACTAAATGTTGTTTGCAAGATTAAAGAATAATCACTTTTGTACCAGACATAAATGGCAAATCAGTAATAATATAAGTAATGATAATATTGAGCTTCATGGCCCCCTGTTTCACTCATCATTAATACCAGCTATTTTCCACTGGTGTGCCACAAGAGTTTTTATTACATGCAATACGTGTTTATTTAGTCAAGGGCACTGGCTTCTTTTCCCTTAGATTGGCAAATTAAAAAATGACAACAGCCAACACAACAATAGCCATCTGGTGTGAATGAATCAAAATTATATTTTTTGTATTTTGTCAGATCAACCAAAAATATATTTTTGGTGTGCCACAGAATGTTAGTAATTAGGTTACATGTGCCATGAGATGAAAAAGGTTGAAAACCGCTAATTAATACATTTCCTCTATTTATGGAAAGTTTATGCGTGCTGGCATAAACCTTTACAATTTTTCTATAATGGTTTCTCTCCTGGACAGAGAGAAACCAGGTTATTTCTTTTCCCTGATTCATTTATGTTTGTCTGGAGAAGCCAATCAATCATGAAACCTAATTAGCATGCTACACTCAGCAGCTATGAGTGCTATCGAAATGTCCTTCATTCATATTAACATCATAATTTTAGTAGAGGTTACTAAATAAATAACGTGTCTTATTCATTGGGGCTTCTCTTAAAAACAAAGATGCAAATTCAAAAGAGAGAGAGAGGGGTCATCTAAAGCACATAAGAAACACCAGGTCCTCTTCAATGAATTATGACTTGGTTATTTCTCCCAAGGAACTGGGAATTCAGATTGCAAATGTTAATCAACTTCAACCTCTATTTATCATGCAGGACAGATGAAAAATTCAGACATAAATGTCATTAGTCATGATTCAGGTCATTTGAAAAAGTATCTTCTGGAGCTGGCATGCGCTGGTCAGAGATTCAGAACAAATGTAACTGGACAGTAGAAAGTAGAATGATGTCATTGGGTTAAGTCAGCTGAGACAGGTGGTCTGCAGGCTGCACCATAATCCCCATACCATCTTCAATCTGCCAGATAAAATTAATGATACACTCCAAATAACAAATGACTGGTGTTTGGGGCTATAGCACGAATTCCTTTGCAAGGTCACTACATGTGAACACCACATCTTTTACTAACCTTTCACTAAGATCACTAGGGAAACAACACATATGAATCTGACATCACAGTCTAACCACTGTAGCATTGGGAAAAATAAGAGAATCAGGACCTTTTTATATAAAAGTAAGACGATGAATAAATAAGAAATTTGATTCCCAGATCTTTGGTTTAGAGATCAGATACATAGAAGGAAGCCTGAGCCCTAAATGTTAAAAGAGCACATGATTTCACTCATATGCGGGATATAATGATCAACATAGACTGATGAACAAAAATAGATCCAGAGATAAGGGGCAGGGGAGAGGGGTAAAGATCAACCAAAGGACTTATATGCATGCATATTAGTATAACCAATGGACACAGACACTGGGGTGGTGGGGCCTGCCCTTGGGGGTGGGAGTGGCAGGGGGGGAGTCAATTTGGGGAAAAAGGAGACATATACAATACTTTAAACAATAAAAAAAAAGAACAATAGGATTTCCAATAGGAATGAAAATTCATTTCCACAAGAGTCAAGGAAGGGCTATTGGTGGCACATAGATGCTGCTCAGGCATATGTCTCCTATTTCAGCTCCGTACTGAAACACCATGGGGTGGGGTACCCCAAGATAGCCAGTTATACATTTTTGATGTTTTCAGGAGCAAATGGACAAGGTGACTTGCATCATGAGGAGTTTAAGCACAGACCAAAAGACCACTTAGCAGAGATCTTGGGTACAGACACAACCTTTAAAATCCCTCCCAACTCATATCTGAGACTATGAAATCATCCTGTACTTCTACATCTCTTATGTGACTCTTGTAATTATTTCTTTAATGCATTGTTCTTACAGTGCCATGGAGTCAGAAACTAGCTCTTCTTCATTGTGTGCTTCAGAGGCTAGCGCAGCTTATCTGACAGAGAAGGTGCTCAGTAACCATTGTTCCTTAACTGACTGACGCTTCTCATAAACCTAAAAAGGGTGCTTATTGAGTTAAAGGTTTAAAATTAAAGTCGGCATGATTTCCTCCTAAACTTAAATGGAAGGTGTTTTAAAGAAAATTCTGATTATTGTGACTTCCAAAGTTTTAAGTTAATATATACTGGATTTTAAGGTGACTTCATGTTTCATTATAGTTCTTTATAGTGAACATCTAGCTTTCTATCCCACTCCCAGGAGATAATGAAGGGAAAATAAGACTTTTGAGGGGGCTGGCTATCTGAACCTGTGCCAGTAACCTGTATTCTGACGCACACTCTTGCTAGAAGATAATTAGCTCCATTCTTATCTGTGATGCTTGCCCTGCCTTGCAGAACCTGTTTCCTGGAATACTCCCATTTCACAGAGGCCATAAACCATGAACCACATACAACTCCCGGAGGGGACTGTCAGCACTGGCGCCAGCCAGGCCAAGCCTTTGGGTGTAATCTCACTTTCCCCATCCCAACTCGCAGGGGGCTGCAAAGCCCAGGAAAAGTCCAGAAGCCTGACCCATATTTGGGAGACAAAGAAACTAAAAGGGATAAAAGGAAGGCTTCCTCCATACTCATCACTCAGGCTTTGGGGGTTGATTCCCCTGAGTCAGCGCACTAGTGCATTAAAGGCTCCTCATCTGACTCCTCTGAGTGCCTGACTGATTATTCTCCCATTCCACCTGGCAGCTTATGTACAACAATACTAGCATATACATATATGTCTATAGTATATAGTAAGCATAAACTTTATAAATAGGGACAGCTGTCTCATTCTCAAAATCGCTTATTTCCCTTGACTTTATCATTAGTAATATAAAATTTAAATATTTCTAAACAAATAAATATGGTTTTCCAAATAAATAATGTTCTGCTTCTGTCAAAATTCTTCTGGAAGCTTCAAAATTTTAATTTTAATAAAAGCAACAGCAAAAAATAAAAATGTCATAAAATTAGTTGTAATTTTGGGGGAAAATCATAACATATGGATTCTGCATTCAAATTACTTCAAAGTTGGTGTCAATTTATAATGTAATTAAACTAAAATCAATACTAAAAGATACAAGGTTAAAATCTCCAACAGAATTGGGACCTACACAAACCATTAAATCCTTATTGTTGAAAGTATTATGTATGCCCCTTTTTCTCCCATTGACCCCTTGCAGCCTTCCTCTGCCCCCCACCCCAGGCCTCTATCACCCTACTGTCTGTGTCCATGGGTTATGCATATATGCATACAAGTTCTTTGGTTAATCTCCTCCCACCCACCCACCCCCACTTTCCCTCTAAGGTTCTGCAGTCTGTTCAATACTTTTATGCCTCTGGATCTATTTTGTTCATCAGTTTATTTTGTTCATTAGATTCCACATATGAGTGAGATCATCAAGGTTCAAAGAACAAGCCTCAAGGGAAATTAGAGAGTAATTTGAACTAAATGGAAATGAATATACTTATTTTCAAAATTTATCTGATACAGGTGATGTAGTGCTTAAAGGGAAATTTATAGTGTTAAATGCTTGTGGTAGAAAGAAAAACTCTGATCTTTAACCAAAGCTTCCACTCTAAAAGACTAAAGAGAGCAACATAAAGCCAAAGAAAGTAGAAAGTAAATAATGAAAATAAATTAGAAATCCATGAAATAGAAAACAATAACAAAAAAAGGAAAAAAAAATAGAGAAAATCAATGAGTCCAAAAGCCAGTTCTTTGGGGGGAAAAAAATAATAAAATTGATAAAGTTCTAGCAAGACTCACAAAGAAAAAAAAAGAAGACATAAAATAAAAGGGGAGTAAAAGAATGAATATCATTACAGAACACAAAGACATTCAAATGGCAATAAGGGAATACTATAAACAACTTTATGAACATAAATTCAACAGTTTAGATGAAATGGACTAATTCTTTGAAAATCATAAGCTACCAAAACCCACTCAAAATGAAATAATCAGAAGTTTTATAACTATTAAAGAAGTGAAATCCATTGTAAAACCTCTGAAAAAGATATCTATAGGTCTCAATCATTTTACTGATGATTCCTACCAAATATTTTAAAAAAACACTAATTCTAGAAAACATCTTTCAGAGAAAAGTAGAGAAGCTTCCTAATTCATTTTATGAAGTGTGAATTAATATGACATTAAAGTTGGGTAAAGACAGGATAGAAAGAGACAACTACCTACCAATATTCCTCGTGAATAAAGAGGCAAAAATGCTTAGCAAAATTAAATCTAGCAATATATAAAAAGAATACTGAACCACAACCAAGTGGGGTATAATAAAATAATCCATAGAATGGAAAACTGTTTCAATATTTGAAAATCAATCACTATAATACACCACATTCACCGTATAGAAACACAAACACATTATATCATGTAATGCAGAAAAAGCATTTGGCAAAATTCAAAATTCATTATAAAAACTCTTGGCTAACTCAAAGTAGAAAGGAACTTCTTCAACCTAATAAAAAAGTGTCCATAAAAAAACCCTACAGCTAATATATTACTTAAATGTGAAAAACTGAATGATTTAGCCCCTAACTTTGGGAATAAGGTAAGCATGTCCACTCTCACCATTTTATTCAACATCTTATCAAGTGTGATAAAGAAAGAAATAGAAATTAAAATCTTACAGATTGGAAAAGAGTAAAATTCCTATTTATAGATAACATGGTTATCTATGTTTTTAAAATCCTAAGAAATATTTTTATAAACTAGAACTACTTAGTGACTTGAGTAAGGTCCTAAGATACAAAGAAAACAACCATCCGTCATCCTATATAATAAAGAAGTAATATGCAAATAGTCATTATGCCAATCAGCAGGAGGGCAGGGCAATGAACTACAAGCGGATAGCTACAAGGAGGGCGAAGCAGTGAGCTATGAGGGCGGGGAGCTACAGGAGGGCAGGGCAGCGAGCTACAAGTGGCAGTGGTCGGGGTGGCCAGCTGAGGCAAGCGGCAGCAAGCTACTCATGCACGGATTTGTGTGCAGGGCCACTAGTATTCCTATATATCAGCAATTGAAAATTTGAACAATTAAAAAAACAAATCTAAAAAAAGAATAATATTTATGTCTTCAAAAATATAAAATTATTAGGTATAAATCTAATAAAATATCTGAATGATAAAAAACTAAAAAATACTGATGAAAAATTAAAGATGACCTAAATAAATGAAGAGATATGTGATGATTACTACACTCTAAAATGATTTTAAATTTTAAAATTCTGACACTATCGGGCATGTGTGGGGAGAGGTGTGGGATGGGAATGGGGGGATGAGGACAAATATGTGATACCTTAATAAAGAAATTTAAATAAATAAATAAATAAAATAAAATTCTGATACTATCAACTGCTGGTGTTGTTGTGGATCAAGTGGAACTCTCATACACTGGTGTGGGAATGCAAACTGAAATAGTCATTGTAGAAGACAATTTCTTATAAAGAGAAATATATTTACCATATAACCCAATACTCCCAGTCCTATTAGCCCTAGAGCAGTGAAAACACATGTTTACACAAAAAAACTTTACACAAATGTTTTCAGCAGCTCTACTCATAATCCTCCAAAACTGGAAACAATCCCGTGTCCTTCAATAAGCAAAGGGTTAAGCGGTGCTTCATCTATGCAATGGACTCAACAGTAAAAAAGAACAAACTTAATACATGCAATGTATTGAGTGAACTTCAAAACCTTATGAGAGTGAAATAAGCCAGTGTCAAAGGTTACCAATGATACATTTCCATGTTCATGACATTCTCAAAAAGGCAAATGTACTAGTATAGTGACAGAAAACAGATCACAGAAAACCAAAGAAGGAGGAGGATGTCACTACGCAGGGACAACAGGGAGATCTGGGACTGATGGAGGTGTTCTGTCTCCTGACTGTGGCAGTGTCTGCATGAATCTACGCAGCTATTAAAACTAATAGAACTGTACAAGAAGTTATTTAATTAAAATTAAATTAAAATACAGTGGGATCAAGAGAAGCTATTTGTATTAGGGATGTTCTCAGGCTCAGAGAATAGGAAGCTAAACTAACATTGCCTTAATTAAGTAAAGGTTCCTTTTTCCTACCTGGGAAGTCCCAAAATAAGCAGTTTTCCATGTGGTTAGCTGTTCAAGAATAGTGTCAAGGCCACAGGCACTTTCTACTTTCAGGTCATTGCTCTTAGCCTGTTGACTTTTCATTCTCACGCTTGTCTCGTGGCCAAAATATGGCCACTGCAGCTTCAGGCATTATGCTCCTGCTTAAGGCTGAAGAGGGGCTTCCCGAGAAAGCCATACTTTCCCTCATTGCCAAGAAATCAAAGCCTTTCCAGGAGACCACCACTTCCAGCAGGTTTCTCTATATTTCATTGGCCAGAACTGGGTCACTTAACCACCACTGGATCCTGATTGTGTATGCAATCACTAGTGAAGCACATAGTTACCACCTTTACAAATCACTATTCATCTTGAGGAGGTGGAGTAGAGGCCCAGTGCCCTAAAACTAAGCAAACCACACAAGAAACTATCTGCTTCTGCTAGTTAAGAGTATGAGCTAAAATTTTCTCTCTTTTTATTTCCACATCACATATGGAATTGTTTTATTAAAGACCACTTCACTTTGAAAGTATGTCCACTTTCTCTAATTACACAATTATTTCAAATCCTTATCAGAATGTTAGCATAGGTGGCTAGTCAGGTATTAATGAAAGAGAAGGGAACTAAGCCTGCTAAGCCTGATTATGTCTGAATGCTACAGCTTCACAGACACCCCAGGGGACAGCTGCATCCTTTGTCAAAGAAACATTAATCTCCATGTAGGGAGAAAGGACAGTTTTCCAATCATCCCAGGAAACACTTCATCCCTTCCCAGGGATGAGGGGAGAGATAAACAGTGAGGACAAAATTCCTTTGCTGGGCATAAGCCAAGATGGTCCTTATACTAAGCGCCCCTGCAGAAGTCAGATAATGAAGCAGAACTATGAGGCATGTCTATCTAGTAGAAGCCAAAATGGGAACCATACAGGGGAGAAGGCTACGCTGGGAAAACCGGCGGAAGGGATCAGGTAGGATAAGGGCACAAAATCCCAGAAAATCCAGGAAAGAGACTGGATAGGGGGAGGGCCCAGCACAGCCCCAGGAGGAATCAGGGAAGAGGTTGGATAGTTTGAAAGGCAGTCCGCTTGTTCCCCAAACCAAGAAAATCCCTACATGGAGGATTAGCAGGGACCTTAGGGCAGTTGCTACTAGAGCCTGCTGGATCTCTACATCCCCAAAAGCATATTATTTCTTCTCACTCCAATAAACCTTGCCACTATGCTTAAACTTCTCCCATGCGTGAGTCCTTGAATTTCTTTTCTTGAGATACCATGAGAGCCCATTTCCTCCAGCAACAAGTTTTCTAGTATATCCAACCTAGATCACAGACAATTTATTTGGGATACGCTTACATTTATTTCACATTAAAAATAGATGTGAAAAACAGTGTGCATAAATGTACATACAGAGAAACTACTGTAACAGAGTTTACCAGGTGACCTGAAAATACACAAGGAGTACTCAGAGATTCAAGAAAAACCCTTTATTTAAAGCAGCGCTGCTGGCTCAGGGGATTCGAAGATCCAAAGCCTGAACAGCCGATACAATGAGCTCACCCCCTATATATATTTCTAAATTCTTTGTTTCCTTACTTCCGGGCTTTTGTGGCGGGCTTTCACAGTCAGTTAGAATGGGGAAGTTAAATTGTATCTAAATGCCTGGCCTGGGTGGCACCAGTGACCCGCCCCCTCCCTCCCCCCCCCCCCCCCCCACGGCCAAGCTGCCAAATTCCCAGCTTATGGCCCCTGCAAACTGGGAGCACCCAGGAAAACAGACTATTGCCTAAGGAAGGGGGCAGTGACTTAATTGTAGGCTAACAAGAATGTGCACTAGGACACAGGTCACGGGCACAGATTCAGATTGCTAAACCCCCCCCCCCACCCCCCAAGTTGCCTCTATATTCCTCCTCACTGCTGCTTTGAAGAAAGTGAAGAAAGTAAGCTGATACAAAAAGTTGACAGCAATGTTAACAGCCAATGTTTTCATCCTACACTCCAATCTTTGAAAAAAAATTTCCTTCCAATATAGTTTTCCAATCACCTGAACAGAGTATTTTCTTCAGAAAGCTTAAATGCCAACTTCATTTGCTTAAAGACTGCATGATCACAGCATTGTCAAGTAAGAGGACCTGAAGGGAGACAGTGAAGATGTGATAATATATTCTCACAAAATTCACCTTTCCTGTTTATTTTGAAGTCAGCAATTGTTTTTTATTTTATTTTTGTGGGGTGTTTTTGGTTTGGGGAATTTTGTTTTGTTTTCAGTGCAAACCTTACTCATTCCTGATCTCATTTTGATCTTTCATGCTCTATGCAAAATTTCCAACCAGAGAAGAAATATTTGGTGCCTTGCATTTGTTTATCCTCATACGCTTACTGATTTTGTGTCTAGCACGTCCTTACATTGTAGTATACAAAAACCAAAGTAAGGTTTATTTTAGTCCATGAACAATATGAAGTAAGTAAGCACCTGCCAGCAGATCAGCATTTAAAAAGCTCCCATGGAAATTTAAGGACAATTCAGACTCTTTTTTCAGATCTGCTTTCATAAGTGATCCTGCTAACCTGTTACATTTTTTAAAATGCTAATCTCTCTCTGCTGAGCAGCACACAGATAAATGGAATCTAAACTGCTGAACTACATGCTGTACCAGCTGTAAAAGACAGGTACAGTGTGTGACTCATTTTAGTTACTTTCTCCTTGGGGGAAAATAGGAAGCAGTTGTTCCGAGCAATTTGTATTGACTCACCAGTCCTTTTCGGGAGATGACAAGCTTCTTTAAGAATGGCAACCTGTGAAGGTAAGAAATAAGATTGTGAAATTTCACTTATCATCTGTAAGAAGACAAAAAATTAAAATCCCATCCTCCCCACTCAATGCTCGATTTCTGGCATTTGATTGAGGTGTTCTATTATGAGAATGAAGATATTCCCTGCACCCATGTACCCAAAGAGGCAATTGTACTGACAAATGTGTTCAATGAATAGATTTATCCAGCTAATGTCACTGCAGGGAATTTAATCCAATACCACAGATTGGATTTTAATCCAATACCACAAAATATATTTTGTAAAGTTATAAAATTATTCATCTGTTTCTGTGATTTATATAAGTCCCATAGTTTACTTGAATGTGAAATTCATTAAATTCTAAGATAAACTGCATAATTCCATTCACTCTTAGAAGATTAACTGAAATACTACTTCATCAAGAAAATAGCATCTATCAGATATAAATGTCCACAAATTGATTGCTTTATATTTTTACCTGCATCTCTTCTCACTGAGCATTACCATTAAGGGAGAGGGAGGAGTGGTTTTATTACAAGCCTTCACTGAAATTTTATTTAATGTTTTATATACCCAATACCAACCCCTTTGCTGAACCTCTTCTTTTAACTCCCACCACTTAGAGGTTGCCCTTTCAAAACATAGTTGACATCATCCTTTTATTTCACTTACTCTGTCAGCCATAAGAGAAAATAATTGTATCTCTTTGTACTGTGCACCATAAACAAGGCTGTCCATGGTTACACATGTCCAATCTACTGGTCAGCTCTAATACAGGTCAGCTCTACTCTAGACAGTCATTTGGAGATCCAGGCTCTTTCCACCGTGAAACAACCACAGAGGAGAAAGAGAGAACAGCATTGCGTTTTTACAATGCATTTCCTCATTTTCTACGTCAACAGTGCAATGTTGAATGCAGAGAGCTAGGAAACTAGCTCCAGCGGATGTAGAATAAAGGAAAGAGGCACAAGAGACCAACTAGTCAAGATAACTAGGTATAAGGTTCACATCTTTTAAAAAGCATATCCAAACCCCCAAATCTACCAGTCCCTGAGTTCAAGCCCAGGCTCAACTATTACTAGTCATATGACATTGAGCAAATTAGTTATCATACCTGTCATTTGATGTGTTTATCTGTAATGTCAAGTATATTCACAGCACTTCAAAGGATTATCCAATGAATCATAGGAATTACTACCCATAAGATGTTAAACAACACTGGCCACATAAAAAGCCGTCTCTAAATGATAGACTTGTTTATTTTGTCTTTTCCCTAGATTACAAATTCCTTAAGTAGCAGCACTATAAAGCCTTTAACATACCTGACAAACAGCAGTTTTGCTTAATAAATGCATGCCAAATGTATAAATGATCTATAGGAATAATTTCATTAATATACACGACACACATATATAATCATATGTAATGCTTAGGTGAATCCCATGAGGTAGACTTTTTTTATCTCTATTTTAACAGGTGAGTAAAGGAGGCCAAAGAGATTGTACAATCTGCCCAAAGTCATACAGTAAGTCAGAGTCCACACACAGGCCTGTCTTTCTTCAGTGTCCTTCCTTTCCCACTGCGCACACTGTCTAGGAGTAGGCAAGCCAACCAAGTCATACCTCCATAGTGTCTTTATCACATATCCAAAAGTATTTTGTTGTGTATATCTGTGAATTACTCAATTAGCAAGCAACACGCTTTGTTAATTAACTAACAGCAAGTGTTAGCCACATGGATCAAAATGTGGGTAGAGAACAAAGTGATTTAGAAGGTAGAGCCCACTAATTTTATTTTTTAACGTATTTTTATTGATTTCAGAGAGGAAGGGAATGGAGAGAGAGACAGAAACATCAATGACAAGATAGAATCATTGACCGGCTTCTCACAACCAGGCATGTGCCCTGACCTGGAATCAAACGGTGACCTCTTGATTCATAGGTAGACACTCAACCACTGAGCCACTCTGGCAGGCAAACCAACTACTTTTAAAACAATTGCTATGTATAGATGATTCAATGTTTCTAACTTAGCCATTAACTGAGATTTAGAGCACGTGAAGAAGTGAAAGTTTAGGCAGAAAGATGTCTAGGCTGGATGTCAAGTAAGCAGTAGGACAAATAGACTCTGTGCTCAGAGAGGTCTGCCCAGATAGGTGCAGGATTCATGGTCATAAAGAGAGCGTGAAAAACGTGGGAGAGGAGGAGGTCACTCAGAGACTTAAACATAATTTCTTTCCTTCCAGTGTGTCAATTTCAGGTGGCAGAGAAGCTGACTGAACTGATGATAACCTAACATCTCTTACTCTTTCCAGTGCATCACATAGTCCGAATGAATTCCTGGATAGAATTATTTAAAGATCCTTCTACCTATCCTTTTCCATCTCATCATTTCTTCAGTTGTTAAAAAAGTGTTAAAGTAATTAAACAAAGAGGCTATTAGAATTAGGTGGCTCTAATGTGTTAGTAGCCTACACAAGTAAACCAAAATCTAAGTCACAGCCAATTCCTACAAATACAATTGAATCTAAGAAAACAGAAGGTTAAGAGCAACCAATCACAGCCAACTAGGCTTTTCCGAATAAAGCAATCCCTTAAGCTATAGCCAACCAAATAATTTCCTTACTTTGCTTCCATATCTTTTCTATAAAAGAAAAGTTTTCCCTCAGGTCCTGTGGCAGAGCGCTCCTCACCACTTCTGGTTTGATGCTGCCTGATTCAAATGAATATTTGCTCAAATTCTTGAAAAGTTTATTTTGCCCTAGTTTATCCTATATAATAAAAGGCTAATACGCAAATAGACCGAACGGCTGAACGACCTGTCACTATGAAATGCATTGACCACCAGGGGGAAAATGCTCAACGCCAAAGCTGTCATTTGGACATCTCCTGAGGGCTCCCAGACTGCGAGATGGCACAGGCTCGGCTGAGGGACCCGCCCCCCCCCCCCCCCCCCCCACTGAGTGCATGAATTTTATGCACCAGGCCTCTACTCTTTTAATGAAACGGGTGGGTGGGGAGGAATGTACAACACAAATGCAATATATTATGTCACATTTGAAAAACTGACCTTGATTATTTTCACCTAACAAGAAAGATTGACCTTGGAGAAGTTTCTAGCAACTTCTAAATGAAAAATAGCAGCCATTGCCCTAGCTGGTTTGGCTCAATGGATAGAGCATCAGCCTGCAGATTGGAGGGTCCCATGTTCTATTCTGGTCAGGGCACATGTCTGGGTTAAGGCTCAATCCCCAGTAGGGGGCGTGCAGGAGGCAGCCTATCAATGATTCTCTCTCATTATTGATGTTTCTCTCTCTCTCACTCGCACTTCCTCTCTGAAATCAATAAAAATATATTTTTAAAAATAGCAGCCATAAAGTACCAGTAAATAGAATAAACCAATTTTTAGGACATAGGAAACTTAGGCTGTTAGGACACTACTGGCCAGCCTAAGTGGAAATTCATCTTATTGTCTGCCCACCTGGGAATCCTTCTGGTAATGATATGTCATTTTGCTTTAAGGGTGTAATACTTCCCTATGGGGTGCACTCTTGGTAAGAGTATAAATTAAGAGGACCCATTTGTAGCCCTGTAAAAATGTCATTTCTTCAAGGTGACCTTTTCTCCCTTTTCTCCTTTTGATTGAAACTGGACTCACCCTGCAGCTGACTCACCTGCCTCCTTCTCCCTTGCACGTCCACACCCTTAATCATTAAGCCCTCAGGACAATGAGGTTCTGATCAGCATCAAATATTCTTAGGAACAAAGCCTCTGCTGAGTCCTCAGGCAGAGTGTTGGTTTAAGTAGAGATAAATCTAGGCCTCAGGTGTGTTTCAGCTCCGGGCCCAGAAAAGCAGCAAAACCAGACAAGCGATGCCATGGCTGATGTCAGGACCAGAAGCAGTGACTAATGATCCCCTCCCCTAGCACCCACCAATCAGTAGAGACCACCACCCTAGCAACCTTCACCATGATTGATGATTTTCCCCCTATATAACCCGTCCCTGAAAAGCCATCAGGAGCCAGGTCTGAGCATTAGCTCACCTGTGTCTCTAGTGTAGGCCACTTCCTGAAAATAAACTCTTACTTTCTTTGCTGCAAAATCCTGTTTGTGTCTTATTGGGCTTTGATGCCCACGGGCAAACAGGCCCCTTTAGTTCAGTAACACAATGTCCTCTGACCAATGGGTGCATAGATGGCCCCAGATTGGCCAATAAAATTTGGATATCTCTCTACACAAAATTGAACCTTGGTCAAAAAATACAACTATTAAACCATGATGGAAATTATTCAGTCCTAGAGCTAGTCAGTGGCAAACCAAGAGTGAAATCCCAACTTCTTCCCAGAATACTGCTTTATGTTGACAATATCTTTGCTTTTCTTTGTGCTAGAATATTATATGCCCAACCAAATGAAATATAAATCGCAATGTACAGTAGTTGTCCTTACTGACATTATTAGAAAGAATATTTTTTCACTTTATTTGTATAACAAATGTCTAAATAAAAATACTGAAATAAATAACAAACCAATACCTGACCACCTACAAATGGCTGTTTAAAAACAATATTTATAAATAATATATAGTATATATTATATAATATATAAAATATAAAAATATTATGTAGTATATTATATAATATATAAGATACTATATTATATATAATATATTATTGTTGAACTAAAAAACTTCTGCACAGCAAAATAAACCATCACCAAAATGAAAAGAGGAGCCCACTATATGGGAAAACATATTTGCCAATGATAAGGAGTTAATTTTTAAAATATATAAAGAACTCATACAACTCAACCAAAGGGAGACAAATAACCCACTTTAAAAAATGGGCACGGGGCCTGAATAGGCACTTTTCCAAAGGGGTCATACAGATGGTCAATAGACACGTGAAAAAATGCTCAAGCTCACTAATCATCTGAGAGATGCAAATTAAAATGACAATGAGGGATCACCTTGCACCTGTGAGAATGGCCACCGTCAATAAATCAACAAACCACAGCTGCTGGCGAGGATGTGGCGAAAAGGGAAGTACCCTAGTGCACTGCTGGTGGGAATGCAGACTGGTGCAGCCATTGTGGGAAGGAGGATGGGATTTACTCAAAACAGTAAAAATGGAACTATGGTTTGACCCAGCGACCCCACTTTTAGGAACATAGCCTAAGAATCCCTAAACAACCATCAGAAAGAAACTGTTTATGGAAGTATTCTTTAATTCACCTGTCGCTGGTCTTCTAGTCACCTCGGCGCTGGGAGGAGCAGGAGCAGGTGGCCCTGCGAGACGGGGCTGCGGGCTGGTGGTCCTGGGCCTGGGTGCATGGTCACCTCCAGCTTTGGGTGGGGGGTGGGGCCCGCACAGCCGTCGGACCAGAGTCCCCACAACAAAGCCCTGCAGCACGTGACTGGGACAGGCAGGGACAAGGCATCACAACAGAAACGCGGTGTGAGCCCAGGACAAGGGGCTCCGGCGCCAGGCACCCGGGTGCCAGCCAGCCGGGACTTCTCCAAGGACGCCACAGATCTCCCGAGATCCCCCGGGGGCCCTGAGCTCCCGCCTCTGCCAGGCTCTGAGCCTCCCTGAAGCTCTAACATCCCAGTCCATCCTCTCCCCCTGCCCACGGGGGGCTGCCTTCCCGCACACCTGCAGGCCTTGCACTGCGCAGCCCCGGAGCCCCGCCCCCACGCCAGGCCCAGCGCCGCCCCAGTGTCTCCGAGGCACCCATGGTGGTGGTGGTGGGGGGGCGGGGGGGACACTCCGAGGAGAGAGCAGGGCCTGAGGCTGCTCTTCAGGCCCCGCTGGAGAGCCTTCCGTCCGCACCGCCCAGAGGATCGCAGCCCTCGAGGATGTAACCGTGAGTCTGAGCTGCTGCGCCCTTGCACCACACGCACACCTGGCACACACCTGGCACACACCTGGCACACACCTGGCACACACCTGGCACACACCGAGTCTGCGTCCCGGGGCGCTGGGCCCGGCCTCGGGCCTCCTACGGTGGCCACGTGCACTGTGCACTGCCCACCACGCCTGCGTAGTTCCCGCAGCACCTGCGCTGGGACTGAGTCCCTCCCGCCCTCCCCCCCTGGGCCCAGGTCTGGTCCAGTCACCATGACAGCGTGACCCTGCTGGTTGGGTGGGAAGTTTGGAGGAGGAGTCGGGTTTGCTTGGTAGGTGGCATGAGCCAGTCCCAGGAATGACAGTGTGGGTAGAGTCGCGGAAAGGCCTGGTCACCAGCTGTTTGTGGGCCCTGTTTTGCACTTTGCTTCTAGCGAGGAGGTGCCAGGTCACGAGGTCAGCTCATTGGGTAATGTGGTTGCAAGAAACTGCTTTACATGGTCTCCAAGACTGAGCAGATGTGATGGGCAAGGGCGGGAGGCAGGACATGGAGGCAGAGGGGGGGGGGACCGTCTTCCAGGTGACACGGGTCCATGGCCCACGGCCCACGGGCGTCTAACATGCTGATAATTATTCTAGAGGGATGGGGGTGATCCTGAGGTGTCTAGCCAAAATAACTACAATTGTTATCATTATTATAAATATGAATTTTTATATAAATTATAATGTAAATATCTAATATAGGCTATCATAAATTATACATCTATATAAAAATAAATAGCACACAATTATTTCATTATTCATCATCACCGTAATTAATAGAATCAATACAATTATTTTAGGGAGTTTCGTAGTCATAGCAGCAGCAGAAGCAGCTGCAGCAGCACCAACAAACACCCCTGTAAGTTTCTCTACCCCCCCACTCCCCCAAAAAATTCCCTGGTTTATCTATTTACATTTAATTTAATAATCTAGTTACTCATTTTGGAGTAATTATAGCACCCGACTGGGCACACACCTGGCAGCCCCAGTCTGCATCCTTGGTCTACTAGTCAGCTCAGCGCAGGGAGGAACAGTTATGGATAACATAGCCAGTACTTCAAAATGAAATATCCGAATTTAGTTCCAGATCTGGGAGAGGTAGTTAAGAGAAATACCCTAACAGTGGAGAAAGGGTGTGTGGGCCTAACAGGCCATCAATCACAGGCCTGAGTCTGTCCTCTCTGTGAGAACCATTGCGAGGTGGTTAGGAAAGTAAGAACTTGCGATGGGAGGGTCGGGGCAGCTGTCCCCGCTTCTCTGTAATCAGCAGATTCCATGAGTATGGGATGATCAGGTGGAAGTTCAATAGTCCTCACTTGGGATAATTCCAATTCTTATATGCGGTTGTAAATGAGGATTGTTCCATGAAATAATCTATAATGCAAGGCTGGGTTTCTATAAAATGTCTTTACTGAGAGTTTTGGTATTTGCTTGTTTGTTTGTTGTATGTGTATTTTTTTGTGGGTTTTTTTTTCCCCCCATTAAATTTTGCTATTTACCTTATGTGGGTAGTGTTGGTAAATTTATCAGTAGTTCCTTTTCTTGCCTTTCCATTTTTTGGCTCATGTTTCCAGGGTTAGACAGGGAAAGTGGAGTCTGTGAAGAAGTTATCATCTTCTCTATTCGCCCAGAAATAGTATCTTTAGAATTTCTATTGAATCTATACACTTAATATAAATAACTTTTTTTCAGGTGAAATTTTATAGTAGCAAACAAGAGCTTTTAACATTTTGGTTATAGTATAAAGTACCTGAAACTTGGGTCTTTGGGTCAAACTGCCTGGGTTTGAAGCCCAGTTCTACTGTTTCCTTTCCGTGAAGTTAGGAGAGGCTCAGCCTCAGTAAGCCTCCCTTTGCCCACCGGCCAGTGGAGCCTGAGAGCACTGCCTCCTGCAGAGACATTTCCTCAGAATGAAATAAGACGTGTTACTCAGCAGCATCTGACATACAGAAAATGCTCACTAAGCATTCATGGCTCTTACTACTTCAACCACTCAAGACTACTAGTATTGTTCTGTCTTAGAATAATAGTTTTAAGTGCCTGTGGTCGGTTATTGTGCCGAGGTGCGATAAATAATGAATAAGGAGCTTTTGTCCAATTGTCAACGTGATTGCTTTCCTGGGAGGGACGGGTTATTGAGAAACTTGTGATTTATGGATAGTAAGAAGACTGTCCGTACTATGGGGTGTCCCCCTAAAATGTACAAATTTATACAAGTGTGTATACATTTTTATATTTCGTTTAGAAGGTGTTTTCAGATAAGTAATGTGGTAAAGCCAGGTGCTGGATGCCTTCTGTAGGTCAGTCTGGGGATTTTCCCACTGTCGTTGCTGTGGCAGAAGAAGAGACATTGAAGCAGGTAACCACAAGGCAGCACAGACAAGTAGACTTGACAACTTTTTAGCTTATAATTAGGAGCAAATAAGCAGAGGTTTGCAGTAGTTGAGCTCACTCCGATGCCTCTCTCAAGGACAGGGACTGTCCCTGTATAGTGACACTGTCTGTGCATGGCTTTCCCCTGAAGCATGGTTACTTGTCTTGTCTGAGCTCAATCTTGACTTTAAGGTATTCCTACATTTTGATTTACATGTGGTAAAAAGAAAAAATAAACGTGCTATTTGGGAAATATCCCATCGAAACTGTTGGTGCTGAAAGCTTGTTTATGAAATACATACGATCCAGACAATGGTTGGACATAGAGGCATATACTGATGAGGTAGGGTTACAATTTCAATTCCCTCATAGGCCAATTAGCTGCTTTCGTTGCTCATCCAGAAGTTGTATGTAGTTATTCATTCAAACATGTACTAAGTGATTAGTACAGGCCAGGCCTGGGCCACAATCGAAGGAGACGTCAGGACTGCTTAAATTAGTTAGGGCTCCTCTTTGCAATCAAAACTCATGTTCTTCTCACTGTGACCCTGATTCCATATGACCAAACTCTAAGTGTGAGAAAAATGAAAGGAATGGGAGAAAGAGTGGGGAATGAACATGCACTACCCTTTCTGGAAACAAACCTATGGTGTGGAGGAATCAGTTTTGTATGTAAATGCAAGCTTACTCCTCTCAACAGATAACTGCTTTCCTAAGTCAGCATCCAAACTACAACAATAGAGAATAATAACGAAATGAAGCATGGTGGTTAGGGAATACAGAGCAGAGAAGATAAAATCAGGCCAAAGATTCACAGTCCTTGGGAAAGGGGACTTAGGTAGTTAAGACGATATGTGACAGAGAAGTCTCCATAACATTTCAGAAATGGTTCTTGAATAGAGTTAAAGACAGGGGCCGGGTCAGATGATTATAGGTACATGCTAATGAAGACCATATTCTTTATTTCACACAAAAAAGTGTCTGAACATTTAGTGTAGAGTCTCAAAACTGAGGTATTATCTGTCTAGTTAGGCACTTCCTCTGAATATTTTATGTTTATGCATCAATTGAAAAACAACTTAGGAAAGTAGGAATCAAGTAGAATCAATACAGTAGCCTTCCTGGGGAAAGAGTAGACATTCTGCATGTTTCAGGATTATTGGTTGCTTGATAAGTTCTTTTTAAAAAATAAATGCCATTGCCATTGCACAAATCCTACCCCTCCAAAAAAAAAAAAAAAGGAAGGGAGGGAGGGAGGGAGGAAGGAAGGAAGGAAGGAAAACTGTGTAAAAACTAACCCTGTGAGTAGAAAAAAAAAACTAATAAATACAGTCAAGTCATAGAAAGTCTTTAGAGTCTAGCCATGGGTATTCAGAAGAAATGAATAAGGGACTATATAAAATATTCATTGAATCTATGGTTCTTGGCTGACAACAGATAGTCCTGGCCTATTGTCACACACACTTATCTTTTCGATGATTCTATGCTTGAGCTGCTTTGCGTCTGGCTGTAAACACCCAAGGGTCTGTTTGCTCTGTCCACTTTCACAAGAATCTTGAAACATGGGCTTGTCAAGTTGGTCAACCTTCATGAAATAAGTATTTCGCTTCTCGTTTTTATTTTCTTTTGTTTATCTTGCCCTTTTCACTGACCATTCTTAAGAAATTCTTTTCCTATAGAACCATTTGTCATCAAAAGTATTTGGATTAAATATATTGTACAAAAATGTCTTAAAGTGTTGGTATTTTAATTTTAGGTAAGTTTTAAATACTTGAAATAATTATTAAGTCTTTCAGAATATTTTTGTGTTACTTTCACATTAGTTCAAATCTGTGATTAAAATAAAAAAAAGGGACATTTAATCTTCACAAAAAGCAAAAACACTGACAACAAAAAATGACCTTGGAAGAAAATGGAAAATGCACTCAATGAATTGTGTATATAAAGGCTGCACCGATTCCACATGTCCATAGAAGACTAAAAACCACGTCTAGACAGCTGATGGCGGCTTGAATAATGTAGTAATTTTTAGTGTTCAGAACTGAAGATATTAAAATAGAAGCCTTCCCCATATAATCTTACAATTAAGAGACTTTAAAGATTACATTTTTGATGAATGGCCAGCTTTATTTAGCACCTTGTAAAATAAAGACTTTGAGTCATTGATGGCAACAATTATAACATTTTCTGTCATTTTTTTATGTTAGGGAATACACAAAGGACTGTCTGTTAGAAAAACATTTCTGGAAGGTAAAAAGAACAGACCGTACTTTTACCCAAGGTTTCTCCTATAAAAAAAAATAACCTGTCCTGTTATTTCCAAAATCAGCACTCTTCAAATAAGAAGTTAGGGAAATGTATTCTTGAGTGCTGTACTGAGCACAACCATATATCCTCATTTGCAGATATGAAAGTGCACTCTAGCAAGGAATAGGGAGGCACAATCGCCCTGCCCATCTATAGTGATATACAGCACATTGCCTGTCACTCCATAGCACACAGACATAGCCGATCGGCTCCCATCAGAAAGCAAGCAAGCAGATGAACAAAAAGCAACAGCAGAACCTTGAGGGTACCACACTTATGTTAATTTCCAGGCAAAGTGCAGTAATGCGATTGAAATAGTTAAAACTATGGCCCAGGCTTCAGCGTGCCTCACATTTCACAGACAGCACCTTCCTAAGTAGTTTTAGTAGTGTCCAGCTAATTTAGTGTCAAACAGGCCTACAGTACATTCTTTCAATTAGGCAAGGGGCCCTACACTAAGTGGAAATTCCACTGGAAAGACACGAGAAATTGGGAGCTGGAAACTACTTCCCTGAGTTACTGCTAAGAAGAGGTAAATAATGTAAAAAGCATACAAAAATTACACAAACTAAAGAGACCCTTGAAAGTATAATGCAATGGCTTCCAACAGTGGAGAGCTGGGGAATAGCAGCAGTAGGAAAAGATGAATTTGTCCTAAAGTAAAATAATCATGAATCAGCCTCTCCGCAGAAAAGTAAAACATTTAAACACAATGCACCATCAATAAATAATCACTTTTAACAATGCCATGCCCTATAACCAATAGAACAGACTGTCAAACTACAGCGGGAAAGCAGAGGAGGGTTGGGGGGTGGGGTGTGGGTAAGAGATCAACCGAAAGACTTGTATGCATGCATATAAGCACAACCAACAGACACAAGACATTGGGGAGGGGGGGGTGGGGGGAGGGCAAGTGCTGGGGGTTAGGGGAGGCTGGAGGGAGGTCAATGGGGGAAAAAAAAGAGACATATGTACTACTATTTGTAATACCTTAAACAATAAAATAAAATAAACTGCAAACACACACACACACACACACATACACACACACACACACACACACACACACACTCTCTAGGGGCCCGGTGCACGAAATTCTTGCATGGGGGTGTGGGGGTTCCCTCAGCCCAGCCTGCAACCTCTCCAATCTCCAATCCCACAGGGATCAGGCCTAAACCAATGGTAGGACATCCCTCTTGCAATCTGGGACTGCTGGCTTCTAACCGCTCACCTTCCTGCCTGCCTGGTAACCCCTAACTGCCTCTGCCTGCCTGCCTGATCGTCTCTAACTGCCCTTCCCTGCCAGCCTGGTTGCCCCCAACTGCCCTCCCCTGCTGGCCTGATCTTGCTCCCAACTGCCCTCCCCTGCTGGCCTGATTGCCCCTTACTGCCTCTGCCTCAGCCCCCACCACCATGGCTTTGTCTGGAAGGAAGTCGGATGTCCGGAAGATGGCCTGTCGACCTGGTCTAATTAGCATATTACCCTTTTAGTAGTATAGATAGATTATATAGGATAGGTTTGCTTAAATGGGGGAAAAAGCCTTTTTCAGGAGGAGGTGATACTCTTGGCAGACAAAAACACATAATCCCTATATCTGGACTGATAGCCAGCCATATGCACTATATTACCAAACCGGTCATGAAAAAGTTGAATCACTTTCTTACACCTTACACTAAACAGCTGTTGCCCTTAAAACCCCTCCTCAGCCCCCACCTTAGGTTCTGCCTTTGCTGTTCACCCAGATTTGGTTCTGATTGGTTGGTTTCTATGCTAGTCAGTGTCAAAAGCTCTGCCTCCTAGGCAACCATTGGCTCCTGGCACTTCACCCAGATTTGATTCTGATTGGTCGGTTTCTATGCCAGTCAGCATCAAAAGCTCCACCTCCTAGGCAGCCATTAGCTCCTGGCACTATACCCGGATTTGGTTCAGATTGGTCAGTTTCTATGCTAGTCAGCATCAAAAGCTCTGCCTCCTAGGCAGCCATTGGCTCCTGGCACTTCACCCAGATCTGGTTCTGATTGGTTGGATTCTATTTCAGTCAGTGTCTCCGGGCCTATCTCTGGACCTGATCAAAGAGGCGGGGCTGATCAGCAGCCCCTGAGGATGCCCGGAGAGAAACAGAGGCATGGCTGCTGACGAAGCCGGGAGAGAAAGAGAGAGGCAACGGCTGATCAACAGCTGCCATGGAGGCTGAGGATCAGACCCTGCCTCTCTTTCTGCAGGCCTCTCTCTGGGCCTGATCTGCAGTCCCCTTGGCAGTCAGTGCTGGGTCACTGCACTGGCACTGGCTGCAGTCAGTGCTGGGTCACCACGGCAACCCAGCACTGACTTCCGATGTTGGGTCGAGCCTTGGTCGTTATGGACCCTGGCTTGCTCTCTCTCTCTCTCTCTCTCTCTCTCTCTCTCTCTCTCTCTATATATATATATATATATATATATGTGTGTATATATACACACACACACACACACACACACAGATCTATATATATCCTATCTAATAAAAGAGTAATATGTAAATTAACCCAACCAAGATGGCTGCGGCCACAGAGAGCAGGAGGGAGGCTTGGGTTTCCACAGCAATGGAGGAAGCCAAGCTTTCTGCACACCCTGGCTGGCCCAGGCCTCCACCTAAGGCTACAAAGTTTCAATTATAGAAGATAAATAAACCTCAACAGAAATGGCAGCAGCCATGGAGCTGGAGAGAGCAGGAGGCTAGGGTTGCCCCTGGAGATGGAAGAAGCCAAGTTTTCCACACACCCTGGCCTGGCTTTGGCCTCCACTTAAGGCTACAAATTTTCAATCATTAGAAGATAAATAAACCCCAACAGAAATGGCTGCCACCACGGAGCCAGCAGAAGGCTTGGCTCCACTCCAGGCTACAAAGTTTCAATTGAAGAAGATAAATAAATCCCAGATACCAGGGCCTCTGCTTGGGTCGCTGGGGGGCGTGGCCAGCCTGCAAACCACAACAGGCCCCTTGCCCAGGCTTCCCTACGCCCCAAGGGAACCCCCACCCTAATCCGGGACACCCTTCAGGGCAAACCAGCTGGCCCCCACCCATGCACCAGGCCTCTATCCTATCTAATAAAAGAGTAATATGCAGATTGACCATCACTCCAACACACAAGATGGCTGCCCCCATGTGGTCAAAGATCCTGCCCCCATGTGGACACAAGATGGCCACCACAAGATGGCCAGCAGGGGAGGGCAGTTGGGAGGGACCAGGCCTGCAAGGGAGGGCAGTTGAGGGCGATCAAGCCTGCAGGGGAGGGCAGTTAGGGGTGACCAGGTCGGCAGAGGAGGGCAGTTGGGGGTAAACAGGCTGGCAGGGGAGCAGTTAGACATCAGTCAGGCTGGCAGCGGAGTGGCTAGGGGGTGATCAGGTTGGCAGGCAGAAGTGGTTAGGGGCAATCAGGAAGTCAGGCCGGCAAGCAGTTGGGAGTCAGCAGTCCTGGATTGTGAGAGGGATGTCCGACTGTCCGTTTAGGCCTGATCCCACTGGGGTCAGGCCTAAATGGGCAGTCGGACATCCCTTGAGGGGTCCCAGATTTGAGAGGGTGCAGGCTGGGCTGAGGGACACCCCCCCTCATGCACGAATTTCATGCACCGAGCCTCTAGTGTGTATGTATGTATATGTATATATATATATATATATATATATATATATATATATATATATCATCATCATAGCCATTTCATGTAAATATACACAGATATATATGTAATAATAGCTGTTTACTACTATTTTCCAGTTAACAATATTATGAAATAATTTTCATATGTATGCATAAATGTTTGCCTCATAATATTTAATTCAAACAGTATGATTTTTTTTTTTAATCTTAACTGCCAAAATCTTCCCAGACTTTCACATCTCATAATCAAGGAATTAATAGTTCTTATCTATAAATATATTTTATATGTTCTTCTCCTAACTTCTAGAATAGTATTATGTATTTTTCTCCTTATATTCAATTTATTGACTATCACTGAACTCCAGCTATTTGCCCAATACTCCTTTGCAATGTTGCATAGATAGTATGAGACAGCCATCTGCTGGCTATCTGAAAAATTGAACAATTGTTATAAAATTTAAATTTTAATTTCAGTTTTCAAAATAATAATTGGGTCTCAGTGCTTCCTTATGAGGTAAAAATCATGAGTGATTTGTTAAGCCTTTCACAGTCTGGGAGCCCTCAGGGGATGTCCAAGTACATTTTTAAAAAATCCTCCTGTACTTAATTTTCTTACTAACTCCTCCTTTTAAACTCCCCTCACTCTCACATTCTGTTTCTTCTTTTTATTTAACTATTTTCCTGGCCTCACCCCATTTCAGCATCCTTCTCTTTCCTGTTTTCTTTCCCTCCCTTCCTTTGAACCTCCTGCGGCCCCTCTCTCTCCCTCCCTCCCTCCTCCCTCCTCCCTTCATTCCCCATGTCTGTCTCCTTCTTTCTCCTCCCCCCTTCCCCCCCACCATTCACCATTTCCTTGTGAGCCTGAAACCTGCCTCCCTCCCTCCTTCTCTATTATTATCTCCCCTGCCCCCCACCATGTTCACTGGTTTCTCTTTTAAACTTTCCCCTTTCCTCTCTGGACCTGCTTCCAGCCCCAACTGGGTGCACTTTGATATTAAAGCTTCCATTCGGGGGTGTTAACCCCCAGCCCAGGGCCCAGCCCCAGCCAGGCCTTTGCCACCCCCCCTTCCCCGGCCTTCCCACCGCCATCCTCCTCCCATTCCCTGCCTGGGACACCCCAACTTCTAGTCCACAAAGTACACTTAATGTGCCACCAACCTAACCCTGGCCAGTGTCTTTGGGGTCCAGCCCTTGGGGACAAAAGCGATACCCTCCTTAGTGTCCAACTCTGCCCCAGCTAAGTTGTGCCTCCCCTCCCAGCGCAGGGCACCCAGCCCAGCGAGGGTGGCCGAGGCCCGTACGGCCTGGGCACTGCTGCCGCGAAGCAGGAGCGCCACCGCCCGGAAGGCTTCGGACCTTCCACCCCTCCGCCCCAACGGCATGCACCTGGGGGCCACCGCCTTCCTCCCACGTCTGGGCAGGGCTCCCTGCTCGCACCACCTGCACCCCACCCCTTGCTGGGTGCAGCTGCTCCACCCCCACCCACCATCGCCACCCCCTCCCGCATGCAGCCCCACATTTTCTTCCCGTTTCCATTCCTGCGTCTTTTTCTATTCCCTTTCTGTATTTCTGTTTCTCCTCTTGGCCTGTCTGCATGCAGGCCTGCCTTCCTCTCCCTCTCCTTTCTTATCCCCTCATATCGTATCCTATCCTACCTACCCTGCGCCTCACAGCTGCCTGAGCAGGGGGCGGGGATGAAGCCTGCTGATAGGTCGTTATGTGACAGCGTCCCAACGAATTTGCATATTATCCTATTATCAGATAGATACTTAGGGTTGTGAACTTTTCATTTTGCCCACAACAATTTGTTTCAAGCAACTACTTTTTCTAACCATCATCTCATAATATAAAAGATCATTGTAACAGGAAAGGCATAATATCAAAATAAAGAACAGTCCTTTATACTTACTAAATGTAGTTTTCCAAACAGGTCACTCTATCGACCTCACTTTTTTTCAAGAATGACTAAGTGACCACTTAGCCACAGTATGCGCACATTTGTCTGGGAGTCTGTGTTCTGTGGCAGTCCCTGGGCCTCCCACCCAAACAGCCCAGGCATGTGCGCATCATTCCAAGCTCACCCTGTGTGGGTGACACTTGATTTTTCTACAGATTGAGGGAGAACAATCGTCATGTCAGTGAATTCCTATCTCTGACTCGACAAAAAAATCAGGAGGTAGTTGAGAAAAACAACAGCAGCCATTGTCAGTCAAACCAGTTGTATCACCAAATCACAGAATCCTGGAAGGGGAAGGAACAGTAAGATAGTATCCGGTTCCTCAAGCAAAGACAATGCCTTAACTTTCTAAATCAGACAAGAAGCCAGCTTCTCCATGCCTATGATAAGCTTTTACAAACCCCTTTAGATGTAAATTCTTATTGTGTCACGGTGTTCAGCATAATAAAAAGTTCACAACCCTAAGTTTGAATGTATATAAATTAATTGGAAGTTCATTATACAAATGCATTTAGTTGGCCCCAAATCCAGAAAAGCCTTCATTTTGAAGGAGAATAAATCTCTCTCAGACCCAAGGCTATGGGACTGCCAAAGAGAGGATCTTTGTGGAAACAGCTGTAGTGCTAACTAACTCTACACCATATTCTTTATGCTGCTATAGCCTTGCATTGTTAGCCTGTGGTGAATGTGAACATGATATTCCTGAGAGAAATCCAAAATACCCAACAGGATCATTACCTAACAATAAGAACAAACAGGAAAAAAGGTGGAGGTCATTGAGATATGTTTCAAATCCCTGGCCATTTGACTCTAGCAAACAAATGTAAGCACTTATAAGAATAACACCTATAGACACCAATATACATTTTCTCTGATACTTGAGTCACCTAATTTTAGGAAAAAAATTCTTAGGAGTTGTTACCAATGAGCTTAATAATCATATAATGATAACTTTGCACAATAATCAACTGCAATCTATCTTTTTTAATTCTACTCAATTAACAAGTTTCTTGAACTCGATACAGTTTTGTAAATCTCAACCTTATAACTATCAAATAAGGAATAAATAGCATTCTTATACATAAAATATAGTAATAAGTAATGATAAGTAAATATGTGCTTATTTCTTAATTCTATTTATTCATATTGTTCACTCCGTATATTTATTTCATTATGTATGTTTATTTCATATGGGAGGAGCCATTATAACAGCACTGTAGTTCCTCAATATTTACCTTTAAATGTGAGACATTAAGGATTTTATTGCTAGTAGGAGTATGGAGAAAGAACACCCCATTCGTTGTTGAGATATAATAGTTCCACTTTTATAGAAGATTATTTCATTATATTTTAAAGTTTTACCTAGAAATCCCACTATCAGGATTTTACTCTATACATAGATACACAAATTATATCAAAAGTATGTGTAAAAAGCTTTCATTTTAGCATTTTTATAATTGTATAAACAAAAAAAATCACAATGAGAAAACACCAAATACAAAGTAACAAAAACAAAAAACCCACAACTGTTTCAACTACGGGAAACTGGTTAAATTAGCTTCGGGATACCTACCCACCCCTCCACCCCCCGAAAAAAATACCTCCCATAGAAAGTAAAAATGAGTGCTGATAGCAAAAACTCTTCAAAGTGTTACCTGTGGAAATGAGGTTCTTTCACGGAGTTGTAAGGAAAGTATTCTGGGAGACGCACCTACGGAGGGATGTGGTCTAGTTGTAAGATTTATTTGGGTGAAAATAGAAGGCTGCCTGCCCCCGGGCTCCCAATGTCTCATCTCTGTCCCTCCCTCTGAAAATAGTTCAGCCTTGTCTTCATTGGGTCCAGAAGTAGGCCCGGTGTCCATACAGTTTGTGACATTGGTTCAGTCCCTGTCTCTGTCCTCCTCTGGCGAGCGTCGTCTGTGTGGTTGGCTGCACTCTGGCGTTGGGCCCTGACCCGTGCTATCCGCCCCAGGTGACCGGGGTACTTCACATAGTATACTGTCCCCCTAGGTGCATCCATGTTGTAGGCATGTGACGGAATGTCTCTTTTTAAAGCTGAATCATATGCCATCGTATGAATATGTGTACTACATTTTGTTATCCACTCATCTGTTAGATGGGCCTTCGGGTTGTTTTCATCTCTTGGCTATTGTAAATAGTGCTGCTATGAACATGGGTGTGAAAGATTTATACGTTTAAGCTTTATAAGTAAATCTCTGATCCATTTTGATGTAGTTTTTGTAAAACTTGTGAGATTTAAGATCAGGTTCATCTTTTGGGATATCCAGTTCATCCAGCATATTTGTTGAAAAGATTCTTCGGCAGTAATTGTATGGAACTATTTCTGAGTTCTTTACTGTTTTATTGTTCTGGGTATCTGTCCATCTGCTAGTACCACACAGCCTGGGTTAAGGTAGCTGTATAATAAATCTTTTTTCTTTAAATATTCGTCTACTTTTATATATTTTGAATATCTTTTCATAAACAAAAATTAAAGGCAGTAGACATTCTCAATCTCTTTTAATGTGGTACATCCTTTTTTTTCTTTTTATTGAATTTATTGGGGTGGCATTGGTTAATAAAATTATATAGGTTTCAGGGATACAATTCCATTACACATTAACTGTATATTGTATTGTGTGTTCACCACCCCAAGTCAAGCCTCCTTCCATCACCATTAATTCCCCCTATCCCTCTGGTAATCACCATACTGTTGTCTGTGTTTTCAAAATGGTTTTAGTTACTATATTTCTTTATTCTTTCCAAATAAATTTTAGAATCATCTAACTTTTATCTTTAGAAAAAATCTTGCTGGGATTTTTATAATAATTGCATTAAATCTGTATATCAATTTGGGGAGTATTGACATCTCTATACTTTGTTGTCTTCCAATCATGGACATGGGATGTGTATTTATGTAGAGCTCTGATTTCTTTCTTTAGTGTTTTGTTGTTTTCAGCATAATAGTAGCTTGTGCATATCTTGTTAGATTTATACCTAAGAGGTTTTTTTTTTGAGAGATTATACATGGTATCGTATTCTTAAATTCAGTTTTCATGTGGTCATTGCTTTATATAAAAATGAAATTAATTTGTATATGTTCTACTTGGATCTTAAGACATGAATGAATTCATTTATCAGTTCTAGGAGTTTTTGGTATATTCCTTAGGCTTAGGATGTTTTATTGACCATCATGTCATCTGCAAATAGGTACAGATTTCTATCTTCCTTTCCAATCTGTGAGTCTTTTATTTCCTTTTCTTAAATTTTTAAGCTTCCTAGAATGTCCTACAATGTGTTTTTTGGTATGTTTTGAAAATTCCTTTCTAACTTCCTGTTTGATGTGTCAAAATACAGTCCTAGTTCTAGACACACTGTTTTGTTGGCTTGAGAAGGGTGAATTGTTTTAAAAAGCTTGAATTTCCTTTGAGTATAATCAAAGAAGAAAATTAGTATTTTATGTTATCTAGTGCCTTTAAATTCACTTTAACCATTATCTAAATATTTTTAAATTGAAAATATATTTTCTAATACTCATTTAAATTTTTAATTAAGTGTAAATTTATTGATTTTTTTTAAATATATTTTTATTGATTTCAGAGAGGAAGGGAGAGGGAGAGAGAGATAGATAGAAACATCACTGATGAGAGAGAATCATTGATTGGCTGCCTCCTGCATACCCCACACTAGGGATCAAGCCCACAACCCCGGCATGTACCCTGACCGGGAATCCAACCATGACCTCCTGTTTCATATGTTGACATCCAACCACTGAGCCATCCTGGCTGGGCAATTTATTGAATTTAATTGCATATTAGATATATTCTTTGAGTTATATGCAACAAAAAGTTTTTTAAAATGTTCCAATACAGACATTTTCTCTGTTATTTACATAATACAGAAAGGCATTAATGATAACTTAGACACATAATGCTAAAAAACGGAAACATTATAATTAGGAACTATATCATAATAAATCCATGATTATTTAAAAAAGAACAGTAAAGTTTATCGTCAAATTTACATCTTAAGAGATAAGTAGTTAATATAAACATATTTTGTGATATTTTTGTACATTTAATCTCATTATAGTTCATTATATATGTAATAACTTTCATATTCACTTGATTATCAAATGAATTTTAGAAAAATAAGAATTTGAGCTAAATTATTTCCTGAAATAAGTCACAAATTAAATAGCAGAATCACTTTTTATGAACAAAATTCTTAAAGATAATAAATAACACATCAAACTAATATGGAAATTTTAGCCAATACCCTAAACAAATCTCCCTAGCATTTTCCCAGTTGGGAAATGAGAGAGTAAGAAATATAGATGTTACAAGTTAATCATGCGACTAAAATTAATTTTGACAACATTATTCATGAGCAGTCACTGATTTCATAAGTAAATTTTATTGCAAAGGCATAATCAGGAATTTGATTCATTGAGAATCACACAGATATTATTATCAAGGCACATTAATCATGAAAATAAACAAGTCCAAAGAATTGTCCAGTTCACTTCATAGGCAATAAAAAAATATGACTTTCTTTCCTAGTTTCTCTTACCACGTTTAAATCATACTTTTGAATGCTAATAAATGTTAAATTATTTTTGGAAAGTAATACATCTTTAATTACCTAAATAAAAATTACATCATTATAGACACTTCTCAGTAGTGAGAATGACATGGCATTCGATAATGATAGTTCTTTCCCTGAAATAAGTGAACTTATGTTTATCATTCACACTTGCTGTGGCTGTTACTGCTGTGCTTGGTCTCTAGAACATCAGTAAAATACTTAGCTCTTCCCTGCAGGCTTGAAAATGAGACCACCCAGTCTGTTTCCTGTCTCTGGTCCTGGTAAAATTATAGATAGCACCCTCTTTCATTCTCAGGATTTGGGTGATAAATTTTATGGTAACATTAACTATTGAGAAGTAAAATTGGGGTGGTGGGAAAGACTCGCAAAACAAAGAACAGTGTTATAATTCCCAGCACCACTGCAGGGGCATGAATATGTCACAGCATAGGTCCTAGGAGTCTTAAGGATAAGATTATGAACGTTTACATTTTATAAAAAAGATAGTTGAGCCCTAGCCAGTGTGGCTCAGTTAGATGAGCATCGTCCTGTGCACCAAGACATTGCTAGTTTGATTACTGGTCAGGGCACATGCCTGGGTTGTGGGCTTCAAACCCAGTAGGGGGTGTTCACGAGGCAGCTGATCAGTGGTTCTCTCTCAATCATGTTTCTCTCTCCCTCTCTCTTCTTAAAAATTCTATAAAAAAATACTTAAAAAAATAGTTGATAGGTAGGGGCTTCATTTTCTAAGAAACGTAAGTAGCAAGCCAAAGCTCTTTAGCGTGTTTGTTAAACCTAGACTCTTGAGGAGGTCTCCTTGGATTTCAGTCCCAGATCCAAATACTTAATCTCTCGAAGCTTCAGTTTCCTTATCTATGTAAAAGTAGGTGATAATAGTTCCTATACATAAGATGATGTGGAGGTTAAATGAGATAACACATTTCAAAACATTTAGCACAGCGCTGGTCTCATGCTAAGCACTCAAGACCTGTCAGTTATTATTATGTAATAATTTTATATATCCTCAATAAAGGACTCAGTTAAAAAACAGGGCATGGAACTGAACTTCATTCCTAAATATCATATGAGGGACATGCACAGAGAATTCAGTGTTCTTATCTATACTAGAGTAGAATAAATTCACAGTTAATTAAAATCAAAATAGATATTGCATAACTATGTATAATTTAAGATTCCAAAATAATTAAGTCATTTCTTTATTTTTCATTTATTCAATGAATAGTAGTTCAGAGCATGCTTTAGTAGGTCACTGTGACTTTTAATTAATACTGGAACACATATTGAGTTTATTCCCACCTAACGATGAACAATGCTGATACCAGTAAGTCCCTAATTCATTGCATAGTTTGTTCAATTAGAATTGTTCACTTTCCACAAAGAAGTATAGTAGACATTCAGTAAGTCATTCTGTGTGAATCTATTCAAATGCCTCAAAGATGAAGACCCAGGGAATAGGGGGCAGAACTGACATTTCTTTCTTTTGATGAATTTGATTTAAAGACAACCTTTCAGTGATCAAAACCAAAAAATTAACACTTTCTAAAAAAAATTGCTTCATTTAAGATTAAATTTTGAATTGGATCCTATGATATTCTAAGATACTCTAAGGTATTGATGGTGAGGAGGAATGAGAAATCCAGTGGAGTGGGCACAAATATCAACACTGGCCAACAGTACCATGCAAAGGAGCACAGTGCTCCAACTCTTTATGTTTAACGGCACTCTATACATTAGCTTACAAAAGGACAGGATAAAATTAAGATTTGTACTGTCCACGGAAAATAGAGGACAACAGAAACTTAAATAAGTTGAAAGCAACATACCTTGTGTAATAAATCAGGAATTAGAACTCTCTTTGCTTGCTAGATATTAATACATTATTAAAGTCTGACAGGACTTTTTATTTTATTACTATGTGTTTTTCGAAATAATAGAAGCAAAACTTAAAGTTACAAAAGCTTGCTTCTCTCTGTTACAATATTGAGTATTAATTTTGTCTGCCAGCTCTGTGGGGTGGGGGTGGGGTCTCAGGAAAGGAACAGTGGCCTCTGCCAGCAGAAAGCTGCCCCCACTTCCCCAGCTCTTGCCATGATGCCAGACAACTCAGCTCTTCCCCGGGTGTCCCTGGTGACTTTCAAGCTGCTATCCTAGTGCTGGAGGTCAGAGGGAGGGAGTCAGAATAAGTCTGTGCTCAGGCACTTTAAGATGCAGCCTTCTGTCTCACTCAGTCTCAATTTCTGCTGCTATTTACAGCCAGAAGTTATGGGGACTTCTCTTCTTGGCTCTGGAACCCTGGGCTGGGATGTCTGGTATGAGTCTGAGGTCACTCACTCCTCAGGGGGGACCTCTTGATTTTTCTCCACCACACATGGGTGTGGACCAGCTGGTTCCATGTCTCTGCCCCTCCTGTCAGGCTCAATGTGGTTTCTTTATAGCTTTAGTTGTATGGCATCCTTTCAGCTAGATTTCAGGTGGTTCTGAATAATGGGTGTTCGGTGGTTTAGTTGTAATTTTGATATGGTTGTGGGAGGATTCAAGTACCACATTTACCTACACCGACATTTTCAAGAACTCTGAACCAAATCTTTTTATGTAAAAGCTAAGTCAAGACATTGGAGAGAGATTAGGAAGTTGGAAAACAGCAATATTAATAAATGGCAAAGGTGAGCCTGTAGCGGTTTGACATAGAAGCTGCCACATAGTGAGATTTGTGTTTTAGGAAGATGATTTTGGCAGCTATGAAAAAACAAAGGATGAACAGAAGCTGAGACAGGTAGGAAAATCAAGACTTTAGCTGTTGCAGCTGGATAGAGTGAGGTAGGAAGGCAGTCTGGGCTTGATGTGCTGTTAGAAGGAAAAGGGAAGAAAGATTCATGACTCACATATTTTAGTTAACAGGGGAGGGGGGGAAATATACAATTAGTTCTAGGTTTTGCCCTAAGTAACCGGGTACTGAGAAAAAGAGGAAGACTATGAAGGGAGAAGATTTACATTAGAGTACAAGCTCCTATGAAAGTTTCTGAGCATTTTAAGACATTAAAGCTACTTAATATGCTGCAAATCCCTGCTGGCTGAAGTGATTAATATAATTTCCCATCTAATATATAAATGTGCAGAGGTTTTCCTAGTTCAGCTTTTCTGCTCACTTAGTATTTTCAGTTTACAATTGGTCATTATGAGTTAATCCATTTATTATCTCCAGGAGGTTAGTTAATGGAAGCATTTCATTTTTAATCTAACATTGGTGAAGTAATTTTTAGGAAGTCCTTCAGAGAGACTCTGAAAAGCCAGACTTCAACTTTAATTTTCTGAGTACTTTTTCTGCTTAAAGTTACTGAAATAAATTATCATTGCTTAGAAAAATAGCAAGCACCACCACTTAAAAATGCAATTCATTATATAACTATTTCAGATAATTTTACCTTGGGGCAGCAATTTTTCTTGCTTGAAATTGTATTTTAGCCTAAGTAGTAGTAGCAAAATGTAAGGATGAGCTACAAATTGTTTTTGGTTTTACATACCCAGGCACATAAATACTGTTTTGAATTGGACTCAGTCAAATAACAGGTCTAATTTCTCACTGAATTCAAATTGTTTAGATTAATTAAGTGAATTGATTGGCTCTCTGTCATCATATAGGTATCACCCAAGATTATGTTATCAAATTAATAATAAATGAAACAAAAGCATGGCTTATGGCTCAAGAATAAAATAACAGCTGCCATTATTTAAGGAATATATTCTCTTGTTCAACAAAACTTGTATGCAGCATTAACGTGCTCTACACAAATACTACTACAACAGAATGAGAAAGTCCAAGTTAATGCTTTATGTGTATTACTCATACTAGTAATATTTTAAACATTAGTTAGGATGCCATATAAAATATAGATTTCACCCTCAGAATTTTATTATAGTTCTCTCAGCCAGCACATTGTATAAGTTTCCACAAAGTGGTGTTTTTTTAACTCATTGAACTCCTCCTCTTCAAATTCGAATCCCCTTGCCACCAAGAATTGTGGCTTCCTTGCCACCATCCCAGACTTCCCTCTTTGCCTCTGCCTGTTCTGATTACTGTGAGCAGTGGGACATTGGACCCACCACCAGAAAGGAAGTTTCATATTACTGTCTTCAACCCAATCCAGTATTCTGTAGTAGAGTTTTAACATTCTACTTAAAGCCACTGACAAATTGTCATGCCTGGAGATTTCACTTGATTTAGTTAAAGTGATTTCATAATATTTTGGTTACATATGCAACAGAAACTAAGTCTATTTTTGAAGAAAGGTCTGAGGCATTTGCAACATATCAAAAGTGCTGTAGCACTTCCCAATCTCAGACAAAAGATTAGGTTTGTACTTTTAGATGTTTAGCCAGCCATGGACACCAGAAAACCAGGTATCAAGTCAAAGATCCCAGGGAACTGTGCACCATAGAAGCATCCTGGTATCAGTACTACAGCATGGCTCTATGGACCTGCATGCTACAGCATCAGTACTTGATGGGACTTATGAAACCCAAAATCTGTGGCTTGATAATAAGTGCTCTACATAAGGACTAAGAGCCACTTGAGCCTGGTGTAAGAAAGTGGCAGAGGTGGGTGGAATAAAGATTGGGAAATGTGCTTTTGTGGTGACAGAGCTTTGGGGCAAGTGCAGTTTTATTTCCTCGCCTTCAACTGATAATTTTGGAGGAAAACTATGTTTTTCCTATGGTGACTATAGCAAGTAACCATCAATAGCAAAAAGTATTCATTTTCTAGTAAAGACATACTTCTTTTTCAATATGAAAGAATGATGAACTTCAGACGAATATCCTAACTAATAAAAGGGTAATATGCAAATTAACTGTCACTCCGTCACAAAGATGGCGGTACCCAGTCCTCTCAACCCCGCTGGAGTCCCCCAGTCCCGGGGATGGGGGGGCTGCCACTGAGCGCAGGCAGTGTGAGCGGCCTGGTGGAATGCTTGCTTTGTCGCCACGGTGATGAGGCAAGCATTCTGTGCCCCGCCGCAGAGAGCCTCTGGGCAGCGGGCACAGAGCGGACAGGCCCCGCAGAGCTACTGGCACATGGATTCATGTGCAGGGCTACTAGTTACAAATAGTTTTATACATAGTAAGCACAATTGGGGGAAAATACTTTTCAAGACAAATGGCAAAGACTTCCTTTTAAATCAATTCTTTGGTTATTAACAGGTCTTGAGTGACATTAGCTGGAGTTTGTTCTGTGTGTGCCTGAAGGACCAGGATAAGATTAGTTATCCTGGGTTATAGCTCATAGGACATATTTAATATAATTTACTTTGCTTTTATGTAAAAATAATTGCAGATTGAAAATATCTTTAGGTCAGAGATAGTACCTGTTATTTACAAAGCTACTACTGAGCATGTTGCTTAAACTTTTTATTCTTTTAAAAATAACTCTGATTTTCTTAACAGGAAGCATAAACAAAGCAGAAATACAAACTCTTTGTACATCTTCCCATGAGTCTTGGCATGAGGCTTCTCATTCATTGGCTCACAGATTCCTGAGTTAAATAAAAACATAATGAAACTTAATTAGCATGTTCTGGTTACTCTATAATGGCTTATCATCACTTCAGCAAAGCAAAACTTGCTGGGTAGGGGTGATCCAAACTATTGCTAAAACCAACAGTTCCTATTCTGCCTACTCAAGAGAAAAATGCTGACAAACTATGAAAATTTTTATTATAATCAGTAAAGAAAATAAGCTAGTAGTAACCAAAAAAGATGGAATATATCAGAATAAAATAGGACAATCCAGAAAAATTGAGACAGGGTGAAAAATAAGACTACATGAAAAGTTGTAAAAGAAACTAGCTCATGGTGACAAAAGTGAAAGCATATATGTAGGCAGTACAACAGGTTTACTTTTATATTGGTTCTCTGGTGGGGAAAAAAGATGTCATTTATTTTTGTATAACTGTCTATTTTCTCCCATAATATTGTAAACAAGCAGGACCAAGCACATAGTGATTGACTAGATCTTTAGTGAAACTTTTTTTTTTTAAAGTAGCTGGGTTAATAGACAGCCTATATATATTGGATTTTACCTTCTATTTGGAATAGCATTTAGAAGTAACTTACATTTTTTCTGTACCTGGGGACATTATTTTCTATACCATTGCTATCATCTGATTTCCTGTATTGAAAATTAAAAAAAGAAAATCACTAGATGTTTACACTGCATAAAATTAAGTCAGTAACTATATCATGACTATCAGGTTAATATGAAAAGTGAATACAGATGGAATTTACTCTTTAAAAAGTTGTACTCTTAATGTTGATTTTTTTTTATGTCATTGATTCTGTTGCTGCAGATGACAGTGGCAAAGGCCTGTCTATTTTATTCAGAGGGAGAATTGTTTCTCCCTAAGCACATGTGGGGGCTTGGGTAGATGGCTGTAATGTATGTTGTTTTGACAAATGCAAGGTAATAGCCAATCAGGAGCTCAGCCAATATATGAGTTACAGGTGCTGTACTTTGATGAGTTTATTACACTGAATTAGAGGATGAACATGGTTCTTTATCTGCCCAATGTGCATCGGAGCAAGAATACAAGTCTGGGCTTCAGATTCTGTAGACAAGAATGGCTCAACTATATAACAAGGGTGTGTAATGAATGCCCTCCTAGGTCTTTCAGGAAGCTTTGAGCTCATTAAACCATTAACACCAGAGAATAAATTCAACCATCAAGTCAATTATGTTGAAATCTGGGGGAGAGGACAGTTAGGTGAGTTTGTGTGGATTAAATATCTGAGTGAGCTCCTCATTGGACTATGTGAATGAGCACTAAAACTAGCCTGTTTTGCTGTTGCATGTTTATACTATTTTAAAAAATCATTTCCACCATACACTGTGAATAACTGGCATCTAACTGAACACATATATATAAACATTATATATAAAATATATTGATACATAATATTCTCTGTCAAGAAAAATTTATCTCCTAGCTAAGAAATTCTAAAAGAGCATTGGGAAAAGGTTGGTCTGAATGACTTCAAGTGCCCTTGACACTTGTATGAAATCTAAAGCTACCACTATAACCTAAAGATGAGGAAAATGAAACGATGTCAGTGATCTCCATGGAGCAGTATGGGATGGAGAAAATGATGTACAATATCCCAGTTTTAAAAGAGCAGAAAGTTAATGCATTACACTATAAAATGAATCAATTTGACATTGCCAAGACATTCTAGAAAAAAAATACTTTTAAAGCATTTTTCAATAGGGTAGGCTACATAAGCGAAAAGTAAATTATGAAGAATCGGTCGTCTGTTCCATGGTGTTCTGACACCATCCTTTCAGAATGTCCTATGCCAACCAGAATGTGCTACACCAGAGCAGCCTCCTACTGTCACTGCAAGGGAATGGTTGGAAACACTGGGGAGGCTGAGCTGGGGGAACCAAAGAACCGGGCAAGGTTGTAACGTTTCAAATATCCAAAGGACTGTCAGGAATTGTATATGACTTTAAGTATAAGAAAGAGATTCCATACATGGGAACCAGAAAGATGCAAAGTTCAAATTAGTAATAAGTAAGATGTTCAAGTTCTCCAGAAAGAGGAACAATTAATTCTCTTCCAGCCATGAGAGTCTGTGATTCTAAGCAACACTGTTGTATTCCCATCTGTGGTTATGGGACTCCTGATATAATGACTTTATGCCCTTAATTTATAAGCTCACATGGTATTGGTTTATTTTACCTGCCTTATGTGAATTGATTAAAATAACTATTTTGCATAGCGTCTACAAATATCCGAATGACAGCCGTACACCCTGTCCCATTCTTTAAGAGTGGCTACTGTACTCACACCTCACAGCTCTGTTGGCTGATAAAGATAAACTTTAAAGGCAATTTTTCATTGGTAACATTTGTTCAGGCCTCCAATTTTTTAGGTTTATCTTGGCTGCTTTCCTCTGGTCTTATTTTCTGGCCCCCAGTCCTTGGCTCTTTTACTGAGATTTTTTTTTTGAAGTATCGTTGGCATACAATATTATATTAGTTTCAACATAATGATTCAACATTTATATACCTTGCAATGTGACCACTACAATAAGTCTAGTAGCCATATATCACCATACAAAATTATTACAATATTGTTGACTATTTTTCCTATGCTGTACATTACATCCTGTGGCTTATGTATGGACCTAGAGGGTATTATGTTAAGTGAAATAAACCAGACAGAGACAAATACCATATGATTTCACTTATATGTGGAATCTAAAAAAAAAATAAAAATGAACAAACAGAAACAGGTTTATAAAGACAGCACAAACTGATGGTTGCCAGTGGGGAGGGGGAATGGATGTAAATGATGAAGGGCAGTAAGAGGTACTAGCTTCCAGTTATAAAATGAATGTTGCTCAGATTTTAATCCCAGTCTTGGCCTCCTTCGTCACTGTATTCTACACTCAGTTCTCTGGGTTGGAGGAACTAGACGCTCCCAGCTTTAGCACAGCAAACTGTACCCCTGGTAACCTCCTTCCCAGCCCTCCATATGGTCAACTCTCCACAAAGTGGGCTGTATGAGAGCTAACGCACAATTTGTGTGCTTTCAAAATAGTGACTAACAGAATCCCAGGCCAGTCATTTTCCACCCAACAGGGAATCAGCATCAGTGATTGACATGTTAAAGAAAGACAGATGCCCATGCACCAATCCCAGAGGTTCTGATCCGGAGATCCAGTAAGGTCTGAGTAACTGCATTTTTAAGGAGCATCCATCCTAAGTGATCAAAAATATAGTCGGGATTGAGAATCAGTGCTTCACACAAATAATACTTCCTTATGGTCACTGGACACCTTTTGTGCATCACAGCCCACACTAGGCCCTTTTACACATAGAATATCATTTAACCCAACAGCCCTATGTTGTAGATACTACGGGTAAACCCTCTTTTCCAGGAGAAAATGGGATTCCAATGTCAGCAGACAAACTCCAGATGTTCACTACAACACGGACACGTACAGCAAGTAACATACATAATATACTCCTGATTTTCCCCTAACTGTAAGCATTTTATTCTATTTCATATTTATCTGTATTTCACTCAAGTGAAAATTTATAAAAAATACTACTTACAGCTGTTCAATTTGTTCAAATTCTTTGCCATCATCTGTGTAACAAAAGAAGAATATGCATATTACGATTGATTTATTATTCTTATGGAGCATGTATGTTTAATTCAAATCATCCCCCCACCCCCATTTAAGAATGCCCTGTGCTGTGTCCCCTCTTTGGAATGAAAGATGAGCGACCTTAGGCAGCTGCACCTCCATTCTGTCCTCCTCTTGTGCCTAAAACTTCTATCAAGCATAGTCTAGAGCTTCGAATTCTCAAAACAGGACTGACTGATAAATTACAAATTTATTTAAGTTATAGAATTTTAGTACAAAATCAGGAAAGAATACATAGTTTAAGATAAATTATCTTACGGGAAGACCATTGGTTTCTCAACCCATAATCCATCAGGTATAGGCTATAAAACTAGGAAACTTGACAGGACCTAGTCTCTTTATGAGAACTCTAAAATGTTTGATCAACTATTTTAAGTGAGTTATCTAAGTGAAAAAGCAATTATTTGTCTTTGAGATCTTTTCTATTGGGCTATCACAGAATTTCCCAGTATTCCAGGACCAAAGCACATATTACCTAATTGATTTGTACGTACACCAAAGAAAATGGTAACACCAAAGAAAATGGTGGAAAAGATATATTTAGTTCTATAATAGTTTAGTAAATTGAAACAGGAAGATCATCAATTCAAGATCACTATCACCATTGATTTTAACATAAATATCATTCCAGGTAATAAAAACTAGATTTTTCCCCAAAATCTCTGAAGCCCCTGTAATATATTAAGTCATAACTTGAGAATGTTATCTAAAAAATAAATCCTACCTGGGCGGTTCTTTTTCTTTTGGGTGTACATTTCACAAAGCAGAATAATAGCCACTAAAAGAACAACCTCAGCAGCTATTGCAAGAAATGGTTTGAGGGGCACCAAATAACTCAGCACGACAAGGTCAACGTGGTCTTCACTCTCGCCTAATTGGAATACTGCATGGCACCAGTAAGCTCCCTGATCTTCCTCTGAAAGATGCATTATCTTGAGCCTTGTTTCATTAGCATTTGGTCCACTGATCACATACTTATCGCTCATTTGAACATCAAGAGGAACCTAATATAAGGAGACATTAAAATCCATTCCTATCATATTGCATACAAGAGACATGTCCTAAATGATCTAGTTTTGAGCAAAAGCTATAAGATAGGGCCAAGAGAACCGCTTACCAGAAAAAGTCATGTTAACACTTGTGAGAAGTTATACATAACAGAGCTCATCTTATCAGAGTTTGATCTCCAAGAGGTAACAAGCAAAGGAGAAGTATACTTTGCTTGCAGTAATTACCCACTGAATGTCTGAAACCACAACATACAGGTCATCATGGATAAATATTATATGAGAATTAACAGCCAGCTGGATTTCACATTCTAATTCCTGGCCAGCTGTTCAAGAACTTTCCCCTTCACGAGCACAGGAATACATTCAACCAACTATTAAATGAATGAAGCTACTAAATCTCATCGTTCCTATAAAGGAAGATCACTGGCTCTGGAGATTGGGAGTTCCTCTTACAGGGACTGAAGATGAAATCTTCTGTCCTGAAAGATGATGTGGAAGGATGGGTGGACATCGCCCATGAGTCTGGTGTATGTGGTGGTCTGGGCACTCTCTGTCTTTTCATATCTGAATTTCTCTCCCTCTCCCTCTCCCTCTCCCCCTCCCCCTCCCCCTCCCCCTCCCCCTCCCCCTCCCCCTCCCTCTCCCTCTCCCTCTCCCTCTCCCTCTCCCTCTCCCTCTCCCTCTCCCTCTCTCTCTCCTTCTCCTTCCCCCTCTCCCTCTCTCAAGCTGGCTTCTGATATTCACTGGGTTTTCCCAGCTACTCAAGAGTCACACTGTCACACTAGGCTATTTGGGGGCTTATTTATTTAATCCATTTAAATTCTATTTTATTCTCAGGCTACTAGTATTTAATGCATTCACTGCTCTGTCATTCAATTGCACTGCTCAATAGATGCTCACCTACAAACAAATATTCCTGGAAGTTATCTGAAGAACTCTCGGTGAGTGTATTATGTGCCCCCAAAATTATAGTATCTTCTCCCTGGGCACAGCACTGCCCGTGATGCTGTTACCCATGTGTCTTCTCTAACTTGGAGCTGATGAATCTGAGGGCTGTGTGAGTAACAGGCATCCCAGGGGATTCTGATGCAGATGGTTGGTTCACACTTTGACAAAACACTTGACCTAAAGTTTTGACTGCACCTTCTTCCCTGCACTTTTCTCACATCTTAATCTGACCCATGCTTAGGGCCAAATTATAACAGAAACGAGTATAGCAAATGGAGAGCTGCACAGACTACATTCTAGAAGTTTAATATAATTAGGTTTAGGGTATTTTCATCAGTGTCACATATGCATAAATAAATTAGACTGTACATTCCAATATCACAACTGATAATTTTTACATATTTACATGTTTTTAAAAAATATTTACATATACAAAATGATTCCCTTTCCTAATCAGCAATAAGAAGAGAAGCAGGAATGTTAATGGTTTGTCTACTCCTAGGTGGTTGTGAGCTGTTTCTTTGAAAAATCAAACCAATGTTATCACAGAATCAGGCACTCTCCATGTTCTCTTTCAGCAGTCTATGATAGCATCAACTTTGTCAAAGAAGGAACTTAATGTTTCATTTAAGGTGTACACTGTCTCATACTGTTCCTTCTAGAATTACAGCTTGCCTTTACAGAATTGAATTTCTGTGACCATTAGCAACAGGGCAATGGGATAATTTCCTACATTTCCATGCTATTAGATGCTATTTGGGAGGAAGAAAGAGAGCCAGAATGATTCTTGAAGATTCAAGTGTGTGTTTGTTTTTTTCTAAATCAGATCTTTGAATACCCATTAATTCCTTAATAGGAATTTTAAGCATTTGGCTTCCCTTAAGTCTCTGGAAGGCCAAAAGAAGCCAAGGCCAGTTACTGGAAGAACCTAAGATCGAAGTTCAAAGGACAAAGTTGTCATTCTTTTCTGAGATGGTGCCATTGTACTGCCTCCTATCACAAGTGTGTCTGGAGGGAGACAGCAGCAGGAAAGGAAGAGGACCTTTTTTCCAGTTACTTTCTTGAAACGATAAGGAAAAAAGAATCTCTTTGTTGTTGTTGGGGTTATTTATAAAGTTGTCAAGTAAAAATGAATTATAACTTTATTTCAAAGAATTTAAATAGATTGCTAAATGTAAAAAAAACAACAACAGATAATGAAACATTTAAGAGTATCTTCTGATGTGTAATATAATAAGCTAAAAACATCAAATGGCAACTCCCTTTATCACTGTTCTTTCTTAATGAACACATACTAAAGAAAAAGATAGCAGACATATTAATAGTCCTTGGAATTCTAAGTCTGTTATAATCATATTATGAAATAAAATTTTTATTTTTTTCTTCAAATAAAGAAATATGATCTTACCTGCACACTCCCATTCATACTGTACCAGGTCCAATTTAAAGGATCACACTTTGGGCATTTACATATCAATACAGCTGAATCCCCCACATAAGTGATCACTGGTTTGTTTTTTCCATGAAGTTCCGGGACTAAGAAAAATGTAGAGAAACATAGATTATGGAAAGAGTTTGAGTAGGAAGTATGTATTTAAGTTGAAGTCACTTTCTTTAGTTTTTCTCATTAACATGAGAAAAAGCAACCCATTTTAGGAGGGGCCTCCATGAAAGCCTTGCAGATGAAGTAGAGATCTGAGCATGGCTGAAACAGGGATTCTTTTCTGAAGCCAGTTTCCTTCCAACCCACAGAGGGCAGGGAGCTACGCTTGGGTATCACCTGGCGAGGCACAGTGTGCACATGGTTGGTACTGCATTTTAACAATGCAGCTGTGATGCAGTTACTTCCAGAGCCAGGCTGGGCTTGCCTGAAACACATACTGTTCTGAAGGCTACTTTGAAGCTGGTTGTGCTGGGCACCAGTCCAGGGCCTTTCTGCCTCCCCAGCCAGCAGATCTCCCAGATATCTCGTCTAAGTCGCAATCTCAGCATGCTCTTTCTGGAAATAGGTTAGGTCATGATTCAGCAGGAAACTATGTATTGAAATATGATCAAAACATTGACGTTTACTCAGGCTAGGAATCAAAGTGGAAGAAAAGCAATGTTTTGGGGAAACAAGATAGAAGATACCCGTTCCAGTAAGTGCCTGGGAAGCACAGCTGCTAGCTGAGAGGGGCTTTTCAAGAAAATCTTGGGCATTTTATGAAGTTTGGGAGAGGGACACACTGATGGGCTATTAGACCATCTCAAGTAAGTGTTAAGGTCAGGGTATACCTGGTAGACTGTAGGTAAGTGACAGTGACACCAGAAGGGAACAAAACCACAATTCTGCTTTCTTTTCATCTCTTCTGTTGGTTTTGTTTTTTACTGCCCTCTAGATTAATGGCCAAGATGACAGTCACCATGGCTTTGCCATGCTTTACATGGCTGATACTAGCCATGTGGACCTAAATTATAAAATGTACTATGCTCAGGGAACATAACTTGTTAGAACTGCTCTGCAGGTCACACATGGTTCTGGGCTGTTGCTTGCATTTGGAAATATTTATGACTACAAGGACAGGGATACGGTATTCAAATGTGTCTGATTGACCTTTTGGAACTTTGGATAAACCAGGACACATGAGAGTCTTGGGATTGGAAGAAGCCATGTTTAAAGAGGGTGAAGTTGCTGATTCAGACCAATCTCTGGTATTTTTTTATACCATCACTCATCTTTCCAGGGTGAAAAGTAATTGCCATATTTGCAGTTGCCCTGTAACTGGCATCACTAGCCAGACCACGAAGTCAGCAGAGTTTTTGCATTGTACTATTCAGTGATGTGGGCCCTTTTACAATCTTGTAGTAATTAATCAACCAGCTCTCATAAAGGCAGAAGCTGGAACTGTGCTGATGAATTGTTCTGAGTACTCAGACTCATGCACTATAGCTGACTCATGTAGTCAACAGAAGAATTTTTTTGGTCTCAACTTAAAATAGAGAATAAAGCAGGCTTTTCATCCACACTCAATTGTAGTGCTGTTAAGGAAAGATAATCCTTATTCTTAGGAAAAATCATAAGCAATCCATCTGCAGAAAGCATAGGGCATTGATAGAAATATATACCATTCTATAAGCCTTATAGATCTAGTTAAATAACTATAATATGAGTTGTTCTGCAGATACCACACATCTTTAAAGTGTAATCAAATGAAATTATTTCTCCAAACAACATTAATTTAGAAGAATTACAAATAATTATTATTTCACTAAAAAAGATCTAGAAGGGCTCAACTTATTTTATAAATATCTTCATGATATAGTAGATGCTTAAAAGTCACATTGATGTTAAGTGGGCATTGGGAGATATGGACACATGTAATACCTTAATAAAAAAACACACACTAATAAACTGCACAGCCAGTGTGACTCAGTGGTTGAGTTTTGACCAGGAGGTTACAGTTCAATTCCCAGTCCGATTGTGGGTTCATCCCCAGTGTGAGGCTTGCAGGAGGCAGCTGATCAGTGATTCTTTTCATCGTTGATGGTTTCTATTTCTATCTCCCTCTCCCTTCCTCTCTCTGAAATCAATGAAAGTATATTTGTAAAAATAAAAACAAAAAAATCTCTAATAAACTGAGCTAAACTGCTTCAAGAAAACTATTTTTCAAAGATTCTAAATATTCAGTGCCAATTTCATTCCTCAAGCACTTGATTTCAGATCTAGTCTTAGTGTTGATACGCTAGCCAGCATCAGCCTCGCTCTCTCAAAATAGATAGGAAATCCAGAAGCCTTCTCCAAGATCACTTGACATTAAACCTGTTGATACATGGAAAGGTAAAATGCCTTTGCTAATCTTCACATCAGAGGTAAGAATAATCACTTCCAAGTAATAGCTTAGGTACTTTATTATAAGAGAGCAAATGAGAAAAATGTAATATATTTAATATTTAAGCTTTCAATAGGCATAACTAGTACCCAGAAAACAGCCATTTAAAAGGGGAGAAGCAATTCTTAAAGTTGTATTTCTTGGAATCACATCAAGGCTCAAGATTTGTTGAGTATTTTCTTAAGACCCATAGGTCTTCTTTACTTATTTTAAAGAGGCTCAATACAATGTTTACAAGGACTGTGTGTGTGCATGAGCATGTGTATGTACAGGTATTCAATATCCTCTTAACACATTGGGGAATGAGGGAGGGAAAAAAAGGTGGGGGAAGACAAAAGGAAAGGGAAATGAAAAAGGAAAGGAAAGGAATAATGTGAGGAACTGTATGTAGTTTATCCTTCACTAAGTTAAATTAGGCAAATTGAGGAAAGTTAAAAGAGAATGTATATGATCAAAATAATCAAAGGATGATAGCAGTTTCTGCCTCTGCAGAGGCCGATTTGCATAAACATAAGAATTTATTATGTTTACCAAGAAAGAACATTTATAGAACCACATGAAGGAAATGAGTCAGTAAGTGTAGAGGGAATACAAGGAGGAACATAGGAGTGAACCATCTTAAATCCCGGTAATGATGAAGCAGGCTGTTCCACTACTGATGGGGCCTTGGGAACAGTATCTACATTTTGTCAGGGCAGCTAGCCAGACTGGAGAATGATTTCTTATGTGTCCAGGAAAATTAAAGTGAAGCAAAGCCCAAAATAGTTAATGTGGCGACAGACTGAGTTTCCCAAATAGCAGCATGGACCTTATGTTCACTAATCTATCACAGAATGTGGGTTTTTCATAAAGATAATTATCCAATTTGAATGGCTAGTCTTTATTATGAGTTTGAGGCCTTTAAAGTTTTGGTTTAATGATGAAAAGAGTAGGGAAAGCTGTGGTTTATATTCTGGGGTTGTCCTTACTTAATGAGATCAAAAGCAGGCAACCCTTTGTGCATCTTCATAGTATTTTTAAATTTTATGTATCCTTAAATTTCCAAGTCCTAGAGCCACTGATGGGCAACCTTTGAGCTTGGTGGGTCAAACTTCACCAAAAAACTGAGCATAACTCGGGTAGTATGTCACTTTGAGGAAAAAAACATTATTTCGCAAATGTTTCATCCTCAGGAGCAGCAAATGTTTCATCCTCGGCATGCGGCTGCCTCAGAATTGAACCTGGCACCTTTCAGTGCTGACACGCATGTCATAGGTTCGCCATCACTGGAAGCGTACAGTGACTGAGTTACCTGGAGGGCTACTATGAAAGCTCTGAGTTTAGAGCGATGGATGGATGGATGATGGATGGAAGGATGGATGGATGATAGATTGCTTGACTTAAGATAGATGAATAGATAGGTTCAAGAGACTGCTGCGATTTACAAATAACTTGGAAGCCTGGTCTTTCTAACTAAACCCTGTGCTTTAAACTAGGGCATGGAAGCCAAGTAGAAGTGGGTTGGGAAATAACAAATCCTACACTGGGAAGTCACTGGGAAGCACTATTTTAAAGGTTGCCACTGATGACTCAATGGAAAGCATATGATTTTCTTTCAGCTTCATTATATTTAGTATTGCAGTAATAATATAAAAATTGGGGGATGTAGTATTCTCAGAATAGAGCACTGAAGTTATAACCCTATAAATTATTAGTACTGACCTTTGAAATTAAATGTGCCCCTTTGTTCCTTTTCCTCTTGGAAGAAACAAGAATAACTTCCCATTTGTTTGCTATCAATGATGGTGAACCTAAAGATAATTTAAGTTATTAATATGGGCTTAGTTCTCTAAATACTCTCAGTGAAAATGAAAAGACTTAGCCATTAATCAAAATTTTAAAAAAGAAAAAAAAAATATTTGTAATAACATTCAGGTGAAAACAATGGAAAAAATGCCACTCAACCAAAATATTTAGAATTTATTAATTTCATGTAACTAACCAGCTTAAAACTTGGTGTACTCACATGTATTGGGTATACAGAATCTTTCCTGTTGCATTGATGAGATAATGATTCTCAATAAGTTCATCATCTTTTCTCCAAGTCACATTTACTGAACTCAGATTCCCAGATGTTGTGAATTGGCACGTGAGTTCTACATTAGAAGGTGTTTGCAAAGTGATATTTTTTTTCTACTGCAACATTGGAATATTCTATTAGCCACAAAAGAAAACAAAACCAAATGATATTGTAAAAGCTACATAGAGGGAAATCCAATATACAAAACAGTTTAAATCAACAGTAGTGCTCTACTGAGACAGTTTCCTCATCTGACATTCCTTTCAGGAATTATTTCTCTTGTTAACACAGATGTGGTGCCCTTTATTATTCTTTTTCCTAGGCAACTGTTGAGGAAAAGCTCTGTTAAAACATTAACATAATTGCAAAAGCCTTAGGCTGTGATCTTAATCTCCTTAAAATCTGTAGCTGTCAAGGGTAGAGGAGGAAGCAACCTGTGGAGTGGTGTCCTGTTTCATATACTTTCAAGTGCTTCTACAGCTTGCTTGCTTTCCTATTAGCAAAGCACAAGCATCAAAATATGTAGAAAGAGTTTTACCTCTAAGTCTAAAATACTTTGTGGTTAGCCAACACATTAATATGTCCATTGAACTTGGTGCACAATGTATAAAATTCCCCAACTGCGGTAATGTAGTTCTGCGTTTTTAGAGTGTTAACAAAAGCAGTCATGACATGTACATTTCCAGGACTTTACCCATTTGCTCAGTTTCTGAACTATATATTTTAAAAGACTGTTCTTTAAATCATATAGTAATTTACATCTGCCTAAATACTCTTATTTTTATCATTAAAAATTGTAAAGTGTATGGACCTTTAAGCAAATTGTGATCTTTGAAAAAATGACAAGTTAGACCTTAATGGGTCTAATTGGGTATAATTTCACTTGAAATAAAAGTCTACTTTCACCTATTACAAAAAAGGAAAAAAAAAATTTAAAAGCCTCTTAAAATGTATTACATAGGACAGGCTTTAAATCAGGAACTCTTATTAAAAATAGTTAAGTGCACTACAACATATAAAACTCAATAGCAGCCCTAGCCAGTTTGGCTCAGTGAATAGAGCATCGGCCTGCGGACCGAAGGGTCCCAGATTTGATTCCAGTCAAGGGCATGTACCGCAGTTGCAGACTTCTCCCTGGCTTGGGCCCTGGTCAGGGCTTGTGCAGGAGGCAACCAATCAATGTTCTCCATGTTTCTCTCTCTTCCACTCTCTCTCTAAAAATCAATGGGAAAATATCCTCGAGTGAGGATTAAAAAAATAAATAAAATAGAATAAATAAATAAATAACACTCAATAATAGCAATAAAACATCTCGATTTTAAAATGATCAAAGAACCTGAATAGGCATTCCTCAAAAAAAGAATTACAAATGGCCAAAAAATACATGACGAGGTCCTCAACATCACTAATCATCAGGGAAATGCAAGTCAAAACCACAGTGGAAATATCACACCTGATAGGATGGCTATTATAAAAAAGACACAAAGATAACAAGCATTGGTGAGGATGTGGAGGAAAGGGAACTCTTGAACACTGTTGGTGATAATGTCATTTGGTGCAGCCATTTGGAAAACAGTATGGAGATTCCTCAAAAAATAAAAAATAGAACTTCCATATTATCCAGCAATCCTATTTCTGGGCACATAGCTAAAGGGGATGAAATCGGGATCTCAAAAAGATACCATGCTTGCTGCCATGTAGTCACAACAGCTGACATATCACAACAACCCACGTGTTCATCAATAGAAGAATGAACAAAGAAGTTGTGGTATATACAAAGTGGAATATTCTTCAGCCATGACAAAGAAGGAAATCCTGCCTTTTATAATAACATGGTTGAAACTGGAAGACATTATGCTAAGTGAAATAAGCCAGACAGAGAAAGATAAACACTGTATGATTTTACTTACTTGTGAAATCTTAAAAAAAAAATTAACCTCTAGAAGCAAAAGAGTAGAAGGGTGGTTATCAGGGACTATGGGAGCAGGGGAAATGAAATGTTGGTCAAATGTACAAAGTTGCAGTTGGGTAGGATGAAATAACATTCGAGAGCTAATGTACAGGCATGAAGACTACATTCATTAATATACTTGATAATATTCTACTGAACACTGGAAATATGTTAAGAGTAGATTTCAAGTTCATTCATCACACACAAAAATAACTGTGAGAAGATAGTATGTTAATTAGCTTGACTAGTATCATTTCACTATATATGTAAAATCATCATATTAAACATGTACACTTTAAGTAAATAAAATTTTTAAAAATATATATTTTAAAAGAAAAAAATAACTAATCTCAAATATGCATCTAAATCACAGGTGGCAGTACAACACAATATCATAAAAACATTAATTATCCCCAAATTAATCTACAGAGTCAGTGAAAGAGGATGATTGTCATGTTGGTCCGAAATTTGTAACTAATGTATTACATCTGAATTTCTCTACAAGAAAAATTTTATCCTAAAAGAGAGATCAGCTTATAAAATGGCCAGAAGAAAAAAGAAAATAAATTGTAAGCACCATTTATAGACAAACTTGAATAATCAATATTGGTACAAACATTCCATTTATAAAGTGGGTTAAAATCCTAGTGACAATGGTGAGAATAAAGCCTAAGGTTCCTAGTCACCATAAATACATCTTCAGATTGGAATTCTGTATTTCACAAAAGACAGTTCTACAACCCAATTTTATGATGAGAAGGCAACAGAACAACAACCCACATGTAAATGTAGTCATCTTGACAATCAGTGTTTCAAAATGAAGGTCAAATCTTTTCCTTTGTCAAATAAAAGCAAATCCGGACTTAAATAAGGGAAAACTGGATTCAAAAAGTCTATTGCACTATGAACATGGATCTGCAAGTATCTCAGAATCAAAACAGAAATAGGCCTTTTTTTCATAGGGAGGGAAAGCCCGCTAGCAGGAGCTTTTGAGAGGACATTGGACAACCTAGTGGTGGTAGCACACAGCGTGACTGGGCTGTCATGCACTTAGTGATTGCTCAGACCTGGGCAAGCCCAATTCAGGGGCCTGGGAGGAAGAGGAAACTGCCTGACTCAAGTTCATCAGGCCAACGTGAAGGTAAGCAAGCAATGAACTGTGAACACTTGATGCCTTCCTAACAGTAGGGATACTGGTTTTAACAGCAGTCACAGAATGAAAGAGTAGTTAGGAGTTAAGCCCTGCGAACAGGTTAAGTAAGTAAATAACCATCCCAGCATCAACTAAAAAAAGTCAATTCTTGCTCTCGCCCCAGGCACCTTCCTTCCCCAGGCGCCTGCTGGACTGGAAGCTGAAGGGTGTGATGCTGCCAACACCCTCGGGCTGGTCAAAGGATTGGCAAACGTATTATTCACATGAATTCCCTTAAACATTTCATCCCAACAGGGAAACTGACCACTAGGACACGCAAACAGTAAAAAAGCAAGTAAGAATACATTCTAAATATTGGAATGGGCACATTTGGGGACAAACAGAAGTTGCACAATGTCATAAAAATGTCCTATGATAAAGTGCAGTGCAAACATCCCTTTGGAATCAGATTGGGGGTGGGGGGAAGCATACCTTTGATTCCTGATAAACAGAAGTACAGGAACAGTTTTTCAGATGAGAGGACATATAATTGGATAAAACTCGTTATTGACTCAACGGACAGGTTTAAAGTATTTTAAATGATACTTGAACTTTTAAGATTGTTACTCAAACAGATAATGACTCTTACTCATTTAAAGAACTCTGAGGTTGCTTTTGGCAACACTGGTTGCCAAATCCAAAAATCATGAAAAGGGGAAGCAGAGCTGAGTTTTAGCTCAGAAGTCTTTACTCTTCTCCTGCTCTGTCATGGGCTCCCTGGGGCATCTTCAAATGAGCTGCCTAAAGGTTCTTCACCTCTCAATGAATCCTCCTCTCAATGCAGAGTGATCTGAATGGACACACCAGCAAAAACTGTATCAGAGTGTCTGCAAGTCAGAATGAACCCTCCTCTCCCTGCAGTGTCCCTTTTCCAGAGAGCCTTTCTCAGTTCCCATGTCTAGACGAGCTGCCTCTTCCTCCCATGTCTAGAGCCCAGCATCCTCATGGCAGAGTCCCCATTGTCTGCTATACAGTACTATATATACTATACACAGATACTGTGATTGTATAAGGGGCTGGTGTGTTTCTCCCAGCAGACCACGAGTATGGATTAGTACTTCACAAGATAAAATGCAGTGGCTTAATGAAAAATAAAAGCTTATTTCCACATCGTATTATTATAAATATGAGCCTGGCCTGTTTGATTCCTAGTCAGGGCACATGCCTGAGCTTCTGCTCAATCCCCAATAGGGGGCATGCAGGAGGTAGGTGATTGATGTTTCTCTCTCATCAATGTTTCTGTCTCTCCCTCTCCTTTCCTCTCTCTCTAAAATCAATTAAAAAAAAACATGCATATTTAAATAAAAGAAATATGAAATATGATACATTTACCAGTCAGGGATAGGTTGTGACTCTCCAAGGAAAGGTTGGAGTATCTGGCCAGCATTTCTCCTCGAGCAGGTAGACTTGTAAAAGGTAAAGCTGTGAGGAAAAGAACAGGTGATCATATATTCTTATCAAGATTAAGTGACTATCTAAAAGCCAGTTTCCAATGGCTACCGTGTTATATACTAGTCATGAAAAATAATGTTTTCAGGAAGATCTGATTAGTCTTATATGCTCCACAGATATTCAGAAATATATCGGGCTATTAAGTGTGAACAAATTCTCAATTGTTTCTAGGTCTTTTTTTAAAAAACTGAAAAATTCCTATTGATTTACACCAAGTGACTTTAAAAATAACTTTTATTTTGTTATCCTACAATTTGTAGCTTCTTTATAACACATAAATGAAGACATTGAGGGATTAGATAAGAGTGGCAGGAAAACGCAAGGCATGCAGAGGCAGAGAAGATGAGAGGACAGGGAGAGAACAGGAGGCACATGATGGCCCTAATCAGGGGCATTAGAAGGAACACAGAGAGCACTGAGCACGGGGACACTGGGCCGGGGACAGAGGACGCAGCCATGCCCAGTGGGTCCAGCTCTCTTCCTTTCCAGCTGCGGCTCCAGTGCAGGGGCCTCCTTGAAATCAACTTGGCTTTTCCTCTGTCTCTTGCATCTTCTTTTGAAAACTTTTATCACAGAAACGAGTTTTGCATTTCAGCCTCTCTCACTGGCCTGGAACTTCCTTTCTTACACTGGCTACTGTTTCTCTGACATCAGGACCCCCGACCTGACCTCCTCTGAGAACTACTCCAACTCCATCAAACAACCCAGAGAAGAAAAGTAAAGGCTTGTTACTGTCAGTTTGGCTGCATTCCTTAAACTTCATTCAGTTTACATTAACCCTGGCTGTTTTTGCTTCACTTTTTTGTACTTTGCTCAAAATTAATTTCCAGTTATTTCCCTTTCTTCTCTGTATGAGAAATGGTACCAAAGTGAGCGGTTGCTTTTGTCGCTTCAGCTTGCACATAGCGTTTACAGTATTGCTTGAGGAAAAAAATCTACCCAGCAGAACCTAATTCTCGGGTACGTGGTGTTCCGAAGGCGTGTTCCCTTCTCCTGCAGCTTTGGAATGTGGAATGTACTTTCCCATCAAATCATCCTTAACGAATGAAAGCCCTAAATGATACTCCCTTCTGAGGGTGATTTATAGGAAACCGTGCCGAGGGTCTCACTGGGCTGCCAGACATACAGGACCTTTCCTCCACCCCCACATTTAATATTCATCATTCTCTCTGCCTCTCAGACACACAGGCACACATCCTCATTGCCCAAAGGCTATCTTTTCCTAATGAAAATGCGCCTTTACCTTCTTGGGCCTAGTGCACTAAGAGATTACAGGAAAGAGGAAGTATCTCTGGAAGGTCCAGGCAGATGGGGTGGGAAGGAAGGAGCTGATCTACTCCAGCTTCGGCCCCAGGAAGATTGCACAGCACCAGCTCTAGCTCTGCCTCCTTGCTTTCTCCACCCAGCCCAGGCAGAACAGTATACAAGGGTTCACACACTCCTTACCCCTGAAGCAGCATCCTTTCCAGAAGGCCTGACATCATTTACTGTTATTATTATTATTATTTACCCTGTCAGCAACAATAACAAAGTGACAGAAGCTGAAAAAATTGTTGTCATTCTTCTTGTTTCACGTAAATGACTATAGAGAGCAGCTGACACATGCTTGACGCTGATGAGCGTGAAGCTCAGTGAGCTCGGTTTCAAGAGGCTGCATGCATCACAGCAATATCAGCGTAGGCCTCAGTGTGTGTTTGATTGTCATTAGGGCGTAAGACTAGCCCTCGTTGGTAGTACTGACTGTAACCAGCCTGCATATTTCATACAAATGGGAGCTACAGAGTGGGAAGCCTGAGCTACATCTTCAAGGGACTGTGGAAGTGCAGTAGCTGGGGGTGAGGGGGAAGCGAGGTGGGATTAATGCTGAGGAGATAAGGAGATGAGCTCCGAGGCTGTGGTTATTCTTACCAGGACCTGGACGGAAGGGCTCACCTAGGTCCTGAGTTAGAGCAAGGAGAGAAAGGAGTCTAGGCTTGGGTTGGGCAAAATCTAAGCGTAGAGAAGTTGAAGGAAGAGAAGGAAAAGGAAAAACCAAGCTTCGAGAGTAGGGAAATTTGGATAGTTCCAGAATATGCTAGCCATCCTGACCACTTCCAATTACCAGATCATGTGACAAAAGTACAATCCGATGTCTATAAACCAGCTTTCACCTGCCTCCTAACGTCCTGTTCCCTTTAAAGCATTCGTGTTGACCAGGCTCGAACAAGCCCCAAGCGCAAAGGAACATGCATGACTGTTGTGATTTTTGTCTTGGGAAAATCCCTTTAAGGGGCAACACATACAAACATCCCGAGTGCAAGAGCAGGGCCGTCTGTAGAAGGTGTTAGACTAGTAAAAGCAAGGAGCTCTTTGTTCGGCAGAGGTATTTTTTAAGCAAAACAGGGAGAACAGTAAACCTATTGCTCTCAGTTGGCAGGAGGCTGATCAGCAGACGCTGGTATTTGAAGGAAATTGGCAGGAAATGCAGGCAGATGTGGCTTAAAAACTTCCCCAAAAGGATTAGGCTGAGTCACAAAAAGAAATACAAAATGGAGAGGCAGGAATTCTGTATCCTAACCCAAGTTCCACCACTGACTTGTTACTTACTGGGGTTTCATTTCATGGAGAAAGAAGGGAGGGTGAGAAAAGCTGTATAATATTGAGTGACGGTGCCAAGAACTTGCAAGCATTCTTCAAGTTATGGTACTCTCCCATTTCCCAGTCATTGCTGGAAATTTTCCACGGGGCATTATTTCCCAGGTGGTGGCAAAAATGCCAACATCTAATAGTTGTTGCAGAAATGAAAGGTTTGTTTTCCTCCCTCTGCAGGGGAGGCGGCTGGAGCTGTATCATTACCATGATGGGCTCCATCTTTACATGGCCATCTTCCCTCTGTGGCTGTGTCTCTGTATCCAAATCTCCCATCTCCCTCCTTCACAAAGACCACAGTCATAAGGTGAGGGCTCATCCCAATCCAGGCTGACCTCAGTTTACCTTGATTACCTCTGCAAAGACCAGACTCTCAAATACAGTCACCTTCACAGGTACTAAGGTCAGGGCTTAACCATTTCTTTTTGTGGTATATGACTTGCCCACTACATAGAGATGCTGTTACAGTGACAGCCCCTCACAACAGAGAATTATCCAGTCCAAAATGCCAAGGCTGAGGAACCCTCACTTCCAAACAGGTACATCCTCCACCCTGATTCTTTAACAGGATGGTTTTCTGTCATCTTCCACAGCCCCGTGGCCCTAAGTTCCTGTTCTGCATTGTTTAGATGCAGAGATTTTTAAGGTGTGGACATTTATTGCAACGCTTCTTTGCCTTCTTGCCTCTCCTCGAAACTAAACATTCATTTAGAACTGGAAGAGAAAAGGGCTGGTGCTTCTTGGTCTTCAAAGTAGTCCACCCCTAGCAGAACCTTGTGAGGCCTGGCCATGCCCTCCTCCTTCTCTACCCACCTCCATGTGAGCCCCACCCCCAGCAGCCAGGCCACAGCTGAGGGGCAGAGCCAAGCAGAGTGCAGGGCAGCTCCCCACCCCTCCCTCCAGGAGGGGCCTATTTTGGTGACCTTTTAGGAAGAAGCCCAGATTGCAGGATGGAGTTTTGAAATGCAAAACAGGAAGCCAGCCCTGGCTACTACCTAGCTCAGGCTCTTGGCTCCATCACAGAAGCAACTCAGGCTTCTAGATCAATCCAATATTACATCTAAATTCTCTTTCAGGATCTCAGGACTATCCTATATAATAAAAGCGTAGTATGCAAATTGTCCCCTTGACAGGGAGTTCATCCTGGAGTTTGATCAGGGGGTGGAGCCAGCCGGGGTAAGGGAGGGAGGTCCCGGCCGGCAGCCAGCATCTGCTAGGGACCCTACCAGTGCATGAATTTCATGCACTGGGCCTCTAGTGTAATTATAAGGCTATATAAAAAAAGATTTGATCTTGGGAGTAGGGAGACATTAGTAATGACATGACCACAATAACTTTAAAAATGCAAAAAAAATTATTTTCAATTAAAAGAATAACACCATTTTTAAAGATAGCATCTATTCTTTCTATAGGAACAATGCATTATTTGAGTCATTTTATTATGTGTGAACAGTGACTACTATTAGGAATGGAGAGTTTATTTTTAATAAAGCATTGTGAGGTTTTTCTTCTATATCATTGTGTGTGTCCTGAATTATTTCTTTCTACGGTTCACATAATTTGTTATGAAATATGTGAGGCCAGCTATACAGAAGTAACTTCAATAGATTACAGTTTAGGATGAACTACCTTAACACATAATCTGATGTTTGAGAACAAACACTCCTTTGGAAAATGTACCTAATTACATACACTTATGACCATCTCTCAATTATTCCCTATGGTTTAATGTCAGACTTTCTCAGAAAGAGCTGAAATTCTTTGGGCTTCTTTTCAAATAATCCGGAACTAACAGAAAAGTTTCAAGTGTAGAATGAACGTTTCCCCTGAACATTTGAAAATAAGTTGGTGCCCCGATGGCCCATTCCCCTCTAAAACACTGCTGCATATTTTCCACAGAGGACCTACAGCACATCCTCCCAGTACTGCTAGGAAAATGGAGAAACAAGCGTGCATGCATGCCCTCTCATGCCACACCTCATCTGAGTTTCTACAGAAGTCCTTTGGTTGAAATGTGCTTTCTAACAAAAGGTTCTAGCTCAGCTGATGTGTTGCCATCAGCTGTCATGTCCTTCTGTTTTCCTTCACTTTGGACACTTCAGTCTTTCCTGACCTTTTAGGACCTTGATGCTTGTGAGAGTAACAGGAGAGCTGCTTTGTAATGTGATTAGATTCAGAGACAGTTGCTTTGGCAAGAATACCCCAGAGGTGACCGTGTTCTTCTCATTGCATCCTGTCGGATGGCACGCCATTTTTACTTCTCTCTTTACTGATAATTTTCACTTTGATCATTTGATTAAAGCAGGCTTCTCTACTATAAATGAATTTTTTCTTCTTTCCATTAGTAAGAATTTTGTGTGATGTGACTTTGAAACTATGTAATATTCATCAAACTTTTATTTAATTCATTTAATTTATATCGGTATGTACTCATGAATACCCATATTAGTCAATGAGCATTATTCAGTGGGTACTAATGGTACTAGTCCATTATTATTATTATTTATTTTGATGCCCAGTTTGGCCCAGCTTCGTCCAGTGGTAGCCCCTTCCCTCTGGTCCTGTATCCTTTTGACATGACCCATCATGCCTTGAGCACTTCATTGCTTCTGGCACAAGATGTTCCAGGCTCATCTTATACTTTCCCCACCCCAGTCCTGAAATCAGCCATTTCCCCAAGAAATCCTAGCTACTATTAGTAAAGAATGGTATTTTGACTCCAGTGCTAAGTATGGTTATCACTATTGGGAAATCTCCACTCCATCTCAGCAGACAGAGCTAAGAAGATATGCATGGTCATTCATACGCACACATACTATAGATATAAAGTGGATATAAAATATATCTGCATTTATATACACAACATATGCATTATACCTAGAGTTATACACACATTCATATCTATGTATTTACTTATACAGATATAGACATAGGAGTGAAATAGATGTTTAAAGTCATGAATCACAACCCAAGGTTCATTCTAGTTTCCTTTTTCTTTCTTAAAAAATGTTTTACTCAATTTATTGGGGTGACATTGGTTAATAAAATTATGTACATTTCAACTGTACACTTCTATGATGCATGATCTGATATTTCCTTCTCTTCTAGTGAAAAGCCTGGTCCTATTCTCCTTACTTGCTTTACTCATTTCTTCTGTCCGTCCCCCTACATGTAACTAATCTCCCACTGCCATGCCAGGCCCCAAAGAGGTCCTGCCTGCTCTCCTGCCTCTTCACCTTCATCCCCTGATCAGGGCCAGAAAGACGTGTTGGCTGGGCTTGCAAAAAGCCCTGGTCACTGCTCAGTTCCAGGCCTCCCTCTGTGGGAGCACCCACCCTACTGTGCTCAGGCCCTAACACACCACCCGAGGCCGCTCTCCTACCTGACACCATCCTGACCTGGCTAGGCCTCTAATTCCCTGATCTGGGCCCCTAAGTCCAACAAGGGAGGATGCTTTCTGCATTTCCCCTCTTCATGGCTGCAGGAAGGGAAGCATTTTGGGAAGGGAAGGAAGAAGAGGATAGGAGGTGAGACAGAAGACCAGGAAGAGGAAGAGACAGTTAAATCAATTGTTTAAAGAAGTTGTGATGCAGATTCCATTCCCCATCAGGAATGGAATACCCAGGTTTCCAATTTGATCCATGGTCGGGGTAGGTATGGGAGGCAACAGATCTAAGTTTCTCTCTCATCTCTCTCTTTCACTTCCTCCCTCTAAAAATCAATAAACATATCCTTGGGTGAGAATTTTAAAAAATGTTCATCTTACCTAATAATAGACAAACATGTAAATTGACCATCCTGCTGCTACGCCCACAGCCAATCAGGAGTGAGTATGCAAATTAACCCAACAAAGACGGTGGGTTAATTTGCATATGCAGGCACAGAGTGGCCGGGAGGGAGGGGCAGGACACCTGCTATGAGGGGGAGGGGGGACGGCGGAGGGAGCTACAAGAGCGGTGCTCTGGCAGGGAGCGAGGACTTGCAGGCTCCCGGGTGGCCAGGAACAAAGCCAGGGGAAGGAAGGCCTATTCTTGCACAAATATCGTGCAATGGGCCTCTAGTATAATATAATTTTAAATGTGATGATAAATTTAGGGTCAAAATTTTGATACATCAGATACAACCCTATTAAAGATATAATTCCAATTCATCTGTTTCTTTAAACATTTTAAACACCTTGAAATATTAAAAACTGGTAAAGTTTTCTACATAGATATAGACTAACACAATGTTAGCACATCTAGGTACTTGAATAATATTTGTTCCAACAAATATTTATTACTAAGCAGTTGCTGCAGGGGGTTGATGGAGGAAGCAAAAAGGCCATGTAACTCTAGAAGTTAAAAGTGATCATTTCAAATTACTCCTCTGCAAACATTTTTCAAAGGATAAACAGGACCCATTCTCTTGATTTGTCCCATGCAATAGTAATAACAATGATTTTTTAATATGCCTATTCAAATCATAGTTCTCCTTTACAAAGGCATTTTACATTTCTTATTGAACTGAAACAGCCTATGAGTTAGGGTGCATCCTTGTGCCTAACTTTAATCTAGGACTCGCACTGTGTCAGCAAGCCCTTCAGCTCAAAAGGAGCATTTTGACTCACACACTGTGCTCTCTGTCGGTGGTTCCAGTCTGACATACCCAGTTACCCCAGAACCACGACTGAGTCTCTGTTTAGGAAAACAAGCTTTGGAATTGGGCTGAACAATGCTAAGTTTCCTGCTCTACTACTTAATTAACTAAGTGTGCTTTGGCAATGATTTAACCTCACCAAGGTCCAATTTCCTCATCTCAAAGTCAGAGTCAATAAAAGCTAACACACAGTCAGATGTCTCCCATCCCCCCTCCCATATATTTCTTAAGTAAAAGGACATTTTATCTCTTACCTATAGTAATTAATATGATAAATTAAAAACAATACTGATGTAATATATCTGTACTAAAATTCTCATATTTGACCCCAAAATGTTTAACTTTTAAGATCCCAGATTAAATCAGGGATTGCACATTTCATTTGTCATAGCTTTATAGCCTTAAATCTAGGACTTCTTTAATTAGATTGAAATAGAATATTTTGGGCAATAATATTTTATAGACAATGCTATGTATATAAACTGCATAATGCAATGCCTATTCAAGGCACAAGCAATTAATAGGAAAAAGTACAACCATTTTTAATATTAAAATTTGGCCAAAAGTCTTTGGCTTATAGAACACCTATATGTAAGTAGTTCAAAGCATCTCAATTTAAAAAAATGGCAGGAAACTTCACACTGTCCTTTAGCAAACAGGAGACGGAATCTCATGGAGATCAATGCAGAATCTATAAAACAAGATGAAGTTGCCTGACAACTTTTAATTCTTCCTTAAAATTAGATGCTAACTGCATACCTTTTCTATGGCATAATTTTGCCTTAAGAGAAGCTGAAAGGACAACACTGACACTCTAATACACAGACGTTTGCCATACATGCATACACTTTATTTGCTAATGTATTCCATGGTTTTTTGCCTGCTTGTTTCTCTTTAGAAGTCTCCTCTGCATGTCAGGTTAAACCTGGGCTCCTTGGTGCCAACAGAATAACTGCCCAGCAGTGCACTCTTGAGGATGACATATCCCTTTAAAGCCTGGGTTTTCAACCTGTTCGGGATCACATGATTAAATAAACGGAGGAATTTAAAAACTCCAGATGTCCAGGCTGAATCCCAGGCATCTGAATCAGAATTTTTGTTTATTTATTAATATTATTATTATTTTGTTAATCCTCACATGAGGATATTTTTCCATTGCTTTTTAGAGAGAGTGGAAAGGAGGGGGAGAGACAGAGAGAGAGAAACATTGATGTGAGAGAGACACATCTATTGGTTGCCTCCGGATCGAGCTTGCAACTAAGGTATGTGCCCCTGCCCGGAATCCACCCGGGAGGGGCCCTTCAGTCTGTAGGCTGACACTCTACCACTGAGCCAAATGGGCTAGGGCTGAATCAGAATTTTTGAGGGCAGGATCCAGGGAGCACTTTTTAGTTCCCTGGAAATTCCAACAAACAGCCAAATCCAACAGCAAAGTTCCAGGAGTAACCCAATGTTCTGGGGTGAATGAAGGGTGATGCAGGGATGGAGAACCAAGGAAATCCTGGGAGGGGGAGGGGGGGGGATAAAACGGCCTGGACAGTCCTTTGTACTCGGTGTGAATGGAAGAGAGATGTGAGGCAAGGGCATTTAGAAACTGAAGCAGCCAAAATGTTGTGTCCAAGTTGTGAACAACTAGGCCCGTGAAAGGACATTTATTTAAAAAAATAATAATAATCATGTTCTTTGATTACCTTTCCATCTTCATAGTATCTGATGAAAAATCTATAAGCCCATAAAAGATGAATTCCTACGAAAAGCTGAAAACCCTGTGTAGCATAATATTCCGATTTTAGTTAACTGATGGGCAGTATTTGCCAGCTTGAGAGGCGGTCTGTTACCCTAAGTGGCTGCTAACAGACACAGCACAGGAGTGAGCGGGCATTAGCAAACAGGTTAGGTGGAATGCTTTCAGCTAAAAAGTAATTCTAAACAGGTGAAGCTAATGATGGCAAATTTGGCATTGCTTTTGATAATATTTTGCCCACAAATACCTCTTTCAATTTGTCTTTAACCAAACAACCACCACACAAAACTTCACTGTCAGAGACCATGGTGTAAAAAAGACTCTCTCTCTCTCTCTCTCTCTCTCTCTCTCTCTCTCTCTCTCTCTCTCTCTCTCTCTCTCTCTCTCTCTCCAATGAGTTGTGGGGCTTTGTTTGATTGTTTGCCTGTTGCTGCATTGCTGTTTCACACCCTCAAAGCCAACCTGCCTGCTGGAAGAAAGTAGGCGCTATTTAAGCCCTTGGTGAATGGCTTTCAGAATACATACAGCACTTTCCCAGAAGCCAGTCCCTGCCTGTGCCTGCCACCCGCACACCCTATGGCCCTCTTCTCCAAAACGTGAAGACAATACCCTCTTCCCACCGCCTGCCCTCACTCCCAGGCGCTGTGGGTTCCAGACGCACGCCCTGGAGAGGAGGTCCCCTACCCGCCCCAATCCCCTCATCCAGTTTAGATAACCGGAGCTTGGCCAATGGAAGGCACGACCGTCACTGCTCACCTGCCTCGCCAGCATCCTCGCGCCCCTTCCCGCAAGGTGCCGGGTGCGCGCACGGGCCCTGCAGCCCTCCCACACCCCTTCCTGCGCCCTCCGCCCCTCCTGGGTCCTGCACCCCTCGCACCTGGGGGATGGTCATCCGCGGAGCTTGGGCGCACCATGGCCAGGAGGCACAGGAGGAGCAGCGGCTGGGGCGGCGCCCTGGGCCCCCGCAGGCCGGGGAGAGCGCACATGGTGCCCTGGGGTCTCCCTCGGTCCTCGCCAGGGCAGGTCCCTTGGCCGCCGTAGGTGCCCGGAGCACCTGCACACACTCGCCAGTGGCCCAGCGCCCAACGCCAGTCCCGAGGACCGGCAGCGCCAGAAAAGGCGGAGTGGGCGGGGCCCGGGCCGGTGCCCTGCCCAGTGCCCTGCCCTCCTCCCCCGGGGGACTCTTTCCACGCCCGCCCCCGCCGCCCATGACTGTGCAGGGCCTCCATCCGTTTTGCTACTCACAGCCCGCAGCCAGCGCCCAGATGTGCGGTGGCCACTGCCCAGCGCAGCCTCGCCCGCCTCCGCCCTGCAGGATCTGGCAGGTCTGGGAGGGGGAGCGAACTTGCTCAAGATGCGGGGCAGGGGATGTCCGACCCATCTCCTGGGGGAGAGGCTGAAATTATATATGAACATATACACATGTATATATGCCTGTATACATATGTGTAATATATATAATATAGTGTAATATTTTACACAGGATGTCTGCAGACTCTTTGCTCTTCATTTGAAGTAGGTTCACTGTTTACATCGATGGGACTGATGGGAGTGTGAGAACACTGCTCTGCTCCCCGCACCTCTGGGGCCTTAGGGGGACTTAGGTCTGCGCTGGGAGGGGCGCCTCCAGCTGCCTGCACCCTGGGCTCATCTTTCTTTGCTCTGAGTCCCAGTCGCACACAGCCTCCCCTCCAGTCCCTGAAGGCTTAACGGTTCGCTCCAGCCTGAGTCCCAAGGCCCTAAGGAGTGTCTGTTTTTCTTTCCCTTTTGTTTGCGGAGCGGAACAGATTTGAGGAGCCACCCAGAGCTCTGGAAACAAAAACTTCTGAAAATCCCTCCTGTAACCCATGCAGAGCCGTGGGCCTGCTTCGGACTGGAGCAGTTTAGGATGCTATTTACTCAGCAAGGCTGGGGCTGGGACTTGGCAGTGCTCTCGACCAAATAAAAGGAAACAAGTAAACCCTAGGGCTTTACAGAGAGGAAGAATCTCCATTGTCACATAAAACACTAATAAGATCTGGTGGTTTCCCAGGATGCTCTAACATTAAAATATGTGGGTTTTGCCCTAGCTGGTTTGGCTCAGTGGATAGAGCGTTGGCCTCCAGAAGGGTCCCTGGTTCCATTCCAGTCAAGGGCACATGCCTGTGTTGCGGGCTTGATCCCCAGTTGGGGGCGTGCAGGAGGCAGCCAATCAATGAGTCTCTCTCATCATTGAAGTTTCCACCTCTCTCCCCCTCTCCCTTCCTCCCTGAAATCAATTAAAAAAAAAAAAAAAAGATGTGTTATTGTTTTTCTAAAAGTATTTCTAATGAGTTTTGTTTTCTCCTCCTTTGTTTTTTGGATGTCAGGTTTCATATTAAAAAATTCAAAATATATCTGTGTCCAAAAAATAGAGGATTAAAGGAAAAGGTGATATACATATTTTCAAACTTGACATGCTAAACCAGAGCTGTGCTCACTTCAGGCAGGAGTGCTTAATTTTTAATTGGTAGGTGTTACTAAGAGAGTCTCCTGTTTCTGGTTTAATATTATATATAGGCAAACCCGGGAGAAAGAATATATGTTATTTAAATTGGTGTTGAGAGAATATGAGTAATTCAGTTCATTAACCAATATTAAATGTCTACCAAGTGCCAGGTGGTGTTCAAAGTAGGCAAGTAGGCTCTGTGTATTACGTTGCTCTCTCTCTTTCTCTCTCTCTCTCTCTCTCTCTCTCTCTCTCACACACACACACACACACACACACACACACACACACACAGTGTGAATATTAATCTAGAGAGCTGTTGACCTATAATCTACAAATCTAAGAGAGCCTCTTCTCAGCCAGAAGGTATGGTTATAAGGACTGAGCCTTTCTGACAAAGCCTTATGAGAGACCAGAAGGACTATACGTCTAACAGGACGGCCCTCTCAGGACCTTGGCCCACTTACTGAACCCAAAGTGCCCGGTCATGGGCTGCTGAGCCACAGCTCCGTGCTGCTGCCCCGCATCCATCACAGCACTGACTGTGAGCGTTCCCATCACCTTCGGAGAGTCAGTGAGCGCTGACCGACCTTCCCCAATTAGTCCTATAATATCCGTAAGCTCAGACTCACCTTTCTTCAAATAAGCCGACTTCATGCAAAAGAAAATCCTGTCTTCGGTCGAATTAGCCTGTTTATGAACAGGAAGGAAGGAGTGACTTGCCCAAGTTGAGGCTAATTCCCACTGTCACGTTTGTTGTTAGAGCAAAACAAGTTGAAATGGAATTCTTGCTAAGCGGTTTGAAAGCCTTGTTCCCCCTGTTACTGTTTAAATTTAGATATTGATTGACATGTGTGGCCTTATTCTCACTCTCTTTTTCCAAACGATCCATACCCTTTCAAACCATCTTTCCCTGTGCGGCTTTTTCTGACCTTTCTGGTCCAAATTGACCTTTCCCTCCAGGGTGAATTAAACACGGCCATGCCTGCCTTGGCCCTCTCCTCACCGTGAGGACCACGGAGGAGGAAGGAGAGTCCTGTTTCTTCTCTGCAGGGGCGTGGGTTCTGTGACCTACTGAGTATTGCTGAGGTAACCCTGTGTGAGTTTCTGGATCCGGACCACAAGAGTGTCCACTTCCTTTCCCCTCACGCTTACCAGGCAGCTGTCGGGAAAGAAATGAGAGTACCCTGCCATGAGAAGCCCAAACCACATGCAGGGCCAGGACCATGAGCTGCGGGGAAAGAGGCTAACCGAGGGACAGCAAGGTGCTAGGTCAGTGCGGCGCCCTTCCGGAAGCCTGCAGACAAGGCCGGGCCCCACTGGGCACCTGGCCGGGTCCAGGTGACGGTCCTAAGGGTGAGAGCATTGCCTGCATGCACCCCTGCCTGAACCCCTGGCCCACTCAGTTGTGAGGTGTAATAGCACCGCTGTTGTGTTAAGTCACTAAATTTGGGGGTAGTTTAAGTCACCATAAAAATATAACCCAACCACCGTCCTCTGAACTCAGACTGTCCCTAGGATTAATTTGACAATTAATAATTAATTTACAGGCTTGTGACTTGGCCTTCATTCTTGGCTTAAATTTCCATGTAAATATTTTATGGGTGTTCAGCTTCTGTGACTCTGTTGTCTTTCTGAACTACATTACAACTCTTTTCAGTACCTGCAAATATTCTGTAATTCTTTACATTTCCTGCAGTGTTTCAACATAGTACTTTTAGTGGGCTCTGTGTTTTTTAAAATACTTTTATTAAATTTATTGGAGTTACATTGGTTATAAAATTATATAGGCTTCAAGTGTGCAATCCTATAATATGTCATCTGTATATTGTATTGTGTTCACCACCCCAAGTCAAATCTCCTTCCATCACCATTTATTCCCCCTTTATGATTTACTTGCCCCCCACCCTCTTTTCCTTCTGGTTGTTTTTACTTATTAGAAAATTAGTATAAGGAAAACATTTCTTTTAAAAAAAATAAACTCATATTTCTAAAATAATGTCATAGAATTTTAATTTATTTTCTTTTAAGATGCATGCTATCATTAAATAAAAAGTGTGTGACAGGTTCCTGGAAAGGTGTGAAAGTGAGATTGAGAATGGGGATGAAGGTTACCACTTATTGAAAACAATGTCATTTAAAAATTATTGGAGAAAAGCATTATATCAGACAGTAATATATAAAGTGCTAAAAATAAAGGTGAGAATTTTCTACTGATGATTAGTAGAAAATAAACAAAGAAAACGCCAAAGGTACAAATGTAAGTCATGGGATATATAGTAGGCAAAACGCTGCACTGACCCCAAGTTTCCTGCCCCTCTGGTCGCACACCCTGGTTTCTGTGAATGTGGGCAGGCTTGTGAATAAGTTGGCGTAGTCACTACCTCCATTAGGTTACATTTAACAAGACTCCATTTAGCAGCCTGCAGGGAAACATTCCTGGTGAAAGAGGCTCTCGTGCTTGTTTGGAAGACACAAACAGCCACGTTGTGAACTGTCTGTGGAGAGGAACAACCTCTGGAAGCTGAGCACATCAGTCCCGCAACCCCAAGGAACTGAATTCTGCCAACAACCAGTGAGCTTGGGAGAAGCCCCACAGCCTCAGATGCAGCCCCAGCCAATATCTTGATTGCAGCCTAGTGGGACCCAGGAGTTCTGACCCAGGGAATCTGTGAGATCACAAATTTGTGTTGAACAGCTAAGTTTGTGGGGACTTGTTGTGCAGCAATAGAAAACTAATACAGGGGGTCATCAGATGTGATCCTAATCACATTGTAAGAAAACAGTTCTGTCCTAGAACGAGGTCAGGAGTGGTCATGGAAGGAAAAAGAATAAACTACTTTAGTCATCTCTGGATAATAAAAAGAATGGATGACAAACTCCAGAGCTACGCAGAAGGTTGTTGTATTTCTCAATTGGGACCTGTGACCAACTGACACTCATTTGCTCTCCTTCTTTGGAAGATATACAATGGTATTTTTAATTAAATAAGTTATTTCATCAATGTATGCAGACCCCTTGATCTCAAGGATGGAAGTCCTCTACCACACCCTAGGAGATAAATCACAATTGGCCTAAGCCAATGAGTATAATATTGTTCTCCTTAGCAATGGGGTGTCGAGGGGGCACATAGCTAATGAGATAAAAGAGCAAAGCTGCTATGAAGAGCTTCTCTCATCAAAGAGATAGAGAGCCTTAGAGAAAGGTTTTGCATTATCTCTTTGACTCCTTCTATCATGAATAGAGCCTTGATGCCAGGACTGACCGTGGTGAGTGTGCAATCATGTGGTGACTACAGACATTTCTAAAAGTAGCAGAGGAAAAGGAAAAAAAGCCACCTGGGTTCTTGAGGGTCTCACCAAGCTGCTGCCCAGCCCTGAGATGCCTACCTCCAGACCTACGCAAGCATAACAGCCAGAGGTCCAGCACCAGCACCATTGTTTGGACTTTTTGGATGGCAGCTGAATGCATCCCAGTTGGCCCAGGACTTTCTGAATCCTGCCTTAGTTTACATAAAAGCCTTATACTGGACCTGGGGACTCCTGCTCTGTCCCCACATGGGATTCTCCTTCTTTTTCCTGATTCAATGACTCATCTTTGCTGTGTGGATAATATGCAATATCTAAGGCCTTTCATGATCTGGGCCTTAAATAACTATAACTTACCTTTTAGCAGCTTCCCCCGCTCAAACTCTACTCATCATGAGTACTTGGAGTTCTCCCAAAATCAGCTGTCTTGGGGCCTCTTTGACTTTGCTCTGATTATCTTTTTTTTTTTTCTTTTCTATTCCCTTCTTTTCTTTTTTTTTTTATTTTAACAGTGTAGCATTGCCCATAGCTCTGCTGCCTAACCCTTACTGGAGTTTCTGAGTGCCCTTTTCTCCAGAAATTTCTCTTTGATTATCCCCATCAAGGGCTTCATCTCTGGCTCCCACAGCATCTTGGGCACACCCTTATCCCAGCTCTGAGTGGATTATGCAGTAATAATCTGTTTTATTTCCAGCACTCAGCTCCCTGAATGCTGAACAATGTCTGGTCTACATTTATGTCCTACTAGAGATCCAGTGCACGAAATTCGTGCACTGGTAGGGTCCCTAGTGGCTGTCGGCTGCCAGCTGGGTACTCTCTCCCTTCCCCCGGCCAGCCCCGCCCCCTGGTCGAACTCCTAGACAAACTCCCCATCAAGGGGACAATTTGCATACTATGCTTTTGTTATAGAGGATGTGCCACAGTACCCAGCACACATTTGTTGCAGAAGTGAATGAAACTCAAAAGCTACAAATGGATATTCTTTGAAAAGCAACCATCCCCTGGAGTGTCCCCACTGACTCCTTTCCCAGAGAATCATGATGTTATCAGCTGCTGCTCTTTTTCAGGGATATTCCCAATCTATCAACATGTTTCTGGATGGCTCTGCCTTTCACATAGATGATGGCTGGTGTTCTGGGCTCACTGTTGCCATGCTTTTCCACTTCAACAGTGTATCTACTTCCTCCATGTAGAGCTTTTGCTTTTAAATCGCTCAATATTATTCCATTTTGTGGATGTTCAACCAGGCATTTACCAGGTCTCTATTGACTGTTGATTAAACCCTTGCCATTACAAAACATTAAAATATTAATATTACTGTGCATATCTGTAGTGGTTCATACAAGAGTATATCTGGTGCATATGACAGTGGAAATAATTCTTCATCAAAAGATAATGAGATACCACCTCACACCCATTAGAATGGCTATCATCAATAAGACAAGTAATAACAAATGTTGGAGAGGTTGTGGGAAAAAAGGAACCCTCATTCACTGCTGGTGGGAATGTAAACTGGTAAAGCCACTAAGGAAAATAGTATGGAGTTTGCTTTAAAAAAATAAGAATAGAATTACCATAGAACCCAGCAACCCCTCTTCTGGGTATCTACTTGAGAAAATTGAAATCATTTATTTGCAAAAACATATATATCCCCTATGTTCATCTTAGCATTATTCAGGATGTCCAAGACATGAAAACAACCAAATTATCCTTTGATAGGTGATTGGATAAAGAAGATGTGGTACATGCATACTATGGAATCGTGCTCAGCCATAAGAAAGGATGAAATACTGCCATTTTCCACAACATGGAGAGATCTTGAGTATATCATGCTAAGCAAAGTAAGTCAGACAGAAAAAGTCAAAAACCATATGATTTCATTCCTATATGATATATAAAACTGAAAGCAACAAATAACAAGACAAACAAAATCTCATAGACAACAGTATGGTGGTTATCAGAGGGAAAATGGGTGGAGGGTAGTAAAGAGTAATGGGGATCAGATATCAAGCTATATTACAAAGCCACAGTTCTCAAAACTGCCTGGTACTGGCACAAGAACAGACATACTAATATAGACCAATGGAACAGAACAGAGAACCCAGAAATCAAACCAAGCCATTATGCTCAATTAATATTTAACAAAGGAGACAAGAGCATACAATGGAGTCAAGACAGTCTCTTCAATAAATGGTTCTGGGAAATTTGATCAGATACATGCAAAAAAAATGAAACTAGACCACCAACTTACACCATACACAAAAACAAACTCAAAATGGCTAAAAGACTAAAATGTAAGACAAGAAACCATAAAAAATCTTAGCAGACTCCATAAGAAGCAAAATATCAGACATATGTTGTAGCAATATCTTTACCAATATAGCTCCTATGGCAATGGAAACTAAAGAGAAAAAACAAAAATGGGATTACATCAAAATAAAAAGCTTCTGCATAGCAAAAGAAACCATCAACAAAATAAGAAAGCCCACTGCATGGGAGAACCTATTTGCCAATGCTATTTCAGATAAGAGATAAGGGTTTAATCTCCAAAATTTACAGAGAACTCATACAACTTAACAAAAGGAAGCTAAACAAACCAATCAAAAAAATGGGCAAAGGACCTAAATAGACACTTTTTGAAAGAGGACATACAGAAGGCCAAGAAAAATATGAAAACATGCTCAAAGTCACTAATCGTCCGAGAGTTACAAATCAAAACAACAATGAGATACCATCTCACACCTGTCAGAATGGCTATCATCAACAAATCAACAAAGGACAAATGCTGGTGAGGATGTGGAGAAAAAGGAACCCTTGTGCACTGCTGGTGGTAATGCAGACTGGTGAAGCCACTATGGAAAACAGTATGAGTTTCCTCAAAAAATTAAAAATGGAACTGCCATTTGACCCAGTAATCATGCTTCTAGAACTATATCCCAAGAAACACCAATCAGAAAGGATATATGCACCCCTATGTTCATAGCAGCACAATTTATAAAAGCTAAGATTTAGAAACAGCCTAAGTGCCCATCAGCAGATGAGAGGATTAAAAAACTGTGGTACATCTACGTAATGGAATACTATGCTGCTATGAAAGAGAAGGAACTTTTACCATTTGCAATAACATGGATTAAATTAGAGACCATTATACTAGGCAAAATAAGCCAGTCAGAGAAAGATAAATATCACATGACCCCACTCATGTGGGATATAATGATCAACATAAACTGATGAACAAAAAATAGATCCAGAGACAAATGGCAGGGTCAGGGAGGAAATTAGAGATCAACCAAAGGACTTGTATTCATGCATATTAGCATAACCAATGGACACAGATCCTGGGGTGGTGGGGGCTTGCTCTCAGGGGTGGGAGTGACGGGGAGGGGGTCAACCAGGGAGAAAGGAGGCATATGTAATAATTTAAACAATAAAAAAAATATAAAAAGAGTAATGGGGGTCAAATATATGGTAAAGGAAGGAGACTTGACTTTGGGTGGCAAACATACTACAATATACAGATGATGTATCATAGAATTGTGCCGCGACCTTTGCGGCAGGGTTCAGGATCTGAAGAAGGGCCCAGCGCACAAATGAAAATGCTATACAAGAAATATGAATTTAGAAGGCATTGGGGGCCAGGTGGAGCCTCTTTCTCGAAGAGACACACTGAGTTCTGGCCTAGTCTGCTTTTTATTTACTTGAATACACATTTTCCCTTTAGCAAGGCAGATCAAAGGTAAAGTTTGGTAAACAATGAAAAGATTATCAGATAGGGAAATCGCCTGGAGCCATTGCAATCACAGCGGGATTCAGCCCAGCAGGGGTATCAAAGTCCATTGGTATTCCAATGTTTCTTTTTGATGTTACCTACTGTTTGCTTTAGCCTTTGGCATTTCCCCCTTTTTGTTTTCTTTTTTTTGTTTGTTTTTGTTTTTAAAATATATATTTTTTTAATTTCTTTATTGATTAAGGTGTCACATATTTGTCCTCATCCCCCCATTCCCATCCCACACCCCTCCCCATGGATGCCCCAACCCTCTGTTGAACTTAAGCATTGGTTAGGCTCATATGCATGCACACAAGACCTTTGGTTGATCTCTCCCCCCTCCCCCCACCGTCCCCTATCCTCCCTCTGAGGCCCAATAGTCCGATCGATGCCTCCTTGTTTCTGGTTCTGTTCTTGTTCATCAGTCTATGTTGTTCATCATTTCCCCTAGGTGAGCGAAATCATGTGTCACTAGAGATATACTTATAAGAATTGAATGTGCGACGAGCAATAATAGTTATGCTGACAGGCAAATGAATCAGTCTGTAGTGAGTTTCTTTCTGGTCCAACAGTTCTTTTGAGACCCAATATCAATGTCCACCAGTTCCTTATGAGTACATGTCGGCACTGACCCCTCAGCTCTGGATGGTGGACAAATGGTGGTAATGCAGGTCCGACTCCCTCTGGTTTGGTCTCGGCCGGATCCAGGGGCACGGCTTCACCCGGATCCAGGGGCCCACGGCCTCACCCGGACCCGGGATCCAGCCTCACCCAGATCAAGGGGCACACGGCCTCGCCCAGACCCAGGATTCAGCTTCATCCGGACCCAGGGGCGCATGGCCTCACCCGGACCCAGGGGCGCGTGGCCTCTCCCAGACCCAGGGTCACGTGGCCTCACCCGGACCCAGGGGCCCACGGCCTCACCCGGACCCGGGACCCAGGCTCACCCGGATCCAGGGGCCCACGGCCTCACCCGGACCCGGGGCCAGACTCACCCGGATCCAGGGACCCACGGCCTCACCCGGACCCGGGACCCAGGCTCACCCGGATCCAGGGGCCCACGGCCTCACCCGGACCTGGGGCCAGGCTCACCCGGATCCAGGGGCCCACGGCCTCACCCGGACCCGGGGCCCCCTTTTTGTTTTCTTAATAAATCTTGAAAAGTGTATGCTGTCTGTAGGGCTTGAGTCTCTCTTAAGACTTTGTATTCCACATCTGCAGACTACTAGCATATTACTAGACACCCCATCCACATCTCCAGACTAGAAATAAATATATAAGATCAAGAATGAGACAGACAATAGTGGTTATGCTAAGAGGCAAAGGTAGGGAAATCCAATAAAAAAGATTGAGTTATTTTATGTTCTTTTTAAATTGCTGCCAGGCATTTAAGGAATTAGTCTGTAAGTTTGCTTGGGGCTTCTGCTATTTGAGGCGGAGTAGTCATCTATCTGCCACTACAGGTACAGGATGAGGCTTCAGGTGCAAGGTCCTCATTAGTTTAGTCAGTTCCTTCCACGGATTCATGTTGGAGTTTGATGTTCCTTGCAGGAATCCACACAGGCTTGGAGGAGTTTTCTGGAAATACACAAGCATATTCTCAACCAAAGGTTAATAAAGGGTTGGGACCTTTCTATAAACCAGACTTGGGATTCTTTTATCTAACCAAGCCTTTTTTTCTTTTGGCTTATTATGACACCAGTGTAATTCCATTTGTGTCTTGCCATCAGAATTACAAGTGAAAAAATTTAAAGTAATTAAGGCTTGGTGTAGTCTACCTACAGGAGATTTCTCCAGCATCACTATTTCTCCAGTACCAGCCAAAAGGGAGCGCAGTTCTACTCAGCTCTGAATCACTCCCTCACCGGCTGTGTCTAAGGCTGGGATGCCTGCCTGAGTGCCATCTGCACAGGAGGCTGAGAATTTGAGTTCCGACCCTAAGGGGCTAAGGAGAATTCATAATGTGGAACTTTCCCCAAATATAGAAGGGTTTTCAAAATATGATAAGAAGTCTGACTGTGTTAACATATATACTTCAGTCCTCCCCATCATTGACTGGCAACCTTTCTTCATACTCATCCTTTGAAACATAAGCAGATGTGTCCCCCCTACCCCCACCACAAACACACACTTAATACACCGTCTACTCATTTTGAATGTAGACACCCCATCCAACCCCAGAAAGAGGACTGTCTCATTAGAAGGGGAAGTTGGGTCCCTAATTTGAATAGATGCATTGTTAGACACTGGGACAGGTGCTAGTAATATGCTCATATTTGGAATGTTTTTTTTTGTAAACATTGCTGAACTATGCTATTTTAACTGGAGCTACTTAATATGACCACTAATTTCTACATATGACCACCAGCTTCCCTTTCAGATGGTGTGCTGTGAGTATTTGGGGCATCCTACTATGAGGAAGTTAAGGATACACTCAGTGGAAATGTATTACAACATACTCTTGTGTTCTCCAGTCTCCTCAGTACAGAGACAGATTGTTGCTAGCCATGCAGTTTAGAAATGGCTCAAAGGCATTCAGACCTTGTGCTGTGGGGTTCCCAGAACTGCCATTGAGTCCACTCCTGGGCATCTTGACATAAAGGCAAAGAGTAACAGACCAAATCTGGATGCCCTGTTGTCACTTGGCACTGAGGTGAGTTGATAGGGAGGGAAAAGGATGCCTTCACCAGATCAAAGGTGTTGTGGAGTGAATTGTGTGGCCCCAAAATTTATATGCTGGGAAGCTCTAACCCCCTTAGAATGGGACTGTATTTGAAGGTAGGATCTTTAAAGAGGCAATTACAATTAAGTGAGGCCATATGGGTGGACCCAGAATCTAATATGACTAATATTGGACCTCATCCAAATGGAGTCCTTATAAGAAGAGATAGAGACACCGAGGATGGGAGCGCAGAGACAAGGCCACGTGAGGACACAGAGGAGGCGGCCACCCACAGGCCAAGGAGAGCAGCCTCGGGGGATCAAAGCTGCTTTGGTCATTTGTGACTGTCTGTTTAGTTTTAGGAAATGACTTATCCCAGGGTACCTTTTGTCTTGTGACATTATCACCGAAAATTAGTTGTTATGTAGTTAGGTTAAACATTCTTTAAAAAAAAAAATGGCTTCTGTTTTTGAGCATTACCACTTAATCTTTTTTGTGAACTTGAAAATAATCACTCCAAGTTTCTATTTTCTTTCCTATAAAATAGGGAAGTAATACATATCTGCCAGTATTGTAAAGAAAAAAAAAATAGAAGTTTTGGCAGTATTGCAAACTCTAAAACAAAATATGTGAGTGTTTGTTGTAGTGATTTTTGTTGCTATTACTTTTATTTTTATTATTGATTTCCACAAAAATAATATATTTTTTAGACAGTTTTGTGCCAAATGCCTCCCTTTGGAGCTGTGCCTTGTTGTACACTGAGCTCAGAAAGAATGCTACCGGCCACTCTGATGGGTTAAGGGATAGAATTCACTGGTGAGACTGGTAAGGGATGTGTGTGATCACCAGAAAGAAAGACACGGGCCCCCCAATACATCCCCACATCACACATAGAGGTGGGGGGGGGGCAGGGTGCCCCACTGATTGGATCTTTAAAGAGGTCCTTAAGGGTGCTAATGCACAATGCACAGTGTAGTTTAACATTCAGGGGGAGGGCCCTACCACATTGTTGATGAAGAGCAACCTCTTTGGTGGAGAAGTAAAAGATTGCTCATCAACAGGAAGTCTGGGTTTGAGTGGCCAGCCACATGCAGGGGTGGCATAGAAAAATCAGCTAGCAGGTATGAAAAGCTAGGTTTTCCATGGCAGCCATGGGAAGCGAGGTTTAGGCACAGCTAGTTTAAGAGGGAGCTAGGAGAGTGAAAGGTGGTGTGGAGACTTTTGCGAAGTCTGGTTTAGAAACAGGTAGATCCCGAGATCCCCATCTGAATTGTATGTTGGTGACAGATGACCCTCTCCCACTCAGAGAAAACTGGAGGGGGCAAAACCGGGGCGGGGGGGGCTTGCTTGGCCTTGGATCTGCAGACATGAGGGTGTGGGCACTCAGGACTAAATACGTGATTTGTGGGGCCCAGAGCAAAATTAAAATTACAATGCATGCCTATTGTTCAAAAAATACTAATTTCAAGATGACTGCAGGGGAGAACTAAACCATGTGTGGGGCCTTCCTCGGGGCTCAGTGTGACTCTCCAGGGTGGTGCTGACCCGGAGAGCCGGCAGCATGGCTACTGTACTGAAAATAGGAAGGTCAGACCCATTCTGAATGCTAAATGCTGAGAACCTTTACTAATGGGTCCCTACCCTTACTCTCCAGATGGGAGATTGGAAAAACATTTTCAGGTGTATCTGACCAGACCAAGGGTCCTTAGAAACATATTTAAAATAATATTCAAGTGCAGCCCAAAGTCAAGAAAGTTCCATACATGTGCTCAGAGTGATTAAAATAAACATTTAATCCCTACAATTTTAAACAAGAATAAACAGGTAAAGATGGCCAAACTCCCAAGGAAAAGATTTAATATGGAAAGAGAAACCAAAACAAGAGAAACATAATTTATAAGTAAATGAAAAATTTACAGAGAGAAGAAATTTCAATAGAAATGTGTCAGAAAAATCCTCAGATTAAGAGATGATATTGCAAAAAGGACAAGCTATTATAAAAAGAAACACTTAGGAAAGAAAAAGGAAGTCAGATTTTAAACCATAACAGAAGACATGAAAGAAGTTTCAGAAAATCAAGCCGAGAAAGATCTCAGAGAAAGGAGAGCAGGAGGACAAAGAGATGGCTGTGAGAAGAGAAAGAAGATAACATTAAGTGATTAGTCCAGGGACCCAACATCCAAATAACAGAAAGATGGAGCAGAGGTAACAGAAGGAGGACATGAACAATGAGATAATCCAAACATTAACTAAAACGGAAGGAAATGCAGGCCAAAGAGTTACAATGTGATATATTAGCACAGGAAAAGCAAGTGGTCTAGTGAAGAAGATAGACAGAAGAAGATGCGCATATTCGTGAGAATTGGGTTTACAGTAAATATGATATTTAAAATAGTGAAGGAGAGAAAGATAATCCAGTAAGTTAGAGGCCAATGTGTTATCCATTTTATAGATACAGTTAGATCCCTATCTCACCCTACATATTAAACAATAAATTCCAAATTGATTAGAGTTCTAAAGATACAACTATAAAATTGTTCAAAAGCTACATACAATTTAAAAAAAATATGTATCATTTACAAAAGTTTAGTAACTTTAATATTAAAAGAGCACCAATAGCCCTGGCTGGTGTGGCTCAGTGGTTGAACGTCGTCCCATACATCAAGACTTCACCAGTTTGATTCCTGGTCAGGACACATGCCCAAGTTGTGGGCTTGATCCCCAGTAGGAGGCATGCAGGAGGCAGCTGATCAATGTTTTTCTCTCTCCTCCTCTCCCTTCCTATCTCTCTAAAGTCAATAAAAACATTTTTTTTAAATAAAAGAGCACCAATAAATCAGTATAAAAGATAAAGACTCCACTTGAAAAAAATGTGGGATGAAATGCATTTGGAGCGTATATAAATGGATTAGGCTTAGTCTTAAAAATCCGGGTAATGGAGTCTATTGCCATTTCTCAGTTTTCTTTGCTAAGCTCTAAGCACCATCGGTCTCAGCTTGTGGCTTCTATAATAAGCTCCCACTTGCACCAGAAATAAAAAGGACATATAGAACCATCAGCAAAGTGATGGCACAGAGACAGCCTGAGAAGTAACCAGCTAGTCCTTTCAGATCATGGGGTCCACAGAGGAGCATCGCTGCAGGATCTCAGCATCTTCCAGACCTTTGAGGGGATGAATTACTTTCTCCCAAGGAAAATATTTAATATTTTTGTGGCTGGCCTGGCTCCACAGCTAAGAAAAAAGAGCTCTATTTTCTTGGCAATACTTTGAAAAAACACTTTAGAAATGCTGGCCCCTTTGTTGGAGAAGCAAGTACACAGGGCAGCCAGGGCAGGGGTATGAGTCTGAGCGAGTCGGCCCGAGCAAGCTGGCACAGGGACCCTGGAGAGGGTTGCCAGCGTGGTGGGGTCAGGAAGGGTAGTCAGAGAATGAGCTGCAGCGCCTGAAAAGACTGTGCTGGCCTGTCTGCCATCCCAGTGTCCTCGCTGGAACCTCAGTAAATGTGGCAGAGAGAGAGAGCTCCCACGCGTGTAGGACCTGGTGCAGAATTCAAATGTGGGCCCCTTGTTCAAAGAGGAGGAAGAAATCCCACCGCAAGGACTGAGCCAGGAAGTTTGACCTGTCTTCATGGGCCCTCTCTTGACTAGTCACATATTTGCTATTTAATATTGTTCTAAGTAAAGAAAACATTTTCACAATTAGAATTTTACCATTCATCTTTACAATGTGCAATACCAGATAAAAGACAAACAAACATAAGAACATTTAACTCATATGCATGACCCCCAAAGTTACACAATTTCTAGTTCATAGCTTATACACGCATATGTGTTTTGTTCTTACAAAGTAGCGGAAATGATGCACAAAAGCAACTCGACTGTTTATATTTCGCTTCTTGACACACATACCTTCTCCCAGCACTCTGCCCTCAGCTAGCTGATGAGGAAGGACTGAAAGGAGAAGGAACGGAGGGTGGCCTGCCTTTCCTTCTGTCATTTTCCATGTAAGTGACTCATGACCATTCACAGTTTGCATTGATTTCGAAGGTGGTGCATTTTTTTTTTTCATCCAGGGTTTATAAATGAAGGTTACTTGGTAGATTAATCTTTACAAGATTATAATGTACCTACAATAAATTAACATTGTATTTCAATATCTAATTCTTTTACTGAATAAATATGAGTCACAAAGTTGTAAAGAAAAACATAATAAGTTATTCACGGATAGAGTTAAATATGCTGGACACACATGTGAACACACACACACACACACACACACACACACACACACACTTTTCTCCAAAACTTCAACGGAATGCATTGTGAAAGACTAATTTCAGTTCCTCATAGATTGTTAGGGCTAAAATTTATCTTCTGTTGGCGATTATTATATGTACTATCTATAAAACAGTGTCATATCTTTACAGAATATTTTATTTTTAGTAAAGACTATATAGTATAATCAAACTTTAGAAACTATAAAGAAAATGCTTTAAAGTTAAGTAGGCATTTTTACTTTAAAATCTGATCCAAAATCGCTCTTTAAAGTATAGAGCAAGGATTACTTTTTAATGACCTCGATCTCATTTTAAAAGCTACAGTATTTTGCAATTTCTGGAGTTTTTTCAAATAACTGATGTGCCCACTGGTGGCCTTACACTACCCATGTCCTGTTCAACACAGCCCTCAGCGGTGGAGTCCTTGGAGATCAGGTGTCGTCTCTCCTCCAGGAGCTGAAATTCTAGACACTTGTCTTCCAGTTTCACTTCTCCGCCCACCTCAAGTCTGGAGGGGGGAAGATGGATACACCTTCTCCACACAGGAAAGAGGAAGGCAGAGAGAAGACAGGCTTGCTGATCTGTCCCTCTAAAGAAGCTCCTCATTTGAATTTGCTTTCTCCCACAATTTCAGCTGTTCCACTCACTTTACATTCCATTAGAGTTAGAACTGGACTGGGTTAGCAGGTGGAGTTGCTGTTTATTTCACAGAAATAGACACATTTTTTTCTCCAAAATTTTTATCTCCCAAAGTTTCAAATAGAGTCTGATCCTAAATATGTGTAGTTGTGTGTGTGTGTTGTGGGGCGGGGGAGGGGGTATGTGTGTAATTTATGCATATATATTTACTGACAATGTGTATACATGTGTGTAATATATGCAATTACTGATTACTCTCTATAAAGTAGGCTCTGTGTCTTATATATCTGTTACCAATTTTAAGGAGAGTAAATGCAAAATTATTTTATCAAAATTATGATATTTCAACTTTCAATGTTACATATATTCATCAGATAGCTATACTGCTATATTCTGTACATAAATGGACTTGGACTATAAAATGGTATTTTTCTCTATACTGCCATCTAATGGTGAATTGCATCAACATTATGCTATATTATAATAATTCCACACCATTGGATGTCAGCTTTTAGTATTAGTTCTACTTATCTAGTTAATGCCCTTTGATCTGAATTATAATTAATCATATAAAACAATTTAACAATTTATTGTCTAGAGTATTTTCTTCTATTCTGTTTTGTCTGCAGAAAAGAATATTTACAAACTTTCTCCAAGAACAAACCAGTAGTGCCTCCGAGTGGAAGCACATGAAATGGCCTTAAAATGCATGGATTCTGTTCAAAACACACACACACACACACACACACACACACACACATCTATACATCTATCTCTCTATATAGATGTTATATCTTAGTTCAATTACATGTATGTGACAAAATTTTCAGTTTAATAAACCTGTATCTCCAAAAATGTGATTAGAAGTCAGAAATATTTTACTAAAGTCCAAATTCTTCATGAAAAAGCAAAATTCAATGTGTATTACTCTTTATAATATGAATCTATAGATATAACTGATAAATTGTCAGAACTTTTTTGAATGTGAACTGATCAGTGGTACTAAAAGAGCAACACAGTCCTGCCAAAATAGAAGTGGCTGTTTCATCTAAACTTGAATTTTCTTAGTCTATGACAGTGGTTGGCAAACTCATTAGTCAACAGAGCCAAATATCAACAGTACAACGATTGAAATTTCTTTTGAGAGCCAAATTTTTAAAACTTAAACTATATAGGTAGGTACATTGTTATTAACTTAATTAGGGTACTCCTTCAATCGCACTGTTCGTGTGCGCCCGCACGTGGTATTTTGTGGAAGAGCCACACTCAAGGTGCCAAAGAGCCGCATGTGGCTCGCGAGCCGCGGTTTGCCGACCACTGGTCTATGATAAAAACTGAGCTTATTTTAGACTCTATCTTTCTCAAATCAAACTATCCAAAAAAAAAGCACTTTAGTTTGAAAATTAAAACACCAATACTAGTTGATTTTTAAAATATTTTACTAATGTTTTAGTAATGTTAAACCCCTAATAATAAAGGTGTCTCAAAATAGAACCATTGCAGCCAAGGGCAGTTTTAACATCAGTCAATTATAGTTCATTTGGTTTAAAAATCAGGACTCTGAATATATAATGTTTTTCTTTAATGATTCTACATTGTATACAAGTCACCATTGACTGACATTTTTATGGCTTCAGATTCTGTAGTAGTTGTTTTTCTTAGGTTTTTCCTATCTCCGATGTTTTGTTATGGAATAATTTGGAATAGCATTTCAGGTGACTCTCAATGTGAAAATGAGCTTGAAGGAGATGGGCTTCTAATTTTGAGTCATCTCCTGTCCCTTTGGCGAGATTCCCCCCCCCCCCCCCCGCCCCCGTCCTATCCCCACCCAGTCTCCACAATTCACTTTTTCTTGCAGGCAACCCCTGTTGTAACATTTGTCTCATGTACACTATTGAATTTATAACCCTGTAATCGAATTAATACAGAAAGGAAATAACTTCAAAATTAAATTTGAAAAATGACAAAAATTTAAATAGTCCTTGTAGCCATTCAACTAGAGAAGCAGAACCACTAGGGGGTAAATATACCTAATTTGTTGTAGGGAATTGGGCGATTGTGGAAGAAGGTGAAGCAGTCTCCGCGAGGCTGTTGCCTCTGCTTCTGAGGCTGGAGCATAGAGTCCACTAGGCAGGGAGACAGGGAGGATGGGCATACAGTGGGGAGGCCAAGGGAAGGTCAGGACCCATAAGCAGGAGCTAGAATCCCCAGAGAATGGACCGAAATCCAGGTCAGTTTTGCCTTGGACGTTGGTGGTAAGCATACCCTGCAGTTTCTGGGTCCTTTGTCACAGAGCTGGCACACACACCTGACCCAGGGCCAGGGAAGCTGAACTTGGCTGCAGGGCAAGCCAGAGCAGGGCAGGCCGTCCCTCCAGGAGGTGAGTCAGCAGATCAGAAACAAGGTCTGTGAGTGAGCGACAAAGCTGATGCTTCTCCAAATGTTGCAAGTGCTCCCCCTAACGGACAAGAAGGGCATCACGGAAAATGCAGTTCAGCACAGACACTTGGCCTGAACAATGATGACAGACTGTTGACGTGTGTCCTTGCTTTACAATCACATGCTGTCTGTTTTCCCAGACCTCATTTCACTGTCTCCGGTAGACAGTATCTGCGTTCAGTTCTGTGGTTTGCACTTTAAGAGGGTCTGGGAGAAAATAAAACGTGATCTGAGAATGCACTCATAATACTGGAAGGAAGGTGCGGGGGAGCCTGAGATTTTGGAAGAGCTCTCACGTGGAAGGTAACACGTTCGGTTTGCTGCAGGGGATAAGCAGTTAAAATGCCACAGGAACTTGGATTTTTATATTCAACTTAAAGTCTTCAAAAGTCCCTCTAGACTGCAAGCTCTATGAAGGCAGGGAAGATTGTGTGTGTGTGTGTGTGTGTGTGTGTGTGTGTGTGTGTGCATGCTTGCATGTGCTTTTCATTTTCAATGCTCAGTACATATGTGGGAAGTGATAAAAATATTTTATTGATGTATCAATTAATTATGGACAACTGGGACAATTTTCTAACAAATGAAACTGAGCAAGCTAACTGTGGAATGGATGATGTGTGTATCCCATAATTCCACTGTATCACAGAGCAGTAGGCATACCATTGCTGTGTAAACGTATGTGCTTTTGAGATTGTAAAAATCAGATAATGAGAAAGTTTAAAAATATAAACAATCCCCATGAAGGACTCATAAAATTTCAAGTCTTTGAGAAATTGCAGTTTAATAAAATAATAAAAATAGCACAATGACTACAAATATTTTGTACTACCTTGGGCAGCTTGAATGTGAACTCATGTTGGCATTTTAAAAAATAATATAAACATAATTTATCATTCTTATATGAAATGTACCATAAGGAATGTATACTAAAATTACACATGTATAGCATATCTGATTATGTTTCTATTACTTTATCAAATGTTTAATTACCAAAACTGTATTTCTGATAAAAAATATTTTAAGGTGATGCTTATAGGGAATTTTTTTTTTTTGTGATCCTAGAAATGTGAAATCTATTTTGAAATTCTACTCTGACATATGATTTATTTATCTCAGTTACTTTTTAACAGCACAATCCCAGAATTTAGGGAAATTTGCATTCATTTTACAGATGTGAGCAAGGACATATATTAAAGATAGTCTCTTTTTCCTCCCCCTTCCCCCCCCCCCCCCAATCTTTTCATTTCTGCTCCTTTTGGCATGTTTTTAGTTCTTCCACATAATTTAACTTACCCCCATAATCACTCAAACTGTATTCAAGGCTTAAAATTACTACTTAATGAAAGGAAAATAAAAACATGTTTAAATTTTACCCTTTTCTTAACATGTTGTACCTTCTCCGCTATGTTAAAATGCAGAAACTGGAACACAGAGTGTCCAGCGTATGACTGCCGTTCCTTCGTTTTCACTGTTTTTGTCATTGTTTAGCTCGGTACAGCGCCTCAGCATCTCCGAGGGTGAGAGGAGGCTGCTGAAGGGACCCCTTCCGTCTGCTGTCAGTCATTAATGGAGAGGAGTTGGGTCAGAAAGGTTTTGTTTCCCTAAACTTACATTTTGGCCACGTGGGTCACAGCATCCCTGGCGGAGCCAGCCACCCCCCAGAGAAATCAAGGGAGAAGGAGATCATCGCTCACGGCACGCATGCGCCTTCCCGAGTCTCCCGTGGGCAGGGTGAGCTGGGACCCCTTTCGGGGACTGGAAGATACAGCCAGCATCATCACCGCTCCGTTTGCTGCAAAGCGGACTGCCCAGTACCTTTCAGATCACGTTAAATTGAAGAGAACATGCATAACGGTACTTCTGTGTGTATGGCTTACATGTTAATTTCCGAGCATTCACCCTTTGAAATTTCAGTTTTCAGACCCATATAACCCAAACTGATCTTTGTTGAAATATTGCCAAGGACAAGTGCAATACTCATCATTTATCTTCCCCGCCGCCCGCCCCCACCAAGCACACACAGCGTGCCAGGAGCCTGGCTTTAAAGTGCGTGGGGACCTGCTGGGTCTTGATGGCCTCCCATTCTGTTCACACCACCGCCCTTGGGTCTGGCTTTTCTGAAAAGGCCACACACACTCCTCCACTCCCACAGTGCAAGAGGAGGCCTATTGCACAGCATTCCTTTAGTGGTTAATCATAAAGTTAATGATGTATACAGAGTGACACTTCTAATTCTTTTTTTTTTTCCTGAAAACATTCCTACAGCATTTTGAGTTAGAAGCTCTAGTTAAGTAACAGCAAGGATGAAGCTTCATGATACACATGCCTCTCCATCTGTTTGCCTTCCCTTGACAAGAACTCAGACAGGCAGACTTTGTGCATGCCTGTATCACGTCGTCTACCATCGGGGGAAATTATTACATCTTGATCAATATCAGAAACCGGGTAGGAGTTTTCACCTAAACACATAGGAATGTTGGTGATGGTCCATTAGATGGGTTAACAGTGGTCGGCAAACGCATTAGTCAACAGAGCCAAATATCAACAGTACAGCGATGGACATTTCTTTTGAGAGCCAAATTTTTTAAACTTAAACTTCTTCTAACGCCACTTCTTCAAAATAGACTCGCCCAGGCCGTGGTATTTTGTGGAAGAGCCACACTCAAGGGGCCAAAGAGCCGCATGTGGCTCACGAGCCGCAGTTTGCAGACCACTGGGTTAACACATGTAAAGTGCTTAGATCTATTCCTGATACAAAATAAGCATCTAAAATGTGTTAGTATTTCTTACGAATACCACTGCCGCTACTGGTACTGTCCTGTCCACAGTTGTTCCTACCGAGGCACCATTGGGAGCGTGGGCATTGTCTGACTCTCAGAGGCGCCTGTGACGGTGGCAAGGTCATTTCCATGTTTCTCGTTCCCCTGGCAAGCCCCCCTTCCCCAGTGCAGTTCCAGAACACGCATCTGTCTCCAGGGCCCTTGATTCAATAGCCGTTACTGCAGCACCTTTCCCAGCTTCAGTTCACCTTCTAGAGGTTAACAGGTGGAGGGAGAGGTTCGGAGAAGGTCTAAATCATGTTTCTATTTTTCCAGATGGATGACTTGGACAAAAGAGCACGGCTTCATTGTGTACAAGAGCCACTAAATTCTGCCTTTATTTCACAACATAGCTGTAGGTTGATTTTTTTCTCCCTTCAGGATTTTCAAGGGGAAGTGAGACAGTTGTGTAATTTCTTTGAAAGAAGTTTCTCGGTAAAATAAGTCAGCTACCATCACAAGACCAGGGCCACCTACACAGGCTATGTTCTCATGTGCACCCTGTTTAATAGCAACAACAGTAAAACAAGTTGCAATTGCAGCAGGTTATCGCTCTCCTGCATCTTTGCCTTCTTAATGGGCAAAAGGGGTTGGACTGGGCAGGGTGAACCTGGACACACAGATCGGGGCGGGGACCTTTTGGTGCGATCACTTACAAATCGGTGTGAGTAATTCATTGTGAAATGGATGGGGATAAATATTGTCAGAAATGACACAGGGGCAGTTGTGTGTCTCGGCTCCCTGGTGTTGCATGACTGTGGAAAGACTGTGAATGCGCACATTTAGGGTTCTATTTGGAGGGACATCATGGGACATAAACCCCCCAAATGCAGGGCTGGTTCCAAGTGGGCTGTGGCACCAGGTGGGCAAGGCCTTAAATCCCTCTGAGGCCCTCGTCCTCTTCTACAGATTTAAATTCTCTCCTCCGATACACGCTATGATGTCTCTGCTCCTTCGTGTGTGGGTCATGCAAGCTTGATCTGATATTATAGACAGAAGGGGGAAAACTACCAGGAAATGTTCTATAGAGACAGAAAAGGTGCATGATACTGTTTTTGAGATTATAAAGTTCTAGGTAAATGCCCTTGTTCTTATTGACGAGACGCAGAAAGACGGTTTCTGTAGCTTATTGACTATGTTTATTTGGCGTTAAGAGTGAAAGTCTTACCCTTAATCATTTTAACAATATTGGGTTAAGTTTTTTTGGTTATGTGATTTTATACAAAACAGGGAGTCACTTTAAGAGATTCTGATATATTTAGGAAAATGGGAACCCGTCATGACCTGTCCACTAGATGGCGCCCCGAGACAACATTTGCATTATTTTCAAATACACCTGCAGATCTTTTTCAAATAGACTTAAGGTTCTTTTGAACGTTTTTGTGTGGTTTTTTTGTGTTTTTTGTTTTTTGTTTTTTGTTTTTTTTGTGTGTGTGAGGTGGTGAAATTTGTATTTCTTCTCTAGTGGGAAGTTAAACCGCTAGTTTTTTAAACAGACTGGCTGGATGGCCAGTCTCCTTCTAGTCCCCTGAAAGAAGGGCTGGGAGACTAACTTGGTACCCGACTGAGCTGTGCCACCTTGGGAAAGTTGCTCACCCCCTCTGAGCCTCCATTTCCCCATCTATAAACTGGAGATAATAATGCCTTAGGGAGCTTGCTTATGACCTCCCCGCTCTACCCATGTCATTTCCCTTTGTAATGGAAGTTCCTTCCAACCACGTTGCTTTTACCCCTGGTCCCCTGGTGATACCGGGATCCAGAACCCACCAGCCCCTCTCAGGAGTCGGATAGAGAGTGGGGGTGGGGTGTGCGTGTGTGAAGCATCATTGTGAGTCGGTACACCTCTCATGGTCCCTGAGAACCAAGCTCCCACAGTGTGAGGAGGAGGACCATGGAGCGCCCACATTCCTCTACCTAAAATACACTGTGGAGTTCCTGAGAGCATTCCAAACACATTTCCAGAATATCAAAATGGGGCTCGTCTAAAAGTGATTCCAGCATGAGGGCTGCCTGGTCACGGATACCTCCTGTGCTTGGTCCTCAACGCTGTCAGGGTAAAGGAGGTCATCAGCAATCTAATATGATTGGCACTAAAGACGCATCTACACCTCTGTGTGGCTTGATAGTGTGTTGGCTCCTTCACCTGCTGATGGCCATCTTGGTCGCTCCAGTTTTTAGTGATTATGGAAAAAACTGCTATAAACATTTGTGTGCCAGTTTTTGTGGGTGATAAATTTTAAAATCGGCTGAGAAAAACTCAGAAGCATGATTGCTGTACACTATGATAAAGCTATGTGTCGCTTTGTAAAATCCATTCCCTTGTCTTCCCAGGTGCCTGTGTGAAGTCATTCCCACAGCCATGAATGAGAGTTTCTGTGGCTCCACATTCTCGCTAGTAATTGGCATTGTCTGTTCGAAGAGTTTAGTTACCCTAATGGGTATGTCAGTGCTGTTATCTTTTTAAATCATTGTTTAACAGAGACAATAGGTTTAGACTAACTTAACCAGCTGTGGAGTAACTTTGTTTTGCTGTCACTATTGAGCTCTTGCTCATGTGTCCATGCAGCACCTCCACACCCCTCCTCTTGGCAGGAGCCCTCACTGTGGGCTTTCCCAGGGGCGCCTGCCACTCGTGGGACCTCCTTCACCCAGCAGCTCCTCCTCAGGCTGGGACGTCTGGGATTCCTGCTAAAACCTGCTGTGGACACTTGCCACATTCTTCATTTTTGTGTGATTTTTAAATTCCGTGTGGTTTTTTTTTCCTTTAGTACAAGAAGCACAATTAGAAATTAACACTTTTGAACTGCACCAAGCAATCTAATCCTGCCATAGGAACCTCATGTCGAACGACATTAATCACAGTTTCATTTCTAGGGTTATTTCTGGATACGGTTGAAGTTTGGCTGGTGTTCATTAGGAAACTGGCTTTGGTCTCACATATCCGTTCTTTGGAAGTGGCGCCCAGTGTTGTTGAGGAGAAAAGCACAATTCTCACAGGCTGCACAGCCGGTGGCCTTCCCAAAACAGCTCTGCAGGCGAGTGGCTTTGAGGACACTGAGGGCTTTGTCACCCCCAATGCGATGGACCTGGTGAATCTGAGGAGGCCTGGGGCGCTGGCTCAGGCTCAGCCACATGAAGCCACCAGGCTCAGGCCTTTCCTTCCTCATTTGCCCATCTACTTTAGGCTGTTTCTGTGCCACAGCTTCTGGAAACGTACTTGGGGCACCTGGACTCCCTTCTCCTTCAGGGATAGTTCACTGAGCCCACTTAAGTAGATTCCGACTAGAATTGGCATTAATACTGGGGAAATAAAGAACAGTCCTTGTGTGTGTGAGGGGCAGGCAGAGGGTCTAAAGAAACTGAAGAAGAATGAGCAGTGAGTGGGCATGGGGGTTTCTCAGCCTTTGAGAAGTCTTTGTTCTTAGCAAGGGTTAGTTCACATGGTCTAGGGCTGTGGTCGGCAAACTGCGGCTCGCGAGCCACATGCAGCTCTTTGGCCCCTTGAGTGTGGCTCTTCCACAAAATACCACGGCCTGGGCAAGTCTATTTTGAAGAAGTGGCGTTAGAAGAAGTTTAAGTTTAAAAAATTTGGCTCTCAAAAGAAATTCCAATAGTTGTACTGTTGATATTTGGCTCTGTTGACTAATGAGTTTGCCGACCACGGGTCTAGGTAAACCAGGGGTCTGGCCTTACTGACTCCTGGAGTAATGCCCAAGAGAAAGGAAGCAAATGTAGAAAACCGTCAGAGAAGTAGGTGACCTAAAAAGATGGGGACCCGGGCATCCTCAAGCCAAGTGTTATAGAGAGTCCCAGTGGGGACCCCTGATCTGTGTGGGTAGAACCTGGGTCTGGACCAGGATCAACTGCTCAGAGTGCAGGGAGGGTGTCCTGACTTCCTTGTTTACCTGCAAAATGGTGACAGTGCTGGGAAGCAAAGCCTATTGCCCCTGGCATCTTTGGTGGTTAGTGGGTTAGGCCACCTTCAAAGCCGTGGGCTAAGTCTCAGGTGGGGAATTCCCTGTCCCCAGGGGCTACCCGGGAGATACTTGGGTGTAACTGATGATCAAAGGACATTTTATTTTAACAGTATGTCAGATATCCTCTGCCCTCTGCTAATCATTTTGTGTAAGCACTTCTTTAATGCACATTGAGGTGCAACCTTGATTGTGTTTGAGTTTGCAATGTCCCGATGCTCCTTTAGGACATTTTCCTTGCTTTCAGAATTAATCACCAGCATTTCTCCCACACTGTCAAACCATTTTCCTCCTCACTTTTGCCCCAAGGCCACCAAGTCTCTAGCACAGTGCATCTGTTATACTCCTTGGGGTTGTTTTGTTTTGCTTTTGTATGCATTTTTGAAGTATCTTCATTGCTTATACCCGAATTCAGCACTTCTGTCTCAGTACAGGGATCTGGCTACATAGCAGTAACAATGAACTGTGTCTGCCTCAGAGCAGTCTTTCTCCCCTCATGCTTAAATCTCAAGGCACCAGTAATAAATTCCTCTGTAAGTAGAGTATTCAAGTGACACCACCTGCAGACTCTTCGCTATTCTTTTTAACCTTTTGCACTCGGATGTCGGATGTCAAGTGTGACTCGACACGGTTAGCATTAGAATAAAGGAATCAAGAAAAAAGCAAGCGAGTGCGAAGGGTTAAGGAGATTGCATTGGTCACATGCAGTGCATCCATTCATTCCTGGTGTACCTGGTGATTTCTGCTGATGTGACACAGCCAACATTTGATTACCAACCAATGGATTGTCTATGACAGTGGTCGGCAAACTCATTAGTCAACAGAACCAAATATCAACAGTACAACGATTGGAATTTCTTTTGAGAGCCAATTTTTTTAAACTTAAACTTCTTCTAACGCCACATTTTCAAAATAGACTCGCCCAGGCCGTGGTATTTTGTGGAAGAGCCACACTCAAAGGGCCAAAGAGCCGCATGTGGCTCGCGAGCCGCAGTTTGCCGACCACTGATCTATGACATTCTGACTCCCTTGGTCTCTGATCAGTGGTTGTGAAATGAGAGAACATACTTACCTTGACCTGAGAAATGCACAAAAGGTAATACCAAATATTGCACAGGGCGTTACCAGGTAGGAATAAATATTTGCAGACCAGGCATCATTTGGGAATTTATTTCTGCTGTCCACCCCTATGCATTTCTAATAATAATAATTGATTTGCAATCAATTTAAGGATGGTTTGTAGCTCAATAAGTACTGAACCAACGTATTCCATTTTTATTTCAAAACTACAAAACCAAAGACAAAATAGTGCTTTTGCTTCTCTTCTGTTTTGGATTTTGAGAAACAATGAATGAGATATATTATCCCTGTCTGATTGCCTGTCTGCAAGGCTGAAGTGTTGGCAGTGATTTTTAAAATGACAGTATTTCAGACTCTTTTAAAAATGGACTTATATTAAAGATGAATTATACATATCTTTCAACAGATGGAACAAGGTTTTAGTCAATTTTAATATAGGTTATCATCAGAAATTCGGTGTCAGAAGCATCGGGAATGAAGACCTGTTCTCTATTGCAAATATAATTCCCATAGCAAAGTGACTTAGAGCATCATAAACACTTAATTTAGTGCCTGACACCAATTTTACAGTTTCTAGGGAAAAAAATCACCTCATATAGTCTTTTCTAAAGATTATATTATTGAAAAAAATCAAGCTTATTACCCATGATAAAAGTTAATATTAGATCTAATTCAGATAAACATATTTTATTGTGTTGAGAAGAGAAAGCTAGCCAGTCAAGAACACTTTCAGATCAGAAAGGAGAAAAATAGCATAAAATCCATTTTACATTGCTAGTGACAGGGAACCAGTCTACAGCATTTCTTAAACTAAAGTGTAGGTCAGGCAAGAAGCTGCAATCCATGTCTCCTAATTTAACCAGTAATCAGGGGCCAGGAGTTAAATGTGCTCCATTTCTTTTTCTTCTCCTAGCCATTTAATCCTCTATAACATAAAAAACTCAAAATGGCTCAATGTTAAAGATTCAAACCCTGGGAGAGCTGGAATCTGCAAAATCTAGCTTCCTGTTCTGTAAATATAGGTAATTTAACTTCCTATGCAAATTTGCTAATACCTTGTGTAAGATGATAATTCGTCATTTCACTGGGATGTTATCAGTTCCAATTATAAGTAGAGGCTCTATGGGACATACTTTAAAGAAAATCGCTCTTAAGACTCCCTTTGATCTCAGGAATAGAAAAAGGACCGATATAACCTAGCGTCATGCTCCATTGGAGATGTGATGTCAGAGAGGTCTGATGGCTCCTTCAGAATTTTTGCATCTTCCAAACACAAACAGACAAAGAAAGAAAGAAACAAAGCCCACACCCCTGTAGTGCTGTTCTAGAGCAGGAATGTCAATGCAATTCCGATAGAAATGAGATTTGTTACTGCTGCTCTTTAGGCAAATCCATAGAGGTAGGAAAATCAAGCACACGCGGGTGACAGCTGCCACAGACACGGTCGCTGGCCAAAGGAGAACCATCATGCGATTTTTTTTTCTGAAATGAATTTCAAACTGCTTCACACGTTTTCAAAAGCTGTCCTTCTTAGCTTTAGCTAAAGTTAATGTTTTTGCCTAAAGTCGATTACTTCTCACCTGCACCATAACTGTAGGTTAACATCAGACTTGAACTTCAGCACTTTGCAGGAAAATACATTTAAACTGTCCTTCTGAACATCTAGATTCACCACTAAAACTACATCATCTGCAGATGAAATGCACAATTTGGTCCATTGTAGGATTCTTCTAAAGTGTGTGACAATAACAGGTAACATCATTGGATGTCACTTTTGAAGACAGTAGGGAACGCTAAATACTTCATTCTATGTTAAATCCTATTGCCTGTTTTGTGATACAAAATAAACCTATTTGGAATTGTTTTATTTTGTCATAGGATATTCTCAAAAGTCAACTTCAAACCTTGGTAAAAGTGCAAGAAGTTACTGACCTCATGCCTCTCAAAAATTACCTTTAAAAAATGCAGCCTATATTAATTACAATGGAGTTTTTATTTCATTGAAATAGGATTGCCTTCTCCCTTCATCTGAATGAGAGAGTGGCGTTTAGGTTTCCCTGTTGGAATGTCCCTGTTTAGCTGGGTATTGCTGGGTCATTGGGCACACCATTCAGTTTCTCAGTTCTTACAATTTTAATTATTAGGGTCATTTGAAATCTTCTTGTTAGACATGAGCAATAAAGATTGACGATTTACTTTGCTGGTCTTAAATGCTCCCTTGAGGACTGTCCAGGTCCATATCCCAGAAGGTTGTCTAATGACATTTGGCACGTACATGTTTTTAAAAATTAGTGTAAGGCAGGAGTTGCGCAGCCCAGGCACAGAGCTCATTCCCTGTTGCATTGGGTCGATTATGGAAGTTCAGAGAAGAGGCAGGATAGATGGGGGGCTACCCAACCAATCAGCAGAAACCAAGTCACACCTGTTTCCAGCCTCAACTCTGAGAAAAACAACATGTTCATGAGATCAAATGAGCTATTATTACAGAAGTAAATATCTGCTCACTTGCTGCTTTTGGTGAATTGCCCATTTCTATGTCCCAAACCAACTCATCTTTTCAAAATCCATAAAAAACAGATCCTAAGTACTGCTAACAGTGCCACAATCTTCCTTTAGCAACCCCCCCCCCCCCCCCGCCATCTCTATCTACCAATATTTTTCTGGGAAAAAATAAGAGAACATAACTTATGTACATTGTAAATTGCATTATGGTATTTTTACTCATGTTTCATGCAAGTAGTTTGTCTCATTCAATTGTATGTGAGAATTAAAATAAACCCTGCCATTTAGGAAATAATTAGATGACACTTTTTTGGGGCATTGTCTTCAAGTCCCCTGTGTCCCTGATGTGCTAGGGCAGTGGTCGGCAAACTGCAGCTCGAAAGCCACATGCGGCTCTTTGGCCCCTTGAGTGTGGCTCTTCCACAAAATACCACGGCCTGGACGAGTCTATTTTGAAGAAGTGGCATTAGAAGAAGTTTAAGTTTAAAAAATTTGGCTCTCAAAAGAAATTTCAATCATTGTACTGTTGATATTTGGCTCTGTTGACTAATGAGTTTGCCGACCACTGGCATTTGAAGATCCATGTTGAACTTTAAGAAGCACATTCTCAGAACAAGACTGCAGAAGAACTCCTGGTAAACCCCTAACATACTCTGATATGATCTTCAGATCCTACAACCTCATTGTATAGGCCCACACAGGACCAACCAGATTCATAACGATCCTGTTAGGTCATAATCAACTTTTACAAATGCCTCTACAGGCAAAAGAAAAGGTGTGATAAGTAAAGCCAACTAAGTACAAGGAGTTGGTATCCAGTCTTGTTGATATATTTATTAAACTATACTAACTCTTTCTCCAGTGCACCTCATTTCAGTCTTCTTTGCATAAAAAGGTTTTTTCTTTTTGTTTTTTAAAACAGCTTTATTGAGGAATAATTTATATACCAAAAAACTGTACATATTTAATGTAGACAGTTTGATGAGTTTGGACACATGCATGCATTGTGAAACTATCATCACAATTGAGGTAATTAACATATCTGAAGCTTATCTCAAATGAACCATTGACTATCAGTTAACGTGAACACAGTTAGTAGATGCCTGGCCCAAGAAAACCACTCTTATTAAGTGATTCATGACCCCATTATACATATTGTGTGTATATAGTTGACCCTTGAACAACATGAATTTGATGATGTGGGTTGACTTAAATGCAAATTTTTAAAATAAACATTGTAAATGTATATTCTCTTTCTTATGATTTCTTAGCATTTTCTTTTCAGTAGTTTATTATAACACAGTGTGTAATACATATAACATACAGAATATGTGTTAACTCACTGCTTATGTTATTCGCAAGTTTTTTTGGTCAGCAGTAGGCTATTAGTAGTTACATTTTTGGGGAATTAAATTTCATAAAAATTTTTGACTCTGGGTATGGTGCCCCTAATCCCTGTCTTGTTCAAGGGTCAACTATAATATGTGAAAATAAAATGTGTGTGTGAAAATTTTTAGTTGATTGGGAAGTCTTAATATAAAGGTAAAAAAACACCCCAAGCTGCAAGTTATGAAATGTTGAACTTTTGAAGAATTCCAGTAATACTAGTAGTGTACATTTTTCTCAGTTCAGTAGGTGTGCTAGATGAAGTGTGTCTGGACAAAATTTGCTTTCTTGGATCTTGTTTTCCTGAAATGTCCTTTGCAATTGTAGAGATCTATATTCTGAAAATGTGAAGGTATCACATGATGCTCTCATGTCTGAATCCTCTTCTTAGACTCTCCTTCATTTGTTCTAAATAAAATAAAATTAGAAATACAATTTAAAATTTCCATCTGGACCTATTTGAAATATATAACAGAATTTTGCATTTAAAGTGACTCCTTGAGCCCAGCTTGTGGAGAACAGCATAAATGATCCAATGTACCTACTGTAGCCCTGTAAATGTTTAATACAAAAGGAAATTGTCCTTAATATATATTCCAGATGTATTTTCCTAGAATATACTTGATCTATTATTTTTTCACAATAGATATGAAGATAAAATCTGAAATTGCTTCTCTCTCAATTTATTCTGCATGAATTTCCATGTGGAGATATCTGAAGCTCTCACCTTATCCCTGCTAACCCTGGTGAGAACCAGGACATGACAAGCCTGATTTGGGGCATTCATAGTTCTTAAAATTGTAACAACTGAAAGAATCACAGAATCACCACACAGAAACCATAATGGCTCATCTCGATCTGTGGTTCTCAACCAGGGGTGATTCTGCAATGTCTGGAGACAGTTTTGGTTGTCACATCTGGAGGGTGGGTTGTTACTGGCAATTGGTAGGCTAAGATTTAACCAAGAGGTGAGTAGGGAGTAGACCTCAAGAGGACAGGGGAAAGGTGGGAGCAAAGTGGTCAGTGGTTGCACTGGGAAAAGAAGAAACAGGTGGAACATGATTTAGTTAAATATATTTTAAAAAAAACAACATTGATTAGCAGCAAGTTACTTGATAGTGAAGTTTTAGTCAAAGCAAGACAGGGTCAAAAATAAATTCCCCTAGTTACAGTTAGTATTTTTACTAGTACTGATCATTATAATTGTGGCAGAAAATCATTTTTTAAACTTTTAAGCATCTTTAATTTATTTGTGAAATTAACTAAAAGGTACACTAAGAGGTATAATAATGTAAGACTCCACAGTTCTCACGACTGAGTCCATAAACTCTCATTATCTTTGAATCAGTTAAACAATCTTCAACCTTGGTTATTCTGGGGACCTCCCTCACCCCATCTTGCTTCCAAACGGTTCATAGCTTCCATGGTCCAAAGAAGACAAATCCACAGAATTGGGGAAATGTGGAATGGAGGATACCCTGGGTGCTTTGTCCTCTACTAATGCCAATTACAAGCAAGATACCCATAGACTGTGAAGCCACATGATCTAGTCAATGCTACAACCTGTGTTTAGACAGTGTGGGTCTCTGATAAGGCTGGGTCCCATAAACTATACACAATTAGGTACCAGCAAAAAGTGATGCAGAGTACTTTTCTGCTCATTGGAATGAAGACATACACTCCTGATCCCTGCCTAAACATCTTTTAGTAAGTATTGGGAAGGAGATGTGATTGTCAAAGAATTTTTAAGTCAGTGAAGATGATCTATGCCTTTTATTCCTTGCACTTCTCAAGAAAATAAAAAAATACTGCTACTATATAGGCTGAGAAATCATAATTGGTTTTATTTTTTATTGAAGTATAGTTGGCATACAATATTATATTAGTTATAGGTGTACAGCATAGTGATTTGACATTTATATACCTTACGATGTGGTTGCCACATTGTCTAGTAAATTTTTTTAATAGAGAGAAAAATACAATCTTTGAAAAATGACAGATCTCTGTTCTATTTCTTATTTTATTACAAATATATTGCATATTCATTATGGAATATGCAGAAAATGTAGAGAGGTAAAAAAAATGGCAAATTTATATCCATAATCCTACCGACCCAAAGACAATCACTCTTGCACTGTGATGTATCTCTCCACATTTGATTCTGTTTATGAAAATGACAGCTGATATTCAGCAATTCTCAAGAACAGAGAGGGACTCCCCAGGTAGCATGGGGTACCTAAGAGAGAAGACGGTACGTATCACTGGAACTGCTCACTGGCAGGCAGGGGGAGGCACTTTCTTCCTCCAAGATGCAGACAGAAAGCACCTGAAAAAGCAGCCTCCAGCCAAGCCCGGGGTTCTGCGGAAGTGCAACAGCTGAGTGAGCGGAATAGGGAGGGTGAGGGGTTTCAGGAGGTTTCTGCAAAGTACAGCTGTGACTGAAGAAGACAGAGGATGTCACAGGAAGGGAGCTGACAGGGGAGAGAATCGGAAAGGGTGGCTGTAAGGGTCCTGACTGAGGCAGGCTTCCTTTGTCCCTAGCCCTGAGGGAGGCCGGTGGGGAACAAACAGAATAAAAAACCGCACCAGGATTCTTTTTTTTTTTTTTTTTTTTTTTTTTACCTCATGCTTGGCATGCAGGCTTTCAGTTCTGTTTTTCTTTGGGCAAAAAATGCAGTGCCTTCCTCTGAACTCCTTTCAATAACCCAATACATTATTTTGTTTTTCCAATTTATGGTCCAAGTCTTCCCCAGATAGAAGGCAGCATGTGGAAATGTGCTGCGGAGCCCTGGAGCTTGTATTTGTGATGCCAAAGAAAGATTGGGGCTTTCTGTATAATTTTTCTTCTAAAGAATTTAAAGTCCTAAATTGATTCACCAAAACGCTAAAAAATAAGTTGAGATATTTTAAGCCTGTTTTGCACAACACAACATATACAGAGCTGGAAACTTTTCCAAATTTAACTCAAGGTGAGATAGGATGCAGGTCTAGGTTGACCTTATGAGACACTCCTAAGGGGTTGTAGTTACTTTTGCTTTGAAATGAAGTGGTTGAGTTTTAGGAATGTATCATAAATGTTTTACATCATGAGGTGCTATAAAACTTCACTATTTGCATAATTAAGAAATCTCAATTCAGAGATTATAAGATATTGTGCGCTCAGTACCAGTCACAAAATCAAAGCATCGGTATGTAATACCTCGTCTTTTTCCATTGTTGCAATGGAGCTGCGCTGTGGAACACAGCTTCATTGTTTTCATCTAACGTTTCAAGTATCATCACTTCCTGGTAGAAAACTGTTTAGCAAATTAGTCTGCCAGTTCCAGAGATGTGTCAAAACAGATGCTGGCATTTTTCCTATATATAAATGTAGCTCTAAAATGTTTATAGCCTTCCTTCCTCTTTTCTTCTCTCTCTCTCTCCTGTTCATCTTTTATAGAATTTAAGAGTTCTTGGTGTTAAGTTATCTGCCTCTGGGGTTTTGACCAGATGGGAGGAAAGGGCAATAAGGCAAGACGGTGCTGATCCTTAGGGAGTGGAAGGAATTCTGAGCTGGGTAGGGAAGGAGCTCGCGATGGTGGGAATTGGTGGTGGTGGGGATAAAATAGAGATGCTACGAGTTCCCAGACACAAAGGCTCCCTGATGTCATCTCGTCTATTGGCTCCCAGGGCTCCCCAAACCATTTCAGGGTTTGTCTGCTACTCCATCCCTGCAGATCTTCACAGTGCTTCCCACTCCAGCCCCCTGCCCTTGCCCCTCCTCCCTCTCTTCTCCTTGCCATGCCTCCTCTCATTTGTATTGCGTGTTTTAGTGAACAAATGCATGTGTAGGAGGTCACAGAGTGAGAACTGTCTTATGGCCGTCGTACGGGATGAAAAGTGAGGTTGCCTCTCACCTCCTTAGGAAGGCTCTCCTGACTGCCAGGGTCATGAGATACTAAGGGAGACCTGGTCCTCGAGGGGCACCACTCCCCATAAAAACCTTCCAGGTGAAGCATTTTCCTTCTGTCTTTCCTGGATTTGCATGTCTGTGGAGGGAGTTGAGAGGGAAGGGGAGGGAGTAGAAAGATCAGGGGGAGCCCCACACTGGTGGGCTTGGGGTCCTTTGTCAAGAAACAAAACAAGTGGCCTTAATTTCTATTTGTTACAAGTTGTGGTGCTCCTTTCATTTTAAAATTAAAAATATATATGTGAAACACAATATGTATAACAATTAAGGGTGGAGCTGGTATGGCGGAAGTGGTGGGGGGGACCTGCTTGTCCTGTGCTATTGCCCAAGGGCGAAGGGCTTCGGGTACCCTTCTACACCTCCAGATCCAACCGCTGATTTGGGAAGAATCAACATCCGAGGGGCATCACTGGAGAATGGTAGTCCATTCATAGACTCAGAGGCAATAAATACAGCACAACTGGGTGAAAAAAAAGATTTTGTAATTATAAAGAGAGAAAGAAGGAGAAATGGTGGGTAGGTTGAGAGAATGAAAGGCTCCCTGGGCAGGAGCTGGAGCTTTTGTTAAGGATGATTCCTCTGTTGTTGGCGGTCGGCAAATGCCAGATGGCTGAACCTGGAGGTCAGGGTGTAGGAATGACTCTCAGTGCTTAGAAAAAGCCAACAGTCTTGTTTGTCTCAAAACCCATCACTGTTAACTTTACAATTTAGTCAGGTTATTTTCTGAAAGCTTTTCAGAAAACAAGTTTCAACAATGTAATAAAAGTGAAATGGGATTTGGGTAACAGAAAGTCCTGCTGTTGGACTGTGTAAGAATTTTTGGAGCTTGTGAAAGTCATCCTTTATGAGGGAATGGGAAGTCATTTGGAACCAACAGTGAGTTATTATCCAACCCAGGTGGAGATAGGATTTTACTCACCTGGCCCAAGTTTAATTCCACTGCTATAAAAAAGGGATTAGATGCTTGGAAACAATGGAGAGGAAGGAATTAAGGGCAAAAACCTAGGGCATGTCTTAATCTTATGTTCATCCTACCAGAATTAAACATTGATGCTTACCAAATTTTGACAGACTGGAATGGAAAACCAAGTTAATATGTCTAACTCTCAGATGTATCAGGAAAAAAAGTTGCCGATTTTTGTCTCTTTTGGGAAGAAAATCATTGTATCTGTTAAATTACATCGGATTTTCTCTTTTGTGATAGGATGGATGTTGAAGAGAGGAACTATTTTCTCTGGGGAAGTTGGTCTGTACTGTTTTTATATCACCTCCAAAGTACTGAGACAGTGTATCCTAGAAGTAAGCCTTGTATTTTCCTGCAGCTCATTCTACTAATACTCAAGAAGAGCTTTTAGAAAAGAAAATGTCAGGAAAAGTTCTGATACATAATGCTTTACCATCCAAAATTTCTATGAAAAAATGCCTAAAGTCTCTTAAACTAAATCATTTCTTAAAATAGAAGATCTTGCTAATTAGAATTTAGGCAGGCTTAATGAGCTTATGTTGAGGAAAGCATTTTGTTTTCCATGTTGAAATTACTACTGTTTCACTGAATGACATAGTTAAGATGAAGAGTAAGGGAATTCCCAGGGGAGTAACCTCCAGCATATTATGGATTAGTATTCATGCATATGAAACTTGAGGATCCTATGTATTCTTTTTCTCTAACACAACATATACCAACTACTACTATAAGGAGATATTACATTTATTTTGGAAACTCTGAGGAAACCAAGCTATTTTTCAATAGATTCACATGAAGGCTCATATATAGACCCAAAATCCTTGATCAGTGGGCCTTCCAGCATTCATGGCAGCCATGTGTTTCTGGAACCATCTCTCTTGGATAGTGCCATGCGAATCTCAGTCTATGGGAGACTGCTCTGACCTGGGATGCCTAGTCCCTCAACTTCCCACCGATGTGCAAATGCTAAAAACACGAATGCTCAACAAACGTAGTCATTGTAAAATAAAATGCACAACTGATATTGCACAAAAGAAAAATAAAACCATGCGTGCCTAAAGTGAGAGGGGATTTAAATCCAGAGCCTGAGTGGTCATTGAATAATTTGAACATGGGAGTAGAACATCTCTATGGAGATATCAGAAACAGACTTTAAATGCCTTTACAATTTTGCCAATTTCTTTGGTCTAAATGACTTCAAACTCACAGCATTTAAATTAGCTGTATTGGAAAATTTATACATCCTATCTAATAAAAAGGGAATATGCTAATGGACCATCACTCCATCAAAAAGATGGCTGCACCCACAGCTGAGGCCAAGTTCCCATATGAAGCCTTAATGAGCTATCAGCAGGGACCTGAGGCTATGCCCTCCCCCCACCCCTGTGGGGCTTGACAGAGGACCTCAAGGTGCGCTTCCCGTCCTGGTGCTGGGCTAGGGGACCTCAGACTGCTCCCCACACCCCAGCGCCAGGCCGGGGGACCTCAGGCCATGCCCCTCACTCGGCAGGGCTTGACAGGGGACTTCAGGCCGCGCCCCCCCCACCCCAGCACCAGGCTGGGGGACCTCAGACCGCAACTCCCGCCCAGCTGGGCTTGACAGGGGACCTCAGGCCGTGTCCCCCACCTGGTGGGGCTTGACGGGGGACCTCAAGGCATGCCCCCCGCCCTGGTCTGGGCTGGGGGACTTCAGGCCATGCCCCCCATCCTGGCACTGGGCCAGGGGACATGAGGCTACGTCCCCTGCCTGGTGGGGCTTGACAAGGGTAGGACTGACCGGGTCTGGATCTAGCTCAATGGGGATGGAGGCTGGCCACATCTGGGTCTCACGCGATTTTGAGGCGCATGTGGGTGGGCAGGGACTTGACTCTGGGTCCCATGGTGCACCCCAGACTCTGACAGGAGGAAGGTTTTCATATACATTTTACTAACTTTCTTTCATTTCTGACACTTCTATTATAGAGAAAGAGCAAATAGTAATATTAAATTATTTCCTCTAATTAATCCCCTTTTAATGTGCATGAACTTCATGCACTGGGCCACTAGTATAATTTATATTTACACAACTTAATCTGATTATTATTTTTAAATATTTATGTACATATCTGCTTGTCGAGATTTATTCATAAATGAACATTTGAATAAGGTGCACATAGCAGAATATGCAGAATGTCAGAGTGAATGAAGGAGTGGGTTAATTAACACTAGTAGAAATAGGTCAAGTCCAAAAAATAAATGTGAATAATTCAGCATGCCTACAGGTATATTACTAAATATTCACAAATAGTAGTCAAAGTAAAATGATTGATTTGTGTTTAATGTTATGGACTATTTTGTTGAAGTAACATTTCTAAGGGAAATTATTTGGGATCTGTATATTTACAATTTATTGAATAACTGATTTCTTATGGTTTTTTGGGAAATGTGGAAAAGATTCCCTAAGCCGATTTGTAAATGTTTCTTAGACCTCTTTGGGCTCCTTAAGGCCCACACACCTGGCTGTTTTTCTGATTGAGCTGCTGTCCCACAGTATTCCCAGGGACCAGATCCTCTCTTGTCTCGACTCCTTTGCCTTCAAGGACTGAAGCTCCTGAGAGCCCACCTTGTACTCCACAAGGACTGTGACTGCAGGATTGGAAGTGGGTGCACACTAACCCCCCCCCCCCCACTCAGTGACACGGAGGGGTCCTGCCATGGATTGTTGGGTAGTGGGACTGTAGCTGGCGGTTACACAGATGCATTGGCCCATGTAGGAAGAAGTGTGGCTGGATCGACACTGTCCATTTTGGCCCTTTGACAGGGCATTTGCTCAGACGGGAGATTTGTCCTTTCCTTCTTCCTCCAGGCCCGCCATGTACTGTCCTAGGCTGGACCTAGGACAGTTCCTAGTATTATAAGGTGCGTAAGCATCAGTAAAATTTGATGAGGAGGGCATTTAGGGAAATAATGTATTTTAACAGTATTACAAAAATATTTTTAGTAGACCATTTTAAAGACCTTTCCATATTCATATACAAGGTGGGGGCAAAAACAGGTTTCCAGTTGTTCAAATGGAAAATAATACAATAATGAATGAATAATAATGTAAGAATAAACTGTGTTTTGAGTACTCACAACACTAAATCTACTTTTGCCCCACCCTGTGTACGTGAACTCTCATTGTGACAAATACTTTTTAAAAATGTGGATCTGTCAAATGTGGTTCTAATACCTTTAGTACCAATGTGGAATAGGTTTGTGTATTTGGGGGCATAGGGAGTTGCATGTTTATAAGACACTATATCAGAGACCCATTCTTATTGCATTATGAAACTCTTAGATGTGTTTAAAATGCTATGACTCTCAATACAACCTGTGTTTATCCTTAATGTTTTGAAATAATGAAGTACCAAAGCTTGCACTGCTTTTGGAGCTAAGTTAGGTACAGCCTTCTCATTCCACTCTGAGGAAACTGAGGCAGGAGTGGCAAAGTGACTTGCCTGCCACAGACCTCCCTTGGGCCAATCAGGGCTGGGACCCCAGTCTTCTATTCAGTGTCCTGAGAAGGGGTCTTCTGGGCGTGTATTTTTCCTAACACACGTTGTAGCAGCCTGTGTGTGAGGGTCCATGCGGCTGTCTCCTTCCTACCAGTGTCACTCAGCTCCCTAATAAGGTTCCCGCTTTCACACTCTCAGTTTAGCCCGGCAAAGGGCATAAAGTGCCCTGAGCCGCATGAAGCCACAGTCACCCATTTGTCATGACCCGTGCTGGGCACTGTCTTGTTCTTACCTTAGTTGCCTATGGACAAGACTGATCTTGCAGCTGGATTAAGGAGATGTATGGGTATTCGTCTCTCCCTGGGTCGTACCCAAGTTCATGGAGCTCTGCTGCACTTGACGTGGGTTTGGAGTGTCAGAGAGAACAGGGAGTGCTGAAATAAAGAGATATCATCAATAAAAGTCGACAGGCTGCACCAAGTCTATTTTATCAACAAAGCAGAGAGCAGATCTGTGCTGCACGATTGTGCATTATGACAAGGAAAAATATCAGCTTTTTTTTTTCATGTTCTGGAAGAATGCTATTGCTTAAATACAGGGGAACTGTTCACAGTGCTGTTACTGCCCTGTTGAGGGTGGGGATGGGCATTACAAGCATCACTGAGGATCCCAGGACTAATCCTTTCACATTCCAGAAGCCACTGTGGAGAGTCAACCTCGGGCAGAGCTTTGTCGTGGGGGCAGTTTGGGATCTGAAATGATCAGACTGTGCCCTCCAGAAGCTCAAAATTCATTTTGTGTTTATGTAAGAACGCCAGGGAGACATCAATCCATTTCAAGAGAGTGGTAAAAAGTGATGGCTTAATTCAGGGGTGTGGGGGGAGGCAGCCAGCTTCCCTCTGGGTCCTGTAGAAGGAAAGAAGGAAGACCATTTCTTCACGTCTTTTGATTTCAGCAAAGTGACGTGAGAAGCTTATTAGACGGGGCTACGTTCATACCATGTGCTTTCCTGTGACTCAGCAGGGAAGAAAGTTTTCCCTGTGCATTTCAGTTTCAAGCAAGGATGGATGCTCAGCACAGTTCTAGAAAGTCATCGCTTCACTTAAATGTTGACTCTTCTCAAATGGAAGGTTGTGTGTGGGCCTGTGCATTAAAATATTTTGAAGTATTTAAAAATTCTTAAAACTAGGGAGTTCATAATTTAATTCATTTAAGAGATGTTTATACTGTATGAACGTTTATAACCTTGATACTGTTGAAGTTGAATTTTAAAACAATATCTTTTATCTCAGCCTCTGCACCTTCAGACACAAGTTAACTTTCCCAAGCTCCTAGGATAATTTTTATCCCATTTCCATTGGTTATGTCCATTAAGTTAAATTTAAGGACTGACATAGGCAGTTTTAACCTATAGATTACTTTTCTCTCTATTTACTATCAATTTTTTTCTCTTTTAGTCTCTGCTGTTTAAGAAAGAAAAGATTTTATCTTACTTATTCTGATATCCATCACATTTAACATGTCTGTCCCACACAGTAGGTCTTTCCATACAATTAGATTAACAGTAAATGAATGACCCTGGCTGGTTGCCCAGTGGTTAGAGTGCCAGCCCAAGAACCGAAGTCTACTCAGAAGGAGGCTGTGTCTCATGTGATTGTCTATGAAAATGCATACTTGATAGCTCAAGTGAGGACAGCAAATCGACATGGTATATAAAGTCATGGATTTGAGAGAAATCTGTGTCTCATAGAAACAAAAAGATGCATCCATGAAAAGAACCTTAAAAGAAACCAGCTAGTAGAAATGTGTGGTAACTGCTTCTAATTCTACATATAGGCTCAAGTTTATTCCCCACTCATTTCTGATCTATAGATATCTATATTTTTAAAGAACCTTTTCTGAGACTTTTAAAAATGTTATTTTTGAGTTATAGTTGACATACAATTGTATATTAGTTTCAGGTTTACAACATAGTATCAGGGTGATTACTAAATAAGGTATATAAATGTCTATGTTGTACTCAATTTTCATTTATAAACTAGAGGCCCGGTGCATGGATTCATGCACTGGTGGGGTCCCTCAGGCTGGCCTTTGGGGATTGGGCCAAAACTGGCTCTCCAACATCCCCCAAGGGGTCCCAGATTGTGAGAAGGTAGTTCTCGGGTGATGCACCCTAGAATTGGGCTCCCTCCTCTCTGGTTTTGAGTGCTTCACCCGAGAACTGCAGCTGCCAAGTCACCGCAGCTTGGCAGCTCCTGCATTGAGCATCTGCCCCCTGGTGGTCAGTGCACATCATAGCTACCGGTCAGATGGTTGAACGGTCGGACGGTCGCTTAGGCTTTTATATATATATATATATATATATATATATATATATATATATATATATTCGTGTGTGTGTGTGTGTAGGTGTGTATGAATGTATACGTGTGTCTATATATATATATTTTTTTCTTTTTATTTATTTGCATTGAGGGAAGGGGTTTTTAGGTGCCTTTTACCAGAATCTAATCTAATCAGAAATGATGAGTTGATGACTGGCCTGTGGGATGGTGGGCAGGGGGAGGAATGGTTTTTGAAGAGAATTTGGAAAGTGTTTTCTATAGTTCATTAAATTGGAAAATAGATTTTCTGATCTTTTTTATTTTATGAATACATGTAGAAATGAAAAGACATGAAGAGTTAGGAAAGTGATTTTAGAGACTCTTCTCCAACTCAACTGGATGTTGAAGGAAGTAAAGTCTTGTGCAGTGATCACCCAGTTTCACACTTGCAAGGACAGGACAATGCTATCTCCCGTGTGGATATTGAGGCACAATATGCAAGTGTGCAAGTCGGTGTATGGCTTTCCTGCAGCATATTGTACCGTGAATTAATATAAATACACCAATAAGGAATTTTTTTGTTTGGGGGTTTTATTTATATATATATAAAGTATTGAAACAGTTTTCAAGCTCAAGAAGCATGCCACCTAAGAGTATGACTTTTAAGCAGGAGGCAGGCCTAGGGCATCACTCTGTTTCTATTTCTACTGGGCTGTGTGATCTGAAACATTCACCTAATCCTTTGTTACTTAACATTGTTCATGCCACAGGAAGCAGTCAGTGCATGAAAATTTGCTGGAAATTTTACATCATGATCAGATGTGGTGGCAGTCATTACACCTCAATTTCTTTATTCAGAGACACTGCCTTTCCAAATACTTTCTCCTCCATCTATCTTAATTGTACTCAGCTTATAAAAACCAGTTTACACTTTTACTTATCAAAATGTTCTTGCCAGCATGAAAACCAAAATTAATATGTCCTGGCTTTTAGGCAATTTTTTTTTACTGTTTATTCAGTGAATCTTCCTTGAGCTAATGGGCTAAGCCTACAATTTTCTACCCTTGGACTATTTAGAATAATGCTAAGCACCTGGCAGGTAATTGATAAATTGTCTCATCCAGTTATCAGCAGCTTCAGTGGCAGTAGTAACAGTTGAAACCACATAGATATTTTTTGAAATTCTACCATTTTAAAGTTTGCTATGTAATTCTCCCTAAGTTTTATTTTAACAGGGAATCGATAAGGAGCTATTTTATAAGATATATATATATATGAAGTGAAATTACACCTATTATCTCCAGTGGCTCTTACTGTGGCTGCTGTGTGAGCGACCTGGGGACCACTGCATGTCCCTGTCATGGGTCTACATTTACCATGACACCGGACTTCCATCAACACTGTTAAATATAATTCCCCTTCATCAATGATGCAGGCCAAAATATTTTACAATGTAGGCCAAAAATATTCTTTGATTTTGTTCTGTAAACACTGCAGAATGGAGCTCAGTGTTTAATGAGTTTGCATATGTCCACAATTCCATGTGGGCATCCCTAGTCATTTAGTGGTGGCTGCAGACCCACCATAGCAGAAGAGAACAAAGCACTTTAACCTTTGAAAATGTAGAATCCTATGGTAGTAATAAAATTCAAAAATGCATCAAATTAGAACATTCATATTAACCAATTTTATTTCATTCTTGCTCTCTATGATTTTCCAATTATGCTATTTCATGTTAATTATTTTGATTTTTAATTTTTAGAGGACATCAGTTTAAAACCTATTTATTCAAAAAGGGCATTAAAAATTCTTGAACTTCTTCATAACCACCTATACTTTTGACTGAACTTTGAGTGCTTTTCCCATATTGTTACCAGAGAAAAACATGTCTCACACCCCTTCCTCATTGCTAGTGCGAGTGGGGTTCTTCGGGTACCACTGGAATAAGCATTTCCAGAGGCCTCCATGGGAGGATGAGGCATGGAAGAAAGCTTTATTTCCATGGAATTGCATCCCTGGGTTTCCAAAGTCCCATTTCCCTTAGTCTATTCATAGAAGAAGTATAGCTGGGGGTTCAGTAGGGCTAAACTCAGAGGCAATGTCCAGAGTTTCCCTTCCATGTTGGAGCCAGGTCCAGTACAGCACAAGGCTAGTTGCAGTCCATTAGTTCATTGCCTGTGGGGTCCCCAGGGTAGTGGGCCACTCGGCAGAATGCCAGGAAGCCAAACACGAGCCATGAGGCAAGAGTGCCAAGAGGAACCAAGAGCATGAACTTCTTTGTTCGGGGATCATATGTTCCTAAGTGTTCTCACACTTGTAGTGGCCACGCCCATTGTGGCCTCTGTTCCCGTGTCACCCCAACTTTACTGGACATGTGCCTATCTTCCCTTTGCTGGACCCCTCCACCAGTGTTTTGCAGGGAACATGCCTTTTCTTTGCTCCTTTCCTTCATTAATAACTAGCTAATTATGATGGTATCAACTTGATTTTACTGCAGACATTAGAACTAGGGTTCCAAGCTCCTGCCCATTCAGGAGAGTGTTGTGAGGTGCATTACGAAGCCCACAGTGCCCCTGTGGGGATGGGCATTCTTTCTCTGGAAAAGGTGGCCCCTCCCCCAATGGACTTATATTCAGGGGACTCACACATTCAGGTTATTTGCTGGGCCCTGTTTTATTTATCCCTCTGCTATAGAAGTTGATTTAATATTTTCAAGAGAAAGACACACCAACAGGGAGGATTTTTAAACACTATACAAGTGAAGTTTCCAATAGAATTGGAGACAAAGACCAAGCAGACAAACAGATCTCAAGTTATTACTCAACTTCAAAATCTCACAGTTATCCCTGCCTCACCAGAGAATTTGGGAATCTATGCAGAGTGTTTGGGTCAGATGATCTAATCTGATGACTGACTCCATCACTTACTCTGTGGATTGGGCATGTTACATGAACAGAGGAAACCTCAGTTTCTTATGGTGTAAAATAGGGTTTCTCACAGCATCATATTGGGATTAAATGAGATTGAATAAAATAATGAATGTTACATGTCAGTGCCTGCCATACAGTAGTGAGAGACTGGATATACAAATGGACAATGACCAGACCATATATAAAAATAGAACTCTCACCCACATCCTGCAGCAACCAGCCCAGGAAACCAAACTATGATCTATATAACCAGCCCCAGAAGCCAGTCTGCTCTCTGTAACTAAGTCAGGCTTGTTGAAAGTCAGACCAGTATCTTTTGTGACAATCCCAGAAGCTAACCAATAACCCCTGTACCAATCATCACAAATAAGTAGGGGATGATTGGTACAGGGGTTGCTGCCCAATTTTCCCCCTGCTTCCAATTTAGGACCAGCCATAGAAGGTCAAGAGTGCTCCCCTAACCAAGTACATGGGACACCCAGCTTCTAGTTAGCTCACCACCAGCTTCCCCAGGCCGACAGCCTCCCCTTGTGCACCCCTGAGCCTCCCCTGTTTTCCCTGTAAACCTTCTCCACTCCTCTGATAGATTTTAAGTCTCTGCTGAAACACAACTGGTCGTGGCTGACTCCTTTGCCATAGCCAGTTCAGAATACATAGGCTGTGCTTTTCTCATTTGGTTGGTCTTCATTTATTTCCACAGTATCATTCAATAAGTATTATAATCATAACAATGAACTAATTGTTGAATTAAATATTAAGTCAATGAATCATTCAGTGATACATCTGCAGAGGACTCAGGCAGATACTAATACAGCTCCGCTTATGTTTCTATTTTTCTTGATGGAATCATTATTGATAATCTTTTCTTAAATTTATTTTATTTTGCCTAATCTTGCTTTACCTGGTAAACTATCGATGGGAATTATGTCTGGCTTCGGTTCCCAGCGTATTGGTTTGCAGTGCTGGTTAGCTTTGCAGGGGGTCAGCACTTCTATTCTAAGATCCCAAGGGCCAAACTTTCTATCTCACTGTCACAGAGAGAGCCACACACAGGAGGGGACAGTGGCTTTCACAACAAACCAGGTCCTGTCTGTTGCTTCGCTCAATATTTCGGTCTTGTCACAATACTCAGGAGGAAATTGGTTTTGGCTCTTGAATGTATTCTTCACAAAGCCCTGTGGTCGTGGAGTTGTGTACAAATGGATTCTTTGATGAATCCTTCCAGTATTTTTAATGGGTATTGGATTTGAGCCATTCATGTCTAGATTATTGATGGTTTTCCCTTTTAGTCATTTTTCCCCCCTTTTATGTGAAGAAAATGCATCACTCTATGCTTTATCCATTTCTTGGTTTCTATCTGCTTTTACAAGAACTGCTGAAAACCCAATAATTACATCTGCGTGGTCACAATTCTTAGTGGCCCTGTGGTTTAAACTACCCATAAATGTTCACTTGGGGCTCACTGTGACTTCTCAGTGATGTCATGCAGCTAAAACACAGATACACAAATTCCAGAAGATGCCCCACTTCTGACCCAGCTCAGAAACAACCAGATTCATATGACCAGACATCTGACCTTGGACCAACCATAATGCGCAAACCCCCTATGAAAAAAGTTCAAACAACAATGTGGTTATCATGCAATCTGTTACACAAACCTCTTCTACCCCTAAGCCCAGAGGAAAACAGGAGAAAACAAAAGAACGTGGTTTTAATAGCGTCCAATTAAATGGTGACAATTTACAGCAGTAATTTATTAAATTGCTGCTTTTAACAATGGGTGGTCTGGCACAGAGCTAGTAACAAGTGGAACCAATGTAGCCTATATTTCTGCTGTTAATTTCAGTCTTGACAGATGCCAAGTGCTGGCAGAGGGAGTCTTGGAACTGAGGAAGCGAAGTGACATCTTTTCAGCTACCACAAGGGGCAGCAATGTACTTGAGAAACTTAAGAAAACTGTAATTGGTTGTTTGTTTTCCTATGGCCTAAACCAGTGATGGCGAACCTATGACATGCGTGTCAGCACTGACACGCGTAGCCATTTCTGATGACACGTGGCCGCTGAGGCGGCCGCATGCCGAGGATGAAACATTTGCTGCTCCTGAGGATGAAACATTTGTGAAATAATGTTTTTTCCTCAAAGTGACACACTACCCGAGTTATGCTCAGTTTTTTGGCGAAGTTTGACAAACCAAGCTCAAAAGGTTGCCCATCACTGGCCTAAAAAGGTGTTGGGAGGAGAAAAGGAAGGAGGCGCATTTCATTAAGTTTTAAGGCTCTGCAACTTGAGGAAAATAATAGTCATGGAATAATAGTCATGGAATAGAGAACTCAGCAGCCATCTCTATATGTGCAATTCGCTTAGTCTTAACTTACACAACTAAACTAGTATCTAAAAGCTAAGACCCTCTGTCAGCTGTGTATGGAAGACAGGCTGTACTTATAAAGCACACGAGTTCCTTGTCAACATGAAAACCTGCCTGGAGAACAGTTACAGAAGTGATCAGCGGATCTAAATGGATTGGTTGTAGCAAGCAACCGACTGAAAGGAATACTGCAAAAGCAGAGTTTGTGCTGTCAATGGACAGAAAAGACTGAGAGGGGATCAGCGAGGTTAACATTCTCAGCTCCACCAGGAGGGAAAATGCTTGTTCTGGATGTCATTTCTGCAGTCGTTTTCAGGATAGAATAGGGGTGCAGTTTTACCTAATTATGTCAGGAAGGCTACGTGAAAAAAAAAGATTCTGTAGACCATCAAAGACAGAGAATATGTTTACTTTCCTAATATGAAAGGTGATAGGAACGGAAACATTTCTTTTTAAAATTCACATTTGTTCAGCATTGATAGAGAACAACGTGAAGAGAAAGAGCGGATTTATTTTATAGCTAATAAAAAACCACATCATGCTTGAAAATCAGCTCTGCAGACCCCAACAGGGACACTGCTTGGGTGGCTAGAAGCTGTGTGCTGGTGTACTTGGGCACGCTTCATTTTATTTTTCCTCTCGGCTGCACTTGACTTATTTTTCTGTGCACCGGAAATGAATTTTTTGTGATGAACGCAGTATCAAGGGAAATGGTGATATGATTATCTGGAGCCCCGTGCAAATAAGTGAGGCTTCATCATGGTTTTCGTACATCATTCCACCTCTACTTGCAACACTCATGCCCCTTCTCTCCAAGTTCGCCCCACCATCCTCCACTCACTCTCACACCCCGTGAAGTGAGTACTAGCTGCACAGAGAGAAGAGGAGGCCTCGGAGCATACCACAAACTAGTCAGCCAGCCACGTTTTGAGGATTCCCATCTGAATCACAGCTCCTTCCTCTTTATACCACAAACCTGACTCTTATCCAGTGTCAATTATTACATCAAGCATGAATGTGTAACCTTAACCACAGAGGGGGCTGTAGAAGATTCTAAGATTGGTTTACCCAGTATTTATCACCACTCTCCCATTACTAAGGAAACCCCCGTTATGTTTGGCCAGCCACGTGTCTGGCTAAAAAAACAAAATCTGTTTTCCAGGCTTGCTTTGAGCCACTGATGACCATGTGACATAGTTCTGTCTAATCAGCTACAATCAGGATTTTCTTGGGTGAGACTTTTAAAGTAGCCACCGGTTTCTCTGAGACAAAGGGAAAGACTCAGCTGAAAACACTGTTTGACCTTAACTTTCTCTCATTTTTGCTGCCTGGAATAAAGATGTGACGCCTAGAGGTGCCGCAGCCATAGTGTAAACATGAGGGTGAAAGCCACCCATTCATGATGACAGAGCAGGAAGGTGGGAGGAGTCTGGTACCCTGGGGACAGTTTGGAGGTACTCTTCCCATTCAGCATGGCATGTCTCAAACCTTCATTTATCTGAGGGAAACAGGATTTAAATAATTAACTTTCTCAACTTTATGTTACTTGTAACTGAAGAACACCCTAACTTACGTGGCATCTAAAACATTCCAAGAGAAAGTGGAATGCCAGGAATCCTAGTAAACACTATGAAAGATGCCAAAATGGAGCTGTGGGCACTTTTTAAGACAAAACAGAAAAAGTACGCCTCCCCACTGCCACACACATGGTTTTCTATTGGTAACCCCTCACTGGGCATTAGGATTTCATTATGAAAAAATGTTCTTAAAACATCAGAATAGTACACTTCCTCCTTATTCAATGTTTTAGTAAAAATGGAAGAAGGATGGTATTAAAATTTTCCCAGAAAATTTGTATAAGTGCTCAAATTAGGAAGAACTAGCACCCAGGTGGTTTTCTTTATTGTCTAATGGCCAGACCAAATGCCTTTCCATTTTGCCCTGTTATTGTAAAGTTGCAAGGATCAATGAACATTGATAATTGAAGCATGAAATGGAGGCCAATTTTACCTGAATTATAGATGTGGGCAATTGCCACTGAAGACAGTAATTGCATAACCACAGGCCTTCCTCTGTAGTTGGAACGAGGCCATCAAACTACCTGAGAAATGACTGAGTTTGTCTATATGAATATGAGGCTTTACACATATTAATCTTGTTACTGTAAGTCATCAACAAAATATGCTTATCATGGCTGATTGTGCCACAATCACGTAAGAATCACTCAGATTGGACTAATTTTGATCTTATGGAAAACCATGGGACACACATGAATGAGGTTTTTGCCTTTACTTTTTATTCACTCACTGCCTATCCTGTGAGTGTGGCCTGTGAGTCAACAAGTAGAACATAAACACTTCAGTGAGGAATTTTGTGTCTCTACTTTTCACAAGCCCAGTCACTGTTCATGGGAGAAATGAAAAATTAAGAGGCTAAAGGTTTGAAGGTGATCAGCCTATTAATAAATAAAACATTATTTTTATAGGACAGAAAAGATCTAAAAGGAAACTATTTAAATATTAATGACTTTGATTAGAATTTTATAATAGAGTTATTTAAAACTACAGTTGAAAATATGAAATAACCCCTCAGAAAGTTTAAGTCTCTCAGTAAATTGGGATTTGAACAATTGTATTTGGTGGACATCAACTCAAAAGAAAAAGTAAATGAGACCCCCAGTTCATCTTCATCCATTCCTTTGAAAATAAGAATAAAATAATTAAAACAGAAATACAGCATTTACTTGGAATTGTCTCTTGTACAGGCTTCTAAAAAATGGAAATTTTTAGGCTTCTAAATTATTGCCATTGCCCAATGAACTTTTGTCAACCTATCTGAAAAATTAAAAAATTACAAATAACACAACAGTAATCACCTTTAAAATAGTGGCTGTTTCAGACTGGGTTTCCTGGGAGCAAACAGTAAGATGATGTTCTAGTGCAAGATGTTCATTTGAATAATCACCTGTGAAAGAAAAGGGGCGGAGGCAGGTTAAGCATAGGGGGAGTTCAAGTGTGAGGTCCCCTGACCAAGCGGGTGGGGAACTGTCAGTAGTCGCCCTACATTGAGCTGAACAGACCAGGAGTCCACACACCTTCTTCTCAGTCTCTGGATGTAGGTGCCCAGAGGAGGACATGGCTGTGGGTGAGGCAGCTCCTTGCAGAATTCAGAGGTCCTAGAGCACAGCAGGTGCCTGCTGAGCACTGTCTGCCTCTGGACAGCATGTGCGTCCTTGAAAGGGGATCTGGGTGGCACCCTTTGGGTCCATTGAAGTGAAACTGTTACTGGAGGAAGACTGGTCTGAATAGGTTCTTCCAGTGTGTCTTGGAAAAGGAATCTCAGGGACACAGAGTTGGATTTTAAGCGATAGTGGCAATATTTATTAGAAGGTGCATAGGGCACAGAGGCCCTTGAAAAGGCGTGTTCACTGGACAAGGCCTTGCCTGGTACTCAGCTGGTAGACTGTGTTCACTGCCCCCAGGTACACCACATCCAATGCCTCATCTGTGATCAGGTGGTTTAGCTCCATCTTGCTGTGGGGAAAGTCCGGCAGTCCCACATTTGAGTCCACCAGGCCCTGGAGGGTCAACAGGGCCCAGAGCTGCATCACCCCGGCACCCGAGGCTGACCTTCCACAGGTTAACTTCCCTGTGCCTCATTCCCTGTTTGCATATCCACTGCCAAGGCTCAGTGGTGCCCAGGCTAAGCCTGGAGCTGCTCTCTGGCCTGCTTAGCTGCCAAAAAGAGACTGGGGCCTTTGCTAAGCTTCCCTATATTTCTTTGGGCTTGGGAGAGAGCAGGCTTTCTTTCAAACTATCTAATCTCTTTCCTGGCTTTTCTTGGGCTTGTGTCCTTATCCTCTCTGATCTTTCCCCCAGATTTTCCCAGGTTTGTCTCCTCTGCTTTATGGTTGCCATCTAGGCCTCTACTATGCATGAACTCAGTAAAGGAGTTTCCTCTGCATCATTTCTCTCTCCTCCCCCAAACCCCATTAGTGGGCGGACTCCCAGGGATACTGGAAAGTGACTTTCCTTCCTATTCAGATGCTCAGAGTGACTGAGAAGCTGTCATTTCCTTGTTAATCCAGTTGGTTCCATTTGCTCCCCTCCTTTTTGTTAATATTAACTAATTATTACTGAAACAAAACATGCATTGTTAAAATTTTCAAATGTGTGAGTTCCCCAAACTTTACACTAACCAACAGTTTAAATGCAAGTGTGCCCTAATAATTACACACACGTACACACAGTCTCTTTCTCTCTCTTTCTTTCTCTCTCTGTTAGAACTAATAAACAAATTCAGCAAAGTTATAAAATACGAGGTCAACACCCCAAAATCAGTTCCATTTCTATACACTAACAATAAGCAATCAATCAATAAATTAAGAAAACAATTTATTTTACAATTTATTTTAATGTTCCTGTACCCAACAATTCCATTGCAGGGTGAGGGGGGGGTACATTTTCCTCAACTACCTATAAGCAATTCTTCAACACCACCTGGGCATCCTGCAATTCAACTTAATTCTGACACTATGTGCCTGGAGACAGCATCAGATCCCACAGGTTAAGGCTCAGTCTTATATGACTGCCCCTCCCCCAACTTCAGAAGCCACTTATGCTTGTGACCCACAGGTGGTAGGTCTGGGATTCCAACAATCCCCACCTTGAGTTCACTTAAGTTGCTAGCGTGGTTCACAGAACTCAGAAAAACACCTTATTTACTAGATCACCCATTTACTAACAAAGAATATAACTCAGGAACAGCCAGACAGAAGAGGTACATAGGGCCACGTATGGGGAAAGGGTGTGGGACTTCCACGCTCTTTTTGGCCACCATTCTCCCCAAATCTCTATGTGTTCACCAACCCAGAAGTTCTCTGAACCTGTCCTTTTGGGTTTTTATGGGGGCTTTATTACATAGGCGAGATTGATTAAATCATTGGCCACTGGGACTGATTCAACCTTCAGCCCCTCTCTCCTCTCTGGTCAGGGGAGGAAGACTTTATTCACACCTGGGAGCCAGTCAGTGATGAAAATAGGCATGGCCACTGCAAGGGTGTGAAATCTGAGACACTCACCTCCTAAACAAAAGATCCTCTCGCTCTTTCTTGCTGCTTGCCCCTCACCCTTGAATATGAGGCTCTCATGCTCTGCACTCGCCCACGTGGCTCACCGTCACGTGGGACCCTCACAACGGACTGATGGACTGAATCTAGCCTGATGCTACATCGGACCCAACTCCACCATGGAACGGAAACTGGACCCTGGCCTTGCTTTCAGCTTTACTGAAGCCCCAGCTGCACCTCTTTCAGGAGTGGGTTAAGGGACTAGGGCAGTGGTTCTCAACCTTTCTAATGCCTCGACCCTTTAACCTTTTGCACTCGGATGTTGAGTGTGACTCGACACGGTTAGCATTAGAATAAAGGAATCGAGAAAAAAGCAAGCGTGTGCAAAGGGTTAATACAGCTCCTCATGTTGTGGTGACCCCCCAACCATAAAATTATTTTCGTTGCTACTTCGTAACTGTAATTTTGCTACTGTTATGAATCGTAATGTAAATATCTGTGTTTTCCGATGGTCTTAGGCCAGTGGTCAGCAAACTCATTAGTCAACAGAGTCAAATATCAACAGTACAATGATTGAAATTTCTTTTGAGAGCCAAATTTTTTAAACTTAAACTTCTTCTAACGCTACTTCTTCAAAATAGACTCACCCAGGCCGTGGTATTTTGTGAAAGAGCCACACTCAAGGGGCCAAAGAGCTGCATGTGGCTCGCGAGCCGCATTTTGCTGACCATGGTCTTAGGCGACCCTGCTAGCAGTTCTCAACCTGTGGGTTGCGACCCACAGGTTGAGAACCACTGCTGTAGAGCCTAAGACCATCAGAAAACACAGGTATTTACATTACGATTCATAACAGTAGCAAAATTAGTTATGAAGTAGCAACGAAAATAATTTTATGGTTGGGGGTCACCACAACATGAGGAACTGTATTAAAGGGTCGCGGCATTAGAAAGGTTGAGAACCACTGGTCTCGGGACTTTACAACCTGAGGAATGTAACTCCAAGGAAATAAAGCCTTTACCTTATCACATCCTCCCGCGGGGGCCTCCAGAAGTGCTCATTCCAGTGGCACCCCAAGAACCCCACTGCCACTAGCGATGAAGGAACTCTGTTTGTCCAATCCTCTGAAAGCAGGACAGTCTTTTCAAAAAAATGGTATTGGGAAAACTAAACATCCATATGTCAAAGAATTAGGTTGGACCCTTACCTTACTTCATATACAAAAATGAACTCAAAAAGAACCTAAGTAGGCCTAAAATTGTAAAACTCTTGGAGGAAAAATGGGAAAAGCATCATGACACGAGATTGGGCAATGATTTATTGACTCTGATACCAAAACCCCAGGCTGCAAACATGAAACAGATAAACTGGACTACAATGAAGAAAGTCAATAAAACCATCAATTCATCCATCCATCCCTCCATTCACCCGTTCATTTAACAACCACTTATTAGTACCTACCCTGGGCCCGTAATTCTCCTTTATTTCTCCAGAGGAGGACTGGGGAGATGTTATGAATGGAGAAATCTGAAAACTGGAATGAACTGGTTGGTGCCTCTGAGAAGCAGTCAACTGCGGAGCCAGAGGGTAAACAAATAATTACTGCACTTCCCAAGCAGGCTGCCTCCCCAGAGTGATGTCAGCCTGGGAGGGTGAGGCAGCCAGCAAACCAGCTCAGTGCCCTTGCAAGCTCCCTTCACTTAGGAACAGTGATTTAAAAAATATCTGTTATCTTCCTGTGCTTATTCTAACGGCAATGCATTTTTATGTGTCTTCTGTTTGACTTTCTAGAACCGGTTTGATAATCCGGCAGCCCGTCCTGTCGGCCCTGTGTTCTCACAGCTGTCAAGGCCTGCCAGTCCGTGTGTTTGTATTAATTTGCAATTATCATTCAGAGAGAAGTGTGTACAGTGCCCGAAGTATCAGAACATCCCTATAGCAACACCTATTTTAAAATTCATTGCACTGTGGCTTTTTTCCACAATGCACTGAAGATATTCCAGAGCAGAAATAAATTAAATGTGATATTTCTTAGAATTATCTGTACACTTCCAAAACACTACTTCATTTACTTTAAAATTGACTTCAGCTTAAGCCACAATGACATCTTTTCTGAAAGGCTGCAACACAAAGCAAATCTTAAAAGAATCACACGTCTTGAGTGATGTCATGGGGATCGCATCAGCATCGGGACCCACTTTGGAGAGCCAGACTAACCCTCAGAATCTACATCAGAAGCTCTGAATGGAGAACCTAATATTTGTTAAAAAATATAGAAAACATTTTAAGTCATTTATATTTACCTGCTTTCTTATTTCATGTTTTTAGTCTGTAGACAAGGCATTTACAGGACACTACTCAGTTATAGGAATAAAACATTGAGATGAAAGATGCACTCAGGTTTATAAACCAGATTAATGATCAGAGCTTCATTAAGCCATTTCCAAGGGAGCTTGTGAAAACGAAACTGCTTCTTGTAGCATCTAGCTCTGAACTCGGTGCTGCTAAGAAGCTCCAAAATGACTACGGAGTGGCTACAAAATCAATTCTACAATGAGGACCCTCCTGAGGTCTGTACCAATGAGACAAAAGCTAAGGAGCTGAAATTTTAATGCGCTCAGAGAACATCTTTGCCTTAAAGACAAGAGCCACTCATGAGGACAGCACACGGGGAACAGGCGGTGGGGGCACCGCAGGGCTGAGAAGCGCCTCGCAGAGGGTCAGTTGACAGCAGGTCAGGGGCCACCACCAAGGAAAGCCTCACCCCTGCAGCACAGAGTTGAAATAAAGATATCCCATGGGAAGGAGGAGGGGATTGATTTCGACTGGCTTCAAACTACAGAATGCGTCTATGTTTGACAGAGTACCTATTCAGTTAAATAAATGCACATTTAAAAAACATTCCAGTCATGTTTTTGCATGGACATTAGGCTAGATTATTTCTAGACCTCTTAGGTTCCTAAGATCTTACGATTCAATCTAACTATAATTTTGGAGGGAGATAATAAAATAGCCAGCTATTTGGGAGAGGGGGGCCGGATAAATCTGATATTCTATAATAAGGAGTTGGCAAACATTTTTTTTTCTTTTTTCTTTTGAAAATGGCAAGATATTATAAGATTTGTTGACTGCAAAGTCTCTGATGCAATTTTTCAACCCTGCTATTGTAAGGTAAAAACAGCCACTGACAATAATATGTAAACAAATGAGTGTGGCTGTGTTCCAATAAAACTTTATTTACAAAAGCAGTGGGCCGGATTTGTTCTATAGGCTATAGTTTGCCAATATTGTTCTGCAATATAAATCTGTATTCAAACTGTGTGTGATTATCAGTAGAATCCAAGGCCTACATTTTGGGGACACTAGTCCACCTCCCTGTGTGGATGGGGCCTCAGTGAAAGCTCAGGATCCACCTCAGATGGCTGACAATCACCTGCCACTCTGCTTAGCACCATGAAAAACAAAGTCAGATCCAAGTATTCTGTTCCTGGCCTGCCCTGCCCAGGGACAAGGCCTCACTGGGGACTGTTCGCAGCAGACCAACCTGGATGGTCATAGACAGCCATTGCCACAAGAGGAAAGGTTGAAAGGGGTCAGATGTTTAGCTTGAGGAGCAGATGACATGGAGGAGACCTCCCACTGAATCCAAGTTTCTGGCAAATTGTCGCATGAAATGGGAGTCTCTTTACTATGTATGTGTCATGCATAGTACAAAACACAATAACAACATGACATTCAGGAAGGTAGATTTTCTTTCAATATAATGAAGAACCACATAAAAATTACAGCCTCCTAAGGATGCATTTAGCTGCCTTAAACTCAGGGCATTGAGTAAAGATCAAGTTAGCCCTTGTCAATTAAACTAACTGGACAGTTCTGTGCTGTGCTTTCTCCTACTAACGTTTTCCTCTGGACTTTTAAATGGAGTCTTGACATATTTGGATATTTTGGCTTTCCTCTCTGAATAAGGTGGAGGATGGAAGCTTTGAAGCACTGTACTAAGTGAAGAGTCATAATCAAATGCCTTTAAATAAAGGCTTGTTCTGTAACAAGTAACCACGGACAATAGTCAGTTACCCAGGGTGATGGCAGAGTCAAGCGTACAGCTGCAGGCTCCACCAGACCTCAGACCAGGCTCTTCCGCACAGGATGCTATAGCGGACAATTCATCACCCATCACTAGCAAAGCCTGATCAAAGCATAAATATGAGAAAGAAAAAGCTGACAAAAATCAACGAAGTAAACAACCCAAGTGATCTTCTACTCTCCAAACTAATTTCCTTAGGCATTTAGTGTCTGAGTTACTTTGGCACCAAAAAGTTAAATTCTAAAGAGATATTTCTGAATATAGACATCCTACCTTTCAGTTAGGAGATCCTAGAGACTCATCTACTTTTTAAAAAACAAATGTTCTGAGCAAAGTAATGATATCACCTTGGAAAACAATGAAAAGATGGTTTCTGAACTGTACATATGGTCTTACTAGTGGAGAAACCAATGTTAAAACTCTTATCTCTCTCAGAGCCGAGCTGGGTGTCTTCCAGGCTCAATGCTCCGAGTGCTGGATGGATTGTCCCCCTTCCCTGTCTGTCTTCCAGGGCTGCTCTCACAAAGCACCACAGACCGAGCAGCTGAGGGACACAAACAACAGAAGTTCGTGGTCCCTCAGTTCTGGAGGTGAGAAGCCTGAGACCAAGGCGTCGGCAGGGCTGGTTCCTTCTGGGGGTCTGAGGAAGAGTCTGTTCCAGGCCTCTCTCCTTGGTTCATAGTCCACCGTCTTTCCTATATTTTAACTCAATTTTCTCTGTAAAGACCCTATCTCCGAATAAAGTCACATTCTGAAGTCCTGGGGGCGGGGACTCCAATATACCCATTTTTGGTGGAGACACATTCAACCCATCCAGCCTCCCTGGAGTATGAAAGTCTTCATTCCTCTCTCAGGATTATTATCAGCAAGCCAGCCAGGGCTTTGCTTTTTGCTCCAGGCAACTCATTTCCACCCTTTCCCTGGCACACGGGCTAGACATTGCAACACTGCTTCCTAAAGCACCAAGAACCTTTTCACCATGTGATTGCGAGTAGTCCATGGGGAAAAATAATACACAAGGCTTCATATACTTTCAAAGACCTCACCTAATCAAGAATGCCTTGAACCCACTGGAAAAAAGGTATCCTCAATGCACTGCACTTATAGTAAGGGCTGGTATTCTTTAAATTCAGTGCTTCCCTGTGGCACATGCTGACTGCTCTCAGTCCCTATAAAATCTCAACTACGTGCAGACTGCAGAGCACTGTGGACTGGGAGCTCAATGAGAACAGGGCTCGATAGTTCTCAGCTGCCCATGGGTAGCTGCCAGCAACGGGGCCCTGAACAGACTGTGCAACAGAGAATCAATACGGGTCTCCTTTAGAGATTGGACTCACTCAGCGTTGTCTGTGCTCATCATGATTCACATCTAAGTGAGCAGGAACAGACTCACACACATTGCTCATGGGCCGGACGGAGCCCCAGCTCCTGCACGGATTCACAGATGAGGGGAGGCTGGAATTCTGCTTTTGGTCCTGTTACCACTCATCAAACACAATCCTCTTTACATCAGCACTTCCATTGGCCAGGGACATCATCCTTTCAGAATACTTGTGAGAGAATGATGTCATGTTTTCACTACAATATTGGCTTGTCAGGGAAAATTTTAAGGAAAATATACTTATCTTAAAATTATAATATTCTTTCTGGTACTTAGGCACTGTTGTGAGTTGGAGTGTGTCCTCCCCAAAAGAGATGTGTTGACGTCTTAACCTCTGGTACCTGTGAATGTGATCTTACTGGGAAATAGAGTCTTTGCAGATGTAATCAAGTTAAAATGAGTTTATCCTGGATTAAGGTGGACCGAAACCCTAGGCAACCACGTCCTCCCAACAGCCAGCTTCCTGATGTCTAGACCAGAGCATCAGGCATACTGTTAAGAAGGTTTAAAATAAAATTCAGAGGCTGAATGCATTTGGAGATTATTGTGCTAAACCATCACCTTTTGGAAACTTGCTTCCCAAATCCCACCTAAGGAGTAGGATGCCCTTCCACCAGCCGGAGTTGAACACAGCTGCTTAGGGACCAAGAGTTTAGGGTGAGGGACAAAGCAAACCATGTACCCCAAGCCCCAGCACTGCCAAAAGCAGCTGTGAAAGGGGTTGGTCTGCCCCCACCTTTCAGACCTTCTGGTTTTTCTATCAATCTCTTTCCCACCAGCAACATCCACTGCATAATTTTCAGGGTAAAATACAAAATGGAAGACAGGGTCCCTTGTTAGAAGATCATTTAACGTTTTTGCATCGTGACAGCAGAGCATAAAGCCCTATGCAGGGCCCTTCTGAATGTGGGACTTGTTCAACTGCACATGTCCCATCCTCAGTCAACATACCAGGATGATCCAAGCCTTCTATTGATACATTTATTGTTCACCAGCCCACTGGCTGTACATGCTAGAATTAAACCACCAATTGTTCCCATTTTGAAATCCATTTTTAGCTATTTTATGTTGTCTGATGTATCTGTTCTCCATTTGGATAAAGACACGGTGATGCTCAGTATGCAATACACTATATTTCCAAGTTGCCTCCTTAACCAGGTTCTGTCCCTCAAACACCTGTTTCTCTGCAGCAGGGTTCTTGTTGAAGTGCACCGCCATGGAGACAGCCTGGTGTTTCTGGAGAGCCACCCGGCTCCTTTTGGAGGGTTTGGGGGAATTGAAACCTCTCCTCCTTGGTGGGTGCTTTCAAGGCACAGCTGTTCCTGGACCTGTGACTTTTGAGCATTTCTGAGCTTCCCCTGAAGTACCTTTGAGAGCTGATGATGTGGAATGCCTGCAGCATCCCCCCCGAGTGTCATCTCCTGTCTCACCTGTTAAAGCATCAACACATCCTGCTTCAACCTCAGCAAGATCACACGTTCTCTGCCCCCCTGCAAGGCTTCCCAAACTTCCCCACAACCCTCCTCAGGGCCAAGGAGAGGAAGGAGAGCACTGGCATGCGGGGGCAGGAATGGAGCTTCAGAAAAACTGAAATGCATCTCTGCTCCCTCATGTTCCACCTATAAATGTCATGTCAGTTTTTGCAGTACTAAGTGACAAAATATTTTTATAAAAATAATATTTTTAAGTGTCCTAATCACCTTTTTTATTTATTATTTTCAACCACAGTTTACATTCAATACCATTTTCCACCAGTAGCAGATGTACTGCAAAGTGGCCGGAAAACCATGCACTCCACAGAGTGGTGCCCCCACTGCCCAAGCACCCACCTGGCCCCAAACCCAGTTGTCTGGAAGTATTGACTATATTACCCAGGCTGCATTCTGCATCTCTGTGGCTATTCTACAAATACCAATTCGTACTGCTTATCCCTTCACCTTTGTTCACCCAGGTCCCCAACCCCCTCTCTCCTCTGACAACTATCGGTTTGTTTTCTATATCTACAATGAGCCTGTTTCTATTTCATATGTTTTGAACCGAATTATAATACATTTCAGCTACAAAAACATTTCACATAATTTGTGTATTTCATGGCCTCTTACTAATACAAAAGAATTTGGCATACACTAGGGTTATAGAATCTTGCCAATAGAATTGGACATTAACATACAGAGGCCAAACTAAATTAACGTCATAGTTAAAATGTGTTTTCGCTGTTTGTTCATTTATTTAATGCAATTCCATTAAAGGCATAATTGTAGATTATTCATGCTGCCTTTCCTCAAATCAACACTGCCTTCTTTACCTGCTCTTAATTCTTGCTAGCAAAGTGATTTGGCCATTGCCATGTAGGGAGTGAAACACCCCTGTGCAGAGATCTGTCCCTGCATAGGCACTGGCTGTGATCCCAGGTCACTTGCACCTTCCTCTGCAGCCTTGGGCCCTCCCCCTCCTCTGCTCCTGCCATAGATCCCCCTTCTAGTGGCCTCAGCACTTGCTAAGATTTCTGGAGATAGCCATTTCTCTTGATTGACCTGCCTCTTGATGTGAAAACAAAAGCGGATGTGCCCGAGTCTGACTTGCCTGGACCTGGGCACCCCTGTGCTTGTTAAATATAACACTAGTGGCCCAGTACATGGATTCATGCACATTGAAAGCAAAATAATTAGAAGAAATATTTTAATATCATTATTCACCCTTTCTCTATAATAGAAGTGTCAGAGATGAAAGAAAATTAATAAAAAATATATGAAAATAATATATAAATTGATTAATAAATAAACAATAACAACATGATACAACAACAACAAAGACATGATATAAAAACAACCAAATTCATGATCGACAATGACAGATCGAAACACGTGCATTTGGCGCCAGCGAGAGCTTTATATGTATCACGCATGCGTGAGTCAACGTTTATTTTTAAATTGCCAGTGCGCATCGGACGTAAGGCTGGTCACTTAGCCTTTTATATATTTAGCTAGATAGGGGTCCCGGAGTGCGAGAGGGCACTCTGCAAAGTTGCTGTCGTACAGGGTGTGGAATGCAAATGCAAGTGTGCAGTAGACCAGATTCAGGGCCAACAGTGCCTCAGCAACAACATAACCCATGGCCAAAGGTGGAACCACGTGGCCCTGCAAGGAATCAGGCTCCCTCCTCTCTGGTTCCAGGATGCATCACCTGAGAACTGCCACTGCCAAGAAACCACAGGTTGGCAGCTCCTGCATTGAGCATCTACCCCCTGGTGGTCAGTGTGCATCATATGTACCAGCCGATCGGATGGTCCAATGGTTGGACAGTCACTTAGTCTTTTATATATATAGATGGCCTGGTAATAATCGAGGTCAGCAAGACTCACTTCCTGTCACACTTGGACAGCAACTCTGCCTTACACGTTTACTTTTCTTTATTATTTTTATAATACACTCATGTTTTCCTAGAAGAAGGGGATGCAATCATAGCATTTGATAAGTTGGAAAAATCTTAAAATTCTCTGATTTTGCTTTTGTACATTTGTATTATATGTGTTCCCCAGAGACTTCTGTGAGCAGAGCCTCATCTGTTTGATTAGTTTTAGCTCTTTGCTTGCAAGAGTCTAAATAACATTCAAAAACAAGGCTTTTTTTCAGAAGCAAAGCTTTCTTATTAGTCGATTGAAGAAGATAATGAGCGTTTCATTATGGGCAATTTGCATATGAGCAGGAAGCATTGATTTGAACTTTTCTTGAAGTCCACAGTTTGTGGCTTGGTTACCATGAAGATCACCCTCCCTCACCTGTGACGATGCAGAGGAACTGTTGGTTTAGTACTTCAGTTCCTGTGTAGACACCACAGAGAACGTGTGTTGCTGAATTTATACAGAAAATCTGTAGTGGAATAATGTATCCCTATGCCTAGGCCTCACCCCAGAGATTTTAGTTTCCTGTTTTGCAACCAGACCTAGGCACTGGAATATTATTATTTTTTGGAATATTTTTTAAAACCTCCCAGCTTAAAACAAAGTTCAGCCAGGACTATGAATCACAGATGTAATGTAAGGTAAGTACTGGATGGCAAGAAATTGTTCCAAAAGTTTTCCTTTTAAGTCATCCCAGAACTGATTTGGAAAATAAGGCAGGGGAATTTCACTTCCACTAGTAGTAAAAGGGCAAATATGCATCATATCCGTCTCTGCACAAGGTGAGACTGGGCTTCCCCTCCCCTTTTAAAAGCGGGTGTGGCACATAACTTGCTTTGTTCATTGATGTGAGTGGAGGTGAAACAGATGACTGCAGGTTTGAAGCTTTAGGAGTCAATGCATGATTCAGCACATTCCCTTTTACCTACTCGGGCTATGCACTGAGATGAAACTTTTGTCATCTGAACCTGAAATAACCGTGAAGGTCAGAGCACATTGGACAAGAGGTGTGAATGAGAAATAAAGCTGAGTTATCTTTAGCCACTAAGATTTCGAGATTTTCTGTTACTGCAGCAAAACATAGTTTATTCTGGCGGATATTTTATAAACCAACCTTTGAAAAGTTAAAATATATTGTGCCTGACTGAGAGTGATTTAGGACAATGTGTGATGGTGAGGATACTTTTGATAAAGTAAATATGTTTTACTTATAAAAAAGATAAGTTCTTTTTTTAAACATGTTTTTATTTATTTCAGAGAGAAAGGGAGAGGGAGAGAGAGACAGAAACATCAATGATGAGAAAGAATCATCAATTGGCTGCCTCCTACACATCCCACCCTGGGGATCAAACCTGCAACCCAGGCATGTGCCTTGACGGGAATCGAACCGTGACTTCCTGGTTCACAGGTCGATGCTCAACCACTGAGCCACACTGGCCAGGTATATATGATCATTTTAAAATGTGTGGCAACTAAAAAACATTTATGACTTCCCTTAGCAATTCCTGAAATTTGAACAATGTGACTTGCAGATTCCAATGTATTCTCAAGTTTTCTGATTCTGAAGCAGAGAATTGGCAATATTGGGTTCTTTTGGAAAAATGGCTTTACATGAGAAAGGGCAGTGGTGCAGTGAGAGCTAATTTTGCAATATATTTGTCAATAACTTAGACTTCATGAAGATAATTTATAGAGAAGATCCATCTATCCTACCAAATAATAGACAAATATGCAAATTGACCGTACCTTCGCTATGCCCGCGATTGGCCAGGAGGCAGAGGGGGGCGGGACTTGGGGTGGCCGGGGTGGCCGATTGGGCCGGCGGGAAATTGAGCTCACGGGCGGCTCGAGCTCAGCGTCTGCGCCATGGCTGTGCTGCGGCACAGAAGGGGCCTCTGGGGCAGTGAGCTCACGTCCCACCGCGGACCATTAAAAGCGTGGGAGCTGGATGCCTGTCCGCTCAGGCACCAGGCCTTTCAGAAGCCTCCGTCATGCTGGAGGCTTCTGAAAGGCCTGGTGCACCAGCGATCAAAAGCAAAAGCGTGGGAGCTGGGTGCCTGTCCGCTCAGATTCAATCATGCACTGGGCCTCTAGTATATATATAAAAGCCTAAGCGACCGTTAAGACCAGACGACCAGATGGCCAGCCAGTAGCTATGATGCACACTGACCACCAGGGGGCAGACACTGAACACAGGAGCTGCTTCCTGGTGGTCCGTGCACTCCCACAGCCAACCTCCTGGGGCCGGCCAACCTCCCGTGGTCCCTTTCCCTGGCCAGCTGGCCCCCATCGGCTCCAATCGGGACTGGGCAGATGGCCTCAATTGGCCCCGATAACCAGCCAGTCCAAGGGACCCCACCTGTGCACGAATTTCTAGTAGAAATATAATAGAATCAATTTTTCCCCATTGGGGTTATATTTTATTAGGGTTAGTACTCTGTACTTGACATTTGTTATTAGCTAATGCTTATGACAATGAACTAGATAAATGGCATTCAACTTAGATCACATGCATAAGATAGCCTGAAAAATTACACTACTAAGGCTGTTTAGCACAGCTGCTTGCTAACGAATATACCTTTCTAATAAAAATGATTATCATATAATAGAGTGATCTACCCATTAGGGCTCAAAAGTACAGAGGTATAATATAGCCATCAAAGAAATGGATAAACAGTAATAGAAAAAGGAGGAATCATTCCAATCAAATAGTCCCTGACACCACAGAAATCTAAGTTGCTGAACATTAGGAACTGGGCAGAAAATTTCCCTCTTTATGAATGGAGAACCAAAGCTTTCTAAGGGCAACTTTTGGCTGCGTCACCCTGGACTGATTTGAATTTGCAATCATGCTGTACTCTGTCTAGACAAGTCTTTTAAACAAAGCTCTACCTAGTACTAGTAAATCTGTGTTTTTAAATACAATTTCTTATATGTTTGCTTTGCTTTCTGCAGTATAGCGAACAGTGAAATACCAGCCAGTCCTCAGCCAAACTGCTGAATAATAGCAGTGACAACAGCAAACTCATTCTGTCTGTGTTCTCTTTCTTGTGCTGGAGATACTAAGATACTGTTACCTGCCAGAGTCCAAGCAGGGGCTGTAACTTGTCTGACATTTAGAAGAGCATCTGTTTTTTATGAGTCTTAGCAGTGTGTACTTGCATTGGAGAATTACATGGTAGAACAGACAGAAAAAAATCACTTTTTTATATTCTTGGGAAGCACCCGGGAACAACAAAAATAACAGTCGCTGAGGATATGAACTTGAAAGCAGAAAAGGACATGTAAGGAAATCAAGTGAGCACAATTTGGGGAGATTGGCAGGACCCTGGGGGTTTAAATGAAAAGAGTGTTTCTTGTCCTGAGGACAGCTGGTTGAGTTGTTGGGGCGTTAGGTTGTTGGATCACTGACATCTTGGTGGAAACAGAAAGAATGTCTGTGGAATGTTCTGATGAAGGCTATGTGTCACACATTTGTCACAGACTTCCAGACGTGTCTTGATTTGGATGTGTAGTTCTACTGTCCATATTGAACATACATTATGTTAATAACATTTTAGATCTTCATGCTCATCCCAGCCATCTATCTGCTAGGACTCAGGATAGAAAAATCAACAAGACCTGGCCTTCCTGTCAGCTTCCTGCTGAGAGACAAAACTGTTTGGCCCTAAAAGCAACTCCCTCCACTCTTTGGGTAGCTTGGCAGAGAGGTGGCTCAGCATGTCAGTGTTTGCTCAACAGAGCAGGCTGATGCCAGCCCCTGCTCACTCTTCCTAACAAGGAAATTCTCAATGAAGGGAGTGTCCAGGGGTAATAGTGACACAGGTGTCCCCTGCTGCCTGACCCTATAAGTATGTAGAGCATTGAGGACAGAGATGCTATACACTGACAGGTGAAACAAAGGGTGTGGAGACTCAGTTGTATATAGTGAGGGTTCAGAGGTTGCTATAGACTGAAGGTTTGTGCCCCCTAAATTTATCTGTAGAAATCCTAAACCCAAATGTGGTGATGTTTGAAGGTGGGGCCTCTAGCAGGTGACTATATCATGAGAGAGCTCTTTCACCCTTCTTGCCATGTGAGGACCACCCAGAAGATGTCTGTCTATAAACCAGACTTGGAGTCGGTCCAGATACCAAATCTGCCAGTGCCTTGATCTTGGTGTTCCAGACTTCAGAACTGTGAGAAATAAAATTTAGTTGTTGAAAAACTATTCAATCCATGGTATTTTGTTTACAGCAGCCCTGAGCAGACTAAGTCAAGGGTGGGTGTCTCTTCTACTTCTCAGCTCCCAAGTTCTCCCCAGTAAACCCATGTTCTACCCACACCACATGCTAGTTGTGTCTGAAAGTAACCCCTGTGCACAATTCAGAAGGGGAACAGACACATAAATGACCACCCCAGGGAGTATTAAATCAATGGACAAACAACTTTCTGTTGCATTGCAGAGAAATGAACCTGAATTCCACCTGAAGTCTATGGGACAGTTTCCCAGAGAACGTGGTCATTAGGTTGGGCCTGAAGGTCAGTAGAATTTGGGTAGAACAGGGAGCTGAAGGCATCTGGGTGAAGCAGGGGTCGGGAAAGTATGGGTGCCTGGGTGGGTGGTGAGAAGCCCCACAGGGATTGAATGTCTGTGCTCACAACAGATCGCATCTGCCCAGACAGCAAAGGACACATGAGGCAAACATGCAGAGTCTATACCAGCCCGCCTAGGAATAGCCACGTCAGTAGAACATTTGTCACTAGGACATCACAGAACATGGAGCTAAAATGGAACAGAGACTTGAAATATATATATTTTTTTCTCTTCACAATGGTTTTACCTCTATTCAAGGCACTGCTTTCTCTAAAGAGGAGTGTCTTGAGCTCTGATATACAACATACATATAAATTATTAAAATTAATTTATTTAAAAGGACACATTTTACTAAACTTTTGTCACAATTTTGTTTGGTATTTGATGATATTGATAAGTCCCGCTGGTTATCTTCAAGTAAATGGATTTGTGGTTTTTCTTCTGTACGTCCTGCACTTTGCATGTGTTGTCAATATAGGTGTAAAGTGGTAGGTTCCAAAGGAGAAAAGACTGGTTCCCTTAAAATTTCTAATAAAACCTGTGTTCAAACACCAAGTAAAATATATTACTCTATGACATTTTGTAAAGAATTATAATTTTCTAGGAAGGTTTGTTGATGTCACTGTTAGCAATATAAATACCAGAGGAAAATTTGTAAGGGTTCACCTGACTGCTTCTTTATATCTTTTCTCAAAAGTGTGCAATACGATTAACTTAAGTTAGGATTCTAATTTTAACTAAAAATTTCATTAGTCAGGTACTAACTGGTTGGGTTTTGGAGAACAAAGGTTTTAAAGACTCAAGGTCAGGCAAAAATATAAACTTTAGAGGACACTTCAACTTGAAAAGTTTCAGTTTCTACAGATGGAGAATGAATTGGTAAAAATATAATAGAATTATATTTTTATTACTCTAAAATAAATATGGATGTAATACTCTTTTTCACTTCTCATTCCAAATACCTTATTTTCTTAATATGTAGTTGACCTTGACCTTCTCAAATATTTGTTCGCAGAAGTTGGTGTAACCAGTATTTCTGAATACATTAAATGAAAGTGATCTACACAGTATAGTTAGGTTTTCTTTTTAAAAAGCAAGATTATATACTGAATATAAGGGACATTCATTCAATATAAAAATCACAGTTGAATATGGAAAAATATATAGTATTTCATAATACTAATTAAGACAAGTTTCAAAAGATAGAAGATTGAATAAAGCAGTTTTTAACACTAAAAAGGGGGCATTAAATAATGATGCATGAATAAAACAAGAACACTTAAAATTCTGTACATGTATATACCTTTTATAGAGCTTCAACATACATGAAGGAAGAGCTAGCATAAATAAAGGGATAAAAAGACAAATGTACAATTACAGCAGGGAGATTTGACAGTCATATCTCAACTGACACAGCACATTAGACAAAAGAAAAAAATCTATAGGGATAGAAAACACTTGGGTAATAGAACAATCTATCAACCAACTTGACCTAATTGGCATTTATAAAACAATTCACCCTAAAAGAACAGAGTGCACATTCTTTCCAAGTGAACAATTAACATTCACCAAGATAATAATACATATATGTAACATAACATACCCTTAATAAATTTAAACTATTGATATTTTATAATATACTAGTGACACAGTGCATGGATTCATGCACATTGAAAGGAAATTAATTAGAAGGTGGCCAGCAGGGCAGGGCTGGGCAAGATGGGCCCAGCACACCCTGGAGCCAACCTCCCACGGTCCCTCCCTGGCCGACTGCACCTAGGGTGGCACCGTGGCTCAAAGAGCATCTGTGGAGTGAGCAGGGTCCCTCCAGCAGGTGGGTTCCTTTGGCCTGGCCTGCAGGGATCGGGCCGAAACCCGCTCTCCGACATCCCCCGATGGGTTCCGGAGTGCAAGAGGGCACTCTGCAAAGTTGCTGTCATACAGGGTGTGGAACACAAATGCAAGTGTGCAGTAAACCACATTCTGGGCCAACAGTGACCCACAACATAACCCATGGCTGAAGGTGAAATCGTGTGGCCCAGTGAAGAATCTGGCTCCCTCCTCTCTGGTTTCGGGGTGTGTCACCCGAGAACCGCTGCTGCCAAGTCACTGCAGCTCGGCAGCTCCTGCATTGAGTGTCTGCCCCCTGGTGCTCAGTGTGCATCATAGCTACCAGTCGGATGGACACTTAGCATATTAGCCTTTTATATATATAGATGATCTGTTGCCACAACAGAATTAAATTAGAAATCACCAAAATTACTTGAAAACTCCCCCAAATTTTTGGTAATTAACAACACAATTCCAAATAACACATAGGTCAAAGAAGAACTTACAAGAAACATTGGGAATATATTTTTTAAATGACCAATTTGGAAATACATATTAAATGTGTGAGAGGCAGCAAAAGCAGCTCTCATAAGTATAGCTTTGCATGCTTATATTATAAAAAAAGACAAAGGGTTCAAGTCAATGGCCTAAGCTTCTACCGTAAGAATCTAGAAAAAGAAGAGCAATTTAAATGCAAAGTAAGTAGAAGGAAATAAATAATAAACATGAGGGCAGAAACACCAAAAGTATTAAACAAATAGTACTAGTAACGTCAATGAAACCTGGTCTAGGATGGAAGGAATTTGGGAGTCATCACTCCATGCTAACAACCAGGTAAAGTCTTCAACAACTCTTCTTAGATCCATCAGAGAAATGAGGTCATAGGGAAACCATTACCCCCAAATTGGAGTGACATACAGGCAGATACAGATAATCACAACCTACCAAAGCAGAAATCATGAGCAGAAACCTCTGTGGGAAACAGTACTTGGTTAGGAAAACTTGAAGTGTAACTGATGAATTGCTGAAGGCTCAGAGTGGACAAGCCTGAGAGATAAAACTCCAGGGGACATAGGGAGGGAGGTGATGGACACACATTCAAGAGTTTTACCTTCGGGAGCTGGACCAGGTCCTCAATGAAGATCAGAGAAAACTCCCCTGTGTTTTCAGCAGGAGGAGGAGAAAAGGAATCATTTTTAAATGCACCAGAGCATTCTATGCTACTTAACAAGACCTACCCTCAAGAGAAACTATTTTGCCAGAGCTTAACCTATTGGAGTTTTATCAGAGATTATGCAACCAGGGGTAAAGGAAATACCCAACTCCAGCCCCATCTAGAGTTCCAAGTGAGAGAAGGGAGATGTACACCTCCAACCCACCTCCAGTCCCTCTGGCCATCTGGTACCACCTATAAGGGTGAAAAAACAAAACTGAGAAGCCTGTGTGAAGTTCAGAGTTCAGGGGCACAGACTCACTAAAACACACCTAATCATAGGACTACAGGACGTTTTCCCTCCCGCCCCCTTCCAGGACATTACTAAAGACTTAGTCACAGTTCCCTTTGCCCAGTTTATGATGCCTGCCCTCACACAAAAAATTAACTAGGCATGCAAAAAGCATAAAACAGAGTTTCAAGAGACAGAGCAAGCATCCAAACCAGACCAGGATACGACAAGGACGTTGGAATCATCAACCATGAATTTAAAACAACTATAATGAAAATGCTGACGGTGTTTTTATTGTATTTCTATATGCAAGCACCTGACAAGTGGATGAGGAAATTAAAGCAATACCATTTACCGTGGCAAAAATTCTTTTTTAAAAGACTTAAGAACAGAATTAACAAAAATAGTCAAGAACTGTACATTTAAAGGCTGAAAAATACTGAGAGAGGTTAAAGTAGGCCCATGAAAATAAATAGGCATATTATGTTAATGGGTTAGATGATGGCATATTGTAAGGATGTCAATTCTCCTCAAATTGATCTATATACATTCAATGCCATTTGAATCAACATCCCAGCAGGTTGTTGTACTAGACAATCTATATCTAAAATTTACATGGAAATGCAATTTACATGGAAACAAACAACTGGAATCAAAATTTACATGGAAAAGATTTAGATTTGCTAATGCAACTTCAAAAAAAAAAAAAGCAGCCAATAGAAAGATTTAAATTATCTTAAATTACAAGACTTATGGTAAAGCTAACTAGTCATTACTGTTCAATATTGGCATAAAGATAGTTACAAAGATCAAATATCAGGCTAGAGAGTCCAGAAATATTAGAATAGGTACATGTTCAAGAAATTTTTCAACACAAGTAGCAAAATACTAGGAGAGGATATACTTCTCAACAAATGGTACTGAAACCCTGAGACGTCCATATGGAGAAAACAAACTTTGTCTCTTATCTCACAACATTGCCAGGAATCAACTCAATGTAAAACTGTTACATAAATGGAAGAAAATCTTCTCCTGCAGTTAAGCACATGTGCATCTGGGGAACAATGCTGGAGCTGTTGAGAAAACCTGAGTACTAGCTCCAGACACCACACCTTTAAGCACTGTAGGCCACACTGTCTTGTAATATAGCATGGTGGCTGCATTAGGTCAGAGAAAGTCAAACATGGCGATGGAGTGGCCTACAGCTCAGTTACTGATGAAATGGGGCATTCCTGTCTGTGTGAGAAAAGTGATGTGACCCACAAAATGTCTGTACACCAGACCAGGAGACACACAAGACACAAGATCCATGATAAGAAGTCATTGAATAGGGAGCAGCAGTGGGTTGGAGAGAGCTTCATTCCATCCCTGGGAATGAGGAAATCAGCCTCTTCACTCACAAGTCCAGAATGCAGGTTTCAGTGAAGAGTTAATTGAGAATCATACAGCATTGCCAGTATGCTCCCAGACCTAGCTTATGCCTAGAATGTGATAAATCTGTGTATGCGTAAATGAATAGATAGTGAGAATGCTAAGTCGAAAAGTTGTCTAAGATCTTATTATGTTCTATGCTCTTCACCAGTTGTTAGAGAGGTTATAAAGAATAAGTGATCCCTTCTTTACAGTGAGAAAACTGTGGGCCAGGGGGATATCAGCAAATCACAGAAAGCTGTCACAGAAAATAGAAGGAAAGTGCCCCAAAGGGTTATAAACCCAATGCCTTAGTGCAAAGAAGTGTAAGGTAATGATTCATGGAGGGGTTGATATTTGAGATATTTTTAAACATAAGTGTGAAACTTACTGGATGTTATTAATTCCTGGGGAAAACATGTTCTTTATTTGCATGATTGTTATTTTTCAGGGTCTGTCTTTTTCATGTCAACTTAAAGCTCTTAGTGAGTGGACTCTGAAGGAGGCTTTAGTACATAAAGTGTTTTCACATGACAAGATGATGGACAGATGAATGGTGCACATATAGCATTTTAAATGAGGGCTCCAGACAGATGAATTAACCTCCAGGAAAACAGTGACACTGGTAATACAATCTTAAATAGAGCTGTGCATGTTATATCAAATCCATATCTATGGATTTGACCGTATCTTGACTCAAGATGGAGGAAATCTTACCTTATAATCTTACCTTATAATAGACAAATATGCAAATTGACTGCACCTTTACCACGCCCAAAGCCACGCCCACCAACCACGCCCACCAGGAAACCGTTGCAGGGACGTTGGGGTGTGGCGGAGCCCAAGGCCGGGAAAGCCTCGGGTGGAGGCTTTCCCGGCCTTGGGCACCAGCGGGGAGCCTGCATGGATCGATGAAACCACTGGGGGTCGGCTCCTGCGATCCTTAGCAGGGATGTTGGGTGCGACCGAGCCCAAGGCCACCGCCCGGGGCCAAGCCCCGACCCTGAAAGAAGGCAGAAGGCGGTGGCCACAGCCAAGGCCTGGATCCCCGGTGCCGGCAGAAAACTGGTGCAGGCAGCCAGGTGAATGAAGGTCTATTGCACGAATCTGCGTGCAAACGGGCTACTAGTATGTGATAAATGCAATGGTAGTGCAGAGTGAACATAAGGGAAAAGAAATAACAAAAAACTGAAGGCCAATTAAATCAGATTCATGAGAAGCCAGATTCTGGGACTGAAATGAAAATCTGAAAATAAGAAAATAATTTTCATTAAAAATCTGTATCTAGATGAATTCTAGCCTCCCCCCCCAAAACAAACGAACGAACAAACAAACAAACAAACAAACAAAAACACACAACCTGAATCTTAGGAACATTTAGAATCAGATTTCTTACCAACCCCTGTGTGAGACTTTAGGGAAAGAACACTGGATACAGAGTGAAACCAGAACTAATCAGAAGCCCTAATCATTCTAAAGAGTTCCCCAGGGAATGCCAACCTTTCTTACCTGGAAATCTTTAACATTTAACTCTATGTCCTGACCATAAAACTGGAATTCTGCAGAGGACAGCCAGGGACTTCACAAAGCAGAGATGTCAAATACATTCCATCTCTAAGTAGCTGTGTTAGAAAAAAGACCGTCATTGATTTCATCATCTTGTATTTCTAGCAAAATTATAATCCCAAGAAAAAAGAAAAAAATTTTCTTGCTGAGCTTCTCTCCATTTTTTTTTCTTTTCTCTCTTCTATTTTTCCGATTTCACTTAAACTCAAGTACCATTTGCTTCCTAATTCAGAGCTGAAAATCTCATTCTCCAGTCTGACCCCCCCCCCCGTCCCCCATTGATTTCCTAACTTAGAGCAACATCTAGGACGACCTTCTCCTCTCCTTCTAGTGACCCAGTGTTGAAGGGTCATCTTACCCTGGGAATCTATGAAAGCGACCCCTGTGATGCCTTCAACGGCTCCACAAACAGCTCTTGGATACATACATCAGTCCTGGGGCAGAATGTGCCTCCACCCAAGAGACCTCAGGCTCCTTACCTATAAAGCTTTCACACCTGGTGGGCTCAGTTCCAGTAAAAGATCAGAGAAGAAAAATCTGTTCTACACATCAGAGAAGCTGCATTTTTTTTCTTTTTTCCCTGGATATCTTTCTCAACTTCATAGGTTGGTTTAACCACAAAGTAAGTTTTTAACTGAATGAGATATATTTGTTTCTATGGTTGAATAGTAATTCAGGGTTTAAAATGAATGGTTTAAACCATGCCTATTTATTACCGCACATTTCTGTAGGTCGGAAATCTAGGTGGTGCATCTACCAGACCAAAAACCAGGTGTCAGCCACCTTGGACTCTTCCTGGGAGGCTCTGGGAGATAACCCACTTCCATACCATTTGGGCTGTTTGCCACATTCAGTTCTGTGTGGTTGTAGAATTGAGGTCCCCATTTCCTGCTGCTGTTGGACGATCAGTGGTTTTTAGCATCTAGAGACCACCTGCTTTCCTTGGCATGTGGCAGCATCCATATTCAAAGCCTGTGGCAGCTGTCAAATCCCCCTCCTTGCTTGGAATATCTCCGACTTCACTTTCTGCCTTCTCTTCCTTTGAAGACATATATGTGATGACATTGTAGCCCGCCCAACCAAATCAGGATTATCTCCCCTTTGAAGGTCAACTGAAATAGGTCAAAGTGGAACAGCTATGCTCATCATTTACAGCCATGGCATTCCCATCTGAAGGTCCATCATCTCCCTCCATGGTTCCATTATTATAACATTATGCATTACAAAGTTTATATATGACCATGCCTTTTTATTCAGGCTCAACTGTGGGTTACTTAAGGGCAGGACCAGGATAGGGCTTGACACGCTAGGTGACATTGTAGAACTATTTCTTATACTGAGACAATATCCTCAATGAGGTGCTATAGTTTCTGATAATATAGAAGCATAAATGATCTTTCTAATGCTGCTGTCCTCTACTTAGATGTACCATGCCAAAAATTATTGAGTCGTCACTACAAACCATGTGTCTTTGATAAATGCTATGGGGGAAAGTCTTTGAATAATCATCTCATTCTTTGGATTCAAGTTCAAAATAAAGCCACAAGACATCAATGACAAATTAGTTTGAAGTAATAAATTGTTACAGAAAGGACAATGCACAAAGTTTAAAAACTTAATTTAAAACATTTTAAATTATTGGTTATTGTAGTTTAAGATAGAAATCATTTTTTTCGAAAATACTAGTATGTATCTAAAATGAAATCAATTCCTTGAAGATGCCATTTAATCAAATTTACAAATGAGAATGTGATGAAAAAATATTGAATAGCCCCAAATGCTAAGGTAAACACAATACCAACCTCTCCTCAAAATAATGCTATAAAAATAATTTTCAGAGTTTAAAATGAGGAAGATAAGCATAATCTACTCCCCCCCACCAAAATCTCAGTTACATTTATATAAACTTTCAGAAAGCAGCCCTTTAACCTGTTATATTAAAATCAGACCCTAGTGATGGAAGCAACCTTCAGAAGGCAATTGTTATACCCACAGAAAGTCCAAAACAAGAAAAGTACAAGCAAAGGGAAGGACTTTTTGTTATGAACTAAATTGTGTTCCTCCAAAATTTATGTTAAATCCCTAATCCCTAGGCCCTTTAAGGGGGTGATTAAGGTTAAATGAGGTCATAAGAATGGGGCTCTAATTCTACCTGCATGGTGGCCTTATAAGGAAAGGAAGACACCAGATCTCTCTCTCTCTCTCTCTCTCTCTCTCTCTCTCTCTCTCTCTCTCTCTCTCATCTATTACAGATAGGGGTCCTTGTGCATAGGGATATTTATATGATATGAAAATTCTTTTAGGCTGTCAATGTATTTTTTTAATTACTTTATTGATTAAGGTATCACATATTTGTCATCAACCCCCTCCCCCCGTTCCCTTCCCAAACCCCCCACACGCAAGCGCTGTCAATGTATTTTGTTTTATGAGAATATTTGGGACATAAAGGGTTACTCTCTGAGGTCTAATATTATGCTGTTCAGTAGGAAAAATATGGCTTTGGAGTAAGTCATGCATATCTGACTTCAAATCCCAAGCCTTATATTTATTAGTTGTGGGACTAGAAGCAATTTCTGTAATTTTTCTGAGTGTCAGTTTTTATCATTTCTACAAGGAGAGAATTCTATCTCTCTTCATTGCTGAGAGAAATGTACTCTTGTGTTTAAAGTGTCTGGCAAAGAATCAATACTATTTTTTTTTTGTTTTCTTGGGCATTTCATAGACTTCCAGGACACAGAGTTTGTGGAAGCTGCTCAGGAAGTAAACAGCCCTGGGGATTCTCACTTGTCTATTTATTAAAGTGCTCAGAATATAGTTTTGGTTGAAGGTCAAAACATGAATTAAACTTTGACCAGCATTTATTCAATAACAGGTCATTGTTGCAAAGAATATTACTGGACTTGAACAAAAAAGAACTGGGCTTGAGACCAGTGTCTGCCACTTTCTATGTAACTTAAGACAAGTCATTTATCTCTGATCTCCAGTTTCTCATCTGTTAATGGGAATAACCATCCCTCACAGGTATTGATGGGATTCAGAGACAATAAGCCAACATAGTTGGCAATTTGCCTAAGGAGAAGTTAGTTTCTAATATAAAAGTCATTGAATTCATGTGGGAAATTCAGACTATAGCGACTGAGGACTCTGGGTCATATATTCTCTCAACCAGTATCTCTAGAGCAAGCATGTCAAACTCGTGGCCCGCGGGCTGCATGCCTCATTTATTTGCCGCATGTTAGCCTTTGAGTTTGACATGCTTGCTCTAGAGAAATGATGCTTGGCTCTGTGTTCTAGGCACAAAGTCTACCTGGAAGAACAAAAGGTATTCGATTCCTGTCTTCAAACAATTCTCCATCAGCAGGGGAGACAGATATTAAACACTCAAGAAAACGAATAGCCTCATTATTTTAAGCTATGAAAAGTCCTATGAATAAGACTAGGCAGTCACAGAAAAGATTATTTGTGGGGGGTAAGATGGGGGACTGATTTAGACTGAGGGTCACGTACAGCCCTCTGCCAAGGTGATGGGTGCAATGAGGCAGGTGAGGGCAAGGGGAGGTTTTAGGAGGGGGCAGCATGTGCCAACATCTTCAGATAAGACAAGAGGCCACCATGGTGGAACTTTAGAGACCAAGTGAGGAGTGGAATTGGGGTCAGTGAGTATGCTGGGCCCAGTCACTCAGGGCCTCGAAGGGCACAGGAGGGATTGTACGTTTTAACCCAAGTACAGTGGAAACCCATGGAGACCTCTCAACAGGAAAAGGACAGAATCCACCCACAGTGTGGAAAGGTCACTCAGGCTGCTTTTCACTGAGCACCCAGTAGGGGGAGCAGCTGAATCAGCAAGGAGGGCATCTGGCCAACAGGTGTGAGGGAGGGAGGACAGCATCTCACTACTGGGAGGGAGAGGGCAAGACAGCATCCAGCTTTGGCTCTGGGATGTCAGGATGGAAGACTGGGACAGAGGTGGGGAAGGAGGTAGGTGGAGTCAGCCTATATTTTGCAGGAAAGATGGCCAGGTGAGTTTGCTGGGATGATAACCCCGATAGGCAGCATCTTCACTTCCTTATGTGGCGAAGAAAATGATAAGCAGGAAGAAGTAACATGAATCTTCGTTGAATAAAAACTTTGATAGACTGATAGTTTCTGAAGATTATTAGCAAGTGTGATTTGAAATGTCCTGATACTTATTTTTTCTCACAGGAGGATTAATGTAATTTCACAACAAAATAAAATAAAAAGGCAAGGCATCTTTTGGGGTTAGGGGAGAAAATTGGTTACTATTTCACTCACTGTTAAACAGTCAATTTGTCTACCCAATGTTTTCTCTCCTATTAATCGAGTCTAATAAGATTTTGTGATTATATTTCAAACTCAATATCATAAGTTATTGTTTACCTCGGGAGTTTTCTAAAGTTTTCCTACATGTGCCTTTGATAGAAGTATTTCTGTTTTCTGCCTTCAATTTAAGTTACCATAATTATTTAAATTATATCTTTATTTCTACTTTATAGCCGATTTTCTCTTTTCTGTTTCTTCCATTTACCATAATGGGAAGTATGTTATTATTTTATAAGAATGACAGTTTTCATAACTTTAACTTCAACACAGTAAAAATAGCATTTTGCCCATTTCTCCAAGGACAGCAGTTATAAAAGAAACTTTATCCTGTGGATACATCAATAAAACCAGATAGAGTTTTACAATAAAATGCCAGCCAACAGAATTTGGAGTTACAATACATTCCGGTTTTGATCATCACCACATTTCAACTTGTCATCTCCTCTTCATTATTAATACCCTCTAAACTATTTCTCTTTCTATCTTATCTGCTCTCATAATGCTCTGTTCTCGAGAGCTGACAGGGAGGGTAGACGCCTGCTCTCACAGGAAGCAGGGATAACTCCTCACCCCCTAATTGATTTTCTCCCAGCAAATGTTTCCATAAATTCCCTTCTTTTCATCTTAGGAAGTGATCCATGTATCTCTTATTCACCCATGTGCATAAAGAATATATCTTTTATTCACCCACGTGCATATAAAAATAGATGAGAGTTCACACCCTTACATCAGTATACCAGTGCCACTCTTTTCTGCTAGTATTAACAATCCTATTTATACCAAATCCATATGAAATAGACTGATAATGTTATAGATTTGCATTAAGTCCCTTCTCTTGAACTTGAAATACTGTCATATGCTGAGGTCCTGGGAGTTAGGACTTCAACATAGAAATGTTGGGGAAATACAGTTCAGTTTGTAACAAGAATAAACATATATAAATATATCGTATTTACAATAAACAACTAAAACATAAAAAATTAAATACCATTTTTAAAAATTTTTATTTATTGCTAAAAGTATTACAGATAGCCCCATTTACCCCCTCCACTCCACTCCTTCCCAAGCCTTCACTTTCATTGCACTGTTGTCTGTGTCCATGGGTCATGCATATATGCATCGAAGTTATTTGTTTAATCTCTTTCTACCCTCCTCCCACTTCCCTCTGAGATTTGTCAGTCTGTTCTATGCTTCCATGTCTCTGGATCTATTGTGTTCATCAGTTTACTTTGTTCATTAGATTACACATTTAAGTGGGATAATATGATACTTCTCTTTCTCTGACTGGCTTATTTCACTTAGTGTAACACTCTTAATAGTATAAATATTTGAAATTTCTGGAAACAACTATAAAGAGGGTTTTGTAAAATTTCTGTACAGAAAATTATATGACATTATTGAAAGCAGTTTAGGAGGACAAATAAATGCAGAGGTATACCATGTAAATAGATTGGAATAATCAATACTTTAAAAATGACTCTTTTACTGAAGTTGGTAGATGAAATCTCAATTATAATCTCAGCAGATCTTTATGTAGAAATTTAAATGCTGAAGCTAAAATCCACACAGAAATGCATATAGCCAAGAATAGCCAAGATAAGCTTTAATACAAATAACAAAGTTGAAGGAATTTTTATTGAGCTGGGAACTGACAGGTAAATAGAGCATGGAATATTAAATAGAGCATAGTATCTAAAGAGAGACTCATCCCCAAATGGAGATATAACTTATTCAGAAGTTGATTCTACAGTATAGTGGGGGAAAGGACAGTCTTTTAAATAAATTATGGTGGGTCAAGTGAATATTTACACTTTTAAATAAATTATGGTCGGTCAAGTGAGATAACATATTGGCCTCAACTTCATATCATACCATTAATTCTAAATAGATTCTAGATCGAAATAACAAAAGAATAATAAAGATTCTAGAAAGTAAGATATGAGAATGTTTTTTGATCTTGGGAGTAGGGCTAAACTTTCCTAAACAGAGCACAATAAACATTGACTCTAAAGAAAGATACTTATAAATTAGATTTTATTAAAATTATGAAATTTTTTGAATGCTAAAATGAAAATGTAAACCAGACTGTAAAAAGTGCTTTCAATACATATACCCAACAAAAATTTTGTTTCCAGAGTTATTTTAAAGTCTTAAAAATTAATAAGTGAAGGAAAAGTGCCCCATGGTGAAATACTTTATTCCATAAATTTACTTAAATCTCTTGGGCACCAAATAATTATAAATCAACAATTATGGTTATTTCTAGTAAAATAAAAAAAATAGAGGATACATGAAAGTTACAATACCTCTGACTGGTATATATGGAGTCATATTTTTATAAAGTTGTTCAGCCATGTAGCCTACTTTTATTATTTGAACTGTTCCCACCCACTATTTTCCTACATTAAATTATGTGGGTCAAAAGATACTTTTTTAGCCATTTTTATTACCAGGCAAAAGTAGGGAGGTTGAAATGTATTATTACTAATTTTGCTTATGTTTAATATTTTTGGTATAATATATTTGTTTATGAAACCTCTGGGCTTTGTGTCAAACATACCAGCTTCTCATAGAAATGGTAAATGGGAAAAGCAATAACTAGTAGAAAGACAAGCCACATCATATTCAGAAGAAAGTTTTCTTATATTTTCATTCATAATCATTAAAAAACTTTGTGAATAAAAATGATAACTTTTAAAATATTGTTTTAAATTTCAGAGTGGAAGGGAGAGGGAGAGAGATAGAAGCATCAATGATGAGAGAGAATCATTGATTGGCTGCCTCCTGCATGCCCCCTATTCGGTATCAAGCCCACAAACTGGGCATGTGCCCTTGATCTGAATCAAACTCATGACCCTTCAGTCCACAGGCTGATGCTCTATCCATTGAGCCAAACTGGCTAGGGCCAGAATGGAAGGGTCCTGGAAGGGTCTTTTTGTGTTGGGCTTATTTTGCTTAGTATTATGGGCTTGATTCATCCATGCTATAGCTTGTGTTAGAATTTTCTTATTTTTTAGGTTGGAATAATATTTCATTGTATGCCCCTTTTTACTTATTTGTTCATCTGTCCATGGACTCTTGGGTTGATTCCATCTTGAATGTGAACAGAGGAGTACCATTGAAGTAACGTCTTATCTGTTTAACTCATTCATTCATTATTGAGAGAGCTGCACAAATGTTTACTGCACAAATGTTTACTCAAATGTTTACTCAAGCTGTCTCTATGCATGGCAAGGAGAATACTCATGAAATAATTTATGCTGTGTTCTTGAGGAGCATCCAGTCTGGTGAGAGGGACAGCTAAAAATTGTTAAAATGTAGTGTGAAATGTGAGATTATGGCTTGAACATGTGTTTATTCCAGCCTCAGGAGGTCAAGGAAAGCTTCCTGGGTAGCTTATCATAGTTGTGAAGATACCTATTTAGGTAAAAATGCTAGTGACAGTCTGCTAGCCAGGAAGCAGAGAGCAGGGTATGCAAAGGCCCAGAGGCTGATGCTCTTGGGAGACTGACCAGCCTGCAGGCAACAGTCATTTGAACCCAAGGATTCTAGAAAATGACTGTCTTTGAAGGGGATGCAGAATGGTGCAAAGACTACTTTTGGTTTTGAGGCAAAGGGGTGCCCTTTAATTGATTTTCATTTGTGGAAGAAACTCTGGATTTGCTATAGTAGAGATTGGAGGAAGTAGACCAGTGACCAGGAGAATATTTAGGACAGGGGAGAGATGGCTGCACTGAGGCTGTATCTGAGAAAGGAAAGAAAGATAAAAATAGTGGAGCCACAGAGAAAAGGGAAAATCTGGCCCTAGCCTAGTTTCTGTGCATGTATTTGACTGAAGATACTCCATTATTCCGTCCAGTCCGGGATGTTTAGATTTCTATCAGAATAAGTTCCAACAGATGGAGTGCAGTGGCATTGTCATGTAAATGTAACCAGTCAGATGTTACTATATGAATAAATATAAAGAAAAACATAATTGATTAAATATACATTTGGCTCAGAGTGACTTTTTTGGTTTGTTTGTTTGTTAATCCTCACCCAAGGATAATTTTCCATTGTAATTTTTTAGGGAGAGTGGAAGAGAGAGGGAAGGACAGAGAAAAACATTGATGTGAGAGAAACATATTGATTGGTTGCCTCCTTCATGAGTTCTGACCAGGGCCCAGGCCAGTGAGGAGCCTGCAAACCAAGGTACGTGCCCTTGACTGGAATCGAATCCGGGACCCTTCCATCAGCAGGCCGACACTCTATCCACTGAGCCAAACCTGCTAGAGCATGCAGTGACAATTTTTATATTAGCTTACATTTATTAAGCATCTGCTAAGTATTTTACCATTTGACCTACTATTCCTTAATCTACGTATTTAATGGTGTTCCTAATTTACTTATAAGGACATGGAATATTAGGAGAATGAGGCAGCTTGCCCACCTTAGGTGGCTGGTAAGTCCTGAATCCAGAGGCAAGACCAGGGGTGTCAACCCCTAAAGCCCATGTGTTGTGGGTGCAGAGGAGGGCCTGTAGCCTGGTAAACATTCAGGATCCAAGACCATGATGCTAATTCTGGCATCAAAGCCACGTGCCCCAGCCTCCAATGGATATTCCTCTAACTTTGCCTGAATCCATTGAATTCCTTTCAAAATATTAAGGGCAATTTGTAGAACATTTTTACAAATGATGTTGGAAATGCTATAAAATCAAAACAGCAACGCACAGTGTTTATTCAGGGCAGGTTTTCTCACATTCACTATTTCCTCTCTGTCACTTTCTTTTCATGGTTCCTTTTCTTTGAAGCAATGCATTAGAAGAAATAGAATTCAATTTATTTTACTCTGAACTAATCTAACATTAGACATGTTCTATAGCAAATGAGGAAAATTCAGCATTTTATTCTCAACAAAAATAAGCAGTTGTGAAAAAATTATGTGCTAAGAAAATAGAAAAGATAAAAGCAACATGACTGTTATCAGAAATGCTGTGACCTGAATTTCACTGCTTTGTTGGAAACTAGGACTGACATGAAGAGTGTTTTCCCCTCTATGGTGGTAGCTGCAACAAAAAGTAATTTTACCAAAGAAAATTGCTTGGGCTTTTAAGATTTTTGTTTATTTTTATTATTTTGTGTTCTGAGAAAAGCCAACTCCTTCCTATCCAAGTGTGTTGGGTATGTTCTCGTTCTTTAGTCACTGATTTGGAATGGAGATTTCTGAGGCACCAAGGATTAGCATCTGGCCATAATACTGAACCGTCTATTTTGCGTGGGGCCACATCAGATCTGTTTCTTCAAAACCAACTTGGTTTGCAAGCATCATCCAGAGTGTGTGAGAAATATTTGATTCTAGCCAAATGAGAATTCAAACGGTTTCCAGTGCCCTTAAAAGTGTTCACTATAAAGATAAATAAAATATAATTTATAATCATTTTAGTTTTTCCCTATTAATTTAAAATGGCAGTGACCTTTGGGGGTGAGAGATAAGGTATCCATTTTTTTAAGCCTCACCTGAAGATATTTTCATTGATTTTTAGAGAGAGAAAGAGGAAGGGAGAGAGACAAAGAGACACACAGAGAGAGAATGACAATGTGAAAGAGACATCAATTGGTTGCTTCCGCCTGTGCCCAGACCAGCAATGAACCTGCAACCTATAGGTATGTGCCCTGACTGGGAATTGAACCCACAAACTTTTGGTGTACAAGACAATACTCTAACCGACTGAGTTACCTGGCCTAGGCATCCATTTTTTTAAAAAGCTCTAATATTTTTCCATTATATTATAGGAGAAAATATGTAGGAGGAAATAGCCAAATATTGAGTAGTCAAATATTTCCCTAACATTTTTCCTAGTAACAAAGATAATATATGTGTATGTTCATTGTATAAATACAAAAACCTCAGAAAGCAGCATAAAGAAAAAAAATCACCAGAAATTCAATGTTCAGTACACAGAAATATTTAGTGACACTTCTTTCAGATTTACATACATACACAAACACAATGTACATATCCTACTTATAAATACATATAAAATCATTTAATATTGTATATAATGCACACATATAAAAATATGCATGTGCATGAGTTAAATAATGGAGCAAATCTAAATAAATGACTCAAAATGAGGCATGAATCCTTCCCAAACAATAAAAAATAATAATTCCTCATTACCTCGCAACAATCTAAACTAAAAATTATAATGTTCTGTTTCCAAACCGAACTCATTTTTACTGGGAAAATGGTTAAATCTTTTGCATTATTTGAAATCACTACCTACAATTATTCTATTCTGCATTTTGTAGAGCAGTTGGAAGAGCTGTGCAGTGGGGTCTAGTTCATCTCTCACTGAGCAATCTTACCTTCTCAGCTAAAAACTGCAGCAGGAAGGTGGCATGTTTAAGAAGTAAAAAATTTTCCTCAGTGTCAATGGCTTTTCTCAGAGTTAGTAAGGATGCAACATTCTTACCCAAACTTCAAATTTAATTGCTTATTTCACAATCTAGAGAGACAGCACCAAGTTGTCCAAAATAATACGATTCAGGGACTATGAAATTACAATGGTTGTGATAACTTTAGGGCAATATAAGAAATACTTATTTCTATTTCCATTTCTGTTTCTACAGAAATTAATGCATCTGTGTTTAATTCATTCTACATTGGTGGGTAAATAGGTTGCTTGCTGTCCATCCTTACTTAATGTTCAAGTTGATATATCTGAATTTTACTTTGCTAGCCATTGTGCTAAAAATCTTCATCCATTCCAGAAACAGACTCCTGTAACCTTGTCAAGTGCTTCTCTAAAAGCTCTTTATTTCATCTATTTTCTATGAGTCTAGAATGGGTCATTTTGAAAGTCTGACTTCTTTTTGTCTCTATAGATAGCATTTATTGATTAGTCTTCACATTTGTTAAGAACCAACAACCTTCGTTCTTTTCAGTTAACAATGAATCAGAACCAGCTTAAACTGAGTTATCTCAGCTTAAAAAGATGCATTTGGCACTGGATAAAAAGCTTGGTCACCATAAAGCAATAGAGGACTTTTATGATCTGAATACACTTTGTCTAATATTGAAAAGCACTGTAGTGGTCAATGTGCAATTTTATTTTTGTCTTCTTTCCCTCTCAATTCTTTGTAGCACACACCTAACTGTCTGGCATGTGGGGTTGCCTCCTGAGGCCGGAAGAGAACTAGTGCCTGCTCATCATGTTCCTGTAAAGACTGAGACCCCCTCCAGGCAACTCCAATAATTTTCCGTAGGTGTTATTCACACGTAGTACTGCAGTGTCTCCCTTCCCCCATAGTCTTCAATTAAAAGGTTTTCAAAGTCCTCCCAATTCTCTGGTTTAGGTCAATATGAAATGCTCAGGGCAGGACTCCCTGCTGCAGGTGCTGTTCTTCTCAGAAATAAAAATATGCTGGCTTCCTGACATGTTAGAAATGACAGTGGGACGCCTTTCACCATATTACTAGGAATTTTCTCTTTAGCTCTAGGTTTAGTCTTAAAACTGGATGATCACAACAATGAAAATCCACACAAACATAAGACCGGGCAATGTTCTTCCAGTTTGTTCAATCATTTCAGTGTCTTGTCACACACATACTGGCATTGATACATGAAGGACAGATACTATTTGCACTATTCAGAAGCCAAAATGTAATGTCATGGCCTGGTCGCAGGGGAGGAGTGACAGGATCCCCCATGTCTCTGAAGGCCCCTTCTCCATGGAGGTCATTGCCCTGCAGAACAGCAGCAGCGGCGGCCACTGTGTGGAGCTGCAGGATGGACAGAAGACCAAGGCCAAGGGCTGAAGATACACTGGTCTGGATTCCTGTTTGCCTGGGGCTGTCGCTCAGCATCATCATCACTGGAACTCATTCTTACTGAGGTGCCTGCCACCTGTGACAGCCCTTAGTTTGGGTCTGCAAAAAATCTGTGGCAAACAAACTCTAATACAAGTTATGGCCCCAGTGTTCAGGGCTTAACACACGTTTACTCAACTGAACAAACTAATATTGAATGTAAACTGTAATCGGAATATTTTCTTCTAAAAAGGAAGAGCCAAATAAATATTTCCAAAAGGGGAATCACTGGAATCACATTTCAAGACGAAAGCCTGAAGATGAAGCCTTGGTCTGGACTCCCTCCCTGGTTTCTCGCCCATGGAATGTGCTCCAACAGTCGGTCTCTTCCCTTGTTTCTGCAGCTATGTCTTCTTCCTAATCGCGTGCTTCTTCCTCTTCTACGAGGAGCCCTGGGTTGAAAGCAGGTGTTTGGGGGACGTGAGCTGACACCACTCCTTTTCTCAGAGAGATTTGGGGGAAGAGGTGGCTGTGATGGCCACGCTCCCTGGTTAGGACTTCTGAACAAGCTAACAGTCCCAATTACGGGGCTTCCTTCAGGGCAAAAGAGAAACAGCAAATTCAGAAAACTTGCTGTGCTTTTCTACTGATTTTGTTACATAAGTTGCTTTAACAGGTGTACGGAAGCAAACTGTGAAATCAGCAAACAGACTTTTCCTCAGTCGTTTCTTTTTGGAAGGCATTAGCCTGAAGTGATCAGCATCACAGGACTCTGAAGTAAGAAGGGGGTAAGGGACACAGTGAAAGGTGCACGGAGGAGCGTAGGGCTCACACCCCTTTGTAGCTGATGGCCTCTCCATCCCTGAGGCGAACCTGTGCGGGAGCTGCCACTGCCACCGAGATACAGGCACTGAAGGGCAAGGATGAGAGTAAATAGTTGAAATTCTGTCATTACTGCCGACCTGGTTTTTCATTTTGAAGGACTGCCACATCCTTTCCTAGGCTTCTGGGCTGGGAGGTTTCAGCATATGTGCACGCACGGGTTGGGGGACATGCGGTGCCCATATTTTCCCAGGAAGTGACTAACAGACTCTCCATATCCCTTCTTACCACATCTCCCAGCCCCCAGAACACACAATACACACCCCTTTCACACACGCTCTCTCTCATGTCCACACACTCTCTCTCACATGCACATACACTCACAGACACACACTCTCACATCCAATACACTCACAGACACACACTCTCTTTAACATCCACATACACTCACAGACACATAAATCTACTCTCGCACTTTTATACACACTCACACCCACCCATCTAGTCTAATTATATATTCTCACACTTTCATTCATACTCACATTACACACACTCACTAAATATACCACAAGCATGCTTTACACTCTTACACACAAACTCACAATGTCTCACACTCATCATTCACTCACAATCACATTTTCACACTCTAATACATGGGCATTACATATACTCCCACTTGCAAACACACTTTCAAACATAGAGTGGACACCCACTCATAGGTGTGCCTACACACCTTCACTCACACACACGTGTGCACTCACACACTTCCCCTGCTCTGTGGGTCTCAACCCCACCTGTGAGACCTGCCCTGTCAGATACTGTGGAAGGGCAAGGGCGCTGAGATCCCATTGTGGACTTGCCCATTTCCATAGCATTGCATGTAGAACCCTTCATTCCTACAAGAGCAATGGGGTTAGAGAGGACGTGCATCCACTCCATGTGCACAGCTGCATCCACCAGCACTCGATGCATATTTGTTGGGAAACCTGGGAATTAAGTGGCCTGTGTACTTTGAGCTCACATCAATCTTCTACTTTAAGTGTCAAGCAATCTTGTCCTTGCAAGAAAAAGGCCACACAGGCGAACGTGGACAGCTCTTCCTCAAGGACCTCTGAAGAGCCACGTGAGTTCCATTCTTGGATAAATATTGTCATTCCAAGCGTTGGAGGGAAAAGCCAGGCAAGGATTCTAGGAGCTCAGAGGGTCCTCAGTGGGCTCCTGCCTTCAGGACCCAGTGCTGGCCCCACTAGCTGGAGGGTCCCAGGCACCTCCCCAGGGCTTCTTCCTGTTTATGTGGAGTCTGTGGTTCTCAAATCTGACCTGATAAGAGCACTTATGAATGCCCTTGGCATTCAGTCCTCTCGTTAATGATCTGATAACAGCTGAGTGTTTTGCTATTCTCTGCGAGGTAGGGTCTCTCTCTAGACCTTTGCCCATGAAACAGAATGACCGTCACCCAGACCGCACTCTGTGCAGAGAGCTGGCACCTCATACAGCACAAGTGGCAAAAAACAGATGCCATAGAACAGATGACAGTCCAGAAGTGAAGCACACATGGAAAGGCAACACATGGAAAGAGCTATGCTGATAAGGAAGCTGTGAATATGAACACTGAAGTTGCTGCCATGAGTTGGCTCAAGTTTATCTCAAGAAGCTCTTCTGTTGTGGCTCTTGGTGGGACTTATGACACATACCCTGAAAGAGCGTGTCCCTGTGTAAAACCATTCACTAAATAACGGCCATACTGAGGTCGGCGTCCTTCATTTCCACAAACAGGACAGCATTTCCAACTAAAAGAACTCATTAGACACCATTTACCAGCTGGGAAAATTTGAGAAGATTAAAATCCCAGGACCTCGTTCTTCTCATTTGTGTACTTCACACAGTTATGAGAGGATCTATTGCACCACTGCCCAGGACAGTGGCTGGGGATGCTGGGTGTCATATGGAGGACTTGGTTAATGTCTCGGGTTTGGGGCAATAATTTAGACATTTACATTTCAGAATTGAATGCTGTAAGTGTCTCAGGGTTTAATCTGACAAAGTGTGACAGGGAAGGCAGTAGGACTTTAGGGTAGCCGCTCATCTGCCGAATATGAGAGATGGCTGGTCATCTCCTCTCATTATCACATGAGATTTGTGGGTGTGGACACTTTGACCACCATGGAACCAAACAACCTCAAATGGTGACATGTCAGGTCAGATGTCATTGTTTTTCTAATAAACTTTAAACCCTAATACCTTTAATATACCCATTAACATACTCCAACGTAATTAATTGTGCATCTGAGTCTTCATTGTGGTAGGTGCTACTTGAGGTCCAGGGTGACATCATATCATCTCTGTCTTCCCAGCTCTCTGGCATTTATCAGTCTTTAAACACGTGCATGGAATGAGTGAATGATGAATGGATGGAATCAACGATATTCTGATTATGCTTTATGACCACTCGGGGTCTCATCTAAATGCCACCGAAGGTCAGAGATCTGCTAGTCCAAGCCCTGCGTGTTGTTTTGAGGGGATGAAATGAAAATGGGTGGAGTGAACAACCAAGGCTGTGATTCTATCAAGTGTCTGGACAGCAAGTCCTGAGGCCCCAGGGCTATGCTCTGTCCCCGTCCCTGCCCTGCATCCTCTGTTCTTCCTGGGGATCTTGGAAACTTACCTGCAGTGAAATATCGAGACATGGGACCTCAATTCTAAATCAGCCAGAAACAGTGATGTCTGTGCTCACAAATAGCCTCCCCTGGGAACACTCCTTGTGTTTACAGAGAGAGTTCAGAGCCAATCCTAGGTTTGTTCCCTGAGGCTGTGGTCTCTGGAGTGGTCTGTTTTGCCTGAAGGTGTTGCTTCACTACCATGCTTAAAGCCCCTGGTTGAGGAATGAGGGAAACTAGGCCCTTAAAGATGTGTCAGGACCCCAGCACATTCTTTCCAGGGAGGTGACACAAGGTGTCCCCTTCACCCAACATAAAGAGGACTTTTGTGGAAAGAGGAAGAGCCCCCTGCGTGGCCTGCCCGTGGCAGCTCTCCTGTCTGTCAGGTGGATATGGGTGACCTGCCTCAAGTCCCTATTCCTGTTGTTTAAACTACTTTTAGTTAGAGCAGGTCAACAACACCCAATATATAAACAGAAGTCCCTTCAGACTTCTAGAACTAGCAAAAACAAAAAAAAAACAAAACAAAACAAAACAAAACAAAACAAAACAACCCCTTCAGTACATTGCACATGGGCAATCTAGTGGTTTTGTTTTCTCATCTTGTATTTACAAATCCTCCGTGAGTCTCATCCCCTGAAAATGTCCATAAATTAGCACCCACTCAGATGATATGACCTTCTGTGCACATTTGTACCTTCCTCTTGTCCTGGTGTTTGTTAATGTAGGTTCCCACGTTCCTGGGTCTCTGGTGGCCCAACATGTGGCAAAGTGCAGGCCCCGCTGGCCAGCCCATGTGGGAGATGGGCCTTCCCATGGCCAAGACCCCACGCTGAGCATCTAATCCCTGCTCTTCTTGGGCCTCAAGGCCTGGTCGCCCTTCTGCAGAGTTTGAAGTGGTCCTGCTGCCCATGAGAGTCTCCTTCCATGATTCCAGCGGGACGGGCATTTTCCTTCCTGGTGAAACTCGGAGGGGTTGCTCTGTCAGTCAGCAGCTGCCACACTGCCCTGAAAAGGGGCTTCGGTTCTACAGAGATTCACTGGTGTGTCTGGCAGCAAGTTAAACAAGGAGATGATTTTGGACTATTTTTGGAATTTTTTTTTCCTATTGACAATGAGCTTATAACGGTGGGAATTTAGATTCTCAAGAACTTAATACAAGGCGGCGGGGCCTTTGAAGACTTTGGAGTGATTCCCGTGTCCGGTTAACACCAAAGGACAAGGTCAAAGGGGGAGGAACAGATTCATTCGTTGTGGATAATTTAAACCAGGCAGCACAATTTATAGTTCCTAAAAGGGACACCTTCCTTATCCCTGTCAGGGCAAGATGACATTTCTGGTTTCCAAATAAGTCAGTCACTAGCTTCCCTGATTGCTGAGACTTTCCAGGGGTTCTTTGACTCTGGGCTCTGGTCTGGTCTCTCATTTCTAATGACAACACAATGTTTCCATCTAGTGTCAACTTTACTCGGCAGAGCTAGAAATATTTTAGTGATTTTGTACTTTTCGAGGTAGAAATTTATAGTCTTCCTTTTCTTTGAAAGAAATAGCAATGCTCCATGCCCACCTCCCTCTCTTCTCTAGTATAAGATTATCAAGTACTACAAAAATAGATGAATTTTCTTTTTAAATTAAACCCTCTGTGGCTCCCACATAGCTTACTTTGATATCACTGCCCCAATCTACTGTGTAACAAACCTCTGTCTTATGCAAAGGGTTTAGAACCCCAGTTCCTGTACACCCTTAATTGTGACCTCTTTCTTTTCTTTTTTGGTTCACACTATCCTTTAGTATGTGAATACTAACCTCCTCAGAGCTTTCTTCCAGAGGGCCCCAATAAAACACACACCCCCTCCCACGGTAAGGGGCCAGCCTGTGTCCCCAACAGAAAGCAGTGGGAGTGATACCATGTGACCTCTGAGACCTAAGTCCCAACCCAGCCCCATGCCCAGGTTTCTTGTAACCCCAGAATGTAAGTGCCACCCTGAGGAGAAGGAGAAGGGCAGATGCTGAGGGAGGGAGTTGTACAGGGAACACCTTGTTTTATGTGAAGATCACACAGGGCATTTTCTGACTTGAGGAGGGAGCTGGGCTTGGAACAATTTAATTACAGAAACGCAGTGTTGAACATTTCCCTTTTTGTATACTTTTGCATGTGTGGCCACTGCAAGTAAACAGATACCATTGATTTCATATAATTTTGGATTTCTCCAATGATCTTTGATTCTGTAGAAATCCAACATATAGTTAGAGCTTATTATCAGCTTTCCTGACAAAGTGAAATACTATTTCTTTTCCTTGTCAGTTTATAGAAGCAACTCCCTCATGGGAGGGACAGCTCATCTCTTCATGCTCCCAGATTATTTTTGGGTGGCCTGCCTCTAGAGTGCTCAGGGAGGCCTTGGCTCTTAGATATTACTTATTATGTCATTGTTTGTTCTGGGAACTTATTTTCTAGTGAGAGCTCAGAATCTGGGGCTGAGATTTCTGCTACAAACATTTAGAGTTTGGCATATTCCTCCAACTTAAATAAATATTTATCTTTGTTTTCCATTTCATTGGCTCTCACCCAAGGTAATCCAAGCAGATGCAGTCCTTCCTGCTATATGGGAGTTCCCTGGACCAGGCTGGAGTCCACCTCTGCTCCCACAGGGATGGACATCCACCCTTCTAGGAAAATATTCTGAATATTCCCTCTAAAAAGTGAGAGGGATGAGAAACACTGATGACTAAACTCTACCTTGGCCCAGCTTATTCTTTTTATAATGTACAGTTGTAAGCTCAGGGCAAAGAAGTGAAGAAAACTGATTTGTGTATTATGCCTTTAAGCAGCCCTTAATATGGATAAATTTTTCAGTCCATTAAAAATTTATTTTGAAACCTGAGCAGGCCAAACAACAATACTTGTACAATTTCTAGATAATTGGTCTACCATCTACTATAAACTGGAGGGTAATATCCTTTAGGTAATAATATAATGAAAATAATAACCTGTTCACTACTGTGGAATACCAAAGCCCATTACCTTTCTCAGAGTGTACTATCAAGTTACTGCTATCTCAGGTACCTCTCTGACCTCTTTTCTCCATCTCTGTTGCTATGGTTCCTGGCCCCCATCATATCTCAAGGACAAAACTGATCATTTCTCAACTCAAATCTGACCATGAAACATTTACTTAAAAATTTTCAGCTGGTTCCTTAGACCTACCCGAAATATGCCAGTTCCCTAATATGGGTCTAGGACCCATTGCTGCAGGACTCGCTCTGACCTTCTTCCAGGCTCTCAGTCCCCTTCCCAACCTTCACACACCCCATGCCCCATGCACAGGAGAGGTCTCTCTCTCTCAGTCACTGTGCACTTTCTGAACTCTGAGCCTTCTCTCTAAGATTGTTCCTGATGAATACCCTTTTCCTTCTTTTCTGCTGGTCCAATGTCTTATTATTTTAAATTAAGTTCAAACACTGTCTTCTTACAAAGCTTTAAAGTCCCACTTTATGGGTGGGGTTCATCTCTTCCCAGGCTGTTCCTACAGCATTTAGAACAATAAGCTAGCCTAGCCTACATGCAGGAGGCCATCTAGTTGTTGGGTGGAGTTACTCTTCAAGGCCCAAGCTGGTCATAACCTACCCAGGGAGCCCTTCTATTCCTCAGATGTAGACTTCCTTCCCATTCTACAGTGTCCTCTGAAAACCTCTATTTGTCCATGTTTAATGACCTCCTATGATTAAATCAGTCTACCTGAAAGAACCAGAAGATTCTTGCAGGTGTGAGACATACCCCTTTCTATAGTATCAACTGCCACGAATGGGTGGTCAAGAAATGTTTGCCGAACTATTTTTTATTTAATAACTTTGATTCAGTTATTAATCTGTACATATTTGCTTATAAGCCAATTCTTTTGTGTTATTGTAGAGTGACAGCTAAGCAGGTTGCAGTCATGTGAGGGTTGACTGAGCTGGAGAACTTGCTTTCTTGGAATCTCACATGGCTGGTGAGTTGATGTTGACAGGAAGCTTCAGTTCCTCTCTACTTGGGAGTTACCACAGGGCTGCTTAATTCCATGTGTAAGGGGACTACATAACATCTAAGTCCCAGGAAGTGATGATCATTAGAGGCCACTTTGGATTTGGATACCATATTCTACCCTTTGCATCCCAAAGATTCATGTTTCTCCATGTGCAAAACATACTCACCCCTTCCACAGCCCCCTGGGGCTCAACCATTATAGCACTAGCTGAAAAGTTGAGATTTTATCATTATATCTAGTTCAGGTGTTGATGAGACTCTTCAGATATGGTACCTGGAGTACACTCCTGGACTACAGAACCTCTTCATCTACAGACCCGTGAGTTAGAGAGGAGTTACTTTGTCTTCCCCACCACTATCATGCAGCCAATATGCAAAGGCACATTATAAAAAAAAAATAATCTGGGCCAAGGTGGATTTTAATCATCAGTGTTTCTCATCCCTCTCACTTTTCAGAGGGAATATTCAGAATGTTTTCCTTGAAGGGTGTGTGTCCCTCCCTGAATTCCACTGTGAGAGCAGTATTAGATGGCTGCTATAGACTCTATTTTTCAGAAAGGGGTAAAATGGGAAATACACACACAACTCACTGGTTCAAAATAATTCAGAAATCCAACAGGATCCATCCTTGGGGAACACAACCAGAATTTATATACTGAGAACTAGTTCCAGAATCCATGCTTTTCATTACTATCTCATGCCACCTCTTAAGACTTTATATGGCTTTATAAATTTTTACAAAGACCTGAATCTTCAAAATCCTGTCATTATTTGTTACTAGTTTTTTTTCTTTCACTGCTATTGGCATATTTCATGGAAGATTCATTTTCAAATGTTGGCTTCAGATTTACCTCCATTGCATATTAATTGGCTAGCAGGACTGCTTTAGACAATATCTGACAGAAACCTGCAATGAGCCAAGAGAACTGACTATGAACTAAAAAAGTATTTTGAGAACATTAATATGCCTTCCTGATCAACAACAGACAATGGCTATTGATCTGGAAGAGGGTGAGATGCCAAGTTAGAGATACTATGCCATGCCCCTTGTGTTATGGCCTTCAAATTCTTTCTTCTTGTGTGTCCTCTCTTCAGTATTTCTTATGCACCTTGGTGAAGAGAATATCCAGATTTGTCACCGAAGTTCAGAAGGAAGCGGGTCTAGAGTTATTCTGTATGGATGAATTAGATGGACCTATAAACAACTAGTTAGAAGTAAATAGGATGGATTTTATGCAATGACTTTATAATACAGTTCTCTAAGGATAGAACAAATTATCTAATAAGGTAGTGAATATCTATTCACAGAGGATTTAAGCATAGCTGATAACAATGTGTTATTAAGTGACAGATTAATTAATTAAACAAGTATTAGCTAATTGCTTTCTGCATGCCAGACACTGTGTTTTGCACTGGGAATCCAGCAGCAAACAAAACAGACTGAAATTCATCAGGGGGATTAAATTATAGTGGAGAAAAACAAATTCTATGTTGCAGAGACTAATAAATAATATATTATATTTGATTATATTTAATATTAAATATCCTATATAATAAAAGGGTAATATGCAAATTGACCCTAACAGCAGAATGGCCAGGACCGACTAGTTGCTATGACACGTACTGACCACCAGGGGGCAGACACTCAACGCAGGAGCTGCCACCTGGTGGTCAGTGTGCTCCCACAGGGGGAGCTCCAGTCAGCCACAAGCTAGGCTGACAGCTGTGAGCATAGCGGTGATGGCGGTGGTGGCGGGAGCCTCTCCCACCTCCTCTGCAGTGCTAAGGATGTCTGACTGCAGCTTAGGCCTGCTCCCCATCAGTTGGACATCCCCCGAGGGCTCCCAGGCTGCCATAGGGATGTCCACCTGCCAGCTTAGGCCTGCTCCTCTAGGGAGCAGGCCTAAGCTGGCAGGTGGACATCCTCTGAGGGGTCCCGAACTACATGAGGGCGCAGGCCAGGCTGAGGGACTGCCCCCCCCCCCCCGCCCCGCACCCGAGTGCATGAATTTTTGTGCACTGGGCCTCTAGTTAATAGTATAATATCACTAATATTAATACCAGTGAGAAGTGTAATGGAAAGAAATAAAGTAGTATTAGAGTGACAGGGAGAAGGGGAAATGCAGGAGTTGCTGTTTTAGAGGGTGTGGAGAAAACTCACTCAAAGAGTGACGATTGAGCACCTGAAGAAAATGAGGTATCAAATCATAGAGATAGCTATGCATTTATGTCCTGGAAGTGGATATAGAAAGTGCAAAGGCCCTGAGGATGCAGCATGCTTGTCATTTTCAATGACAGCAAGAAGGTCAGGGTACCTGGGGCAGAGCAAACCTAGGGGAGGGAAGGAGAAGTAGATAAGATCAAAGAGGTAGCAGGTAGCCCTATTGTGCAGGGTCATGGAAGTCACTGTGATGACTCTGGTTTTTATTTTGAATGATGTGGAGCCTTAGAGGGTATTGGGGAAAGTATGTAAATTTAATGATTAGTTTGATCTAGTGGACACACACACAGCATGTGCCACAGCAAAATACTAATATCAGTCATGCATGATGCACCCCTTAGATTCAATAAAAATAGACAAATACCACATAGAAAACTGTACATAAACAAAGAAGTTGAAATGCTTACACATTTTTTAAACAATACCTCATCTCATAGTAATCAAGGAAGCAAACCATAAAATCAATTACATATATGTGATTTATATACCATGTTATATTTGCCTATCACATTGATAAAAATATATTGATGATGTGGAAACAAAGCAATGCAGAAGTGGGCCCTTTCACTTTTGAACACACAGCTCTACATAGACCATTTAATGAAGACAATTGGTAGTGCCAGTCAACTATTAAGTGCACATATCCTGTGACCAGCACTTCCACCTTCCACACCCATCACACAGTGAGGAAACTGTGTGCATTAAGGCTTATGTACAAAAAGTCCTCTGAAATCTTGTTTGTACTTATGACAAATTGGAAACAACCTGAATTATCTATCAATTGGAGAATGGCTAACCTTTTGAGTACATTCGTGTTATGTTGTGCTTTGCAGACATTAAAGGGAATGCAGTACAGATGAATGCATGGCTATGAAAAGTCTGCAAAGTCATTTTAAGTTAAGTGTACGTAAAGGAGTTTATAAGAAGGGGCATATAAGAAATGTATCTCCTTCTATATACATAGCATTTATTAGTACGGGAATATACATACTAACTCTTAGGAGTGGCTCCTTTGAGGAGGAGAAGACAGGGAGAGTGAAGGAGGAATTCTGTTTCCACTTTAGTCCTAGTTGGTTCTGTTGTTTTACAAATAGCATGACTTCATATATTACTTGTGTACGTAAACATAAGTATATCACAGAGCTCCTAAAACACTTCTTGAGCAGGTTAAAATTGTTTTACACCAGTATTTGATTCTGAAATCTTCAATAAAATACATTTTCAATATTAATTTGTGACGACTTTAACAATTTCAGGAATTCTTAAATCTATTTCACCAATGATCTAACTATTCCAAAGACATTTTTATTCTTTTGGATAGTGGGTTATTATTTACTTTGAATTTTTGAGGATTTATTTTCAATTTTATTAGATAAAGGCACTCCACTTTTTTTTTTTTATCTTGTGTTTGGCAGCACATTTATGGAGTGAGTTGTCATGGTAACGAGATAAAGACTCCAACAGGGGAAGAGTGGAGGCAGCGTTGATCCTGTTTTGTTCTCAATATACTGAGAGCTGAACTTCCCTCGGATAATAAAGCAGATCCTCATCAGGTGACTGGCCCTGGGTCCATTTAGCACATTTACACAAACAGCATAAAGAATGATTGGTAACATCCTTCCCTGTATTGTAAGACACTCTCCAGAATTGTGCTTCCACACCTCAAGGCAAGATGTAGTCCCTTTAGAAGCTCTTATAGATCATATCCCACTTTGGTTTCCTGACATCACCAACCCAGGCACCTCAGGTGGTTTTGTTAGTATAGGCAGCTAATTAGTATTAACAAAAACAAGGAGAAAGTTGGCTAAACTTAATTATGTCTGGAAATGACAGCTTCTCAGACAGCCCACAGGCATCCTCCACCAAAGGGGCTTAATTCTCAAGAAGGCAGGAATCTCCCCATGGAACAAACCGGCCTGTAGGCCTGGATTGGGGATGGGGGATGGTGGTGGTGGTGGTGGTGGTGGCACCAGCAAAGGGTAAATTCCTTTGCTGGGCCCATGCACAGAAGCCAGATAACAAAGCAACTTTGAGGCATGTGAAGTAGGAGCCAAAATGGCACCATGAAGGGGAAAATCTAGCCTGGGAAAATCTGGAAAAAAGACCAGACCGTTCCCTTTCTCCACTCCTATCGGCAGCCCCTCAGCTCTTTTCTTGCCATATTGCAAGTCTTTCTAGCTGGTCTCCATCCGGCCCCACATGCTGCTATTCACCTGTCTGACAGGTAACTTGATCCCAGGTCTCCCTGGCCTTAGTCCCATCCACACCAGTGGACTCGTGTTTCACATTGACATGTGCACCTGCATTTCTCATATATGTGTGTGTAGGTGTGAGGGATTCCCATTTCTGTGGCAGGCATAGAAAAGGAAAAATGTATGCAGGAGATCTGTGTTTCTCAGCAATACATTTTCAAAGGCTAATATGACATATTATAAAATACCCCTGAGTCTACACGCACTAATTAAAGCATCTTAATGAATAAGCTGAGAAATGATAAGTAGTAAGAACAATTCATTGACACTCTGCCCATCTTCTTGGCCCTCTGATATGTCATGGGTCATGGAAACACTGAGTGGACAGTCTGATTGTTTTAGGGGACAACCCTGGTGTGGCTTTGTTTTTCTTAGTTGCTGCCACTAATTGTGCTACATCAAACCTTCCTTCACTGCTTTGTAGCAGTCCCTTTAATGTCCTCTTGACTACATCTGCTAGGTTTTAAAAATTCATCCAGTTTAGAACTCCAATCTTAATGTCCAATGTTTCTCTCTCCACCATGGATGGCCAGGCGGGTGGTTCCAGGGAGCTGGAGTGGGAGAGTCTACTCAGCTCATTCACTCCTTCTCCCTCCCACTTCAGCTGTAGTGACTGGATGAAGGGGGCATGGCCCAGTTCTGGGGTTCTGGGACATCTCCTTGCCTTAATCTCCTGGTTGGGGGTAGAGGGGAACAAATGGTAGGAAATACCTAGTACATGCTTCTTTATTGCCATGGAGCAAGCCTGCCTCTGCTGGTCTCGCGCTCTGCTGCCTCCCTGGAGAACCCCTACAGGTTCTGCATGCTGGGGCCACACATTCAGTCTCCCTTGCACAGGTGACTTATGTTGGAGTACAGAAAGTAGATGACGAAAATGAGAGTAAGTGGAGATCTCAGAATGACTGCTGGGCACAAGCAGAGAGTTCAGCTTGTCCAGACTTTACAAAGTGTGAAAATATGTGGTCAACGTCCATGCAGGTTTTTGTATCCACGGCTTCCTTTCTCTCCAGAGTGATGGGAACATAATGTAAAAATAGCAGATTTGCCGTATTGTCCAGCTGCTATAATTAAAAACAAACAAACACTAGAGAATGGCATTTGCATAAGAGAAGACTTACACCAGGGCTACATATGTGCAGAGAATCCACAAAGACAGCAATCTTCATTTACTGCCATTTTATTTTGCTTACCTGCCACCATGACAAATTAATGGGTATTCAGTACACATCCTTCTAGGTTATCCATTAAAACATGTGAATGGTATTCCTTTTTCCAATGCAATACAAAAACATCACTTTGATTTATGCATAAATAACTAACAGGAGCTAAGGGATTATTTTTCCTCTAAGCTTTTCAAATAAAAGTTATCTTTGGCTTGAAAACCACTAGAGAAATTTTAGACTGTAGTTTTTTCAAGAAGTTAGAATTGGGTAAGAACAAGAGTTTAGCATGAAAGTAATTTCTCCACTGTAGCTAATGGTATTCCACAAATCTTTCATGCAATTCAGAAATAAAATACAGACAGAAAATTAGGCTAGAGAACAGCTCAGAGGAGAAAATGGGCCATTTTCAGTGCAAGATAGCTTTTTCATTCTAACCCAATATTTCAGATTTATTTACTGATATATCTAAACTCACATAAACCTCTTTCTTTCTAAAATTGAAATATACTTACAAAATATGTGTTCATAGTAAAAAATTCTAAATAACCCAGGAAACGTTGCGGTCTCTAGGAAGCAACATTCACAGATACTCACCACCCCCAGGCATTAAAAGCATGCTTTTTCAGTTAACACTATTACATAGGGATATCCTAGCTGCCTAGTCCTGGGTTTCATTGTCTAGGTGCAAAGATTTTTTTCTTTTTTTTAAATAAATATATTGATTTATTGATTGATTTTTTATTGATTTTAGAGAGGAAGGGAGAGGGAGAGAGAGAGAGATAGAAACATCAATGATGAGAGAGCATCATTGATTGGCTGCCTTTTGCACAATCCCTACTGACTGGGAATTGAACCATGACCTCCTGATTCATAGGTCAATGCTCAACCAGGCCAAAACTTTACTCTTAATCAGTCTCTTATATAAGACCATTTAAAATGTTTTCAATATTTGCTGTGATGTATTACAATTAAATAATTACATTTCTTTGGGCACATTTCTATTCAGGTAAGTTTGGATTAATATTTATCTCTACCTGCTGCCCTGAGAAAACTTTTTCCAATTGTGGTTGCCAATGTAAAGAATCATATCATACTTCAAGCATGTTTCTTAGACTAAATATATTTAATAGTATGTAGACCATACAAATTTAAGAATGTTTTAGACTACACATTTAAGGGTCCTTGATTGTTTAAAATACTTCTCAGGCACCATATGTAAATTGCAATTTTTTTTTTTTTTGCTACTTAATGAGTACTCTCAGAACCTCACATTTGAATCCAAAGAAAAGAAAATAAGTATATAATTCACACTACTTGGGATGATACTCTGCTTTATAAGTGTATTTGTGTTTATGGAATATAAAAGGAAGGATTTAGCATGTTCTTTCATTTGTCTTTTCTTCACCTATGTGCTGCTACTATTTAAATCCACACCATACTTCAAAGCTGAGTCCATCTCTGGCCCTGCCAGCAGCACAACCCTCAAAACCCCATGGAATTCAGACAAAGGTATTTATGTTTAGAGGAAATATACAAGATATGTGGAGATGCATTCCCCTGGGGCCTGGCAGATATTAGCTATGAACACAGATGTTTAGAGCTTTGGTCTTGCTGAACCAGCAATAAATATGGGTCTTTGCGTGAAATTGATGTCCAAGTGTTCTTTAATAGCCTTTTGGCTTTATAATATAGTGGACCCCCTAAAATAGGGACAGCGAACTTTTCCTGTGAGGGGCCAGGTAACAAATATAGATTTTGTGGGCCAAGAGGCAAAACTGGGGATATTAGGCAGGCACTTAATTGAGTTTAAATATAACTCTATTGATGAGCTTTGAAGTCCATAAATATTTCATGCATCTTAAAATATTTTTGCCTTTAGATTTTTAAATACCATTAAAATGTTTAAAAATATTTTAGATCACTGATTATACAAAATCAAACCATGGGCCAAATTGCGCTCATGGCCACAGTTTGCTCTACCCTGTTCTAAACATAGAGCCCAAGGCAAGTGTTCCTCTTATAATACTACTAGAGGCCCGGTGCATAAAATTTGTGTATGGGGGGAGGGGTTCCTCAGTCTGTCCTACACCCTCTCCAATCCTCACAATCTGGGACCACTGGCTACTAACCGCTTACCTGCCTGTCTGCCTGATTGCCCCTAACCACTCCGCCTGCCTGCCTGATGCCCCTAACTGCTTCCCTACCTGCCTAATGATCACCCCTAACCACCTCTGCCTGCCTGCCTGATGTCCTCAACTACTCCCCTGCCGTCCTGATCCCCCTAACTGCCTAACTGCTCTCCCTTGCCAGCCTGATCACCCTAACTGCTCTCCCCTGCCGGCCTGATCACCCCTAATTGCCTCTGCTTCAGCCCCACCACTGTGGCTTTGTCCGGAAGGACGTCCAGAAGATGTCTGGTCTAATTAGCACATTACCCTCTTATTAGTATAGATAGTCCCGGATCTTTAAAAACATCCAGTGTGGGAATTGCTCCACTCACAATAAATAATGAAGAAATTGTTTCCAACAACTACTGTGACAGTGGCTTTATTTTAACAACTCTTTTTTTATATTTTATATTTACTATGTGACAACATAGTAGAAAACCATTTTTAAAATTAACAAACTTTATTTTTTAGAGAAGTCTTAAGTGTATTGATACTGGATTAATGATACTGGATTCTTGATATGGAAGATATAGGAACCATTTCTGTAAGAAAAAATAAGTAAACATTTTTAAGTAGATAATTCACAAAAGGGAATTTCTGTAGAAATTGCTAATAGGTATATGTAGAGATTCCCAACCACACCAGCAACCAGTGAAATATAAACTAAAACAACCGTGAGAAACCACTTTATACTTAAAGATTTGCAAAAATTACTAACATTTGCTAAGTGGTGATGAGAGTGTGGGACCTCGAACCTTAAACATAGTTGCTAGAATTCTAATGTCACTGTTTCAGACATTATGAAAATGAAATTGACAGTATGTAGTAAAATTACATATGTGTATACACGAAGGCCATTATTTTGACAATATTCATGGCCATGAGGAAGTATTAGAATAAGCTCTGAAGCACTACTAATGCCTGTAGGAACAAGCCAGTGGTCGGCAAACCGCGGCTCACGAGCCACAATGGGCTCGAGAGCCGCGGTTTGCCGCTCTGTTGACTAATGAGTTTGCCGACCACTGACCTAGACTCTCGATTCCAATAATTACAGGCTGTTGTTGTTCCTTGTGATTAAGCCCCGATCCCAGTGATTGGCAAACTCATTAGTCAACAGAGCGGCAAACCACGGCTTGCGAGCTGCATGTGGCTCGAGAGCCACAGTTTGCCGACCACTGGACTAACCTATGTGTCTATCTTTAGAATAATAAAGGAGAAACTCTGACATATGCATCAGATGAACCAGTATGCCATAATTAGAAGAAAATGTAATAGGTTTACTATGGAACCATATAAAAGATATAAAAACATATATAAAATGTAGTGATAAATAGATAGGGAATATGAAAGTTAAATCATTTATCTAATTAAAAATAAATACATAAAATACTATTCACTGTACAGAACACAAGCCAGGATATGAAAGTTAATTAATTTATTTGTTTATTTTCATGATAAAAAGCAGGTTTAAGCAGAACTCTTTTTAAAAAATCAAATTTATTGGGGTGAGATTTTTTAATAAAATTATATAGGTTCCAGGTTTACAATTCTACCATAGATCATTTGCATGTTATATTGTGTGTATACCACCTCAAGTCAAATCTCCTTCCATCACCTTTTATCCCCCCTATACCCTTTTCTACCTCCCCTACTCCCACTCCCTCTTGCAATCACCATACTGTTGTCTGTGTCCATGAGTCTTTCTTTCCTTTTTCTTTAAGCTGAACTCTTGAAGTTTTTCTTTTTAAACGTTGTTATTGTTCACAACTTTTAATCATTAGTAGTTTCAGTTTACAGATTGATTATTTGGATGTTTTTAATGTTTTTCATCACATGTGAATTATTTTTCAAGCTGGTGCAAAACTTCTGGTTGCTTAAACCCTCTGCAAATTAGCCTGAAGATCATGAACTTAAGTACCAGTCACAACAATGCCTAATTAACTCCCCTTTAATGTTGTCAACAGAAGTTGTGAAGTTAAGGGTCTTAGGAGACCCAGCAAGCAGTTCTGTTTCATGGCATTTTCACTGTCTTTTCCTCTCTTTCTCTGAGTTGTCAGGCTGACAGTAGCTCAGGCAGCACCTGCTGGGGAAGGAAACACCCAGGACCTCATGTGGCTGGTGGAGATATGGGCCCACTGCACTCCCGCTGCGGATGCTCTGAGGGCCTGCTGGGCCCGCAACTCCTGAGCAGATGTTCAGTGTCAGAGAAAGATCGGAGTGACAATCAGTGATAAATTAGGGGGTGACTCCTGCTTCATAGCCCCCCGAGTTTACTGTTCTGTAGCATCCACTGCAGCATGAGGTGTTTCCAAATTAAGCAAAAGGCAAATGCCCTCACACAAACAAATGTGACACACCTTCAGGAGGGGCGGCTGTCCTCCAGTTTCTGAGCGAGGACCACAGACAAGCAAACATAACCTTATGGAGGGAGGGCAATGTCTTTCAGCCACTGTTGCCGCTTCCTTTCCCTCTGCCTAAACCTTGACACTGACAAATGGAACAGGTTGGGGTGACATTATTATTTTTTCATTCTCAGGAGGACAAAATCCTTTTTGTTTTTACCAAACCAGACTGTTATAACAGAAAGAAAAGTTAGCCATGGGGAATGGGGAAGCGTTTACTTGTGTTTAATATTTCCGAAGCACTAGCAACATTGACAATAATTTTAAAGGAAAGTACAGTATGATTGTGGGAAAGGAATCTATCAAAAACACAGGAAAAGGACTTCTGGAACCTCCCTTAAGCAATAGCATGAGATGATTTAATAGCAACACAGACCAAACTCCCAAAGTCAGTAATTTCATTTCCCATCATTCCCCAGAATGGCCACCTGGAGGATTCACAGAAAAATTAAAAGCCCACATTGACTCACTAACAAACTTTATTTTTGCCTACAGACCAGAAAACCATGAAATTCCGCACTCTTTACAACAATCCCTTCCAGTAAAGATTTACTCAAATCTCTCCAAGACAGCTTAACATGATGGCTATAGAGGGAGAGTGACTTCTGATTCAATTTAATGTGCAGAAGCTAAACTCTGGCTGAACCCCATAACATCTTAATGTGTCACCTTCTGCTGTCTCCAATCCACATACTGTCCCTCCAGGAAAAACAAATGGCAGCCGCTGTCTTGCTGATGAGATCAGGAACTTGTGAACTTGGGGGCGTGAGAATGAAACTCTTCATTGCCTTCCTCCTCCAACTCCTTTCAGTCCATGACATGAACTCATGTTATGTCTCCTTTTAGGAGAATTACAGGGAGATTAGTAGTTGAACTCAGTTTGCTAATATTTTGTTGAGGCTTTTTGCAACTATGTCCATTAGGAATATCGGCCTGTAATTTATTTATTTATTTATTTATTTATTTTTTACCTCACCCAAGGATATTTTTCCATTGACTTTCAGAGAGAATGGAAGGGAGGGAGGGGAAGAGAGAAAGAGAAACATCAATGGGAGAAAGACACATCAATTGGTTGCCTCCAGCACTCGCGCTGACCCTGTTGGGGGACTAAGCCTGCAACCGAGGTACATGCCCTTGACCAGGAATCGAACCCGGCACCCTTTGGTCCCTGGGCCAATGCTCTAACCATTGAGTGACCTGGCTAGGGCTTCTGAGGTATCCTTGTCTGGATTTGGTCAGGGTATTGCTGGCCTCATAAAAGGTGTTTGAAAGAGTTCCCCCTCTTTTACTTTTTAAAAGAGTTTGATAAGGGTAGGTATTAATTCTTCTTTGAATGTTTGGTAGAATTCATCAGTGAAGCTGTCTGGTTCGAGACTTTTGTTCGTTGGGAGGTTTTCGATTACTGACTCAATCTCCTTGCTAGTAATTGGTCTATTTAGATTTCCTATGTCATTATGATTCAGTCTTGGTAGGTTGTATGTCTCTAGGAATTTATCCATTTCTTCTAAGCTGTCCAATTTGTTGGCATATCATTGTTCATAGCAGTCTTTTATGATCCTTTGTGTACCCATGGTTTCAGTTGTAACATTTCCTCTTTCATTTCTGATTTTTATTAGTCCTTTCTCTTTTTCTTGGTGGGTCTAGTTAAGAGTTTATCAATTTTACCTTTTCAAAGAACCAGCTCTTAGTTTTATTGATTTTTCAATTGTCTTTTTAGTCTCTAGTTCATTTATTTCTTCTCTAATCTTTGTTATTTTCTTTCTTCTATTAATTTTGGGCCTTGTTCTTATACTTCCTTAAAGTGTAAGGTTAGGTTGTTTATTTAAGTTTTTCTTGTTTCTTGAGGTAGGCATTTATGCCTATGAACTTCCCTCTTGCAACTGCTTTTGCTGCATCCATAAATTATGATATGTTACATTTCCATTTTTATTTATCTCAAAGCATATTTTAATTCCCCTGCTCCCCCTTTTTTTACAATGCAAAGACGATTCTCATTTATTGAATTAGATCCCAAGAATATATTGATCAAATTATTCCTTGAAACAACAACTATCTGGGCTCCTTGGTATACAGGGAACCAAAACAAACTATGCAAATTCCAAACTCTCTCCATGCTGCCCATTATCCAGTACTAAACCAAAAGGAGAACCAGTAGTACTTTTGCCAATCATCTTCACTCAGACACTTGGCAGCATATTATGACAGAACATTCGAAGTCCTTCTTTCTGCATTTATGTAATGAAATGCTCCCCTGTCACTTGAATTGCCCTTAACCAGCTCTAATTCCAAAAGGACGCCTTGTTCAGGTTACAGTTTAAAGCTCACAACATGATTTCCCTTTTGATTTTGTCTTTGACCCATGGGTTATTTGTGATTTTTTCCATTTTCGCTGTGTAATTAATTTATAGTTTCATAACATAATTGCTGAAAAAGATGCTTGATAAGATTTAAGTCCTCTTAAATTTATTAAGACTTACTTTGTACCCTAACATCTGATCTATCTTGAAAAATGTCCTATATGTACTTGAAAAGAATGTGTTTTCTGATGCTTTTTAAAAAAATACATTTTATTGATTTTTTACAGAGAGGAAGAGAGAGGGATAGAGAGTTAGAAACATCGATGAGAGAGAAACATCGATCAGCTGCCTCTTGCACACCCCCTACTGGGGATGTGCCCGCAACCAAGGTACATGCCCTTGACCAGAATCAAACCTGGGACCCTTCAGTCCGCAGGATGACGCTCTATCCACTGAGCCAAACCAGTTTCGGCTTCTGTTGCTTTTGGATGGAATGTTTTGTAAATATCTGTTAAGTCTATCTGATCTGACATGTAATTTAAGCCAATGTTTCATTATTGATTTTCTGTCTGAATTATCTATTGATATAAGTGGATTATTGAAGTCCCCTACTATTATTGTTTTGCCGTCTATTTCTCCCTAAATAATATTTTCTCCCCATATAATATTTGCTTTCTATATTTATGAGCTCCTATGTTATGAGTGCATAAATACTTACAGATGTTATATCCTCTATTTGAGTTGAATCCTTTATTATTACATAACACCCTTCTTTGTCTTTTATTACTGTTTTTGTTTTAAAGTCTGTTTTGTCTGATATACATACAGCTACTTGAGCTTTCCTTTGATTTTCATTTGTATGGGATATCTTTTTCCACCCCTTCACTTTCAGTCTGCATGTGTTCTTACAGGTAAAGATGGGACTTGTTTTTGCATCCATTCAAGTCATTCTATGTCTTTTGACTGGGAATGCAGTCCATTTACATTCAAAGTAATTATTGATAGGTATGTGCTTAGTGCCATTTTGTTCATTGTTTTCTGGCTGTTTTGTAGTTCCCCTATTCATTTCTTCTCTTGCTCTCTTCCTTTGTGGCTTGACAACTTTCTTTAGTGGTATATTTAGATTCTTCTCTATCTTTTGTGTACTTACTATAGGTGTGTATTTACTTTGTGGTTAGCATGAGGTTTACTTATCACAAATTATATGTATAATAGTCTATTTTAAGTTGACAACTTAAATTTGATCCCGTTCTAAAGTTCAACATGTAACATACATTTTCCATCTCCAACAGAATAATCTATGTGTAAGAGACATTCTTTAGTGAAAAAGTCAAAATTTTTATTGATTAATGGCTACAAAGATCTTATATAATACTCTTTACAATCTCATTTATGTTTTCTTTCATGTTACATAAAGTAGTCTTCTAAGAGCTTTGCTATCTAGGAATTAAGAGGCAGGCCTTAGATATTATTGCTCATTTCCACAATCATTTATTTGTCCATAGTTTACCAAGGAAAAGCAGAGATACCTCAGATATTTATGACATTTTACCTATTATATTCATGAAGGCTTAGCGTCTAATTAAGATATATGGGCTACTTATAGAATGCTTTATTAGGTAGATTTTAGACTACAAACTAACATACAGCATTAAATTCTACCCAAGTACATTTTTGTTTACTTAGGAAGTCATGCTCATTTCAAAGTGTAATCTTTTACTTGAATATAAATAGCTTTAGTTACAGTAATGCTATTGTGTTCATTTTCTAGGGCTGCTGTAGCAAAGTTCCAGCAACTGAATAGCTTAAAGCTTATTGTTTCATAGTTCTGGAGGCTACAATGTGTGGTGAAGATACTGGCGGGGCTGGTTTCTTCTGTGATCTGTCAGGGAAAAGCTGTTCCAGGCATCTTTCCCAGCATCTGTGGTTTGCTGGCAATCTTTGGCATTCCTTGGCTTGTAGAAGCATCACCCATCTCTGCCTTCATGATCCCATGGGGCTCTCCCTGCGTGTGTCTGTTTCCACATTTCCCCTTTTCATAAGAACAACAGTCATATTGGATTAAGGGCCCATCAGTATGACCTCCTTATACTAATTATATCTGCAAAGAACTTATTTCCAAATGTCCTGGGGAAAAGGGCTTCAACATGAACTGTGGAGGGATATAATTTAACCCAAAACAGCTCATAATAATAAGCATATCCTGAGAAATTGCCTCTGTGACAGTGGGTAGCAATTGATAGTAACTGAGGTATCTACTCTCCCTGGCAGCGTCCCTGGCCCGGGAGTAGGGGTGTGTGTGGCCAACATGCCAGGCAGCTCAAGCATGACATCACCACCACAGGGTCTCTAAGTTCAGGGAAAACATCTCCCTGTCACCTCATGTGCCTGCTTTGAATAATTCAATTTATTTATTTTTTTGTCATTCCTTTATAGAAACACAAAGTGCCAAGTACTATAGTGCTTCCCAATTTCCACAACTTCCTATGAGGGCAGATTGTGCCCGTCATGACTGTTCAGGAATTCTGTATGCAGCATTTCCATTTGGCATTTCCAATTGCATTTCACAATTACACGCTTGAAAAACCCATGCATGTAAGGTTGCCTTGTGGAAATTAAATTATAACGCCACCTTAAATCTCTACATGAAAACGTGCTGTTCTTATCATCATCTGGTTTTATGAACTTTATGTATTCTGTCTAAAGCTCTATGGTAGTGCTGCCTACATCACGAGCCCTTTGCCAGCTTATTTTAGAATGGAAAAATTGCATGAAATGATAGGATCTATAAAATATCTTTTCACAAGTATAACTACTCCTCACACCAGTGCTGCAATTCTGGTTGAAGATACCCACAACTCAGACACTGAAGATGGTCACAAGAATACAAACAATTCCGGCAATTACTAGAGTTGAGTTTACTTAGGCAATAGCTCAGTATAAACAGAGATATGTAATAAAATTAAATAACCTTTCACCATAACCACACTCAGGAAAAATAGAGTGTGATCTTTGTAACATTTTTTATTGCTATAAAAATCCATGTGACTTTGAAACTTAATAAATTAGAATGCATTTTGTAGGTGGTTGGATCATGTTAGTGGTGTGAAACTGGTTAGAATATCAGGGAGTGTAAAAGAAAGAGGACATACCTGAATTGTTATGATGTGAATGCATATTTAGGATTGCTTTGATAGGGTCCACATGTCCGCGATTCTCACTGGAAACACACTCTCTGCGATTTTATTCAGTGAAATAAATGCAGCACCCATTGTTAAGTGCAAGGGACAACAAGGAAGTAAACATTAAGTCATTTAATATTCAGTCAAACTTCTTTTGGTGATAAAGGTTATATCACTTTTTTGGTTGAAGTTCACTCCTCAAAATCTCCTGGCTAGCTGAGGTAGGTAAAAGTGTGTTCAGGAAAGTATTTATTCTTCCTTGATAACACACTGTTTCAAATAGTGCATGCCAAGACTCTTTTATTAGCCTAAAGTAGAGTATATATGTTTGTACAAATTTAAATAAGTATTACTGTGAGATATAATGAAAAATCTGTACTTTATAAAATAAGTACTTTTTACTAAGGACTCCGAACATTTTTTTTTTTTATCAATTTTTATGAGGACAGACTCCAAAAGTTTTGGAATAGTGAAGGCATTCCTTGCAAGGTAATGAACCTCTCAAAAAAAGCAATGAACATCTGAGATTTTTATTTATTTTTTAAAATATATTTTTATTGATATTAGAGAGGGAAAGAGAGAGATAGAAACATCAATGATGAGAGAGCATCATTGATTGGCTGCCTCCTGCACACCCACCTACTGGGGATGGAGCTCTCAACCCTACATGTGCCCTGACTGGGAATTGAACCGACCTTCTGATTCATAGGCTGATGCTCAATCAGTGAGCACCACCAGCCAGGCAACTTCTGAGATTTTTATATAACATTTTTGTCTTGAGCAAATATTTAATGCATTTAAAGTTATAGAATAAAATGTTTTAACCCTTTGCACTCGCTTGCTTTTTTCTCGATTCCTTTATTCTACTCGGGATTTAATTTTTTAAATACCCCAGATTTTACAAAGCGCAGCAGTAGAATAAAAAACTGGAGTTTCTTTTCATACAAACTTATTTATTTGGATTTTTTTATATTTCAAATTATTGATACATTCAAAGAGTAATTTTAATCTCGACATCCGAGTGCAAAAGGTTAAAGATGAAGGAAAATCTAGTGTGTCAACCAAATAATTGTGTTGAGAACTATTAGTTCATGTTGTCTTTTGGATCCCAGGATTGATTGTGTTTTATTAAATATCAAAAAGGAGTCAAACTTTTATATTTTAGTTATTTATTTCCGAAGCACTGCTTGCCGATATCATTGTCCCCATTTCCACTGTAGGAAACGGTCCCTGGGAAGTAACTTCCAATTGGGTTACACCTCCAAGTCCCATTGTGGCTTGGTGGGGCGTGGACCTGTTCCTGCTGTTGGGAGTGAGGGGAAGTGATGCAGATGATTTCCAGTCCAAGGCAGCAGTCCACACTTCCATCTGCCGAGGGGATGCCGGAGACTCAGGCTCCGGGGAAAACAAAGGCACAGATGAAAGAGCCGGGGCCCCTGAGCTTCCCTGTGCAGGGAACCACACACCAACAGAGCCTTTGTGTTGCCACCTCCTGCAACCTGGGTACCTAGGTATATGCCCTGACTGGGAATGGAATCCACCACCTTTCAGTGTACAGGATAACACTCCAACCAACTGAGCCACACCGGCCAGGGCACTAAGACATATTCCTACCCTTGCTGTACTAACTAACCTGCATCATTTATGAAAACCCTACATCTCCATCCTATAGACAAAGGGTCATTCCTAAAACACACAGGTCTACTTACTATTCTTAGTTATAATCCCTTTTCCTTTCTGAATATTAATTAGTCAAAGCACTGTCCTCATACTTAGTACTTGTGTGGACTCACTTGCTATAACAGTCCAAACTAATTGAAAGGAATTGTCTGTTTAATTCTCACAATGGTTCTTCAAGGATGGCAAGTACAAGGGGAGAAGATAATGGGTTTCTTATAACTTTTTCTCGAATTCCAATTTTCTACAGTTAGTAAATGTATTGGAATGAAATACCCAATTTATTAGAAGCAGATAAAGTCACTCAATGTAAACCTTATAAAGCATGTACAATGTAGAAGAATAAATCTTTAAAAGGGTACTCAGGGGTACAACAGAAGATACTTGTATGTCCTACTCCGGGACTGAAAAAACCCGAAACATTATTATCAAGAAGCCAGTGTTCACAAATTTGTCTGTACATAGTATTGAATAAACACCAAGCAAACTATAAAGGATATGTTTTTTGCACATATGTATGCTAATTTAAACTTCTTTGGAAAAACAAGTGTGTAAGAATATGTAGGGAACTTCTAAAAAGGAAGAGTAATAAAGTTGAATGATTTCTACCAGATATTTAAAACATAATAGTGATTCTAGTCAACAATACTGTATTCTATATGTCAAAGCTGCTAAGAGCCTAGATATCAAATGTTCTTGCCACACAAAAGATAATTACATGACAGAGATGTTAGCTAATGTTACAGTGGTAGTCATTTTGCAATATATAAATGCATCAAATCAACTGTTGCACACCTCAAACTCACACAATGTTCTGTGTCAAACAAATAAAAAAATCTAACATATTTACACTAATTAAATTAGCTATATTAATTAAAATAATGTGTCACTACTGCATGAAGAGAGTGAACAACTAATGGAACGTAATTCATAACTTAGAAATAAACTAAAAACCTAGAGGTATTCAGTAAAAAATTGAGAGTTGCTCTTTCAAAACAGTGAGAAAATATGGATTATTAGATAAATGTGACCAAAACAACTTCCTAGCTACCTGGAAATGAAAATTGTATCCCAACTGTACTACTTACACTAAATAAAATTCCAGTTGTATTGAAAAATCACATGAAAAATTCAAACCACAAGCATATAATATATGGGTAGTAAAAAAATAATTTTCAAAGGGCAAAGACCTTTCTAATCATTGATCAGAAACCTTACATGCGAAGATAGGTTGATTCACCCACATTAAAAAGTCTACACAGCAAACAAAAATGAAGCAACATTTTTTAAAAAGCCATCAGAGAAGTATGTATACTATGAGAGACTAACAAAGGGGGTGGTTTGCTGTCTCCATTTGCTCATTGGAATAAATGGATAAAAATTAATAAAAGCCTTGTCAGAACAATGAATTTAGGGCAAAGAATTTCAGATCTCAGCTTGGCATTATCAAGATCCAACAGGACCACAAGGTGAGAAGAGGCCTTGGTGGACACAGGTAAGGCCAAAGGGCGGGGACAGGTACCCAGGCAAGTGGGACTGCAGCAGAACAGAGCTGATTATTCCCCACAATAAACAATGTCAAAGAACCTTTGCAAGTGAAGAATTTTCCACACAGGATGGCACCGAGAGCGTTAGGACTTGTTCATTTCAGAGGACACCCAGGTAAACTGTGGAAAGACACTCAGAGAGCCCTGCCCACTGGCCACCGTGTCCCGGGGATGGGTGCTTGTATGGAACTTGATTCCTGGTCTATGGAGCACTTCTAAGAATGTAGGCTGGGGGAAGTCTCCCATGGCTGTTCTGGGTCTTCGTCAATGTCGCTCCCTGGTGAAAATGGCAGGGCTACTTTGCCTCAAGGAGTTGTTCAGCAGTTCCCAGATTTCTACTTTTTGTTTTGCTGTAAATGTTTCCCTTTTTAGGTCACGTTATCTGTTAACCTTCTGTGTAACAAGTAAAGCAGGAGGTTTTGTCTACCCTTGAAGTCACTTGGAAGGAACATTGCTCATCCACAATAATACCCATAAAAGCACTTTGTTAGGCTGTTCCAAAAAGTCAGATTGAGCATCATTTATGATTGTAATTGAACAATATATTTCCAAAATATGATTGCACATGAAAAACCAACTGTTCGCCATCAGAGAAAAAAAGCTAAGCAAAATACCATAAGCCAATTGCATTGTCTCCAAATGAAGTTACATCTCTGCGTTCAGCTGGAGGAGCCTCCAGTCCAGTGAGACCATGTGAGCAAACCAACGGGATGCCAGAGACGAAAGGCTTTTCATACTGCAAGAGTCCAACAATTGCTGACCCTCATTTACGAAGGATAATGGCATAATTTTGGGATCATTGTTACTAGTTATTAAAAATATTGCCCCATCAGGATTTTACCTCTCTAATGTATACTGTAACTATTAAAGTAGCAATATACCATCCTTCATTAGACTATAATAACTAAAGTGCTCTCACTGTACTGGATGCCAACGTCCTGAATTAATAATGACTGAATATTAATCTGAGAGAAGCATTATGGAATAGAGCCCTCCATCTGCCCAGGACTATAAGAAAATCATAGCTTCTTAATGAGGCAGGGATGGTGCCTGAATACCAATTGCTTTTGTACCATGTGGATCTTCTGCCCCCACCGCTTCTCCCTCTATTGCAAAAATTCGGAGCCTCTGTAGGGGAAAGGAAGTGGAAACAGTTTGCAAAGACCACTGGCTCCAAGCAATGAAAGAAATGCCACCAGCTGAATTTTAGAGATAAATCATATTCAGATATATTTTGATATGTTGATTAAGTGGAAATGAAGATGGCCCTAATGTGTATATGAAAATAATCAAATGTTGTGTCACTTCTGACTGGAAAAGTGGGAACATTCTAGGGAAAATTTCTATAATTTTAACCAGAATCCAACCAACAGAAAATAGTTAAATCCTAATGAGTACTTCAGTAGTATATACATGATAATGGAGAAGAGAATGTAAGAATTGAGGGGGGATAAAAGACTATGGCTTAATAATTATTGAAAAAAGAAGGCAGCATTTTTGGTTCATTTTATTATAATGTGCTCATATGTACACATAGGGAAATATGCAAAAATAAAATTTATTACATAAGGAGTTGACTTGAAGTATACATCTAAAAATACTGAATGGTAACTTTTATAGTATAATAAAATATAATAGTAAAATTTTCCTATTTTCTAAAATGTAGCATTAGCTTTTATAGAATTTTTATTACTTCTGGAAAATCAGAAAACTGATTTTAATACATGTGGAACAAGCAAGCACAGACTTACGTGATAAGATTTTAGAGAACTGAAAATGGTCCAGTGACTTCCTAAATCCTTTCCACCCACCCAGTGAGAACTACCACCACCATCAGCCACTCCAGCCCCTGGCATCAGGCTAAGCACTGCCTTCTCCTACAGGTTGTGGTGCAAACACTCTGATTGCTAGGGAATTGTGAACATTGAGCAGGATGAGTTAGGTGAGGCTCTCTGTGGAGTGGCAGAGAAATTGTCAAAGAACCTTGGACAATTACAATGACTGTATTTGGATTTTATATAAACTGCTTATATCTGACAATACAGGATAGGGCAAAAGTAGGTGCACAGTTGTGAGTATGTGAAACATTTTATTCTAGAATAAAATTATTTTTAATATATTTGTATTGATTTCAGAGAGGAACGGAGAGGGAGAGAAAGATAGAAACATCAATGATGAGAGAGAATCATTGATCGACTGCCTCCTGCACACCTCACACTGGGGATCAAGCCCGCAACTTGGGCATGTGCCCTTGACCAGAATTGAACCTGGGACCCTTCAGTCCACAGGCTGATGCTCTATCCACTGAGCCAAACTAGAAAGGGCTGTATTATCATTTATTAAGTCTTAAATTATTTTCCTTAAACAAACAACTGTAAACCTACTTTTCCCCCATCCTGTAGTTACAAAATTAAAAACTCTTCCTCACAATGCATCCAAGAGAATTAATGTCATCCAAATGAGCTGAGTGTTCTAACTCAAAATTCTACATTCACTCAATTTAGTATTAAAAATTCCCAGCAGGGAAAGATCAACAGAGAGAAGCATTTCTGACTTCAATTCTGCTCACAGAGTTTATTTATTTACCCCAGTTGACTCTGTCTTGGGATAGAACTCCAAATTAGTAGAGCATTTTAAGCATCATTCTTTTAGCAAAGTCAAAAGTGCAAAGGAGATTTTACACATTTGGCCTTATTCTCTGTTTGATTAGGGATTGATGCTCTCACTTTCTTACATCTAAATGCACCCCAGATCAAGATTATCCAGCTAAAGATAAATCATCTAATTTGATTCCACTTAACACACACAGAGGTACACCTATCTGCTATTACATTGATCAGGATTTGGACTTACAATGTTAAAAAAAGGCAGCTTTCACAGCTCCATTTTCCTTCTCATTTTTTATTGCAGTCTATATTTATTTATTTGCTTTTTAAAGTCATTCCCAATGGGAATGTGACCTTCTTGAACCTACAGTGAGATGAAATGCAATATCACCATTTGCAAAGTCTACAGTTGGGAAAGATAATTTCAGAGAGAAAAAGTTCAGAAATCCTGGGCCTCAGTGCCCAGTGGGGTGGCTGACCCCTAGGGTGGCTCATGGTAACTGAATCCGTAAGGGGCTGGTGGATAAAGGAGCTTCTGGTGAAGGGCATTCAAGTTTCCCACTTTCCCTCCGCCCTTCTCTCCCTCCTCCAAGTCTGGGGTAGTTTTCAAGGCAAGAACTTTGTCCTGAGTCATGGTCTGTGGGCATGATCTGATTCCTTCTTGAGATGCAGTCTCATAGAATGGGCATTAGTCTCTTCCTTAAATGGGTGCAGAGGACTCATGGGGGCCAGTCTAAAAGGGAAAGGTGGAGGAAGCTACTCAGCCTTCCCTGGGCCTGCCTTTATCTGGGGTCATGGTCCAGTCCATTTTCCCAGGGAATTGGCTCTTGGTGAGTAGGCTTCATGGTATGACACATGTCCTTATACTAGATCTGTCCTCTGTGAGTCCACAGCTCACTGGATGAAGAAAAGATGATAGGATCAGGAACTGAAGATCTCCCCAACCATTGGCATCCTGTGTTTCTCTTTCCCACCTACAGAACATTCACTCACCACAGTAGGCGCACCAGAACAAAGATAAACTCAGAGATCCCCCACCTGGACACCCTTTCTAGGGTCAAGGAGCCTAGAAATCCTATAGCATGATCACAAGGTTAAAACAAATTCTCTAGAACTTTCTTAGCAATCATGCCTTCATAAAGTCCATAATCTACTTTGAGCAAATTAAGTATTCCTGCTCATTAATTTTCAAGAGGCCTAAGAGATTAGGTTTACGTGTCTATTTCATTTTTATTTTTTTCTACACTGTCTCAAGCCTCTACTTCATCTTGGTAGAATTGCAAAGGGGAAAATAAACAGATCGAAAGCCAAAATATGTTTCTTACAATCTTCCAGAGACTATAGGCTTAAACTCTACATTCTATTAATTTTGTTTGAATGGATTTTGGATTTATTCTTTTTTATAGAAAAGAAGTAAAAATGAAATCTGGTCTAATATCAAAAATGCATTGCTCTCTTAGCCCTTTTTATGTCTTTGGATTATCAGATATTTTTCTGGTCTTTTCACCAGTGCTGTTAATATATTATAGAGTAAATCCAAAAATAAAAAGTTTAAATTTAGTAGCTGACACCAGAAAAGCTAAGTATTTATAATTCAGGTTACAATGAGACTGACGTGTCAAACCATGACTGGAGTGACCAGGATCCTATTCATGGGCCATAATCCACCAGTTCTGAAATTGCTCTGATTTCATTACTGGACTTTCTATTTGTTACAACAGCTCTATTGTAGAAAGCTGTGAGGAAGGTGTTGGATCTTGGCATTTTTAATATCTCTAGGGTACTTCTTTAAATGTATCTGAATTCAGATTTAATTAATTATGTGACTAACCTAAATGTGAAAATAATTTCCTTCTCTCAATATATTAAGCTCAATAGAAAAACTTCAGTAAGACAAATGAAGTTAGGCTCACATTATTATTTTTCAAAGGCTGATTTACTTTTATTCTTACTAGCTCAATCACTAGAACTGAACTGATTTTCACTGAAATTATAAGATTTTATTCATAATAGCACCAGCACATAGGAGATGCCTCTTAGGGTAAATTTTGCCTAAATAAGAAAAACGTTTGTTTGTAATGGTTACACTGCTGATTAATTTAAATTTTACTTATAAGTAGAATTTAATGTATGTATATGTAATATACATGCTATATTTATTATAATACAATATGCTTGTACTTTTAAGAAAAATATGTGTATAAAGAGCATGTTATACAATATATTTAATTATGCTTAACATATAAATTAAGATGTGGTCTCACTAAACAAATGTATATCACTAGTAATCTGATGTTTCTAATCATAATTTAACTAAAACTTAAATCCACAAATAATTAGGTGATTATAAGATGGCAGTTCATTAAATTTAAAACAAACTATATAAGATGAATGGATAAAGTAAAAATAAATATTGAATAAATTGTGTTATTTCATTTATTATACTGCAGTGAAAAGACCTTTAAAATATAGGTTAAAGGTTATGCTCTAGCCTGTTTTGCTCAGTAAATAGAACATTGGAATGTGGACCTAAGGGTCCCCGGTTCTATTCCTATCAAGGGCACATGCCAGGTTTGCGGGCTCGATCCCTAGTAGGGGACATGCAGAGGCAGTCAATCAACAATTATCTCTCATCATTGATGTTTCTATCTCTCCTTCTCCTTTCCTCTATGAAATCAATAAAAAATATATTTTTAAAAAGGTTATACGGAAAAGTACTAAGTGAAGTTTGATAGCATTTATGATGAATAACAAAATTAATGCAATATGTTTTATAACTAGAGGTGTGAGTATGGATGATTGTGACTTATTCCATGTCCTAGCTAAATATGTTGTCCTGTTTGGCCTGGACTTTTGTCAATGTCCTCTGCTGCCAAGAAGCCGTGTGCACCAGGCAGAGCTATAAATCTACAGTCCTGACTTGTGAAATTCCTGTGAGCTCCCCACCTGTGATAGCTGGGAAGCTGGTATTACCTGATGAACCCGAGGCTCTTGTAGGATTGCCAGACTTCGCAAATAAAAATATGACACTCAGTTACACTTGAATTTCAGATAAACAATGAATACGTTCGTAGTATAAGTAGATTCTATGCAGTATCAGGGACATACTAAAACTAAAAAAAAAAAAAAATGTTGTTTATCTGAAATTCAAATTTCACTGGACAGTCTCTATTTTCTCTGGCAATCCTCAAGTCTGGATAATGTGCTTTCCAAATTAATGTTGCTTGCATGTATCAGTTGTTATTAGCATGTTTAATAAAATACTGTAAGAAAGAGATGAACTCATAAAATAACTGGCTGGTTTGCAAGTAGAATGAGAGAGAGTATGGACAGCATAATATTTGCAATGTTGGAGAATGGAATTAGCCATTAAAATAGACTTGGGGGAAAAGAGAAAATTAAGCCTGTAGACCACAGTATGCCTTTTTCTAAAAGGATTGATGAGATTAATACAGCTGCTAGTAAATCCTTTTGTTTGTACAAAATGGTGCAGAGAAAAGATAAAAGTGGGCAGTTATATGAGAACTCCAAGTAATAACCCTTTGTATTGTTCAGATACATTAAAAAAAATAGGAGTTTGTCAAATTCTTGTAAACTACTTATTCATATCTGACATCATTTAAGGCCCAGATTTTGATAATTCACTTCATTTATTAATATATAAATATTATGCAGACATGTGGCTTATGCAAGAGCATGATGCACGGAGTCAGCTCCTGAAAGTTAAAATGGAGAATTGTTCCCATATTTGAAGACTCAGTATATTATTAGTCAAGACTGCCCAGAGAAACAGCTCTCTGGGAATATATGTGAATATCATCTTATCTAATAGAAGGGTAATATGCAAATTAACCATCACTCTGTCACAAAGATGGCGGCGCCCATAGCCACAAGATGGCGGCACCCAGTCCTCTTGGCCCCACTGGAGTCCCCCAGTCCTGGGGGAGCAGCCGCTGAGAGCAGGCATCGTGAGAGGCCTGGAGGAATGCTTGCTTCGCCACTTCGGCAACGAGGCAAGCGTTCCACCCTGGCCATGGAGGGCCTCTGGGCAGCGGGCGCAGAGCGGCTAGGCCCTGCAGAGAGCTACTGGCGCACGGATTCATGTGCAGGGCTACTAGTAGGACATATGTGGATGTATGGAAATACAGCTTTGTCATCTAATTTACCTAGTATATAAACAAATACAGAAAGTCAAACAAAGTGAAAAGACAGAAGACTATCTCGAAATCCTATATAATAAAGATGTAATATGCAAATGGTCATTACGCCATGAGGCATAACGACCGACCTCGTAATGACCGGATCATGGATCAGCAGGAGGGTGGGGCAGTGAGCTGCTACAAGTGGGCAGCGGAGAGCTACAGGAGGGGGCAGGGCAGCAAGCTATGAGGGAGGGGTGGGGGGGGGGCGGAGGGAGCTACAGGAGGGCAGCAGCGAGCTACTGGTGCACGGATTCATGTGCAGGGCTACTAGTAAAAGAATAAAACTCCGCAGGAAAAAAAAAAAAACCCCAAGGAAACAGAGGTAACTAATTTGCCTGCTACAGAATCCAAAGAAACAGCCATGAGGATGGATGCTCACCACGCTTGAGAAACTGACAGAGAACTTCAACAGTAGTTTGAAAGTATAACAAAGAACCAAGCAGATCTGAAGAATACAATATAAAAAGAATTGGTTTGTGTTTTGTTGTTCTAAGACCACTTTAATTATCAACAAAAAGCCAATATTTTCTCCCTCTCTCCCTTCCTCCGCCTTCTCTTTCCCTTCTATATATTTCTGAAATATTTCCTTCTTTCCTACCATATTTATGAAACCCTATATTTTTCTGAGTCTCTTGCAATGACACAGTGATTTTCATGATAGCCGGTGAATGTGATGTTTTTAAAAATTGAGAACAGGTTGCTGAGCTATTCTGTGATAAATGGCTTTAAGTGCAGCAATTAAACCTTAAAATAGCCTGCTGCATTTTGCCACTGAGGACTCTGCAACCCCAACTGGGCATAGAATGTCCTCTGCTGTTGGGTTAGACCTCTTCTCTCCATCTGTCACTTATTTCATATTCTTCATTTTACTTGTGCAGCAATGGCCCTAATATAGCTGGTTTTAACAACAGCACATTTAAATTTTATGAAACATACTAAAAAGAATAACAATGGGCATAAAGAAAAATTATTATATTAAGTTGAACACAATGGAGAAAACATTAGTGGTTCCCATTAGTGGGAAGATTTAAAAAAGTAAATTTCTTTCAATTCCATTGGAAAGATAAAGTGGACTTCTACATGAGAGGAAGAGTTTTATATTTATTTAAGAACTGCATCCCCTTAATAGAGACATTATATCAAATGTATAGCTACTCTATTAAATACACTGTTATATTAAATAATCAAAAGTACTTTCAAAATGAAAACAGAGAAATCAAAATAAAATAAGATATTTGTTATCATGTTATTAGTCAAGAGATAAGATAAAAGAACAGGCTTTAGCCAGGAAAATGTTTTAAGAAATTTTCCAAGAAATATAAAAAGTTGCTAGGAACCACTCTTCATTTAAATATCTCAATGTGAGAACTGAATGCCAACTGATTATTGAAGCACAGCATTGAAGTCTCTCTAATAAATATTTATTATTAATTTTTATTTTAAAAAACATTGATGACTTTAATAAACATTTATGATGTTTATAATGATGGGAAATAAGACCCATATATGAAAGGATGTGGGCAGCAAACTGACTTTTTGGACGTATTTTGAGAGTTTTCAAGTTTCACTCTTGTACCTTACTGTCATTTTCTCACCAGGTTGTAGATCATCCAGGTCGGCTACTCTAATAAATTTAAGGGTTTTATTGTTTATTTACAAACAGGCTTGAATTTGGTCATGTTTATGTTCTTAACTTAATGAGTCACTAATTCCATTTATCTATGTCTCATTTTCCAGTGTTATTGTCAGGGGACATTATAAATATTGGCCAATCCCAGATTTTGGTAACATCAGGGAAGTCTCTCAGCTTCTAGATCAATATTATTAAATCCATGAGTTTGCCATCACAGAGATGCTTTGCTAATTTTAAATCCTGTCATTATAAGAAACATCCAAGTCTGTAGAGACTTCTTATGAGTTTATTTGAGCCGAACTGATGACAATTGCTAGGAAGCAAAATCTCAATGGGTGGAGAAAATGCTCTAGAGAATGGCAGTTTTACAGTTTATTTTATAAATTAGAATCAAAGGAGGAGCTATAAGGGGGGAGGATTACATGAAATTCATTGGTGATAAATTGGGAAGTGAGGTGGGAGAAAGCAAAGTAGGGCAATCCCTGAGACCAGGTAAAAAGTAAAACAGACACGAGCTTCTTTTACATTGTTTGGAATAGAATAGTTAACAATTAAGATGGCATTTGGGGAACAAGATAACAATGAGGTGTTCTGTGGTCTCCTGCTCTGGTGAGAGGTAGTCTTCTGAAGGGTCTGGAAAAGGGGGGTTATTTGGTTACTCTGACATTCCAAGGGTATGTTGTCTTAGAAGTAAAAAGCTCACGTAAGGTAAATATTGACCTTTGTCAAGGAAGCTACAGGCCTAGGATGTGACTACCCACCATGACCCACTTTTAGTTAGGAATTTTTATGTTCAGACCATCCTGTGTGTGGTTGCTTTCGGTCTCTGAGTTTGCAGGGCCGCCATGCAGCCCTCCCCTGAGCTTGTCAGATTTGGTATGTGGCCCTTTTATTTGGGTCCACAGTCCTCATTTTACTTAAGGGAAACATTTTAATACAGTTTTAATTATAAGTATAATTTGAAAAGTCATGGTCAACTTTTTATTAAATATTAAGTTTTGGAAACCTGACTTGAGAAATAAGAAGCAGCAAAGCCCATAATAGTCTCTGAACTGGAAATAATTTCAGGGTCTGTGCTGTTCCTTCCCTCAGCTCTGTTTCCATATAGAAAACTCATATTGAAATATAGTACTCGGTAGATTTATTTTAATTACATAGGTCATGATTTTTCAGTGAAAATAACTAAAATTTATTGGATTGAGCCAAGGAAAATCTCAGAAAATGAGATATTTCTTAGTATAACAATGCTGTAATGTTCAATTTAAATTATACGCCTAGGAGGGATTCATATAGAATTCTAATTTAATGAAAATTCTGACCCAAATAGAACAGGAAGACTGTATCAACTCTTACCCTACCTTCCCAAAAAGACTTGTTCTCACCAGTTATTTTTTTAATGTATTCAGGGTTACATTGGTTAGTAAAATTATATAGCTTTAAGGTGTACAATTCTGTCTGTATACTGCACTGTTTTTAATATATATATTTTATTGATTGCAGAGAAAAGGGAGAGGGAGAGAGAGAGATAGAAACATCAATGATGACAATAACTGATCAGCCACCTCCTGCACACCCCTTACTGGGGATCAAGCCCTGACTGGGAATCAAATTATGACCTCCTGATTCATAGGTCAATGCTTAACCACTGAGCCACACCATCTGGGCACTGCTGCACTAGTTTTAAACCACAACTTCCAAAAAGCGAGAATGTGATTTTCCTAGCCTTTTAAGTAAATTTTCATGTATCTACCAATAATGATAAAAAAAATAAATCATTCTGATCAGTTTTGCAGAGATTGTTCTACATTAATAAATGTTCAAAATACTGTAGATCTCCCTTTCAGACCTACCTTGAAGAAATTCTTCTAAACCCAATATGCATATTGAGTGAAATGCTTTTGGTCATTAGAGAATTCAGAGGTTCAGCCACAGACAGGAGTCTCACATTTGAAGATTTCGCCCTAGTGCTTTGGCACTGCTCTGATAATGATCTGCACTGGGGTCTAAGTTTTTGAATGTTTTTGAAAGGTGATAGGAGTGAAAGTGTGAAAACACTAATGGCCACATTTTGTCCAAGTCACTAAAGTCAGTTAAAGAAATCGGGCCAAAGGGTTCAACTTAACCTTTCAACTTTCAAAACACTGGTGGAACTATAAGATTACCCAAAGGAGTGGCCTGGAAACAGTGTTTTGACGATGTTGATGAAAATCATGATGATAATTTGGCATTTACTAGGCTATTAGTCTATGCACTATGACACATGATTTATACACACTATCTTATTGAATTCTTACTTTAACTCTTTCTGATGGGAGTTGATTTGCACCCTGAAGCCTAGAGAGCACCCATCAATTGCTCGGGAGCTTCTAAGTCAGTTGCCAACCACAGGATCCTCTGGCTTAGTCCCTGGTCTCCACCCTGGGAGTTCGGTGCACTTGCTTCTCACCTTCAAACAGGTCAGATGGGTTGACTGTTTTCACAGATGACTAACCTGAAAGGTAAAGTTAGTGGACCCACAGGTGCGGCGCTGGATTAATCCATTATTATGCATTATTCTTGAGAGAAAAAAAAAATCTTTTCACTACACCTTGTATCACTGGGTCAGACTAAGAGAACAATTTTTCCCAAAGTACATGTACTCCATGTTTAACTCTAGTGATTTCTATTAAAGCATATAAAAATAATCACAAAATATTTGAAATAACTCCAACTTTCAGTAATAGGAACCTGGTAGAATAAAGTATGGTTCATCCACAGAGTAAAATACTAGCACACATAAAAATATAGGAGATAGCATTTATGTAGTACTGTGGAATGATTTCCAGGTTGAATGATAAAAGTAAATAGTCTGCTACTGTTTATATAACAGAAAATGGATATATATATATATATATACATATATATATATATGTATATATATATACACACGTACACAAATATACATGTAAATGTATAACATTCAATAATGTACATAAAACTCACATGAACATATACTAGTATATTTATATATACATATTTTTTATATTACAAAAAATAAAGGAAGTAAACAATTAAATTTAAACTCATTTTAAGCACTGAAATAGGGAATTTTGGCACTAATCAAAAACATAGCTACCATGGATTTATGCTATTTAATTATAACACATTCTTATTTTATAATTCCCTAGATGTAATACAGCAAACACATTAGTATATAGTGCCCAGGCCAGGCTATAACTCTCAGGACACCTGGCATGACACAGAAAGGGGCATCATGGAGGCCGTCTGGCCTGGCACAGGACCTCAGCCCTGGCACAGTGCTAGGTGGGCCCAGCTATGCTAGGGCCAAGGACAGACTCTTCCTGAAGATGAACCAGCTGGCTTGATAGGGACTGGAGGAACTTCAGAGTGCAAATGTCAACCCAGCTCTGAGTTAAATGAATTTTAGAATGAATAATTATCCCAGCATGAGTGTTTTTAAACCAGAGTGCCTGGAAAAATTAGTGGATTAATCTTAGTTTAATACTCAATAAAATTTTGTTTTCCCAATGTGAGTTAAAAATAGGACCTCGTCAGAGAAAGTATGTAAAGTTATAGCAATAAAGTGAACCACATGATTGAACATATATGATTGGAATCTATTAAATGATGCCTGAGACACACATAACATGTTAAGAAGCCATGCATTTAAACACACCTCTTGTTCTTTTTTAAAAAAAATATTTTATCCACAGGGTATGTGTCATTTCATATGGGGTATCCCATTCTTTGCAAAATTCTCCTGCCCATTTCCCCCTGGTCCCAAACTCTCATATTATGCTGAATGTCACAGATGACTCCATGGCTTAGTGCCATGCTGCTGAACCGTCCTAGTTAGGGATCTCAGCAGAAATCACATTTAAAACAGACAGCATAGTTTAATTCACTCTTAATACCCCTTCTTATTGTTCACTTTTATGTTGATTAGTTGTCTTCCAACATTTTAGGGTAGATGTTTTCTTTATGTGTTAGGAAATTTAAGTAATTGCAAATAGATTTTCCAGGGGTGTGACATTGTCAAAACCTTGGCATATGAAGTGATGGATCAAAGCACAAACTGTTATTTTTGAGAGACTCCAGCCCATCATTGGTCATCTCTGTAGAAGGTGACAACAGAATTTCCATGGTCTTTGCTTTGAGATTTCCCTGCACTCTGCTTACTTCAGGGAACGGTAAGGTCAGTGCTGCTCATTGTATGTAAGGACATTCTGCAGAAAGGGACACCTTCCCATGCTGATCTTTTGTCATCCTTCCAGGAGATAAAGGAATTCCTCCAATCTCAAATTCCTTAAGTCCTAAGACCTCCCAGTGTCCTGACACCTGCCCTCCATTGCCATGGCACCATGGTTTGGGGTTCTTGCACCTTTGCAGTCTCCAGGCTGCCTGTAGTGACTCAGACATGAGCCTCAACACTTCTCCAAATGGACCAGGAAGAGCCCCTCAAATAGGGAGCACTGCTAACCAGGTAGACCTCACTGTGGCCTGTGGGGAATCAGGAGGAGAAAGTTTACAGCAAACTGCAGAGAACGATCAGTAGTCCCACTTGTAGTTTCTGTACTTTCTGCTCTCATTCTGATCCCCAGCCAATGGGGCAGCTCTTCATCCTTCCTTTCCCGGGACAACTGCTAAATAAATCCAATAATGGATAAGTCTACTCTGGGTGTTCACAGGAAGCATGCATGTTGAAATGCTACCCTAACCTTTATCTATTTAATACCTAAGATATTGTCATCACTACTTGGAGAAAAGTGGAAAAAACAGACTTTTCAGAAAATTCACTTAACCCTAAATGTCATTTGCTGCGAATGCATTATCTCATGCTGACTTCACTTAGAAACTCTTCTGCTGATAGAGTCAAAGGTAGTCTATTCAGTCCCTTATCATGCCTTCCTACTACATGTAGGCCTGTTAACACCGCAAACTAAATGTCATGCATTTGAAAAATGTCATGCACCAAAACAGACTGTCCAACTATGGCTTTATTATATTTTATATTACCCTAGAGAAGATTAAAGAAAGATATGGAAAGAAAGTAATAAAAAGATCATATATATATTTCTCTCAATACAATATCATTTCTCTAAATATAGGTCTTTCGGGAATATAATATTCATATAAAATGTCAACTTTACTACACAAAAATATGTATAATTTGTAAATAGTATACTTTTGATGTTACCTTTTTTTGTTTTTATGTGTTCTTTTAGAAACATTCTCTTTTAGTAAATGCAATAAAATGGAAGAATCTGGGTGATTCTAATATGTGAGCAATCCAATTTCATATTTGGAAAAAATTGGTGGGATTATGTACTTTTTTCACATTAGAAATCTGAAGGACAGTACAAATTTGAGGATGAATTAACAAAAAGAAAAGTACATTCATTTTATTTACTTTTTATTTGCTTTCTTTAGTTTGCTTGTTCGTATCTCTGTTTAAGAAACTGTAAAATTAGCACATAATAAAATTCACTCTAGGTATAGGGACAATAACTGGGTATAAGACATCATATATTTCCTACATTAGGAAAAGTCATTTTATTACATGGGCACAGTCTAGAGAGTGACATGTTAACTGCAGTAGAGACTGGGACCCAGTGCCTGAGGAAGGATACCCTGGCCTGAGCAGGAGGTGCTTCCCACACAAAGTCTATGCTGTCTGGGGCCCTGGAGAGGAAGAGAATGAGGTGGGAAAGAACACAAAGCCTCATTTGTTAGTTGCTTAATCCCAAACTCAGGCATTTAACATTAATCTGCCGATTTGTGGGGTGTTACAATGGTCAGTAAAGACAGTGGTTTCCAAACCGAGGTGCCTGGGCCAATTTATCCAGAGAGAAATGTTTCTATCTTATCTATACATTTCTTTTCAAACCATCCTTTTAAAAAACGTGTCCTTTGAGCTTGTTTCATAATGTACATAATATAGCAGCCTTTGTGTAAATCTACAGGTAAATCGTTATAGCTACATTGTGAGGATTCCAAATAACTATCTCCTGGTGGGAACATGATCCGTAGACCCAGGTGAGGTTAGTGGGCAGGACGATGGAAAGAAAAGGATGTGTGCAGGAAACATCTCCAGGTGGAGCCAGCGACTTGCCTAATGATGATTTTAACAACGGACGTGTGAAAGGCGATGAGGGCAGTGAAATCCAGATGAATAGCTTCTTAATATGCAGGTTGTCAGGACTCTTCAATCAAGAAATCAGATAATTCTAGTTCCCTCTTTAACAAGAGGCAAGTGAATGCGTTGTCAAATGGGCACAGCTTTATTTGCACAAAACAACTAAAGATACATTCATTAGATTCATCTAATGTTGAAAGCTGAATTTAAGTGTTGGGTTTTAGTTTGTGTGTGAGTGTGTGTGTGTGTGTGTGTGTGTGTGTGTGTGTGATATACATTCTAAAACTAAGTCAGATGTATTAAACTCTAGGAAAATTCAATTAGTTTGAACTTACAGGACAAAAAAATACCAAAAGTAGTGAAACGAGAGTCAATTCTTTAAGGAAAGTCCTTGACTGGCTTCTTTCAAGTAGTGAACTGCATTAAAATATGATTAAATTTAAAATATAATTTGCATAAAATTCTTCAGAGGCCCACTCTGAGACATCCTTTATTATTGAGTCTCAAGGTATGAATAAATTTAGGATTCTAGTTTAACCATCAGAGGATATTGAAAGTTATGCTCACTATAGAGATCATTTGAATCCACATTTTCTCTTCTAAGGTATGTCATACATAGAGTACAAAAGATGGCTTATAAAGAAAAACTAACATAGAATGTTTCCTGATTCTTTCAACTGTCAGTTGAAAGAACCAGGTGACTAGCAATAATATTAGAAAATAAAGCACATTAATTCTAGTAACAACAGAATGTCTTAAAAATAGGAAAAAAAATCCCATGTATATGAAAAGTCGGCTGCAATGGTTTTCACTAAATAGCAAGAATAAGAAATTTAAGATATCTGCCTTGTTTCCTAATTTGTCCACAACCTGAGTCAGATCCCACCCAAAACATGGAATGTTACAAGAAAGATAACACAAAACTCCAAATATTTGCTTATCAATGACCTCATATTCCTCAACTCATGCAGTTGAGTTTTCTTCATTAGTGCCCGAGAATACTAAATTGAGTTGAAACAGTGGCATTATTGTAGCATATGAAACAGCTCAGATTGCCGCAAGCTGCACATAGCCTCTCTGCATGGAGACACATCACTTCCCTGCACCCAGCACTACAAGTGCACCCATAGAAGGCTTCATCCGAAGGCTCCTCCACGGCCTTTTGGAAGATTTTCTAGTTAGGTTTCAAAAGTCACTATGGCTCAAGATCTTGGCGTTCCCCTTCTCTGTTTTTCTCACCAGGATATCAAAGAAGAGTTTGAAAAATTATCATGAGCCTTCTCTCCAGGCTCTTAAAAATCAATTACATAAGGCTTTATTAAAGTGTTATTTCAAAGGAAAAATAAAAGATCAAAACACATTTACCCTTAATTATGTTTAGGAATTACACCTTTAAAAACAATATTAATCTTGTTTTCTACTTTATGTCTTTGACATTTTGGAGAAATCTGGGATCAAAGCTGGGGCTAGTCTACTTTTGAGGTTCGTGGAAAGGGAAGTGTACACAATAGAAAAAGAGAACCTTAATGTAACAGCATTTTCTCCCTGGTAGAGTCTACTTACTGCGTTCTATGGACGCCATGCCTGAAATACACCTGGAAAGGGAAAGAGGATATTTCCTCTACTTTCAGCCTTTCTTATCCTTGAAACAGGTAGCAAAATAAATTTCCTTCTTTCTTGCTCTGAGACACAATATCCTTACCACTGGTAACTAAACACAGACTGATTCATAGCCCCCACCCCTTCTCAATTTGAGGAAACTAATAATAAAGTGCAGAAAGGAAAATTCAATTCATCCATTTCTATATTGACATTCCTGGAGAGTCAAGTGGAAACCAGGCTCCTCTATATAAACATGAGTAAAGGGGAATGCATTTCCTTCCTCAATATATCACATGAGCAAATTTATATTAAATAACACATTGAAGAAAATAATATATCAAGATGAACATAAATTCTGGGAATGCAAGAGTGGCTCAATGTGAAGAAATCTATTGCTATAGTCCATCATATGAACAGAGATAAAGGGAACATCTCATAGATGAAGAAATGTGTTAGATGATTTTCAACTTTTAACATAAATTCATATTAAAACTCAATAAGAATATATCAGCACAATTATGCAGTTTGTATTGATGAAAATATGTACAGATATCCAACAGAACAAAAAAGAAACCAAGGTATCATACACACACACACACACACACACACACACACACACACCACATGATTTTTGACAACGGTGGTACTTGAGAGCAATAGGTGAAGGATGATTTTTCTTCAATACATGAGTCTTTATCATTACATATCCATACAGGCTTAAAAAAAGAACATTGGCATCTATCCTATATCAAAAAGAAAATCAATTCCACATGAAATATAGATCTAAAAGTAATAAGTAAAAACAATGAATCATGTAGAAGATAACAGTGGAGAATATCCTCATGATGTTAGGCAGCCAAAGGTTCTTTGAACAGGTCATGACAAATCAGTAACCATAAAAAAATATAAAGATGGATAATATTCAAATTAAGAAAATGCATCATTAAGATATGCTCTTAAGAGTGTAGAATAGCCAGTACAGTCTAGAGAAGAGATTTATCATGCACAAAGCTAACAAAGAACTAGAACCCCAAAGGGGTATAAATCTATACATTAATTATGACACATATTGCCATGAATTTATAATGTTTGGAAAAGCAGTTCCTTTATTTCAGTTTCCATATTAAGAGCATAAAAGCAAAACCCACATCCAAAAGGTGTGTTCTTGGGTCATCTTTAGCTAAAAAAAGCCAACAGCTCTCCCAGATGCTTTTTTAGAAAAAGTTTGCATGTGACAATCGCAAGTCATCAGTTGACCAATAAGGGAGATGTTGCTGGCAATTTTGCAGATGCGATCTGATTTATGTTGCTTAAAGCTTGCTCTGGCAGCTCTGTAGGAAGAGGATCTAGAAGGTCAATGGCAGGAGCAGGGAGACCAGTTAAGAGTCATCCAATGAGAGATGTTGGCATCTGGAGGAAGAGTAGGGGAGGGGGAGGGGAGAAGTGGTCAGAATTGGTCAGTAAAGGTGGGCAGAATTGGAAAGGCACTGGATGTCAGGGGAAACCAGGGTACTGAGCACAGCACAGGCATTAGAGACACGTTGGTTTTCTCTGCTAGTTTTATTTGGAAATTTTTCAAACATTCAGAAAAGTTTAAATAATTTTCAAATGAAGCGCCCCCCCCCCCTTAGTCTAAACCTAGCTTCTGCCATTAACGTTTACCATACTTGTTTATCACATGCCTGTGCGTGTATCCAACCTTCTGTTCTCCCATGAGAACATTTTTATGCATTCAAAGTAAATTGCAGACATCAGTACACATCTCCCTAAATACATCTGTATACATATCACTAACTAGACTTCAATTTTTTGTTTAGAGTTTTATATAAAATTTGTATGCAATGAAATGCTTAAATCATAAATGTATATTTGCAGAATTTTGAAAAATACCTACATCTGGGAAAACATTACATTTATCCAATAACATATTATGATGCTGCAATTCACTATGCATACAACTGCTGATATTAAGTCCTAAGTAATTGCTCAAAGACATAAAGCCAGCAGGAAAAACTAGAATCAATGTATGAGAAAATATATCTAAAATTCAATAATTTAAATAGCCATCTAACAGTGCTCATATGTTTTCCACTCTCTCCTTATTAGAATAAATGTAATGTCTTTTTTTATAGCTAGAATTCCATATGGAAAAGATAAGGTTGTTAATTTGATTTATCTTTCAATTAGTCAATATGTTTAGCCTGTACAAGTATTATTAAAACTCAGGTTAATGAAACATGGTTATAGGCTTTACAGAAAGTCAACAGTTTGGGCTAAGCTCGATTCCATAAATCATAATTATAATATTGGTCCAATAAAACCATCAACTTTATTTAGCTGAGAAGCAGAGATTATAGAACTTTCCCACATTTTCTATTCCAAACTAACAAACACCTATAGCTTGAGTAAAGAACAGGAGGCTTGTGGAAAGAAGGTCAAAGATTAGTTTTTCATATTTCAAGAGCCCAGAACTAACAAAATTCCCCCATCATCACCTTCATCTTAATTGCTAAAATCCAGAGCCATTATTCATGGTTGAGATTTGGAGAGCAGTCCTGGGGGTTTCATCATGAGGTCATTTTAAATGTCATCTTGGGAGAATTAAGAGTCTGTCTTATCAGCATCCCTGAGCATGAGATAATCAGGAAACCAATAGGAAAGATAAAGAAAAGCCAAGAACTGAAGACATACAGCTTCTTCTGAAAGAGAAGAGGATGTGAATGATGTGAAATAGAAAAACTATGAACCAGCTTCCCACGACCAAGTCACCTAGTTAGTATTCAAGATTGTCATTCATTTTTCCTGCTTTTTTGTTCCCTAATTTTTTTCTGGCACATTCTTTTCACAGCTCAGAGTAGTTATTTCCCAGTCTTAGTAAAGCATACATGACAAAATTGTAAGATATTTAAAGTGTAAATCATGGCGATTTGATATATGTATACGTTGGGAAAGGATTCCCACCATCTAGTTAATTAACACATCTGTTACCTCACATATTTATCTTTATTTCTGTGAGAATATTTAAGTTCTACTCTCTTAGAAAATTTCAACTATATAATACAGGAGGCCCAGCGCATGAAATTCCCTAGGCCTCGATGGCAATCAGGGCTGATCTGTGGGGTGACCAGTGGGGTAATCAGGGGGCCCATGCTGGCAAACACCTTGGCTGGCCTGGGGCCTGCAGGTTGGGGGCAGCTCCTGCATTGAGCGTCTACCCCTGGTGGTCAGTGCACGTCATAGTGACATGTTGTTCTGCCAGTCGTTCTGCCTTTAGGTCAATTTGCATATTAGGCTTTTATTATATAGGATAGTCACCATGCTTTACATTAGATACTAAGACCTTATTCATCTCATAGATGAAAATATATACTCATTGACCAACTTATCCCTGTTTACCACATACCCCAGCCCCTGGCAACCACTTTTCTACTCTCTGTTTCTATAAGGTAGGTTTCCTTTACATTTCCACCTAGAGAAGTTCTTTTTTGACATGTCAACTACAAACAAAGGGCCAGACAAAAAAAATAAGACAAAAACAAACAAACAAAAACACACAAAGGCCCCAAAGTGGCTTATTTATTTCTCCCCAGAGAGGATCACCTTCACCTTTACCAGTCATTGTCACCTTCACCTGCATACTCCTGTCATTTGCTCACTTCATACCACTCCCCTCTATGCTTGGTGACCACGACTTCTGTGTGACTAGTGGGTAGGCCACTTTGGGATCTTGACACTTCACACTCTTTAGTTTAGTGTTGTCATCCCCACCCCTTCCCAGAACCTCTTCACTCAAACATTGTGACCAATTACCGCGCTACCCCTGAAACATTGACTCAAGTCACCCCAAGCTGATATCACCTCCTTTCACTCAGGGCCACTTCCTCTTAATACTCCCTCCAAAGTGACTTTTATACTCCCTCACTACTGTGCACACCCTCACCTCCTGACTTATCCAGATCAGGTCATCGGCACTCCTGGGAACCCTTGTGAGGGTCTAACACTAGCCCAATAAATTTTATTTACTTATTATTTTTTAAAATATATTTTTATTGATTTCAGAGAGAAAGGAAGAAGGAGAGAGAAATAAAAACATCAATGATGAGAATAATTGATTAGCTGCCTCCTGCACACCCCCTAGTAGGGACTGAGCCTGCAACCTGGGCATGTGCCCTTGACCGGAACCTGGGACCCTTCAGTCCAGAGGCTGACACTCTATACACTGAGCCAAAGCAACGAGGGCTAGCCCTATAAATGTTACATCTGGGGGAATCAGTGAATGCACACTCCTGAAGAGCAAGGCATAGAGGATAAAGATGTCAAATGCCGACAGGCTGGGTGTTTCCCCAATAACGGGCCATCAGCTAGATGACCACACAGACATTGATGGAAGACGAACCATACAGAAGACCTCAAATGCCCTGGGTTGATTTTGTCCAACAGCTGTGTTGTAAATAATAAATGCAATCTTTTGAAAGAGAAAGAATTATTGAAAAATCTTAGAAAGGAAGAACATGACTTGAAAAATCACACTTATATTATAGCAGCATTTGTTTGTATAGAATCCTGCTTTAGAACCTGTGACAGTTAATGAGTTGGGTAATGAGTCTTGTATTCTAATATAAAAATTGATTGTAACATTTCAACAAAAACAATAACTGCTTAGTATTTAAAATACCTATTTTCAAATGTTTTGCCAGCACTGTTTTCATAAAACAGCCCATAAAGCTTTCGAAATTATCCTTCCCTAGAAACTATGGTTCTTTGAAGTATTTATTAAGAAGATAACACACCATGTTACAATCTCCACTGTTTATAATGCTCACAAATACCAAACACTTCATTTGCAATGAAAAATATTTGTTTGACTCTTCAGTAAACTCATTTTTACTCTTTTCTCTAATCATAAGAAGAAAGGTTTTGCTATGATAACACTGACCTCAGAAGGTTCTGGTTATAAAGTTTCAGTGGAATTACCATGCTCTGGAGCTTTTAATTTCCAAGGTAAAGCAGTTTTAAGTGTTACAAATGACTTTTGCCTTCTTCTAAAATCCTCCCTTGCCCAAACACCAACATACACCCACGCACATCAGTGCTGGATTCATTATCTAGCAAAACCACGTTTCCTATACTTTTGACCTCATCAGTAGGTGCTGTCTCATATCTCATAAAGAAACATTTTAATTTGTCATTTTTAAATATAATTAAGCAAGGAGAAAGTGCTACAAAACGTATCGCTTTGTCTCCAAGTTTTTGTTACCTCCACTTGGTTTAAAATCCTGGCTAAACAAGATGAAGTGTGGAGACCTGATGGACATGGCAAAGGCATCAATACCAACTCTCCTAAACTTAAATTAAGATGACTTCTTACTTCAGTTGAAACTCCATTGTAATAAGAAAGAGAGCAATATTTTTCTAGGTTAAGATACAAAACGGCATTGAATATAATCATGGGTAGACTGTATCAGTCTCAGAACATTCATATTATAAGGATTTTACACAAAGTATTGTCTGATTTAATGTGAGGTACAGTATATTCTCTTAGCAAAAAGACTCAAAAGTGGTTATTAATAGTAGCTTAATGCTTTTTAGACTTTTTCCCCCTGAAAATCATCTTTAAACTAAAATTTACACTTATTTCATGGTTTTGTGGAGTTTCTACAGAAGCCTTGGAATCTATTAATTAATATTTTTACAGAGAGTATTGTGATGAAACTTTTTCATTTGAAGCTCTTAGCATCTGGAGATTATAGTGCAAGACTAGTAAATAGAGCAGGAGAGCTGAACTTGAATTGTTACCAGCTATGATGTACTTTCCAGGCTCCATAAGTAAAATTTTGATACCTAGAATTTAATGGAAATATGAAGAGTGCCACCTAACATGCAACCCACTAGTGCCCCTACAAGCTTTTAGCACTTATTTTGTTTCTGTAGAACCAAAATATCACTTGGGGAATCAAAAGCAAAAGTCCCTTGAAGACCCAGATTAGAAAAACTGGTACTTGAGATTAGAAGGCTCGGAGAGGGTAGAGTGATGATGAAGACCAACTACTCTAATTGGAGGACTAATCTTCGAAGACTAATTTCCGAAGCTAAAATACCCACAATGCTGCCTAATATTCTGATAAAACCCACTCTGCCTCCTTGAGCACAGAGCTACATGCCATTTCCCATCCCCACTGCAGTAGGGTATTGTCATGCACTTGGGTCCTCCCAATGGGATGTTGGCAGAAATGACATGGGCTTACCAACTTCAAGAAAATGTCCAAGAGCTTGCCACTGGGTGGGACATTTTGCTTTGTTCTGCTTTATTCTTCCTCAATACTCCAGTACCCCTTGCCCTCATTCTAAACTAGCTGTCTATGTAAGGGGCTTGACAACAGAAAATAAAGGCAGAAAGAATTTGGAATTTGATTGAGGGGCAGAGTAAGGACTTCTGGAACAGACACAAATAATGGGGGGAAACACCAAGATGAACTAGGAACTGTTTATCTGCTTACCAAGTGCTGGAGACAGGGAGGAATGAGATGGAAGGTATGATAAGATGACAGTCATTGTGGACCTGGGGCCAGGGATTGAATTAAGAAAAGACAACAGGGGGGGGGGGCACTTTTAACAAAGGTGTTAGCTGGAGTAAGTGCCTGCCCCTGAGCACAGGGATGACACTAGCAGAGGGCTCTTCTTTAGAACAGTCAGCCATGCTTCCAACTTCAGCTCCCCAGATTCCCCTGGCTGACTTAGGTAAACATTGATGTTCCTTTTCTTCTATATCTATGTCGCTATTTAAATCTCCCGTGCTATTAGCATGCACATTTTATAAGCTGAACAGGTAAATGGAAAAGGGAAAGAGTACTCCAAAAGGTGATGAGATAGTCATTGTGTTAGGGACCTAGGAATTTTTAAGATGGGTCCTGAAACACTACTCTGAATGTCAGGCTTGACCACCTTATGTCCTCTAGGAGTTCTCAGCTAACTCAAGTGAAAAAAAAATTGGAAATTTTTATGTGGGAGAACATACCCTCCTGCTATAATGAAAGGGCTATGTCTCCTCCTACAGGAAGCCATAGTATATCCCAGCCTCCATAGATACTTAACAAATTGCTGCTAATTAAGTTCTGCTCTTCTCTTAGAGTCTCAAATATATGTATGATTAAAAAAAAAACCTGAAAACTCTATGTCTTTTGGAATACTATGATTTCTGAGACAAGTTAAATGTTTTAAATTGTCTTCTCTCAACTTGATCCTGAAAAGAACACATTGCTGAAGAGTAAATAAAAATAGAAAGCCTCCCAGAATTTTAAAAAGAAGTTAAAGTTAATGACCTCCAAACTCAAATCTGCTCTGAAAATAAGAGTCTTTGCTCAGGCAGAGAAAAGCATGACAGCTTTTCTGAGGAAGATAAAGTGGTTTCTTTTTTTATTCAAAATGTGCTTCTCATTGAAATCCTTAAGATTTAATTTCCTTGTGGGGAAAGGGGAAAGTACGTTAATAAGCGAGACTCATCATTTACTGAGTTTGCAAATTTAGCAAAAATTGTCCAAAGACCTAACATTATGGGAAGACAGATGGTGTGTTAGCCTGTGGCTGCACTGTTTTGTTTTGTTCTGGTTTTCTGTCCCAAGCGAATAGTTTAGATTTTCCTACCATTTCTTTTTCTCAATCCTCTATAAATTATGACCAGGAGCTATAAATGACCAAATATAAATTGCATCCGTGCTGAATACAGGTTTCAAAAGGGAAATATATCCCTACCTTAAACTGTAAGGAAACACCTCTGGAATGAGAATGCATTTTTAGCAAATCTTGAACATTTATTTTGACATGTAATTGTGAAAAACGACATTGAAACCTATAAATTGTTACCTGAAATAACTAAATAGCTGAGAATGTTTGGATATTTTATTTGGCTTTTGATGTTATTTTATCTCCTATTTTTTTGATGGGAGTTTTTCAGATTCTCAGGCTGATAGACTAGAGTCCCCCTAAACAGTGGATTCTGCCATGATGACAATAGGTCCTTGGAAAGTAGGGACAGGCCTCAGCTGTCGCTGAGAGTACAGGGAATCCCGAGAGGCATTGTAGAGCCTGGCCTCCATCTCTCAAAAATGGTCTATCAACTCTGGCAGGGAAGAGAGATGGGACAACCAGAAAGCACAGAAAATCCTAAAAAATATTACCTAGGCTATCTAGGACAACACTGTACAGTAGGAATTTCTACTAATAAAAACCTAGCTGGCGTCTCGCCCTCACATCATCACAAGATGGCCACCCCCATGTCGTCACAAGATGGCCGCCACAAGATGGCCACAAGATAGAGTGTACTGCAGGGCCAGGCTGATGTGTTAGGTTTATTTTAGCCAATATGAGCTATGGAGCCTTTTCTCAGCAAATTGTGATCAGTAATTCAGCTGGACCATGTATGGGAGCTCATGGAAACTTACAGCAGATGTGGCACAATAGATAGGAGGACTCAGAACAGACATGAGATTCTCAAAGCCCACATGGAATTTCCTAGAATGAATATCTTCAGGTTCCCACTGCCAGCCCATTGCAGAAATGAAATTACTGCCAATTCCACTGGTGAGTGGAATTAAAGGTAATATAATACCAGATTGTTAAACACCAAAATGTCGACTTTTGCTTTATGTCAGAGAATGTGCTTATGGAATGCCATGTAGACCAAATTTCACACCCAATTTATTCTCAGTTTTAAGGCAAAGCCCATTGTGCATTTATAATATAATTTGTTTTTCCCAAGCAAGGCAGGAAAAAAAAGGCCTGTAGCTCTCAAATGCTACATTAGATCAACATTAGTTATACATCCGTGGATTATTCTAGATATTAGTTTTCATGTTGCTATTAACTATAATTTACTTTTTTAACCACAGCTTTGCTTTAAACTAATTAAAAATGAAGTCAATAGAATCTCTGTGAGAACAACTTGCTCCTGAGATTTAAAAAGTACTAGAAATGTTTACAGCCTCAGGAGACAGCTATGACAAGAAGTAATAACAAGTCTGCAGATTGCACACTACAAATTATTTGATTGTTGAGTAATGAAACTTGGAATTTCAATGGCAACTTTCAGCCAATAAGTTCATTTTGATGACGTAAAACTGCTGTGCTAACTGGAATTCAATTCAGCTACAAAGAACTAATGTGGGTGTTTTTTGTTTCTTTCTTTTTAATCTGAGGGCATGGGGAGGTGTATTCTTACTAACTGCCTTGTGGAGGATGGAAAGAAATAACTAAAGAAAACTTATCACAGTGAAGAAATAGAGAAGTTTTTTTGTTGTTGTTGTTTTTATTTATTTATTTATTTATTTTTGCTTAACAATGAGGTCTCAACCCATGTCCCAACCATAAGAGAGATGCCCAGCATCTGAGCCAGTACACACCCAGGCTCCCCCAGGGAGTCAGGCACTCACACATCTGCACACCCAGATCCAACTCCCAGTCAGCAGGTGGACTGGGCAGCAGCAGCGGCAGGAATGAAACTTGCCTGCGAAGTCTGCTAATCGACCAGTACTCACTTTAAAGACTGCAAGCTTAATGGAAAACCAAATCTTTTAGGTTGCAATGTTTCTATAAAGTAATTCACCCGCTCAAAAATTTATTCCAAACTGTAAGATGGTGGATAATTATTATGAGGTTAGCCTTCCCATTCTAATCAGCTGCTTTCAATGCAGTCCTGTCCACTTCTGTTTGCACGTAGGGCCAGCATACTGTGTACACAGGTTTAGGAATTTAAACAGAAACAGATATGCCAAGAAATGAAATAAGTTGCTCATAGTCTAACCATAGAAAACAATTATGACTGAAAATGATGTAGGGTTAGAAAATATTTCCCTTCTAGGTTCTCTTGCTGGTCTAATAATGACATTGACATAAGACAGTTGAACAGGAGAAAAACCAATTTTGTACATACAAACAAAATTTGAGCTCCATTCAAATGAGATTCTCCAGCAATCATGTCATTGAGGTTTATATACCATCCTGAACTAAGGAGAAGAGGATAGGGGTTTGGGATCACAAGGGCAGAAAGTCACTTCATAGGAAGTGGAGAGGGCAGATGTTTGGGAAACAAATGTTTGCCCCCATGTGCAGACAAGTCTTTCAGACATAAAAAGTTATTTTTGGTAATAGCTCTCTTCCTGGCACTGGCCCCCTATCTAAATTCTTTTAGGCAGTTAAGGGAGAGATAAGAAGCACTTCCTGAGTCTGCTAGGCTCAGATAGTCTTCAGCTCAAAATAACCCACATGCCGAAGTGAAACTTTCTGGGGTGGCGTCTTTTGTTCCCCTCAAAGCCAGCATCACATTGTGGTGGCCAAACTCCTTTTCTGTTTTGAGCCCACACTTCCTTCCAGAGCAGATGGGACCCCTCTCCCTTCACACTTACCTGCAGCAAATCAGACCCCCGATCATATCCAGAACCAGCAGGCTCTGAAGAAACCCAATACTCTCCTGTGAACTCCCCCGACCTGGGGTGTGATTTAAGATAAGGAGGGCAGCTGCTTCATCCCCACAATACTCACCTGTGTGGACAGGTAGCCTCCATGTTTACTGATGGGAAGATCTGCCTAAGATGTTCCAGACTTGACCCGGATCTCAGAAGGAATGAGCTCACTGTGGTCGGGAGACTCTGAGCCCAGAAGCATCATTTCCACACCAAGCCCGCTAATCTCTTTATTCCCTGAACCATATGCTCATTTGTTTTTAGCTGAAATAACCTGGGAGTGGTTGTCAAGAACTAAGAGTTGCTAAATTGTGTATTTTTGCTTTTCTCTTAGCTCAAATTAGAAACATATGTTCATCACCTTCCCATATGATGGTTCAGCATGGAGTGCTTTCCTCATTTCAGTCAGAGCTGATCAGTCAGTTATCATTTCAAAATTGATCTGCAAAAAAATAAGACATGCACAACTTCTTTTATTAATTGGGTTTCTTTGCAAATTAGCAAATGAACTCAATTAACTGAGATGTGTCTGCCATCTTAGTGCCATCTTTCCTTCTGCCTTCAGGTAGGGGATGCTGATGCCTCATGAAGCTGCGGGAGTCACATGAAAGGCCTTCAAGTCACAGGGGTTATGTTTGAAGTAGGGACTGGTGATGGGATCCTGGACTTTTCATCTCTAAAGTTTTGTCTTTAATGGGGCCATGGCTGTGTGAGGATAATTACCATCTGAAGACAGCTCCCAGCATGGTCCCTGGCTCAGCCCCGCTGTACCTGGTGCTTTCCTGCAGGGGTGGCAGACCAGAAGCAGTGAAGGTTATTGGAAATCTCAGATGTCATTTAGGGCCATTAAGGAAGGCAGGTGGCCACATCCTGGTCCAAAATTGATGCTGTAGGTTGAGAAGGGTCTACAAAGAAAGCTGTGACTCAGATGATAAAATTAACAGTAGTTATCACTGCATTATAGTCCTGCAGCTTGGAATAAAGGAAAAGAAAGCTTATTATCTATTATGTACCAAGCCCACTTCTCCTCCCCCGCTCTGTTTCTCTCTCTCTTCATCTATCTATCTGTCTATCTAAATATAGATATTTGTGTATATGCATGTTCACATATTTTACATATAAATAAATATAGAAAATATATTTGTAATTACTTATTTATTTTGAACAGAAACTATGAGATAAGCATTTAAATAAGTTTTATCCAGAAACTGAGGCTTAGATCATTGTTATAGCTTATGCAAGATTCCACAGATATTAAGTGCAGAAAGAGAATTACATAAAACTACCTATTTAACATCTATCTATCTATCCATCTATCATATACTTATATCTATCTACCTATCCTTATTTATTATTTAACTGTCATTACCTGTCTTGTTTTCCCAGTCTAGACTGCCCGTGGCACAGATTGGCACTCCATGAATTGGTTACCAAATCACATTTAGACATCCCCAGTGCTCATATTCTTTTCAACACATCCACGTGCCTCACCAGCAAGGTTTGCACTCACCATTTCTGCCCCGGGTTTCTCAATCTAATGAGAGAGTTTCCATCAGAAGATTGGAGGTTATGAGGCTTCATGCTTTCTCCCTCTAAAGATGCAGGGATCTTCATAAATAAGTTCCTATTTATGACCACTGCTGATCTTGACCTTGAAGGGGCAGATCTATGAGAAAGATGGGCAACAAAAGAAGAATATAATAGAGAAGTGCATGATAAATGGGTGACTAAAGAATGTCTGATATAGAAGTCAAGGATTGGCATGAAAGAATTATTTTATATGACTAGAGTTTTACATGACCTTGGAGAGGCAGGAAGTAGTGAGAAAGATGGAGTTAGAGAAGAAATGATTAATAGTTCCTGCTTTCAAAAAATATATTGTCATTCATTCATTTATTCTCTCCATGCACTTAATGATTGCATACCATGTGGCAGCCATCCTACTGGGTGCCAGAGGCAGGAGAGTGAAAACCATCCTCACTTCCTTGTAGAAGCTTCCATTCCAATGACCCCTATGTCTGTCCATTTCAGCACAGCCAGCTCTCCTGTGTACCACACTTGGGTGACATCAGTGAAAGTCAGATATTTTTTGAATTTTTCAGGACTTTCTCAGTCTTGACCTGAGACTCTTGACTCTGTTATTAATATAGTAATTAAAAGTGTAGCAGCTTTCCACACACCAGCATCTTCCCATGTGTTATCTCACAACAAACCTATTATTGCTAGTGTTTCCATTTTATAGTTGAAAAAAAATGGAGGCTCAGGGTATCTAGTATTTTCTAAATCACAGTGGTTAAATGTGTAAACTGTAGAGTTTACCTACCTGGGTTCAAGTCACCAAGTTTTTGATCATTTATTATGCCAGCCATAAGAAACTATAGTAATTCATTCTCTCATTCATATTCTCTCTCTCTCTCTCTCTCTCTCTCTCTCTCTCTCTCTCTCGTTATATACCAAGTGAAGCCCATCTGATTCAAATCATTAGCAAGAATCTTAGATTCTCAGTAACACCCCCCCCACACACACACACACCAATTTCCTAGTTTTGCATCTAGCTCAGATTGCTCCCCTTGGCCCTTCATACTTTTTTCTGTACCTTATTGAGCTTGATTTTCTATGCATCTCTGCTTTGGATTTCCCCCTACAAAGTTCAGGTGAAACACACACCTTTGCCAGACCCTCCCCTTGCAGAACCTCCTCACCAAAGTAGGAGACTCAGCTACTTGGAGCTGAGATGTAAGACCTACACTTACTACACAATTGTTGAATAGTTCAAGCAGTTTATGAATAAAAACTAAAATGAATTAACATAGAGTAGAGGCAGCATATACACCATTTCCTGCACAGATCAGATAGAGCGTTCTGGAGGAGGGGAACATTAATCTATGCAGTGAAGAGCAGGAACCTAATGAATTCAGGAAACACCCTACAGCCTGAGCACATTACCATGAAGGAAGAAGTCATCTGAGACAGATGGAATTGGGAAGGACTCTCTAAGCAGAGGGCTTTCTCAAAATATGGACTCAAATGGGGAAAACATTTAATTTCCTGTCCTATTGAAGTTTATGAAATATCTACTTCTGGCTTCCTTCCTTTGATCTCATATTTTAAGCCAGTACATAAAAACATGAGGAGTAATTTAAATAAAAATTCTCACCTTTTATTTATACAGAAATCAATGTTTTTAAAGTTTAACTATGTCAGGAAAGCATTTTCCTGTGATTTGTCAACATGTGAAACACACAAAGCATTAAAGACAATTAGTCCCCAGATTCCCACTCATGATAAAGAAGGGGTCCCAGATTGCGAGAGGGTGCAGGCCAGGCCAAGGGACCCTACGGGTGCACAATTGGGGCCAGAGAGGGGCTGTGGAGGGCTCCAGGGCATGTGCAGCCCATCTTGCCCAGTTCTGATTGGCTGGACCCCAGCAGCAAGCTAACCTACCGATCAGAGCATCTGTCCCCTGGTGGTCAGTGCGCATCATAGCAACTGGTCGAACAGTTGAATGAACGGTTGGGCACTTAGCATATTAGGCTTTTATTATATAGATAAAGGGGTAAAATATCACCTGAAAGGTGTCTGTGAAATTTACTATATATCCATTAAATAAGAAAACAAAGAAAGCAGGAGGAAAAAGTAGATGGGGAAAAATAGAAAACAAATAGCAAGATGACAGCTGTAAACTTAACTATATCAGTAATCACATTTAATGTACATAGTTTAAACATCCAAATTAAAAAGGAAAGATGATCACATTGAATGAAAGAGTAAGATCTAAGTATGTGCTGACCACAATGAATTTAAATAAAATGACCCAATTGAGTAATTCCAATTATGTTTTTAGTATTCCTCTAACAATATGAATATACATTCCTTTTTAAAAGAAGTATTTCAATCAATACTCATTCTTTCCTTTTTATGACAAATGTTACTATTGTTGCTTTTTGCTTTAGAATAACAATAAGGTGAAAAGATAATTAGCTCACACTCTATGGGGAGAGGGTGGGATCAAAACAGGTGATAAAGCAGGAAACTTATTCCTCTAAGTCAAGAGTCTGAAAACTTTTTTTGTAAAGGGTAAGAGAGTAAATATTATCAGCTTTGTGGACCATATAGATTTCTGTTGCATATGCATTTTTTTTCTCTTTGATAAATCTTTAATAATGTAAAAATCTTCTTAGCTCATAAGCTGCACAATAACAGACCTTGGACAAGAACTGGACCATGGGCCCAAGTTTACCAATATCTGCTTTAAATGAGGAGGAGGTAGGACCTGAATCTCATATTGGTGTCTAAGAGCCTCTAGGCCATGAATGGATGCATTCCACTCTAAGGCTATGTACTCCCTGAAGGGTTTTAGAGGAGGTCATCCAGAGAACATGACCGCCAGTTGATCCTTGAGTTGGACCTAGACAATCAGAGATTCCTCACCCCCTTCCCTGTCCTTGGAATGTACATCCTGCCCACCACTCCCCCAGTGGGAACCATTGTCAAGCAGCCTTGAGAGAACAAGGTGTTGTTGAGGCCATCTAGACACAATTATGTGACTGAATCCAGTTAAGTCTCTATAAAAACTTTTAAGATTATGGTGGGTGCAAGTAGAAATCTACTCATCTTGCAGTTGCCCCAGACAAGCTTTAAATGTAAGTTCCTTGCTTGACTCATCCATTGCTATGTGCAAAACTCTGTTGGGAATTTAAGACTTAAGAATAAAATATGTACCTTCACCCCAAATAAAATTGAGTTAAATTGAAATAAAATTTAGCTATTTAATTTAAACTGTACTGGAAAAATTACAGTAATAATTCCAGAACAGAATATGAAGTATTTTATAATATACAACTCTGTCATGATACTCTTTCTAGTAGCAATAGCCATTGCTATCATTGAATGTCTATGGCACATTCCATTGTTAATATTTAAATGTGGACATTCACTGAGAAAAAAATAGTGCTTGCTTTTTTCTTTGACTTGAAACATATGGATATAGAGTTAAACTATTTGTAAATTTTACATGAGGCTTCTATCTGGATAGAAATAAAAATAATATAAATTTCGTCTGACAAAATTATGATGATCTCACCTAAGGATTTGTTATCATAGGATATTTTTCTTCCTTAGCTCCTTCTGAGACACATTTGTACATCTGATTATCATGCACATAAAAATCCCTTCACAAAGATCATATGTTGGACAAGTCTGGGTTTTCAGAGAAAGTTGAGGGCTAAGAAGGTAGAGAAGCTATAGTATTTTGTTCCCTTGAGTTGTGATTAAGTTCTTTGCATCTGATGTGCAAATACTCCTGCCAGAATGAACACATTGGAATTACATTCTATGAGCAAACCCTACAGCATCTGGTCTGTGCCTGCTGATATGTGTAACACAAAAAGCCACCTTGAAAATCCAATCAAAACTCATGCCAACATCCTTCAGTTAGTCTAGCAATTGGGAACCCACAGAACTCATGTGGATTTGTGACATCATAATGGATTTTGAGTCTGTATAACTAATGAATAAATCTCCAGCAGATGTGTTTGCTAAACTTAGATGTGTATGTTACCTTTCTATTTTAATCTATATGTCATGTTTTTTTCAGCTCTGGTTCTGGCTGTAGCTGTCTTTGAATTGCTACAACTTCCCCTAAGGAGCTTACCTCTCTGTACTAATACCTCCACTGAATTGAATCCAAATCTTCACTTGAATAAATACAATTGGATAGATCCACAATGAAGCAAAATTATGAGTGTAGCCAAGAAACCCAGTGTAAGAGAACCTACAGCAGCTTTGTATCTTACCTGTTTATTCTGGCTTCTTAATGATATCAGAACAGGTTGAGCGTACATCGCAAAACTGCCTGGGGATGAAGATCCATCTCTACATTTGGACTTTTTATGTGTCTACTAGGTCCATGAGGCTTATCTTTTGTTTTGGAATTTTTCTTCCTAACCACTATAGCTGATTCTCATAGGACATCATTTTCATTGAACACAGAGTGGTGATGGAGTTTTCTTCGCCTCACTGGGATACCTGAGATGATTATCAGTATGTCGAAGAAAACATTCTGTGTTCAGAAACAGACTCATAAGAGTCGTGACAGCTTCTGCCCAGAGACATTCTCACTATAGATTAACAAATAATTTTTTAGAAAAATCTTGCTTAATAAGAGCTCTAATATCATAAAGGTAATCACGAGTCTAATTAGCATTAGTTGTTAGGAGGTTTCTTCAACTACAACTCTACCATCTTGAAGATCTCCTTTATTATGAAAATATATGCTAAAACATCACATTTCAAATGGCAATAGAATAATGTTTCTATAAGATAAATTATTTTAGACAAATAGCTAATGCTATTGCTAATCTTTTACTAGTAAGCGCCATCAGTTAAGACGCAATTTAAATATATCTCTTTTAATATGCATAAGTGAAAAATATGGCCTGCATGAGAGACAAACACATATAAACCTATTTAAATATATTAGTGGCTAAGCTCAAATAAATATATCTATCAACAGACAATAGCTAAAATTTATTATGTTCTTTTTAAATATCTTAAACCAGATATTCTTTCTGACATTACTTGGTATGTAAATGACACACACTTTTCTCAGTGTCCATATCCAGGTTCCAACCTCTGGATCATCTTTTGGCCCTTGTCCAGCTTATTATGTGCAATTTTGATCATTCTCTTTTTTCCTCCATTTCACTGCCATGGCTATTGTTAGATGATTGTTCTCTCACACATGCTTTATTACAAAAGCCCCTTCAGCATTTTTCACTATCCAGGTTTACCCAACCTAGATCCGCACAGATGCTGCCATAGATCAATGTCCTCCTTGTATGATTCTGATAGTGTCAATACCCTACTCCAAAATCTTACATCTATCCTTAAACAGTTTGGGTAAATTGTCTATTTATAAGGCACCATCCTTCTCAGGCACAATAGATGGGCCATGTAAAGTGCTTGTTGTTTATATATCTCCTTCCTGTGAAGACTGGGAGTGCTCAACTTGTCCCTAAACTCTTAAGAGATTTCTTACAAAGAGATATCTGTACTCACCAATGGTCTAGTTCTCTCTCCAGCCACAGGTCAGTAAGCTGATCTGTCTTAGAGAGAGACTGACCATACCAAGCAGGGTGATATTGCTCCCAGGGGGATGAAAATTTGGGGGAGCTAAAACCTTTATTTTTATGTATAAAGCACAGATATTTTTCACCTAGCAATTTATCTACCTATCATTTACCGATAGATCTAGATCTAGATAGGTATATACAGATAGTACATGAATAAATGCATAGTATGTATCTGTATATGCATGGGAATGGAAATGATTAGAGAAAAGAGTGTCTAGAATGTCTGTTTAGAAGGGCAATAATAAAAACAAGGCTAAGGAACACTGCCGTAGTGTTCCCTGATTTCAATGAAGGTCTGGCATGGGCTTCTGTAACTATCGTCAGTGAGCATGCGGCATTGTGGCCAAGAGAAGCCCTCAGAACTGAGAACCTTGTACCCAGATGCTGCATCCTGGCTGCTTATAGGAGAAAAATTATGATCCTGTATCACCAAATTATACATTTAAATGGCCAACAATTTCATTAAAAATTTTACTAGTAAGTAGCTAGAAAGATTGAAATGCAATGTTTTCATCAAAATGAGCAATAATGCCAAGTATTCTGTCTGAGTTTTTCTCTATATTCCTAATATAAATAGGGCTACTAATTAATAAATAATTAATGTGATAATTAATAAATAAATGAATCATTAACTAATCAATGATAGCTACTAATGCAACATCAATTATGGATCTGTCATCAGGCTGAAATTCTTAATTCCATCTTTCCTTTTGGGCCACCACACAACCTTATAAACCTTATAGGTATGTAATATTATAATCATTTTACAGTTGAAGAAAACCAAGTGATTAATCAATGGTCAAAGAATTAGTGTCTGAAAGTTAAGATTCAAAGCATGGTCTGGTTAGAAATCCTATAATCTGATCTATTAATGTACCAGAAAGATAAACCATTAAAAACAAAATAAGATACAGAAACATGGAAGCAAGGAACAAACTGATGAGTCTCAGAGGGAAAGGGAGAGGTGACGGGAAGAGATTAACCAAATAACTTATATGCATATATGCATAACCCATGGACACAGACCTATCTCTCTCAGGCCTTCAATGTGGTGAAGGCCTGGGAGGGATAGGTACGAGGTGGAGAGAGGTTAATGGGGAAAAAAAACACAAAGGAGTTATATTTAATACTTTAAACAATAAAGATAAATTTTAAAAAACTATAAGAAACTTATAAAACTCTACACCCAAAATACAAACAATCCAATTAAGAAATTGGCAGAGGACTAGAATAGATACTTCCCTCCATAAAGGACATACAGATGACCTATAGACATATGAAAGAATGCTCAACACCACTAATCATCAGAGAAATGCAAATTAAAACCACAATGAGATATCACCTCACACCTGTCAGAATGGCTATCATCAATAAATCAACAAATAACAAGTGTTGGTGAGGATATAGAGAAAAGGGATCCCTTGTGCACTGTTGGTGGGAATGCAGATTGGTGCAGCCACTATGGAAAATAGTATGGAGTTACTTCAAAAAATTGAAAATGGAACTGCCTTATGACCCAACAATTCCACTTCTGGGAATATATCTGAAAAAACCAAAACACTAATTTTAAAAAATATATGCACCCTTATGTTTATTGCAGTGTTATTTACAATAGTCACAATTTGGAAGCAGCCCAGGGGCCCGTCAGTAGATAAGTGGATAAAAGAGCTTTGGTACATTTACACAATGGGATACTACTTGGCCATAAAAAGGAAATATTTCCTTTTGTGACAGCATGGATGGACCTGTAGACTATTATGCTAAGTATAATAAGCCAGTAAGATAAAAACAGATGCCATATGATTTCACTTATATGTGGAATCTAATGAATGAAATAAAGCAAAGACAGACTCCTAGCTGCATAGAACAGACTGACAGCTATCAGAAGGGAGGGGTTTGAGGGCTGGGTAAGAAGGGTGAAGGGACTAAGCAAAGAAGAAAAAGACTCATGGGAAGTGAGGTGGGAAGAGGAAGAAGAGGGTAAAGGGGGGATAAATGGTGATGAAAGGAGACTTGACTTGGGGTGATAAACACACAATACAATATACAGATTATGTGTTGTAAAATTGTATACCTGGAACCTATATCATTTTATTAACCAATGTCACCCCAATAAGTTCAATTTAACAAAAAAAAAGAGAGCATAATTTATATTTATACTGCTCACTCAGAGATATTTGAAACGTACTCAGAACTTTTAATCTGACTACCAGTCTATGGTTTTAACTGAAAATATTACATTAAAAAGTCACAAAAATGGCTAATTAAAAATACATTGGGTTGAAAGTCACATCTGGGGCTCCTTGACAAAGCTAAGGGAGGGAGCTGATGTTCTTGCTACACTATTATTTATTCATGAGTCTTTCTCCCTCACTTTATTGTAACTGCATGTTTTAACATCAGTGTTTAGTATTTGATTAAGTGAATGAATGAATTCATTAAATGTGAGTAAATTGTTACATACCTTTTTTGGGCTTGAGTTTATACAATATCTCCATTAAAACAAATGATGGTGATTGCTTAAAGAGTTAAAACAAAACTTGTGATAAAATAAGCTTAGAGATTAAAATAAGCATGTTATTTTATTCTTAAATCAATTTTCCACTCTCTTTGGATTAGCTTGGGGTAAATTAATTAAGTCAGCATCCTGCTGGGAAAAGTCCTTTCCTCATTACTCTTTTTCTGCTACCTCTAGTCCTATTGACACTGATGGACCTCGAGATGGAAAATAGATAGTAATTATTTTCCACCTTTACCCCTCACTGTTCAAAGCAGTACATGATGATTTGTGACATTAACAGGAAGCTCATTAAAACCACACAGAATGAATGAACTCTCAAGAGCAAAGATTTTGTTGAATGAAAGATGCATAGAACACAAGGCACAAACAAGAGAATAAATATTATATAGAAAATGTTACTCTATTTTTTATTATAGAAGAAGAAGTGGGGGGGGAAGCAATGCTGATGTGTATCCTTAGGAGAGTTATACCCGTCCCAGTAGTTAAAGCAGCATCTATCCTCTGCTTCCTTTTTATGTAAATCAGTACCAATAGCAATTGCTCCAGTCTTGGCCCTCATCCCTAGTCCTACTAGAAACTAAACTTAATGGCCTCATAAAATGTGTTAGGAAGAATTGCCTCTTATCCAATTTTTTAGAAGAGTTTGAGAAAGATAGGTTTTAAATCTTTGAATGTTTGGTAGAATTCATTGGTGAAGCCATCTGGTCCTGGACTTGTACTTTTAGCAAGGTTTTTGATGGTTGTTTCAATTTCCTCACTGCTGGTCTGTTTATTTAGATTTTCCAGTTCTTCATGATTTAGTCTAGGGATGTTATATATTTCTAGGAACTTATCCATTTCTTATAGGTTATTGAATTTGGTGGCATGTAGTCTTTCATAGTATTCTAGTGTGTTCCTTTGTATATCTGTGATGTCTGTGATAGCATCTCCTCTTTTATTTCTGATTTTGTTTATATGGGTCTTTTCTCTTTTTATGTTAGTGAATCTAAGCAGGGGTTTGTCAATTTTATGAATGTACTTAGTTAAGATGGCCATATTACCCAAAGCAATATACAGATTTAATGCAATCCCCATTATAATCCCAATGACATATTCTAAAGAAATAGAACAAAAGAAAAATTTTCAGGTTTGTATGAACCACTAAAGACCCCAAATAGCTAAAACAATTCTGAGGAAAAAAAAAGCTGGAAGTATCACAGTACCTGACATTAAATTATACTACAGAGCTAAGGTAATCAAAACAGCATGGTATTAGCAGAAAAAACAGATACACAGATCAATGGAACTGAGATCCCAGATATAAAACCACATGTATATGGGCATATAATTTTTTTAATATATTTTATTGATTTTTTACAGAGAGGAAGAGAGAGGGATAGAGAGTTAGAAACATCGATGAGAGAGAAACATCGATCAGCTGCCTCTTGCACACCCCCTACTGGGGATGTGCCCGCAACCAAGGTACATGCCCTTGACCGGAATCGAACCCGGGACCCTTGAGTCCGCAGGCCGACGCTCTATCCACTGAGCCAAACCGGTTTCGGCTATGTGCATGTAATTTTTGACAAAGGATCCAGAAACACACAATTTAGAAAAGAAATCCTCTTCAATAAATGGTGCTGGGAAAATTGGAAAGCTCCATGCAAAAGAATGAAACTAGTTACATTTGTCTCCATGAACAAAAATTAATTCAGAATGGATCAAAGATCTAAATATAAGATGTGAAATGATAAATTACATAGAAGAAAAATAGGCACTAAATTTATGGACCTTGATCCTAGAGAACATTTTATGAAGTTGAACCCAAAAGAAAGGGAAGTAAAGGCAAAAATAAATGACTGGGACTATACCAAGCTAAAAAGCTTCTGCACAGCAAAAGAAACCTATAACAAAACAAACAGGCAACCTACTGAATGGGAGATGATATTTGCAAATAACAAGTCCATCAAAGATTTAATACCCCATATATATAAAGAACTCTTAGCGCCAAACAATCCAATTAATAAAATGGGCAGAGAATCTGAATAGACACCTCTCCCAAGAAGATATACAAATGATCAAAAAATATGTGAAAAGATGTTCAACCTCACCAGCAATTATGGAAGTGCAAATCAAAACTACAATGCGATATGACCTCACACCTCTTAGAATGGCTATTATCTTCAAGAAAAACAATAACAAATGTCAGAGAGGTTGTGGAGAAAAAGAAATCTTCATTCACTTCTGGTGGGAATGTAAACTGGTATATCCACTAGGGAAAACAGTCTGATGATTCTTCAAAAAATTAAAAATAGAGTTGTCATATGACCCAGCATTCCCTCTCCTGGCTACCTACCCGAAAAACTTGTAAACATGTATTGCAAACATAAATGCATCCCTGTGTTCATTGCAACATTTTTCACAGTGGCCAAGTCATGGAAGCAGCCAAACTGTCCTTTAATAGAGGATTGGGGAAAGAAGATATATATTAATGGAATATTACTCAGCCATAAGAAAAGATGAAATACTGCCATTTGTGACAACATGGATGAAACTTGAGAATATTTTGCTAAGTGAAATAAGTGGGTCAGAAACAGCTAAGAACCATATGATTTCACTCATATGTGGCATATAAAACTGAAACTGGTGGACACAGCATCATGTGGTTGCCATAGAGATAGGGGACTGGGGGGTGAGGGGTCCTAATAATGGTGGCAGAGATGATGTGACTTTGGATGGTGGGCACACAGTGCAATATACAGACCTTGTATCATAGAATCCTCAGCGCCTCCTGAGAAAACATTTTTTCTCTGTGCTGGCATTGCCCCATTAGCTCGCTGTTAACTTGCTTTAACCTGGCTCCCGTTTGTGATGTGGAGGAGCTTATGGACATCAGAGTATGGCCTCTATTGTCGTCATAGTCTCCTCTCTGTCCGGAGTCCTGCACAAATAAAATAAAGATGAAATAAAATAAATTAAAATAAATGTGAAGACATTCTCCTCACCCTCCTCCCTCCACCAGTAGGAAACCATCCCCTTCTATGCAAAGCACAGGGTGGAAACCAAGCAGAGGGATGACTAAGAGAGGCAGGTGGTCCTCAGCCTGCCCCAGATCACCCAGGCTCTCTCCCCTTCCCTCTCTCTCCTTTCATTCTCTGTCTCTTTTACATGCACACACATAAATGGGTATCCATTCATTTCTTTTTATATGCCCATTATAAGGCATAAATGAAACAAAAAAAAAGCATAAGCAACAAATAGCTGATTCTACCACTATAGATCTAGAAAATATTTGAGTCAACGCAGGGCTTCATTATGAAAAGCTTTAGGTACCATTTAAAGGTAGCATGGGTCTTAAGTTGAGGTAGTATGATCACATTCTAAACCTTCCTGGAGGGTGTGCATTCACATAATGAGGCCTGAGAGAGACGAGGTATCTGGTATCTTAGTAACTAAACCTCTGTCTTGTCTCATAATAACTGAAGATAATAAAGGCCAGGGAGTTCTGTGGGTTAATTAACGTTCTAGAGATGGAATTTTTGCTATTAATCAAAACAAAAAGCATAGAAATGTTATTAGCTACAGTGAGCATCTCACAAAAAGGCAGATGCTATGATGGTCATCTTCCGTAACAGACCTTCCTCTAAGGAATAAAAGACTTTGTCTTTTTATGGTGAATCACTAAGAAGGAACAAAATTTCTCAGGAACCTGGGAAAACAGGTACCTGGGAAAAGGCAGACTTTGTGCACAAGGCCATCTCACTAGTGGACACTGTTGCCCCACCTTGAGGTGGCCAGGACCAGGGATCTGTCAGTCAAGGGTCTTCCTTCTTCGTGTCTCTCCCTCCACTCTAACAGAGCAGCCAGACAACCTGTCTCAGTGTCACCAAGGTTCTACAGTCTTATTAAATAGCCAAGGAAGAAATTAATCTTGTCTTCCTAATTTTTCCATTATTGGATCCTTTCACTGAGGTAAATGACATCACTCTTGAGAGAGGACCTCTCGTCGGAATAAGTCTATTTTTAATTCTATACATATAAAGCAATAGCAAGAAATAAAAATTGACAAGAGAGCCAGGGATGCTGGCAAGGTGGAGACCACTGGACTGTGCTAGAAAAGAAACAGGGAAGTCCTAATAAAGGGGTTGGTGTTGTACTGTCCTATGTTCATAAGTCAGTTCTTCCTGGCTGGAATGATAATAGTTGCAAAAGAAAGATGATCTCAACCACTGACCAAGAGAAACCAGTAATCATTCCCAGTAATAGGATAAGGACATTTCATTAGTACCAGAAGCAGGTATCCAAACCATGAAAAGGGAGTATCCTCTCTAATAAAATGGTAATATGCAAATTAACCATCACTCCACTACATAAACCACGCCCACCAGCCAAGCCACGCCCACCAGCCAATCAGGGCGAGTATGCAAATTAACCCCAATCCAAGATGGCTACAGCCACAGAGAGCAAGGTTTCCCAGGTAACAGAGCAAGCCAAGCTTTCCATAGCCGTTGCAGGCCTAAGCCTCCACTCAAGCTACAAAGTTTCAATTATAGAAGGTAAACAAATTCAAACAAATGGCGGCAGAATGGAGCTTGAGAGAGCAGGCCAGGGTTGCCGGCGGCAACAGGGGAAGCAAAGCTTTCCACATACCCTGGCCGGGCTCACCCGCTTAAGGCTACAAAGTTTCAATTGTAGAAGGTGAATTAACTGCCACAGAAATGGCTGCTGCCCCAGAAATGGCTGCCGCCCCAGGCTACAAAGTTTCAATTGTAGAAGGAAAATAAATTCCAGATACCAGGGCCTCCCCTTGGGTTGCCAGGAGGTGTGGCCGGCCTGCAAACCACCACAGGCCCCTCGCTCAGGCCGCCCCATGCCCCAAGGGAACCCCCACCCTTATCTGTGACACCCTTCAGGGCAAACCAGCTGGCCCCCACCCCTGTACCAGGCCTCTATCCTATCTAATAAAAGAGTAATATACAGATTGATCATCACTGCAACACACAAGATGGCTGCCCCCATGTGGTCAAAGATCCTGCCCCCATGTGGACACAAGATGGCCACCACAAGATGGCCAGCAGGAGAGGGCAGTTGGGAGGCACCCGGCCTGCAAGGGAGGGCAATTGTGAGGGACCAGGCCTGCAAGGGAGGGCAGTTGAGAGGAACCAGGCTTGCAAGGGAGGGCAGTTGGAGGTGATCAACCCTGCAGGAGAGGGCAGTTAGGGGTGACCAGGCTGGCAGAGGAGGGAAGTTGGGGGCAAACAGGCTGGCAGGGGAGCAGTTAAGCATCAACCAGGCTGGCAGCGGAGTGGTTAGGGGGTGATCAGGCTGGCAGGCAGAAGCGGTTAGGGGCAATCAGGAAGGCAGGCAGGCAAGCAGTTGGGAGCCAGCAGTCCTGGATTGTGAGAGGGATGTCCGACTGCCCGTTTAGGCCCGATCCCACCAGGGATCGGGCCTAAACGGGCAGTCGGACATCCCTCCAGGAGTCCCAGATTGGAGAGGGTACAGGCTGGGCTGAGGGACAACCCCCCGCAGTGCACGAATTTCGTGCACCAGGCTTCTAGTGGTAACATAATGACAGTGAAGACAGGTGAGCCTCCTGCCTTTGGCGGTGAAGCAGAGGCTGATGAAGGCACGGAGCTATAGATAAGGACCTAAAGGGCAACTGAGTGAATCTAAATATAATTATTTCACTGTGTGTCACCTGCACAGCTAAGTTGGACATGCCTACTTGCCTCCGCACTCAAATGAAACAGAAAATAAGCTGGTGGCTAGGCAGAAAAAGTGGTGGAGCCACCACCAAGAGGCTCCCTGTGCGAAATCAATGCCAGGGATCGGGACAGCTCTCGGGCAGCTCCAATCTGTGTCTATTGCTTCAAAAGCTGGAGATTTGGTGGTTCTGTAGGAAGTAGCGATGCTGAGGACACATTCGAGAGGGAGGGGGGAGCCCAGGGCCCTGGTGGGAGGGAATGGGCTCCCATGTTCTCAGGTACCTATTGATTCCTGGCCAGCCCCAAGGGTAAACTTGGCCCTCATGCACAAAAAGAAGGAAAAGTCCTGGGAGGCCCTCTTCCCCCAAATCAGAGGCAGCTTGGGGGTGCCCACTCTGAAATCCTGCTCAGCCTCCTACTCCCTCCCCCGCCGTCCCCAGCACATCTGCTGTGTGTGCCACAGTAAGCTCTGGGGACAGTGCAAATCCACCCATATTCTTTCTCTGAATCATAACATCTAATCATTCAATATTGCTGCTACTCTTGACTCCCAGAAGGAGGCAGAGGCCTGGTCTTGAATAAGCTGCAGAATCATTTTCTTTTCCCCTGGAGCTGGGAGAAGCAGGTGTTTGTTTGTTTGTGTGTGTGTATGTGTTGGCTTGGTCAACCTCCACCAAGCAGCTGGTTTTGACTTGTGGGTGCATGTGATTGTTGTAAGCTGCCTTCCTTGTGGCCCTTTGGTCTATGATGATGCTTCTACCAGGTGAAGGGGAAAGAAGGACAACTTCCCCTTCCCGTATGATCGTTTCTACTGCTCACTGTCCACCTTCGGCACAGTGGCAGATGGCAGGTGACAGGCCCATGACCTGTGTTTGCAGAGTTGCTGTCACCTTAGAAAACCGTTGAACATTTAAACATGCAGCTCGCTAGTCATCTTTGTTATCCCCGTCAGGATAAATGTCTCTGCAATCACTTCTCCGAAGCCTGCTTTCTTTTGTCCCCACCTGGGGACAGCATCAAAATGTCTGAGTTCCAGAAGAAAGGAAACGGTCTTGTAATGTTTTTATAAAACTTACAGAAAGCAGAAATAGCACTTATCAGCACTGAGAGAGAGTTAAGATCTCATAGGGGAAAATTTACCATCACAAAAGCCATTTATTTTTAAAGTCAGCAGAGGGGAAAAAACCTGAATAGATTTCATTATTTTCTCTAACAAAAAATATATTCTTTGTGTAGGAAGGAGATATCTGTTTTTGATCAAAATTACAATTATTTATTTTTCTTCAGTATAATTTGTGATAATGATTGGTGAGTAAAACTATTTTTGGCAATGTATTATGAAGTCAAGTTAGTAGAAGTTTGGCTAATTTCACATTTGGATCTAAAGGTTAAAACCTGGTCTTTTCTCACTGCTTTCAGTCCCTGCATCCTTCCAAGGAGTGTGTGTGTGTGTGTGTGTGTGTGTGTGTGTGTGTGTGTGTGTGTATGTGTGTGTGTGTATTTCCCAGCAGAGAAAGAGTAATGTTGGTAGCATCCTTCCTCCTGAGAATGTATAAAGTCACATCTATCAATTGTCATTTGCCACACTGCTTGTTACATAAGAGGCCCCAACCCTGCCACACTGACACTTAGCAGTTAACAGAAAGCCAGTGTAGTGTCTGTCCTTTGCATTGCAAGAAACAAATTCTAATTAATGCACATGGAGTTTTGTATTATTTTTGCCTTGTCTTCACAACTTTCTACAATGCATGATTTATGAGAGGCGATCACTCAGCTATTCATTTGCAAACCATATCCCTCTCTTTGGCTATACTGGTGGATTTCAGAGAAGTTGGTAAAACGGGAGAGAATATTCCAGAGCAAAGGTTTGTACTGCCAAATTGGTGGAAAAATCTGATGAGGCTGCCTAACATATGGTCTGATGAAGAATAAGAAAATTGTGCCAATGTTGTTATAAAAGCTGTGCCCCAATGAAGGGGCACCTGCTTTCTCTCTGGGTCCTGACTGGGTCGTATAGCCCTGCCCTTATGTTCCCTTGGTAGGGAGAGTAATGGCCCCAGAGATGCCCAAAACCCAATCTTCAGACTGTGTCACATTACAGGGCAAAGGAGAATTAAAGTTTCAGGTATAATTTTGGTTGCTACTTATCAAATTTGAGACAAGAGGTTGTCCTGGCTCATCTGGGTGAGTTCAATGTAGTCATGAAGGTCAGGAGAAGAAGAACGTGGAGATGGGAGAGAGCAGAGGAGAATGTGAATGCAGAGGAAGGTCAGCGTGAGAAGATATGAAAAGTACTTGACCATCCTCACTGCTTTGGGGATGGAGGAAGGAACCATGAATCAAGGCATGCAGCAGCCATTAGAAGCTGGACAATGCCATGCAACTCATCCTACCTGGAGCCTGCAGAAAGGACCCACAGGGCTACTGTGCCTTGTAGCCCTGTGAGACCGTGTCAAGCTTCCCACCTCCAGAACTTTAGGTGATAAATTTGTGTTCTTTAAGCCATTAAGTGTGTGGTGATTTGTTAGAGCAGTTTTAGGAAGCTAGTACACTGTTCTTACTGTCCTGGAAGACTATGCTTTTTCTTTTACCAGAATAAGCCTGGACCTCTTTGCCTCCATTGCCCTCCTGCCCATGTCTGCAACCCTCACCCAGCCCCAACTCCAGCAGTGGCAATAAATCTTTTTTCTTTAATTTTATTTTTTAATTGTGGTTTGCATTCAATATTATTTTGTATTGGTTCCAGGTGTGCAGCATAGAGGTTAAGTAATCATGTACTTTACAAAGTGTTGCCTCCAATATTCCTAATACCCGCCTGGCACCACGCACAGTAATTAAAATTTTATTGACTGTATTTCCTATGCTGTACTTTCTTGAGCTCTCCACACTCCCCTCTGCCCTTCTTGAAACCAGGGACTGGCAATTATGGGAGTGGGAACTGGAACTCCCTCTATACTCAGAATAATGGTTACTTTTGGCAATGAGCCGTATCCGAGGTCCGGAGATCCCCTTAGCCTTGTGCACCCCTTGGATGGAATGAGCCAGTGTGTTCAGCACCCATCACTCCCCTGATAGGAAAGGAGGTCTCTTGTGAAGGTGTCCCCCAAGTAGAGGGGTGACCTTGGGTGTTCCAGAACCTAGCAGGAAAGCAAGCTCAGGTTCAAGGAACATTTCAGCTGTGAGAGCTTTCCATTAAATAAAACAAAAGCTTTGATACTGCTTTATCTTAACATAGACATCTCCACTAACAAGAGTTTCTTCATAATTAGTATTCAAAATATGTCCTCAAATATTTCCCCAACTCAAACTCAGGCTCAAAGCAGAACTGCTGCATTATCACTGAAGGATTCTTGAAATAAGTTTACCAAGCCCAGCTGAAGTGGAGCTCACGTGTGTCTTCCGGGACAGTGTATGTTCCCATTTGACAAGTTCTGCAGAGCAGCTTTCAGCTATAGAGCTCTTATTACAATTGCTAACGCCTGCATGAGGCAGGACTGAAGTCTGAGTAAAATGTATGGAAAGGTGTCCTATCTCACAAATACCTGCAATGCTGTTTAGCATATTCAAATTCTGCATCTGCTTAACAAGGAATTATGCAGATGTCAGAAACACACTGAATGAGAAGGAAACTTGGCCAAGTTTATAGAAATATTCACAATAGAAAGCATGTTCAAAAAGAACATATCCCAACATTATTGAAATCTGCTATTTCCCTGGAAGACAATTGCAGGACCCTCTATCTTGGAGAGTTTATATTTAGGGAGCTATGCAAAGAGATATTGACCCCTCAGCATTGTACTTAGGTCCAGTTTATATTTACAAAAAGAATATGCATTTTATAAAGTAGCCAAAATGAGAAACTCGTTAAGTCAGTAATTCAGTACAGGCCATCTACATATGGTTTTGAGAAAATAAAAGTTTGCACTCTTGTAATTACAATCTAATTGATATCTAAAAAGACAAGTGTTTTTTCCAGCCAGAGGATTCTTTTTCTTCGTTATCATCTACCTTCATCAAAATGGTCACTTAGATTTAGTGAAACACATGGTGGGAGTAAGCTTAAGGCTGATAAAGTATATTTTGGTGAATTCATTTTAAAAATTCTTAACACAGTTTTAGAAATTGTAGATTAATGCATCTTCATAATCACAAAGAAGTAAATATGGTTAAATATTATTTACTAGAGGCCCGGTGCACAAATTTGTGCAAGGGTGGGGTCCAGCCAGCCTGCTGGGATCGGGGCCAATTGGGCCAGGCCAGCCAGGGGGAGGAGCCCTGGGCATTTGGCAGGCCGGCCCTGCCCCCTTGTCAAACTCCGGTCGAACTCCTGGTCAAAGGGATAATTTGCATATTACCCTTTTATTATATAGGTCTAGAGGCCCGATGCACAAAATTTGTGCAAGGGTAGGTCCTCACAGCACCAGCTGCCTAACGTGGCCCTAGCTGCCTAGTGGCCTTGCCCCCTGGTTGTTCTGGAAGGTCGTTCCGGAAGATCTTTCTGTCATCTGGTCTAATTAGCATACTAGCTCTTTATTATATGGATAAGATTAATAAATAAGTGCTCCAAATTTTGCTTATATTTTGTTCAAATATGTTGAAAAAACTTTAAACAATATTCATAGAATGGAGTACCCAAAAAATGTAGGTTTTAAGCTTTTAATTAATTGAACTTACTGGAAACAAAACTTGCAAACAGGATAGCACTGGGATGTGTTCCTGCAAAGGCAAGTGAGAATAGCATTATTTTAATTCCATATTGAATTTTAATATATCACCTAATGTGAAAAAGATTTGGATAAAGTCTCAGTTTTTAAATAGATGAATTTATATTTCACGCTATATTATATTAAGGGTTACATGTTTGAGGCTCCAGGTCATCAAAAATGAATAAATTCCCCAAACTATACTAGACATGCATTGCAAACATACTGAGGTATCCACACATATATATCTCTACATATATATATCATTTGCAAATAAGAGCAAAAGCTTAATTTTAAAGCCTTTGCACAGGTGTTGCCATGTCAAGGGCCCTCCTTCTGTCCCCAGCCCCTCATCTGCTGCATACTCTGGCCTCCTGTCCTCTCAGAGTAATAAACGTGAAGGCAGGTCATTGTTAACAGAGGCAGAGTCTGTTATGACTCTCACCTCTTCCAGGTGTCTTAGCTTCCTTGTTTCCTCATGAAAAATTATACTGGCCAATGACTAGCATAAGTAATTATACAAAGTATGTATACTTCATCACAAAAAAGTCAGGAAAGAGATGGATTACAGAGGAAATTGAACTTTGGTGAACTGGATGGGTTGTCTCACAACCCAGATGAAAGGAAATACAGGAAGCCAGGGAGACCTTGAAAATTGAAGAAATGGAACCTATGTTGCCAGGGGCTTCTCTCTCTCTCTCTCTCTCTCTCTCTCTCTCTCTCTCTCTCTCTCTCTCGTTCATTTTTCCCCTCCAAGCACAAAAAACAAGTTTGCTAGGATAAAGTGATAAACAGCATACTGTATGGAAAATAAGATGCAACTTATTATACAAATCTTATTGATGCTTTCAAAAATATACACATCCGATACAGAATACGACTGTGCAGAAGCATCGATGTCCTCCCCACTCCGCCTCAGCATCCTTTCCAGGTGAAGCACACCACACTGCCAAGCGGAAAAGACACCCTTTCTCACCTTCTGTTTCCTATCCTCCCCACAACCAGCCATGAGTAACCTTACGTGGCTCCTACTTACCAAAAAACAATTTTATATCCTCTAGCCCTATGATAGAAAATGTAAAGAAGACTAAGAGGAAATGAATATTTACAAATGAAAAGGGCTGATGCTAACTATGCAATGAAGTACTGTATAATTAAGTATATTTTTCCTTAAAACATATTAGTGGGCATTTTACAGGCTGTGAAGATGTTAAAATGTCAATAGTTATGCTATGCCATCCTAACAAAGAAAGCAGAAATATGAGTTTTCACCACACAATACTAATTTAAATAACAATGTCAACATAAATTCATAATTATATGGGTATGGAAATGTTTTTAGCCCTCAAACTCCCTAAACCACCAAAATGTGATTTATTTTTCATTTTTCTTGCTGCTTAAAAACCTTTAAGAATTTAATCTCTATTGTTTTTCAGAAGATGGATTGCTCGGGCAGTGGATTTGGATTGGGAAAACTAGCCCCTCACTTCTCCTATCTATATTTCATTTCCACCTGGATTGCCACTGACACCTGCCCCTTTCAATAACCACTGAAAATTAATTACTGAGTCCCTCAAATCATAGGTTTGAGCTTAAATTCTGCCCTGAAAGTAAAAACTCTCCAAAGATCCTCTTCCGCCTGAGAACTCCCACTGTGCCCAAAGGCAAGTGATTTATTTTTACCTCCTTTCCATATCACTCTTCAAGTAATGCCTTCATGCCATCAGCGATTAATCTAAACTCTGCTTCAGAGCCCATGGCCCAAACACTAAGCATCCCCAGTCACTGGCTTGGGAATTCAAATAAAACAAAGCAGAGCCCTAGATCTGTGCAGAGCAGGATGACTCTACCTCTCCAGTCAGGGTTGCTTTTCCTTCTTTCAGATCCTGGTAGAATGCTGTCTGCATCTCAGTCTGCCTTGAGGCAGGGCCCCTTGTTACAATCCTCTCTCTGTCTGTTGTTGGAGGCAGAGGTCCCTGAGGGCAGGGACCAGAGCACTTATGCCTGGAATCCCCTTCTCCTCCACCCCCGGAAGCAGCACTCCCCATAGAAAGTGCTCATCCAGTTGGACTCACATGTTGGAAGAGCAGTGAGTTGGAGATGGAGTGCCTGGTATAGGTTTCTTTCTTCTTCTTTTTTTTTTTTTTTTACAAATATTTAAATCATTTATTGCCATTCAGTTACAGCATTTAGAATACACACTATGGAAATGGATACTTTTTCAGACCCTGGGGGTGAGATTTTAAGGATGTGGCCAGCTGTCAGTTGTCTCGTGATCGTCAAAGAAAAAGTCAAGAATTCTGAGTACTCATGTTCTAAGATTTACAAACCTTGTTTTCTTCCATTTTTCATTAAGTAAATTCTAATAGATAATGCACACATTACTGCAGGTAAAACATCACTGGGAATTTTTGAAATGACTGCATGTTGTGACTCCTCTTTATGAGGAGGAGTAGAGTATTTAGTACTTGCAAGGCAGCAGGGAGTGGTTCAGAGGCTCTCAATGTCTCAGTGAAAATCGATCATGGTGGGATATGAACCTCACAAGGAGAGTGGAACTTTGGGTCCACCTTCATGAGATGAAAAGGACATTACTCAAGGTTTTTGCTCGCCATCCTCTGTGGTACACGTCTAAGCTGAAACAAGTGGGTATTTCAAATAAGGCAGCTGCCCACCCGCCTTCATCCATGAGATAGTCTGCCAAGAAGAGTAGTGTTTTGTCTTGTAGAAACGCTTGGCAATCTCATAGAAATCAGCATTTTAAAACAAATGCCAATGAAAGTATTACAATAGCCCCAAATGTAATGCACACTTGTAAAAACAGTTGTGTGTTTTACATGCAGCAGGCACTGGGATGGTGGTTACTGTTAGATGCTATATCTTTGGCCTTTTTATGCTAAGAAAGCTTTGCTTGTTGGGGTTGGACTCTATTTTATTGGGGTTCATCCCCTTAGTCTTAGATAAACTTTGCTTTTCCTTTTTTCTAATCCCAGCAACCCACTCATCACCTGGTTTATGCCAGGCACTCAGCAAATGTTTGCCAGGGAAATTTGTAAATCTATCATCTAGCCTAAGACTCTATGTAGCAAATTAATATGCACTATATGTCAAGTACCTGGAAGTAATTTTCAGTGGAATAGAATTGAGTTCTTTGCATAATGGTCTGATAACTCCAGAAACAAATATCAAACTGAAACACACCTGGCATTTTCTTGATAACTTGGTTATGCATTCTGCCCACTAATTTCTAAACCAATCAACCAATATGTATTGACTAACATTTTTCTGTAAGTTTCTATGTTTTCAAAAGTCGACTTCTGCCTAACAGAGAAACTTGGAGCAAAGGGATTACAATCACTGAAATCAACATGATCATTTTGTAATTGAGAGAGGATTATACATTCTTTGGGAGGTTGTGTTCTCACAACAGAACACAAAGATACTCAGGCAGATAAAAGGCAGAATTCTGTTGCTTGCAGCTCCAAATGAGAGAAGGCTGTCACACAGGAGTCACCCGAGGAAACAGGGTAATAGCAAGCTGTAGCCACAGGCAATGCCTTTAGTAACCCAAGCAGAGTGAGGTTTTTTTTTTAATTTATTTAAATTCTTTATTGTTTAAGGTGTTACATGAGTCTCATTTTCCCCCCATTGACCTCTCCCCAGCCTCCCCCACCACCAGCACATGCCCTCACTCCCCTACTGTCTGTGTCCATTGGTTATGCTCATATGCATGCATACAAGTCCTTTGGTTGATCTTTTATCCCCTCATCCCCCACCTTCCCTCATAGGTTGGACAGTCTGTTTGATGCTTCTATGTCTCTGGTTCTATTTGCGTTCATCAGTTTATGTTGTTCATTATATTCCACAAATGAGTGAGATCATGTGACATTTATCTTTCTCTGACTAGCTTATGCCACTTGGCATAATGCTCTCCAGTTCCATCCATGCTGTTGCAAATGGTAAGAATTCCTTCTTTTTTACAGCAGCGTAGTATTCCATTGTGTAGATGTACCACAGTTTTATAATCTACTCAAAAAAACAACAACAAGAAAGCCCACTGCATGGGAGAACATATTTGCCAATGTTATCTCCGATAAGGGTTTAATCTCCAAAATTTATAGGGAACTCATACAACTTGACAAAAGATAAATAATCCAATAAAAAAAAAATGGGCAAAGGACCTAAATAGACACTTTTCGAAAGAGGACATAAAGAAGGCCAAGAGACATATGAAAACATGCTCAAAGTCACTAATCATCTGAGATATGCAAATCAAAACAACAATGAGGTACCACCTCACACCTGACAGAATGGCTATCATCAACAACTCAACAAACAACAAGTGCTGGCGAGGATGCAGAGAAAAAGGAACCCTCTTGCACTGCTGGTGGAAATGTAGACTGGTGCAGCCACTGTGGAACACAGTATGGATTTTCCTCACACAATTAAAAATGGAACTCCCATTTGACCCAGTAGTCCCACTTCTAGGAATATACCCCAAGAAAACAGAAACACCGATCAGAAAGGATATATGCACCCCTATGTTCATAGCAGCACAATTTACCATAGCTAAGATTTGGAAACAACCTAAGTGCCCATCAGCAGATGAGTGGATAGGAGTGTTTATAGCTGTGTTTGCAGCTCCCTGTGAATTGGCTCTTTGGGGCCCTGGGAACAGGGCTGATCCTTAGTTTTTTGGTACCTGATCCCAGGGCAGTGAGGGTGGCTGCATGATGGCCTGGAGTTAGAACGTTCCATAGGGAACAAGTGCTGGAGAAGAGGAACTGATAGGCCACTAGCCAGGGCCTCTAAACTGGGTCAAGGCTACATTTTAAAAAAATTACAATGACGTGTCTTCACGTGAATGTCCAATGGCACCAGTGCCAGTCCTTTTCCAAGCAGAACAGTGACAAATGTCTTTAGCAACCATAAAGTCCTTTTGTGTCCCATGGAAATGCATGAATTACAGTATTTTAATGACCAGGTTGAGAGGGAACATAATCACAGGTGCTCTTTGAAGACATTTTAAACTATGTTATATGGATAAAAACTGAAGTCAAGCCCTTGGGACTAGACAAATGAAATACACTGAGTTCTGCATATTCCAAAGGCCTCTGTTGATGATTTGCCACTGTGCCATAGTCATAATTTGAAGGAGTGAGAATGTAAATAGCTTTTCCAGAGTCACTGCTGTAGAGTGTTACAGTCATCAAAAGCCAGAATTTAACAGTCCCTGTGCTGGGGGCAGATGGTGTTTGCAGTGGAATTATGGGGGTAATATTATCACCCTATTTGGGAAATGCAATTTGACACCTTTCCTAATCCCCAGACTCTGTATTAATGGGCTGTCCTATACACTCACTAGGATTTTGTGTAAAAGTTGACTTGGTTTTCAGGAGAGTACTAGCACACAAATTTGGTACTATTTAGTTCATGTTAAATATGATTCACTTTTTAAAAAGTGTGAATCTAATTAGATACATGAAAATATTGTTCTTTTTCCTCATAGAAATATTAAAATAACGTTTTTTTCTAGTAGTCTTTAGGAAACTATATATCACCTTACATATTTCATTATATACCATTTGTCACCTAAAAATTACAGGATTATTTAGGAAAGAATGATACACTCAGTTTATATGCATACATCTATATCCAGACACACATATGCATACATGTCCAATACATACACACATGCACGCACACACACACAGTGGAACAAAAATATGTTTACAGTTGTGGGTACCTGAAACAGAGTTTACTCTTGTATTATTATATATTACATATTGTGTTTTCATATGTATATCTCACAGTATAAATGCAGACACACCAGTTTGGTCATTGGAGGAAAAGGACTTTAACTCCTCTGGACCTGATGTGTTTTTTTGTTTTTTTATTTTTCTAATAGAAGGATTTTAATAAGATGCTCTTTAAGATTTTATTCAGCTCTATGGCCTTGGACATGTTAAAAGTTAAAAAGAAAAAGAGAAAAGGAATTTAATACCTGATTGTTACAGATGATCTCTACTTATTACATTTTAATTTGCTCAAAGAAAGAGACAGTAAGTAGTTGATCTCATGTCCTTGCTAATTACTTTTCAGAGTTCATAATTTAGTATATTTGCATGAAATGAGGTGGGAAAGCTGGCTATTCTCCCTTTACTTGTAATGTACCTTAAGGAAAATTTTTGAGTAATTGACAAGCCGCCAGGGCAGATGTTAATAAATAATGAGAGTATAAGGTAGAATGACTGATTCATTTGTGCTCTCCCACCCCAACCCCCCTTCTGGAAAAACATAAAAAGGAATTTATGCAATGATTGTAAAACAATCCCTAAACAGTGTCAGAATCTCTTAAGCCTTACATTGCTTGATTTGTCTTTAAAATCTCTTTCCAATTAAGAATACTAATACTTGGAATTAAGCAAAAGCCTCAGAGGATAGGCGGTACTTTTGCTTTTAACATAATTTAAAATTTCAAAATTACTAGTAGCAACTGAGGACTTCCTAAGATCAAATATTCATATAATTGAAAGAAAGTGATGTAATTGCACAGAACTTTTGTGCAAGACTCAAGAACAATTACCTTCAAGCTGTTATCAAAAGACAAGAGATAACAATTGTTAGTGAGGCTGTGAGAAAAGGGAACCCTTATACTCTCTTGATAGAAATGTAAATTGGCATAACCATTATGGAAAACAATATGGTGGTTTCTCAAAAAATTAAAAATGGATTTACCATATGATCCATCAATCTTACTTCTGGGTATTTATCTGCAAAGATTGAAATCAGTATATTTCAGAGATGTCTGAACTCTAATGTTCCTTGCAGTATTACCTACAATAGCCAAGACATGGAAACTACCAAAAAGTCCTTCAATGGATGAATGGATAATATATATATATATATATATATATATATATATATATATATATATATATATATAATGGAACGTTATTCAGCCATAAAAAAGCAGGATATCCTGCCATTTGCAACAACATGGAGGAAAACTGGAGGGCATTGTGCTAAGTGAAATAAGCCAGACATAGACAAATACTGCATGGTATCACTTATATGTGAAATATTAAAAAAATAAAACTAAAGCCAAGTTCACAGAAACTGATAATAAAATGGTGATTTTCAGGTGCTGGGGGAAGGAGGAAATGGGGTGATATAGGTCAAAGGGTACACATTTTCAGTTATGAGAAGAATATGTTCTGAGGATATAACGTACAGCATACGACTATAGTAGCTAATGTGTATTGTATACTTAAAAGTTGCTGGGAGTAGATCTTAAGCATTATTATCACATACACACAAATTACCACCAAGAAAAACAGACTTGCGACCAGATAGCAGTAGAGTACACAGAAGATTTCTCTCTTTGAAGACCTACAAATGATTTCAAAGTAGCATCTCCAAAAGCTATGATTTAGGACCCGCACCCTTAATCTCCTAGCCTACAGAAATGGTTCTTCGATGATTATGAGAGCTGAAAATTTCAGTTTGCATAACAGCCTCTTACTAGCTTTTGTCATCACACATCTATATCTCCAAACGCTCTCTCAGCCCTCAGAAGAGGTTTACAATTCAAACAGTATTTTGAAGCATACCATTCTGTCAGGCGAGCAAGACCCTGCCTTTAGGAGCTCTGTCTACTAGCAAGTTTAGCTCCATCAAAATATCCCAATAATGTATAGTGAGCATGTTTCTCCAGGAATATAGCCACCTTTCATTTATCTTTGCATCCACAGAAATCACCCAGTGCTTGGGAGAATGGGGCAGTGATCCAAAAGTCTCTGTAATGTTCCTTAAATATAAAGCACTGTATTTCCTACTTCTGTTTTATCTCCTTTGCACTTAGTAAGATGCTGACCACCTCCTTGGCTCGTAAGAAATGTACTGGCTAATTGTTAGATATGTACACTCATACTTAAGTTATAATTTTTGTTCATTGAAGTACAAAACACATAGCCTATGTCAACCACAACCCAGCTGTTCATCAAACCCGATCTCTCTCTACTTGTGCCATGAGGCCGAGAGGAGTCTGGAGCCCCTATCTCGGTCGGTTCCTCTGGAGTGATGCACGTAAAGTGTCATCACATTTTCTGAATAAAAAATAAGGACAAGTTTACAATAAACCAACGTTGTGACATTTACAGGTGCAAGCAGATGTCTGTGAGATATGTTTCCATGGCTGATTATTGAATGCCTGATTAATTTTGTTGATGCAGACAATGGAAGTACAATGTAAATTAGAACATCTGAAAATTAAGGATGAGCATAGCTTTAACATTTAGAGTAAAACAATTATAAAATATAAAGATCTAATTTGCAACAATTTTGAAACATCATGATTAGGCTAACCAAAAAAAAAAAAAATAGCAATAAAATAAAATAAAATAAATAAACCCATAGAGTGACAACATAAAAGTAACTTCTTTAAGCCTAAAATAGAAAGTTCTAGCTCATCTGTTCTCAAAGTACCTCCTCAGGGTAGAAGAAGCATGCGTTAACTTTCAAGGAAGGCCTTTATAAATTTTTCCTGTGGCATCATTAATACAATGTTCATTGAACAGAAATCAGATCTGCCCCTGCTGGCTTAGACAGTGGTTGGTTGTTTCTCTCTCTTGGGTTATCAGGTGCCTCACATATAGAATGGGAATTGCAATACCTGTTGAATATAGCATGTGTTATTACCAATAATTGTATTATTATCAAGTATTTATGTTAATATGCAAATGTAGAAACAGTTAAGGGTTTGCTAGAAGCCCTGGAACTGGAAAGAGGCTGCCTGGGGCCCAGGTCTACCTGCAGTCTGGGCTGACCTCTCACCCCCGGTGTGTGAGACTATGGGAGAGCAGAGAAGGGCAAGTGCTCTGCAGAGCTGAAGGCCCTGAGCATATATGCCCATTGCTATTTAATGGTTCAGTTTACAGGGACAGTGAAGTCTTAGGGAGGTTACCAAGTTTATGGGACACTTATGTGACTCAAAAATAAAATAAAATGTGTGGCTCTAGGCTACAGATGCTCCATGCTAGGTGAGGAAATAAAACTCAAAGAGATTTGCAGTTAAGAATAGGTTTTAACCCTGTTCAAATGTCTGTGGTTGACTCCCTTTTACTCCTGCAGGTTTGATCTATGTTCCAGAGTTTTACTTGCTTCCAAAGCCATAATAAATATTATTGAAATGTGCAGGCTACGTTTCTTTGAAGAACATTTACATATAGAAAAATAGGCTTAGAATGTGCTGAGTAACTCCAGCAAGCTTCTGTATGACTGCTGAATGTCAGCCTTCTCAAAACCCAGCAGAACAGAAATGGTTCGCTGGGGCAGATACCCCTGCACAGCTCCTAGGATGCCGCGCCCTCCTGCTGAGGGTGGGGTTGTAAGAGTGGCTGGTGCTGGGTCCCAGATGATCTACCTGGGCATGTCTGGTGCCCCGTGGAGCAAACCAGGGCACATCTACATTGTGATTTCTGGGAGGAAAGCAAAGAGACCCACACTCAAATCCCAGAGACTGTTCCACAGAAGAAAGGATCCTATGTTCCTCCATGGAAGTCTCTGAAACACTGCCACCCCCAGATGACCTTGCCGTGGTCACCATGGGAAAGATGCTGTGTAAGAGAGCTCTCAGGGCCAGAACTAGTCCAAGAGAAGAGGTGCTGGCTTGGCAGTTACATCCAGTTTGCAGTGGACAGGACACTGTGGTGAGCACGCTGTGTGCATCGAATCTCAACCAGTTTACGGAGTAGGTATTACTAATTCTATATTGCAAAAGAAGATACTAAGGATCAGAAAAAGTAAGTAGATTTCCCTAAGTCAAATGTCTATTGAAAAAGAGTAAAAACAATACCATTAACAATATACTAACAACATAGTTAAATAAAAGGTAGTACTTTTTGTAATGGATTTGAAATCTCTAAGAAATGCAATTTATAAATACATAATATATATTGAATTACATGCACAAACACACCTATACGCACATATACATGTACACACACTCACGCATACTTATTCAATTGTGCAAATATCTAAATGACTTATTAGCCATGGGAGGAATTAAAGAGTTTATCAATAACACTAGTGTGTGAACAAAAAGGGGTGACATAGTAGAGTTGACAAGCTTAGTGGGCTACTTGGAAGGCTGGCAAGCCCATTGACAGAAATTAACCACACAGGTCTGATCATAAATTCCTAACTAGGCAAGGTCACAGGGGGTAGTAATGCCCCAGGCCTATAGTTTCCTTTACAAAGGTCAAACTCTACCTTAAGGGAGCCCTGTCCATGGTTCTAATGCAGCTAGGATAACACACCTTTGAATTGTCAGAGTCATTTTATTTTTCAGACCCCTCAAAAGCACAATTGCAGAGACCAAAGCACAAGACCACAAGACTCCTAATTGTTATCTTGTGGCCTGCATACCATATCCATGTGCTAGCAGTGTGTTGTTTTTTAAAGTTTATTGATTGATATTTTTTTGAGAGAGAAGGGAAGAGAGAGAGATTTGTTGTTCCACTTATTTATGCATTTATTGTTTGCTTTTTTTAGGTGCCCTGACTGGAGATCAAACTTACAAGCTTAGCATATTGGGATGACACTCTAACCAAATGAGCTACCCAGCCAGGGCTTGTAAATGATAATGAATAACTATTCTGCACCCACCAATGTAAGGAAATCTTCTATTTCTCCATTTTCATTTTTATCCAGTCCTTGAGGTTTCCCCGCTTTGCTATCTCCTGCTGACTTAATCTACCACCAATGGATTTCATGTGACCTTCCTTATGGTTTCTCCTTTGATTCTAAATGTATAAAATAAGCTGCAGAACTGCCATTCTCCAGACTATTTTCTCAATCCATTGAGATCTTGCTTCTGGGAGTATCCTTAAAATTTTGGCTTCAATAAACTTATAAAACTTATCTGTAAGCTAGAAGTTCTCTTTTGACATATGAATATGGACTCCTAACTCAAATATAAAATAGTGGCAGCTCTGGACAGTTTTGCTCAGTGGTTAGAGAGTCAGCCCTTGGATGGAAGGGTCACGGGTTCAATTCCCAGTCAAGGGCGCATACCTCAGTTGCAGGTTCTCTGGCTCTAATAGGGAGGCAACCAATTGATGTGTCACTCTCACATGGATGTTTCTCTCTCTCTCTCCATCTCCTCCCTCCCTCCCACTCTCTCTAGAAATCAATGGAAAACATATCCTCTTGAGGATTAAAAACAAATCCTGGCAGATATAACTTGAGAGTTTGATTTTTAAAATGAGAATGATATGTTTACAATGCAGAGGCATTTCACAATTGGAAAAAATCATTGATATAATTTATCTAGTAAATAGATGTATCCCCCAATGATTCCTCAAAAGAACATTTTCTGTGTACATGCTGATTTCATATTTAATTTATAGACAGTTGTGTTCCCCTCCTTTTTTTTTTTACTAACATTTGTTTAGATTTGTGTTTGCTCACAGCCTTGGTTTCCTAAGACAGAAGTTGTTTATAGATTCTTCTTTTCCAAGCTGCACTTCAGTGGCCTTCAGTTAGAACTTTTGGTAGTTGAGTTCTCCAAAGAGTAGGTTTAGAATGCTCTCTTCATTTCAGAACATCATAAAGAAAAAGGAAAAATTACTCCAATTCCATCTCCTAGAGATCTGCAATCCTAAAATATTTCTATGCAGGCATGCTCACATTATCTCTTATGCTTACCCTTTCCATCAAATAATCAACATCCACCCATGCCAATTATTAGAGAAATTCATCTACATTTAATAAGCTTACTGTATAGCTACCCCTCCCTAGTGGTGAACTGATTAAATAATTTGCAGAATGTGCCTTTAAATATATAAATTCCTTAGGGAAATATATCTTTTGGTTGAAAATTATTAATTACTTGATACAGTATCAGAGATAGCAGCAATGACAAATGAAAATTTGGCGGGTAGATGGCATATTTTGAATCACACCTATCACATAAAGGAAGAGAAGCCACAGGAAATTGGAATTCACATGCAGTCACATCATCTAGTTTGATGCAAAAGGCAATGTTGAGCCAGCAGGGATAATGAACTATAAAGGGAAGCTGACATGGACTGTGGACCCATAGGACCAACAAGGGGGTCTAGAGGCACCTAGCTCTCACCTTGAGACACTGGCGCTCCAACTGCTTTCCCTAGACATTGAAGTGAAATAAGTAAAACATAACCTACTAATGGAGGTGAAGTATATAAAGCACTTGGCACAAACAAGAAACTTAATAAGTGGTAGGTACAATCAAAATCACTAGTAGAGGTTATAGTGAAATTTCCACCAGAAAGTACTGCAAAGATGTAAGGGAACAGGTGCCCACTGTAAAATAAGAAATATTATTAGAAATGTCATTATGTGGTTATGACCACTAACAATTGATTTCAGAATTATTATGATATTGTAACTGAAGAGGAAAAAATATGAAATACGTTAGCTGAGTTTTCAAATAGTATAAGGCCTGAAAACCTTGTTGGAAATAATTGTGATTCTGTTTAGTCTTTGACTCCTTTTTGGCAGTGAATTCAGCAAGCCTCTAAGTGCATTTTTAATCTCATAGAAAAGTTAAGCAAAGAATAAAAAGTACAGTTTCTACAGATATAATTTTCTTCCAAGTAGCCATAGGACTAGAACAATAAAATGTAATTATATGAAATGAGTTATGCATAACTTTAAAGAAAGCCTGTGGAAGATACTATGTGGCATCATAATATTTTTCTATTATACACAAATACTACTTTGGCCAATTTATTTAGCCCTCCTATGCACACCTAAGTTTGGAACAAAAGATGCAGAAACATTAAGACATTGGCATTAAAACCAAACAATTTCAAAGACAAAAAGGCAACCTGTTCATTTTCCATAGAAATACTAAGGGAGGTTTATGAATACAATATCACAATCCAGGTGTTCTGAAATGCCAAGTTTTCATTTTCACTCCCCTTAATGTGTCTCCAAAGAGTGATTAGAGTAAGCTTCTGTCTTTTTCTATGAACTTGGTGAAGAATCTAATACACATATAACCTAACATCAAGATTTGTTTTCTACATAATATTCTTTGCTGAAAGGAACAAGGACACCCTAGAAAGATGACTAATTCTGCAACTGGTCCATGAAAAGCACCCGATGAGTCTGGAACATCTTATTGCACCAGAAAGTAAACAAGTCCTTAGATGAGTCTTAGGAAGATATCAAAGGAAGCTAGGAGTCAGCTGAAAGAGTTGTTGTGGGTCCAATGTGTGAAAATTTGAGCATCAAAATAGATATTCATTATAATAGAAAATCCATTGGATGAAATAAAAATGCATGAATTTACTCTGATATAAACAAACACATGAGCAGTGATGATTTTAAGGTAAATGGCCAAAGTACCTGAGATCCTGATGAGAGAGAAGCATGAGGGTATAGGCAGTAATGGACCTGGCGAGATGTCAGATCCTGTCCATCTCAAGGGATAAGGACTGTCCTTTCCACCATAGTCACTGGATGGTGCAGGACAGAATCTGGCCATGGAAATAAGGGACAGAAGTGAATACTCAAAAATACTCAGAGATGATGAGGCCATAGAACTGAGGTCTGGGGCTCAGGTGGATTTTTTCTTCCTCCATTTCTTATTTTTAGGACAACTTCAGATCATAGGGAAATCATCGTTGACATACTCATAATTGCTCCATTGCATAAGAATAAAGATAGAAAGCTCTCTCCCTAAATAGACATAACTCCTACGTGAAGCGTAGCAGGAAACCCTGAGAGATCCCAGGTGGAACACAGCCTTTTATCATAGTCTCATTGGAACACAGAAGTAGAGAACGAGAAAGCTGGGTGCCGTGCTTGACCTTCTCAAAGACATGTTCCCCTTGCAAAAGGGTCAAGTAAATTTTAATAGAAGAAAAAGGTGATTAAAAAATCAATTCACAGGCTATATCTTGGCTTCTTATTGAGAAAGTGACAATCGATGAGCTTTCTCTAAATCGGCCACCCTGAGGGAGGCATTTCTAGAAAAGACTGCCTAGATTGTGGTGACATGCACCAGTATTTGCATCTCCGAGGAAAGCTAATTGACCCCCATCTGGGGTCCACATTTCAGAGCCTTCTTACTCCAGACTCTGATGCACTGAGCTCACTGACCAAGCACTTGTGTGCATAAAGATGAACTGACACCTGCTGAGGAAAGGGCTTACAGATGGCTTCTTAATCCCATTTTGTTGTATTTCCAGTCAGTCTCTATACAATTCTAAGTTGATCTGAAACTAATAGACATACATAAGCTTATTCAGGTACAATTTTATCTACACTAATAAAAGAGAAAGATGCAAATTGACCATACCTTCACGACGCCCACCATCCAATCAGGAACAAGTATGCAAATTAACCCAACAAAGATGGCGGGTTAATTTGCATACACAGGTGCCCAGCGGCCCGGGGTGGGATGCTTGCATCGTCGCCATGGCAATGACACAGGCATTCCGCACCGCCCCAGCTGCTCCAGGCCTCTGGGCAGCATGGGAAGGAGGAAAGGCAGCTCTGGGCTGGAGCAAAGCCTGTGCCGGCAGCCAGGGGAAGGAAGGCCCATTCTTGCACGAATCTTCGTGCATCAGGCCTCTAGTATGGCGATAAATGAGAATGAATTCTACAACCTGATTCAACCTTAGCCTGACACCTAAGGTGAACTAAGCAAATTACTTGCGGGGAGGGGGGAGCCCTGGCCTGAGGGGCCATCATTAAATTGGACTAACATTAAAAATGGTAATTTGGAAAAAAAAAAAATCCTCTGAAATTTCCCTTAACATTATGTATTATTTTTTAAAATATATTTTATTGACTTTTTACAGAGAGGAAGGGAGAGGGAGAGAGAGTTAGAAACATCAATGAGAGAGTAACATTGATCAGCTGCCTCCTGCACACCCCCTACTGGGGATGTGCCTGCAACCAAGGTACATGCCCTTGACCAGAATCGAACCTGGGACCCTTCAGTTCGCAGGCCGACACTCTATCCACTGAGCCAAACCGGTTAGGGCACATTATGTATTATTGATAAATTAATGAAAATAAAACTTATTCAGAGCATTGAGGTTTTATTTCCACAATGATAGTGTGCATCAGAAACTGGCAATTCAGCGTACCATCTTTTTAAATATTTTTTTTTTTATAAACAGAAGTCATAAACCGATATAGCCTCTGGAATGTCAAATCCATCCTTCTCTATACAAAGTGTGTGGCTCCTGAAGATGGAGAAGACATCTGTTTTGGTTTACCCTAAGACATTGGTTCAAGAATGTGTCCTCTGGAGAATGATGGGGAGAGACAGTCTTAATTTCAAGTAAACACTTCATGAACTGAAAATGTCACTGACACTAAACTCCCAAGTGTCCTGGGCCACCTGCAGAGTGCAGATGTCTGCATGGAGCCTGGGTAGCACATGAGGTCAGTCTTTCAGTGCCTGGGGAAATGGTGCTAGAATCCGAGGTTTGTGGCTCTTCCTAATACCCAGGGTGAACCTGTTTAACATTTGCAAAAAAGAAAGAATTCCCATCCTTTTTGAAATTCTAAGAGTTGGATTAGGAGAGAAACTGGGGCAGTTTGCACTGGCTTTATTTTGAAATTATTCAAATGCCAATACTTCTGGACACTAGAAAACAAATTGGTGACATTATGAGTTGTGTATCAAGATTGCTATCTGAAATTATAACCATAAATACCAACAGGTGGAGTAGTTGCTACATACTGGTGGATTTTCAAAGCCAAGGGAGGACGAATATTATATAGCATTGCTAAGACACTATGGCCAAGAAAACAGGAGGAAGTGGGCAATTGGTGACAATTTATTGAAATGATCTTGTACCTGCAATTGGAGGCAACATCAGCCACACACTAATCTGTGTCTAAGCCCCATAGACCAACACAGTTGTCCAACCATGTGACCACCTCCCAGGTGGTACAGACCATGACATGCCCATACCAGACAGGGCTCCAGAGGTCTTCATTCTCCTTAACCAAAAAAACAGGTGATTTTTTGTAATACTACAGCAAATATTTCTCAAAATAGCTTCAAACAATTCAAAGAAGCAAAATCCCTCTACTACCAAGTTCCACAGCAATACTCCCCAAATGAGATTGGGTTCTTTCTTGTATATTGTTTAAGGAAATACAGAAAGAAATTTAAAAACATGAAGTCTTGTTTCCAACCAGCACTGTAAATTCCTTCCCCTTTTCCTTTAGGTACTATTTGAGGTCTAGCAAATCACAGTTATTACATAAAATGTATTAAGGAAGCATTGCCTTATTTGTCGGAATTCTCATGCTTTCCTACATAGTGAACATTAATTTTAATTTCTTCCTCCAGGAAGCCATGAAGTTCCTTAGAACAGTGAATAGTTCATTCGCTCTTGCTAGAAATTCTACCAGCTATCAAAGCCCAGATGCATGTCCTCATTTTAGATTGATTATTCTTCATGACATGTGCAATAGTTTGCAGGAGTTAAAGAGTATGGATTTCTGTTGAGTTAGCTATTGGGGATTTGTGATTAAACTCCCAATTCTGCAACCCTTTCCATCAGAGAAGGGAGGGACTGTGCCATGTTCTTGCACAAAATAAGAACATTGTGAACACACACTTTCCTGAGGCAGCTCCTACAGGGAAATGTGGGCACGTCCTGGAGAATGTATCTTAGATGTGGCAGCATAATGTGATGGCTAAAAGTGGACTCCGGAGTTGGAAAAGACATCGTGCCCTGGCATAGACAGGCACCACAGGTTTCTCCTGATACAGAGGGGGGCTTGAGTAAGGGGTGGCCGAGGAGGAAGGTGCTCTCTGCAGGCAGGCAGAGAGCTCCAGGGAAAGGGAAGAAAGTGCATCTGACTGGGTTTTCTTCTCACATATCATAAGGTAACTTCTGCTCCTCAGTGGAAAGGAATTTCTGAAGGAGGTGAAGAGAAACCAGGAGTCTTGCCTCCAAATCTGTATTCCCGTGAAATCAAACACTAAGGATGGATAATGTTCACTCCTTCCCATCCATACCACACCCCTCCACACACACACACACACACACACACACACACACACACACACACACACGTTCTCTCTTCTTTCAACTCACTGAGGGTAATATAAAAGCCTGTTTGGACTCAGGTATGAGCCCTTCATCTTGGACCAGCACAGTCCTATGACCACCTTTACAACCCCACTCCCCTAACATCAACTCTGTTCCTAAAGCCATTCCTTTAGGTCTTTCATTAGAAACACTGGTGGACAGCACAGTTTTGTCTCTCACGAGCCCCCTCAATGGGACTGATGGGTACAATAATTAAAATAACTCTAAGGCTATTCTGATCCCAAACTAAAAATCACCTCTTACTCCATTTTCCATTCCAAATTTCCTGTTGTTCAAAAATAGCCGTTGATTCTGCAAAGAGATCTAATTACATTAAGACACTACGATAATAAAATGTATAAAGACATTTCCAAAATCAAATTTCAACTCCAAGTTGAATATTAAGCACCTTCCACTATTATAATTTTTGCAGAAATTAGAGACAATTAAATACCTTTAAACATTAATTTTTTAGTTAAATACATATTAATACTTATGTAGACTTAAGTATACTGAAGAGTAAGAGTAAAAAATTACAATTATAATATTATAGTTTCAATAATCAAAATTTTTTCTTTATAATGTATTGAGGTAAACATTTCTATGTGTTAATAGAAATAACAGTTCTTTTTAAAAACCTATCTATTTTTTAAATGTATTGGGGTGATATGGGTTTCAGGTGTACATTTATATGATACATGATTTATATATTGCATTGTGTGCCTACCACCCAAAGTTAAATCATTTAAGAATCAAATCAAATCATTAAGAAAAATGTTAATTTCTTTATATTAATTTTAAGTATTTTGCTCTTGCAAGTCCAACAGAATTAAATTCTGATTTTTTTTATTCCACTCACTCTGGTATCCAGGGATTTTGCTGTCTGCTTGAAGTTTAGGAATTTGCTGCATTGTCAGCTTGAATTGTTAGATTTTATTTGGGATGTTCATTTCCCATCAATAATACGTTTTCATGTCCCCTCTCACTGACTATCCAATCTAGCATCAATGTTTTAAACCTTGAGCCTCATAATGACCTGTGCTCTCTGTTGAGCCCAGAATTCAGCTGATTTTCACTTTCAAATGCACATATGCTGTTCTTCCCACTGATGCCTTAAAACTCAGTATATGGAAAAAGTATTTCTCTCCCTAAGTGCACGCTTGCCTTGGTTGCACCCATTCACTAAAGTCTGTGTGGCTCAGCCATGTCTATTGTGATCCCTGCATGCAAGAGCACATGAATATAACATGAACCCATTGCCCCTGGCATTTCACTCTAGTAATAGCAACCTGCCTTCCTGAGACCCCACATGTGGAATGGTCACTCCCTCCTTAAAATCCATCCTTTTGATAAGACTGCAGAATTGTTTTGTTTTGTTTTGTTTTGTTTTGTTTTGTTTTGTTTTGTTTTGAGGCTTGAGTAGCCCTATCTTTGTTGAGGACAAATAACCTTCACATCTCTTGGGTTAGTTCAGCTTCTATAAAAAGTAGATACCATTAGATAAGCAAAGATGGACTTAGATATGCAAAGGGTTTATTGGGACACAATTGAGTGTGGTTAAAATGCAGCCAGCATTATAGAGTATTATTTAAACCTTTGTAAATGGAGTTGGTCTTTTAGGAATACAATTTCAAGGGAGAAGAGTAGATGAGCCTGGCAGGTAGAGAAGTCTCTCTACCCCACCAGAGATACAGACACACACACACACACACACACACACACACACACGTAGCAACATGGAGACTGTGGTGATCTTGAAAAGAGTCATCATGAAGCAGAAAGGCATATACCTGATTGTGGTTGGCTTAGGAGCAAATAGAAGATAAGAAAGTGCAGGAAATCCATGTAGACAACTATTAACAGAAACTTGCCTGTGAAGGGGTAAAGCAAATGAGGCTGCACAAGGGTGAATGAGTAAGGGAGGTTTAGGGTTTTGTTTGGTTTTGTTTTGTTTTATTCATAAAGAACAATACTAAACAAAGTTTATAAGCTGTCAGACATAATCCAGAAAATATGGAGTTTGATGAAACAGAAGAGAGGATAGCAGGAGGAGCAATATAATATCAAGAAGAGATGGAATCTATAGTATATGTTTGGAGTTATTGGGTTCTGATAAAAGAAAAAGCATTTAATCAGTTATAATGGGAAGGGAGAAGAGAGGTACAAATGTGGGCAGATTTATGGATTGGGAGGGAACAATAAGAGGTCTCCTATCTGGTGCCTTCTATTCATTCTGTGAATTATGAGTCAAGGTTAACCTCTAAGGGCATGAGGAAGGAAAATTTATGAGATTGCCAGCTAGGAGAAGAAATCAAGAAGAATGAATGAAAGCAGATTTACACGGTAATTGTGCCCATATGAGAGTTGAGATAAAGATATTAAAGGAATACCTAACTGACAGGACATGTGATTTTCTCTAGCAATGTCCACCCTCTCCAGTGAAGGCTGGAGATAGCAGATGGAAAACCTCATGCAGGCTGGAGGATTGCCATCCAAGTTCCAGGCAGGAAAAGAGAAGAAAGGGAATGCATTGAAAATGAAGGATTATAATGATGCTCCTAAGTTGTCCATTGAAGTAAGGGAAAGCCAAAGAGATGGTGAAGAAATTTTTAAAAAGCATTGGGCTGAAAATTACATTCATGTTCAAAATTTTGGCAGTGGGATATCCTTGGCCAAATATCTTGGTGGATAGAAACTTGTAGTTGGAGAGTGAAATGTCAGAATTTAATCTGAGAGGTGACAGGTTTACTGATGTAGGACCCTGGGAGAGGGTCAAAATCCATTGCAAGAAAGGTCATGGAAGATGAGGAGGCATGGAGTTTCAAGGTAAGGCATTGATGGTACATCCATGTGGATCATGGATGGTACATCTGTGTGGGTGTTGGAATCCAAGGATTATGCAGAACGATAAATAGAAGGTATATGTCAGGATCCAGAGGATCATTTTCAATGAGTTAAGGAAGTTATCAGGTGGATAGTGCTGGCAGAAATGAAGAAGTAGGGTAGATTTCAATAGTCATTTTCATAGAAGCAGGGGTGTTGGGAGCTGAGGAGGGAGTGATGGCGTGAAGGCAGCACAGGGAGGCAAGAAGGACGCCTACCCCTTACTCTAGCCCTCAGGTATGAGGGGTGTGAGGAAAAATAACTTCTGTCTTAGTCTGTTTGGGCTGCTATAAAAATGCCACAAACTGGGAAGGTTACAAACACCACAAAAAGATAGTTAATTTTAATTAATGTACATACAAATGTAAGAGGTTAGTAACAGGGGAACTAGATGTGGGTATATGAGAACTCTTTATACTTTCAGGCCTTTTTTTTTTTTTTTTGTAAAATTGCAATTCTTCTGTAAACCTAAAACAGTTATAAAATTTATGACTCTATCTATATGTCTTTGTGGTCTGTATGCATGCTGTGTGAACATATCATCCCAAATTAATTTGCAACAGCATGAATGGAACTGGAGAACATTATCGTAAGCGAAATAAGCCAGTCAGAGAAAGATAAATATCACATGATCTCATTCATTTGTGAAATATAATGAACAACATAAACTGATGAGCAAAAACAGATCCAGAGACAGAGAAGCATTGATCAGACCATGAAACCTCAGAGGGAAGGTAGGGGAGGTTGGGGGTAAAAGGGAGAGATCAACCAAAGGACTTGTATGCATGCATATAAGCCTAACCAATGGACACAGACACCAGGGGGGTGAGGGCATGAGTGGGTGGGGTTGGGGGGCAATGGGGCAATAAGGACACATATCTAATACCTTAATCAATAAAGAAAAAAATTAAAAATATAAACAAATAAATGAGCCAGTACCCTATGAGAATAAGAAGAGAAAATACAGACTTATATGGGAGAAAAGCCATTAAAATTGTCATACTTTAAAATATAATGCATATATTTCATTTCTAGATATAAGGTAGTGTAAAAAATTCTTCTTTAAACTGTAATTCCAGTAGATTAACTGATATAAAATGGTAAATATACTTGGACAGCCTATGGTGCCATCCCAATATGAATTATCTACTTTTTCTTCTTATTGTTCTGAAAATGACTTTATCTTTTGTTTCCTACCTTGATAGTTATAAAAGATGTAACATCCTTGTCAATGATTTGTTTGGATCCTTTCAACCAATTCAGAGTGAAGAAGCAATATGGAAAGTGAATAGCTTTAAATTATTCATATGGGTTAATAAAATGGTTCAGAAAATAGTGACAAATTCAGTTCTAGAATGCTAAAATCTCTGAAATAAGTAATTACATAAAAAAATAGAAAGTTCAAACATAGCTTTAATGATAGTGTCAGAATTTGCAATAACCCAGGAGAGAAAATGATAAGAAATAAATGCCTTCAATTCTATAAGGAGATAGTGAAAAGGGAAAAACAAGAAAACGATTAAAATATGAGCTTTTATGTATCTTTAAGGGATACCGAAAAAGCATAATAATAATAAGAAACTGCCATTAGCCATTTCCAATGATGTGTAGGTGGGACATAAAGGATTATCTTTATTATATTTTATACTGTTTTCATACTTTTTTTCTCAGGAAGAATAAGCTTTTAAAACTAGTTCTAAAAACTGACTAGCAATACTATAAAAAAACTAGAAAGAAGAAAATTAAGCTATAAATTAAACAGGAATAATAAAAGAAACCTGTCAAGTAGAAGTCTTGCCATATGAAACGTATCTTTGTGTTAGACCTGATGCAAGAGGATCGGACCTCTGGCTGCCCCCCACCGCCTGGCCACACCAGGCCCCGCCGGCTGCCACGTGCTTTATTTTCAGTGCAGGAAATCAAAACCTCAAAAATCCTAAAGGGTCTATGACTCCAAGTATATCAAGTTAAAGAAAATCTTGAGTAAGCTCATTCTGCAGCCATTTTGCCTGGAACAAATTATGCATGAATCTCCTACCCAGGTCACCAATAAAATATCAGATTAAAAAATGGCCATTTTTTCATTGGCTTAAATATGCTGCCCCACCACCTCAAAATCCCCAGGAAGAGAGTGGAGTGCTTTACTGGATGGCTGCAGTTTACATACACGCAGGCACAGATAGTTCTATCCCATCAGTGATGGTGCATGGGATGTCTTCAACGTGAGTGTATTTCTTTAAATGTAAATGTATTTCTGTTCTCAAAAATCACTGGGCTTTCTTCATTTTTTTATATCATTTCTATGCCAATGGTTTTCTGACACTGTTGTTCCTGCTAACACTGTTGGATACAAATGGAACCAGGTGGTTCGGTTTACCCAGTTTGAAACCACAGTGCAATATGTCAAATGATAATACTGTTCTCTTTCAGGCAGAGCAATATGTGCCTGTAGCAACCCAGTGACACAGAAGCTCTATGGTCACTGAGGGAGTTTTTCTTGGTATAACTGGAGAAAGTCATCACAATAGCTAACACATCTAGATGTCTGTCCCAATCTGGGAGCTGGAACTGGGTTAATAGGACAAATCCAGTGAGGCTGAGGCTGTAGACGCATGATTCAGTTCCCAGTACACATCACATTCGTCATTCTCTGGCTTGTGTTTAGCTACAGAGCAAGCCACTCACAAAGAAACACTGGGGAGGACTTTCAACCTGTCTGTCAGTGAACGATCCTGATGATGAACATAACTTTACCACGAGGAGGATGACAACACGTTTCACTGAATTAGAATCTCAGGCAGGCAATTTCCATCAATAATTAATATGTTGTTGGGTCAATAAGATAGCTGAGTTATAATCAATATTACATCATAAAGCAGTAATATAATTTTGAAGGTCCAAAATGGATTGTCATATTTTATTTTCCAAAGCAGTTAAGTCAGCGTTTTCTGAAAGATGAAGCTGTTTTTATAAATGCTTAGTGATTTGCTCAGGACACAGGAAGAAAAAAACAATGGTAAAACTGGGAATACAGTTCCTGTCTCCTGGAATGTAGTTCTGTGCTTGGTCCAGAGAGCACTCACTACTAGTGACTCTATATGCTTAGGTCAGGCTCTGTGGAAGTGGACAGATACAGCAATGATTCTCAAATGGGGTGCCCAGGGCAGCAGCATCAAGATCATCTGGGAACTGGTTTGAAAAGCTAATTCGGGATCTCTTCTCTAAACCAACTAGATATGAAACTGAAAGTGTCGCCTTCAAACCCTGTGTCTTATCAAGCCCTCCTGCTTTTGTGAAACATGCTAACATTTGGGAGCCAATGACACAGGACCAGACAATTGGTGATGTCTGGCCAATTCTCTTGCCATAACTCAAAAAATCTGAGGTTTCTAGATAACAGTCTTAAGAACCCAGACTATAGATTGCACTTTAGAAGGGAAGATAGACAAACACAAAATCACACAGACTTGACAGAGAAAAGAATATGAGGTGTTATGGAACTTCATCAGATCATGGAGAAATTAAATTGTGGGTAAATCAAGGTATTGATGTTTTGTTGAGATAGGAGGGGTGAGTGGATGTTAGGTGAAGTATGGCAGAGTAATGATACAGGTAAAAGGCAGTTGTGAAGGATTCAAGAGCAAAGGTGTGAGCAATGAGGGAGGAAGAAGAAGTAGTGATACCAGCTGAGCAAGGATGATTAGACTCTCATGTTTCTGGCAAGGAGAATGTGAGTAATAATAATAATAATAATAATAATAATAATAATAATAAAAAGAGTTCTAAGCCCCTGATGAAAGTATGAGTCCTAGGAGAGAGGTCTGGGCACTGGAGGGTGGTCTGGGCCCCTGGTGGAGGTCTGGGTCAAGGGCTGGACCATCAGAATCATGGAATGGTGGTCTGGACTATTGTGGATCTCTGGACCCCGATAAAGGACTGCATACTGGGTTTGAGGTCTGGGTATATGTTTTCTATATTACCATGGCTTAAAAATAAGTAAGAAAAGTAGACTAACCTGACCAATACCAGAAGGATTGTATTATACCTTTCCTTTGCAATCTCATTTTTTTTTAATTCTTATTATTTCTATAGCCTAAGGTCCTTTATCAACATTCCCCAAGTAATTATCTGGAAGATATATGGTAAATAACTAAAAATAACTCCTTATGAAGTCTTCATCCACCTTCACAGAGATTCGATTAATATTTCATTCTCCAAGTAAGCAGAGACTTATCAACCAATCCACTATCATCTGTTTCCATTATATTTCCCAGCTGCACCAGATAAATATGGAGAATTTGAAAGGATTTTTACATTTCTATAACTAGTATTCTTAAAGAAACCCCTATCAAATTGGAGCACTAACTGATGAGTTTAAGGAGGAGCAGACTGAAGGGGTTGATTCACACAGTCAGGAATTACTTTGTGTTCAACTAGATGAGTGATTTTAGCAAACTTTAATTTGTATCCACATATTTGATGAAAAATGTTGCTCATTATTAGAAGTATCTGACTTTCTATTTGAGGCCTTGATGACACTAATATTAAGTTATCATCAAGGTTTTGGGACATTTTTCTACTATTGGACTCAACAACTATAGTTTCAACTTCGTTCTTATAAAATAAAACTTGGAATAAACATTAAACAAACTAATTTATAAAACTAATCATGTGTCCTAAATAAAAAAGTTTAATCTGCCCTAACCGGTTTGGCTCAGTGGATAGAGCATCAGCCTGTGGACTGAAGGGTCCCAGGTTTGATTCTGGTCAAAGACATGTACCTTTGTTGTGGGCACATCCCCAGTAGGAGGCAGCTCATCAATGTTTCTCTCTCATTGATGTTTCTAACTCTCTAACCCTCTCCCTTCCTCTCTGTAAAATTCCATAAAATATATTTTTTAAAAAGTCATAATCTGAAGAGTGTTATATATACCCAGCCACTACAACAACATCTGTTACCCTCATGTGCTTGGACACAACCTTCTACCAACACCTTCAGACATAGGAGGGGATGCTGAAGCATCCTCATCAGATTTGTGTCTTCTGACATGTGATCATGTGATCACAGATATCACTTCAGACTCCCATGGTACATGGGGGAATATTTTGTTCAAATTACACGTTCACTGTTGGTGTTCTTAAGATGTGGAGATTCAATACTGAATTTCTAATTTAGCATGAACATTCTATTGTTAAGCTCATTGATAACAGAGGCATTTATTGCAAGATAGACAATGAAATAAATAAATGCTAAATGCATGGTAGCTCTTGAGCATGTTTATTGAGGTTGAGTCAGTTTCCCAGAGCCTGAGCTCTCTGAGCACTAGAAAGGAAGATGCTGAGGGTAGCTTTCCTCTAAGTAACGAATCTAAAAGGTCAGGGGCACCTTCCCATTACTAGAACCAGGATGGAGCTGGACAGGAGGGAGATGTTCTAATCCCTCCACATGAGGCCGATGCTGATAGTTTGAAGCTCTGGAGGGAATGACTGAAACTACTAGCAATAATATTTATTTATTTATTTATTTATTTATTTATTTATTTATGCTTATTTTGTATTCTCTACTGCAGATGACAAATAGCAAAAAGACACCCCCATTGATGTTCCCCATTCAGAATGGAATGGCACTGTCATTAGCAACAAGAGCCTTTCATTTCTGGTGGGACAGGGGTGATGACTGAGGGGAGGGAACTCCCTCCTTCACTGGATTAGGTACAGAATATTTAAATGACCTTAAACATCTTTGTCAACATAATAACCTGGTCACATAGCTTGAGCAAATTACTCTGGAATACATAGACACTTTAGGAAAAACAAATTTGTCCTTAAAAAGTCATTTGTAGAAGGTTTTGCAATAGTGTAATCATGTACCATTGTGTCATCAAGTTACACTTTATACCCAAATATCACTGGGAGTCCAGTTACTCTCTGAATCTAATTTTATTCCAGTGAATCTTGTGCCAAGCTAAATGTATGAGAGAGAGAACAAAGTTTGAATAAAGGCTTAGTGTCACTATCCACATTTTCTATCCCCAAGCTATAACCAAGATCCAAAATTTTGATTAGGGACTTTGTCACTTTCATCCTCACAGTAGATATATAAAGAGATACTGGAATTCAAAGACTTCCTTCAATTTTTTTTCCCTGAAGGGCTTCATAACTATTTCCATTATGAAAAGAACCCTGTGTGAGGTCAAATATAGAGCATGGTTTAAATTTTGTTCGGGGACTTAAATGTCATGAAAAGTCTCTCTCTCTCTCTCTCTCTCTCTCTCTCTCTCTCTCTCTCTCAGCTATGTGCGAGTGGTATATTTATTTGGTAAGAATGCTTAACCCTTTGCACTCGCTTGCTTTTTTCTCTATTCCTTTATTCTACTCCGGATTTAATTTTTTAAATACCCCAGATTTTACAAAGCGTGGCAGTAGAATAAAAAACTGGAGTTTCTTTTCATACAAACTTATTTATTTGGATTTCTTTATATTTCAAATTATTGATACATTCAAAGAGTATAAAAAGAGCTGCTACCGATGTTAACCGTGTCGAGTCATACTCGACATCCTAGTGCAAAAGGTTAAGGGTAAGTAATGTTCTATTAGTTAATTTAAAAAATAAACCCCAAATCTTCAAAAATAGCAATAGTTTATAATTCAGAAAATGTCTAAATAGTATAGACTCACTAAAATTGTTCAGCATGAAAATAAGTGACTATATAATATGACTGGCCTTATTGAAGTTGGTGGAATTTAGCTAGAAAATTATCTGCAAGAGAAAGAATTCAAAAACTTTGCTATATTGCATAGTGTACATTTGATGGCAATGAAACAAAAACTAACTTTTCTACTTAAAGCTGGTATCAATTATTGCATTTTTATATTCTAAGAGTTATATTAAATGTTCTACATATATAGAATGTCCCAAAATGTATATACACACTTTGAATAATTAATATAGTGTTTATTAAAATACATTTCATTTTCAAAATTGAGCTATCAGCTGTGTATACGTTTTTGTGGAATACCTGTATTATTTTATTATTTCATCCTTTTTTACAAGTGGGAAAATTAAGCTTTTAGAGAATAAATTTCTTGCCTGAATTTATGCTGCTGGTGGAGGACCTATAACAGAATGCTGTTCTTGGTCTTATCTTAGTTGTTTTTATTTTTGTTTTTAAATAAATAGCTCCAAAAATGAAATTCTCATAACAGGAAAAAAAGGAAGACTTCCAAGATAACAATTGGGCATTCTCATTCAGTTTAGGGGATAAAACAGCCACCAGACTTTGGGGGTTCAATGTCCCTACCAATGCTATTTCTCATGTAGCTGAATAAAATCTCTAATTTTCGGGTCCCATGGTAAAAAATATATATTTCATTTTGGCCTGAAAAATTGAACCAAAACACGTTTGTTTATTATAATTTTGACACTGCACCCTCTCCAATATGGGACACCTTGAGGGATGTGCGACTACCCATTTAGGCCCGATCCCAGTGGGATGGGGACTAAATGGGTGGTCGGACATCCCTCTCACAATCCAGGACTGCTGGCTCCCAACTGCTTGCCTGCCTGCCTTCCTGATTGCCCCTAACCGCTTCTGCCTGCCAGCCTGATCACCCCCCAACCACTCCCCTGCCAGCCTGATTGATGCCTAACTGCTCCCCTGCCAGCTTGTTTGCCCCTAACTGCCCTCCCTTGCAGGCCTGGTCCCTCCCAACTGCCCTCCCCTGCTGGCCATCTTGTAGTGGCCATCTTGTGTCCACATGGGGGCAGGATCTTTGACCACATAGGGGCAGCCATCTTGTGTGTTGGAGTGATGGTCAATCTGCATATTACTCTTTTATTAGATAGGATAGAGGCCTGGTGCATAGGTGGGGGCCAGCTGGTTTGCCCTGAAGGGTGTCCCAGATGAGGGTGGGGGTTCCCTTGGGGTATGGGGTGGCCTGGACGAGGGGCCTGTGGTGGTTTGCAGGCTGGCCACACCTCCTGGCGACCCAAGTGGAGGCCCTGGTATCTGGGATTTATTTATCTTCTATAATTGAAACTTTGTAGCCTGGAGCAGAGCCAAGCCTTCTGCTCGCTCCGTGGTGGCAGCCATTTCTGTTGGGATTTATTTATCTTCTATAATTGAAACTTTTTAGCCTTAAGCAGAGGCCAAGACAGGCCAGGGCTGCAGAAGCTTGGCTTCCTCCATCGTTAGGGGCAACCCTAGCCTCCTGCTCTCTCCAGCTCCATGGCTGCTGTCATTTTTGTTGGAATTTATTTTTCTTCTATAATTGAAACTTTGTAGCCTTAAGTGGAGGCCTGGGCCAGTCAGGGTGTGTGGAAAGATTGGCTTCCTCCATCGCCGGGGAAACCCAAGCCTCCCTCCTGCTCTCTATGTGGCCGCAGCCATCTTGGTTGGGGTTAATTTGCATACTTGCTCCTGATTGGCTGGTGGGTGTGGCTTGTGGGTATAGCTGAGTGGTGGTTAATTTGCATACTACTCTTTTATTAGATAGGATGAGCATGATAATATAGAGACCCTGTCCCATAACTTCCCCTCCACCCAAAGCAAACAGTTAATATTTGGTTTAGTATTCATAATGTACTTGTATACTATAAAAAGCAATCTTCATTTAAAAGGGAAATAATTGAGCCCTGGCCAGTGTGGCTCAGTTGGTTGGGCATCATTCCATGCACCTAAAGGTTGCAGGTTTAATTCCCTGTCTGGGCCTAAGCCCAGGTTGCAGGTTGAAGGCTTGATTTGCAGTAGGGGGCATGTAGGAGGCAGCCAATAGATGTTTCACTCTTACATCGATGTTTCTCTTTCCCTTTCCCTTCCTATCTTTCTAAAAGTCAATAAAATTATTTTTTTAGAAGGGAAATAATTGAGGCATAAATCAGGAAAGGAGATGTATTCTTGATCTCAGGAAAAATAGTAATGGAAAAATATTAAGAAGGATGAGATAAGAGATAAGACCCTACAACTGAGAGGGGAAGGTAATATTATAGATATATATTAAGCTAAAAAAGAAGACATTTCATTGCCTACTTAGAAGAAAGCTGGTACAACTGAAGAATGAATTTCTGAATTCTGGCTGAGCTGAATTTGGTGCAGTGTTGTATTGTTGGGAACATGATGTGGAACGGAACAAATAAGTGCAAGATTACTTTTCCAAAGATGACAGCCAAAATATCACCAATCTCACATGCTCTTTTGTAAAGTAATCCTGCCACCCCTCATGTAGTGATGAAGCCAAATTCCCCTCCTCTCAAATCTGGGCTGGCCCTGTAGTTACTTTGAATAACAGAAGGTTATGTAGAGAACATTCTGAGACTGCTGAGTCCAGGCATTAAGCAGACCTGGAAACTTATGTTTTTGTGCTTGAGGGGAAGCTGGTCATTATATAAGACTTTGACTAAACCGAGATGGCCATACCATGAAAAGACCTCCATAAGCCATTTGAAGACTATGTGAGGCAGAACTGAGGGCCTTACCCACAACCCCAGCTAGGTACCCAGCCTAAAGCCAGAAGTGAGACCATTTAGAAAATTGAACTTCTAACCTTAGTCAGGCCATCCAGCTGGTGCCACATGAAGCAGAATTGTCCCAGTTGAGTCCTGGCCAAACTGCAGAATTTTAAGCACATCAATATTTTAAGCCACTATGTTCTGCAGTATATAATTTGAGGTCCTCTAACCTCAATAGACTATGTACACAGAAACGAATATTCATAATGATTGGCCTAATTTACTGGGCTATTGCCTCCACTTGATTTACTTTAATGAGTCCCAATAGACCTTTTATATCCATCAGCATCCACACAAGAAAACAGAGACCACTCCAGAGAATCCAAACAAGGGAAATTCAACACAGGGGTACGTGAGATGGAAGAGTGAGAAGCCAAAGGAGAGGCAACCCAGTGTGTTGACAAACACTTGAGAGCTGCCACCATCCTGGAGCTGGTGGATAATGGGAGGAAGGAGAGTTTCAAGGGCCCAGAAGCTATAACTGTCTAATGGAGACTGCCTCTTGGACGTTGGGATTATGGAAGGTGAGGTTGGCCATCAGGCAGTGGGGCCACAGGGGAAAAGCTTCCTCATGTCACTCTCTTTCTTTCTTGAGGTCTTCAGCGTTTTCACTGGACCAATACTTGACAGCAGTGACTAATGAGTTGAAAACAGATCTGAGTGGCACACATCACTTTGAATGCCAACGTGAGACAAGAGCAGTTCTGCTACAGGTTCATAATCATGTGCCAGACCTCCTCCTAACCCTGATGCTTCATCTCATATACAGATTAACTTCTGATGGATTTAACTGCTGAACACACTGTACAAGCATGTTTGAAGTACATTTTAAACATGCTGATCTCACAAAACTAGAATGACTCTGTTTTTGGGGTAAGGGGTGTGGATAGGTGACCTCCCAAGTGGAAATTGACACTGTGTGATCACAGTGGTGAAAATTTGAATGATAAGGATTCAAAAAGCCAGTCATTTTATTCTTTATTTTCCCAAATTTTTATCACTGACTCATTCCTCTGACACCTTCCCAGGAACTTTAAATGCCCTATTGAACTGACCACTTAAAATGCCCTTCTCCCTCAGCTAAACCACACAAGGACCGTGCTTTGTTAACATTGATTCCTAGAGTGTGCACCCTAAGCACAGACCAGGAGAAGAGATAGTAGAGTAATATTATATGATTTATGTCACAAAAACCTGTAAGGAATTAGCCTCTTCATGTTTCAAAACTGGGTGGGAGGCAGCAAATAGACAACCAGAAAAAATATATTTAAAATCTTAGCCAAGAACCCAGAATGAATTTGAAAAATGCTGGGAACAACCTTGTACACACACCCCTTACCCCCTAATTGCAGTCATTAAAATGCACCTCTGCATGGGTTATTGATTGTTTTATGAGCCATACTTCATACACAGTAATCACTAGACAAAAATATAGGTCAGTCAATAAGAAGAGCCAGTTCAAGCAATTAAATGTGTTGGTTTGATGTCTATCACTATATTGAAATCTTCAAGAACACAGGAGCAATTTCACTATTAAATCACGGTGGTAAAAGGAAATTCAAAAGTTATGGATTAAAAAAATGAAAATACAAATATCAAACAATGGAACCATGTGCCTCTTCAATAAATGATGATGGGAAAATTGGAAAGCCACATTAAAAAAACACCTATAGTTTGTCCCCAGATACAAAAAATAATTCAAAATATATTAAAGACCTAAGTATAAAGTCTGAAACAATAAGTTACATAGAAAAAGACATAGGTACTAAACTTATGGTCCTTGGTCTAAGAGAAAATGTTACGAATTTGACCGCAAAGGCAAGGGAAGTAAAGGCAAAAATAAACAAATGGCCCAATCTCAAACTGAAAAGCTTATGCACAGCAAAAGATACCACCAACAAAACAAAAAGACAACCAAACAAATGGCATAAGATATTTGCAAACAACAGCTCTGACAAGGGGTCAATATCTAAAATATATAAAGAACTCATATAACTCAATGCCAAACAAACAAAATCCAATTAAAAAAGAAGCAGAGGACCTAAACAGACACTTCTCCCAAGAAGACATACAATGGCCAACAAATATATAACAAGATGCTCAACTATTAGGAAATACAAATTAAAACTACAATGAGGTACCACCTTACACATGTACCAACAGCCAATATCAACAAAACAAGTAATAACAAGTATTGGAGAGGCTGAAGGGAAAAAGGAACCCTCATTTACTGCTGGTGGGAATGTAAATGGTACAGTCACCCTGGAAAGCAGTATGGCTGTTCCTCAAAAAATTAAGACTAGGGTTACCACATGACCCAACAATCCCTCTTCTGGGTATCTATCCAATAAATTTGAAAACATTTATTCACAAATACACATGCACCCCTATGTTCATTGCAGCATTATTCACGGTGACCGCGACAGGGAAACAACCAAAGTGCTTTCAATAAAGGACTGGATAAAGAAGATGTGCATATACACAATGGAATACTACTCAGTCATAAGAAAAGATAAAATATTGCCATTGGCAACAACATGGATGGACATTGAGAATATTATGCTAAGCAAAATAACTCAGTAATGAAAAGCTAAGAACAATATGACTTCACTCATATGTGGGATATAAAGCTGAAACTCATAGACACAGACAACAGTATGGTGGTTACCTGAAGTAACGGGAGCCAACTACATGGGGATGGAAGATGATTTGACTGTGGGTGGTGGGCACACAATACAATATACAGATCATGTGTCATAGAAAAGTTCAGTTGGAACCTAAGATTATCTATTAACCAATGTCACCCCAATAACTCTATTTATTATGAAAAAATAAATTAAAAAGCAAAAAGAGAGGAAAAGAAGTATGTATATTGAAACAAAAAAGAAAAGAAAGAGCATTCATCTGTATGCGACTGGAAGATTCATGCCCTCAGCTGCCCAATGATCGAGGAGATGGGATTTAATTATAGTTTAGAAAGAGTGACATACTCCATGTATGGACTATTTGCTGTACATTTTTATAATCTCACATATTACTGCACGAGGCCTGAAATTTTTTCCCCACCAACTCATAGCACCAAATACAATACATATTGTTTCCAATACATATTGTTTCCTTTTATAAAGGTTTAGTTTATCTATTTACATTGTTTCCATGAAAAGAATACATTTAAATAGACTTTATGATTTGGTCAGTGTTAAGAGCAGACTATGCTTGAAATTTTTCAAGCCTGTTAGTAAGTGACTAATTATACTAGTATAATAGTTTCTAAACAGGTTTGCATTTTTACTTATTTTATTGAACAAGAATGCTTAATATAACATACTCAAACCGCAAATTGCGTACATAAGAGTTAAGGAATTGGTTTTATGTAGTGGTTTTCTTCCAAGAATCTCCAGTGTGCCAGCCAATGTCTTTATATATATTTCCAGGACCCATTTCCACCTACTATTCACCATGAGATTTTTAAGGACTTACTTAATAAGTAGATTGTAAGATCTGTGAAGTGAAGCAGTCTAAACATTCAGCAAACTCATGGCATGCCAATCTGGAAAGCTGTCCCATAATGATTTCATCAGCTGAAAGGTACCACATATAAAAGTCTAGTAAAATCAACTGACACAAGTCCTATGACCATGAATACATTGCTTATTGTAGTGAGCATTGTGGAAAATGATCCATATTTCCTGAGCAATATTTTAAGCAGTTTACTTTGTATTTTTACTACTCTGTAAATATACATATGAAATAATTTGATGGAAGCATAACTAGTGAGAAAACAGGGTTAAAAGTAATATGAAAAGATCACCACACAGCACTCTGATTATCTTGGATCTCTATGCTTCACCTTTGAGAATGTGCTTTGTATTGTAAGTAAATGTCACATAATGTATATGGTTATAGCACTGAAATGAATAGAATCCTTTTTCAAAGCCTGACACTGATTTGGATACAAATAGAAGAGTTCAATATGGAAATAATGTCGAAGAGCAAGGGAACAATTCAGAAATCAGAACTTTCCCCTCTGTTAACTCGGGGTAATTTACTACATGAGAGAGGTGGTGCCAGAGAAAGAATTCTAATGCCTCAGGAATGAAAGATGGCCGTGCCAGATTGACTAGAATGTTCAGGTCTTTTGTGAGTTCTGAATTATCCCCTGTACTCACTGCATCGCCTGATTTCAGGATCAGTTAAGCTTTATCACTGGTTGGTTTCCTGACTGCCCTCCAAATATTCTAAACCGTGACTAATAATTTGTTCTGCACACTCCCTTTAATCCTTTCTTTTGTTTGATAAATTTTTCCATTCATTAATCTACAAAATGCTTATTTGACAGGCCCTACAAAAATGAGTATTAATTTAGGAATGATATGACATTTTCCTGGGTCTGTTCATCTCTGAGAAAATCAATTTGTTTAAATCATCAATTTAAGGAACACAGATGCATACACATAAATTGCATAGGGCATTGTACGTTTTAGATTGTTAAAACAGAAAATGGGTATGTCTGGTCTACGACAGTCTTGATCTGTATATTATTAAACAGATGTCAATTAAGTAATTTTTATGAAAATAGAATAAGCAGTCTATCTAACTTCTTTAAGTGGTGGCTCTATAGCAATCAATCAAGACAAGCACCAAAATCATATGCACTTGAATTAAACACATTTTCTTCTTAAAAAGAAGATAAAAAGTCTTTATCTAAGTAACAGCAAAGTTCTGCTCTTAGTGCTTATCCATTGATGCTATTAAACAGCATTACAATTTATTAGGGTATTTATTAGCAGCAAAAATTCCCAGTGCAGAAAGTGTCATGTGGACCAATGCCATGCACACAGAGTTGTCTTAGAGAAATGTTAGTGCAGGCAGGATGGCTCTGGACTTTATCTAGGACCCCTATGTCAGTCAGGAGAGATCTGGCTAAGCTACATGAGCCAACAGTGTCCAAGTTTAAGTGCATTCAAGCAAAAGGTTTGCCTTTTTGTTTGGAGTGAAACAATGCAGATCCGCTGGGGTGCTGCACTCTGCTGTTCTCATGGAGGCCAACAAAGTCTCTGCCATCTGGAATGAGTCCTGACAGTTGAACGTGGACGTGGCATGCCGCTTCTTCTCACATCTCATTGACCAAAGCAAGGCACACACAGTTCCCGGTCTCCAAAAGAGGGGGAATTGTTTTCAGAAGAACAACTTGAATTACTGGTGAACTAATCGTTACCACCCCCCAGAATAAAATCCTGATGATACCACCCCCAAAGTAAAGTATCATTGGAGAAACTTTATTAAAAATCCAGATAGGGCCAGGCCTGCATAGTTCAGTGGTTGAGCATCGGCCTATGGAGCAAGAGGTAGTTGTTCGATTTCCCATCATGGCACATGCCTAGGTTGCGAGCTCAATCCCCAATGGGGGCATGCAGGAGGCAGCCAATCAATGATTCTCTCTCAGCATTTATGTTTCTATATCTCTCTCTTCCTTCCTCTCTGAAATCAATAAAAATATATTTTAAAAAAATTTAAGTAGGAAAAGCTTTGATTCCTTCCCCATCCAGTAAACTAAGATGCATCATTTTTTCAATAATGAGACTATTTAAACTCATCCATTTCTTTTTTTAACTGCTCTTCTAGTAAACTTAAAGTCAATCTTAAGGGTTGCTTCTCAGATATCATTTCAACTATAGAACACTGCAATTCTGAGTCAACTATAGAACACTGCAATTTGATATTTTAAAACATTTTGGAATAAATAATCACCCTGTCAGGCAGCTAGCCCGTTCTAGAACCCAGCATGCTTAGTAGCAGGGAGCTTCATAAGGAAGTGAGGGCTCAGTGTGAGCTCAGTGGTGAATCTCAAGGTTTAGAAGCTGGAGGCTGTCAGCCAACTGTGCTCCTCATAGCTTGTTTTCTTGAAATGATATCTGAGCAGAGTACCCTCATGACCACCAGAGAGAATTAATGTGTTATTGCAATAATCTGTAATGGTATTATAAATTATATAAATATGTATATATGCCAAATTTTAAGTAATATACATTTCAAGTAAATGTAAACTCTAAGTTAGAATAACTAAGTGTCAAAAATTGACTACTAAGTGCTAATGATCCAAGGTAAATGAATTAGCTACTAAACATAATGATTAACATTACTCCCTTTTTTTTCTTTTTGCAGTTAAAAACACTTGTCTTAAAACAATTTTTTCTTACAAATTTGATTTTCAAGCATAGGGTGATCTTATTTTAAAATAGACATTTCTATTTTTTTTTCTCAAAAATTACTCTTTAACACCTTTTGTTTGGCCTCTCACCAAAATGTTTAAAATTTCATACAAAATCCATACTTTCTTTGCTTTAATATTTGTAATTCAAATATTTACCCTTTGAGATATATCTTTATGATGACATATTCTCTTGGCAAATAGAATGACCATATGTGGCTGGAGAAAACGTGTATTTTTTTTTTTAATGAAAAGGTTGATCCTTCCTCTCTGGGTAATACCTTCAAGCTGTATGACTGAATACTAGCCAGGGATGAGGAGAAATCTTTACAGATGGTTCTTCAAACCCTAATAAGCCTGAAATGTCATAGAATGTGGCTTTGTGCCTGATGTTTTAATGTCACTAAATATTTTGTTTTCAAATAACACTATGTTATTTCTAGTAAAGTAATCCTTCCTGGCTTCACCTTAAATTATACCACAAGAAAAAAAATAGTATAAGTAAAACTAAGGAGTTCTTTTATTTAAAAACTTTGGTTAATTACATGGAGGCTAAAAAAACTCTTACCCTAGGAGCTTTTACACTCAGCACTACTTACACTCAGCCCTGAGCTGTAGACTCTACAGGTGTGGAACTTCCAGCAGCTTCTGTGAGTCTCAGTAGAATCCAAAAGACCTTAAAAGTGAATGTTTTAATAATATTAATATAGTTAGCAAATACATTTAAAATCTGGGTATTGATACATAAAGTAACTAGAGGCCCAATGCACAAAATTCATGCACTCAGGGGGGTTCCTCAGCCCAGCCTGTACCCTCTCACAGTCCAGGAGCCCTTGGGGGATGTCTGACTGATGGCTTAGACCTAAGCCATCAGTTGGACATCCTTAGGGGGCTCCTGCCACCACCACTGCGCTCACCAGCCATGAGCCCAGCTTCTGGCTAAGCGGCGCTCCCCTGTGGGAGCGCACTGACCACCAGGGGGCAGCTCCTGCATTGAGCGTCTGCCCCTGGTGGTCAGTGCACATCATAGTGACCGGTCGTTCCACCATTCGGTAGATTTGCATATTAGCCTTTTATTATATAGGATATTTGTGAAACTGCCTTTTAGATAGTAAGTGTGTGTGTGTGTGTGTGTGTGTGTGTGTGTGTGTGTGTTATTTGGAAAATAAATGTGTATTAGTGCTAAAGGAATCTAGTTTTATATTATCATTCCAAAACACATATATATCAGGATTTGCACCATTACATTTCAAGTTGCTCATATCCAGCTAACTGATTCAAGGAAAATGGTGGCAATTTGAGACAGCTAAAATTTCTTAAGGCTCATAGCACTGGTGCCCTATATCTAATTACTTAATTTTGAATTTTAATATTTTATACTTTTTTAAAAGAGATGAACTTACGTGCATATATGCATAACCCATGGGCATAGACAATAGTGTGGTGAAGGCCTGGATGGAGGGGAACGATGGGGAACAAAAGGGGAACATCTGTAATATTTTAAAAATAAAGAATTTTTTAAAAGAGGAAAAAAAACGATGCTCTAAAATTGAATGAGCTCTAAGAGCCAAAATCTAGATCACTCTGATGGTTACCATTTCTCCCCTGATGTGCTCTGAAGCCTGTTGAAACAATGGGCTTTAAGACTTTTCCCTTCTTTATAATGAGAAGGTCAGGTAACCCTCGGTGTTCATTAACTCATGTATGACATACACACAAATTCATAGAGACAGTAGATTTTCAATTCATCCTTTTTAGGTTTTAATTTATAAGGAGATATCTAGCATGGTAACATTAGTTAATTCTTTTAGCTACAATAAATGCAATAAAATTTTTGAAAAGATAGCACAAAACTAAAAATACACTAGCAATCTTATTTATTAATAAATACAAAATGTTAAATAAAATACTTGCAAATGAACTTACAAATACAGTAAACAATAACATACAACACCTTACTAGTGTTTATTACAGGAATATGATAGTATAACATCATGTTATCAGGTAAAAGGAGCAAATCTAAGAGATCATGTAAAAAGTACAATTGAAAAGATTTCTGTTTTTTAAAGTAAAATAGGAGTAGGCAGGGATCTATTTACTATGATTTTAAATTTCTCTCTCAAGCTAACATTGTTAATATGCTATTCTAGAAATGTGTGCCAATATGGTTAAACATGAAATGAATTATGAAGTATTATTTGAGAAGAAATGCTATGAAATTATCAGTGTGTACGATGATATTTTGATAATCTAGAACAAGCAAAGGACTTTAATGTAAAACTATTGCAGACAAGAAGTGAACTGAATGAGATAGATGACTTAAAACACATGTGGCAAAATCAATAGCTTTCTTCTGGTTCAAGCTAACAGATGGAAGATATGGATCTCTCACCTCCTATACAAAATCCCATCGAAATGAAAAGGGGGGTAGGTATGTGTGTCTGAGTGTGTGTACATAAGAAATGAGACTTCAAGGTGTGGGGAATTTTTGAGCAATTTTTTTTGTAAAGTCTGGAAGCAAATGGAATTGGACTGATTGGGAAACCAGGGTCAAGAACACAAGCCAAGCCATTCTCTGACACCTGCTGCTTCAAGTAGCTCCTTTTCTTCTCTGAGATCTGGGGAAGTGCCCTGCTGACCATCATTCACCTCACAGCCCAGATGTCAGGCAGGTGCAGGGTAATTAGCGGAGTGGCTGTAGACTCCATTTCTCTAACTCAAGCACAGTATCAAGGACATAGTGGCCAAGTACGTAATGTGCTTGATTGAATGGATCAATCAGGCAATCAATAATGAAAGAATGAGTGACTGGTGAATGTCATTCCCTTTTCTCCTCCTGAATAATTCCCTGTATCGAGTTCTGCAGAGGAAACACTAACTCTGGTCTCCTGGCAGGGCCTAGCTCTGATACTGCCTCCCCATGGAACATTCTCTATTCACCCCTCCTTCCTGTGAGCACTTCAACTCTCTGGCAATCGAATGTTTATTAAATATCCATTCATCAAATAGCTAATGAGTTTGTGTCATGTGCACCACTCTGGGCTTATCCAATAGAGCCATCTTTTGTAGCTATTTTCCATAAAGGTCCGATTAAATAAAAATGTAAAAGTAAATTTTTATATCTCTTAGAGGTCTTATGATGGGATTGAAATAATAAATTTGCCAGAGTCAGATTTTTTTGTTTTTTCTCAGGCCAAGCAGACTCTTTGCCCTTCGCAGGAGCATTTTGTGATTTTGTCAGGGATTACAGACTGTGGCAATCTGTAAACAGAGCAACTACGAAAGTCAAGACAGGAGCCTCCAGAGTAAAATCCACAAATACCTATGCTGACTTTTTAATTTCACCAGAATCCCATAGGGTGACTAAGATACAATACTTGAGGCAAACACGAGGCACTCTATACTGAAAATACTAGGAGGTTATCATAGGATTGTTTTGTACATAAACCAAAGGACAAAAAAAAATTATATTTTAATATTTGTCATTAAAAAGCTATGACATATAAGAATAGTCAGTGAGACTACCATGCATTCCTTAAAATTCAGTTCAGAAGAAAGAGGCAGAAAATATTAAAAGAGAAGTCAGAATGCAAATGGACATTTGAATTTAAAATGGGAATATTTTTAATGACAGGTTAGTATTTTAAAACTTCTGCTTTGACATGTATGTAATTAATCATGAATTATTGAGTTATTCTTTGTTCATTACTCGAGAATATGATAAATTGGAATTGGAGTAACTCATTTGTTATTCAGTTTAAAAATACTTCTCATAATTTTATCCAAACTAGAATTCCTCTGAGTTCTAAAATTAGGCTAAAAAAAATGGATAGATAAAAACTAAAACAAATATGTTAGTGTTTGACCACCTCACACATAAAATATCTACTTATCAGAAATATTTTATTGATTTTCAAGTGACAAGACTAAAAAGAAAATACCAGCTTGTCCTTGCCAACTTGTCATTGCCCATTACTGAGCTCATGGTTCATGGGTTGCACTGTGATTTTTCTTAAGCACCAGTGACTTTACAGGGCCGACTTTGACATGCCTCCTTCAAGCTACTGCAGCTCACCTGGAGCAAGGGTTTTGTTTGTTTTGATTTGAACTTGCAGATTTAAAACCAGCCAGTTACAGTGAAACCATGATATAAGATAGACAACTTACCATAATATGATAAACCCATTTTTATTCTGATTTAAAAGAAAGAATAAGTTTGTATATTTAATTTGCCGTCAACAATTTCGATATCAGCGACTAAAGAGACATCTTAAGTGATCCTACCTACACTAGGCTCTACGCAGAAAGAAATCAGCCTTATGCCCATGCCATACCGGCACTATATTTAGTGATGCTCCCTTTTTTGGAAATAATCTGGCTGATGTTTGCTTATCAAGTGTTTATTGGGTGATCAGCACTGTTTTAGAACTCTACACACATTGTTTCATTTCAGTAACAACCAAATGAATGACATAGATACTATTAGTATCATTATAAAAATGGAAAAAATGGAGGCTTAAAGGAGTGAAGTAACTTGCCAAGGGTCATATGTGATCAGGTGAATCTGACCACAAACTGCTTGTCTTTAATCTCTCTGCCATACTCTCTAAACACCTGTGTTATGCCCCTTTCCAAAACACTCCCACTGTTACCCAGTGTTCTTGGAATAAAGAATATTACCCTAAATCTCTCTCCAGTTCCTACCGTCCTGGGCTCTCTGTGGCTCTCAGCGTTCCAGTTGCAGGGCCTTTGCACATGTTGCTCCTTGTAACTAAAAATGCTTTTTCATCCCCTCTTTGCCTGCTTAAATCCTACTTACCTCTTATATATCTGCTCAATTGTGGCTTCCTCAGAAGGGCTTCCCACACCTCTGCCCATGCCAACCTTCTTACTGTAATTCCTGAGACCATCATATACAAATCCTTCATCTCACGTTTCATAGTTGTAATTTCACATGTATTTGTGAGATTGGCACATTACTGATGCCTCTATGCCTGGCTACAGAATCTGCACTATGACAGCCCATAATCATCTTTTCTTCTCCAGCACAGATCTCAGAAATAGCAAGTGGTGGGTATTAAACACATACTTGTTGACTGAGTGAGTAAATGAGAACATTTTGTTAAAAACAGTCATTTGCTTTTCTTCTTTCCTCACCTATGGAAGGCAATGGTTCTACCACAAAGAAGATACCAGAAAGGAAAGAATGAGGAAGACAATTAAAGCAAGAAGAGGAAAAACAGAACTATTTCATGATAATTCTACAGTAGAAATATTTTGGATGGATGGTGCCTCTCAAATTCCAGAGAGGGACAAGTATCAATACACATCCACTGATAATCACAGTAGCACTCATGGAAACTGCCCACAGAAGGAGGCAAGTTTCTATACCTGGCACTTATGGGGACCATGCCTGACATTGTAACAAATACAACAAATAAATAAGACCCTTCCCTCACGTCCTAACATTTTATTCACCTCATCTTTCAACCAAATCAGGCAACTAGTCCATGGTACTCAACAGGTATGTAGGGAATATACTGAATATTGAAAATCAATATGACACAAGGAGGGTATTCAAGTCTTTGATGTGGTCTTAGATGAAAGATATGATAATGGCAGGAGTTGTTTCTTATATGTGGGTCTGCATATTCTTAACCATCTGCTATTGCTGTAGGATTGAGATTAGCCTTGAGGATAGACGTCAAGTATACTTAAGCAGTCATGTTATGGAAGAAATAGAAGCAGTACCTACCCAGTGTCAGTATCAGGTGAAATCTTGATTTATAAGAGAAAAAAACTAGAAGCAAGTCTGCTAATTATAAACTAAAAAATTACATATTGCTTGCATAGATATGAAAATACTTAATAAATCTGTGACTATCAGGGCTTGGTCATTTAAGTTTCTTTTCTCATTTGCTGGTTATCCATCATGGTAAATATTGTATCTTTATACCCAAAAGATACACCATTAATAGTGGTAGAATCACAGCTTTAAAACTTCTATAATAATAAAAGCATAATATGCTAATTAGACCAGACAGCTGAACAACCTTCCGGATGTCCTTCCAGACAAAGACAGGGCTGCGAGAGCTGAGCCCCTCGCACGAATTTCATGCATCAGTCTTCTAGTATTAATATAAAAGGCCACATATTCACTTTAAATAAATATAGATGATAATTTCCATAACAACTCGCCAGACATTAAAAATACTTCATAAAATTACCTTTCAAAAGCTAAACTGACACAAGTATTGGAATTCAAATTCTATATCCATTTGAACATTCAAAACTGGCCCAGTGTGAATCTTAGGGATCCCATGCTTATTTGTTCTTTGAAGAATCAAATTAGGACAAACTTTTCAAAAACTTGTCATTTTCAGGTTAAGTTATCCCAAACCATTTATTAAATATGCATGGATTATAATTCTTGCAACACCATTGTAAGTGGATATTATTCTCCCTGTTTTACCAATAAGAAATCCAGCACTTGCTTCAGCCATAAGGATAGGAATTGGTTTAGACTCCAAACATGGACCTTCCAAAGGCCTCAGGGTGATTTACAGCCACAATATGAACAAAGGGTAAACAGCGCATGGAGATGAGTGATGATCTGCCTGAGCAAAAGGGAGGGATATTTGAGGCAGGCCAGAAAGTGACTAGTTTGCTAGACAGAGATTTTTAGGGAGAAAGAAGCATTAGCAAAACACAGGAGGATGAAACTATAAAGAATATTCTGAATTTATGGCATAATCCTGCATGATCAAAGCACACAGTACAGGTTCAGGTTGGGGAGGGAGTGAAGCTTAGGGGAAGGCAGGAGATACGGAGTATGAAGGGGAAGAGAGCAGCAAATGACATGAAATGTAGTATTGATGGAGGGAGCAGATACTAAAGATCCTTGTATGTAAAATGTGCCTTTTTTTTCCATCCAATCTATGATATAAGTGAGCCCTTAGGCAATAGAGAAAATGGGAGAAGACTGGATAAAGAATAGATGAAGAGGGGGAGAAGGAGAAAGAGGGAAGGAGAAGGAGAAGAAGAAAGGAGTAAGGGGAGGAAAAAGAGGGAAAAAGACTATTGAAATGACAAATTTAATTGATGAGGAGAGGTTGGGGTTGGCGGGCTCTGAAGTTCCCAGCCTGCTCATGTCCAGCAAAGCTTCCAACCAAGACAGGGAACACAGAGATTTGGCCTAAAGGCACCTTTAGCTTGGGGCATGTTGGATCCAATATTTGATAACTCATAAAAGGGAATGCTCTAGCAGGCTGCTATAAATATCAGTCTAGTTATAAGTAGAGCACTTAAAAATAAAATTAAAGATTGGGTAATTCTCAATATATAAACTATCTTTAATGGTGACTCAACAAGTGTTCAAAGAGTGGATGAATGACTGAGTTAATAGATACATAGATTTATGCAGCCATAAAAGTTGATGAGACTGTCCTGGCCAGGGACAACATGTAACAGAAAGAAAATAGATTATGCCTCAGATGGGTTTGAAATGGCTAACACACACTAAAGTAGGCTTTCTGATTTTGATTACCTGTTCCCCTTGAGCAAGAACAGGATATGCTTCATCAGAATGTGTAGAATCCTGGGTGACTCTATGACTCCTCAATAAGGGGTGTCTTACAGCAGTAAAATATGCAGATTTTCTTTAATATTCAAATAAGTTAGACTCCCAAATTTATTTGTAGGCTTACCTACAGCTGATGCAAGACCCATTGTGCATCAGCTGATTCCTAAGAACAGCGTTTCACAGCTGTGGGCCTTGCCAATCCAGCCTTTAACCTTCTCACATGAAACATAGAAGAATGTCATCAGATTTTGGTGACAATGGACATAAAACTCAAGAGGATGTAAGTTGGGTATGAGGAGGACGTGAGTGAGGAAAGTAAATTCAATTTCTTATGTATTTTGAAATATTGTTAACACTCATAATTTTTTTACCCACATTTTGCTGGTGAGAGCACGGTCACATTACGTTTGATTTCTAGTCCCAGGTATTGAGCAGGTAAAATGAAAAATTCGAGAAAGAGCTACATGGAGGCAATCGCAGTTTAAATGCATCAGTTTGGCATGTGTATGTGTGCCTGCATGTGTGTTCATGCATGTGTATGTTGTTGTTGATGTAATCCTTTGATTGCTAAAGTAAAGAGGAAACCCCAGTGTATGATTTTATATGGCACATTATATTCTGAATTCAAGGGAACATAAAAGAGTTCAGATAACCCCAACGGGAGCCATGAAATCTCTGTAATAACAAATTATATAAAGCCAAAAAAGAATCCCTGATTATTTCATGAGATACCATATTGCTGTCTTTTGCAAGCTCTCCCATAAAATCATTCACTCACATTTAATGGTGGTAGCTGTCCAGCTTCTCCTTTTCATACCCATGAAATAAACAAATAAATTGCAGAATGCTGATACAATCCTTGTAGAAAGATCCAAGCTATCCTATAAGCAACACAAAATCCTTTTTTATAAGATTACCTGTGGGATCCCATTAAGTTGCTCTATTTCTTTGGTTGTTGTGCTACCATGGAGTTTTTATAACTACTCCTACCCAGAAGAATATGTGAGGCTGAATACTAAAGACCAATAATCAAGCTGCAAGAGATTCTCACTAAGAAGGCTAGTGAGCATTCATTTGTGGAAAGTTTGTGTTTATTTCTTTGTTTCTTTGCACCTGCTAGAACTGGCAAGTGCAGAAATTCTGCTTTATAAATTACAGCCCTCCATGAAGCAGCCATGTATCCTGGGTTTGTGTAAAATGACAATTTTTCAAGAAATAAAAGCAAATCTACGACACCATGTCAAAGCCAATGTACACCCACTCCCCTGAAAACTCACTGTGGTCAAGGACCCTCCAGGGCCTCATAACACTCTCCCATGGCTCTCACATTACTAGCGCTGGGCTAACCGCCATTCTCTTTGTGTCCATCTTGAGCTTTGTCTAATATTTAGTCTAGCTGTATACCTGTGTCCAGAACCACAATTTTAATTGATCCTGTAATAGCCAAAGGCAGTTTTCTTCTGACCAGATGGTTCATACAAGCAGAAACTAAGTTTATTGACTGCACATGCATAAGACATTGCCATTCGGAGTCTTTTGTGAGCCTCCTTACATGATGGAGTTCACAATAATTTATAATGACCTTCATGTTTTGTGTTTCAAATATGAAGATCCTTAGTGTCAGATAAATATCTTCCCTGGCAACAATTTCATGTGAAGTCAGACTGGGTGAGATTTGATGTTTCCCAAGTTCTTAGTGAATTCCCTACAGAGTGGAATTCTGTGCCTTGAAAAGCCAGACAAGCTTCCTAGAAATCCATTCCCATGGAAGAGCTTTCCCAGGAAATAAGTATAAGAACTAACAGTCTCCACGGCTGGGGAAATGGGGCTGCCTGCCCTTGTACTCATCACAGAAACATCCAAAGTTAATTTCATTACTGTGCTTAGAAATTGAATACCTTACAGAAGCTAGCATCTCAAAGTAAAAACCACAAACTTTCAAACTATTGACTCACAAAATGAGTTTCCTCGTTCTCTACTAACTCTCCCATTAAATTATTAATGGGAGTCCAGACAGTATCTTGGCAGCATGTCTTCCAGAAATATGGGGAAAGTGCCAGGAGATTTGAGTGTACGTGATGGTTAATTTTATGTGTTAACTTGGTTAGACTGTGGTGTCCAAATGTTTGGTCAAATACTAGCCTAGATTTTGCTGTGAAGATATTATATAGATACTAGAGGCCCGATGCATGAAATCCATGCAAGAGTAGGCCTTCCTTCCCCCAGCTGCCAGCACCAGCTTCCCTCTGGCACCCGGGACCTGGGCTTCCTTCACAGCCCCAATTTTGTCCGAAAAGTCGTCTGGAAGGATGTCCAGTCTAATTAGCATATTATGCTTTAATTATATAGATGATCAACATTTAAAATCAGTTGGATAAACATTACCCATGATAACAGGGTAGACCTCATCCAATCACTTGAAGGTGTTAGGAGCATAACACGAGATTTACCCTAGAAGAAGGATTCTAAATCAAGGCTGTAACATAGAAACCCTGCCTGAGTTTTCCATCAGCTAGTCTGCCCCATGGATTTCAGACTCAAGACTGCAAGATCAACTCTTGTCTGAGTTTCCAGCTTGCCACCTTCCTTACAGATTATGGACTAGCCAGCCCCCACAATTTCTTAAAAACAATCCCTATCTATTTACCTATATACCCATCAACATTTATCTCTCTCCTCTTGATTCTGTTTACCTCGAGAACTTAGATTGATAACTGTGTGTTTAGAGTTCCTCCCAGTGATTTGCCTCATCAGAATTCAGAAAAGTGGCCTTTTTCTAGGTCCCAAGTTACTTGTGTAGGAGGCATAGATTGCAGTATTTTGGTCACATGAGCTTTGGAGGGATCATAGATCTGAATCCAAAGAAATTTTAGTCTATATTCACAGAACTACTTTCCAAAAGGTTATTGCGTACAGTACAGGAAACAGGAAGAAGAGAGAGCTAGCTCATCTCCCTTTCTTATCCTGCAAACTAAGTTCCTGTGCCTCAGGGCAGTATTCTTCCCCAGTTGTCCTTGTTTCTTAGTGGCCTTCTTACCTGAGAGCTGGTGGTTCGTACTTTAACATTTCTCTGGTAGCTCCTCTAGCCCACTTTCCACACTTGTCCTTTTAATGCCCAGAAAGAATGATTGTTGACACACAATTTTTTTAAAAATTTCTTCAATAAACTTGGTTAGCCTGGCTCTTCATCCATTAATTTTCCCTGGAGAATTTGAGTAACTGATATCTGGAAGAAGGAAGAAATTTTAGGTGTCTCTTTACTTTTTTTTTCCTCTTAGTTCCATCAAGTACAGGATATCAGCAATTTCTCCCACTTTTTCTAAATTTTTGAGACCCGATACCAAAAGGGACAAAGTATTTGGCTTGTTTTTTTGTTTGTTTGTTTGTTTTGGTGTGTTGTGTGTGTGTGTGTGTGTGAGAGAGAGAGAGAGAGAGAGAGAGAGAGGGGGGGGGGACTGGAATTTATACCTTCATATTCTATCAGGAATCCAGAGGCAAATTCTAATTCATTTTTTACTTGGTCCTATAGAATGTTTTCTTTTTAGATTGACTCATTCTAACCTCTGAGTTTCTACCTAATGTCTTGTCAAGATAAACCTGAACTTGTTCCACTCTCTGCAACTCATTCACAGAGATACTAAGGGAAAACAAAATGAAGGAGAGGGAAACAACTGATAACACCAAACACCTAACAGACAGGAGATTACGGGAAAAATGACTGCAGGTCCTAAATAAGAAATATAGTTATGCACCACTTAATGATGAAGATGCAGCCTGAGAAATGTGTTGTTAGGCAATTTTGTCATTGAGCAGACATCACAGAATGCTCTTACACAAACCTGGATGGTATAGCCCACTGCACACCTAGGCTACATGGTGCAGCCTAGTGTGTAGGCTACAGGCCAGTACAGCGTGTTACTGTCAGAAAAACAGGAGACTACATCAAGCACAAGAGAAAATGATGAAATCGAGAGACACAATAAACACAAGATGCATGAGCTTGCTTCTAGCCTAACACAGCACACTGTTTTACAGTAAACTTTTTATAACTAGAAAAAGTGCACTCCAAAATAATTATAAAAATATAGTGCAGTAAATACATAAGCCAGTAACACAATCATTTATCATTCCCAGGTATTATGAAGTGTACACAATTGTACGTGCTCTGCTTTTACATGATTGGTAGTGCAGTAGGTTTATTTACACCAGCGTCATCACAAAACATGTGAATAATGTGTTTTGCTACAACGTTAGGACTGCTGCAGCATTGCTAGATGATAGGAATTTTCCAGCTCCATTGTAATCTTATGGGACCATAGGTCATTGACCAAAATGTCTATGAGGTGCATGGCTGTAGATAACTGAAACAACTTCAGCAACACAAACATTAGTGCACCAGCTATTCCTTTTTTCACAGAGATCCCAACTTGTTACCAGTACAGCTACAAACAGATGCATTATAGTCATGTTAGTCTGTGCTGGATTAAATTCAGCTTCCTTATGTACCTTATGTATAACTTCTGAGTGGGGAGGACACTCAGAGAAAAGCTCTAGAAAATTCTAGATAATGGGGCAATGTCCAGTGGTCTGACCCCTCTGCTGTTCCATGCCCATTTTTTTTTTTTTATGTGATGAAAATTCTCTCCAAGCATCATTGCAGACACATCAATAGTCCCGTGGTGAGGAAGGTATCAGCATGGTTTTCACTTTATAGCTCCACGTAAATTAGAAAGCAGAAAAGCATCAGCATTGTGGATTCTAAATGCATGAAGTCCAGCTGAATGATATGACTCTCATCTTACACAGTCTTCAGAAAAGCTTCATTGGGTCTATGCGCATGATTTAGGGCAGTTCTCAGACTTTAGTGGACACTGGTTGCCTGGAGGGCTGCTTAAAATCTGCCTCTCTGATTCCACAGGCCTGCGGTGGGGACAGAATTCTAACAAGTTCCAGCTTACATTAACACTGCTGATCCAGGGACTATTCATTGGAACCATTGATTTAGGAAATAACCAGCATTAAATTACATGCTATTCCTTTCAATGGACATAAAAGAAAATAATATTTTATTCATTATATATATAAAAAATAGTATTACACTTCTCTCTTCAAAACTTGTTCATTAGTTTCAGGAGTATTTAGGAATTTATAGAAATTATGAAACCAATCATAATGACAGGTTATCCTTTTCTTGCTAACCATATTTTCCCCTTGATTCTGGATCCCAGCTGGGAAGACAATAGTGTTTAGGGATCACCTCGTTTCTCCTTTAGAACTGCTTAATTTCAGCCATACCACTTAGAAGCTGCATTATTTTTATTCCATATACTAGAGGCCCAGTGCATGAATTTGTGCACAGGTGGGGTTCCTCAGCCTGGATGGTGATCCGGGCTGATTGGGGCTGGCTCGCCAGGGGAGGGACCAAGCGAGGTTGGCCAGCCACAGGAGGTTGGCTGTGAGAGAACACTGACCACCAGAGGGCAGCTCCTGAGTTGATCATCTTCCCCATGGTGGTCAGTGCACATCATAGTGACCGATCCACCGGTCGTTCATTTGTTCGGTCGCTTAGGCTTTTATATATATAGATACCCAGAAAGAGGGGAAAAATCAGTAACATTTTTTTTTCTGTAATCAACTTATGTTGTGTTGTTGATTTTTCCTTCAGAGAGTAGTTTGGGTCATATAAAATACTTTCCCATCATTTACATTAAAGCAGCATTTAATTTTCTCTATAAGTGATTAATAAGTGTATGAGGTAAAAAGAAAAACAAAACAAAACACACAAATTCATTTCCTTAAAGAAGATCGCAGGGTGCAGAAGAGCGATGTTGCCTGTGACGTCAGAATAACTGAAGTGTGAGCCAGTTTGCCACCATGAAGAGCCCTGTGGTGTTCAGCACATCACTGCATCTCTCTGCACCTGAGTCCCCATTGAAAAGTATGGGTGGTGGTGGGATGACTGTACAAGTGCTCACAATATCTATAAAAGTCTATTATGTAAGATTTAAAATGGTTACTAACAAATAAAATGAATTAGATAAATAAACATTTTAATTTTCAATAACTATAGGTTACATAACAATGGATTATACTAGTACACTTAAGAGCTATTTAACATAAAATAAATTATGTTGAAGTTACCCTTATTTCCTGAACTTATACATTAATAAGTGTTAACTTTAAGTTTTAATACATTTCCTTCTAAGACCCTGAATATTACTTAAAGAAAAAAAAATGACCTGGAGTTTAAATGAATTCACAAGTAATTTAAGTGTTCTGGAATCTTTTTTAAATATATATTTTTATTGACTTCAGAGAGGAAGGGAGAGGGAGAGAGAGATGGAAACATCAATGATGAGAGAGAATTGTGCCCTTGACTGTAATCGAACCCAGTACCCTTCAGTCCACAGGTCAACACTCCATCCACTGAGCCAAACCAACTGTTCTGGAACCTAACAAGAAGCTTCCTACTCTTTAACAAAGATGACAGTTTAGCCGAAACTGGTTTGGCTCAGTGGATAGAGCGTCGGCCTGTGGACTCAAAGGTCCCGGGTTCGATTCCGGTCAAGGGCATGTACCTTAGTTGCGGGCACATCCCCAGTAGGGGGTGTGCAGGAGGCAGCTGATCGATGTTTCTCTCTCATCGATGTTTCTAACTCTCTATCCCTCTCTCTTTTTCTCTGTAAAAAATCAATAAAATATATTAAAAAATATATATATTTTTTTTAAAAAAAGATGACAGTTTAGTAGATATTTTGAATTTGATCAGCTGCATTTAAGGTTGACTGTATCAGTAATAGTCATCACAATTTCACTGTTGTAGTAATATAATTTATTTAAAAAGAGCACTTATGTTATCCAAAAATATATCTTACACAGTAAAATGTAATTTTAAGATGCATGTAATTTAATGTATTTCTTATGCAATATATTTTGAAAGTAGAATTTTGTTGCCCATTTTCAAGCCCACATTTTAAAATCACTTTAAGCAAAGAAATCCACTCAGAGCAGACAAAAGCCATAACTCAGTGCATTTAATTGCATGTAGCTCCACATGTGCTGATTGCATAAATTCATAGACAACATTCAGAAATAAAGATAATTCACTTCTTTCCCCCAAATTCTCCAGCAACAGGTAATCAAGTTGGATTACTTACTAAGCTTTTAGTTCATATTTTAGAGAGTTACAAAATCGTTGCCTTTCACATTTATCCGTTTCTCTTTTCCTGTACACATGTGAACCATTCTTCACATCAGTGTTCAAAGCTCTGACCTTATAGGGCGCCCTTGAACTGTCTAACGGGACTGGAAAGGCCTGGGGCAACCGGGTAAATATGAGGCTAATCAGAGCCAAGCTCAGTAGCGTGAGACCCTGGAAACCACAAGTGCTAGAAGGTAGGTATTTGATGCTATATTCAGCTCATACATGAGAAGTTTCTTATCTATAGGGCTTGGAGAGACAGTTTTAGTTAAAGGGCCAAAGCCTAGAACAGCAGTATACATAATTACAAAAATTACAAAACACTGGAGCAAGTAACGTGTTGCCACCAATTGTCAGGCACTGGTTGTTGGAATTAGGCCTCATGCATCCCGTCTAACACAGCAATCAGGATTGTTTGCAGCCTCAGGTCCGCTTACCTGGTAACCCCTGCACACACTGTGAACAAGTGGGTAACTCTCATCAGAAAGAAGACATTGAGATGCCTTTACAGTTTGCAAATTCCAAGAAGAGAAAATGCCATTACTTTGGGGGACAATTGTTTCTATTTTACTTTTAATTGTGAGAATACAGGGGAATCACGTTACAACTGTACACATTGTAATACGAAATTGGAAAAATGCCAATTATTTGATTTAAAAATCTCTTCACGAACCCAGGGCATAATCTAACTAAAAGCTGCTTCTTTAAAACAATGTCCCAGAGGCAGAAGGCGGCTACTCCAAGCAAGGTTTCTGAGGTTTCGCAAATAGATGAAGATGGAGATGAGGTTCTTCCTCCTCCCACTAACTATGAAAAAGATAACTTCTTGCAGAAGGGGAACCTCAAGAAAGAGGCTGAGAAGAGCGGGGAAGGAAAGAGCAAGCCCAAGGAGAGGAAGGCATAGAGCAAGATTGCTCCTGCATGAAATAAATTTGACAGAGCCAGTTTTCTGCTGCTTTGAGTCCACACTGCGATAGGGTGAACCCACCGTTTTGTTAGGTTACTTTTTCTCATATGCCCCAGTGGCTCATTAAATATGTGCTGGGTTGGAAGTGAGGACTGGGAGTGAAGAGGAGCAGGGAGAAAGGGAGATTTTAAGAATGATTCAAAGGAATTAAACAAACAAACTATAACAACAACAAAAACCTCATAGACACAGACAACAGTATGGTGAGTACTAGAGGGTGGGGGAGGTAGAAGAGTGTAAATGGTGATGGAAGGAGACTTGACTTGGCATGGTGAACACAATGCAATATACAGACGATGTACTATAGAATTGTACACCTGAAACCTATATAATTTTATTAACCAATGTCACCCTGATAAATTCAATAAATAATTTTTAATAAAGAAAGTAAAAGGAATATAGATAGATAGAGATAGAGATAGAGATATATATAGATATATATTAAAGAATGATCCAGAGTGAGATGAGAGAGGCTTGTTTGAGCTGAGTTGTATTTGTATGAGATGTTGGCAATGACCATTATGGTTGCTAATGTTTTTCTATGAAAAAAGAATCTCCCAATTCATCTGAAATCTCAGACTTATCACTATTTACAGCCTAAAATTTGTACAGTAGGAAGGGTTAACACACCAACCAGTGGGTTCATTCTGAGATGATTTCATTTGTTTCAAGCCCTCTTGGCTCAGGGCTAAGGAAGGAATAAGTTACCACGTTTAGTGAGAGAGTCTGCTGGGGCCTCAGGAACAGCTGCAAACCCCAGAGTGAAGGAATGATTGGGACCAACTCTAAACCTAATTCACAATATTCTCTCAGTCCCCACTCGAAGGACTGGAATGCTTAATCAGAGTATAAGGGAACATACTAACTCAGGGGGAAAACACCCAGTGTGCTTCCCACACATTTCTTAATGCTATACACCTTTTTCATCTCATGGCAGACATAAACTAATTACTAAAATTCTGTGGCACACCAAAAAAATATATTTTTTGCCAAGCTGACAAAAAAATAGGTACAATTTTGATTGAATTACAAACAATAAGAGTAACAGTGATTACCTACCCTTTTTGCTCCAAAGTGACTTTTTAAAATATCAGTGTGCCTATACTTGTACATAAAGATTTCTGATACCAAGAATTAACCAATCAGGAACAACTTTATTATGTGATGGGAACAATAAGATGCAACTCTTTTACATGATGTATATATTTATGGTTCAAGACAGATTTGTTGTGTTTGCTGTTGTCATATTTTTGACAATCTAAAAGGAAGAGGTCAGTGCCCCAGACGAATTAGTCAGGTATTGCACGTTTTAAAAATTCTTGTGGCACACCAGTTGAAAAATCTCGCTGCTCTACAGAATTCCAGCAGAGGACTTTTCAGAGCCCCCCACCAAGAGGGCTCCATTTCCTACCTTAATGTGAAAGCTGATGGAGATAATCCCTATGAAGTGGGAGAATTGCTCTTTACAATAACAGCAATCTCAGAGGCCAAAGTGCCTCATTAACCTGGATACTTAAAGAGAGTAACCCACAGAGCACTTAAGAGAAGAGACACATAATTAAGAAATTAAATAACAATAATTACCAGCACCTGTAAGCCACCAGGGATACACATTCTCCTTTATAGGGCAAATTTTATGGAGGGTGAAGAATTCTAAGGAAGCACACCTTTTAATGAATAAATGTAATAGCCTAATAAAGACATTAAAGGAAAAGATGTAAAATTAAAGAAAATATATCATGTTCCTATGAAAACCAAGTCAAATGACTTACTGAAATGCATATAAATAATTTAACCATTTAGGACTTCTCCCAGTGTTAACAGCACTACCAGCCCTCCCCCCCACCCCCCAAAAAAAATCCTGTTTCAAATGTCAAGTCTGCAGACAAATCATTTGAAAAGGGGTGCAATTCATTTACTTACAAATGACAATAACCCTCAGGCAAAGGAATCAAAATTGGTAATTGAGTCAGAATTATAGATTATTTTGAGTAATAAAATGAAAAATCGTATTGCCTTTTGCGTGATGTACTCTCCTTATCTTTAGATAGTATTTCCATATTTTCTAGTAATATTGACAAAGATTATTGACAGAAACAATTTTTAAACTAATTACATAGCAATAAGCAAGCTGAAATCTGAATCCTGAATTAGTCGTCCTGAATTTTATATCCGAAAGCTGGCATTGTCTGGTGTAACAGACAGAGGGGGGCGGGGGCTGGTTTTCAGAGGGGGGTGGTGGTGGCCCTCCAGGGAGAGCCATGGGTAGGATCTGAAAGTGGAGACTAAGGAAAGGAGCTGCTGTCTTCTGATGAGCCTTAGCCCTGTCATCCAGGGCCACCCAGCCCATCTGGGGACCCCTAAGGGAGATGCCTCTTTTCTTCACCAGGGTCTGCTTTCTCCCTGGACATCTGAGTCCTTCCATATGTAACATACCTGTGTGGCCTAACTATTACATTCTGAACAAGGAGGCCTATCAGCTACTCCATGGGCTGCCTCTCTCTATTTCTTTTTAGTTTTTCTTTATATTTTTTCAGAGAGCTGGTTTACAGGCACATCACTGGTTGCATGTCCTCACCTCCTCACCATTGTGGAGAAGCTGGCAGCCCCCAGGAAAACTGGGTTTGGACCCAGGATACAGAATACACATTCAAAGAGCAACAGCAAAGTGAAAAGTTTGGGAGCAGCGGAGAGACAAAGACTACAGAAGGAGGAGGTCCTTCTAGGGAAAAGGGAAATGCCACACAATGAGATGAGCAAGATTGAGCCAAGATGGAAGGAAGGGTTCTGGGGTGAAGACCATAGCAGGACAATATGTGTGGGGGGCATTACTGGAAGTAAGGGTACACCAGCGCCGGACAGAAAAGCCAGCTGATTTGGTGTCTTTTATGATAGAGGTTCTACTCAAAACTACTCTTCCTAAAAGAGACATCCATATTTATTGCGCATCTGCTATGTGTCAGGTGCTTTGCTATATGTTGGGAATACAATGGGATAAAGGTACACACTATGCCTTCATGAGAAGGGGGCCAGTTAAAAAATATTTAATTATAATGGATTCAAAAATTACAGAGGCAACATATGTTCTCATGAAACAGCCCCCAACTTCCTGCCCCCACCACCTCATTTACCTCCAGAGCACACAGAGGTTGTAGATGGATCAGATAGTGGGGGGCAGGGGAAGATGCCTAGAGAACCACTTTTGTAGCCTGGCTCAGCCAACGCTGGCTGTGTCTCTTTGGCAAGTTATTTAACTTTCTGTACACCCAGCTCCATTTTTTAATGAGCCTAACAATATCTACTTTGCAGAACTGTTGTTAAAATAAAAGAAAATCAATGGGACTTGCCCTGCATGGCACCAGAACTATGTTAGTGACTCAATAAATTACAGCTGCTATTGCTAGCGTAGAACAATTTCTCCCCATCACCTTAGTGTCCCATGAGCTGCTGTCTTTACTGACAGAGACGGAGGGCAGGGGGAATGAGGAAAACAGGATCAGATCTAAGCACTGTCTGTTTAAATGTGTAAGCCAACGGTAAGGTCTGGTCCAGTTAAGAGGACTTGAGCATTAATCAAAGTGATTTTGCAGGAAGAACTTCTTGAGTGTTGGGACAAATTGCTGTTGGTTAATACCGGCAAAGAGAAAATAGGCATTTATTTTCCTGCCTGATATTAGAACTGAGACTGATAAGTCTTTAAAGACTTTTAAAGAATTACAACACAACGTTGAGGCCTGACTTAAAGTCTTTAACATCCATTCCTGGACGTGCTGACTACGCCAGGAGCAGCTCACTGACCTGAATAAATGTTTTATTAAAACTGTCCCGAACCACCTTGTTTGAGGAAATTGTGCCTAAGGAAGCATGGTCTTATAGGCTTTCTTGAGAACTCATTAATAGAACAAAGGATGATATATGGGGCACAAATCAAAAATTGATGAGAAAAAGTCTAGTATTTGGGTATCACTTTAAGAAAGCTATAAAAAGGAAAGAATTAGAACACAGAAAGTTCTATTTTTTTCCCCATTGATATGCTTTCTGTTGCTATACAATGCTTTCTTGTAGCTCTTGCACAGTCATTTATGCTAAATAAAAACCATATGATCTATGAAAATCCTTTTTAAGCCACAGACCCAATGGTTACTGTAGAGGATTTTTTTGAAATGCAGGTAAGACCACCCTGAGGACCTCCAGGTACACATGGAGGGGATTTAGTGAGGTCCTTAAAGAAAAGTTTCATATATCTACGTGCCTATATCTTTGTTTAAAAATTCATAATGTATTGCATATATTGTGCTTTATTTTTGCTAAACATTTCACCATGAACTTTGGCACATGTATTACATGTTCTCTGAATATTCCAGAAAAGCAAATGAACCAAGTTCTCTTATGATTTATTAGTCATCAGGCCTCACCCTTCTCTAGACCCTCAAACTACAAGGCTGACCTGTGGGTTGTGGTCTGACCAGTTCCTGAGTCAGCCTATCCAGCATACGATGCCAGAGGCCCCATAGCCCACATGGGGTGGACTCTGGAAATCCTTGTGGTACCCTGAGAATGAGACCCAGCATGGCCAGGAGAGAGCACTGTGCCCCCACAGGGCTCCTGAGCTGCACCTTCTATCCTGGAGACATTTCCCATATCCACCCACCTGATCAACCAAGTTTATGGTTTGATTTCCTGTTGAGCACATTACACACCCTGTAGGTGCAGCCCATTCTAATTGGCAGCCCACTCACTGTCCTGCTCAGTGCTTGGTGGTCCTGCCCCCAGGCTCCAGATCCAGTTTCCTCAGCCTCCCTTCACCTGAACCTTCCTGAAGCCTGGGCTGCTGCATCCCCTCTGAACATCTCCCGATGGGCCCTGTGCAGCTGGCCAATTTCATTCTCACATTTACTCACTCAGGCACCCCTTGGCTCAGTGTCCTTCCTTACCAGCTCATGCCGCTGGGGTCCCAGCATCCTCAGCGGAAGCCCACAGTGGTCAGGATAGGGGATTTGGTCCCTGAAAACAGAGTCGAGGCAGCTGTACAACCACCAAGGAGAGGATGGAGCAGTCACTGCTTTGGATGGGCTGCACCTTCGTGAAAGCCGATGGAGCTATAGAGAGAAACATCCCAGGAGGCGGCCCCTCACCCCACAACTTCTCTCCCCAGGTGCCTTTGCCCTGTGTCCTCCCATAGTCAGTAAGTGTATCACCAGGGGTCTCAACGGGGACATTGCCTTTGCACTTCACTCCTCTTCTCTTTACTTCTAGCGAATCCCATGAGTCCATGTAAGGGATCCCCATGAATGTGGTCTGTATACTGTGGCCTGTGCTTCAGGTCTCACTTCTCTCACCCCTCCTTCCTCCTTAGTCTGTCGTTAACATTGCCTTTCCCACAGGCTCTCTTCTCTGTGACAAAGCCTACTTCCTTCTAAATCAAATTGTGCCCCTCCTCTGCTGGGAAACTTTGGTTGCTGACCCACTGAGATCTAAACTCCTTTGCTGGCCCACAATTACCCTCACAATTTGCTTCTAATCTGCTGCATGGCCTACCACCCTACCTTATCACCTCCTGATTAGATTTGTCTGCAAGAACAGAGATCCACAATGTCAATGGCTTAAATGAGAAAGCTGGTTCTTGTCTTGTAAGAAAATCCAGAGGCAGGCAATCCAGGGCTGAATGTGTGACTCTCTTCCATGAAAGGCTGGGAAACCCAGACTCCTTCTCACTCACTGCTCCACTAGCCCTCATGATCCAAGATGATGGCTCCAGCTCCAGCTTTCACATCTTCTTTCCAGGCAGAAGGGTGGAGGAAGAGACAAAAAAAAAAGGGGTATAGAGCCCAGGCCACCTGTCTTTTAAGGAAGTTTCCAGAAACTAGCACACCATTTTCTCTTTCTGAATCATTCCTGTCCTCCTTCTTGGCCTTATAAAAAGCCAATTCATCTTTCATGATGACTCAGTTCATATTCTTTCCTTTAGTTAGCAGGTACTACATGCAGGACACTTCTAAGAATGGTGCATGCATGCACTCGTTTACAGCTTCCTCATAAGATCAATTCCATCACCAGTCCCACTGACAGATGATGCAAAGGAGCCACAAAGAGGTTATAAATGTTGTACATGTCACAGAGCTGGGTCCCTTGCCCACCATCAGTCACTGCTTCTCTTTCCATCAGACCCTCCTGGTGGTCTTTCAGCAATCGGCTCAGGCATCTGTATTAATGTTCTTCTGTACTATGCTTCTCTGAGGTGCCACTAACTTACATGCTTGCTGAATGCAGGTCCTATATCTCTAGTGTCAGGCTCTGTGTACACTCATAGACTGTGGAAATTATTTCCTGCGGGGATCTAAACACCCTGTTCCATCCAGAGACTCAATGAAAGGACAAGAGAACCCCTATGGAGTAGAGAGGAGACCAACTATGCTCGCATGCAGGAGTGTCTATGGGTGTGAGAGTATGCATGTCTATGTGTGAGGGTGTGTGTAAGAGTGTAGGTGTATGAGAGAATGTATGTGTGTACATGACAGTGTGTGTGAATGTGTGTGAGAGTGTGTATATGTGTGTGAGTGTGTGTGTGTGTATGAGTGTGTGTGTGTGTAGAGGTGATGAAGTAGCCCAGGGCAATGAAGAAGGAACTTAACACAGAGTCAGTCCTGGGTAAGAGCTACAAAGTGGTAGAAGGGAAAAGAGAAGGTTGAGTAAAAGCAGAGGACAGAACAGGGGCATTCAAATCCTGTTCCTACAAGGTGGGCCTACTGTGCCAGGTGCTGGGACACAAAAATGAGTAGGGTCACAATCAAGACAGGAAAGGCCAATGAATACAATACAAACAACAGGCCACACTGAGAGGGATGCTCATGCATGGAGCGGTTGGCCTGGCTTGGGTACACCCTTGGCAAGAAAGGACATCTCATCTTGATTGGTCATCACCCCAGCAGCACATAACTATTGCTATGCAGTCTCTCCCAGAAAATTGGGGTGTCGTTCCCCCAAGAACCGAGGGTACACACTAGCCAGAGGACATGCCCACCATTCATTAGAGATGGGAAGGATTGATGCTGACAACTGGGAAGGACGTTATTCCAGCAGCAGGAGTGGGATGAGTAAAGAAACAGAGATGGGAAATCCCAGGTGACAGGAAGGGAATCGTAAGCAGATCAGCTTGGCAGGAGCCAGATGGAGATGGGGCCTAAGTAATATAGGCCCAGGCTCTGAAAAACCACCTCAGTGCCACACCAATAAGTTTAGAGGTTATTTTCTATACAGAGGGGAGCCACTAAAGGTATATGGTGAGCACTGGTCCTAGGTTATTTATATAGATCTTTGCAAGGAGGAAGAATTGGTGACAGGAAGATCAGTTAGGAGGCCATTGCAATGTTCAAGGGAGATGTAATAAAGAGTTAAGACAAGGTAGTGGCGACGGGAGATGCTGCTGAAAATAAATTTCTTTTCAAAAGAGAAATTTAAAATGGTGTCTTCTCAATGAAGCCACTCCTCTGTGGCCTAAATTTAGTGCTGTCACCTCCAGCCACAGAGGCTATGCATGGCACATGGAAATTAATGGCTCTCCTAAAATTGTGTGACACGGCATCGCTGCCCAGAGCTTCGGAAATATATAGGTAAATAAATATCCGTCACCTCCTCATAGAGACCTCCAGTGATCGGATAAATCAAAAAGTCGCAGCAAAGCAAGGAATGAAAACAAAAAGTATTAGAGACAGGCCAGGAAGGACCAGTAAGCAAGGGACAAGTAAAATAATAAGAAGGGTTTTACACTCTGAGGATGACGGATCTGGAGCTGCCAACAGACAGAGAGATGGATTGTGAGAGGCAGAGCAGCTGCAGAAAGGGGAAATCCGTTATGCATGTTTCATTTAGCAGTTCAGGAACTCCAGTTACCATTTTCATCTAGGAATAGTGGTGTGCCTTGCTATTCCCAAGGAACTAATTCCATTTAAAAACCCCCGTGGCTTGACTGCATTGCTGTAGGAATGGCTACCTCCCAGCCAGTCCTAACCCCTATCTCCCATACCAGCTTCCAACCCCAGCAGCCAGAGAGCCAGGTACCCTCGTTCCCAGCACCCGGCCACAGCGAGTGGCCCTGTGACCCAGTCACACAGGCTGTGAGGGACAAGCTGCTGGGGGGTTGTGGGAAGATATTTCCTTCTCTATAAAACAGAGGAGCTCTGCTCTCTGCCCTGAGATACCCTATGTGAGGGTATGACACCTGGACTGTGGAAGCCACTTTGCAACCATAAGCGAAATGCAGGGGAATCAGAGACGCTGATTCAGGCCCCACTACCATGAGGCTGCCCAGTCATCATAGAGCCACTTGCCTCCTTGTTCAATAAGCAGTGTATATTCTTTAGGGTTAAGCCGCTGCTGGGTGGGCTTCATTTTACTTGCAGATGAATGTGTCCTGAACTGATGCAGTCCCACCTGAAGGGTATAACACATGTGTTGCCTATATCACAAGTACTTGAATCTGAGCTTGTTCTAGCCATCACCCAATGAGTTAGTACAGTGGTCGGCAAATTCGTTAGTCAACAGAGCCAAATATCGACAGTACAACGATTGAAATTTCTTTTGAGAGCCGAAAACCAACTTCTGCGCATGGGCCATGAAGTTTCAATCGCACTGTACGTGCGCGCCCGCACGTGGTATTTTGTGGAAGAGCCACACTCAAGGGGCCAAAGAGCTGCACTTTTCAGACCACTGAGTTAGTACATTGTACCCAGGCAGGCAAGGATCGTGATTGACTGGGTTCTTCTGAACCATTACCTACTGGGGAAAAAAGAGGCCAACTGATAGAACTGATGAATAATTATGATAATGAGTCATTGTTTCAACATTTCAGTCAGTATCATTCTCTCTCCCTAATTTCCAAACAGTATATCACAGCTCTATTTTAATAAACCGGATGTGAACTTTTTGATGATACGTTTCCATGGTGAGTTACTTATCGGTTGACAAGTTTTCTATTTGCTAATGTACGATAATCAATCTGCTTCAGGAATTAGTATGTTCTTTGCTTTTTTTTATTTTATTATTCCCAAAATGAAGTTACTCAGAGCGGGCATGACAAAGATGTTTTGATTTTAAATAATTAGACATACTAGTTACAATTAAGTTTTGGAAAGAGCAGGTTTTTAATTTGCACAAATCTCTACGTTGCTACATTCTTATGAGTTGTTTCAGGTAACGTCATTAGCAGGTTGTCTGAGACCACAGATACCATCATTGAAAAATGTTAAACAAGGCATTGGGATGGATGAACCTTGCTCCGTAAGATGTGGGTGTGCAGCTCAAGTGTGAACTTAGTTTCAATTCCATTGATCCATCATCTTACGGGTCAATACATACGATTTCGGCTCCTGGCTCATTCAGAAGTGAACAAGATGAGCTTCAGAAATTGTCCAAAAACAAGTGCCCAATTTGTTGGGAACATAAAATTGAAAAAATGGCTCACAGAATGTTCTCTGGGTAAGCCAAAATTAGTCCAGAACTCTCAGAAGTGTTACAATGAAGTACTGATGTTGACAGGCAGTATGTTTGAGAAAGAGCCTGCTCTAATGTGTTTAATTTCAATCAAAGCTTTAATTTTAGAAGAGAGAATTTAATTACTCATTTTATAATGATTAAGAATCTGGCATCTTTAAAAACAGGACTGTTTGTTATGCATGTCGCTTAATGCCAATGAGCCTGTGAAACAAAATTTCAAACTCATGATCATTTAGCTGAAACTCAAGACTGCATTGTTTTCCTTATGTAAATTTGGAAGATTCTGATTGTTGCCATCAGGGATTTTTTTTTTCATGAAACTTATTAAATACATATACACATACACTCTTCACACACACTTCACTTTTACAACAATAAACCTCTGTTATATTTGAAACTGAAATTATCAAAATTGAATTATTGTGGGCAGAAATATAAAATAGAATATATCCTCACTTTTTTAAAAGCCAATGACACTTATACCATAGTCTCCCAATATTACAAATAAACATTTTTGTAAAATTTTCCAGTTCTCAGATTTCAAGTGTAATTTCTAGAGATTGCAGATTATTATTTATGTGTCCTAGAGGCAGACCTTTGATGGGCTAATTCCTATAATCCATCATTTTTCTTTTCTTCCCATCTGTGTCATGAATCATTTTTACACTTGATTGTGCAGAACTTCTGAAGCTAAATTTTAGAAAATGTATACTTTTGTGTCCATCTGCTATATCGCATGATCATGTATACTAATATTACCTTCTCAAGGCACTCAAAGTTCTTTTAACAAAATTTGACATTTTCATTATGGCTATCTTTCATATTTATCAGTTCTTCACTGAGATGTTTTAAAAAAGTAAAAGTACATTTCAAGTTTCCATTCTTACAAAGATGAATTACCATGGTTCTTCTAGGATAATCATGGATGGTTTCCCTTGCAGAGGAGTATTTGGAAATATAAGTGAGAGCATTAAAAAAACAACTGTGCAATTACAGAATTGGTTTCATGATCTTTTTGATAAAGACCAATAACAAAGTATATTAAGTTAATAAGCACATATTGATATAAGGGCATAAAATGTGAGATCCAAGTACCCGATCGGTAAGTTTTAAAAATGGAAGTGATAGATATAGAGATATGTAACCAGTAACTAAACTTATGGGTGTTTCTAATATATTTATTACTTGAAACATATTACTCACAGTTTTTAATATAGTGCTCCATTTATTTGAGATCTAGAAACATGATGTCAAGTTGCTGTCTTGTACCATTGAAACAATAAAATAAAACCCTATATAATAAAAGGCTAATGTGCAAATCGACCAAATGGCTGAACAACCGGTCGCTATGATGTGCACTGACCACCAGGAGGAAGACGCTCAATGCAGGAGCTGCCCCTGGTGGTCAGTGCGCTCCCACAGGGGGAGCACTGTTCAGCCAGAAGTCTGGCTCATGGCTGGCGAGCACAGTGGCAGTGATGGGAGCCTCTCCCACCTCCACGGCAGCACTAAGGATGTCTGACTGCTGGCTTAGGTCCACTCCTCTTGGGGAACAGACCTAAGCCATCAGTCAAACATCCCCTGAGGGCTCCCAGACTGTGAGAGGGCACAGGCTGGGCTGAGGGACCCCTCCCCCTCCCCGAGTGCACACATTTTGTGCACTGGGCCTCTAGTTGATGATAAAACATCTTGCAAAAAGTCCATCAACTCTTGAAGATATTTTAATATTAGATTGAAAGGTACTTGTTCCTCCCCACCCTCCTTCCCATGGTTTTCTCCTTTCTCCTGTGATGTCATCAGAGGCCTGTGTGGACCATGAATGATCTCCTCTAGAGGCCATGTGACAGCTTGGATAGTTTTACTGAAACTCAGCAAACATTCAATGCATTTTCAATTATATACTGCATATGCAAGAATGTTGTTACAAAGGCTTTGTTGTTTGTTTGCTTTGTTTTGTTTTTGTAAATCCTCACCCAAGGATATTTTTCCATTGATCTTTTTAGAGAGAGTGGAAGAGAGAGGGGAAAAATAGAGAGAAACATCCATGTGAGACAAACACATTGCTTGGTTGCTTCCTGCAGGCACCCTGACCAGGGCCTGAGCTGGGGAGGAGCCTGCAACCAAGGCACATGCCCTTGACTGGAATTGAACCCAGGACCTTTTGGTCTGCAGGCTGACGATCCATACACTAGTGAAACCAGCTAGGGTGGCAAAGGCTTTTTTTTATTATTATTGATTTGAGAGACAGAGAGACACACACACAGAGAGAAACATTGATTTCTTGTTCCACTTATTTATGCATTCATTGGTTGCTTCTTATTTTTGATTGTTGATCTGCTAAAAATAACCTTGAAAAATGTTTAAATGATTAAACTTATTTTTCCATATGCCATTAGTCATACTGTCGATGCCAGAAATTAGGTTCCAATGCTTGAAAGTAGTTGGGAGAAAAAGAAAACAACCTTAAAAACCCAATAGAGTAATTAGAGTTCCATGTAAAATTTTTTCTGGATTTAAAAAATGGTGTTGCCTTTATTTTATAAATTATTAGTTAATAAATATAAAAATAAATTAAACAATAAATTCATTAGCATTTCTTATGTTTATATAGTAATTTATGTTATTTTGTAAGCTGTTAGTCAATATATTTTTAAAAGAAATTTGCATCATTTACATTTATTTTAAATGTTCTTATTGGTTTTTAGAGAGAGAGAAGAAAGGAGAGTGGATAAGGGGGAGAGAGAGAAAGAGAGAGAAGAAGAGAGAGAGAAACGTTGTTTGAGAGAGAAACATTGATTGATTGCCTCCCATATGCACCCCGTCTAGTGACTGAACCCACAACCTGGGCATGTACCTTGACTGGGAATAGAACCGGCAACCATTCAATGCATGGGATGACGCTCAATCAAAGGAGCCATACTGACCAGGGCTCATTTACATCTATAATAATAAAAGCCTAATATGCTATTGTCCAGCCTCTGGGACAACTTCAAGTGTACCAACACTTGAAATGTCCAGTTGTCCGGTTATCCATTCAACCAATCAGAGCGTAATATGCTAATGATATGCTAAGGCCACTCAACTGCTTGCTATGATGTGCGCTGACCACTAGGGGGCAGACAGTCAACTGGTTGACCAGTCACTAGGACGTGCACTGACCACCAGGGAGCAGACACTCTGACCAGTAGGTTAGCTTGCTGCTGGGGTCTAGCCAATCAGGACTGAGTGAGACAGGCTGGACATACCCTGGAGCTCTCCGGAGGTCCCTCCCCAGCTGGCCAACCTCCCACATCCCTCCCTGGCCTGATCATGCACACCGGTGGGGTCCCTTGACCTGGCCTGCACCCTCTCGCAATCCAGGCTGAGGGACCCCTCCCCCCGAGTGCATGAATTTCATGCACCGGGCCTCTAGTTTATAATAAAAAGAAAACATATGTATACGTGTGAGATAAATTACTCTTTCCTTAATATAATTTTTTGTTAAAGTAATGCATTTTATGGATGAAATTATAAAGTCAATCAGCAATTTTAAATGAATGACTCAATATGGGTTCAGACTCCTTAGTGGTGCGAGGCTCTTAGGAATGAAAGGTCAAGATCAAGATCAGCTTTGTTGGGAGCCTCCCCTATGGTTCCCAGCAGACCAGAGAAACGTCTGCATGGGACTATAGACCCCAGTCCCCAGTGCAGGAAGTGGCACGCTTCAGTAAAGAACGGTTACCACATTTGTCTTATTTTCCTCAACGTGTGGATGTTCATGGTAATTACCCCTAATGCCCTTCACATTTATAAAAAGAGTTTTTTACATGAGAATTAAAAAGTCAGTAAATGTATCATCATATGTATAGACTACGATTTTTCATGATTCAAAGTTAGTTCAGGCCGACCTGGAAAGAAGTGCCCTTTTAATCGGTAATAGTCTATTGAAGCTACTACAAGATTTTTTCCAGTTTGAAGAGAAAGACATCTCATGGCAAATCCCATGAATAGAGGTCTCCTTGGGTCGAAGTATATCTGACAAAGCACCTCATAACCTTCTTCCTCTCTCCGAATTTCTCACAAAAACAAGCTTCACAGCAGCACAAAAGCATCGCTCAGCTTCATGAACCAAGGGACCAGACTGCTATGAATACCAACTGGAAAGATCAGCAAGAAAAAAGCCTGGCCAGACCTTTTTGTGCTCAACTTTTCGCCCCCGAGGCCCCCCACAGTCTCTGCATCCACTCTGCAGTGCCAGCGCCGGGGGAAGGCGAATGAGGTGCCAGCCCAGCAGCCTCCGTGGCCCAGTCACCCTGACAGATGGCACAGGAGGGGCAGCAACGGGCCTTTCGGAAGGTGCTCGCACAGGAGGAATTTCACTAAGTGCTAAAGAAAATATGGTTTTCTAAGGCAGGAGAAAATGAAAACTGCCTCTTATTTCCTTTTTATTGGCACCAACTCACTCTGACTTCACTATTTTCTTATCCTCACAGTGTCAGGTTCATCATCAGCGTGTGCAGTAGGAAGAGCTTCCTCAGTTTTCCCTAATCAAATATAGCAGCTAGGATTAAGCAGTCTAAAGTTTTTGTCCTATCACAGAAATTAGAACTGAGGAATACCTGGGGTAGGTCATCTATGTGCAAATTTAGGAAGACTATCGGCTACTCTGACTCCCCAGTATTTCCTCTGCACATTCGCATTAGCTGGAGAAAATTGGGCGATTCACAGCATCTCGTGTGTGCAGAGCATTTAGTATTCATGGGACACTGAGTGCTTGCAGTGTATCTTGTGTGCCAGGGCATTTGGGTGTGACAGCATCTAGAAGGTGCTGATTGCTCTGCCAGCTCAAGGTTGTGGGCTGGGGATGAAGACTCTACTGGCCTCCTTGCAGCCCGAGCAGTCGGGTCCATTCTCCAGGTCCTGAGGTGAACTTGAGTGCCGCTGCCTGCACTGGGCTGTGCACTGTTTGCAGCCTGGAGTCTCCATGATTCGTATCCAGGATTCTCAGGCTTCTGGACTCAGTCTGATCTACACCACGGCAGTCTCCAATTTGTAGGTGGCAGATGACGGGGCTTCTCAGCCTCCATAATTGCATATGCTAGTATATTTATAACTATCAAGAGAGAGAAAGAGAGATTTATATAAAGAATTGGCTCATGCTGCCCTGGCCCAGTAGCTCAGTTGGTTAGTGTTGTCCTGATACAACAAGGTTGGGGGTTCCATCCCCAGTACAGGCACAAAAAAGAATCAGCTGATGGCCGCTCTTCTACCTCCCCGCACCCTCCCTTCCCAAAAAACTTCAACAAATAAGTAATTTTTTTAAAAAAAAGAATCAAGTGATTCTATCCCTTCCTCTCTCTAAAATCCTATCTAATAAAAGAGTAATATGCAAATTGACCATCACTCCAAGACACAAGATGGCTGCCCCCAGGTCGTCAAAGATGGCTGCCCACATGTGGACACAAGATGTCCGCCACAAGAAGGCCTGCAGGGTAGGGCAGTTTGGGGCAGTTAGGGATAACCAGGCCAGCAGAGGAGGGCAGTTGGGGGAGACCAGGACAGCAAGAGAGGGCAGTTGGGAGGGACCCAGACCTGCAGGGGAGGGCAGTTGTGGGCAATCAGGCAAGCAGGGAGGGAAGTTAGGGGTGACGGGGCCAGCAGAGGAGGGCAGTTGGGGAAGACCAGGTCAGCAGGGGAGGGCAGTTGCAGGGGACCAGGTCTGCAGGGGAGGGCAGTTGGAGGGGGGGACCCAGGCCTGCAGGGGAGGGCAGTTAGGGGTGATCCGGCCAACAGAGGAGGGAAGTTTGGGGAGACCAGGTCTACAGGGGAGGGCAGTTGTGGGCAATCAGGCCAGCAAGGAGGGCAGTTAGTGGTGACTGGGCCAGCAGAGGAGGTCAGTTGGGGGGGACCATGCCTGCAGGGGAGGACAGTTGGGGAGGACCAGGCCTGCAGGGAAGGGCAGTTTGGGGGACCAGGCCTGCAGGGGAGGGCAGTTGTGGGCGATCAGGCCAGAAGGGAGGGCAGTTAGGGGTGACCGGCTGGCAGAGGAAGGCAGTTGGGGGAGACCATGTCTGCAGGGGAGGGCAGTTGTGGGTGATCAGGCCAGCAGGGAAGGCAGTTAGGGGTGACCAGGCCAGCAGGGGAGGGCAGTTAGGGGCATTCGGGCCGGCTGGGGAGCAGATCAGGCTGGCAGGGGAGTGGTTAGGGGTGATCAGGCTGGCAGGCAGAAGCAGTTAGGGGCAATCAGGCAGAGGCAGGCAAGCGGTTGGGAGCCAGCAGTCCTGGGTTGTAAGAGGGATGTCCAACTGCCCATTTAGCAGGACTGGGCCTAAACGGGCAGTCAGACATCCCTCAAGGGGTCCCAATTTGGAGAGGGTGCAGGCTGGGCTGAGGGACCCCCCCCCCCCACCGTGCACAAATTTTGTGCACCAGGCCTCTAGTCAATAAATAAAAATTTAGAAAGAAAGAAAAAAAAGAAACTGGCTCATGCAATACAATATATAGATAGTAGTTATATTTCTCTAGAGAACCCTGACTAAGGCAAGGTATTATTGATAATTTTGCACCAATCAACAGGGAAGTGCCTATGGATACGCTCTCTAAGGCTGAATGTTGGCATATTTTAAAACGTTTCCCTTGCTGAGGAATACATGGAACAGAATTGCCTGCACCTTTTGCCAGGCTTCTTCCCGCAAAGCTTTCAGACCCAAGGACTCAGCACAGTGTTCCCTGGGAACAGCTGAAGCTGCTGCAAAGAAGAACTGCCTGCAGTAACGTTTCTTTCTTCTGATAATGTCAACGGTTGTTCACGTTCTGAAAATTCCACTCCAAGCTTAAAACCAGTATATTTTTCTATTCAAATATAAAATCCAGTTCCAAAAAATAACATATTATTTTCCTTGTGCAGAATATTTTATACCATTGGCAAAATTTTGATCACATTAAACCTTTATTCTAAATTATGCATTAAGAAAAAATGGTTAGTTCCTTCATTTCTCAAAAAAAAAAAATATTGTTTCTGGAAGATGGATTTCTCAGAGTGAAACTATGGAAATTTGCAGACTGTTATAACCAGTATCATGAAATCAAAGATCATAGCTTTTTAAAATATATTTTGTTTTTCCTTCTGTGACACAAATTTTTAATGAAGTTCTCATCTTACTATTTTAAGTTGGAGAACTTAGACTCTTTTCATTTTATATATTGTCCAGGTTTTTTAAAGTATCCAAATTCAGAGAAGGAAGTTGGTTAGAATCTTAAGAGTTATAGTTTAAAACATTTACTGAGATCATGTTTTTGAACTAAATATATGCCGACCTTAGTAGTAGAAGAAAGATGTATTTCTACTTTCCTGTATATTTTTAACATATCAATTATTATCTACATTTTAGCTTTATATTTAAATCATCTATTTAAATTTTGTCAACATGATGAATTTAGAAGATGTTGATATCAGTTTTTTAAAAGCAACAACATTTTACTGTATCTTGGGAATTTTCTGATCACCTTAAATATCACATTATGTATCACTTGATTTCATTTGGCTTGTTTCACTCTGCTGGTAATTCGTGGGTAGAGCCCAGGTTGCTGCTAAACATCTTACAAGGCACAGAACAGTTTTCAGAACAAAGAATTGTCCAATCCGCATGCCAATAGTGCCCTGGTTAAGGAAACATAACCAATGGACACAGATGGGCTTTGGGGGGGCAGGTGAGGGCATGTACTGGAGGGTGGGGACGTGCAGGGAGAGGTCAAGGGGGAAAAAGGAGACATATGTAACACTTTAAACAATAAAGAATTTAAGTTTAAAAAATTATCATATACAAATAAAGATGCTGACTGTATCATCTATTTACAAACTCAGAGACTTTTTCGGAAATACGGCTTGTTGGCAGCATAGCAAAACTAATACATATCAAATCTCCATTTGGTTATCCTAAGAAGAAAAGACACATTAACTAAGCATGTATGAGGAAAACAATCTAGTGAAGTTTAAAAAACCTGATTCAGCCCTAGCTGGTTTGGCTCAGTGGATATAGCGTCGGCCTACAGTCTGAAGGGTCCCAGCTTTGATTTCGGTCAGAGGCACATGCCCAGGTTGTGGGCTCAATCCCTAGTAGGGGGTGTGAAGGAAGCAGCCAATCAGTGATTCTCATCATTGATGTTTCTATCTCTCCTTTCTCTCTGAAGTCAATACAATATATATGTATATTAAAAGGACAGCTCCTCTGTAAAAAGTAAATAAATAAATAAGCATGATTCAGCATAGATATAAATATTGCACAACCAGAAAACACTTCAGGCAATATTACAAGTATATAAAAGTCAAAATGTAATAGAACACAGCTGTGGTAAAGGTAGATGTGGCTCATTATAGGAATTAATGTAGTCCTTGTGATTAAGTGTAAACCCAGCTTTTAATCAAGTTGAGTGTTTTCTTATTATTGAGTTTTAAAAGTTCTTTGTCTGTTTTAGACAACAGTCCTCTAACAGGTATGTCTTTGAAAATATCTTCTCTCAGTCTGTGGCTTATTTTTTTATTTATTTGTTTTTGTGGGGGGGGTTTTGCACCAAGCAGATATTTTTAATTTTAGCGAAATCCGGCTAATCAATTCTTTCTTTCATGGATCATGCCTTTCATATTGTATCTAAAAATGTATCATCACACTCAAGGTCATCTGGATTTTCTCCTTCCCCAGAAAGGGCTGTTTCCAACCTGGAGCAATTTTAAGACCCCAGTAGGTCTCACTTCCACCCAGTTTGCTCAGATCCCTGACTCCAGCTGTGTTGTCTCGGGATCTGCAGGTCAGCACTCTCCTCCCGCTGCTTCTGTGCATTTTTACTTACATATTAAGCATTCATCAATATCTTATTCTACAAAACATATGCAAAGGTAGACAGGGACAGATCATATTTCTGTGCATTTAATATGTCCAAAGTAAACCACTAGCTGCAATGAACTACCACCATCATCTCTTCAGGTACTAAGTACTGTTTTCCTCAGAAGTGCAGTTTCAGGGTTGTGAAAGGTTTTGAATGGCCTATTGTTCCTGTGAGTCATGCTAATTTTAATGTGAGGTTTTTCAGAATGTGAAATTTTTCAAAAATCATGTATGGTTTTATAACAGAAACACCTGTGCATGGTATTTGTCACAGGCAAACAAAAAGGCATATTCACATACTTGCAGACAGAAGAAAGATATGAATGGCTATATAGATGCTTTCACTTATTGTTTTCCGATAAACATTTTTAATATTTATGAATAGACTCCAGATTTGTTTTCAGGTTTCCAAACTATTAATTTTGGTGCCATTTACTAAACATTTTTTATCTTTTTGAATACTCTAGTTATCTTTATTTCCTATCTATCTATATATATCCTATCTAATAAAAGAGTAATATGCAAATTGACCATCACTCCAAGACACAAGATGGCTGCCCCCATGTGGTCAAAGATGGCTGCCCCCATGTGGACACAAGATGGCCACCACAAGATGGCCTGCAGGGTTGTGGGCAATCAGGCCAGCAGGGAGGGCATTTAGGGGTGACTGGGCCAGCAGAGGAGGGCAGTTGGGGGAGACCAGGCCAGCAGGGGAAAGCAGTTGGGGGGATCCATGCCTGCAGGGGAGGGCAGTTGCGGGGGACCAGGCCTGCAGGGGAGGACAGTTAGGGGTGACCAGACTGGCAGGGGAGGGCAGTTAGGGGCAATCGGGTTGGCCGGGGAACAGTTAGGCATTGATCAGGCTGGCAAGGGAGTGGTTAGGGGATGATCAGGCTGGCAGGCAGAAGCGGTTAGGGGCATTCCAGCAGAGGCAGGCGAGTTGTTGGGAGTCATCAGTCCCGGATTGTGAGAGGGATGTAACACTGCCCGTTTAGGCCCGATCCTACCTGGATCGGGCCTAAACAGGCAGTCAGACATCCCTCGAGGGGTCCCTGATTGGAGAGGGTGCAGGTTGGGCTAAGGGACACACACACTACCACCACCCCACCCCACCCCCCCGTGCACGAATTTCATGCGCAGGGCCTCTCTCTCTATATATATGTATATACATGCCAAGCGACCAGAATGGCAGAACGACTGGAATGACCGGAATGACCAATCATTATAACGGTGGCCAATTGGCCCAATTGGGGCCCCGATCGCCCCCCACCTCAACCATTCGTGGCCCCTCCCCCAGGCTGGCCCACCCCGATCAGCCCTCATCGGGGCAGGCCTGCTGGACCCCACCTATGCAGGAATTCATGCACCAGGCCTCTACTCTGAAATAAAGAAATATATATCTTTGTATAAATGGTGGTTTGATTCAATTGAGTCATTTTCTGGAAATTGCAGATATGACTGAGGAACAATGCTTTTAAATTTCTTCCAAGTGTCTCCCAAATACTGGCAAAAGCCATATTTCAAATGTCAGCATTTATTTCTACATTGACACTATAATTACAATGTTAGTGGTATATATAAATTTATAGATGTATGGATTATACTTCTAGTTTTAATAAGATCTGAGGAATCTTATTTCCCAACTCCATGTAAACATGTAGTTTAGAATTCATTCCTTTAGTTAAGAGTTACATTATTGACATCATTGTAGTAGAAATAAGATACAAAATCCCAGGAGTAGATCAGCAATATGGCTGAGAAAAATATTGCAAGTTATTCACAAATTAGTAAGTGTGCAAATCCACCTGGAGAATGTATTTTCTTTAGTTTCCTCTTCTGTAAAACTAGAATGCCAATTTCCAACTCACAAGGCGATTTTGAAACTTAACTGATATGTATTAAAAGAGAACAATAAAGTCTCTTTGAGATGAGATGCATATGGCTATTCTAATTTTATGCCTCAATATAATTAGAAATAACAACACATTATGTACCTTCAGGGGTGTTTGTAAACATCTTATATGGAAAATGCTAAATCTATAAATGCCAAGTGCTCGTTATTTAATGTGAGATGCTACAATGTTTTCCATTAAGTGGTGCAAAGCAATTCAGCTACATGTCTGGAACAACGAATAAAGATTTTTTTGACTCCTTGTATGTTCAAGCCTGGTGGCAGGTGTTGAAGACACCAAAAATAATACAAATGAACCTGCTCTCTGGCAATGGAGGGAGAACACATTCATCAATGTTACCAAACAACACAGCATAGAAAGGGATAAATAGGAATTGAGCAGCATAAGCAGTGGCTGCTACAGGAGTGTAGGGAAGCTCAAAGAAGAGAGAGGTTAGGCAGGAGTTCCAAGGAAATGGGGGGTTTCCTCTGGCTTTTAAATGAAGGTTGAGGTCTAGCAGAGTGTGAATAACACCTCTAGCATTGGGGAGCACAGGTCACAGGTGCACAGCATGATTAGGGGAAGGTCTGCAGAGCAGCTTAGGTAGCCTGTGTGTTCTTCAAGGTACATACATAGAGAGAGGTATAATGATGTGAAAAATGTTGGGAGAAATCTTAATAAGAACAACATTGTGTGCTGTGGTATATAAAATGTGTTGGACATAACACAGTGAAAGGCAGTGAAACCTGTTAAATAGTTTAGCTAGAGTTGCAATTAGGTTACCTATACTAATAAAAGGGTAATATGCTAATTAGACTGGGCATCTTTCAGACATCCTTCCAGACGTCCTTCTGGACAAAGCCACGGTGGCGGGGGCTGAGGCAGAGGCAGTTAGGGGCAATCAGGCCGGCAGGGGAGAGCAGTTAGGGGGCAATGAGGCTGGCAGGGGAGGGCAGTTAGGGGGTGATCAGGATGGCAGGGGAGGGCACTTAGGGGGCGATCAGGCAGGCAGGCAGGCAGGCAGGCGAGTGGTTAGGAGCCAGCGGTCCCAGATTGCGAGAGGGATGTCTGACTGCTGGTTTAGGCCCAATCCTGGCAGTCGGACATCCCCTGAGGGGTCCCAGATTGGAGAGAGTGCAGGCTGGGCTGAGGGACCCTCCCCTCCCATGCACGAATTTCATGCACTGGGCCTCTAGTTTTAAATAAGGGCACACAACTAATAAACAAATATATATTAACTATCAAATACCAATTTATGCTCATCATGTATATCTTGCTAAAGACACCCAATAATTCATATTACATGTTATGGTGTGTAAATAATGTTAATAAACAGTAACTCAGGGACTTGTTTTACATATATAAACACTATTCATTATTGATCCATTATACACTGAGTTTAAAATGCTAATGAGAGACTTTCACATTTCAATTTGCTTTTAATAATAACTATCATTAATTGTGTATACTGCCAGTAAAACAGTAAAACTAACAAAATAATTTTTAGTTAAAATACCAATAGTTGGTTATAACAGTCTGATTTTCCTGAAAAATGACTTTTACAACTAATTAACCTGAAGTTTACAGTGATGTATTTAGTACAAAATTAGTAGGAACATAAAGGCAGCAAAAGATACAGGGGGCATTATTACAAATTGTTTCAATTATGCAAAAGCCAAGTAAGGGGTTAAAAAAGAAAGTCTGTATGTATGTGATCCTGTTAACACAAACCCTTCTTACTCCAAATAATATGCTAATATAATCATAATTCATCTTTTGATGAATTTAATTTCAATTTTATCATGTCTATTTTTAAATAGTTGCAGTGGTGAAATACACTTAATGTTGTTTTGTCTTATTTACTTAATATCAGATCATGAGCATTTCTTCATAATAATCATCCAATGGTATCAACATAATTCATTTTGTGAATGTGCCATTGTTGGATTCATAACCCCTTTAGTATTGAAAACTCAAGTTGGGAACACTAGTTATTACTCAGTGAAAGATTTAAAATAAGTTGAACAGGAATATTAGGCCATTAGATTAATTTTGAGTCTACTCCAAATATGATATCAATGATAAATGTATTTTAGGGTAAAGTCAACTCTAAGTTAACGCCAAGGCCCTCTAGCTCAAATCACAATAGATATTAAGGGACTTTTATGTATGCCATACTTTCCCATTAAACATTTAGCCCCATGAAAGCTGCTTCCTCCATCGCCATACACTCAAGGCCTACTTGGTGTTTGGCACATACTAAGTTCAATAAATATGTGATGAATGAATTAACTAAAGAAAGGCCACAGTCTTTAGAGCTAAACCAGAGCCAATGCAAACAAAAGTCAGGACATTGAGATTTGGATAACATTAAATTTATTTTGAAGGGAGAAGGTATATTTTGTTAAATGGGTGCATGTCAAAATACCCTTCTGAATGTTTACATGGTTCTTACAGAATGTCTAATGATGTGTAGCTGGGGTGATGAAAGACCTGGTGGGGATCCTGCAGTTTCTTTCAGTATAATGTGTGTTTCTCCCATCAGGCAGATGCTGTCTTTAGATAATATTTCATTAATAAAAGTGTCAGCCCATTAACTCCACCTTTTAAAACTTTGCCCTTTCAGACAATAATTGCTATGCATTCTCCTAGTTTCCATTCTAATTTTCTTTTTTTAATTTTAATTAGGTGTTAATTTTGTAGCCTAAATGACACCATTAGAGGCTAAGTGAATCAATGGTGTCCAGATACATGCTCACACAAAGGTGGGAGAAGTCATTCTTCTAATGACTTCATTAGAAGAATTTTCGCTACCAGATTTTTAAAGGGAGATTATTCTTTTTTCTATCACTGATGTCTCTATCTCTCTCTCTCAGTCTCCCTTCCTCTCTGAAATCAATAAAAATAATAAATAAATAAATATATTAACCCTATAATCTGACCCATTCATCTCATTTTATACATTATGGCAAGAAAACAGGAGAAGAAATAAATATATTTGTAAGTATTGGAAAAATATAGAACACTGTGTTGCACATGAGTTATTAGTGTATTTAGTTAATTTATACAATTTAATATTTAATAGCTAAATTAAAAAATTAATAGCTCATTTTATAAGTCAGTATGCATAATGATTTAAGGCATATTTATCCACTAAAATAAAAAGCTAATTAATACACATTATTGGTCTAAATTGATTTTGAACCTCTACAAAATTCCTCCACCACCAGGACCTCAAGCTTTCCTTTTTTTACAATGAAGAGAGACAATGAGCCATACACATTGTAGGGCTTCGCTAATGCCTTATGGAAAAAATAGCATCCTGTCTTACAGTCATAAATATTCAAGTCCTAGGGTCTCCGCTTTCTTTCTGATGAAGTGAAATAAGAACACAGAGTTCTCTGCCAGAGTTTGTTTTCCATCCACGAAGCACCTCATGGCACTTTGAGAGTACTCACACTATGTACAATGGAAGTAGGGCTATTCTTAGCTACTTGATCTTGTGTCTTCTTTTTTGAGGTAGACTAGCTTCCCTCCCTTATTCTGATGCAAACCTGAAATCACACACCTGAACCTTGCCAGATGGAGTTGTGTACAGGTTTAGTCAATCTGTCCTGGGCTGCAGGATTATATCTGAAACCTTTGGAAAATGAAGACACAACTTCAAGTGATCAAGGAGGTGAAAAAAAAACTCTTTCTTCTCTAACTGAGACAGAACAAAGTGAAAATCATCTACTCCTTATGGCAAAGCATAATAAAGAAGATAAGGCAGGTGATATTGATAAGTTCTGATTATCTTGGAAATGAAAGCATGTACCTCTTCACCACTGAAATCAGGCACCCCACCCGCTTCGACTAGAAAAGTTAAATAGCTTCCAATTGCTGAATGGGTAAGACTGAAGCTCCTCTAACATGCTTTGGGGTTAGGCCCCAGGCCCCTCCACCTCTCCCTCTCATCTCCCCCTTCCCCCCATTCCCTATGCTTCGCTTACACCAACCATCTTCTAGATCCTCAGAGGACTAAGTTTCTTCCTTCCTTCCAAATGCTATTCCCTTTACCTGCAACAATCCCAAACTGTTATTGGGACTTTCTCTCTAATAATTCACACCCATAAATCTGGTAATTTTCCCAACCATCTTTTCTGAAGCACTTACAGATGCAATTTCACATTTATTTGTGTGATTATTTGACTAACTGCACCTGAACTAGACCATATGGTCTCCGAAACTAGAGCATAAATTTCCTAAGGGTAAACACCATTTACCCACCATCATCTTCCCAATGCCCAGCAGAGACCCAAGCTCAGTGAACACACTGTCCATAGTGCCATGAAGAGTCCATGCCCCAATACAATCTAGGGATTTAAAAAGGTGTTGTGCATGTTGCACGAATTATAGTTGCCATTCTTGTGTGTGTGGCAAAGAACTAAGGCAGATCCTCATGTTCTTGGCAAAGAAAGAGCTGGCATTTTTTAGTAGTAGCTGAGTCATAGACCAATTCCAGTGAACCAGGTGATGATTTAAGATGGCATATTACTCTGCTGTAAAAAAAGAAGGACATCTTACCTTTTACAACAGCATGGATAGACCTAGACTAGAGGCAAGTGAATTAAGCCAGTCAGAGAAAGAAAAGTATCATATGATTTCACTTATATTTAGAATCTAAAAATAAAATAAACTCGCAAACATAATAGAAATAGACTCATAGATACAGAGAATAGACTGATAGCTGTCAAAGGGGAGGGGTGTTGGAGGATTAAGTAAACAAGGTGAAGGGATTAAGAAAAACAAACAAAAAAACAAACAAACAAACCAAAACACTCTAGTAGACAGACAATAGGATGATGATTTTCAGAGAGAAAGGGGGTGGAGGGTAGGAGAGGGTAAAGGGGGGATAAATAGTGATGTAGAGAGACTTGGGTGGTGAACACACATTACAATATACAGATGATATATTATTGAACTGTACACCTGAAATGTATATAATTTTATTAAATAATGTCACCCCAATAAATTCAATAAAAATGTTTTTAAAGAGTTATGCTAATATAAAGTATTTCAACCTTACACACTTCTGTGAGGTAAGTATTTTACCCTATTTTATACATTATAAAACTGAGGCGTCAAGAAACTTTCACTGGCTGCAGATCTTTCACAGCCCCAAACACCAATTTAGTCAATACTCTGAGTGCAGGGTAGGACATTAGATGAAATGGAGGCTCAGGCAGTGCAGTAGACAAGCTCACAGAGCTAGGAAAGGATAGAGTTAGAAAATGTACAGGTTCATCTGACCATACAGCCCATTCCTATTAGGGCACTGGGTGAAAGAGGCGAAGGGACTAAGAATCACAAATTGGTAGTTACAAAATAATCACGGGAAGTAAGTAAAGCATAGAAAATATAGTCAATAACATTGTGATAACTATGTATGGTGACATTTGGGTTACTGGAAATATCAAGGGGACACTATGTAAAGTATATGACTGCCTAACCACTAAGCTGTAAACCTGAAACCAATACATAATTTAAAAAATTAAAAAATGAAAAGAATTTTTGCACTTATCTTCACAAGGGATATTGGTCTCTAGTCTTCTCTTTTGTACTGTTTTGGTCTGGCTTTGGCACCAGGGTAACATGACTTCATAAGTACATTGAGAAGTGTTCTCTTCTCTTATATTTTCCTGTTTCCTTTTTAGTAATCTTCAGCCTGAATAATCTGAGTGTCAATGCCAGTGTAAATGACAAGAAATCAGATATATTTGCCTCAAAATTAAACTAAAAGTAATTAAAGAAAGATAAACAGAGGCATAGCACAAAGTCCATCAGAAAAGTATAGGCCATATTTACTGCTTCAAGGTAATATAAATTCAGTCAATGTACTGAATTCAACAAGAAATATGAGTGGGGAAACTATGAGTGATTTCATTTGGTTATGCCCCTCTCTGAGATGTAGCCACTGCTGATTGCCTGCCAGCCTTCCAAGCGGTGCCACACCACCAGGGAAGCCCTGGGTTCTACAGACAGTTGCCCTCTGCCAGGAGACCCAGGCTGAGAGAAGAGGAAGCTGAGTTCTCATCAACACTGCCATCCTGAGCAACATGGAAAGGGTCCCTTTTCCTCCTCCATTTCTGAAAAAATGATGACACAAGAGAGTGTTGCAGGTTCATTACCAAAGGGTCAATGTCTAAGCAGGTTTGTCACAGTCAGAAGGTAATGGCATGGGGATCACAAGGAAATGCACACAATATTTCCATAGGAAAAGATTCAAAGAACAAAGAAGGTGACACAAGTGGGGTTGGCATGAGGTACATTTAAGCAGCAGCTGCAGCTGGAGGAGACTGCTGACCTGTGGAGCAAAGCATCATGGTAACTCACACTGTGTGGTCAGATGGGAACAAATGTCAGAGGTATTGGAACCCTTCCAGAGAAGTAACAGAGTTATGTGATTAGCAAGAATCAACCCTGGCAGGTTTCTAGGCTATCTCTCAGAGCAAACCATCTCCCATCATCATTATTTCTAAATGAAAACATCAAGGAGTCACAGAACATTTGAATTGAAAGGCACCTGATGTACACCAATGTTAAGACCGCATTTTACAGACAAGAAAATTGAAGGGGAGGACATTCAATGGATGTTTCTAAGGATCCTATAAGGTACTACAACTTCGACTTTCTTCATTACCAATCAAGGGTTGGTTTCAGAAATTTTAAAAGTGTTTTTGCTTTGAAAGTATGGAAATGGTAATATCCATCTCCTAAAAGTACATCGGTAATAGCACTGCTTATGAGTTTTTAAATGTCACTGGATTAATAAAAGTGTATTAAAGGTAGTTGCTATTCAAACTAAGTTTAAGGTATGACTTATAGACATGCAATTATCGTGTCATAAAGTTGACTACACTTATAACCAAGGCATAAATGGAACCAAGACCAGGAAAGATCTGACTTCTCTATCAGATAATGGGGTATCAGTTCCAAGAACTTGGAAAACAAACAAGAAAATAAACTGATAAAAATTAGCTTGATTTCAGTTTTAGTAGGTTAAGGTAAAGATCCTTTTCATGATGACACTTAGCCAAAGTTTGTTTAAGCAAAATTATTTAAGATGAAAAAAAGACTCTGACATCATCATTTGCCATAGGTAAACTATAATAGAAAAAATCAGTAGCTAGTGGCTGGAAATTGAGCTCATTTTGACCTTTTAGAAAAAATAGCTGACATATTTCTAACTTTCAATCTTAAGCTTGCTAAGAAAGATTTAATAATTTAAAGAAGATACCAAATAGCAGTTTTTCTAGAAATGGGCAATTGAAATAAACACAATTATAACAATTACCCATATGTACCGTATTTTCTGGCGTATAAGACGACTTTTTAACCCAGGAAAATCTTCTATACGCCCAGTCGTCTTATACGCTGGAAAATATGGTATATGGAGTTGCCTTAAATCATGAAGGGAAATAAAAATGTATTTTGTTACACAGATAATTTGTTCAGACCAAGATTATGACGATATTAAAAAATAATATATATATATTCTCTTATTTCTTCTCTTACTTTTGGTATAGTTTAAGGGAACATTTCTGCTTTCCATGCATTGAATACTCTGCAGAAATAATACCTGCATATAAAATAAACAGCACCATTAACAATGGTTATCCTTGGCAGGTCATAGGGATTCACTGTGGACACTGAGACTGCTAACCAAGAGCTAAATTACTTTATTTCAAATGGCGTAGAGCCAGGAGAGTTAATATGTGTGTTTCAATTTCATTCCCCCCTGCTGTATGGGAGAGGCAGTTTTAGTGCTTCTCTCGCTGACCCAAGAGTAAAAGGAAACCTTTTGTATTTGCATCTGTTACCTTTCCAAGCATTAGGAGTGAAGATGAAATATCTTCTTCCACTCACTGGGCAGCACATTGCCATAGCAACACATCACTCTATAAAGTTCATCAATTCAATTGCAGTTATCCCAAAGTAGCAGACAGCTTATATGTTACAAAAGTTCTTTCTTTTAACTTGTAATAGAGCAAATGAATTAAACTGGTCTGGGCCCTGGGAGCTCAGCATTACATTTATATAGTAAAAGGGGATTAAAAGAAGAAAATATGTCTTCTTAGCCAATATTTGCCTGAAAAGGAGATTTTAATTAACTCAGTTTATCACATTGAACTAATGGCTTATTTCCCTCCGAAAAGAATATGTCAGCCAGTTTAAACATCCTGGTCATAAGTTATGTGCAACACTCTCTTACCCAAAGTGTTCTTTTAATCATAGTCCCGCTTCCTCACCCTCAGCATATAAGCTTCAGGGAGTCAGGCGCTGGTGGACATAGTCTGTTTTGTTCACTGTGGTCTCACTGGAGTCTAGAAGGGTTCCTGGAACACAGTAGGTGTTCAGGCAGAGCACCGAGCTAGTTCATTGTGTAGACCCTGGATCCCAATGTCCCAGGTTAGACTCCCTTGCTCCAGGTGACTCACATCTTTGCTTCTCCTTCATGTTAGGACCTAGCTCACAGGTTCAGGACCAAGCAGGAGGCTTATTTTATGTTATTTTATTACTAGTAGCACTGCGCACGAATCCGTGCACCAGTAGCTCGCCAGTAGCTGGCTGCGGCCCTTCAGGAGCTCTCTGCCCGCTGCCCCGCCCTCCTGAAGCTCCCTCCCTGCCTCATAGCTTGCTGCCCTGCCCCCTCCTGTAGCTCTCTGCCCCACCCTCCTGCTGATTTGTGATCAGTGGTTACATGGTCAGTGGTTACACTTCACGGCATAACGACCATTTGCATATTATATCTTTATTATATAGGATTGGTTTCAGAGAGAGGAATGGAGAGGGAGAGATAGAAACATCAACGATGAGAGAGAATCGATTGGCTGCCTCCTGCATGCCCAGAATCCGGGTATATGCCCTGACCAGGAATAGAACCTTGACCTCCTGGTTCATAGTTCGATGCTCAACCACTGAGCCACAGCCGGGCAGGAAGTTTATTCTAGCAGAGGGCTTGGAGGATGCCTGGCACACAGGGTGCAGTATATAAAAATTTGTTATTATTTTCTTGCTGCTTTTAGCTTATAGATTATAAACTGGACTCAAGCCCCAGCTCCCTCCCCCTGTCAGTCCTCCACACAGGAAGCAGGAGGGGAGAGGACCACTCTATTACAACAGCCTCTACTGCCTGCTGGAAAACAAGGCAAAAGGAAACACTCCTTTAAATACTCCACATCATGAACTGATAGCTTAGAATAAATTTGCCACACATTTCCTGTGAATGGAAACAAAATTGTACTTAAAACAAAACTGCAGCCAATCCAGTCCTCTGGGTCTCCTTTCTAAACTCTCATCTAGCCCTGTGGCTTAAATATAGCTCAAACAGACTGAAAACGACTCTGCTAAGGAGGCAACTCAAGGTTCTGAAGGGAAATTGCTCGTCTTAGATTTATTGTATCTAAATTACAAAATAGCCACCCAATTGGCAAAGTTGGCAGCCCTTCGCTGACAGTCACCAGTCAGGAATACAAAATCGAAATTACTCTCTCACCCCAGAGGTGAAATTTATACTATGCCTGGTCCCATTAGCATAAACTGGGATGGTTGAGAAAAATCTATGCAAATCACTTTTATACCACATTAATTTAAAAGAAAAGAGGAGCTGTCTACTCGATGGAATTACGTTGTCATTTTTCTGAATTGCTACATTATACTAATTATGAACTAGTGTCTGACATTCCAAGCTATTTGGTAACTAGAGTTGTCGCACTCTTTCTTCAGGCATGATCTTATTCATCCCCAAGGCTTCAAACTGATCTGAGGTCTCTATTATCAACCCAAACCTCTCACGTTAGCTTCAAGGAATAATTTCTAATGAACTGTCAGACCTACACATGCAACTGGAATGCAGCATCTTCAAAACTGAATTCAGTGTCTCTCCTTTGGCCTATATCTGCCCATTCATCTGAAGTTCTAAAATTGTTAGGAAAAAATTTTCAGTCTGACCCATCCTACCTTTCAACTTCATCTCTTGTCCCTCCACCCACAGCTCACCTTTCAGAACATCCACACCTTTCTATAGCTGCAGGTTTGAGCCTTCTCCTGGGAACATCTATCCATACTTTCTCCACCAGGCAACCATAGATAGCCCTATGTCTAAGAGCCAGTTCCCACACCCTCCTCTGGGGGACGTTTCTGACCCGCGGGGGCCAGGTCAGGGTTCCCAAATCTCTGTCTCATTGAAGGTCATTCCTCCTTCAATTAAGATAGTGCATTGGGTCAAAATGCAATCTTGTTTGCTGTGAGCTTTCCTTGAGGTCAAGTCTTATTATCACCCATGATACCTTTATTTCTTCAGCACATAGTAAGCTAGCAAGGAAGGTTTACGGAATGATTACATGAAAATTTCAGAATTCTAAATGTAAGCCTCAGACATTAATCCTTAAGCTCAAGGTTGAAGTTTCACCTTTTAATCTTTCTGGTTATAACTGAGGAATACCAGAAGGATCACATTTAAAATTATATCACTTATTTTGACAACTTGAGGTGTCCAGAGTGCACAGATTGGCCCTAAATGTTGATAACCCTCTTACTGCCTGTTCAACTGGGAGGTACCCCAGAAATGAGAAGCTGAAGTAAGGTGGAAGTGGAACTTATATGCATATATGCATAACCCATGAACACAGACAATAGTGGGGTGAAGGCCTGGGGAGAGGGTCAGGAGGGAGGAGTAGGAGGAGGTCAATGGGGCGGGGGGGGGGGAAAGGGGGACATTTGTAATACTTTAAACAATAAAGATAAATGTTCTAAAAATAATAAAAAGATAGAAATGGGGAAAAGAGATTCTAGTTCTTAGGAAACAAAATCCAATTCAACACTAACTTTTTTTATTGCTTTGAGTGAATAGGCACATTGTTAACCATTTTATATGTTTTTGACAAATAGTCATGAATTTTTTTCAAAGTATTTTGGAGGAAAGTGGTGTTTGAACACCTGCTCAGTGGAATTAACAGATTGTACTACAGAGGGAATAGTATCTCTCCTGGTCATTACTTACTCTGGCACAGGCATAGAAACGTTTGGTTTCCTCAAGGCTAATTAACTAGAACTGATACTTCTCAGAGAAATGACTATGGGATGCTCATATTTTAAAATAAACTTTAATTCTGGAAAACATATATTTTTCTATGTACTGTTAAACATATGTTTATGCAAATATAAACATTACAAAAGTTACAATACCTGAATTATATTCCATGAAAATTTCTTGATTACCTACACTAAGATTTAAAATTAAAAAACAACAAAACAACAAAAACCTCTTTATGACAGTTTGAACTCCATGGTTTCCACCCAGACCCTCTGCAACCTCCAGACCTCCCTCTGATTTCTGAAAGTGCCCTTCACCCCAACTTGGGAGGAGAAAAGTATTGGCATTTCGTTCAGGCCCACACAAGACAGAGAGAAGTGGAACATTTAAGCTTTTGAAAGAGGAGATGATCACAGGTTTAGAGTTCAGATACAATTTTAAAGGGAATGATTTAAAAAATGAGTCTTTAGTGAGAAAAATTTTAATGAATGCTCACTCTTCTTTTTGACCTTGGCCAATGACCCTACCCAGCTGGGGACTTTCATTTTAATGAAGCGATATTGTATTTCTCAGCAGCAGGCCCTGCTTTGAAACAGTTCTGTTCTCTTCTGAAAGCTCAAAGTTGCTTTCGTGCAAGTATTATAGATTAAGAAATTATTTCTTCAAATGAAGAAAAAAAGTTTCATAGGGGCTTAGTGTTGAGAAAATTTAATAAAAAAAAAAAGTTGTTTCCTTCCTAATCTTCTTGGACGTCCTCCCTTTTAAGGTATTTCCATTGACAGCAACCATTTTCTATGCTTTCAGTTATCATCTTACTTTTCTAAATCTGTAATTTGCATTTCATAAAGATAACATGCACAGGGCAATTCCAGCCTTCTGAGTAAGTAATTGTAACTTTCTAGCAGTGCATTTCTAAAGTCCAGAGGGGAATAAGGAGTCACAACAAAAGCTGAAGAGTAGGGATGTGACTTACTGAGATCTCTGGATTACTCAGACACATTCATGGATCATCTAAACTTGGGAGTCTACCTAACTCTCACCTTAACCCTAACCCTAACCCTAACTGAACTCCGTTTTATTGTTTTGAGCTTGAATTATAGATGTTATTTGTATCTGCCTGACAGAGGAATGATTTAAGAGTCCTTTTAAATGCTTTTTTATAGTAAAACTAGAGGCCCAGTGCATGAAATTTGTGCATGGGTAGGGACCCTATGCCAGCCAGGGTGCCTCCCTTCCCCCAGCCGGCTGCTGCCACCGCCTGCTGCCACCACCACTGCCAGCCATGGGTTGTGGGGGAGGCCTCCCTTTCCCAGACTGCGGCTGCCCCCTGGTCAAACTCCCAGTCAAACTCCCAGTTGAACTCTCTGTCAAGGGGACAATTTGCATATTAGGCTTTTATTATATAGGAGGATATTTTATTGGTCAAATATTAATGGTTGATTCAATGAATGGCCCCAACAAAAATGGCATAAATCTGTTCATGTTCTACTCTACTCTTGTACTTTTCATTCTACTTATTTTCAGACTCTGGAAACAAATGCATTATATGCTATTTATTTTTGAAACTTTTAGAAGAGTAAATGGTAGATATTAAATATATTACATGTAACACTCATATGTGGGATATAAAATGGAAAGCAACAAATGAACAAGCAAGACAAACAAAAACTTAAGACACAGACAACAGTATAGCGGTTACCAAAGGAAAAGGGGGTGGGGTATCACAGGGTAAAGGGGCCTAAATACATGGTGATGGAATGAGATTGGACTTGGGTGGTGGCATGCAATGCAATACACAGGTAATTTATTATAGAATTGTACACTTGAGACCTATATAATTTTATTAATTATGTCAGCCCAATATGTTTAATTAAAAATTTTTAAAAAATATTTAATTCCAATTTAACTTTTAAAGATCTTTAACATATCTTTGAAATGTTGTCCCTATTACTCCCTCAGCGTAAGGGCAATACAAATTAAAATTAAAAGGCTTAATTCTCCTATTGAAAATGAGGAAATAGAAATATTTCCTTCTTTTCTTAGACAATTTACTTAAGAAAACATGGAACAGTAAGTTCTTCCTCTGTCTTTTTAAAATGTCTGTAAGTCTTTTTACACACTTTCTCAGGGACCTGGGTGCCATCTCGGAAAGGCAATCACACAGGCAGAGGTGTCCTGATCTCCCAGGCTCAATGGGAGGACAGGGACCTCACTTTGATGAGCACCCGACTCCACGTTGCAAAACTCTCTCCTTTCAGGAAGAGATGAGGGGCCTATGTTTCCTTTGGATAAAGCCGATGAACTAACATAGAGATGATCCCCCATCCAAGTGTATTTAGGATGAACCATGTGTGACAAACAGTGCTGTCGACTTGAGGACTAGTTACTGTCCATCTTGAAAACACGCAGGCAAGGGTTGTTTCGGCTTGGCTTTAGAAAGGGTGAGATTTCTTTCTTTCTTTGCAATTACTTAGCAGATGGCCTGCGGTGTGCATCACATTTCTGGTTTAAGGCTAATCCAATAATAAAACTGTTTTCTTTCATTACTACCTTTATGAAGAGGTTTTCTGCGTTGGGAGAAGATTTTGTTTTTAATTATATTTCCCAGAATCAACAATAATACTTTTTCATTGATCTTCCCTTTATACCTTCAAATAAAATGCATATAATTCCTACATAAATAGCTTGCAGCACACCTGGGGAAAGAGGGAGGCAGGAGTTCAAGTATTGGGTCCCTAAATACTTCAGTGGTAGCTTGTATTATCCCTCATACCCAGGTGACAAGGAAGAAGAGAGTGACGATAAGTAAACATCTGCCTCCTGCACAGAAAGTGTGCACAGGTAGCTATGATTGAACCTGCAGGTGAACTGAGCATCAGTGACAGGATTTGTTCCTTCTCGCCATTTCTGGGACACTGAAAGGGAGCATAGCTACCCAGTGCCTCAAAGAGTGTGTTAAATATGTGTGATCTTCAGTTATCTGTTTTCCCTTCCGTTTGTTGGCCTCTTTCTTCCATATAAAATAATGCGCCCACATCTTCCCAATAATAGTTATAAAAGACAAAAAGAGAAGCCCAAATGCATTTTCTTCCCAACAGTTATTTTGGCAAATGTGTCCCATGTTAATATCTATTTCTTGTGAAATCCTAATAAAAGTATTCCGTGTGCATCTGATCTTTAACTGCAAGTGACGATGTTCCCCACCAGTAACTTCGGTGTGTTAGGATGTGTGCAGAGTGTTTGTCTCACAGAGAACAGGAGGGAGGAAAATCTTACAAGTCATTATTTTAGGACGTGTTGGAAAAACAAGCACAGTCATGAAACGCAGCTAGCCACTGTTTTCCTTTATTCTGCACATAGATTTGTTTTCTTTCTGTTTCTTTTCATAGAAGTCAATAGCCTTGTTAGTTTCTCTTTTGGATTCAATTTCAAAGAATTTGTGTCTGCTTTGAAACATTTTTAAGTCAGGCTTAATTATTAAAGCAGCGGCTGGCTGACTGCTCGGTGAGACCGTCAGATGGAAACTACTTCAAGAAAAACCATTCACCCCATGGTGAGCTTAGCTCCTCCAGGGATGAAAATTTCTGGAACAGTGTCTGGCCCTAGCCACTAATGTGCACTGTGAAAATGTTAAATTACAATCGTATATTTTTCTTAGGTTCAAGTTTCACATATCATCAATTCACAGATGAGGGTTGTTCTAAAAATGAGTGGTCAGGTAGGAACATTTACGATGAAATACTTTATCCACAGAATCTTACTACTTATCATTTGGCTCTGAAACTACCGCAATCATCATAAATCCTAAGGCACATACTCCTAGAAGAATAGGCCGTTTGGAATATTCCTACCTTCATAAAGCCATCTGGTTCTTGTTTTCCCATACAATTTCAATAGAAAAAGAAGTCTCAAAAGTGAATCTGAGCAACGCTGCTTACTCAAACTTTGAGAGATATTATCAGGGACTTCGGTCTCAAAAATTACAGAAAAAAATGGTTACATGCCCATTCCTGCTCAAAATAACTTCTCAGCAATGTTTCCTACAAATCTGTCCTTAACGTAAGTCCTGATTTAGTGTTGGAATAAATTTATCAGAGATCATTTCTGATAAAATGATGAGGTTTAATTTAAACCTTGTAACTACAAGTTCAAAATGAGTTTTGTTGCCAAGGTCTTGACTGTGTTCTGTTCCCCGTGAAAAGATAAGGGGATGAACTTCTGATACATCTGTCTTTGTTTCTCCCGAGGCCAGAGCTAGTGTGGTGGAAACTCTATTAAATTACATGTGAAGAGCAACATGTCCCTTGATCAGCAGCTGTGAATTCATTTGTCCATTTCAAAAGTAACTAGGAACTTGGGCCCACAGAAATGTTACAAACACTGAAGGGACACTTAAAAAAAAAAAATAAATAAACCAGACATAAGAAACTTGCTATTTGTACATTTAAGAGAGAAAACATAACTCTTTCTCTTTTGCCTTTTGAGAAAGCTTTTCCTAAGACTGAGTCATCGTCAGGCAATGCCACTCATTTCAACTGAGGTGCTCACTCTTCCCAGCTCCACTTTATCCCATGTTGCCCTTTATGTCATGGTGCATCAAACCTGGCTACGGAGGTGACACAGAGCAGGTCTCTGAGTCTGACATGTGCTCCCCGGCAGCACCGGGCTTTATCTGATGGCTGACCCCAGATAAAGGGTAACACGGTGAAGTGATGCCCAGCCTGGGGCTGCCCATTGGAATCAGCTGGGATTTTAATAAGGTATCTAAGGCAAGAGAGGAAAAGGAAAACAGTCTTTTTAAGAACAATGATCTAAGAACAGAAATAGTGCAACATTAAGAGGTCAATTAACAAATTTAACCTCACGCTCTACTCTATCTGGCCTCTCAAATCAACTCTATTTTAGAAAAACTCACAGATGAAGTCCTTGAAATAGGATTTACTTATCCCAAGACCTAAAGAAACTTTTTAAAACCCTAGAAGCTAACAATTCATGCACCGACCTATAGGCTACCTGGTCAATGGAATTCAAAGTAAATTCACACTTGGGTCAAACAAGAGCCACCTATCTCAATGTCTTGTTTAAAAATGTTTCATTTCTTGTCATGAGACTGACCTTTAATAAGATGGCCTGAAGGAAAGCATAGAGATTTGTAATTTTTTAAAAACCTTGTTCTTCCCAAAGCTTTCTTATAATTACTGTATATATTTCTAATTGTTTAAAATAAGATCATCTTGCTCATGCCAACTCTTGAGTAAATTCATTAATTTATTTCAAGAACAAAAGAAACCCGAAGGAGAACATAGCTACTACTGAACAAATAAATTGCTTATCACTCTTTTAAGAACTGAAAGAATAATGTGCTAATAAATAACCAGCCATTGATAAATTTGTGTTGGTGTTATTAAAATGAGGTTTTATTGGAGTAACTATTTCAGATCAAGTGGAAGAATGATTTTGAGTGAGATTTTGGAAATTACATTATAACGCTAGCTTATTAATTCTATACATGCTCTCCATTTCTCTTGGAAATAATGGTACAGAATGAAAATCCTTTACTGCTTCAGTGCAATTTCCTACCAGGGTTTGGAAGGCCAGTTCAGATTCAAGTGCAAAAGCAATTCAAATGCTCTTCAAATGAGACTCTAACAATTAGGATACAGCCATTTGCCAAGTCCAATGAACAGTGGCTTAAACCTAAGGGACATTGTTTGTGGTCAGCAGCTCCACAATTCTTGGGCTCTTCCTCCTCAAGTCCCATGCTGACTTCCCCACAGTTCCTATTAGTAGAGCTGGGCCTGGAGGCCATCTGACAACAGGGGGTGGAATGTGAGCTTCATGGCCTCTGGGGTTAGAGGCCCACAGGCCAAGCAGGAAGGTTTTGGAGGGCCTGGGGCCAGTCATTCCTACTATGTGTGTAACAGAGCCTTCAGGAAGGAAGTACATTCTAGAGAATGTCAAGACACATCGTTATAGTGTGAATACCTGAACTGTCAAACTAAACATGCCTAATAATTCCTTCTTTCTGCAACTGCTCTACCTCTACAGCATCTCTTCTCCTGTCCTTACCTCCTGATACATCACCCTCAGAGTAGAAAACCCTTTTTTCTCTGCCTGTTTGATTTCTGTTTGTTTCTAACATCTCATTATTTCTTCCAATGCTTGTTTGTTGTTGTTGTTAAAAATGTTTTTATTGATTTCAGAGAGGAAGGGAGAGGGAGATAGAGATAGAAACATCAATGATGAGAGAGAATCATTGATCAACTGCCTTCTTCACGCTCCCTACTGGGGACCTAGTCCACAACCAGGGCATATGCCCTGACCGGAAATCGAATCATGACCTCCTGGGTCATAGATCAACACTCAACCACTGAGCCATGCAGGCTGGGCTTCCAATGCCTTTTGAAGTAACTTCTATATTATATGGATGAGGTCTCAAATACTAGGGACTTCATATCTATCCACCTACCTGGGTCAGAATATCCACGGAAGGCTGCTGAAGGCGCCCTCCAGGTGTGCAATGTTTGGGTGGTGGCTGGTTGCTCAGCCCTGAATTTGGGCAACAGATTAGGTGCATTGTTTGGGAGGAGAAAACTTAAAATTCCTCCTTAGTAAAAATGTTTAATTTTAATGTCTTCACTTCCACTTCCACAACCTTGCTTTAGCACTTCATTACCTCTTTCCTAGATAATTGTAAAAGCCTCTAAACTGATCCCCCGACCCATCCTTCCTGCTTTCAAATTATATTGCAAAGATCTACCAAAATAACGTAAGAGCAATGATGATCAAATACCTTTAATGGCCTCCCCTTGTCTACAAGATAAAATGGAATCCTCTTTTCTGACATTAATATTCCTTTTCACATTTTGGCTCCAATAAGCAATTTCAGCCCCATCTTCCAGCACACTCCAGCCAAACTGGTCTCCTCACCACTCCCTTCATATTTCCTGTGGTTACCCATTATTCCTTTGTGCATTTCATTCCTGGTTCCTGGAATAACATCCACCACGACTATATAAAAAAGTCCTGCTCATCGCAAATGGGAAGCTGCCAGTCTTCTATGTCCAAAACGCATTTTGCATTTTTCAGAGAGCAACATCCTAATAAATCTAGTTTGGGAAATACTCAGTGTCAGCTATTAACAATTTTGGTGATGATTGATCAAGGCAAGACATCTTCCTTGGCAGCAAGTGTGTGTGGGACCCAAGGCAGATGTGTGGACTCCCCCAGATGCTGTTAAGCTGGTAGCACCAAGGACAAACCATGTGCACCCATTTAGGTGAATCACCCCATTAGCAGCACTGTGGTTAGAATCTGTTGATTTTTTCTTTCACTTCTGATGACTGAGCCCAACCCCTGGATGCATCCTAACTGCCTTTCTAAAAGTGCCTATTCACCTGCACTCGGTGAGCTGCTTGACCCACTTCCTGTACATTAATTTGTGTTGTCATATTTGTTAGCCAGGGTAACTTTGTTTCATGTAAGCGAAGATCTGATCCCCTATTTCAAAGGTTGAGTCCTAGGTCATCTCTTTAAGGATTTCCTTGTTATATTGAATGGATGTTCTTTTCTATTCTGAACAGTTTTCCTTGGTGTGGCCACTTGTATTTCCTTGTGCAGCAGTTTCTTGTGCACTGTACTAATGATGTCTGAAAGGGTGTGATGGTCACATCACTTCTGTACCGGAGCACCTGGTCACCACAGTCAGGACTCCGCAGCTCTCAGCAGAAGGATTAATGAGGGCAGCTCTGCCAGGACTCTGCTGTGGTTTGATATATTTCCTCACAAGCTTATTTATTTCCTGAATGTGCCAGGCCTTGGCAAAGTGTGCGGTATTAGTATGTCTGTGACTGCTGTTAACAAATGACCAGAAACAATGGCTTAAAACAACACACATTTCTCCTCTCACAGCGCTGGAGGCCAGAAGTCTGAAATCAGTTTCCCTGGGCTAACATCAGTGTGTCAGCGGGACTGAGTGCTTCTGAATGCTTAAGGGAAAATCATTTTCTTGACTTTTCTAGCTTCTGGTGGTTCCCTGCATTCTTCATCTCATGACCCCTTCATACCGCTCCAACCTCTAGCGTCCATCCTCACATCTCCTTCGTTCTTTTACAAGGAACTTGTAATGATTACGTTGGGTCCAACTGGATAATCCAAACTAATCCCCTTATTTTAAGATCCCTATTTAACCAGTGCTGCAAAGCTCCTTTTTTTTTTAATATATTTTATTGATTTTTTACAGAGAGGAAGAGAGAGGGATAGAGAGTTAGAAACATCGATGAGAGAGAAACATCGATCAGCTGCCTCTTGCACACCCCCTACTGGGGATGTGCCCGAAACCAAGGTACATGCCCTTGACCGGAATCGAACCTGGGACCCTTGAGTCCACAGGCCAACGCTCTATCCACTGAGCCAAACCCGTTTCGGCTAAAGCTCCTTTTATATGTTAACACTCACGGGTTCAGAGGTCAGGACCTGGATGTCGTTGGGAACCATTATTCAGCAGGCCAGAGCGATGACACATAGAGGAGAGAAAGGGGCCTGGGATCCAGGGAAAAGCAAACAGAAACCCCAAAGTAGGCTGCTAGAAGCTGCCACACACACTTCCACTTTTATTTGGCTTATATTCCTTCGACAGGAGTATCATGGCCTGGGCATCATCATAAAGTGACTGTGAGTGCTATTACTTTCAGCATTTTACAGAGGTTAAAACTCAGGCACGAAGAGGTTTAAATTAAGTTGCCCAAGCTCACAGAGCCCACTTCACATTGACTCAACATGAGTGGTTCTCCCCAACGAGTCTTCGGCACTTGGTTCATAAAATGACTTGTTCTGCAAATTATCTGATTTCATGTCACCAGGCTGAAATCTCTTGAGAACAGAGAGGCTGTTATTTATTTTGTAATCCTATGGCCCGGCCCCATGTAATGGATATTCATATCCTAAGGATATGAAGACAACTTCTTCTGTCTGAAACAATGACTTCCCAGCCACCCAACTTAATGGAAGGCTGACATCAAGGCTGGGGTGACGGCAGCCATTTAAGACCAGGAGACTTGGATCCAGACCCTCCTGAGGCAGAGCATTAAGTCTGAAGGAAGCTGAGGACTTTACAGATCAGAGCTGCTCTATCAGCCCAAAATCACCTGCTTGGGGGCATTGACATATGAGAGAAATAACGTCCTTTTTTAAGTCATTTAATTTGGTGTCTCTCTTCCTGGCAGAAAAGTCTGATCCCATCATGAAGGGTAGGGTGGAATAAGTAAGTGGTGATGAAGGAAACTGGAACTAAACTGTGGAGGTGTTTTTTGGTCCCCTGGAAGGGGTTTTGATTTAATGGACTATCGATAATGTTTTCATAATTGGCTTAGAATCAGAGTTTGTTTAGGTTTTTCAGGGAAGATAATTTTGGGGCACTTTACAAGAGGGACAGCACATGGGTCATGAGACTGAGGAGGCAGCTGGTGCAGTAGTGTCATGAGGAAGAGAAGGAAAGGGCTGGGCCCCCACAATGTTCACGAGGAGAGAGGACACAGTCCAGAATGCAGTCATTTCTGAGGTGGAGACACAAGATTGGAGAAGCATTAAAGGAGAGAGGTAAAGGAGAAAGAGGAATCAATTGTGAAGCCAATGCTTACAGGGTGGCCTCTGGGAAAGGGCTGCCCACGGGTCAGGGGCAAAAGAATGAGGGACTGGCACTGGGCAGACTCCTTTTCTCTTGTGTTGCTGAACTGTGTCCCCCTCAAATCCACATATTGAATCCCTAACCCCAGCAATCCAGAATGTGACTGTATATGGAAATAGAACCTTTAAAGGGGCAACTAAGTTAAAATGTGATCCCAAGGGTGGACCCTAACTCAATATGACTAGTTTCCTTATAGGAGGAGATGAGTAAGACACATATACACAGAGAAGGGTCATGTTAGGTCACATAATCTGCAAACCAAGGAGAGAGGCCTCAGAAAAAACCCATCCTGCTGACACCTTGATCTCAGACTTCCAGCTTCTAGAACTATGAGGACATACATTTTTATTGTTTAAGCCAACCAGTCTCTGGTGCTGTGTTACGGCAGCCTTACTGCTATAGATTAAATGTTTGTGTTCAGCCAAAATTCTTAAATTGAACCTAACCTCCGACTAAATGGTATTTGGAGGAGAGGCCTTTGGGGGTTGATTAGGTCATGAATAGGATTAGTGCTTTTATGAAAGAGACCCAGAGAGCTCCCTTGCCCTTACTGCCATGGGAGGATACAGCAAAATGATGGCCATTCCTCAACCAAGTAATGGCCCATCACCAGACACCGAATCTGCTGGCACCTTGGTCTGACTTTCAGCCTCCAGAACTGTGAGAAGTAAAGCTCTGTTCTCTAAAAGCCACCAGCCTAGAGTATTTTGTTACAGAAGTTTGAAAGACTAAGACACTTAGCTGACCAACACAGAGGCTTGATGTGCCAAGCAGGAAGCTGAGCTAAAGACCTGTAGTTCCATTGGCTGAGCTGGAAAACTTGTCAGAGACGAAGAGGGAAGGCACAGCTCAGTGGCCACGGGGGACACAGGGCTCTTTCCAGGGTCATGTTGAGTCTTTGGCTCAGAAACCCAAGGATTTCCAGAACTTTTCAGAGTTGTTTCACGTATGATTTGGGCTCAAACTGAAGGTAAAAATCTCACAACTTGTGGGTCTGTCAGGGCTTAACAAGTACATTACAAAATAGTTCTTGTGTGGCTTTTGTGTATCTAGAAAATAATGATTGACAATGCTTATGATGCAACATAAGTACAAAAGGTATTGCTCATTTCTATATGACTATTTCAAGTTTTCTGTAATTGCTCTCATAATTGTTTCTGGGGGACTCAGGGCATTATTCATTCATCAACACTTCTAAAGGAGCCTGCAGTTTATAAAAGCACGGAAATGCCAAGTGCTCTTAAATATCAGTTTACATATATTTAAAAATTTAGTGGATAACTATGTAGGTGTTAAGGAGATTAGAAATAAAAGACCCTGCATGGATGGGAAATCAGATATTCTTTGTTACCTGCTCAGCCTCATTTGATATAGTGTCAGGCCAAACTAGCTTTGTCTCAATGTTTGATTTGTGCCTCATATGCCATCCTTTGTTCCTTTCCTGAGTTCATGGTAAGAGTGTAAAGCAATGCTTCCTTGGGCACAACTTTCCCAAAGGGGAGGTTGGGGAGAGTTTTAATAAGACATCCATTCAGATGTGTGAGCTGCTCCTGGCTCAGTCCGCTTACCTGGGCATGAATCCTTCTTTTCTGTGTTACTGATGCCAGGACAGGAAGTGATAGGAGCAAAGTCTTGGACATGTGTCCTGATCCTGGATACGTCCTTAAAGATTTATTAGGCCTGATTCCCTGAAGGTTCCCATTAAAAATCATGCAGTATGAATAGCCATTCTTTTGATGATGCTTACAAACAATATAGGCAACCTCTCAAGTTCTTGCTGAAAACAGTCCTCTTCTCTGGACTGTAAGGTATCTTAATAATAAATGGCTTAAGCAAAAATGCTGGATATGTGGTCTCTTCTCTTCTCATTACCCTGCCCTCTTGTCTGTCAGTAGAAACAGGTCTGGTAAGCTTGCCAGACATTGGTGGATAAAATAGCGGAACAATGAAAAATGCACTGGGTAATATCAGCTGTAATATTTTCCACATGTCAGACAGTCCTCAGAGCACTTCCCATACGCTTTATGTTCATAATGTTCAGCAAAGTAAGTATGAGCAGATCCATTTCACAGAAAGAGACAGGATAACATAGTTGGCAAAGGCACTTTCTGAGTCAGTGTTCTCCCCGTTCTGGCACTGAATCCAGTTGAGGATGCGGTGCTGAGGCATTCGGTACAGGCATACCTCAGAGACATGGCAAGTCCAGTTCCAGACCTCTGCAAAGAAGTGGGTATGTATAAGCAAGTGGTGAATACACACCATATCATCGTGTAAGCCATTTCCACAAAGAACACTGGACATGACAACAGTGGATGGAGAGTAGGTTGCACAGATACACTGGCAGAGGCCTGAATGGCTGAACTACATAATTATAGCATTTGTCTCTTTCCTTTTGGAAATAATTTACTGGCCATAGTTATGTACCTTTCTTTTAGTTTTAGGGGATTACCTTTTTCTTTGGGGTATTGGGCTAATTGAAAATCCCTTGCTTCCTTTATATGTAGCCTATAAAAGGGCTTGCCAATCCCCTGTGACTTATTAAGGTCCAGATGCTATTAGGTAGAGATATTTAATTTTTTTTTTTTTATTTCCCTGCCCCTTTCCTTATGTGCCTGGTAGTTTAACATCCTTAAGCAACCAGGTTACTGAAGGACTTTACCTTTGCAGATTACTGCTGTGTAGGGAGCAATTCTTTCCCCTTTGCAGGATTTAACCTCCCAGGTCAGCCGTCATCGATGGGAGCAGCTCTGCGGTCTAGAGAGAGCACTAATGTGACATGGGAGGAACTCTCTTGTTTGTTTTTGTTTCTTCAAGGCTCCTCTGTCACCTGTATGTTCTGATTGAGCATCCCAAGCTTCTCATGAATCTTTAATGTGTTGTCATCTCCTCACTCCCCACTTTGGAATCACCTTGTCCTATTTCTTATTTCTGCTTTTCCTGAAGTCACACTCTTCTGTTTCTCCTTCCTCTCAGTTTCTCTCTCCAGCATCCGCCCCCCTTCTGCCCCTTCTGTGTAATCATTGTTTGGGTAAAAGTTAGCGGGAGGAGGAAGTGCCTGCTCTCCATCTTCATCTATCTGCGGATGTGGTCCTGGGCTTCTGGCTGCAATGCTTGTTTAGAACCTCTCCTCTTCTTTATATGCATCCGATAAACCCACTCAGCTCCTTGCAGCTCAGGTTGTCCTTGGGACACCCTTGCCTGGGAACTCACATCTGGGACTAAAAATTATTTTAAATCTGCTTTTATAATATACTAAAGGCCCAGTGCACAGATTCGTGCACTGGTGGGATCCCTCCGCCTGGCCTGCAGACATTCCCCAAGGGATGTCCCAGATTACAAGAGGGTGCAGGCCAGGCCGAGGGACCCCACTGGTGCATGATCGGGGCAGGGTAGGGACCACAGGAGGGCTTCAGTGCATGTGCAGCCCATTTCACCCAGTCCTGATCAGCCGGACCCCAGCAGCAAGCTAACCTACTGGTTGGAGCATCTTCCCCCTGGTGGTCAGTGCGAGTCATAGCTACTGGTTGAACTGTCGAATGGTCACTGAGCTTTTATATAGATAGATGCATGTGGCTATTGAGTTTTGGTGAATACATCCTTCCCTTTTAGCACAGGCTTTGAGGAAGTCCTCACACTCTAGCCTGGTTTCTACTTAATATATATATATATACTAGAAGCCCGGTGCACGAAATTCATGCACGGCGGGGGGTTGTCCCTCAGCCCAGCCTGTACCCTCTCCAATATGGGACTCCTGGAGGGATGTCCGACTGCCCATTTAGGCCCGATCCCACGGGCAGTCGGACATCCCTTTCACAATCCAGGACTGCTGGCTCCCAACTGCTTGCCTGCCTGCCTTCCTGATTGCCCCTAACCTCTTCTGCCTGCCAACTTGATCACCCCCTAACCACTCCGCTGCCAGCCTGGTTGATGCTTAACTGCTCCCCTGCCAGCCTGTTTGGCCCCAACTTCCCTCCTCTGCCAGCCTGGTCACCCCTAACTGCCCTCTCCTGCAGGGTTGATCACCTCCAACTGCCCTCCCTTGCAAGCCTGGTGCCTCACAACTGCCCTCCCTTGCAGGCCGGGTGCCTCCCAACTGCCCTCTCCTGCTGGCCATCTTGTGGTGGCCATCTTGTGTCCACATGGGGGCAGGATCTTTGACCACATGGGGGCAGCTATATTGTGTGTTGCAGTGATGATCAATCTGCATATTACTCTTTTATTAGATAGGATATCCTATATAATAAAAGGCTAATATGTAAATAGACGGAACAGCGGAACAGCCAGTCGCTATGACATGCGCTGACCACCAGGGGGCGTGTGCAGAACATGGCAGGCATCGGCTGCAGCAGGATGGTGGAGCAGGTGAGTGGGGGTGCCAGACCAAGGCGGGGCACCAGTCGCTGTCATTGGGGCGAGCCTCTGGTCGTTACTGAAAATTCTTTGCTCCTGCGCACCGTGGTCCCGCCCAGTGCTTGCACCTGCTGCCAGCGCCGCCCCGCTTGCACCCACTGCCGGCGCTGGAGCCGCCACTCGCACCCACTGCCAGTGCCTGGCACCGGCCTGATTACTCAGCGCCGTCAGCAGGTGTAAGCAGCAAGTGCTGGCCCTGATCCCCCCTCAGGGCTTCTTTTCCTCCCCCTGCTCCTAAGGAGAGATCAGGGCTGGCAGCTGCCTCTCACACCCACCACCAGCACCCGCCCCACTCGCACCTGTAGCCAGCGCCGGAGCTGCTGCTTGCACCCGCTGCTGGTGCCCGGCACTGGTCCTGATTGCTTGGCGCCATCAGCGGGTGTGAGTGGCAGCTGCTGGCCCTGATCGCCCCTGATCACTCCTGAGGGCTTTTCCACCTCCCCCTGCTCCTGAAGCGCAATCAGATGCCACTCGGCATGCCGGCACCGGCCCCACTCATACCTGCTGCTGGTGCCAGCCCCAATCGCTCCTCGCCTTCAGCAGGTACAAGCGGGGCCAACACCATCAGTGCGTGGGAGCGGTGGTGGCAGCGGGAGGGGGGCTGTGGTGGGAGGGGCCAGGCAGGGGTGGGGAGGATGGGCTGAGACCCACCCATGTGTACCGCAGCCTCTCGGCCCACAGTTACTTTCAAGGTGCATGAATTCATGCACTGGGCCCCTAGTGTATATATATATATATATATATATATATATATATATATATATATCATAATATGCTAATTAGACCAGACATCCTTGCAGACAACCTTCCGGATGAAGTCGGGGCTGTAAGGGAAGCCCGGGTCCCAAGTGCCAGAGTGCCAGAGGAAGAAAGGGGAAGGAAGGCCTACTCTTGCATGAATTTCATATATATATCTCCTAATCCAGATTATGTCAGTGGCTTATTAAAGGAACTCTGAACCAAATAATGTGCACTTTGCAGGTTCATATTATAAGATTCAAGTTGAAACGTGTCATCTCCACATTCTCACATCAAAATGTGGAGGAGCAGGCATCTCCCCGAGAAACTCCACTTTCTTTTTTTGAGTTTGAAAATCCTGTATAAGTATCTCAAATTATCTACTTTCTGATAAAAGAGTCCGTTTCAGCTCCAGTAATGAGTTCTCCATTTATACTGATTAATTTTTAATGTTAAAGATTAATGTAAGAACCTGTTTAAACATTTGCCAGGAGCTTAAAAAAAAAATTAAAATAATTGATTCAAAATCCTGTAGAGACATTTGTTTCGGAGCCAAAGTCTGTGGCAGACATTTGGCCACTTCTCTGCGTCTGTGGATTGGTCCCAAACACGTGGGGTTGAACATCACAGTGAGATATGCTTTAAAGGGCAGTAAGAGCCTGCACCCAAAAGTCTATTTTACAGGCTGCTGTGGAGATCAATACTGTCTTGCTTTACAATTACCACAGTTACCTGGTTAGCTATGTTTTATCTATGCAACACTTTTTTAAAGAATCAGATATAACTATATGGTCAAGACACATCATTATTCTAAAAAGTGAATGCAGAAGAGTGTGGAGTTTGACCTTTTTTTTTTGGTTAGGAAGTTTGCAGAAGAAAAGAAAATACATAGATTTGTAATTGCATAAAATATTTTTTCTGCAAGAAGACACTAGAAACTTAGTAGTGGTTAATGCTATGAAGCAACCAGGAGATATTTTTAAAATTATAGTTTCCTAAACTGTTTGAAGCTGTAGTCTTTAGTACAGGTAATGGTTTAATTAACCTCAATACAGGTGACTTAAAAAATTTATCCAGGTATAGGTTATGCTGAAATAGCCCCAATATCTCCTGGGCTCCAAGTCACAATCTACTTCTCACTCACATGACATAGTCCATGTGAATTGGCAGGAGGCCCTGTCCCTGACAGTGGAGGTTTTGCCATCTGGATCATGTGGCCTTCTCATCCCAGTGGCAGGAGGAGAGAGACTGGAGACTGGAATCAGCATGGGCTTCTTACTGCATCAGCCAGTAATTTTCAAATTTTGTTGCCTAATATTAGTTCCAGTGCTCTGTCCACTTGCAAGGAGGGCTGAGAATTATAAATGTGCTTTAAATAATATTTAACTTTAGAGATATCATCATGTTAGAGACATATATTCTGTTTCTGAGACAACAATAAAAGACATAAAATGTTTCTCAGTAGCATTTCTGATAACTAGCATTTGCTATTTATTGCTATGTGACTGTCTCTCCTGCTGTGTCTCATTCACCTACGTCACTGAGGATGCTTCCATCTCATAGGTGGCTCCTCATGGTTGCAAGATGGGTGCCACACCTCTTAGCACCCTGTCCTCATGCACCTCCATTAAAAGTCAGGAGGAGAAGATATCTTACTTATTAGTCTCTCTTTATCAACCCATTATTAAGGGTTAGCTGGACCATAGTGATGTTTGCACAACTTAGTAAATTGACTAAAAATCACTGAATTGTATATTTAAGATGGGCTAATTTCATGACACATGAATTATGTCTGAAATGTTAAGATTTTAAGAAAAGAATAATTTTGGCTGATATTTCTTTATCAAAACTAAGCCATGTTATTATAGTAACATGAATAGTCTTCTAAGTTCTTAGAGAAAAGTCCTCATTTAGTACATTTTAAAAAACTACATAACACCATAATGTGTTGGTAGGCTGTTTAAAAATATTACTTCCACTTCCTGTTTTCAAATATTAACCTTGGCTTTTGAATAGAGAATTGTTGGACTATTTGGTGAATATTCTAATATTACTACTTATCAACAAATACTGATTCTGAAATAGAAATTGTTGACAAACATAAGAGATTATATCTAAGGCTATATAAAATATTGCAGATAGAAGAAAATTTCAAATACCATGTGGCTTGTAGAGTTATTTTGCCTGAAAGTCAACTTAAGTCCTTTGTGTGTCCTGTCATTTATGCTCTTAATATCCTATTTAAAATCCTCTAAACCACATGTAGTAATGAGATTCTGGTTCATGATATACTTAATAGCAATAATGCTATTTACTGAAGATGGATTGACTCAAACATATAGCTTTGGCAACTTCAAAGAAAATACTTTGTGGAGCCAAAGCAGTTAACTCTAGAAACTTCCGGTAATCAAATCCCAGTAGCATCAAATAAGCGTTTACTGAATATTGTGAAGACAGCCTCAATATACAGACAATGATGCCAAGAATATAAAAGTTCCAGTACATTTACTTCATGTTTCCAGTAACCTCTCTCTATTTTTTTAACTTGCAATGTCAAGGTTGTTGGAATCAGTCCTTCAAGGCATGTGTAAGCTATTTGCTTTTATCTTGGAATTTTCACCTAATTTCACTGAGGACTAAAGGAAGCCAAGAAACTAAAACCTGACAAATATTTGAGATTACATGCTCACCAGTTTTTAAATTACTGAGCCTAATAGAGCCCAGTTATTGATTGGCCCAGCAGTCCTAGATCATAGGATCATCCAGCCATACCCACCTTACTTCCTTATCTAGTAGAAGCCACTTTCCATTCAAAGTCAGGATCCTCCACCCCGGCCATCACAGTAACTCCCTTCTTCACCTGTAGAACCTTGAGGAGTTTAAGGTGCCCAGTTGGCAGTCTCAACCTCCAGTCCAGTGGAACCATTTTTGTTCTCTGGTGTAACCACTCCTCCTTTTAAACCTAAGACCTCTAGACCTGCAGAGCCTACAGTCACAGCAACAGGAAGCAAAATAGTTAGCAAGTAGATTACCTGGGTAATGGCCAGAGGAGCCATTCCAGTTTCCACCCCCATTCCTGGAACAACAGCTGCTGGCTGTGGGGGAAACAGCACCATACACTGGATCCCGATGTGGAGCATGGATCCCAAGGGAAAGAGAGAAAAGGCCTGGCTGTTACCCTCCCTTTAAGGATGTTTATATGTTCCAAAAATGTCTGCTTATAACTCATTCGCTAGAATTTGGTCTCAAGGGATGCTGGGAATTTTGCAATCTTTTAGCCGGGCACAACTACTGTCCAAAACAAATTCAGTCTCCTTGCAATGGAAGAATGAGAGAAGGACATGGATAGGCAACTACAGCTCTTTGTGCAAAGATCTTCCCAAAACGTCCAAGTTAACCTCACAACTTCTGTCTCAGCCGGGGTGAGGCTGACCTTGTCCCAGGTGGCTCATCAAGCTCTACAATATCCCCAGAATTCACTCAGGAAATCGTCATGACTCTGTTGCCACCTTTATCTTGATAATTCTGATGTCTGTCCACAAATAATTGTGTGCTTGGATAGGCCTCACTGTCCCCCAAATCCTGGGAAGCTGAGAGTCCTCAAGTCTCTCCACTGTGCCTGGCTGCCCTCCTCTGGGGCCCAATTCTTTCTGGTTTTGATCTTCATTTCCATGGATGGAGCAGGAAATGTTTTGAGCCAGGCAAGGCAAGCAAATAAACCAATGATGAAGTCTAATTAAGGAGCACTTTTTTCTATATGAGCTAAAGTGATGTATATCAGGCTGTGCTGATGTGTTACAGCGATGAAATTCTCAGAGCAGTAAACCCAAAGACAGGCAGCTCTGAGTGGCAAAACGCTACATGTCAAGCAGTGATTAAAATTAGTGGCTACCATTTCCAGACAGAGAAATCGATACTAATGAACGTAAGATTTGCCTTTCAGGAAGGAAACAAATTGCTCAGGCCACTTCAGATGGTGTTATTTTGTGGGTCCTACTGTATTCTGTTTGATGCCAATGCCCCAGAGGCAGTGCTTGGAATTCTAAGTGAAACAGAGAGGCTAGAAACCCACTGAATAAGGTGAAGAGAATTTAAAAGATTGGAGGCCTGTTATTTCTAATTTTTAATCCTTCCATTCATCTTTATTTTTAATGGAAAACTGTGTGCTTCTATTTACCAGCTTGAGCAGCCAAAAAAGATGGAAACTTTAGTAATGACATTACTTTTTAAATTAAAAAGAAGTAGAACTCCTTTGTTGTTCTACAAAAGCAAAATATTGGAGGTTATGATAGTGTGTGTTGATAGCCCTAAAAAAGGCAGGTGAAACTTTATGTGATTCAGAAAATGTACCCAGAGGTCTTAAGAAGTGTTATTTTTTTAATTGAAATTTTTACTTAGAAGATTTTAGGTTAATATACAATTGAACTAATATATAGATATCCCACAAATTCTTTGTCTAGTAAACATCTTGTAAACTCAGTTGTGTAAACTATTATAACCAAGGTTTTAACACCTAAACAAATCATTGATCTTCAGATTTACTTGATTTTACTTTGTACCTTTGTGTGCCTGAGCATGTGTCTGAGCATGCACATTTAATTCTGTACAATTTATCACAGGCGAAATTCCTGTAGCAGTAACACAGTCCAGATTCTAAACAGTTCCATCATCATAAGCATCACTCATGCTGCCCATCCACGTGGTGACTTAGCAGTTTTATTGAAAGATGAAACAATTCTAAGCAGAAGTGAGAAGGGGATCCCTAAATGTTGTCTTCTTTCTAGCTGGGATCCAGAATAAGAAGAAACCAGATTAGCAGGCAAAGGACGCTCTTAGCGTGAGGGCTGGTTTCATAATCTCTGTGCGCACTGGGACTAATGAAAAAAAAATCTAAAGAGAGAAGTATGATATGTTTCTTGTTTAATAAAGAGCATATTATCTTCCTCCCTGTAATCTTTTATCCTTTATTTCATAGAATTGTGGTTACAGTGTATGGTCCCCAGGGAAACAATAGCAACACCTGCAAATTCTCTGCCTATACCCCAAGCCCCTGAACAGGAAACTCAGGAGAGGGTCTCAGCAATCTGCGTGAACCAGCCTCCAGGCGTTTCTGATGCCTGCTAACCTTTCAGCACCACTGCTCTAAATCTTGTCCATATTCCATTTTTAAAGCTTTTCTGAAGGTTGAGTGAGACAGAAAACTTCCTATAACTGGACTTGATGCATTTATAATCCATGTTGCCAAGGGCTTTCTGTTTTCCTAGAGTGTTTGGAGCTATAAATCAGAGGGTCATACTGATACCCACCTCATGACAGGAATATTGGCATTCCGACAATGATGTCCTGGGAGACATTTTAAGGCATAAAGAAAATGGGTGTGGAAAGTAAGAGGGACTTATATCACTGAAAACTGTCCTGTTATCCAAAATCAAGAGGATTGTCCCTCTGAGAAGCAGGACATGAGAGAGACCATTTTAACCCAGCACAGGCTAAAGTGGCATGATTTAAAGAAGATTTTAGCCCTCTGGTTGACAGGTTTGTGATTGGAAAGGAGCTCGTGGACTAAAATTGGCCATGGTGACACGGTGTTTATTGACAAGTCTCTTTCTCATTTTGACTCTTAGTGATTTTTCCCATCTGATAAGAGTGTAATGTTTCTGGGAGTTTCCCTGTGTTCTCCCTTTTCCTGGAATGTTCTAATATACTGCCATTTACATAAAAATTTTAAAAAGGTTCTTTTGCACTTTGTGAGAGCAATTTAACTTAATATTCTTTTAAAATTTAGATATATGTTATATACCATAAAATTACCCTTTCAAAAGATACAATTCAGTGGATTTTATTATAGTCGCAAAGTTGTACCACCATCACCACTAATTCTAGAACCTTGAAATAGAGTAGTATCCCTCTTTCATCCCAGTGAGACATGCTTTTCTTGAGAGTCCTCCTGAAGAAGCATCAGAAAATAGAACACAGTTCCATCACGATTGCACCTTGGGGATAGACTCAGAGGAAGCAGTGAATAAATCTGCAAAGCACAATCTACACTAATAAAAGATAAAGATGCAAATTTACTGTGCCTTTGTGACACCCAACAGCCAATCAGGAGTGAGTATGCAAATTAACCCAACCAAGATGGTAGGTTAATTTGCATACACAGGCGCCAAGCCTCTGGGAAGGTGGAAAGGTGGCTCTGGGCTGGAGCAAAGGCAGAAAGGCGACTCCAGGCCAGAGCAAAAGTGGTGCCAGCAGCCAGGGGAAGGAAGGCCCATTCTTGTACAAATCTTCGTGCATCGGGCCTCTAGTAGATAATAACTTGAGTTACACTTTGTTTCTTAATCCCTGTGGTGCATGAGCATAGAAATTCCAGTATGATTACATGAACTCTGGGGTGGTTTTTACTCCTCTTTTGGTATAGATCCTCGAAGATTTAGAAAAATATTACTCTTTCAAACTTCACAGAAATAAGAGGAAAAGAGACTCCAAACTTCCCCCTTTCTTCTAGATGTTGGTTATTATCTAGTTCTGACATATCAGACAAGAAGGTCTCTGAGAAGCAAGGACACTTGAGAAGGTGACTGCGTGAGGCACAGGAGTTGGGTCTACAGGATGAAGAAGGGAGACCAGTTGTCTCTCTCTTCTTCCTGCTCCCTACACACACCACATCCTTCTGGAAAATAGTGCTTCTGTTGCTCTGATTTCAGATTTGTGCTTCTGACAAGTCTCATCTGACCAAATTACTGTCATCTTGGATCCTTCATAACTAATCTGGGATGACTTCTCTGAATCCAGATGAGGCTAAACACATGAAGGAATCCAGCGAATATAGTCAAAATATTTGAGCATTTCCCCAATCCTCCTGGAGGGTATTCAGCCAGATATTGTCCAATACACCCACCCACCTGGGAGACTGCAGTAGAGGAGAGATCCCTTTTGATAAAACAGAGCAACAGGGTTCTGACATCTGTTTAAATGAATACGGAGAGGTAAAAACCAGGGCAGACCTTGCTGTCTGGCTTCTGAAGCATAAGTAAGAGGAATATCTTCAAGCTGTTTAATCAATGCACCAAGGTGCAGAGTCACCCCAGACTTCAGAGAGGGCCTGGGTTTCTGAGGAAGAGGTGGGAAACTCAGCATCCAGACCCTTATTCCAAAACCAAATTGGTGCCTGACTGCTGCTGAGTTAGAGCTACAACAGGACTGTGTATCCTGGCCCAAGCATCTGTAGTGCAGGGAATGAGAAACTGGGGGTACAAATTTGTACAAGTCAGAGACCCTGCAGCCTCGCCAGGGACCTGATTCTTCTTATCTCAAATCAGAAGAGAGTTTTAAGGAGCTTGGACTGTGGTAACAGTGACTGTTATTTTCTGGATGACAGCAGGATTAAGGAAAATATGCATGTACTAGTTTTCCAACTTGATGAAAGAACAAAAGTAACATGAATGAGAGACTTAGTAAAATTTAAAAATAATTACATTTATTTAGGGCTTAATATAAGACCCAGATACCACCAATTACTCCCAAATTCACATTTTAAAATGATTGCTTAGCCCTAACCAGTTTGTCTCAGTGGATAGAGCATCAGCCTGTGGACTGAAGGGTTCTAGGTTTGTTTCAGGTCAAGGGCACATACATACCTTTGTAGCAGGCTGCTCCCTGGCCTGGGCCCTGGTCGGGGCTCCTGCAGGAGGCAACCAATCGATACGTTTCTCTCACATTGTTGTTTCTCTCTCTCTTTCCCTTTCTTTTCCACTCTCTCTAAAAATCAATGGAAAAATATCCTCAGGTGAAGATTTAAAAAAATGATGGATTAAACTTCTGTTTGAAGGTACATTTTCCTTTATGACTTTTGCTTTAGGAGAAAGGCCTTTTTCTAAGAACTAACTGAAAGTTTTTCATTTGATACCCAAGAATGCTCACTAGTGTTCAATCATTTATTTGTCCTCTCATTTATTTATTCACAAGTCCATTGAGCTTTATGGAGATTCTACTATGTTCTTTGTCCTGTGCCACTTGGTGGGACACAGTGAGGCATGGCTATCTGGTGGGGCATCCATGGACTAGCTAGTGGGGGACATTGGCACTACTTCTAGGAAATGTAAGCAGATCCTAACTAACGTTCCTTCAGATTTCCCCCCTTTTTTTCTGTTGATTGGCTTCTGCTCTGTCCTAAATTATTGAAGTATTAATTATTGACCCTCTATGACAAAAGACGACAATGACAGACTCACATCTTTCTCTCTCAATCCAAGGGAACAATATTCAATATAAAAGCTCAGAAGGGATTTACAAGTACAAATTAGTAGTTACAGAATAGTCACGGGGCTGTACAGTATAGCATAGGGAATATAGTCAATAATATTCTAAAAACTATGTATGGTGTCAGATGGGTATGGGATTTCTCAGGATGACCACTTAGTAAGTTATATAATGTCTAATCACTGGAGGCTACACACGAAAGTAATATAAAATTGTATGTCAGCTATAATTAAAGAATAAAAAATGGTTTAAAAAGCTCATTTTCCATTTAGAAGGTAAAATGATTGAGTCAATGAAATATTTCCCCATAGCTCTAAATTTTTGAAGATTCTTTTTTGTACTCACAAGAAAGGAAAATATAATTTAAATACAACCCAGAAAATAGATAAGCCTTTATTAACATCACTCTCAAATTCCAGATGAAAAAAAGTTCTGTTTTAAAAATGCAAGGATTGAATACCAGGCAATAATAAATTTGAATATAAAAGGGTTGAGGTGTCACTTTCTGTATAACTGGATATGATGAATTTTGTAGTGGAAGATAGCTACAGAAAGTCCATGGCACTGAATCATATTTTAACCTTTAACTATAGGACAGAAGAAAACATTAATTTCCCTCTTACTCCCACTGTTTTTGCAGTTGTCAGAGTCTGTCATAGAATCCAGGAACCTTCCATCACCTCTCTGAAGCACAAGTGTCATCTTTAAGCTCAGTCTTGAGCGTCAGCTTCCTCTGAGATAGGACTCTGGTAGGCGCTAACAGTGACAGGTTTATAGTCTGTCTTTCCTAACATTAGCTTTGCTGTTTTCCAGTCCCTTTCTGCTGCTGCAACTACTAGAATAGCACTTTGAAGTTTGATTTGTTTAGTCTGAATTATGTGGGCACCCCAGTGGCCCAATAGGTGTGATTAACGTACTCTCCATGCAGACAATGCACCCAAAGCTATAAAGCAGGATGTGAACATAAACACGAAGCGGGGGAGAGGGTAGGGGGAGAGGGGGGCGGCGGGGGTGTGTGTGTGGCAAATGGTCAGATGCATCCAGTTTGAATATATGAGCATCCCTCAGTGATATATGCAAAATGACATATCTGCAAGATGCTTGCAGGAACCATCCCCAACTGATGTAATAAAGCTTGCCAAATGACATGAGGAAAAAGTAAAATTGGGGAAGGGCAGGCTAAAATGCCAGCGATAGACGCAACACCACCATACATCATGTTTACTTAGGTGGGAGCTGTCATACATTGTCAAAGAAGCCCTGGTCTTCATACATTAACAAAGCAACTATGTGAGGAGATATGTTAATTAGCTTGTGTCTGGTAGTCATTCCACTGTGTACATGTATATTATGCTGTACAGCTAAAGTATATGAATTTTTGCTTTAAAACTTTTAAAAATTATTAAAATGTAACCCTAGTTGACAGTCTCTTTGGCATCTCAAGTGATTTAGGATGTTTGTATTGGAACTAAGTAGCTTTCCACAGGGCTGATCTCAGAATTAGGCTGTGTTCCATGAAAAGAGCAAAATTTATTTTGTAATATTTTGTGCAGTTTTAAATTTATTACATCAGGAACTTTTGATCTGATTTAGTTCTTGATTTAAAATCTACTGAGTTCAAGGAACAAACAAAACCTCTTTGCAGTGTACAGCTACTGCTAACAAATTAATCTCAGCTATTCCATTGACTACCTGCATAACAGCTTAAGTGCCCTTGATAAATACAGTTACACATTGACATAAGAAATACCCCAATATGTCAGATTCAGATCCAACTTCCAGGCGGTACCTCTGTTGGATGCCAAAATGGGTAGGCTGAGTCTCTGTGCAACCCATTATGGCATCATGGTAGTTTATAATTAATAATGTAAAAGTTATTTTAATTTTCAGCTACCGTTTAATTAATAACTGACAATAGCTGTATTAAAAAAGAAAGGGAGACCTTTGAAAACCTAAAAATTAATAGAAAATTTTGTTAAATACATTTTGATTTTCAACCTTATAAAGAAATATAAAAATTTCATATTCTACATGTGGATTATCTACATATTTTCTTAATAAGTGGCAATGGAAAGCATGCAGCACCCCATCACTTTTATTTAATTAAATGTTTCTGGCTTGGTAAGTAATACAATTCCATTCATTTTGATCATGGTATGGGTGTTCATTTCTTAGATATTTATTGAATTCTATTATTAATACACTTTTATGTTACTGTAAAAACATACTTAAGTGTTACTTTTTATTCTATATATATTTTAAATATTCTCATGTTGTTTTATACTCATCAAAAAGCTTAATTTGTTGATATACATAGTGAAATATTATAGAGGCAAAAACTAAAAAAGTGTAATTTGAACTGAAGACAAAATATATGACCATTATAGACACCTAGTTCCTACCTCCACTGGTTATCAGTTAGGTTAAAATAAACTGAGGTGGGACTTGAAGCACACTGGTCTTTGGTTAACCTTAACTTCCAAGAGGTGAGGTAAGGGAGATGAAACCATTCTTATAATTCAGCATACCCAACTCCTGGTCATGGGCATAACCCCCTCCTAGAACAGAAGCAGGTTGAGTTTACCTAACATGTCATAATATTCTCTGAATAAACAATGGCAAGTGATTCATAAACATTGGTTTACTTTTTTTCATATTATTCTTATTTGCTATTTATTCATCAAGCTAATTCATTTTTAAAGCTAATTCATTTTAAAATTTATAAATACAAATATGTATTATTCTTCTATATTCAAAGAAAAGAAAAAATAATCATAATCTCCCAAATTAGAAAAATCAGTATTAAGATTTTATAGATATTTTCATTCCTCTTTTTATGTGTATATAAATGCCTTATATTTTAATATGAATATTAGGTACAGACTATTGTGCCACATTTTTCCACTCAATATAACAGGATGAACATTTTTTAACATTATCAAACAATATTTTGCAACAGTATTTTAAATGACTGCATAGTGTTTAATTATATGGATATAGGACAATTTATTTAGGCAGTTCCTCACTCTTCTATACACATTTCTCAGATTTGAATCACCACTTTCAGAAGTATAAAATATAGACAAAAATCATATCTTAATTCCTTGTCAAAAATAATACAATAATAATAAAAATCCCTGGTGAGTACCTAGTTTAGATATGTTTTCACACCTACATGCTGTAATATTCTCTGAATATCACTTTTAGTTCCCATTTTCAAATTATTGCGATGATTTTATGCTTCATTTTTCAAAGATGGCATACATCTGTGAGTGTGCACACACATATACACACATGCACACAGACACGCACATTTTCTATGTCCTTTAGCTGAGGGATTAATATCCTAATAGATGGGAACATGTTTGTTGTCACAGGATATTAGAGATCTTTGGGTGATTTCTTTGGACAATTTTGTGATTGACCAGGAAAATGTTAAACTACCTTAGATTTCCTGCATAATGATCATTTAAATACTAATATAAATTCTAATGTACAGTTGCCTGGGGTGCTGTCTTACTAAGTAATTCTTTGACCTTATAACCACATCCTAGGGATTTCATATTGACACCTTGGCTTGCATGATTAAAGGGCCATCATCAATGCTGTAAGAAACCCAAGTAGCACATTTTACTGCAACTAAAATGTACATTTTCTTCACAATTTAACATTTCAAATTAGGATGGTCTTACAATCAATTGTGCCTTAAAATATGGTTGGTGGAAGTTTAGCTTTCTTAGTACATAAAATAACAGCACATCTAATAACTAATGGCATCTTACATTCTTTTACTTACAGTCTATAGATAATGTGGTGAGTACTTTTGGGCATAGCTCCCAATAATCCCTGAATCCTCCTGGCTATGCACCATGTGATCTTCTCCCCTTGAGTGTGGGCTGGACCTGCATGGAGCACTGAAAAAGCCATAGGGTGTCTCTCAAAATCTATATAATAAAAGGGTAATATGCTAATTAGACCAGATGTCTTCTGGATGTCCATCCGGACAACTCCATAGTGGCTGCGAGGGCTGAGGGCCAAGGGGCATGGGAGAGGAGGCACCACCGCCGCCACTGCCCCTTTCACAGAGGTGGTGTGGGAGAGGCGGCGTGGTCCTGGTCCCAGTGCTGCCACTTCCACAGAGGTAGCCACAGAGGCAGCGGCTCAGGCCCGGTCTCAGCACCACACCTATGCAGAGGCTGGACAGGATGCAACCTGCTGTGCCTCAACCTCCCCCAACCCCTCCCCCAGCCGACCTGGCCCCAGATCGCCCCCCCCCCCCACTGGCCAGCCCTAAGAAGCGAGGGCCAAGGGCCGTGGCAGCCAGCAGTGGCAGCAGCAGCAGGGATATGGGGGCGGCGCCTTCCCATGATCAGCCCGGTTGCCTCCCGCAGAGGGAGGCCAGACTGTGGCTTAGGCCTGCTCCCATTGGACATCCCCTGAGGTCTCCTGAACTGTGATAGGGGGCAGGCTGGGCTGAGGGACCCCCTCCCCCCCCTCAGTGCATGAATTTTCATGCACCGGGCCTCTAGTTAGATTATAAAAGGCAGTGACCTCTGCCTTGCTGGCGATGGCTCTCTGGCTTCCCTTGTATGTTTGTGCTGATGGAGAGGACAACCTGACTAGGAACTGAGAGGGCCTCTGGCCTAAGTCCATCAAGACTCTTAAGGGGATAATAATTTTGGAGAAAATCTCAAATTAAAAATATCTAAAATGTCCATCAATAGTTGATATATAAATTTTGAATTTTCTAATACAACATATCCTACATCAATATAAATTACTAAATTACTGCTACATACAACAATATGAGTGCATCTCACAAGCCCTGTGCTCATTAGCAGTCTACCATATTCTCTTTAATATTTTATTTAAACTCTAGTCCTTACTATAAGCTTTTGTTCCATTTCTAAATTATGTATTTTAAGATCTATAAAAGATTATATTATTAATTCAATATTTTTGTCTACTTTATTCTGTTAGTATAGGTTCTATATACACCAGCAAGATCTAATTGAAAGTCAATGATCCAAACAAGTAATAAAATAGCAGACCTAAATGCTAACATGCTAATAATACCATTAAAAATAAATCATCTAGACATACAGAAATTGTCAGAATGAATTAAACAAATTAATGACCCAACTGTATGCTATCTATAAGAAACTCACTTCAAATATGAAGTTATATGTAAGAAAAAGAGAAAGAGAAAAGGACTAAAAAAAGATAAGTCGCCCTAACCGGTTTGGCTCAGTGGATAGAGGGTCAGCCTGTGGACTGAAAGGTCCCAGGTTCGATTCCGGTCAAGGGCATGTACCTTGGTTGCGGGCATATCCCCAGTGGGGGGTGTGCAGGAGGCAGCTGATGGATGTTTCTCTCTCATCGATGTTTCTAACTCTCTATCCCTCTCCCTTCCTCGCTGTAAAAATTCAATAAAATATATTAAAAAAAAAAAAAAAAGATATGTCAGCCCTAGCCTGTTTGGCTCATTGGTTGGAATATCGGCTGTCAGACTGAAGGGTTGCAGATTCTATTCTGGTCAAGGGCACGTACCTCGGTTGTAGGCTCTATTCTCCATCCCCATCTCTCTCTCTCTCTCTCTCTCTCTCTCTCTCTCTCTCTCTCTCTCCCCCCCCCCTGTCTAAAAATCAATGGAAAAATTATCCTCGCGTGAGGATTAACAACAAAAAAAATAAAATATTAAAAAATAAAAGATATCCTACAAAAAACTAATCAAAAGATTAAGTTCCAACCAATGACACTTCAGACAAAAAATATTCCAGGAAAAGAGAACACCCATAGCAGCTTTATTAATAATAGTTAAAAACTGAAAACTACCCATGATATCCACCAATAGATGAATGGATAAACAAATGTATAATCCTACAATGGAATGCTATCCTACAATAAATTGGAAAAAAATGTGTGATACATGAAAGAACATGGATGAATCACTAAAACATGATGAGCAAAAAGCCTTCCACTTGATAGAATATATGATCCTATTTCATTTACATGAAATTCTACACAAGCAAAACTGATCTCAGAAAATAAATCTGACCAATGGTTGCCCATTTGGATGAAGCACAAGTAAATATTGACTGGGTGGGTACATAGGGAAACTTTCTGTGGAGAGATTAATATTCTATATTTTGATAGGGATTTGGGTTACAGTGTATATCTTCGGAAAATAACTCATCAAATGTAAACTTAGAATTGGTATGTTTTACTGTGTTTAAATCTTACATAATATCTGTAAACAAATATTGAAATCTAGTTAATGGTATACAGGTTTAAGCATTTAAAGGTTGTGTGCTGATGTCTTCAATTTACTTTGAAGTGTTTTAAAAAATGAATTAAGTGGTGAACATGTATATAGATAGGTATACAGATATGTGATAAAGCAAATATTTAAGACAATAATGGTAAAATCAATGTGGTGGATATTTGGGTATTCATTGAAAATAGCTTTTAATTTTCCACGTGTTTATACATTTTCATCATAAAATCTTGGAAAACAATATAATTATTTCTACAGATGTTCTTTTCCCATCAAAGCAGAAAATAGGCTATGAAGAAATTGCTTTAAATCAAGTCACTCCATTTTAATAAGGTCACTGAGCACATTGTTAGCCTGTATTTTTATATTTTACGTTGTTTATGACTCTTCTGATTTCTCCTTACTGCTTCAAGCCAACAATGAAATTATGTGCCCCTAAAGATTCAGATATCCCAACAGTCTACAGCTTAGAACACTTAATTGTTCAGAAGGCTCTTCTTATTGACTGACCTACATTCATGTGCAATGTGCATGTGGGGGAGGGTACAAACATCAATAACCCACCACCAGGAGGCACATTTTAGTAATTGCAGTTAAGGGAGCAAAGGTTTACAGAGTGCTCCTAGCAGGTTTCTTATTCACTGTAGGGTCTTAGCTAAGATTTTAAACCCTGAGTACAGCAGAGACTACACTACTTCCTTACCAGAGTGCTGTGAAAGTTCTCATACAATTTCATGTAATCTATTTACTTTCTCCATCTACTATCTTCCCAACAAACGCATAGTATCCACGCCCTTGGGATCAAAGTAAAAATGTCTTATACAACTGGATAGAAAAGGTAGTTTTTAAGGAATAGTCTTTGGAGTTGAGGGAGGAAGTTCTAGAAAGAACCGTCTAGGAGGACATATGGTAGCAAGAACATGAGGCTTAGGGAACTGGAGAATAAAAGATGGACCCTGGGAAATGCCATGGCTCAAATATCCTCAATAAGAAATCTGTAAATGTAGTCATTGGGTTTCATCCCTGTTCCCACAGAGACTCTCTAACATGGCAGGATTGACAGCTTTAATTTGAATTTCAGACATTCTGAGAACTTGGTTAAGACATTAATTTCTATGGGCATTGAGAAGCAGAGCTTTGACTATGTCAAGGAAGGGCAATTCTGCATACAGTATGTCATTCGTTCCTCAGGCTGTCTGTCAACGTAAGAATTGTTGCCGTCTTGTCTCAGTCAGTCCTATGGAGAGAAGCGGGGCTGTAAGCAAAATCAAATCACCTTAAAAAAGCAGAGTCTGGCCCAGCCAACATGGCTCAGGCGTTGAGTATTGACCTATGAACCAGAAGATCACGGTTCGATCCCCATTCAGGGAACATGTCTGTGTTGCAGGCTCGATCCTCAGTGTGGGATGTGCAGGAGGCAGCCAATCAATGATTCTTTCTCATCATTGATGTTTCTATCTCTTTCTTCCTTTCCCTTCCACTCTGAAATCAATAAAAATATATTTTTAAAAAATACACAAAAAACAAGAGTCCGTATTAGTCTGCTAGGGTGGCTGTAACCAAGTGTTACAGACTGGATAGTTTAAACAACAGATACTCTTTTCCCACAGTTCTGTGTACTGGAAGTCCAAGACCAAGGTGTCTGCAGGGTTGGCTTCTTCGGAGACCTCTCGCTGTGCCTTTTTGTTGGGCATCTTCTCCCGTGTCTTCACATAGTTTTCCCTCTCATTGTATCTGTGCCCCGCTTTTCTCATTTTGTCAAATTCCAGTCTTATTGAATTAAGGCCCATTCTAATATCTTCATTTCACCTTAATCTCTACAAGGACCCTATCATCCAACACAGTCACATTCTGAGGTCCTGGGGATTAGGACTTCCACACATGAATTTGGGGGAAACACAGTACTAACTCCTTTTCCTCAAAATATTGTGAAACTTCTGAGACAAGAATGTATCCCTTTACTAAACTGTAACATGCAGGAAAGGGAGGGATGCTTTTGCACTTTGCAAGAGATTAGGGTTCACACACCTGACCATCTTGAACAAGCAGGACAACTCGTCACCTGGGGAAGAGAAACTATGAGCTAACAGAGTTCACACATCAGTGCTGGGGGAGCAAGCCCAGACTGCTAGAGTTTCAGGGGGTACCGGAAAGAAATGGACTGAGGTTCCATGAAGACAAAGGTAGCAAAGTGGAGGTGACCTTTGCAGTCAGAGTCCCCGGCCCCTAATTTCCCTGCTGAGAGAATGAGAACCCAAATTTCACTTTGGGGCATTTGAACAGAAGGCATACAGAGACAGTTCTGCAAATACATACTGACTGCAAAGAGAAGAGAGGGGAGAGGAGGACAATTAGCTGAGACAAGAGATAGGAGCAGCAAAGGGATGAAGCAGTGGCTTTGTTGACAGAGGAGTCAGCTGAGGGAGAGAAGAGGGCCCCATGTGGGTGCAGAGCTGAGACCTGGAATGGAGCCCCAGCCTGCAGGGACTGCACAAATATTAACTCTCACCCTAACCAGTTTGGCTCAGTGGATAGAGCGTCAGCCTGCGGACTCAAGGATCCCAGGTTCGATTCCAGTCAAGGGCATGTACCTTGGTTGCAGGCACATCCCAAGTAGGGAGTGTTGCAGGAGGCAGCTGATCGATGTTTCCCTCTTATCGATGTTTCTAACTCTCTATCCCTCTCCCTTCCTCTCTGTAAAAAAAATCAATAAAATATATTTAAAAAAAATATTAACTCTCCAGCCTAGGGTATAAAATGCAGATTTTACCAGTGAACTGTCCCAAGATAAAAGCATACAAGTGTACATTGTGATAAAGCATATTCAAGTTATTAGAAACCTTTAGAGTTACTCTCTCTTGAAAACTGCTGCAATATCATCTCTGTTGGATTTCCAAAGAGGCACCAGGTCAGCGTGCTGTGAGCAAATGTCCTCCTCTCTCGCCCCAGAATCTTCCACATCACACAGCACCGGGATGACACTTCTCCCAGAGAATAGCACCATCTGCCTCTATCCCTCCTCCCATTATTGGATGATTAACTTCAGATTTTTAAAAGTAGGGATTACACTTAAAGATCATTACATTTGATGGCAAAGAATGCTATTCTTATATAAAGCTTTGGATTAACCTATTATAAATGAGGCAGATAATGTTAAAATTAATTATTATGTTATCAAGATACAGTGGTTGTGTAAACAGGTGTTTGGAATTGTGTACAAACCATGAATACACTTTGGGGTTCTTGTACCACATCCAAAAGTTACAGAAATGCCAGAGAAAACATTCACATACAATCAGGTAAATTTACATTTAAAGTTAAATTAGTCCACACAAGCACCTGCACATGGATGCTTATAACAGCTTTATTCGTAATTGCCAAAACTTGGAAACAACCAAAATGTCCCTCAATAAGTGAATGGATTAAAAACCTGGGGTACGTCCAGACAATGGACTATTATTAAGGACTAAGTAGAAATTAGCTATCAAGTGATGAAGACATGGAGGAATATTAAATGCTTACTACTAAGTGAAAGAAGCCAATCTTTTTGAAAAGGCAGCATACTGTATAATTTCAATACCGTGCTCAACATTCAAAACTACAAAAACAGTAAAAAGATCAGCAGCTTCCAGAGGTTGGAGGGAGGAAGGGGTGAATGGATAGAGCCCAGAGGATTGTTACTGACTATATAAGAAAAATTCAAAAGTAGAGGATGTTTTCAGATAAATACCTCTGGTCTAGGCTTCCATCGAAATCGCTGCCCTAAGCTCCTCCTGTATAGAAATTCTAGAACCTTCCCTGGGAGGAGGGATAGAGGCGGATGATGCTATTCTCTGGGAGAAGTGTCGGTCCCGGGTGCTCTGGGATGTGGAAGATTCTGGGGCCAGAGAGGAGGACATTTGCTCACAGCATGCTGACCTGGTGCCTCTTTGGAAATCCAACAGAGACGGAGGTCTCTGCCTGCCCCTGTCTCCTCAGCACGAGGCTGGTCTTCCTCCCAGACATGACTTGGCAGTCTTCTCACAATTCCCTGTGTTCTCTAAAGACATAACTGCCACTCTGCTCTCTGCATTAGTGGATGATTAACTTCAGATTTTTAGCCAAGAGATGCCAAAGCCTTCCTTTGACTACACACTATACATAACTTACTTAGGACAAACCTCTCATATCATCCCTCATCTATTTAGCTCTGACTTATGATATGAAATTCATGACAATCTTTTTTACTTAGCTCTTTACACTGATATGGAGTCTCTCCACTTAGTAGTAAGTTTAAGGCTCAGTGTTTTAAGAGAAAGTTTATTTGACACGATCTAAAAATGGATGACTGTGACAGGTTTTCTTCCCTTGAAGAAAATACATGTTATGGATCTGTAACCATTTCTTCAGCACCTGCCTCCTTGTAGAGGAGTGACTTCTGATTGGTCAACTTGGGAGAGTACCTGTGCATGCTCAGTTCTGTCCTTATCTGCTGGGGCAACAGGCCAGTGGGGCCATCCCAGTCCAATGATGAGACTAGATGGAAACATATGCTAATTCTGGAATTCAGTGAGCCGTCACATAAACTACATTCTCCAATTTAGCCCCTATTAATAAGTCAGGTTACATTTTAACCACTATTTTTTTTTAATTTCTCAATTTGTTCAGAGCAAAGGCAGGTGAGTAGAGAGGTGCTATTTATTGGGGATGTGAGATAAATATGTGTGCACTACCCAAGACTACAATTATTTCTATTTGTCAAGATTAATTTGAGCTCCAATTGCTTAATTTTTCTAAGGGTTATCTTCCTGGGAAGTATAATTTACATTTACCCCAAGAAACCCCTAAGGATGTGTCTAAGGCTAGTTAATGTTTGAAGATTGCACGAGATAGTGATTCTTTCTGGACAATTCGATTATGGAGAATGTGTGCATCTCAGCAGTGTTGCCTCTGGGTCCTTCCTGCTTTCAAGGTTTCCAGGAGAAATCTACGAAGAAGGAGCTGCTATTTGTGACCCAGTAATTGCTGGGGTCAACTGTGTGCGGTGACCGGTACATCACCCCTACAGGGAGCTGCTCTGCTACTTTGAGATTGTCATAATTGCATTTTGTTCATGCTGGTATTTCAGAATTAATTTGTGCCTCGTGTAAATACAAAGTAGGTGATAGTGCTGCAAATGAGCAGGAAGCTAAGAGGAAATCAACAACAATGACCCTGAGAAAGGATGGGTCACAAGATAAGCTTTTGATGAATTGTATAGCAGGCTTGGCAGTAATAGCAAGATAGACACTTCACTTGTCGCTGCATGGGTACAGCTTTTACTTTGAAAATGTTGGTACATTTTCAGGGAAATTTACCCTAAATTTAGCATAGAGGGGACATTCAAAAGTGGCTCCTAGATTTGGGTGACTCATGGCTGTGGAAAACCCATCTATCTCTGCAGCTGAAACCAGTAGAATTCTACATTTGTTGAAGATCAGCCAGAAATCACACAAATTCTCCTCAGAGGCAATTTTCACTTTTGTGGATGAAACCAGGGTGTCTTGCAAAAAAAAAAAAAAAAAACTAGGATGGCTTTTGAAATGTATTACATTCTTATGTTCGTTTTCTAATGACATGTAACCAGTTACCACAAATTTACCATGGTTTGCCTGGATCCTCTGTGCGGGGTCTCTTCAGGCTGCAAGTATGATGTTTGCTGGGCTGCATTCTCCTCAGAGGCTTGATAAATATCACATTCAGGTGGGCAGGACTCATCTCCTTGTGACTAAGGCCCTGGCCTCTGACTGGTTGTTGAGTGGAGGCTTTCCCAAGGTCCTAGAGCCTACCCCAGTTCTCTGCCACATGCCCTCTCCATTGGAAGCCGTGGCAGAGCAGTTTCCTTCCCACAGGCCAGGAAGAAAGCTTCTATTTCCTAATACGCCCCCCGTTACCTTTTAAAGACTTTACTAATTAAAATCAATTCAATAGTCTTCCTTTTGCTTAATTCAAAATGTCAGCTAATTTGGGATATTAATTATCTGCAAAATCCCATCACTTATGCCTTAATATGTAACTTAATAAAGGAGTGAAAACTATTCATTTTGCAAAATAATGTAACTTGGACTTGGAATCAGAATACAGGGAGAGAATTGAATTAAATGTTCTTTGTGTCTGTTTTTTTTCAGGTTGAGATGGAATAGTTTTATTTTTGGACCTGCCCTCTTTTTTGGGCTGTTCCTCTGCCATGCTTCAAACTCTACTCATCCTTCCTACCTCAACTCGGTGTCATTTTCATCATCTTCTCACATTTGAATTCCTCTAGACCATTATTTATTCTGATAAAATTTGCTAATTTTGCTTTGCAAAATTAATTATGATTTCAGTTAAACACCTGTGTGACTGTGTTTCGTATGTTTTGCTTTTAATTCAATTGTAGCTTAAGAGGAAGTGAGGCGAGACATCACACCAGCCTTGTTAATTGAATACTTGAAAAGACCTGGACCGGATTGTATTCTCAGGAGTGTTATCTGGGAAAGAAAGTGCTCAGTTTTCCGTGATGATGGAAGCAATGGCTAGTCAAAATCATGGGGAGTCTCCTTCTTTCCTAGTGGTTTCATCACTTCCTAAAAGGCATTTTTCAGTCTTCCAAAGCCTGATGTAGCTGATAGAGTCAGGAATATAATTGTTAAAGTGTGACTCTGTTCTCTGCTTAACACCTAACTACATTCCAGAATATGAGAGCTGTACTCCCGCTGTTGCTATGAATTTTCTTTGTGGTCCAGAGCAAAGTCCTAAGCATTTCCAATTATAACTTCATCCCTTTAGCAAAATGCTGACTTGACTCATTAGGGAAATAAAAGATTGTAATCCATTTCCATTTTTTTAAAATGGTATTGAAATGCTAAACAATTAATTTCTTATGATGTAATATTGATAAGAATCCAGCTATCTTATTGACTCAACAACATACTGATTATTGATGGAAATTGTCCACATTACTCTAATTCAATTAAACGTTGCTATCATCAACCTTATGGTAGAGTTGCTTTAATCACCAGGACTATTCACTGCTTGACAGTTTGAATACCCTGCACAGAGTTGCCCTGTGAGTGGGCTGCTTCCTAACTAAAAACAAGCCAGAAAGTGATAGGCTTGATTCTAGAAAGAAGTAAACCACACACTCAAATACCTCACTGGACTTCTCCCAACATGCACAGCAAAACATTTTAACTATTAAAGTGACCTCTTCCAAATACACCAAGAAAACAAAAACTTGGCTGAAGATTGACCTTACGCTTCCCCAAGTTTCTATAGGCACACAATCCTTCTAGATGTAAGAGAGAATCATTAATTAGCAAACTGTATGCTAAATCTATTCAAATTGGATAAACTAGACTAGCTGACCTTACTTGTATTGTCTCATGTATCCAAGTTTGTTAACAAAAAAATACAGTGTCAAAAATCATTGCTATGATATAAGAAAGCAAGAAAGTCCAATCATATTACAGGTGTATGACCTAATCATGGTAAGAAATAATATATTCTTGTGATGAACTCTCTCATGAACAATGCAATTGACTTACTTCAATGTTTAAAAAAAAATCAGATTTATCTTTATTGATTTTGACAAGATTGAAGCCAAGTCACAAAAATTATAGAGAACCATATACTGAGTCAATAAAAAGAAAGACTTTCTAAGAATGAAGTAGGCTGGCTTATGGCATAGTGAATTCTGGGTCATCGGAAGTATAGGCCTGATGGCCACTGTAAGATAAAAATCTCATGGAGGCAGACGGTTCAATAGGAATGTCTGATAGCACCTCTACCTTAAAGGTCCCAAATGCGGGCAATAGTAATAAGTTCTGCCCTAGCTAACAACCATAGCCCAACTTTACCCTTAACCATTGCTGTTACCCACAAGACAGTTCAGGATCAGAGTCTCTAATGAGGCTGCAGTCAGATGGCACCTGGAGCTGCAGGGATCTGAAGGCTTAATTAGGGAGGAGGGTCCAATTTCAAGGAGGTTTTCTTGCATTGATGGCAAATTGGTGCTGGCCCTTAGCCAGGAGACCCAGTTCCTCTAAACGTGGGCTTCTTGAGTGTCCTCCTGGCATGGAGCTCACCCTCAAGGTAAACAATCCAAAAGACCATGAAAGAAGCTGCCATATCTTTTATAACTTAGCCTCAAAAGTCACATATAGCCACTTGAGTGAAAGTGGGAGGGAACTACACATGGCATAAACATTAGGAGGCAAGGATTCTGCTACAGGAAACCATATTACATTTAGTTTGTATATTTTTGAAGTGTAATTCTGACTATTGTACCACCATCTTCCATACACCAGGTCTCCTTCTCCTTCTCCCTCTCCACAATTATTTCAAACCTTATTGAGATGTCCAGTTCCTTTCTTTCCTTTCTCCAGTCAGTCTCCTCTTGACTTTACTTAAGTCTCTATCCATCTGGACCACAGGTTTCACTACACTGATGGTCATTCAGTTGTCACTGTTATCAACTCTCTACCCTTCATGGGTTTTCATAGCCCCTGAACAGAAAACTCCATCTCTGGATAATTTGTCTCTAAACCCCAACCCTGCTCATTCTCAGACTGGTTAGCACTCCTGAATAATATCACACAGACTTGCATGTCAGGGTTAGCTCTCAAACCACGGTTTCCTCAGTGAATCCCTGGCAATCCTCCAGTGTATACCTCATGGAACCCTATACCATTCCTTATATAAAACTGTTCTAAAATCCAGTCACTTTGCACTTTGTATACTATCACACCTACTCCAGCCCCATTCAGAAAAGCATCTCACCAATTTCACTAATGAAACAGAGGACTTACCAACAATGTCCTAAACTTCTTCCACAGGAGCACCTACCCTGTTAATTCCAAAGTTTCTAATTATTTTTAAATATATTTGTATTGATTTTAGAGAAACGAAGGAGAGGGAGACAGAGAAACATCAATGATGGGAGAGAATCATTGATCAGCTGCCTCCTGCTTGCCCCGTATTGGGTGTCGAGTCCACAACCCAGGCATGTGTCTTGACCGGCAATCAAGATCTCTTGTTTATAGGTCGATGCTTAACCACTGAGCACACAAGCCGGGGTTAATTCACAATTTCTAGCACCTGCCTTCATCACTCTTTAACACTTGTTCAGTGAAGGTGGCTCTGCTTTAGGCCTTGGACCATCATCACGTTATGTTTGTGATGCACACGCCTATGCCTCATTAGGGATGTCACCCCATCAAGGGTCCCAACTTTGCATCAGCTGCCCTGCTTCCTCCTGTCAGTAGGTTCATGTACATTTCTTGTCTTAGAAAAATTTCCCTACAATTCCTCTTCCTCCTTTTCTACTGCCCAAAGCCTTTTCTTTAGTTTTCAGATGCTGGGACCTTCATGCATTGTCTTATTTTTCTTTGAATCCACTCCTCCATCTTGACAGTACAGCGCATGCCCCATTACTCCAAGAAGCTGGTCTTGCCAAAAAGATATGAAAACGGCTACACTGTCAAATGCCAGTGAACGGCATCACTTATTTTTTCCTGGTCCCACTGTAGAATTGGATTTGAATAACCTCATTTTCTTTCCAAACATTTTTGTCCCTGAGCATCCAGATGACAAGGACACTAGCCTCTCCTGAATGCTCTTCTCAATCTTGTTTGCAATCTTCTCTTTCTTCACTTGTAATACTGGGCCCTCATCCTGGCTTCCTCTCTCTCTTCTTTTTCATGGGCAACAAATTCATCTCACCAACCCCTCCTGCAAACTTCAAGTGTTGGCCCTGGATTTAAATATACCAGAGTTGCCGAAACCGGTTTGGCTCAGTGGATAGAGCGTCGGTCTGCGGACTGAAAGGTCCCAGGTTCGATTCCGGTCAAGGGCATGTACATTGGTTGCGGGCACATCCCTGGTAGGGGGTGTGCAGGAGGCAGCTGGTCGATGTTTCCCTCTCATCGATGTTTCTAACTCTCTATGCCTCTCCCTTCCTCTCTGTGAAAAATCAATAAAATATATTTAAAAAAATAAATATACCAGAGTTATGTTCCTTCATACCTAATTTATTTTAGAGCATAGATATTAAAATAATCTTTACATGCCTCATTATTGTAGAAACACATGTGAAGTTTAGTGAAAAATATTCAAAAATCCTATCTTAAATTTACTCTCCTTTTCTTATAACTGTTTAATTACAGATTGATATTATTTGAATGTTATTTCCTAAAAATACATGTAAGGTGAAAATATTTAATACTTGTCATTTCTTTTTTTTTCATTTTCAGTATTTCCTCATAGAAATATAAGATATTTATTCCTATTTATATCCCTCCCAGTGGCATTGCAAATTTTGAAAATATCATAAAATTATGCCTGATACTTAAATTTTTCATTTAATACTTATGCCAGAAATTTTATTATTCATATAACTTAATACTCTAAGCTTCTAAAAGGTCATATATAGCTATCCTCTGGCTTGAAGTTACTCCAAATCAATAGTTTGTTAAAAAATTATATTTTTAATTGATATTGAGGTAGAGGAAAAGAACTAAACTTATTCTTCATAGCAATCAGAGGAAAATGAAATACGAAAGGCTTGTTAAAATTACAACCCACTAAGTCTAAGTGTTATCACTCAATCCAACTAGAAATGTTGTTTCAAAAAGAACTTTTCATTCTGTCTCAAATATTTTGAAGTAAAATATGTTTTACATTTTAAATTATGCCAATATGGAGAAATTTTTGTAGGTCTTCTTTTTTATTCTTGGAGGACACTGTTTCATTACTTTCTATTTCCTTTTTATATGGGTAATATGTTCCCATGATTCAAAACTCACCAAATAGAAATGCATATACTATAAACGTTCTCTTTATACAGCTACATTTTATGGATGTAATCTGTTTACTTAAGCAGTTCCTGTTGAGAATATTTAGGTTGGTTTCCATATTTTACTATCACAAATGATACCCAGTGAGAAACTTTGTACATACATTATTTTATATGCGTGCAAGAATATTTTATATGTGTGCAAGAATATTGGTCACATATCCTTACATGTCAGATTGCTATATCAAGTGATATATGCATTTATAATTCTGACATTTCCAAGTTGCTTTCTATAGAAGTTATGCCATTTTACAACTTTACCTATAATGTCTGAGCAGCTGGCTTATTTTGAAAACACAGTTTGATCTCCCATAGCAAGTTTCTCACATTCTCTACTTCCAAAAGATTGCAGCAAACTCAGTTCACATGGTGACAACTCTCAGACCCTGTGGTTGGCATACAGGTGCTGTGAGAGTACATATAGCCAATTCCAACATAACAGCTTTGAATTTCTTCACTATTCCATCATGTAGCATTATGGCTGCACCAAAATGGTACTGGGAAATTTTCCTTAGCTTGTTGCCCTTTCTAGTGTGAGTTGAAACCTAAACCTCTTTGGAGGAGACGGGATTGCCATTCCTATTTGAGTGTGGCTGGAGTATCTGGGGGATGAGATGACAGAAAGTACTGCAGGTGTAACTATCCATGACTTAATGATACAGCCCTCATGGTATCTTTCCAAGAGTCTCTATTTCTCTCGCTCACTTCCTGTTTCAATGCATCAGCAATTTGTTCTTAAGGAAATTTGATGTCAATGAAAGAAATAGGGTTTTTGTTGTTGTTGTTTTTTAATGTTCAGTGATCTCTGAACTTTTTATTGGCTTCCTGCTTTCCCTCCCCTGACAAGGGATGCCCCACTTCTAAAGAAAGAATTTTTTAAAAAATGCAAAGTAGGGAAAGTAAAAGTAGGATTAAGCCCCTATAATAAAGTTAATACACAAGCAATTTATTACAGGGGGATTAGGAATAGCATTATGAACTTCTAAGAAGCTTTAACAGAGGAGTAAATAAAATCTGTTTTATAATGCAAAGTGGCCATAAGAGAGAAAGATAATTTATTTAGTAGAAACACTTCTATTTCTGGTATTTAATTCTGGTAATCTTTTCTCCCAAGGTTCTCAGCAGCGAATAAAGTGCTTGGTGAGATCTCCACACTGAATACTGTTGTGAGCTGCTCCCAGCCTATCGATAACCAATGCCTTGGCTGGACAGCCCTTGTGTTTCTTTTTAAGATTTTCACATGCCCTCAGCATCAACCAGCAGGAAGCTCTGGGTGGCGGGAGGAGGGAAGGATTTTTACTTCGGGTCTTGGAAACTGCATGGCGCATCTGGGGTTAAACAGCGAGATCATATTAAAGAGAGAGAAAGCAGGCCTGGGGTTATTTTTATTGGGTTTGAGGATGGAGGCTTAGGGTTTCCCAAGGCTTACTCTTCATTGGTGAATTTAAAATAAAAGTGTGGGAATTAAATCTTGGGGAGAGGAAAAAATAAGCAGCTTATGTAGCCAGTTTAAAATCAACCAAAATCTCTAAATCCAAGTTGGGGGCAGGGCGCGGCCTGGCTCTTTACCTAGTCCTGTGTCTGGCCTTGGTTTATTGATAGCTGTCTTTGAAGTGGATGTCTCAGCAAGCACATCAGTCCTATAAAATCCTACTTTACCAGGGCATCATCGATCCCCAAAAGGTTAAGCACATTCATGAAGTCACTGAAACAAGTTATTTGTTAGGAGGTTCCTCAAAAGACTGAATCAATTAATAGGTTTTCAACTTCCAGGAGGCAGTGCACGATCATTCATGGTTGCCCATATTCTCTGGACCCCAGATTCCTGTCTTGGGGGAGCCACTTGGACAATGGTTTTCCGTGGAGCAATAAGGGAAAGGCTTCTCTAGGGAATGACCCCTGGAAGACAACCCCCACATCTGTAGAGAGGCTGTGGTAGTGACTGGGCTATGGTGGGCCTTCCTCTTGGGAAAGCAATGGATGCCTGTGCCTGAGGTGACTGACAGGGCCCTTCCTGTTTGCAAGAACCCCCTACAGACAGAATTTCTTTTTTTTAATTTTATTTTTTTATTGATTTCAGAGAGGAAGGGAGAGGGAGAGAGACAGAAACATCAATGATGAGAGAGAATCATTGATTGGCTGCCTCCTGCAAAGCCCCCTACTGGGGATTGAGACCGCAACCCAGGCATGTGCCCTTGACTGGAATTGAACCCGGGACCCTTCTGTCTACAGGCTGATGCTCTATCCACTGAGCCAAACCAGCCAGGACAAGACAGAATTTCTTAATGAGAAACCCTGTCGGGGACAGGGAATGAGTTCTGGAACAGCAGACCCAACCTCCACTGCACGTGGCCAGCAGAGGGCCTCCAGGTTCTTGCTGGGTCATTGCCTGTAATTATAGTGTTCCTTCTTCACCTGTGCGGTGGCTTCCAGCAGACTTTGAAGCACAAATCAATTACCCTTCCCTCTTCGTGGCATCAGCCACTTCCTATTATAAAATAGTTAATTTTCAGGCAGAATAGAACCCCATGTTCCTCTCCCCATCTAAATTCTCCTTTCTGCTGTGTGCTGGAGCCCAAAGAGTAGGACACGATAGGGTGCAACCATCTTACAAGGCAGGCAGCCGGGTAGAATGAAAACAGTTCTCGTTATGCCTATAAATAAGCTCTCACCATAGATGAAAGCAGCGGGAACTGCTTAACTGAAAGGCACAAGGGCGGGCAGGTGGAACACCCTGCACAGGGAACAGGGGCCATGTAGGTGGCGGAAGGACGGGGGAGGGCAAGAGACTATGTTTATCCCCAGCATGTGGCACTGCCTTTGACTCAGCCTCAATCCTCTGTTTTGAAATAAATGATAAATACAAAGCCCTGAGAGTTTTCCAGCAGTAGCCTCAGGCTCAGAGCCCGCTGAATTCTGTGGGATATGAAAGAAATCTATTTTTGAATACAATTGCCAGAGCAAGTATTAGGTAGTTTGCCTAAAAGTACAATATTTCTTGAAAAACTAAAAAGATATGGCCGGTGATGATCATTTCCCAGGTAATCAATGCATGCAGAAAGAGGGGTCGTGAAACTGGGAAGTCACGAAACGTGAATATTAATGTTAAAACCCAGGCAACCTTCTGGCTTTAGTTATCATAAAATGGCAGGCAATTGAGTTAAGAGAGAAACCTTTACTCAGTTAGGAATTTAACATGGCTCAAGTACATTCAAAATGGCAGTTGCAAAAATATGCCCACAAGGAATCACACCCTACAAAAAAAGTCCTGACATTTTAAAAAAACACACACACATATATTTAATATATAAAATCCAAGCCATATTTCAGAACCTAAATTAAAAAGCACTTGTGTGTGTGTGTGTCCACCATCTGGAAATTCCCCCTGACCTCCACTGCTCCTGCCACGCCCACTGCAGGTAATTCCCTTACATTGGCTCAGGTTCCTAATTCTGCAGATGGCCATCCTCACGCCTTCAATCACCATAAGGTAATTCACTGTATGCTGACATACTTATATCTTCTTACATATTTATGCCAGATTCTCCACCTCTAGCAAACAATTTCTCATATTGGAAGTAGGGGGAGAAAGAAAAAGAAAGAGAGAGGGAGACAAAGTGTGTATGCATAATGTGTATGACATTTAGAGCATTTCAAACATACCTCCGTGTGCTGGAATACAAACACCAAATCAATTATGAATTGCAGTTAAGGTTGAGTCTCATCTTCCTCAAACTGGGAATTTACCACTAAGCTAAACAAATATTATTCTCCAGAGACAGTAGTGAGGGCTAGGCTACCCCAAACCTGCAGCCTTCCTGCATGATAAAAATAAAAAGATTACCAATCTGGGCCTAGGAGACTTAAACTTACAAATTCAAATTTAAATACATCAGTTTGTTTTTCTTGAATTGCAGTGAAACATTTTACAGGAATTCAAGATTGCTCTTACCCCCATAAACGTGACTGCCAAGAACTACACCCATCTTTGAGTGAAGAAAAGGTTAAGCTAAAACCCCTAATCCACTCTGAATGAGATCACATGGAATCCATTTCCTGCTTTGTCCCACTGGTGTTTCAGGTGTGGAAACTGACTGATGATGTTGGTGCTTCTAAGGAATGTCACTCTCCTGCTTCGGGGTTGGCCTCACCCCAAAGGCGACCTCCTTGGTGAGTTTCCAGGGTTTCTGAGGAGGCTGTGTTGTCCTCCCCTAAACCTCCCATTTCTTGATCCTCTGAATCCTTAACTGTTTCAGCTCTGTCATCTTATAATTTACCAAATGTACCATTGTTGTTTGAATTATTCCCAAACGTTGGGGTAGGAACTGGCAATTTTTAGTGAATATTGCTGTAGTTGAGTATGTCTCATCCCTTTAAGTTTGCATTTTTAATAAATAGGACAAGAGCTGAAGTTCAACTGGACTTTTGACTGAGAGTGTGTCAGAGAGAGTGGAGTGAGTGGAAGGAAGATAAAATGGACATATAAAATAGCAGGATACAATTTTTCCTGTTTGAAAATGTGTCTGAAAGCTAGCTCTGGATGCTTTCTAGAACTTCATGGGGGAAAACAAATGAAATATGCTCATAAATTAATTCAAAAGCTGATCATCTAATCAGATTGAGAAAGGGATTGAACTTCCTTCTCAGCATTACTCGTATGGAAAGAGTAACCATGCTTTTGGTCATAATTGTTCACTTGATAGATACTTCCTACCGTCACTTACTCCTTTGATGGGGCCTTTGGCCATTGGGGACTGATATCTGGCATTCTGTTTGCTCAAGTCGTCTTAGGTGTCATTTCAGCAGAGTCTAGCAGGTGGGAATCATAATAAATGAATGTTTTTTTCATGCTAATTTTGATTTTGAAGCAATTGGAAAACGACCTCATTTGAATGCATTGTTCTCTGATGCTGCTAAAGCTAATACTTGATAACTTTGTTAATGAGCAAATTTGGTAGAGCAATTATTAACAACCTTTGGTCAGCACTGACATTAAGACAAAGTAAGATGAAATAGAAAACCAATAATAATTATAGTCTGTGTTAAATGTCACTAATCCAAAGGGAAAGAAGCAATGAATTAAGATATTTCACTCTAAGTAGGTGCAAAAGACCTGCCCCTAACTGCAGAATTAAAAATAAATAAAGACCTTTTGCAATCTTTGGAGACTATTAGGACACAAGCTTCATTCTCCAGCCCTGGCTTCCTGATGTTTCCATTATACGATGATATTTAAAAAAACTTATTTTATCTTCTTAAACTTTTCTGTTTTTATTTTTACTTTTAAATTAAATTTATTGGTGGGACATTGCTTAATAAGATTATATAGGTTTCATGATACCATGATCTGTCTATTACATTGTGTGCCCACCACCCAAAGTCAAATCACCAACCAAATGAGAGAAGATATTTGCAAACAACAGCTCTGACAAGGGGTTAATATCCAAAATATATAAAGAACTCATGCAACCCAACACGAAACAAGCCAACTTTTTAAAGTAGATTTCATAGCTGTTTTAATTACCCCTTCTATTTCAGTGTGAAGCAATATTGGCTCTGTTACATAGGATTTAATTTAGTGTGGGTGGTTTTGTAAATCCATCGAGTAGTTGGGCAAGGAACCAATTTAGTTATTTTCTCCTTTGGGAGAATATGGCATGCTGCAATGATAATTGGAGTTGCTCAGCCTCGAATAGACCTTATTCTCTATGCTGAGAGACTAACATTGTTAGATAGCTGTTTTATGTTGTGTCTAGAAAAGATGAAGAAGGAGAAGGCGTCAGTTCTAAGGGAGGGAACTATAACTCATTCAGGGGGATTTCAATGTGTAGGGGTGTTAGTGATGATCAGCTGGAGTGCTGTTGGCATATTGGGAGGTATATTCTTCATTGTAGATTACTGTTTCTCACATTGTCGGAGTTCAATAAACCTACCTTTCCCTATAATAGCATATTGTGTCCCACTCAGGCATTATAAAAACCAAAATAATCTCTGCACGTTCTCATGTATCCCACAGAGGAGCAGTGTTAACCATATTTGGAACTGAGGTTCTAGGTGGGACCAGGGCATGTAGATCTTTGGACCATGTTGGTTTAGAGTATCTGGTAAAGAGACCTGATACCACAGGCTATACAATATTTTATTTCAAAGGGTGCATACAGCTTCTGGCTGCATGTGTTTGTGTCAAAGCTAATGCTCACAGGCTACCACAAAGGTGTAGAGCCAAGCTGGCCTGGGCCCAGCACAGATAATCTATTCTCAGTAAACCCGCAATGGCACTTGGGTACTGGCAAGTGGGTATGTCTTGAGAGTGGTCATAAGCAATAGTGGGGATGCAAGCTGTCACTTGACTTTGAACTATTAGGCTGAGGCATTAGGTCTTAAGGAGCCTGAATAGATATTGATGGCCTGTGAGGGCTTAGTAGGCAGGTGCACCTAAGGTAGGCTTACTGGTTGAAATGCTTAAAGGAGTGGCCCCTTCCTCTCCAACCCACCTATGAGGAGGCACAGGGTTCATGACTGGGTGGGAAGTTCTATCTAATTCAGGAGTTCAATATTTCCCCATGGGGAAATTGATCCATGTCCACAGCATCACAGGTTCCAGTTGGTTCCTGACCCCAGGAGTTCAGGAGTTCAGGCCCATTTTGCTATCTCATCTAAGATCTGGAAAGGTCATAATTAAGTGGAGAAAGCTGTGCAGGAGGGTACCATGCAACACTTAAGTGGTTTAGTCCCCACTTCCCTGAGCCCCTTTCCCTGAGCCTTGGATACCAACAGCATGTAGGGTCCTCAGGTCCCATAGTCATCAGGTTAAAGTGTCCTCAGATCAAAGACCTGTGAGCCCAGCCTATGGGGTGAGCTCCCTCCAGGGAGGGGAGGCTCCTTTGATTAAGAGCTGGAAAAGGTCAAAATCTTGGCTGAATCAGTCCAAACCTCAGGCTCACAGGGCTTTGTCTCTGCTGTAGTCCTTTCAGTCAAGGGCACACCCTGCACCCAGTTTATTTTCCATATTACAACCTACCAAATGCTATTTTGATAAAGGATTTTGGCCAACTCAAACTTTGAGGCTAACAACTTCACCAGACAAAGTTAACTCATTTTTTATATAATGTTCAATTGTCAGATTCATTTCAGTTTCAAGTGTTAAACATATATATATATATATATATATATATATATATATATATATATATTCTATATATATACAGATATAGATAGATAGATAGATAGATAGATAGATAGATAGATAGATAGATAGATATAGATATTTAATGGCATCCTAATTGTTTTTTTCCTTACATCTTTTGGAAAATTGCCCTGCATGGGACTGGAAATTCCTGGGGAATGACAGAGGTCAAAGTCAGCTTTGCTCTATAAGATGGTTCATTAGCACAAGGGTTAGGCATGTGCCAGGCATGTGGATAAAATCGGGGCTTCTGGGTTGAAGAACACATGAGTGGAAAGTGTTACTTCACACTACAAGTAACCCACGTCATTTAAAAATTGTGTATTAGGAACTGCAAGTGGTGTAACTGCTCCTATACTGTTTATTACTATACGGTAAATGTACAAAGGGGAAACCCAATAGTGCCAACCAGTGGAGGCTTGTGCAAACCTAATGTATTGAAAGACATTAGGAAGAATTGCATTGATGTAACCCTTCTACAAATGTTTATTGAACACTAGAGGCCCGATGCACGAAATTCGTGAAAGCGTAGGCCTTCCTTCCCCCGGCTGCCGGCATTGGCTTCCCTCTAGCACCTGGGACCCGGGCTTCCCTTGCAGCCCCAGCTTCGTCCTGAAGGTTGTCCGGAAGGATGGGCATCCAGTCTAATTAGCATATTATGCTTTTATTATTATATATTTGCAATGTGCAGTAGAGACAAGACTCTTGTCTTGTTTCTTTGTTTCCCCCTGGGGCAGTTTATCCATGTCTGCAGCCTCACAATTCCAGCTGATTCCTGACCCCAGCGAGGACCAGCTCAGTCCTCAGGGCTAACTGATCAGACCCTCTCCCTCTCCTTAAATCACATGTTTGAAGCTGAACCTGGCTTCTCCCACTAGCCCCTCATTTGCCAATTGCTACCATTTCCTCTATCAGTGTCAGGATCTGCACATTTACCAGGGTTTGCTTTTTTTGGAGTCACTTCTGATTCACCATTTCTCTGCACTCTCCATCTCTATAGAGAGTTCTTCATGCTCTATCTTCCTTTTATCATTTCTGCTCCTGCCACCACCTTCCAACAGTCATCCTGATCACTACAAGTGTTCATTAACCACCCCCCAACCCATTTTGTCATTATTCCTCCAGCTTCCCTGCCCTCAGCCTTCTTCCTCCCTTCCCCTAATTTACATCTGTCCCACCTGCTGCAGCCAGGTTTTGATCCACTTTGACCACCCCAGGTTCCCCAGATTCACAAAATATCAAGGGAGTTAGGACCATTTACAAGACAGTTCCAGCACTTCCTTCCATCTTTCTTCCCTACCACTTCCTTCCACCAAATCTCTGCTTCAGGCTCATTGCTTAATTGGTGGACCTCAAAATATTCTAGGTACTTTGTGCTTTGTTCTGTTCTCTAGTCTTTGGTGTCTTTCTTCTCCTATGATTTTTGCATTTGATCTTATTCACACTGGGCAAGGCTATCCATTTCTCATAGCCCGGATTTTACCAGCCATTCATCCTCCTCCTATTCTGAACGCTACATTACTGTCTGCTCCATTAACTGGACCTTTTCAATCATGTCCTTGTGTTTTCATAGCTTCCATAAAACCTTGGATGAGCTTTTCTTCATCATCAGATGGTGTGTGTGAGAGAGAAATCAAGTTATATTTCACACACTTCCCAGCCCCAACCCCACTGTTATCCTGGAACTGTTTGTTACCCCTGATCTAAACCTTTTCTATAGTCACTGTTTCATCCTCTAGGGAGTGAGTATTTGGGGCCTATATATGGGCTCACCACTAACCTGATGTTTTGCACCATAATTATCTCAGAAACCTCCCACTCATTATTGATTATTTTGCAGATGTAAATCTTAGTTCAGATAGCTTGCTCCCAGGAATAAGATTTACAGTAATTATGTTCTCAGGGATTAATTAATAAACTGATAATCTGGCCTCCCCTGCACATAGTTTCTTGGGAGTTGGCCTCATATTTTGGCTGCAAACTCCTCAGCACACATTCTCTGGAAAACATTTCCCTGCTACTCTCTCTCCCACCCCTTCTGTTTCCTCCAGACTTTGGAGAGGACCATGAGCAGAGGGCAGGATTTACTTTCTCCTGCTCCATGTTTTACCATCCCGCCTCTACCTTTCTTCTTGGCACCTGCACCCTTCCCTATTCCAATCAATATCTCCATCCCTCTGGTAAAAGCAGGGGAAAGGGTTTTGCCATGTCTGTCCAAATGCTGCAGTTGTGTGCCCTCTGCACATCATTCCCAACAGTCTGCCCACTACTCAATCACCTGTCCACTGAGAACATCAAAGACCTGAAGGGACAGTATTTTGAAAAGATACTGGTAAGACATGCTAGAGATGAAGGGTTGTTTCTTTGAGTGGGAAGTTGTTGTCCTGGGCACAGTGATGATCTGAGCTTGGTCAATAACCACACAGCACTGGTGGTTAAATATGGTTAACTGCCCTCTGCTCATGGTCCTCTCGAAAGTTTGGAAGAAACAGAAGTTTTAACCACACATTACTGAGTGTGAAGGATGCCAAATACTGGTTGTTTCCACAAAAGTGGTAGTGTTGGGTTGTGTGTGTGTGTGCAGAGAGAGAGAGAGAGACAGAGAGAAGGAACGACCTGCAGTTCTGTACTCCTAACAAGGGCTCCCTCTGCCTAATCATCCTCCTCCCTTCACCTGGGCAACCTCTCCCCATATTTTAGGCAGATAAAGGGTCACAGACCCCACACCCTGTCCACCCAAGCCTTAGATGGTGTCATATCCCAAATATACTGCAGTACCCTCTGCAATGCTGTCATAACATGGTCTGAAAATCTGTTTATTGGTCTCTATGCCTTAGTTGACTGACCAACTTGAAAGCACAATTTTCATTTTATTTGTCTTAAAAATGCACAGTCTTACTCTGTATAAATATCATAATCCTTCATTAAATGTCTCATCCCTGAGGAACCATATAGAACAAACAAGGAGAAAAGAGACTGGTAAAAAGGAGCTTTCATTATTGGGGGGGGGACCAAATATTGAGGGAATTTCTGGGGGCATCTATAAACACCAACATCCCCAGAGCAATAAGAATAATTCCTAGTTCATCAAGAAAGATAACAGAAGAACTGCAGGTCAGGCTGGATTAACCCAGCCCATCTCTACAACCAGGGAGGGGAAATTTTCACAGTCCCTTTAAGTTATAAAATTTTCAGACTCCTTATGTGAGAAAAAATTGGTAATCTAAGTGAAGTTCGCCTTAATTTTCTTAAGTTACTTTTATATCAATTGCATTAGCTTAATTTAAGTGAGTACACCATTTAAAATTTCTTATTATTCTGCAAGTAAAATGTCATTAAGCAGTTCCATTGTGTTATAGTCTAATTGGTTGCAAATTGATGGAAATCTGTCCATGGCCTGGCTACTACCTTAATGCCCAGTCATCTACCTGTACCATCACCTACAACAAAACTGTATGGTGACTGAGGTGGGAATGGGAGTAGGTGGTGGTTTTGCCCAGACACTGCCTATCATCCTCGGTCTACTACCTATTAGCTTTTCTTTAGGCCTACTGCTCTGGGACCCATCCCTATTGCAGGCTTTTAACTTCCAGTCTGCTCCCTCCGCCCACTAATAGTTGATATTCTTCTGATCAATGCAAATTCTAGAAAAATTATCTCTATTTAATGGATAAGAAATCTGGGACAATGGCTTACCTCAGTTTCCACTAGTCAGAGCAAGGACTAGGAAATGTTACTTTTATCCTCTCGCTCCTATGTGCATTTGTCTACAGGGCCACCAAGGGTCTAGCCATTCAGTCTATTGAGCTCTAACTTCCCAGGATAAAGTTCTTGAAACTGAGTAGATGGTAAAAGAATAATTATTTCTTCCAAGTCAATGAAGCAAAACCCATAGGTCTACATTAATCAAAACTGGTCTTTTTAATAAATTATTTTCAACCATCTGTATTTCTGGTATATAATGGCCAATGGCTATGAAAATATTTTGTGAGGATATATTTAAAAATCAGGTATGTCAATATTTATTTTCCAGTTTACCAAGGATTCCCACTGTGGCTTCTCTCTAGCTCCTATGATGATGTCTTTAGCACTATTGGGATTGAATATTTGGAACTAAATTATTGTTGAAGAATGAAATGAACTAATTATGAGCTGCGTTTGAACAAAAATCAGTTTGCAATCTACTAACTATAAAATTTTACAAATGAATGGCATTCAACCCGGGCCAGCCTCAGGTGCCTCAGTAGCTGAGCCCCATCTGCTTTTGAGATTGTATAATTTCTGCAAAGTAAGGAATTTGGAATTATAATTACAATTAAAATAAAAGTTTACATTAATCCATAGATTCTTATGATAAAAACTCTAAATAAATGGTAAACACACATAGTGACACACACACAGTCTTATAATTCTACACACACACACACACACACACACACACACCATATAATCACTCAGTTGGTTACTTGCACATGTATTCACATGCATGAACCTATACTCATACATGATGAAGGGCTATTAAATGAAAGCTATTATGGAAAATTAAAAAGAATATAAAAATGAAATTTCAGATATGACAACAATAACACCAAAACAACCTAAAATTAAATTCAATTGACCACTCTGTGCTGGCTTTAACACTATAGGACATAGACCTGGGAGGTCTGTCTTCATCTGGGATGCTCTCACATTTATCAATCAACCCCTGTGAGGACCAAACACTGATATGCCCTTTTCTTTCTTGCCCTTTTTAACTCAAATCTACATTTCACAGAAAATAATCCAACTTAATAGCTTCTCATGGGAGATATATCTAGATTTATGCATTTACTAATAGAGTAGGTCAAATGGAAATTTAATCTAATATACATTTATGGAGAAAGAATAAGAACAGGCATATTCATTATTTCTGTTTATCCCCAACCCAGCCAAGCTGATGTTATTTTGAGATCTCTACAACTGAATGTTGTTGTTGTTTTTTTTAAAAAGAGCATTAAGTAAAATGGATTTTGCATCATATTTAATGCTTATGCTAATGTGCTTCTTGATTCTAATCTACTATAAATTCATTGCAATTAAGTGGTCGAATTATTTAATGTGATTTTGCCTGTCTGAGTCTATTATCATTTGTCCACAAGAAGCTGTCTGGCAAATACTAAGAATGTATATTACTGACAGGCAAATAGATTTTCTTTCTAGCAAAGTGCACTATGTAATTTAAATAATCTGATCATGCAAAATCCTATTAAATTTATAGAAAATCATCTTCTTGTTCTGGAGCAGCTGAATTTCCACTATAAAAATATGTTAGCTATTGCCCTGGCCAGATGGCTCAATTGGTTGGAGAATCTTCCCATAGACCAAAGGGTTGTGGGTTCAATTCCCAGTCAGTGCACATACCTAGGTTACAGGTTCAATCCCCATGTATGGGGGACAACTGATTGATGTTTCCCTCTCACATCAATGTTTCTCTCTCTCTTTCTCTCTTCCTCCCTCTCTCTTAGCATATCCTCAGGTGAGGATTAAAATAATAATAGTAATAATAATAGTAATAATAAGTCAACTCTCTACCAAATAACACTTTCTTTAGCTTGAAATATAGAAATGTATTATTTTTATCAACATCAACTACTTTTATTTGTTAGATTCTAGTATGTGTCCTACATTTGTCCACAACTAACTCTTCAGCATTAAAATCAACAAAGCAGACCACAGGGGTCCTTCCTTCTACCAGATGCTGGCCTCCCTTCTCTCACCTCTCTATTTTGTGTGTGTTAACATCCCAGAGACCATTCATTAGTTACTAAAAGCAGTTACATTGGCTTTTAACATATAGAGTTCTATTTAGGAAACTTACCTTTGATTCTAGAATGCTCATGTGGGAAATCTGTACATGGCCCCATTTACCAGATAAAAACATTGAGGTTAAGAGTTAGTAAATGACTTGCTCATGTGTAGAAAACAGCAGCTATGAATATCTATAATAATAAAAGCGTAATTGCTAATTAAACCAGACATCCTTCTGGATGAAGCAGGGCTCGAGGGAAGCCTGGGTCCCAGGTGCTGGAGGATAGCCCGGGTCCCAGCTGCCAGAGGTAAGCTGGTGCCAGCAGCCGGGGGAAGGAAGGTCTACTCTTGCATGAATTTAGTGCATTGGGCCTCTAGTTTAGTATAAGTTTCTTTCCCTAGGCTGCCTCTTTATGGCTTAACTGACAACACAGTTTACTTGTCCTTCACCATTATTCCTGCCAAATAGATAACCAGTGCAGACCTCCTCCCCCTTGAGGTGGCCTACCATGGGAGAGATCTCTGGGACCTCAGAGGGCTGATCGCTAGCCTCAGAAGTGGTTCTTGTAGCACCTAGGCTTGAGGCCGACCTCCTCCATGATGCCCCAGACTCAGCTCATCCTGTTGTTTCCCTACCTTGAACATTGTCTATGCTTTATGTCCTTGATATTCATCACCAGTCCCAGTGATACTTCCAATGGGAAGCTCACAGGAGCATCTTGCTGAGTCCCCTACTGACAAATACAGAACCATATCCATCTCTTGAAAATCAAGTCCCCTTAAAGGAACTCATCCCAAACTCTCCACGTGAGAAAGACGGGCACAACAGGCTCTCATGACATTTCTTCATTCAGGGAATAGTTATATAATGCTAAGTTATATAGTTATATAATAGCTATATAATGGTAAATTAGTAAATGCTAAACCTCTTTAAACATAAATTAAAACCATTTTTTTAAAAAAAAAAAGATTCCATCTCATTACTGATAACTGGAAAAAATTAAAGATCCAGTAACTACCAGTGATGGAGAGGAGGGGAAGAACCCCGACCACAGTTGTGAATACCTACAGTGTTGGTAGTACAGTCACTTTATAAATGGGTTGGTGTTACATTGTCAAGTTGAAGAAGAGCAAAGCCTACAACCCAACCTATGCAGATACCCTGGGGTACTTATACCCCTACACAAGGATACATGCTCAACACACTCATCTTAGCATTGGGGAAGCAAAAACAGACAAAAATGAGAAATGACCTAATTGTCGGTAAAATAGGAAAAATAAATTGTGTTTATTTCTTTTTTTTAAATTTCTTTATTGATTACGGTGTTACATATGTATCCTTATTCCCCCATTATCTCCCCTATCTTCATATATTAAATTCTATAGCGGTGTGGTTATAGCTATACACATCTACATAAATAATTTCACAAATGTATTATAGCGTGTGTAAAGCAAATCCCAGGAGACTATGTACATAAAGTTCAAAAACCTACAACATATTTTGATTAGCTATATAAAGTTACACAGACACATGTTTATATTACTACTATGTATGGACTGTTAAAAAATGACATGAGAAACATATAACTCCATAAGTATGTCTGTTCCTTCCTGAGGCAGGAAGGGTAATGAGACTGGGAAGGAGCACAGAGGGTGGTGTGGGAGCATTTATTGTATTATTGCATTAGTTGTGTAATATATATTATGTAAATTATTTTAATTCATGAAGCATTTCATAATGAAAATGGGGACTGGAAGGAGAGAAATAATATAAGATCTTTTAGAATAAAAAATGCTAAATTAATCATTAAATAGATAAGGAAATACAGAGACTGTGCATATCTCAGTACTCATAACAAAACACATCAAGTCTCTCCTTTCTCTACATCTTGTTTTTTTGTTGTTGTTGTAAATTAATATTAATTATTACTTAAAAATTTTACTCTATTTTATTTTGTTTTCAAAAAAACTCAAATCCTGTTTTCATTATAAACATTTTAGGCTTAAAAGCAATTTATGTATAACATATTAGTTTCAAGTACATAACATACTGATTCAATATTTGAATATATCACAAATTATCACTACAATAAGTCTAGTTAATATTCATTACCACGCATAAGTGCAAAATTTTATCTTATCATGAGAACTTTTAAGATCTACTCTTGTAGCAACTTTCAAATATGCAATATAATACTAACTTTATGTAGTCACCATGCTGTATATTACATCCCCATAGTGTATTTATTTTATAACTAGAATTTGTACAATTTGACTCCCTTCACCTATTTTGCCCACCCTCTCTCCCTCACCTGTGAAAACCACCAATCTGTTCTCTGTATTTATGATCTTGGTTTAATTTTTAAGTTTTAGTATTTTTTGGCTTAGATCATATGGAAATTTTCTTTTTCTGTTTGACTTATTTCACTTATCATAATGCCCTCAAGATCCATCCATGTCACACATGTCAAGTTTCATTTTTTTCATGGCTGAATAATATTTTAGTGTGTGTGTGTGTGTGTGTGTGTGTGTGTGTACATCACATTTTCTTTATCCATTTATCCATGTATCTTGTTATTATAATGTTAAATTTCCTTCTAAATATGTTACCAAAAAGGTAAAGAATATGTACTACTATTTGTAATACTTTAAACAATAAAATAAAATTTTAAAAAAGGTAAAGAAAATTTTCATAATATTGTAAGGTTAGTTTTAGTATTTTGAAAATCTGTCCTAAAGACTAGAAGTGTTGACTTGTAACATCATGGTTATCAAGCAAACTTGTCAAAATTTTCATCGCAGAGAAGTGTGTGTGTTCTCTTAAATTTATACACTTCCTGCTTTGGAGTTCATTTTTTGATCACCAACCTTCTGCTAATTAATAATAAAGAATAACTTCTTGGGGTGGTAAACACACAATACAATATACAGATGATGTATTGTATAATTGTATACCTGAAATCTGTATAATTTTATTAACCAATAAATTCAATTAAAAAACCTTCCTTTGATCAGAAAAAAAACCCTTCTCCACTCTATTTAAAATGAATTTAAAAAGCTTATTATTAATAGTCACTTACATTTTTTTAAAAAGTTAGTTTTCAAAAATAAATAAGTAGCTATACCATATTAACTGCAAAATACAATGCTAATCTTGATCTTCTGATTTGATATTTTCCTGTTTACCTACCTAATTATTTTCTTTTTGCTACCCCTTCATAGAATATAAGCATCCTTGGAGGAGATTTCTGCCGTAGACAGTTTTTTTTTTTTACTAGTCTCTAGCTCCTAGAGAGCCTTGATAAATATTTGCTGAATACATGAATGAAAACTCCTTCAAAGATTGTATAGGCAGTAGGCATACATCACAACAAAAGAGTCAAGCAAAGCCCAAGTCTGAGCTTGCTCCTCATAGAGAGATTTTTCAAAATTATTATCTACTCTAGAGTTTCACTGAATTCCCTGGTTCCTCTTGACCTTCCCTCTTTGAATAAAAGATGATGTTTCTGATGTTCTTAAGTTGAAGGACCATCATTTTTCCATTAACTTCCTTAATAGTCAATGGCTATTATCTTTGGTGCCAAATATCAGGCAGTATATTTTTATAGATATTGCTGCAATGATCCTAGAGACCTCCAGTCATGAATCCTCACATATTATTGCATCAATATTTTCCTACAAAATCCTACTTAGTTTTTCTTCAGTGAATGTCTTTGGGTTCTTTATTACCAGGTTCAGAGAAAACCGCATTAGCTTTTGAGTCACACCTGAGTGCAGCAGGCCTGCCTTGCTCACCCCCTGTTCAGAGGATGACCAATGACCCATGACTAGTTTGAGAGACATCACAGGTAAGAGAAATCACAAAGGACTACCATAAAGGGCATTAAAATAAATCAAAATAGACATTTTAAAATGCTTTTGCCAGACAAATGGCAGGAGTCATCTTGGCTGAACACAGCACCTGCCCTGGGAGTTTGAAGCCATTGAACAGGTAAATGAGCAGGATGAGAATGGAAGTTGTCAATACAGAAAAGGCTGAGCTATTAAAATGGCAAGTTGAGAAGAGTTCAGGATTAGAAATTGGGGGCTGGATAAACTAGTCATGAAACAGGATAATGTGTCCAATTTGATGAGTTCAGACAAATGCATACACCCATGATACCATCCACACAATCAAAGTATTAAGTGTAGCATGGGTGTATGCATATGCCCAAATGCTTCAAATTGTATGCATTACACATGTGCAGGTTTTTTGTGTATCAGTTTTCAACCAATGGTCATTGATGCCAATTCAATGCCAACAGGAATCCCCAAGAAAACGTTATGCAATTCAAAAGAGCTTGTGATTCAGCACAGCTGTAAAAACAGCATGGCTGCGAGATAGCCAGATCCCACTGGCTAGACTGCTAGGTTCTGATACTCTCTGGTCTGCTGTGCTCAGCTCCAAGGAGACATCTTGAGTGTTTCAGCTCAGCCAGGGAAACATAGTCCAGTTTTCTGTGGAAAGGGAATGTGTGCTCTCTGAGCCCGAGGGAGCTGGCTTCTACAAACAGAATTCCTTGTCCTTGGTCCCTAACTGGCCCTTTCTCATGCAAATGAGACTCCAAATCTTCAGTTTGATTGGCCCAAAAGGCACTTTTCTGATTGGTCAGAAATAAACTGCTCTGATTGGTTGATGAAGATGTTAATGGGGATATAGCTGCCTGGCTCTGAGTGGATGGGGAAAGCCTCAATCCTTTGGTTTAAATAGGATTACAGGAACTCCTTTGTAAAGGCTGGCTCATAGGGGAAACATAGTGCACGCAGGCAGTTCCTTGGAGAGGGTGTTAGTTCAGTGCAGGCTTCTCCCTGAAGTTTCTTTCCATGAGAGGCCCCTGTTTATTAAAATTTAAGCCCAGTTAGCCAACAGGAGCCATTCTAGGTAAGGCTCTTTCTTCTCAGAGTGGTTTTCTTTCTTCTCTAAGGTGGTTTTCTCTGACCCTGGTAATAAAGAATCCATAAAATTATCTCAGTAAAGCTGTAAAAAAGAGATTTTAGCATAAAACAACTCTATGTTGAAATGTAGACTAAAGTAAGTGAAAATATTTCATTACCTTACAAAATGTGAAATCCAAAATCAGGCAAGAATAGAACAAAGAAAAAAGAACTTACATAAGCCTTTTGCACTTTTTTTTAATCCTCGCCAAGGATATGTTTTTATTGATGGGAGTGCAAAATAATGCAGGTACTTTGGAAAACAGAAGGTTTCTTACAAAACTTAGCATATTCTTATTATATGATCCAGCACTCACCCTTCTTGGCCCTTATCCAAAGGAGCTGAAAATTTGTGTTTATACAAAAACCTATACTTGAATGTTAATTGCACAATCTTAGAAGCAGCAACAATGTCTGTTAGTAGGTAAATGGATAAATAAATTATGATACATTCAGACAATGGAATATTATTCAGCACTAAAAAGAAATGATCCATCAAGCCATCAAAAGACATGGAGAAAACTTAAATACATGTTATTAAGAGAAAAATGCCAATCTGAAAAGGCTACATACTTTATGATTCCCACTTTGTGACATTCTGGAAAAGACAAAACTATAGACAGAAAAAAATCAGTAGTTGCCAAAGGTTGGGGAGGAGAGAGAGGGATGGCTAAGTAGAGCATAGAAAATTTTTAAGGCAGTGAAAATACTCTGTATAATACAATTATGATAGATACATATCGTTATATATTTGTCCAAACCCATGAAATATACAAAACCAAGAGTGAACCCTAATGTTAACTATGGACTTTGACTGATTAAAATGTGTCAATGTAGGTTCATCAGTTGCAACAAATGTACCACTCTGGTGAGGAATGTTTTTAATGGAGGAATCTATCTATGTATGTGTGAGGGGAGGTTATATGGGAAATCTCTGTACTTACCCCCAATTTTCTGTGAAAATCCATTGCTCTAAAAAGAATAAAGTCTCAATAAAAAATGCACTAAAAGGCTTGCAAAGTTTTCTCTCAATAAGAGTAAAATTAAATGGCATCACAGTAATTGTGTCTGAGTAGTGTTTTCAGTTTTTACTGCATTTGAAAATATCATATTTTGGGCCCTTTTAAATTACAATATTATGATCAGTACTGAGGCTATTCATGGTCATGGCCATCAAATTGAACTTCTATAACAATTCTTTATTTTATTGTTGGCATCTTTTCTGTTCAATTTTTACAGTGTTGTTAGATAGAAATCTCTAACAGCAGTTGATTTTACCTACTATCTACTGAGTGTCTTGTTTTACTAAATGTTTTATATACCTTATCTCCAAAGCTAATTTGTGTTTTACTCATTCTCTCTCAAAGTCTGAGGATAATGGCTTGAACTCCTGCTTCTCCAGAACAATGTTTAAAACCCAAATCTGCCAGAACCCACTCAGGTTTTCTGAGGTCAGCTCACCATATTTCAATGTTATAGTCCTGTACAATTTTCAGGTCTGGCATACATTACCCATTTTTATTAAAACAAAAATGTATGCATAGCAGTAATCCCATGCCTAATATGTGGATTTTCATTCCATGTTACTGCTCTACCTGACGTGTCTCAAAATATATCATATATCAGCCTAATTTTATTTGTCAGTAGCTACTGCTTCTTTGCATTCTACTCTCTATGCCTATAACACTATTTGTTTCAACAAAGCATGTATATCCTGAGAGTATTGATTTATGTGCAGACACATTTTGCATATTATTTAATCAGTTTAATGCTGGGGAATGATAACAATACATTGAAGTACCTAAATAGAGGTGTACTTTTATATTAATTGTCATTGATGCGAGATATTATTAGATAGAAAGAACAACCATGTTTAAATAGTCTTATTTAAATATAAGTGTGATTATGCCTAGAAAAACATTAATAGAGTTTTCCTGTGGGAAATGGAATTAGGGTAGTTTTTCCTTCCTCTTTATGATGTTTTGCATTAAGAAAGATATCCTATTAGGAAAATCCAAGTAAGGTTGAGGGTGACTTTGGGAATTAAGAATCTTTAAACTATTTGACCCTTTGGAGAACTTCAGTATTGTGGAGGTTGTGAGTAAATTCATAAAAATATAAGCAAATGTTGTTTAGGTAAGATAATAAAGACATATGTTCATAAATTGGATGTTATACTTTTTCTCACACAAATGTCCTCATGAGGAAAGATTGGGAAGAAACTATTGGTTAGATGAATTATATCAATAGAGTTCCCGATATTGAAAATGTCTGTGTTGCAAACTGTCCTAACCACTTAGCATAGCCAGGATGGACCCACACCATACTTGGTTTAGATATTGAGACTGATGATCACACACACACACACACACACACACACACACACACACACACACCAAAGGGTATTAGATGGTGTAATGCTTACATAATTGAGGCTTTTATGAGGACACAAGGGCAGGCTTACTAAATAAGCTTGAAATGGCTCCAAAGAGCAAGAAAAGGGGACACTCCTATGGATTTTACATGGATACTAAGTAGCCATTCAGATTTTAACACAATTAAGTATATATGTATAGACATACATATATAGATAGATAAATATACATAGATAAATGATAGACATGTATTTTCTTATAAAATTTATTTCCTGCAGATTTTTAAATTCATTGCAAAAACCTCTAGATTGCATTCTTTTGAAAAGTTTTGTTGTTATACTGCTTTGAAAGTCTTACTGTTGTTGTTTTTCACAGCCATTTGACTTTGGGAAATTTACTTAAATTCATTGAGCCTCAGTTTTCTCATTTGTAAAATGAAACCGATTATTCCAACTGTGTTGGTTTTCTTTTATTGTGTAGCAAATTACCAAAAACTTAGCAACTTAAAACAACATGTTTACTACCTCACTATTTCCATGGGTCAGAAGGAGTCAGGCCGGCTCCTCTGTTCAGGGTCTCAGCAGAATGCAATCACAGTGTCTGTCAGGGCTGGCATCCCACCTGAGGCTCAAATCCTCTTCCAAGCTCACATTGTTCCTTGCAGTTGTAGGAATGAAGCCTGTGGCTTCTACAGGCTGCTCCCCACCCCCTGCCCTACCATGTGGCACTCTCCATAAAATGAAACTTTCCTTCTTCAAGGCTAGCAGGGAAGATAGAGTCTGTTGCTGATTCTAGCCTCTTTCTTCCAGACCCTCATTTGAAGGGTTCCAGGCCTACCCAGAGTAATCTCCCTTTTGATGAGCTCAATGTCAACTGAGTTTAGGACCCTATACATCTGCAAAACGCCTTTGCCTTTTTGGAGTGATATCTCATCATCCTCACTGGTGCTGCACTCCATCAAAAGGAGAGGATTATACATGGAGTTTACATGTAGTGGGAATGTTGGAGCCATCACAGGATTCTGTCTATAGCACCTAAACAATATGATTGTTGTCTTTTTTGTTTTTCAGAGAGGAAAAGAGAGGGAGAGAGAGAGAGAAACATCAATGATGAGAGAGAATCATTGATCAGCTGCCTCCTGCATGTCCCACACTGGGGATTGAGCCCATAACCTGGGATGTGCCCTGACTGGGAATGAAACTGTGACCTCCTGGTTCATAGGTCGATGCTCAACCACGCTGGCCAGGCTGAAAAAATAGGATTGTTGACATTTAAATATAACTAAATGAGATACTGCACATAAAGTTTACAATATAGCACCTCAGCAAACTGGACATAACCATTAAGCCAACATCTCTCCTCTTGGGCTCTAGCCATTCCAAGCTCTGAGAGGTCTCCCTAGCATTTTTTCCTGTGCTGACCACAGCCAGCTGTCTGGATCTGAGGAGCATGTAGGGTCTTTGATGGACAGATACATGTCTCTACCTTTTTTTTTACTTTTAATTTATCTTTACTGTTGAAAGTATCCTACTTTTTCAATCATTCTGTGGAATAGGTTCTGGGATGGATCCAGACATGGTCACTCCTATCCTCAAAGCCCGTGGCCAGGGTCTGGTTTGGGCCAGGGTCTCTCTTCTGTCTAGGGCGGCAAATCACCATAGGGCCAGCCCCAGAGGCCCCCGAAACACCACCCCTGGGAGAAGAAAGCACTGCATCCTGGGAGCTTTCCAGAGAGTCTGCCCAGCAGAACAATTTCTGTTCTGCTGGATTTTGAGAATTTTTATCTTTAGGATTCTTGCAATAGGTTACTGAGGTTATCTAGTCACTAGATTCTAGTGCACTATCAAGTCTCTTTTTTTAGACATAAATGGTTTTCTTCAAAAACATTTGTAGCTCAAACATTTCAGTAAAGTCATCACAGCCATTTGAAAGCAAATGAAACTCCGGAACATAGATCAAACTTACAAAGTGTGAAAAGGAACCAACCACAGACATTTGAATGGGGTTAAAACCTGCTCTTGACTACACATACTTTTGAATTTTATTCCCTCACCTTGCATAAAGCAGCTGTCAGTATAAAGCCACAGATTTTATTTTATTTTTGAGTCACATAAAGTTTCTATAAACTTTGTATCCTCCTTAAGACTTCACTGCCCCCATTGACTGAACTATCTAATAGCCACAGGCACATAGGCTTGGGGTCTATAGAGAATTTGCCCTTCCCTGCTCTTAAATAACAGAACATACCTGGGCAAAAGAGGTAGTCCTGACTCTGGCTCATGTAGACCTGGCCTCAGGCCTGATTTTCTTGTTCCAGGGCCTCCTGCAAGTCCTTTCATTCCTTTGAGCATCAGTTTCTACATTTACATAATAATGCAACCATTTGATGATTATCCAAGTATTTAATATGGATCTGATTACACTCAACAGAGAGAAACCTTCTGTGGCCTTTCTGCTGTCTAGTCTTGAGTTTTGCACAGCAGTTTTGTGGACTCACATCTCTTTCCGTCCTATGTGTGATGTACTTGGTGTCAGGAAAGCATTAGTAGCAACTGGTAAACCTGGGATGTCTGCATTTAAAAATACATTAAAGACAATAGAACCTTCTATTCTCCATAGATTTCCTTTAATTCCAACTATCAGCATGTTTAATTGGAAAGAGCATTTGAGGATATATTAAGTAGCATAGGGCTTAAGAGATTCTGGCACTATTAAGAGTATTACTCTAAAATTATTGTATGGTTTCTTTTTGTTTTTTAAACCTCATGATGGTGTTGTGACAAAAGGATCACTATGAGTCAGTCTTTCTATGTATTCTCTCACTGTTTAATATAACATCTGCCCTGGCATCTTCTAATCAAAATTCAGAGTTTCCTTAAGGGAGATCACAAGTGAAAGGGAGTTTAGCCAGCCTTTCTCACCTCATTTTGTGCAAATGCATTAAATTAAATTAAGAGTTCTGAAAAAGTTAGGAAAGATATGGAATCAACTACTCTATTGTTGATCAAATTAAAATGTAACAATTAGAGATATTCTGTAGCTACCAGGTATTAAACAAATTTCCTTCCCATTGGTCTTTATATGTGGTCCAGCCCTTGTCTGCTATATATTCAGTCTCTCCCAGTGAAGACTGTGGAACCTCCTCAAGGCACAGAAATGGACTCTGACATGTATGTCACAGACCCTGGGTTTCATCACTTTCCCCCAGTTCACCATGGCTGCTCCAAACTATGTTTTGCAAACTGAGAGCTGAGATCTCAGAACTTCTCTTATCCTGGTTTGAAAATGTTGCCCTGGAAAAGTGTTTCTCTGAAAAGAGTTTATTATTAACTAGAGGCCTGATGAACAAAATTCAAGCATGGGGTGGGGAAAGGAGTGTCCCTCAGTCCAGCCTGCACCCTCTCCAATCTGGGACTCCTCAGGGGATATCCGACTGCCAGTTTAGGCCTGATCCTGCAATCGGACATCCCTCACACAATTCGGGACCACTGGCTCCTAACCACTTGCCTGACTGCCTGCCTGATTGCCCCTAACTGCCTCTGCCTGCATGCCTGATAGCCCCCAACTGCTCTCCCCTGCCGGCCTGATCTCCCCCAACTGCCCTCCCCTGCCAGCCTGATCACCCTCAACTGCCCTCCCCTGCTGGCCTGATCACCCCCTAACTGCTTGCTCCCCTGTGCTGGCCTGATCTCGCCCCTACCTGCTTGTTCCCCTGCCGGCCTGATTGCCCCTAACTGCTTGCTACCCTGCCAGCCTGATCGCCCCTAACGACCTCTGCCTCAGCCCCCGCCACCATGGCCTTGTCTGGAAGGAAGTCAGAAGTCTGGAAGATGTCCAGTTGACCTGGTCTAATTAGCATATTACCCTTTTATTAGTATAGATCCTTGTCTGTTTATGGCAAAGGAAAAGATACAAATGCTGCATTAACTGAGAGATTGAAGGGATGGCAGACAAAATATTTCCTCTTCCCTTTGAGACATTGATAAATTTCACCAATAATGTTTTAATGCAAAGCAACAAAATCTGTTTTTGTCAGTGAAGAACAAACTTGCTTCATTTCTAGGGGGAAAAATTAAGTGGATTTGTGCATTCCAACTTACATTTGCCACATCACCTGAAATTCTTAATTCCATTACCTTGGTGACTAAGTAACTTCCCCCTTGACTTTAGGCACAGCAGGTCATTGCTTATTTTGCTGGCTGTCATACATCACAGACACATTGAAGCTCACACTCTCAGCATTTTGATCAAATATTTGACCCCAGGACTTGAGGGTGCTCATTACTGGCTTTCTTCTGTCTGTGCTTCTGTGAGCTGTGTCTCCAGAGAAGACACTGCAGCACTGGCTGAAGCTTTCCTGGGCCTGTGCGCTGCGATGTGGCAGTGACCTAAGGCTGACCTCCCTGATCTGGGTTCCTGCCTTCAAGGGTGTGATCAAAAAGAATGTATCAGCAGCCTGCGTTCTACGCGCCTACTAAACACCAGGTTCACTCCCGACTCCCACACCATCAATCATGATTTGGAATTCTGTCCTGCTGTCTTCTTTAGGACTGACTGTTTGTAACTGGAAAAATACTCGAGAAGGGTAACAATGCTAGTTTCAGGATTCACAAGGACAAGCATCTGATAATCCCCGGAGAGAGGTATTTGAGTCAGGCCTTAAACATGAGATGGATTTTAATAGGCAGAAGCGGGAAAAGGGAGCAGTCAGTATTCCACGAAAAAAAGAATGGAATGAGCAGAGGCAGAGGCAGAAAAGTGGAAATTTGTTGATTTTATTAAGTTGTAGGTAATATGGAGGGTGAGTTATATGAAAAGATTCTCATCTATCCAATATTTTATGTGACTTTAATGTTGGAACACTTCAGATCTGCTATTACGGGTTCCAGTGAGCTTTCAGACTTAAACAGAAGCACTGAGAATCACAACTGGATTCTTATTTTGTATACTAGAGGCCCAGTGCACGAAATTCGTGCACGGAGTAGGGTTGTCCCTCAGCCCAGCCTGTACCCTCTCTAATCTGGAACTCCTGGAGGGATGTCCGACTGCCCGTTTAGGCCCGATCGGATCGGGCCTAAACGGGCAGTCGGACATCCCTCTCACAATCCAGGACTGCTGGCTCCCAACTGCTTGCCTGCCTGCCTTCCTGATTGCCCCTAACCGCTTCTGCCTGCCAGTCTGATCACCCCTAACCACTCAGCTGCCAGCCTGTTTGCTCCCAACTTCCCTCCTCTGCCGGCCTGGTCACCCCTAAATGCCCTCTCCTGCAGGGTTGATCACCTCCAACTGCCCTCCCTTGCAGGCTGGGTGCCTCCCAACTGCCCTGTCCTGCTGGCCATCTTGTACTGGCCATCTTGTGTCCACATGGGGGCAGGATTTTTGACCACATGGGGGCAGCTATATTGTGTGTTGCAGTGATGATCAATCTGCATAGTACTCTTTTATTAGATAGGATAGAGGCCTGGTACAGGGGTGGGGGCCAACTGGTTTGCCCTGAAGGGGCGTCCCGGATCAGATGGGGGTTCCCTTGGGGTGTGGGGCGGCCTGAGCGAGGGGCCTGTGGTGGTTTGCAGGCCGGCCACGCCCCCTGGCAACCCAAGCGAGGCCCTGGTATCTGGGATTTATTTTCCTTCTACAATTGAAACTTTGTAGCCTGGAGCGGAGCCAAGCCTGGGGCTCCCTCCGAGGAGGCCGGCAGCCATTTGTGTTGGGGTTATAATTGAAACTTTGTTGCCTTAAGCAGGTGGGCCCAGCCAGGGTGTGCGGAAAGCTTTGCTTCCCCTGTTGCCGGCGGCAACCCTGGCCTGCTCTCTCAAGCTCCATTCTGCCACCATTTGTTTGAATTTGTTTACCTTCTATAATTGAAACTTTGTAGCTGGTGTGGAGGTTTAGGCCTGGCCAGGGCTGGTGGAAAGCTTGGCTTCCTCTGTTACCTAGGAAACCTTGCTCTCTGTGGCTGTAGCCATCTTGGTTTGGGTTAATTTGCATACTCGCTCTGATTGGATGGTGGGTGTGGTTTGTGGGTGTGTTGGAGGTATGGTAAATTTGCATATTTGTCTATTATTAGATAGGATTACTTTTATTGAGGTGAAACTTTATACATTGAAATACATATTTTAACAACTCAGTTTGGTAAGTGGACACAGACAGATAATGCACATTCTTGCCCTGATATAGACACTTGTACCTTCTCAGAAATTGTTTTCCTTTTTACTCCCCCAGTCAATCCTGACCACTCAGAGAGGCAACCACCATTCCCATTGTTTCATCTGGATTAGTTTTATATCACTAAACCCATACAATGTGGATGTTTTTGTGTACTGCAATTTTCACTCAACATTTCTATATGAAATGTGTCCACACTATTTTGCATATAAGAATTTTTTTAATTGCTTAGTAGTAATTCATTAATTAATATATCACGATGTGTTCATCAAGTCTCCTGTTAATGGGTGTTAAGGTTGTTTTCAATTTGAGGTATTGTAACTTAAATCATCATTTTGTAGAATATTTTCCAAGTATTAATATACTGATTATGAGGTTCACCCATGTTTTTATATGTGCCTGTAGTTAGTTATTTTTGTATTGTTGAGTAGGATGTCATTGTATTAATATACTACCCATTTTTTATTTATATGCCACTTGATGGACATCAGGGTTGTTTCTGGGTTTTTTACTATAATACAGATATTATGAATATGCACATACAGGTCTAATTCTGGCTATTTTCATTTCTCCTGGGTAAATACTGAGGAGTGGGGTGTTTGGGTATCATAAGCTTATGGGAAGTATGTCTAACTTTGTGAGCAATTTCCAAACTGTTATCCCAAACTGTCTGAATCCTTATGCATTTCCATCACCAATGCATGAGAGTTCCTGCTGTTTCTGGCCCTTGCCAACACAGAAAGTGGTCAGTCCTAATTATAGCTATTCTAATGGGGTGCATAGTGGTATCTTATTGTGGTTTTAATTTGTAATTTTCTGAAAACTAATGATGCTGAGTATCTTTTCATATGCTTATTGACTGAGATGTTTGAGTTGGGTTTATACTCAAGGCATCAAGGGAAGTTTTTTGTTTTGCTTATAGCCTTTTTAATCCTACATAATAAAAAGGCAATATGCAAATTGCATCACTCCGCTACGCCCACGATTGGGCCGGCTGGAGGCGCGGGGGGCGGGACTCAGGGTGGCCAATTGGCTGGCGGTAGGAGCGGGGGGCGGGGACTCGCGAGTCCCGGACTCCCGCTCCTCCCACCCGCCGTTAGGCCAAGGCTGCGGAAGGACCCATGGGGCCGGCAGAAGACGCTGGTGGTGGCCGATTGCGTGGCTGCTGGCAGCAGTTTTCCGCCAGCAGCAGTTTTCCTCTGGCCACCCGCCGATCGGAGCGCTTCCCGGATCGGAGTTCCTCTCGGGGTAGCCGATCGCGCTGGCGGGAGGCGCTCTGATCGCGGGTGGCCAGAGGAAAACTGGTGCTGGTGGAAAACTGCTGCCGGCAGCCAGGTGAAAGTCTATTGCACAAAACTTCGTGCAACGGGTTTCTAGTTTACATAATTGTAGACAATGGAAAGCGTCTTATTTCTCAGAACCCTCAGAGTAGTGTATGTGTTTGCAAACCATGTATCAATAAGCCAGTTGGTTTAGGGTGAGACCCCAAAGGGAAGGTTCAATAAGGTGCCTGCACTGCCTTCTTAGCAGTGTGGTTCCCATCTGTTGCCATCTACCCAGCATTGGAGAAGAAAGGTGTTTTTCTGTACGCTGAAAGAACTGAGTGGGTATAACTGGGCACTCTGTGAGGCCAGAGGGTGAGAGGAGGATGAAATGTGGGTGCTTAGAGAGAGCGCCTGGGGAGAATGTGATCAACCTAGAGATGCGCCATTGCAAAGCTTAATTTTATGTGTCAACTTGGAGGGTGTTTTAGGGTGAGATTACTATTTGGTAAATTTGGGGTAAAGCAGATTGCTTCATAACATGAATGGTCCTCATCAATCAGTTAAAAGCTGGAATAAAACAAAAAAGACTGGTCCCTCCAGACTTCAGCTGCACCGTTGGATCTCCATACTGCTGGACCCAACTTCAGATTTTGAATTTCCCACCCTATATGTACATATGTCTATCTATATCAATATATGAAGCATAATAATAATCCCTCCTTTTGAAAAACTGCTATTTGAAACTGCTGTTTTAGAATTCTCTGCTGCTTTGAAATTCTCTGCTATTTTTGCTAGTCCCTCTGTTATTTTTAGACTGTAAAATAACTTTGTTTTTGTTTTTTGGGTTTTTTTTTTTTTTTTTGCTTGAATAGAAAAGATATACTTAATTGTCTGACCTTGCAAGCTAGCCATCTAACATAAGGGACTGATACACTGATATTGATGCCAGTTGTCTGTATAGATATGACAGGTGTTTGCTAGATATGATATGTACTCAAGGTTACAAGCTGTCTACAAAAATAACTTACACAAAGAACTAGAAGGATATAAAAAGTAAATACTCCTTCCTGTGTTTGTTCAGAATTTGACAGAGGTAATCTGCTCTGAACCTGCTCGCAATAAAGATGACTCCTAATTGGCTCATTAAGGCGTCTTGTCTAGCTCGCTGATTTGCGATACAACATATAGAGATATAAAGATATATAATTACACATAGACATAGAAATATCTGATATGTCTAGGTCTATTCATTATATCTATATCTATATTTATATCTATATGTTCTCCAGAGAAACAGAACCAATAGGAGAGATATTGACCAATACAACTCCTGTATATTTAAATCTGATTAATGATAGAGGCCTGACTAATACAACTTCCTAGATCCTCCTTCAAGGAAGAACTGTTGCCCAGATGCAAAGTGTGTGCATGGCAGAGTGACAATCTATCAGTTCCCAACAGATTTAAGTTGAAGTAAAAGGAATGTCTGATCATCTATCTAAACTTATTACACTCTCTAAATTGTCCTGATGGATGCTCTGATGTCTCAGCTAATTTGCCTCATTTTTACTCCTGCCATAGGCATGTAATAGCACTAATATTAATTATAGATAAGTAGGGTAGATTACAGAAAAGGACTCTAATTCAGTAAGGGTATGGCAAAGTGTCTCAATCACTTGAAAGCATGTAATTTTTTTCCCCAGAAAACCATCAATACTTAGGGAAGAAAAGAGACTTTTTATTTTATTTATTTATTTTGTTATATATTTTATTGATTTTTCACAGAGAGGAAGGGAGAAGGACAGAGAGTTAGAAACATCGATGAGAGAGAGACATCGACCAGCTGCCTCCTGCACACCCCCCACCAGGGGATGTGCCCGCAACCAATGTACATGCCCTTGACCGGAATCGAACCTGGGACCTTCCAGTCCACAGACCGACGCTCTATCCACTGAGCCAAACTGGTTTCGGCGAAAAGAGACTTTTTAAAGCAAAATGTATGACAAAGTCTTTAGGACTAGAAAATAGCAACAAGAAAAAAGCATTTATATAACAGATTTTATTTGCAAAGGGAAAGCTGCATAATAAGATGAGGAAAAACTAGGAGTGAGGATCAAAATAGGGATTTGTTCAGTATTTAGAGTAAAAACATCCTTTAATTTCTGATGCTTTTCCCCTCTATTGCTATTTCTAGTCATTCCCTAGTACGCATACCCTCATATAAGTGAAGTCATACAGAATTTATCTTTCTCTGATTGCTTTATTTCACTTAGCATAATGTCCTCAAGGTCCTTCCATGTTGTGACACATTAAGAATTTCTTTCTTTGTTAAGACTAAACAATATTCCACTGTATATATATATAACACAGCTTTCAACCAATGAGCTGGCTGGTGTTAAGGGCAGGGATTGGGGACAGGAGACAAAGAAAAACACTATATACTCAGATGGCCTCAGCCAAAAAATGTCCTGAGACAGAGTAAATGCAAACAAAAAAACAAAAACCAGCCATTCAAATAGAATAGACCAAATGTAGCTCATGTCCATATGAGCTACATTTTATAGTGTAAGTCTGAGAGGTGATGGTCAAGCTATTGGACATTTTTTTGCCACATATCCTAGAGCAAAGGCCAACACCCATTCTTTGAGGTAGATAATAAAGAAAAGGGAAATTATCAGATTAAGTTCTGAATTCCGCACACTCCCACTCCTTTCTCTGCCCCCCCCCCCCCCACTCACCCTGACCCCTACCTCAATCTCAATACCTTTTTTTATTCTACTGTGTTGTTTTGGAAAAATTGAAATTAAAAGCTATTGGAAAGATAAAAATAGTTTTTTTTTCAAACCAAGCATCTTACTATTTCTATCTGCCTGAAATATTTACAGTTTCTTAGTGGTACATACATTTATGGTGGAGGAAGGAGACAGACGGGTCAAGAAGAGGTCATAGTGCTTTGGAAAACGTAAACAGCTTCACTGCTGGGTCCAGAAGGGGATTGCTGAGTCAGAGAGGCAAATGGGCCTGATGGTCCAGGGAGAGAATGTCAGGGTTATGAGGAGGCTTCTCCCGAGTTATCCTGTTGCTCCTCATAGCAATCCCAGGAGGGTGGGATTCTTGTCATCTCCTATGACCAATGTGAATGGAGGAATTCTGAAGGCTCAAGCTCATTGCCCAGGGTAGCGGCTCAGTAAGGGATACAGTGATGGGAGACAGGACTTTGGGAGAAGCCTATGAGGAAAGCACCTGTCCAGGAAATAAGTGGGTGGCCTCCTTCTGCTTTAGTTGTACAGGCTACACTGAAGCCGCTACTGTGTGCTCAAACTTGTGGTAGGAGAAACACTTACATTTTTAGGTACCAATGATATTCTCTAACTACAAGAGTTTGAACATTATTTTAGGAAAAAGAATCTATGGCCCTACCTGGTTTGGCCTAGTGGATAGAGTGTCGACCTGCACACCAAAGGGTCCTGAATTTGACACCAGTCAAAAGCACAAACCTTGGTTGCAGGCTCCTCCCCAGCTAGGAGGCAACCAATCCATGTTTTTCTCTCACTTGATGTTTCTCTCTGTCTTTCCCTCTCTCCTCCACTCTCTCTAAAAATCAATGGAAAAATATACTTAGGTGTGGATTTTAAAAAAAGAAGAACCTGCGGATTACCACTATTTAAATCTTATAATCTATAGCATGTAAAATCCTGTGTAGCTGGCCTGTACTGAATTACAGGTTTAAAGAGTTTCCAGTATCTGCCACATCGTAGAATGTGTTTTCTTGTTTGGACCATAAATTGGACCTAAGTGCAATGTTTAAAGGCCAATATGTATTTTAACAACCTCATAAATATAAACTCTGCACAATAGCCTGTCATATTGGCTTCCAGGGAAACAGTAGCCTTTAATAACTTTGGAATATGTTCTTTTAAAAAATTGCTCTTTATTGTGAATATTTCTATTAAATGGGCCAAGTTCTCCTTCTAGCCAGGATATTTGTCTCAGGAATCAGACACCTGTGTAATTCTTTCTTAAGCAGATTTAGAATCAAAATAGGCTAAACAATATTGCAGGTATTTATGCTATAGGGGACACTTCTGTGCGCAGCCTTCAATCTTGCCTTGTGTGGGTTACAGTAATAAAAGTAAGAGTTTTAAAATTGAGGTTCTGCTATGTAGAGCTTGGCTAAAAGTAACTTACTCTGTGGCAGGAAGATGCATTAGCCAGCATCGGTTTGGCTGGATTTCAAGGTGTCCTTTTCTGGTATGGTTTTCTGAGTTGGGGAAATATTTCAGAACATATTTTGTCTGAATATTAAGAACCTTTTGAAAGCTATGCTTTTGTATTAAGATAAAGAACCAACAAAGATTTTTGTTTCATTTAATAGAATATTAACATTGATGAATTATTCACCAAACCAGAGTTTGTGTTCCTGATGAAAACCTGGGACACATGAGGGTCATTCCAGGTTTTTCCCTACCTTGAGGACATCTGTCGCAGAGCCCTGAGAATGTCCTGAGATTTGTAAGCACCACTTCAGATGTCTCGTCACTAGTGGGGGCTGGAAGCTCCTTAGTTCCTTCCCCTAGAACAGTGGTCGGCAAACTCATTAGTCAACAGAGCCAAATATCAACAGTACAATGACTGAAATTTCTTTTGAGAGACAATTTTTTTTAAACTTAAACTTCTTCTAACGCCACATCTTTAAAATAGACTCGCCCAGGCCGTGGTATTTTATGGAAGAGCCACACTCAAGGGGCCAAAGAGCCGCATGTGGCTCGCGAGCCGCAGTTTGCCGACCACTGCCCTAGAAGGAAGCCTGTGCCAGATCAGGGTAGCAGAATGGAAGGTCTCTGTAGTGTTTACCGTCACAGGGAGTCTCAAGTAGACAGATAGGCCTGTCTTTTGTGCATCTTCCCTAACAGTATAGAGAGCAGGGGATGCCAGTACCTTTTATGAAGCTAAATTCAAATTATGCTTGGATTAGTATGAACAAGGGCTGTGGACAACAAGATACTTGCTTTGAGATGAAGGACCGGATCTGGTGGTCTGGAATCATGGCATTCACACAGTTGGCTCTGGAGGACCTCAACTGTCATTGCATCTTCTTTCTTTTTAGAAGTTCTTTCTTTTCGTCCATCCCAGACTTTTAAAAAATCTGTCATAAGGACCAATGATTTTTCTGTATTTATATCAGTCTTCCTGTATGGCTTTTTTTCTCGTGTAGAGCTGAATTATTGTTCTTCCAAAGACGAGACTGTCTTTATTATCAATACTTCCCATGTCTTTCTTAGCTACACCTTTTTACCCCCTCCCCTGACCCGAGATAGATTTGTCATCCCTATGGTCTGAGATGGCTATGGCTTAACACAAATACCAGCTGGTCAGAAGCAGGATGGGCATCCAGGGAGGTCCCAGAAGCACAGTTGGGACATCTTACCTGATGCGCAGCATGGCCAGCAAAAATTGATATGATGTGACTTGAGACGCTTCAGCATGAGAGATGTTACCAGCATTACTTCTGTGCTAGAAAATGTGCCGACCCTGCTATTTGCCAACCAAATAAAGGTATTGCATTAGGAACAGATGATCTCACCAATTTACAAAGCTCTCCTGCTGTTCCAGGCACCACAGCATCCAGGACTGCCTGGCGGGTAGAAAATGGTGTGTCCTGTCTCTATACCAACTGTGTAATGAAGACCTAGTACCAGTGCAGACAATGTTAAAAGGCAGGATGAATCAGGCATGTGTGGCTGCACAGCCAGGAAATGTTAGACTGTGTGGAGTAAGAGTCACTTTCAAAATCTTTATCTAATGGCCAAAACACTCCCTCTCCTCATGCCCATGGTTCTTCACTTTTGTCTAGGCATCTCTTTCCCACCAGTTCATCTTTTCTCTCAAAAGAAGTTTAAAAACAAAAAAACAAGCAAAATCAAATAACCAACAAGACACCTTCACTCCCAGGCACTTTGCAATGTCAATGATGGCAAGATTGGTTACCTTCCTTCAGCGTGGAAGGCAGTGAGGTCCTGCTTTTTGGACTGTCCTTCACAGTCCTTCAGACATGGATATGAATGAGAAAATGTCCCATGCTCTAGCCTGCACTGCAGACTAAGTTGCAATAACAAACACCAACATGTTTAATGCTTTTGTGATCCAAAGCCTTAGAAACAAATCTTTTGAACTTCCTGGCAAAGATAAAATACAGTAAGTTCCAGGAAGATGCATGCGTGACACTTTGGTGTGCAAAGAGCTGCGCACTTTTCTGTAAGTTTGGGCAGGAAAACTGAAATAACGTGCACTCATCTCCATGACAGGGTCTCACACACACACACACACACACACACACACCCCACACACCACCACACCAACATTCTTTGGGCTGATGCAGTGAATGGAGTGAGATAAAACCAAGTTTTAAACTTTAGATACAAATCCAAAATTAACTAAATTGTTCATAAGTTGACCTTAGTGTTGAACTATTTGACAGCCTTATAGTTACGTATTTCAGAGTTTTACTCACAAAGAATTGTCATAAATATTATGTAAGAAAAATGAGTGGACAACTACAATTTTGCTCTGTTTAAAAACAGATATTTAAACCTTTCTAAACAAAGCACATATTTGGTCATACAGAAAGTATCTTAACTGCTGACCTTAAAAAGAATAACGTTATTTTACAATTTCTCCTCCGAGAATACAACTATGTCTCGGTAGCTACAAAGGCTACTTCTGCTTTTGGTGAGTTTTATAAAAATATTGCCAGGCGCCTTCTGTTCTCCAGAATTTCAAACATTGTGCAATACTTTTGAAAAAATTTTTTCACAGATAAGGAAGAAAGGAAACAGGCATCGGAGCTGTGATTGCAGAGAAATTTTATTTTGACAGAACTTTGAGCTGTATGTTTCTTCGAAGTGTCAAAGGCGACAGCACCTGTGCAAATGCAGGCCATGGATGCTGCACTTGCCGTTGTTCAGAAGGGGGACGTTGTGTGTAACTGGACAGCAAGTGATTCTTCTTTACTCATTAAGTGTGTGATTCATCTGGTGCTGGAGACCCATAACGAAGGTGATATTAAAGCAATTTGATGCACCCTGTTTTTTAAAATTCACCTAGTAAGAGCCATGGGGTAATGGCAATGACTCTCCAAAAATTGCTCCTCTAAATAAGCAGCAAGAACACTGGAAAAACGGGTCAAAACCAGCACTTTCAAAACTCTAAATAAACCAAAGTATTTTAAAAATTCAAGGAGCTTGTGTTATATAGAAAATGGCTGACTATTGGTAACAATAGTGATATGTGTAATGATTTCACTAACTGCATTCCTATAGCTTTCTTTTCAGCTTGGTGATAGCCTTGCAAACTAACATCCTGGAAAACATGGCAGCAAAGAAAAACAACATTTTATAAGCCACTTAAAGGGGCAGAACAGGCTTGGAGTTCTCCTAAACCCCAACCCCAAAAATTGGGGTATCATTTTTCTCCCACAGATTTGAAAAATATAAGAATGGCACCATCTAATTTTGTTCACGATGTAGGGAAATAGGTACTGTCATCCACTGGGTGATGGACTGGTCCAGCCTTCAAAGGATACCTTGAGTATTTATTGACATGACCAATGTACTTTATTTTTTTTTTTATTTTTTTTTAATATATTTTATTGATTTTTTACAGAGAGGAAGAGAGAGGGATAGAGAGCTAGAAACATCGATGAGAGAGAAGCATCGATCAGCTGCCTCCCGCACATCCCCCACCGGGGATGCACCCGCAACCAAGGCACATGCCCTTGACCGGAATCGAACCTGGGACCCTTGAGTCCGCAGGCCAACGCTCCATCCACTGAGCCAAACCGGTTTCGGCCGTACTTTATTTTTGACCCATCATTTTTGCTTCTTAGTATCAAACCTTAAAACATACTCACCTAGAGAAAAAACAGTAAGACAATCACAAAGCTTTTCTTGTACAATTATACTTAACATATGAGAGGAAGATAACTTGACATTCATCTCCAAGGGAATAGGTTCCACTATCCTACATCTACATCTTAAAGTACTATAGCACGTCTCCCCATTGGTCAACCCCTCTCCAATGCACACTCATCAAAGGCAGCCAGCTACATCAAGGTATCTGTCTTCCCTGAACTTTAAATATAACATTTCCAGAGCTTTACTTAAAAATTATATGAACATATGAATATATGTGTATGCATATATATATGTTTGTATATATGTACATAAGTATATACGTATAAACATTTATCTATAATAATCCTACCTAATAAAGAGGGAATATGCAAATTGACCATCACACTGTCACAAAGATGGCAGCACCCATAGCCACAAGATGGCGATGCCCAGTCCCCTCAGCCCCGCCAGAGTTCCATAGTCCTTTCAGCCCAGCTGGGGGACAACAGGCGCATGGTGCGGCCAGACCCACCCTCAGTCAACCAGGGCCAGCCCAAGGCACAGGCAAGCCTTGGATGGTGGCTGCCCAGCCGCCCAGGGTCGCCCGAGGCTCAGGTAACCAGGGCCAGGTGAGGCTTGTGCTGCTGGCAGTGGCAGCAGTAGAGGTGTGATGGGGGCATCACCTTCCCCTGATCGCCGGGTTACCTCCGGCTGCTGAGGGCTTCCAGACTGTGAGAGGGGGCAGGCTGGGCTGAGGGACCCTCGCTCCAGTGCATGAATTTTCATGCACCAGGCCTCTAGTAAAAGCATAATATGCTAATTAGACTAGACATCCTTCTGGATGTCCTTCCAGGATGAAGCCAGGGCTATAGCCATGGGACCAAGGCAGTAACCGGAGCTACGAGGGAGGGATCGAGGCAGCCGCTGCAGCTGCGAAGGCCTACTCTTACATGAATTTCATGCATCGGGCCTCTAGTAATAATATAATTTTGCTTTGTAAATGCTTTTCTAAACACGAGGCATTTTGCTAACTATATTGTTTTGTCATTTGTAATTTTGGGTTACTTAGTAGGTTGTGGAAATATTTCTATAATAACCCATACAGTTTTTCCTTATTTGTATTAACCTTTGTTTAAAAAATGCTAATTGACTATAGGCACAGGAGAATGATGTCTGTGTGTGTGTGTGTGTGTGTGTGTGTGTGTGTGTGCCTGTATGTGTGCATCTTTGTGTAGATTATTTTTTAATTGTTAAACTTAGCTTAAATTCCTGGGATAAATCCAAATGAATCATGTGTATTTTACTTTTTGTTTGTTTTATTTTGATAAATTAGTTTGATAATAGTTTGTTTATAATTTTTGTATTTGCATCCAAGAAAGAGATTGACCTGTGGTTTCCTTTCCCAGCACTGCCCTTCTGAGCATCAGCAGCAATATTCTAAAAGCCATCTCTTTGCATTTTCTGCATGATTTCACAGACACTTGTGCTTACTAATGATTCGATATGCTTACTTGACGATGCTTCTTGTTTGAGACATAATACTGTTATTGTACTTTTCCATTAGATTTTAATTTTTCTGTGGTTAATCCTCACCGGAGTATATTTTCCATTGAATTTTAGAGAGAGTGGGAGGGATGGGGAGCGACAGAGAGACAGAAACATAGATGTTTGAGAGACACATTGATTGGTTGCCTCCTGCATTCGCCTTAAGCAGGGCTGGGGATTGAGCCTGCAATGGAGCCTTTGACTGGAATTAAACCCAGAACCCTTCAGTCTGTGGGTTAATGCTTATACCACTGGGGAAAAAAAAAAAAAAAACTGTCAAGGGCTCAGTAGATTTTTTTTTAATTTTATTGAATTTACTAGAAGCCCGGTGCACGAAATTCGTGCACGGCGGGGGGTTGTCCCTCAGCCCAGCCTGTACCCTCTCTAATCTGGGACTCCTGGAGGGATGTCCGACTGCCCGTTTAGGCCCGATCCTGGTAGGATTGGGCCTAAACGGGCAGTCGGACATCCCTCTCACAATCCAGGACTGCTGGCTCCCAACTGCTTGCCTGCCTGACTTCCTGATTGCCCCTAAGCGCTTCTGCCTGCCAGCCTGATCACCCCCTAACCACTCCGCTGCCAGCCTGGTTGATGCTTAACTGCTCCCCTGCCAGCCTGTTTGCCCCTAACTTCCCTCCTTTGCCAGCCTGGTCACCCCTAACTGCCCTCTCCTGCAGGGTTGATCACCTCCAACTGCCCTCCTCTGCCGGCCTGGTCACCCCTAACTGCCCTCTCCTGCAGGGTTGATCACCTCCAACTGCCCTCCCTTGCAAGCCTGGTCCCTCTCAACTGCCCTCCCTTGCAGGCCGGGTGCCTCCCAACTGCCCTCCCCTGCTGGCCATCTTGTAGAGGCCATCTTGTGTCCACATGGGGGCAGGATCTTTGACCACATGGGGGCAGCTATACTGTGTGATGCAGTGATGATCAATGTGCATATTACTCTTTTATTAGATAAGATAGAGGCCTGGTGCACGGGTGGGGGCCAGCTGGTTTGCCCTGAAGGGTGTCCCGGATCAGGGTGGGGTTCCCTTGGGGAATGGGGCGGCCTGAGCAAGGGGCCTGTGGTGGTTTGCAGGCCGGCCATGCCCCCTGGTGACCCAAGCAGAGGCCCTGGTATCTGGGATTTATTTTCCTTCTACAATTGAAACTTTGTAGCCTGGAGCGGAGCCAAGCCTGCTGTTTCCTCTGGGATGGCAGCCATTTCTGTGGCAGTTAATTCACCTTCTACAATTGAAACTTTGTAGCCTTAAGCAGAGGCCTGAGCCAGGCCAGGGTGTGCGGAAAGCTTTGCTTCCCCTGTTGCCGCCAGCAACCCTGGCCTGCTCTCTCAAGCTCCGTTCTGCTGCCATTTGTTTGAATTTGTTTACCTTCTATAATTGAAACTTTGTAGCTTGAGTGGAGGCTTAGGCCTGCAACAGCTATGGAAAGCTTGGCTTGCTCTGTTACCTGGGAAACCTTGCTCTCTGTGGCTGTAGCCATCTTGGTTTGGGTTAATTTGCATACTCGCCCTGATTAGCTGGTGGGCGTGGCCTGGCTGGTGGGCGTGGCTTATGTAGCGGAGTGATGGTTAATTTGCATATTACCATTTTATTAGAGAAGATTCGGGAGACATTGGTTAATAAAATGCTATAGGTTTCAGGTATACTGTTCTGTAATACATCATCTGTAGATTGTATTGTGTGTTTGCTTTCCCAAGTCAAGTATCCTTACATCACCATTTATCCCCCCCTTAACTTTCTTCTACCTCCCCCAGCCCTTTTCTCTTTGGTAATCACCATAATTATAATTATACTGATATTGGCTCTGGAACTCTTATTTTGCAGATAGTGTTATTTATTCAGTGTTAACCCTGAGCACAAATCGTTGTTTTTCTGAGTTTATTCATTCTGTGTGGCTTTAATGAGCTCTGTGTTAATGGACCTCACAGTCAAAACATCACGCACTGCTTTGAACAGTGAGGGGTAAAGGTGGAAAATAATTAGTATCTATTTTAGGTCTCAAGGTCCTTCAGTGACGGCAGAAGAGGAGAGGGCAAAACAGAGTAATGAGGGAAGAACTTTGCCCAGCAAGACGTGTGATTAATTAATTTACCCAAGTTAATCTGAAAAGAGTGGAAAATGGACTCAAGGTGCTTATACTTGCATACAGATATTTTTAATTGCTAATTTTTATTGGAAATTTTGCTTACCTCTATAAATAACTAATCTAGTTATTTTAATGAATAGTCACTATAATCCTGAAGCCAAAAATAAAGAAACACAATAATTTACTCATTTTAATCCATTCATTTTTTTATTTAAACGAATGATGAACATTGACAGTAAAAGCATAAAATATGAAATAAATGGAGAGCAAAGTCTTCTAAATAGATGTTGTTCCAGCAGGGGAGAAAGTCACTTTCTCCTTCTTGCTTTGCCAAGATGCCTCATACGTGACTTTCAGTTACTAGTTACTCTTATTTATTTATTTATTTATTTATTTTACAGGGGAGTGGGTAGATTCTTTCACTTAACATAATGCTTTTATTTTTTCAGTTTTTTTTAAATTTTCAATTTGTTTCCATCACAGTTTACATTCAATATTATTTTGTCTTATTTTGAGGTGTATGTAGCACAGTTGTGCTTATTTTTTAATTAGTATTTTTTGTGGCTTGTTCAGTTAGGACTATAGAGCAGTAGTCATACTCCATGTCCTGAGCACATCTCAAATATCTCTCAGCTATCAGGAGGTTTACAAATAGCACTCTACTAATTCCAAAGAGAAGAAAAGCTAATTTAGTTAGCACATGAGCATTCCATAGAGATTTGCCATTGTGTTTGTACATTTTCCTAAGAACAGATTACAACCCAAGACAGGATTAAAGTGGAGAGAAAATGTAATTTATCAGGATGTCTCAACGGCGGAGGCTTTATGAAATCAAAGAACTTCTCAGGGTCTTTTTTTCATCTCCGTTTCTGGCATAGACAACCAACACAGGTCCTGGAAATATTAGAAACTGCTGACTTTTATGTGTTCATCAAATGTGACCCATGAGAGAACTAGCTGTGCTGAGACAGCTAGAAAGGGCACCAGTGGAAAGAGCTTCCTGAAGGCACAGGGTGCTTTCCATGCTGTGACACCAGCACCCAGCACCAGCGTGGTTCCCTCCATGTGGTGGGTGCTTGCTAAATGTTAGCTGTATGAGTGAATAATATATTTCTGGACAGCAGGGTCTGTGCCATACACCTCTGTAGAACATCTTCCTGTAAGCACAGCCCTAGTTATGCAATAGAGGTCCAGGCAGGCAGACACTTCATTTGAATAGCAGGAAAATGGCAACCCCATTATGCCTTAACAGTTGAAGAATATTCCTTCATTAAGAATGTATAACCCAGGGCAGAAATCATGAGAGCAAGTATTCTTGTAAGGCACATGGTGTTAAATTAAGATATAAAAATATTTATCCCAAAAGGTTTCAGGGTTTCTGTGAACACTATTGAGAGAGAGAGAGAGAGAGAGAGAGAGAGAGAGAGAGAGAGAGAGAGAGAGAGGGAGATTGGGCACCCAAGAGCTTCATTATAGATCACTTTGACTTACCATTTTTTTTTCTTTCCTTCTCAGCCCCTGGACAGGGATAACTATGGCCTAACTCTTTTGTTATCTGAGTCCAAACTTTATAAAAGACCACTCTACCCATAGCATCAACTTTATTTTTATTATTTTTATTTATTTATTTCTTAATAATTCTCTATTGTTGAAAGTAAATTACATATGTCCCCCTTCCCCCCTGCAAGGCCTTCAGCACCCTAATGTCTGTGTCCATGGATTATGCATCTATGCATACTAGGTCTTTGGTTGATATCCTCCCACCCACCCACTCTCCCCCACTTTCCCTCTGAGATTGCACACTCTGTTCCATGCTTGGAGTCTCTGGATCCACTCTGTTCATCAGTTTATTTTGTTCATTAGATTGCACATATGAGGGCAATCATGTGATACTTGTCTTTCTCTGACTGACTTATTTCACTTAGCATGACACTCTCCAGGTCCCTCCATGCTGTCTCAAATGGTAAGATTCTTCTCTTTTACTGCTGCATAGTATTCCACGGTATAAATGTACCACAGCTTTTTTATCCACTCACCTACTGACGGGCACTTGGGCTGTTTCCAGATCTTAGCTATTATATATTGTGCATAGCATCAATTTTACTTTATTTATTTATTTTTTAATATATCTTTATTGATTTCAGAGAGAAAGGGAGATAGAGATAGAAACATCAATGATGAGAGAGAATCATTGATTGGCTGCCTCCTGCATGTCCCCCACTGGGGGGATCAAGCCCACAACCTGGGCATGTGCCCTTGACTGGAATCGAACCTGGGACCCTTCAGTCTGCAGGTTGATGCTCTATCCATTGAGCCAAACCAGCTAGGACCATAGCATCAATTTTAAATCACAGTGTGTCCAGATGCCTCTAAATGGTATCTGAGTATCTGATAACTTCCACTGCGCATGACCACCCAGCCCTGAAGAGAAGCGCCTGTTTCCACACTGTGCTCCATTCCCAGTGTTCACTGGGCTGACCTAGTGGGTATTTTTGTGTGGGCTCCTCCAGAATTCCACAGACAGGATGGTGCCTGGAGCTGTCTGCAAATGGTACTTATTCTCCCAGCAGCCATGGCCCCATGAAAGACAGAACTTGAGAGATGAAAAGTCCAGGATCCCATCACCGGTCCCTACTTTAAACATGACCCCTGTGTCTTGAAGGCCTTACTTGTGGCTCCCGCAGCTTCACAAGGCATCAGCATCCCCTACCTGAAGGCGGCACTGAGGACAGCACTAAGATGGCAGACACATCTCAGTTAACTGACTTCACTTGCTAGTTTGCAGAGAAATGCAATTAATAAAATAAGTTGTTTTTTGCAGGTCAACTTTGAAATGATAATGGACTGATCTGCTCTGACTGAAATGAGGAAAACACTCGATGCTGAACTATCACATGCGAAGGTGATGAACATATGTTTCTAATTTGAGCTAAGAGAAAAGCAAAAATACACAATTTAGCAACTCTTAGTTCTTGACAACCACTCCCAGGTTATTTCAGCTAAGAAATGAGCATATGGTTCAGGGAATAAAGAGATTAGCGGGCTTGGTGTGGAAATGATGCTTCTGGGCTCAGAGTCTCCCGACCACAGTGAGCTCATTCCTTCTGAGATCCGGGTCAAGTCTGGAACATTTGTTCATTCAGTGCAAATAAGCTTAATTTTCTAACTTAATCTGGCAGGAAATGAGGTACCTCCAAAGACTTCTCAGTGAAGTGATAAGATAACATTTTCAGCCAATTTCTCTATGTTCTAAGTTTTACAACTTGTTTATGACTTCAAGATGGGAGGATTCCTTAAAAATAGTGCCTTAGTTTTTTTCACAAGGGTGCCCTAGCTTTGCCATTTATGTTCATTTAACATGTTCTATCTGGAGGTTTTTCTAACAATGTTAGTCTGGGATACTATTTTAATTTTATTGGCTTTACGTGGTGAGCAAGTTTCCTAGCCTGGTGAACTTGATTCATGGTGTCTAGGCTCTAGACAACTCTGGTTTGCCATCTAGACTCCTTCGATTCTTTCATAATGCTCTATTTATGTGCATCTTTTAGAATGCCAGAATTTGGCTTTGTAGTATTATCTATTGTGGAATAAGTCCTCTATTTTTCTTTTTCAGAATCGGTTTATTGGTAAATCTAGAGAGATTTGTACTGTTATACATTTTATAAACTGTCCAATCCTGCCTAAAATCTTTTTTGTTTCTATCAGAGTCACATTCTTTTTTTGTTTATTTGGTTGGTTTGGGTGTGATGGATATCATAACAATGTTTTTCTGTGTATATTTACTCTTTCATTTTACTAATTGGCTTAAAATTTACTCTCTAAGGAGACAATTACCTAGGGCAATTTCTGGCTGTGTGATAACCTAATGTTTATGCAAACACTATCTTCTTGCATTTTCTACTTATATTTTATGTATTGCCTTAGATTTCTTTTGATCTTGGCAGTCACTTTGTATTCACATTTTATCATTAGTCTTACTATTGATTCTTCTGAGTTTATATGTATATTTAAATATCCCCTGCAGATAATGACAGTTTGCCTTTTTTCTCCTATTCCTTATGAGGTTTATTTATTTTTTTGTACTGGTGTTGAGTAAAAGTATCTAAAATAAAAATTTTTAAAGATTCAGTGCCTTGTAATGGATAAAACTTACAACAACAAGAGACAAGTGATCAACCAGAAATTTATACTGTATTTGTTTCTTATACGATTAACCACTGAGTTATCTAAAATATCCCTAGTAACTCTTAAAATCAAAATGGATAAAGAAACATGATCACCCTGGCCGGTGTGTTCAATGGTTGGAGCATAGGCCCATGCACCTAAGGGTCTCAGGTTCTATTTCAGGTCAAGGGCATGTACCTCGGTTGCAGGTTCACTCCCCTTCCCTGGTTGGAGTGCCTGTGGAGAAAACCAGTCTATGTGTCTCTCTCACATTGATGTTTCTCTCTCTCTCCTTTCTTTCTCTCTCCCCCTCTCTCCCTCCCTTCCACTCTCTCTGAAAAACAATGGAAAAACTATTCTCAGGTGAGGATTAACAAAACAAACAGACAAAAATAGAAACATGATCAAGTAGATAAACTGTCAATAAATCTGAAAAGGCAAATCATAGTTAAAAAATTAGAATACTCAATGAGTTTTAGCATCTCTTCATATGCTTATAAGAATGAGAGGACAGTATGTTTAAAATTGAAATAACACTTTATATTTCCCTGTTGATAAAGTTTAATAAAATTTATTGTCAAGAAAATATGGAAATAAAGTTTTAGTGGGAGACTGAACTAATACAGCAATTTTGAAGAAAAATTCAAGCATTTAAAAATTATTTTATGAAGAGTTGTTAAGTAAACATTTATTTATTATATGAATGCTATCTATTTACACATAAGTGTATAGTACATGAAAGTAAATTAGAATTAAATATATTCAAGTTACTGTCCATGTGGAAATGATAATAAAATTAAGATGCAGGAAAAGACAAAAAAATAAAGCTAATTATGGACTGATGCATGAGAATGTATTCCATACTGAGAAACATGTGATGATAGAGATTCAATTCTATACCAATTAAGACAAGCAGATTTTATTATATGAATTAAAAAGATATAACTGAAAATTGGATCAAGTGCATGAATGTGTGAAAGGCAGTATAAATGAGGGTAAGCATAAAATATAAAGAATTGAGAAAAATTGAATTTATGAGAATTTAAACAAAATTATGGCCTTATTTTTACTTAGTGCATATTTTAGATGTTAAGGGATAGAAATAATACCCCTTGAAGGATAGCACACATTCAAGCAGGTTCTAATGAGAGCTACAAATGTCACAAATAATACTAGATTTGCCCCATCTATATGGCCCATTGTGTATATGTACCACATCTTCTTTATCCAATTATCCATCAAAGGACACTTCAATGTCTTGGCAACTCTGAATAATGGCTGCAATGTTTATTCTTATCATTGTCCCAAGTAACTAACCTGCCTGCCATGGCTATTAATTGTCAGTAATGGCCAATGCTGATAGGTGGATCCATGAATATAACCTGTGTCTTGTACTTCATGATTCATGTCTTGCATAATAAAGTGTGTGGATCACCTGTTCAGATTCCACATCCCTTTCACAGGTGCACAACGGCAAGGAACTCAGAAAAACAGCATTTCCTGCTAACTAATGAACTGTGGCAAAACTGTCAAGCTGCTTATCTTGGCAGTAGTTTCCGTTCTTTTTAGTTGTAAGTTAATAATGTACATCATCATGGAAGACACTCTAGGTTTACAGCACCTAGATGAGACTGTGCACCTTAGCTACTGAAATAGCAATTTTCATCTTAGAAAATTGAACTATGAAAGCTGATTGAAGAAAGCTTTCATATGATTGCATAAAAAAGGTATTCTAATGGGCATAAATCTATCTCTACAGACTCATTTGCTTTTACTGAGCCTTCCCTTATTTCAGAGTATGTATGATTAATCCTTAAGACAGGGTTTATGGTTCCTTCTCTATGTTGAGCTACTTATGATGAATGTCTCTGAACTGAAATAAGGTTAATGAGAAAAACATATACAACACCTAGAGCAGCTGAATCAGGGAAGGGACATAACCTCATGTTGATAATAACATTTTTTTTAAGTCTGGCCAAGGAAAGGAACAAGACCTCTGAAGAGGAACAGGTAATGCAACATGGCTTCTCCCTAACCTCAGCCCCCATTCATGTCACAGGGCCGTACTGTGAGTTGATTAAATCCTAGCAGTGTTCATTAATATGCCAGACTTGGAAATAATTACACTGAAGGTTCATGGGGAACTCTTTCTCTTCTGACTGGGTGAAAATGGGGAAAATTAAAGAAAACTGCTCTCCTCTGACTTGAGACTGCATAGCTCCATGTGAATTGAGATATGATCTAAAATATTAGAATGTTACCCATTGGTAATCCACACACATTCACTCACAAACACAGGACACTATATGGCAATGAACCTGATCTAGGACATTTAACAAACTCAGAGGAAAAGATGAGGACACGTGATTTAAGTAAAGAAGATATTACTGGGGCTCCCTCTCCTCCAGCACCCAGTTATCCCTGAAGGCTACATAAAGTGCACTGTATTTCTTCAAAGAAAGTAAACTGCTACCCAATAGGATGGGAGGAGAGTCAGGAAGTCAGCATATCACCTCAAGAGAACCAATAGAATGTCTGCCCAGATTGGATCAGCAGAAACAGTTCAGGATGCTGAATATGCAACCCATAGGACAAAGGCAAACAGGCATCATAGGGGACAGGGGATAGAAGAACCAATTAGAAGAAAACTTAACTCAGAATAAATAAAAGGAAAATGCTCATAATTGTATCATAATATGACACTCAATAAAAATATTCACATTAAAAGGAGCTTAGATATAAAATAATACTATCTAACAAAAGAGTAACATGCAAATTGACCATCACTCCAACACACAAGATGGCTGCCCACATGTGGTCAAAGATGGTTGCCCCCATGTGGACACAAAATGGCCACCACAAGATGGCCAGCAGGGGAGGGCAGTTGGGAGGGATAAGGCCAGCAGGGGGGGGCAGTTGGGAGGAACCAGGCCTTAAAGGGAGGGCAGTTGGGGCCGACCAAGCCTGCAAGGGAAGGCAGTTATAGGTGACCAGGTCAGCAGAAGAGGGAAGTTGGGGGTGACCAGGCCTGAAGGGAAGGGCAGTTAGAAGTGACCAGGCCTGCAGGGGAGGGCAGTTAGGGGCAATCAGTATGGCAGGGGAGGAGTTAGGCATCAATCAAGCTGGTAGGGGAGTGGCTAGGGGGTGATCAGGCTGGCAGGCAGAAGCGGTTAGGGGCTATCAGGAAGGCAGGCAGGCAAGCAGTTGGGAGCCAGCAGTGCTGGATTGTGAGAAGGATGTCCGACTGCCCGTTTAGGCCCGTTCCCACTGGGAACGGGCCTAAACGGGCAGTCGGACATCCCTGAGGGATCCCAGATTGGAGAGGGTGCAGGCTGGGCTGAGGGAAACACCCCCTCCCGTGCATGAATTTCATGCACCGGGCCTCTAGTAGAAAAATAAAAAGCAAAGGGAGATTTCCAATGAGAGAAATAAAGTTAGAATTAAAACACCATGATTATAGGTAAAAAAAAAAAATGAATCAGATAAAGGAACAGAGTAGTCTTATCTCTATATATAAAAGGCTAATATGCTAAGTGTCCCTCGCACCGTCTGACCGGTCACTATGATGCACACTGACCTCGCAGGGCCGCGCAATTCCACCTTCAGCCATGGGTTATGTTGTTGCTGGGGCACGGTCGGCCCTGAATCTGGTTTACTGCAGACTTTTGCGTTCCACATCCTGTATGACAACAACTTTGCAGAGTGCCCTCTCACACTCTGGGACCCCTTGGGGGATGTCGGAGAGCCGGTTTTGGCCCAATCCCTGCAGGCCAGGCTGAGGGACCTCACCAGCCAGAGGGACCAAGCTCACTCCAGATGCAGATGCTGGGGAAGGACCACGGGAGGTTGGCTCCAGGGTGTGTCCGGCCCCATCTTGCCCAGTCCTGCCCCACCAACCACCTTCTAATTAATTTCCTTTCAATGTGCACAAATCTGTGCACCAGGTCACTAGTTCAACATAAAATTACTAATATAAAGATTTGAGATATAATAGAATATATGTAGAAACCACAGATACAGTAAGAAAATGTGAATAGATATGAAAGATACATAGTGATTGTTGTTCCTAAATTACAAATTTAAACAAATTAAACAGATATTCTTAAAGATACATTAAAATTTTCTCCAGAAGTTTTAAAATACTGAATCAGCAAGTCAATTGATAATATCATACTCTATGATATTTTAATTCAAAATGCTACATACCAGCACATATTCAAGTTAAATGGTTAAACTTCAAGGAAAAAACCTAGAGGCATTCAGGGAGAAGGCTGGACTTATTATCTAAATTGGAATGTAGGGACACTATCTATAAAGTTCTGAGTATGTGTGACTCAAGGATATCTTGCATAGCCACACCTGAAACAGCCCTGGAAACATTAGAAGCCCTAGAAAACAAAACTGACTTAATAATAAAATATTTTCAATTAGAAATAAATAAAGCAAATGTCTTAGAGATTAACATATTCTTTTAGAAATGGCAAAAATATATTCATATATTTTAAAAACTATACAAATAAAAGTTGCATTAATACTAAATTTACATAACATTTGCAAAGCTAGAGAAATTATAGCTATGAAATGTGAATTTTCTATGACCAGGGACCATTTTAACCATTGATTACATTAAACAAAATAAATAAAAGCTAATATGCCAAAAATATTAATTCTAAGCATAGGAATATAAAATAATCTTCATATTCTTATATATTTTTTATTTCTAAGAACAGAAAATAGACTTATTTTGGTGATGAGTAGTTAATGTCAATTTTAAGAAACAGATGCTAACATACAGTGGGGCAAATGTAGGTTTACAGTTCTGAGTACATAAAATAGAGAGTTTATTCTGTATTATTATTTATTAAGTGTTGTATTATTTTTCTCTTCTTTTTTATTTTTTTTAATTAAATTTATTGGGTTGACATTGCTTAAAAAAATTACCATATTTTCTGGCATATGAGACGACTTTTTAACCCAGGAAAATCTTCTCAAAAGTAGGGGGTTGTCTTATATGCCAGGTGTCATCTTATAGGGTGGGTATATCCCAAACTCTATATTTTAACTGGAAAAGTTGGGGGTCATCTTATACGCCCAGTCGTCTTATACACCGGAAAATATGGTATATGTTTTAAGTGTAAAATTCAATTATACATCATCTGTGCCCACCACCCAAAGTCAAATTATTTTCTGTCACCAGATCTATTTATGTCCAAATATTTTGCAGAAAAAATTACCTCATTAATTTTATTCCTTTTTATAAAAAATACTAGAGGCCCAGGGCACAAAATTTGTACATAGGATGGGGGTGGTCCCTCAGCCTAGCCTGCACCCTCTTGCAATCCAGGACCGCTGGCTCCTAACTGCTCGCCTGCCTGCCTGCCTGATCACCCCTAACCACCTCTGCCTGCCTGATCACTCCTAACCTCCTCTGTCTCGGCCCTGCACCCAAGACCCAGGCTTCCCTCCTCCGGCCGGCCACAGGCACCTGGGACCCAGGCCGGCTTTGCCTGGGCTACAGCCATAGCCACTGGTGCCCGGGACCACAGGCGGGCAGCTTCTCCTGGGGCCCAGCTTTGTCAGGAAGGACATTGGGAAGTCATTTGGTCTAATTAGCATATTATCCTTTTATTAGTATAGATAAGTGTTTTATATTTTGTTCCAGAATCCACTCTAGAAAATGAATTCAGAATAGACTTGAAGACATCTACTTCATACCAATTTTAAAGAACTTTTACATAAAGTTGCCTATTTTAAAATATTATTGTAAGTTCTCAGGAGAGATATACACGTTTTATTTTGAGTAACTTTATTAAACAACACCTGCATGCAGCTTTGCTTTCTGGTCCTCCTGTCTTGTTGCCTGCTCCCTGCAGTGACACTGCATCCATGCTCCAAGCTCAGGTTGGGATCTCTTCCTGACCTTTGCCCCAGTCACTATCATATCCCCAACCAATTGCTTCAAAATGTACTCCCCCTGTTCCTGCTGAGCTAAGGCAAACATTAAAGACTAAAGATTCTCCTCCTTTCAAAAAGCCATTTCTTTTCATTCAGCCCCAAACAGCTCCCCCTTTTATGAATTTCTAGAGCATTTACAGTTAGTTACCCCAATGCAACCCAGTTCCAGATTGTGTACTATTTTTTAGTTTCTACTGTTTCCAGTGGCCCATCGAGGTCTCTCTTATCTATCGGAGAGGCTAGATCATATTTAGAAGAGGGCAGAGCCAGGGCCCCTGTGCCTTTGGGTACTGCAGCCCCGAACCAAGAGCTGGGCCTCCTGTGGACTAGCCTACCAGCCCATCTTCTCTGCACAATAACACAGCCAGGAGGATTCTGAGCTAAAAGCTTCCCCCTAGCCTGGGAATCTAACAAAGCTCTCATTAAAATTTATGGGATAAAATAATGTCAGAACCCACATAAAGCATCTAAAAATATATATATACACACATACACACACACACACTTGTTTTCAATAACATGTGATTGGCTCCAGTTCACACATCTGAAGCTCAAAATAATTACCCAAGGATTTTAAATTAAAAAATCATTCTCATTTGAGAAATGTGCTATTACATTTTAAGGCAGGTGCATTATGTCCCCTTTAAAATCTGCTATTCAGCAAGGATGCAATTTTACATTTGTTCATTTATAGATTCTGAGCATGGTTTATGGAGGAAGTAAGAGAGAGAAGGTGTCAGAAGATATGAGCAATTTCCCCCTGGACAGGAAAAGCAAAACAAAACAACCCTGAGGTATATGCCATATGTGTCACCATAATGTCAGGTGTCTGCAGTCTACAGTAAAAATATGTTACAATTCACAACATTCGTAAATGATGAGTCTTTTCACTTATTAATCCAGATTTTCCTCCCTTGGGGAAAGTTAATCTCACAGATTTCAATGGGAAGCACGTTTTAAAATGAAGAGAGACACCACTTTGTCTTCCTTAGAAAAGCTGTCACCGATTCTCCGCATGAGCAAAAACACTTCCATTACTGCAGACTTGACTTTGCAGGTTGTAAATGTTAACTTTTAAAGAACAAGCTATTTTTAATTTTTAAAAATTACTTTTCTAGAGGCCATATTTTTCTTAAGAAAAAAAAACATTTTAAGCCATCTGAATAGTAGCTTGGAAATTACATCATCTTAAAATCTTGAGAGCTTTTATTTCTGTGTTTTGCACACATATTTAAGGTCCTAAGGAAATAATAGAGCATATTTAATCTACAGCAGTGATTTGTTAAGTATCTACTGTGTGTCATGTGTTGCTTTGGATGCTGGGGATATGCAAGTTGAATAAGGCATCTGTCCTCTTGGGCAAGAGACAATGGAACTTGGGATCTCTGCAAAGCTCGATCATGTTATAATGGGGAAGCTCAGGGAACTGAGGAATGTGAGCAGCTGACTCAGCCTGGCCTGGAGCTCAGAGGACAAGCAGGACCCATCTTCTAATAAAAGGATATTTAAACTGAGGCCTGAATCATAAGTGAAGGACGCAAGCAATGGAAGTTTCTTCCGTTAGAGGACACAGCAAAGGCCGAGGTGAGAGAGAGTATGGTGCCTTTGGGACAAATGAAGAAAGTCAATGAGTTCAAACCCTAAAGAGGAAGAATGTCGACAGTGAAGGAGGAGGGGCCGGACCTGGTGGACTTGAGAAAGCCAAGTAGCTTGTATATAATCTGCGGAGAGAGGGGAGGCCATTAAAGAATTTAGGTACTGTAATGATGTTTATAAATGTCTCTCTCTACAGAGACTGGAGAGGCAGAGCTGGAGGCAGGAGACGAGTCAGAGAGCCAGATCCCTTGTCCAGGAAAAAGATGATTAAGGGTTCTGTCAGGAATTGGATCAGAAAATTGGATAGAGGCAAGAAATAGTCCAGAAGAAGAGCTAAGCGTATTTGGTGATTGTTTGAACTTTGGCAGTGAGGGAGAAGGAGAATAGCAACACAACCATAATGCAGATTGTGCGCTGAGAAACTCAGGGGTGTCGCGGCCAGCATCTACAGGAAAGTCTCTTCACGGAAGTTGTGCAAGGCCGGGAACCTGAGGGCCTAATGATGAACACGTGCATCTTGGGCTCTGTCATGAACAAATGAAAACTGGTGCCATTTACTGCCAGGTGCAGGAAAATCAGGGTTCATGATAGGTAGATGAATAATAGCAGCAACAAGGAAAAATGATGTGCTAAAGGGTTGGACTTCGAATAGCTGTGGATGCTACTCAGGAGACTGGCGTGATAATGGGTGTTTGAGAAATCTCAGCATTCAGATGATAATGAAAGCAAGAGAGTTTCCTGAGATTAGATAGAGTGTGTTGGGACTGAAGAGCCTTAGAATTTCAAAACATTTGGAATTTCAGCATTTATTGGCTGGGGAGAAGCAAAGGATGAAGAGGTGGGGAGAGTAACTGAGAGGTCGGGGAAGGCTGGTGACATAGAGTCCACAGAAGTAAGAGAGGAAGGGGCGAGGTAGCTGAGTTTGAAAAAGGGGAAGTGTTCACAGGGTGCCGTGACACAAGGGTGACTTTGATTAGAATTGGGAAGAGTGGCAGAACTCAGGTGGTAAAGACTTGAGGGTGAAGTAGAAAATGCAGAAATAGACTTTAGACAAATCTTCCATTCAGATTTGTTGAGGATATTAGAGCAAATAGGAAAGTAGCAGAAGGAAAGTCAGAGTAAAAGAAGGTTTTAAAAATGTAAAATGGGGGTTACTTTTATTAGGAGGTTAAGCAAGCAAAGTTGAAGCAATTAGCTTCCTGACGAAGCAGATACGTACTGTGTAATAAAAGAATGTTTCATCTCATATATCCCATTTCTGTTTTAATTGAGGCCGCTCAAATTAAAAAGATAGAAACTGAGACAGAAAGATGTTCAGAGAAGAAAATTTTTTCAGAAAGATCTTGAAAATTCATATGTTCCCTCATGCAATTACTATCTTATCACTTTCTGGAGAAGTTCTCTTTCCCTTTTCAATGTACCTGTTAGGTGGCTTATAAAATGTTAATGTTAGTGGTATAGGAAACTCAAATAGTTATACATATATAGCAGGAATAGAATATCAGTCTTATTCCAAGTTAAGTAATCCCATAAAATTAAGTACTATTAGATTGTATGCAGCATTTTGTTTTTCTAACAATTTTCTTTGTCTTAAAGATTTTGCAATAATTCTTTCTCTCTCAAGTATATGCCTTCCTCATTTACAAAAAAAGCTGCTGCATTAAGTTAGCCCAGGGAATGGATGGGTCTCCTGTGTAGCTCATTTTCCATGTCTCTGTGTCGGCACATCTACCTGACGGTCCATGAGCTGGCACGCATCCAGCCTGTCTGCATTCGGCACTTTAGTCACCTGGAGCACCACCTGTCATGCGAACATGCTGGCGTCCTCCCATATTGCGATCAGGTTGTAAAGTCCTGCTCTTCATTAGTGTTGAGTTCACTGATTTCTCTTGAGATGCAAGATTTTTTTAGCTGATGTTAAAGCACCTTACACGCTACCTTAGCTTATGACAGATGGAACAACAGAATCCAAGCACTCAGAGACACGCATTGTCCAGAAAATTATTTTTATTTCATAGACACCAGCCCCTTCTGTTCTCTCTTCCTCGGCAGTGCCTGTGAAATTGTCTGCTTTGATATATTATCTGGCCAAGTTGGAGCAAAATGACAGAGTACTTAATAATAATGTATGGGAAAACTAATTATAAATAATTGACAAGGTATGCATTTGCTATGGCCTAATTATTAGGAACATTGTGTATTTTGATTCCTTTGAAAAACTTGTTTTTGCAGTTTTTGTAGTTCTAACCCCAAACACATTGAAATATCAGCATCATTATTATAGATGTTTGCATATGGATAAGTAATCCTTTTCTCTCAGCCCTCATCACCTAAAGGAGTCAGTCTATGGCTCTATACCCATAATAATAGCTTCTAAATGACAAGGAACAATAGGATTTTATCTCATAAAATTAAACATAAAATAATTTGTGATTCCCTATGTTAGAAGTTTCCTAAGCAATGGATACATAAAATGTGGTATATCAACAAAATGGAATAGTATTTGGTGATATAAAGGAATGAAGTGAAAGATAAGTATCATATGATCTCACATGTATGTGGAATCTAAAGAACAAAATAAACTGATGAACAAAATAGATCCAGAGACATAAAAGCATGAAACAGACTGCAGAATCTCAGAGGGAGGGTGGGGAAGGGTGCGTGGATGGGAAGAGATCAACAAAGAATATATACACACACACACACACACACACACACACACACACACACACACACACACATAACCCATGGACACAGACAATAGGATAGTGAAGGGCCTGGGGTGGAGGGACAGGGGCAGGCTAGAAGAGGTCAATGGGGGGAAAAGGAATCTATATCTAATACTTTCAACAATAAAGATTTTTAAAAAAACTTGCATATTCATCATCTCACTCCTTCCCCTCCAACTCTTCCCTTTTCCCAATGGACACAAGTTTTTCTGTCCATCACACTTGGTTGAAGCCTTGGTATTATTTTTTTTAATTGTGATCATCATTTTTGGTTTATCCATATTTTTCATCCATTAGGACCATCCAGCCACCAAACCTTTTTTCTTTCCTCTCACTGTGCAGAAATTAACAGTAGACCTGAGGCTGCTGTTCTTAGAAAGACTTGCTTGCAACATTGGTTCTTGGCTGGCATCTGGGAATTTGGCTGATAAACAGTTCCCTACACTTATGTAAACTTTCCTTAAATGATGAGAGTGCATCACTGCACCTAGGCTATTTGCACAAACAATATAATCTATGTTATACGACTTCTTTCATTCTGGGAGTCAGGAATTTTTAAATATGCTAGGCAGAGAATGTCTACATGACATTGTAAAAACTCCTTATGAAAACCCTGGGCACTGAGTCTCTAATGAGCTTCCTTGATAGACAACATTTCTCACATACGTATTGTCCCCGCTCATTGCTGGAGAATTAGGCACATCCTGTATGACATCACAGGAGAGGACTGTTGGAAGCACCAGGCTGGTTTCTTCCAAGCTTATCTCCCTGCACTTTCCCCTTTACTGGTTTTGCTTTGTTTCTTTTTGCTGTGCTACATCCCACCTGTGAGCACAACTCTGTTCTGAGTCCTGGGAGTCTTCCTAGGGAATTAATGAACTTGGAAGTGGCCTGAGAGACCACCGAAACACTCTCACCTCTAGTCATTTTGTCCCACTATTGCCCACTCTTTTTACTCCTTTTTAGATCCTAATTTTACCTTAGATGTTTCTATTTTTGGAGCTAAAGTCCTAGCTTGCCTCCCTGGATCTTGTATTTCCTCCCTTAAAATAACTCTATAGATTATCTAGATTATCTTAATTCTTTTTTAAAGTTATTTTTATTGTTGAAAGTATTACAGATATCCTCTTTTGCCCCCAATGACGCCACCCAGGCCTTCAATGTAGTTCACTTCTCTGTTCATTAGCCCATTCCTATTAGCTCATCTTGGCCACAAATTTTCTCACTGAGGTTGTTGTAGGACTCTCCCCCTGCAACCATCTGGCTCTAGTCTTGTACCTAATAAGCCTTGCACATTTTTTTTCTACAATAATCCTTGGAAGACACAAATATGATCACGGTGTCTCTCACCTTGAGACCTACAAAAGTCCCCTGAATGACAGTCCACTGATACGTCCCAGGAGGCCCCAAATCTCTTAGTCTTACTGCTCACTGAGTCTGGATTCTCCTTATGGCCCACCCACAAGACCAGTCATGTCAAACTGCTCCTTGTTTCCTGAATACACAAGACAGTTGGAGTCATGCTTCTGTGGAAAATGCTCCTTCTCCCAGGAATATCTTTCCTATGCAGCAGAAACTGAATTTCCAAAACTCACTTCAAGAGTTTCCTTCTCTGTGAAGACTTTCTGGTGTCCCATGGTCTCAGGAAGAACTGACCATTTTCACTGTGTTGTGTACCCACTGTTAGCATTGCATCCTTCTGTTACAAGTCCTGTGTTTGTGTGTGTGTGCACACGTGTGTACATGCACAAAAATATCCCTTCTCTTAAGTAGACCAGATGCCCCGCACTCTGTTCATCCTGAGCCACCCTCAGCACTGACCTGGATCCAGCACATAAGCATCACTGATGACTAAATGATTATGTTCTTCATCCTAAAGATTCATTAATATCCAGGAAAAGAAAAATGTCATCAATTTTCAGCATAAAATAAAACTAAAGCTGTAAAATAAAATATGTGTAATGTAAACCAGATGTTGTTTTCATTTCTTTTTGATATAGATATATCCAGACAAATATTGTGGAGTTATTTCCAGCAGTCAGATAAATAAAGTGAATGATTCGTATTCAGTTCAGATGAAGCTGTTTATAATAATGTTTTTATGTTATCTTTCCTGTTCAAAGCAGGATACTAAAGTATATACAATAATTTATTTCTGTGGTTGAATTGGAGTAAATCTACAATATTTATATTGAGGGTAACAAAAAATAAGGACATGAATGATCCTGACATTTCACGTGTGTGATCTCATACACATTTCATAAGGTACAATAGCATTTTATTACTTAAAAGAACAAGAAGGCCTGGCTGGTGTGGCTTAGTTGGTTGGAGCATCATCCCATACAATGAAAGGTTGTGGGTTTGATTCCCAGTCAGGACACATACCTAGGTTGTGGGTTCAGTCCCCAGTTGGAATGTGTGTGAAAGGCAACCAATCAATGTTTCTCTCTTACATCAATGTTTCTCTTTCTCTCTTCCTCTCTCTAAAATCAATAAACATATCCACAGGTGAGGATTTAAAAGAATAATAATAATAAATGAAAAGAAAAAGAAGGTATAATTTTGGACCAATAAGTCAAAATATACCAGAAATTAGTCATTTTAGTTATATAGATATGAAAAATGGAAATACTAACAGAAGAATAACTTTTGTTAATAAACATTATAAAAGGCTGAAATCTTTATTAAACAACCTCCTGGCAAAAGAAAATTGGGTGAGGTGGTGGTGAGCATTGAATTTGATGTGCATTATTAGATAGCATATGAGTTTTCTCACTGAGCTAAATGTTGGTGAATGCAGGTGAATGTGAAGGACTGATATATCACTGAGTTCATAAAGTAGAAAGGGAATATATTTGGATTATTTACAATTTGTATTCTTCTAAATTCTGAACAAGTGAATGAATAAATGCACCCCTCTTTCTGAACAGGTTTCTGCAAACATATCGCCTCTCCAAAGAGACATCCCCTGACACCCAGTTTAAATTAGGATTCCTGTGCCTGTTTAGGAAATGATAAAAGCTTTTCTTCAGAGAACTTATCTCCACCTAATATTGCATTTTAACGTACATAGTAAGCCTTTTTTTTTCTATCTTCTCCACTAGCATGTTAGTTCTTTAGTGGTTCCTCTGCCACATTCCTGAAACCTGGAACAGTGCCTGGCACAAAGAACAAGCTCAAAAATATTAGATGAATGAACCATTGGATAAATGAATGAAGTAATTTGAGCACAAGCCCAGTGATGACATCAGTGATCTCCATTTCCCTAGGATAATGAGAGAGGGTGAAAGGTGAGGCCAGAAGGCAAATATGCAGAAGACCCTGACAGTCTGGGAGGCCTAAGTCCTTGATTGGCAGGCACTCCCTCAGAGCCTGCAGTGTACTGGCGGGGAACCCAGTGGGGAGGGCAGCTTTGCCCAGCACCACCTGCCAGGTAAAGGCTTTGTAATTGCCAAGGTCAGGCTTCAAAATCCCACAGAGGTTTTTAACCAGGACCCTTCACATAGAAAGGTCACATATCTCAAATCCTGTATTATGCAATGTTCCTACATTTCATCTTCCTCTCTCCCACATCGGCCTTTATCGCTGATGTTCTTGTCGACCAAGGTGACTCAGCAGAAGGAAGGTACCTGTAACCAGCACTATGTAGCTTTGTCCCAAAGAGTCAGAGGCAAAAATCGTGGGCTCACCAATAACTAGATGAGCAATCATAGCTTTTATGTGGCTTTCAGACAACAGACACATGGAGCCAAGTGGATTCTAGTAGAGGGTGGCCAATTTAAGGCTGATACACCTTTCAGTCTTGAGGTGACAAGATCAGTGACTTAGGCAGAGATACAATTTAATTGGTTAATTTATTCTTTTTTTTCAAAAAAAAAAAAACTACATTAAAAACTATAATATAATTCAATGTTATATTAGTGTCAGGTGTACAGAATAGTGGTTCAGCATTTATATAACTTATGAAGTGATTCCCACCAATAAGTGATTCCCCCTAGTACCCACCTAACATCATACATAGTTATTACAATTATTGACCATATTTCCTATGCTGTACTTTATATCCTCATGACTACTTTGTAACTGCCAATTTATACTTCTTAATTCTTTCACCTTTTCACCCATCTCCAGACAGTCCCCTCGACCTGGCAGCCATTAGTCTGATCTATAAGTCTGTTTCTGTTTTGTTTGTTCATTTATTTTGTTTTTTAGATCCCACATATAAGTGAAATCATATGGTATTTGTCTTCCTCTGTCTGACTTATTTCACACAGCATAATACCCTCTCAGTCCATCTATGCTGTTGCAAATAGTAAGATTTCATTACGTTTTTATGGCTAAGTAATATGCACCATATCTTTTTTACTCAATCGTCTATTGATGGACACACAGTTTGCTTCCATATCTTGGCTATTGTAATGACTCTGCAATGAACATAAGGATGCATACGTTTCTGAATTAGTGTTTTGAATTTGTTTGGATAAATGCCCAGAAGTGGGACAACTGGTTCATATGGTAGTTCTGTTTTCTTCCCCACTGAAACTCAGCACAAATGTAACATACCTTACAAGCAACTTGCTTCTATTTTTTAGAAAAATAAAACAACCCATCATTTCAAGATCTTGGAAGGGAAACTACTGTTGCCCTCATATAAGAATAACACTCATAAGGTTTTGTGAAATTACTTTGACAGTATTTAAAGAAGTACATCAAAATAAGCTTGGATTCTTATTAACACTGTAAACTTAAAATTAAAACCAGAAGAAGGTACATGAGTATACTTCTGTCTACATAAGCAATTCAAAGAGATTGGATTTTAAAAAAATGAAATCAAGAGAAAAAATGTAAAACTACATTCATGTACATTTGCTAATTAGAAATTTTGTTTCCTAAATGAAAACAAAATGACATATGGTTTTTATTCAGGCAGAGAAAAAACTCAGGGATGGGGAATAAAAAAAGGAATCACTGAAAGAAATGCTCAAAAGCATGTGGTAGTCAGTATTTATTTCAATCTTTTCAAAGTAAATTTTAAGTTTTCATAGACTGTAGGGGAAATTAATATATACATATTGCAATCTGTGAACACATGATTTATTTTGGCTTGTACTTAAATTCCTCTTGCTTGCACGGGAGAATTAAGACAGACCACATAAGACCTTTCACAATTGGCACATCTATCTTCAAACCTAAATGTCGTTCTCGTACTTTCCTGTGTACTTTCTAGTGTACATATAATAAATTACTTTTCCCAAAGTACCACAGACACAGATATGGTAATTAGAATGAAACAAATTGCAGTGGTCATTTAGTAAAATGATGAATTGGTCAGAACCAATTAGAGACAGAAAACTTAACATTAAGACTATGATGAATGGGTAAGCAATGGCAAGGCTTGTCTAGAGATGTAGCCTGAGAACTCTCCTTCCATGCCCAAAGCAATAAACTCCGCATGGAGAAATCAGGGGAATGGAGACAGATTTATACATTTTAAAATACCATGCCAAGTTATTCACTTTATAGAAAAATTACTTTTTTTTTCTAAAAAGAGCACTCCTAATCCCTCAAAAAAATATTGCATACTTTAAAAAAATCTTATACTTTTTATTTTTTCCATGAAATTAGTTTTTACTTTTATGGCAAAGTGACATTTCCCTGGATTCTTATTTTTCATCTATGCTATCTTTAAAGTCTTAAAATTGATTAAATTTCTCCCCATCCCAACACACAATTTTGTTGATTTTTTTCATCCTTAAATTATGTTTAATTTTATCCAAGGGAAACTATATTAACATTATTAAAGAAAATAAATGTATACCACACATTTCAAATATATTGTGAATCTTTAAAAGTTGGGGAATTTATGTGATTGCAAAAAAGGGTAAAATATTATTTTGAAAGTACTCATTAATTAAAGTCTCAAATGATTTTTTTTTAATATTGCTATTGTTAAATGCTTAGGAAAAGTCATATATTTATTATTCTAAAAAGTCTAAGTAAAAACTTAGAACTGTTGAAAGCAGTTTGGCCTAGAAAAATCCCAAGTTTTAAAATATTGGAATATTCCACTTTTCTTTATTTTCACAGTCACTCACTCTCTCTTGGTTGTACAGTAGTTATATCAGTTCACCTAGTTAGAGCAATTCAGTCCTCATTGTCCTCATGCTTTCTGAGCCCTACTCCATGAAGCCAGTATGCCTGCAGCTCATTTCTACAGCCTAGTGAACAACTAATCTATATAATAAGGAGATAATATGCAAATTGTCTGTTATGGCATCACAGTAACGACTGTTCAACAGGCTGCGTGCACAGCAGGGGCACTTGTGTGAGTCTCGCTTCCCTGCCCCTGGTGCTGGGCCTGAGAAGTGAGGCTGCATCCCCCGCTCAGCGCTGGAGTCCTCTTTTTCCACCAACCAAGGAGTGCAAGCCTCAGCGGTGACCCCGGGAGGGGTTGCGCACACAAATTGAGAGGGTGTGGACCCAACATGAAGGAAGGGCCGGGCATGATGACAGAGAGTGGATGTCGAGGTAAGGCACCAGACCTGGACAGGCCACCAGGTAAACAACGTGGGGATCCCACTGCCACAGACACACAGGGCAGCCCCGCGATGCCTGGGATGCCGGTCAATCCGCCCAAGCGCACAACCTCGAAGCCTCCTACAGCCGCGCGGACCTGGTCCTGCGACTGTGAAGACCACAGGCGACCCTCACACCACAGGGAAGCCTTCATGGCTTTCTCCAGCTGTCCATCCATTCATCTGCCCAGTCCAACCTGGACGGGGGGTCCCATCCTGGGCAGAACGCCTCCCAAGGACAAGCCAGGCCACGACCGTGCCTGCACAAGCACGCCTGTTGCCTGCGAATTCAGGAGGGGAGTGGATGGAGAGCCACTTGAGGCATGGGAGTGGGCATGCCGGGGGACAGGAAAGGCCTCCGTGTGCCCCCCGCCCCTTCGGCATGCAACAGGAGAAAAGCCTCACGCGCACACAAATGCACATGCACATTCAAGTAATGCAGCATCCCTGTGATGGACACCTGCCCAGCAGGACCCTCCCCCGACTTGGAGGAGGGAGGCATGAGCCACAGTAGGCAAAACACAGCTGCGTCATCACTCGATCCCTCAAAGCCGGTGCGAGAGGGGCCCAAGTGCCCAAACAGAGGCGGCTACAGGACCCAGAGAGGCAAGAAGTCAGTACTAAGACAGGACGAAAACACAGAATTTTTAATTAGCCTGTAAAAAGAGTAAAAGAGTGAGGGAGGAGGGGGGAAAATGGGGGAGAAGGGAAGGAGGGAGGGAAGAACTTTATAAAGGAGTCAGTAGACAGCAGAGTTAAAGAAGGAAAGAGCATGTATGAGTGAACTGTAGGAGCTATAATGAAAATCAAGTATAGTTGTGTACTGAGGACAGATTTTAAAAGTAGGAGTCAGAAAAGAAAAAAGATAAATGATAGTGAATAATTAGGCAGATAGATAGATAGATAAATAGATAGATAGATAGATAGATATTAAAACAGTGGAAGTAAGTAGAGAAGAATGTTATGGGAAAGGTAGGATGAGAGAGAAAGAGGGAGGGAAGAAAAGTTTTAAAGGGGAGCCAGTAGAGCTTAAAAGGAGAATGGGAAGAAGGAAGAAATGGGGGAGGGAGCAAAGCAGGTCTGAGGGAGGAAGTGAAGAAAAAAATTAAGGTGGGAAGGAAGGAAAAGGGGAGGGAGGGAAGGGGTAAAGATAAAGGAAAGAAGGAATGTAGGGTGGGAGGGAGGGTAGGAGAAAGATGGGAAGAAAGATGATGGAACAGAAATAGGAAATAAGGAGGAAAGAAAAGTTTATAAATGATGAATCAGTAGGAAAAAGTGTTACATAAAGGAGAGAGAAAAATTTTGTGAGAGGGAGAAGCCAATACGGAAGTCAAAAGTTAATAGGGGCAACTAGGTCGACAGGGGAGGATAGTTAGGGGTGACCAGGCCAGTTAGGAAGGGCAGTTAGGGGTGTCCAGGCCAGCAGGGGAGGGCAGTTAGGGAGATCAGGCCTGTTGGGGGGGGGGGGGCGCAGTTAGGGAGACCAGGAAGGCAAGCAGAGTGGTTAGGGCAGGCAGGCAGGTGAGCGGTTAGGAGCCAGAGGTCCCGGATTGAGAGAGGGATGTCCAACTGCCAGTTTAGGCACAGATTTTGTGCACCAGGCCTCTAGTTTAAATTATATGCCCATGTGTGTGCTAGTAAATCAGAACTATACATTGACCTTGTCATATGTGCAAATTTCTTTTTATTATGAAATAAAGAACTCTTCCTTATCCTCATTCACTTTGAAATGGTGGTGGTGGTAATAATGATAGCAATGTCATAGTTCAAGTTTGGTCTAAGACAGGGCTTGTAAAACTTGTTCTGAAAAGGGCTGCTCAGTAAGTATTTTAGTCTTTGGGAGTCAAATTCAGTGTCTACTGCAACTATTCAACTCTGTCACAGCAACATTCAAAGCCCTCAGAGAGGATCTATCTAAAACCAAGAGGCGTGGCTAGATTTGGCCCATGAGCCACAATTAGCCTACCCCTGGTCTAAGGCCACAGCCCACAATTTGATCATATATAGATAACAATTTAATATATTCTGTAGCCTAAATATGATAAAACAAAAGCAGATAAGACCTCTGTCAAGATGATTTCTGAAGACTTCTCCAAAAACAGTGTCCTAATTACTGCCCTGAAAAACTTTAATAGGAATTGGATAAAGCAATTCCATTTTTAATCTTTTGAGGAACCTTCACACTTTTATTCATAGTGGTTGAACCAATCTCCCACCAACAGTGCATGAGGGTTCCCTTTTCTGCACATTTTGGCCAACACTTGTTCATTCATATATTGATATCGTTATTTTGACAGGTGTGAGACGGTATCTCATTGTGATTTGGTTTGCATTTCTCTGATGATTAGTGATGTCTAATGTCCATCTCTATGTCTTTCTAGGAGAAGTGTCTATTCATGTCTTCTGCCCATTTTTTAATTGGGTTATTTGTTTTTCTGTATCTTTTTAAATATGAACTAGTGTCCACTACCAACAGTAAGTTCTTCAGAGACTTAGGAGAGATTCAAGTTGATTTAAATTAATATATTTTTCTTACATGTACTTTAAACTATAAAACTATTTATAGGTAAATTTTTTGTAGAAAAGACCAATAACTAAAGACTAATATCTTAAAATACAACATAACAATGTATTTTTTTACTCATTATTGCTGTAACTAAAAGTGGATTAGAACAGCTGCATTTCCATTACAAAAGGTCCACCTCCCTCCACACAGTACTATAGATAAAACCATTAAATGCAGTAAATGCCAGATCAATCTCTGTGATTGAATAAAAGATGGTCAAAATTAATCAGCTTTTGAAATCTAGGAGTGTAGAGCCAATTTCACTCTATTTTTTCTTGACCTTTTTTCCTTCTGTGCTTAACATAAAGAAAAGGTAAGATTTTCATATTTTGGTTATTCCCATAATTAATTACACCTAAATATGGATAATTCTCCTAGAGATATTAAAATGTCACAGTACACCACCGTTTCTCGTAGCTTAGTTCATTAGAACTGTTATAACAAATACATAAGAAGTTTTTTAATAAGAGTAATTTTAAACTTTTGCATTATGGCCTTTCAATGGGATACTAGCTGATGACTCTTGGCAAAGTTAAAACAAGTCAAGTTTAGTATAGCCCTGCTCATGAATGCTTAGTCTTTCTGGAGTCATATTCTAAATTTCAACTTTCCTTATCAGATGGTCTTTAATGACACATTAAAGAAAACTCTGAAAATACAAGGAATATATGAAAGTACTCTGAGAGATAAAAGAGGACCCAAACAGCAAGGTAAAATTCTGATAAGCTATCAGCATTTCAGTTTCGCTACTTGTCTATGAAAAAGACTGAATAGTTAACTCAAAGCATTTTCAAACTAAGTTACCAGAATATAATTTCACTTTTGCTCTGAATAATCTTTAGAAACTTTATTAGGCATTTTATTAGTTCACTGTCCTTTCTTTAATTTTAATAAAATCAATTAAAGGCTTAAGTGTCAATAGTAAAAACAAAATCACATGATACTCTGGGCTCCCTGAGATTAAAAGAACTGGGGTAGGAGACATTTTCAACACTGATAAATGCCACTTTTACACATCTTAAGACCAAACACCCATCAATAAAACTGGAGACACATGAACTCATTGAGTGAAATTAAATTGTATAAATTACCCTTAGCATGTTCATCTTGATCTAGGAAACAGTTGTCTATGAGAAACTGAGAGAATTAATTCTTAATCCAACTTATAATGGGGCTAAATATGTAACCTCACTGTTACACTTTTGACTTTGCTAGAAAGATTTTGCTTAGAATGCCCTAATACAGGAAGCTCTACCCCAAGGTAGTCAGCTGGGGTAAATAAATAAACTATGTAAGCAGCATAATGGTCAGAAGCACTTCTCACTAGTGATTCTGTTTCACTGCTGAGAGAAATTTTCTAGTGAAAAAATAGAGTTAATGGGATACTCTGCTCATCTTGATACTATTAATTCTCTCGAATGAACTGAGAGGAAGGTAGTTAACCAGGCATATTATACCAATTTTACTGAATCACTAATCCTCAATGGTCCTGTTCCAGGTTCTGCATTCTGTTCACCCCATCCATTTGCTTTATCTTCTCAGTGTTTTCCTGGGCTGACCCTGCCAAGCATGCTGCTGGATGATCAACTTGAATGCAATCCTATCTAATAAAGAGGGAATATGCAAATTGACCATCACACTGTCACAAAGATGGCAGCACCCATAGCCACAAGATGGCAGCTCCAGTCCCCTCAGCCCCGCTGGAGTCCCACAGTCCTTTCAGCCCAGCTGGGGGGGGGGGGGGGGGGCGCGGCAGGTGCATGGTGTGGCCGGACCTGCCCTCAGCCCCTCAGCCACCCAGGGCTGGCCCGAGGCACAGGCAAGCCTTGGATGTCAGCTGCCCAGCTGCCCAGGTGCGCCCAAGGCTCAGGTAACCAGGGCCGGCCGAGGCTTGCACTGCTGACAGTGGCAGCAGCAGAGGTGTGATGGGGCATCGCCTTCCCCTGATCACTGGGTCACCTTGCGCCCCTGAGGGCTCCTGGACTGTGAGAAGTGGCAGGCCAGGCTGAGGGACCCCCCCCCGTAAAGTGCATGAATTTTCATGCACTGGGCCTCTAGTCCTATCTAATAATAGACAAATATGCAAATTGACCATACCTCCGACACACCACAAGCCACACCCACCATCCAATCAGAGCGAGTATGCAAATTAACCCAAACCAAGATGGCTACAGCCACAGAGAGCAAGGTTTCCTAGGTAACAGAGGAAGCCAAGCTTTCCACCTGCCCTTGCCAGGCCTAAGCCTCCACTCAAGCTACAAAGTTTCAATTATAGAAGGTAAACAAATTCAAACAAATGGCGGCAGAACGGAGCTTGAGAGAGCAGGCCAGGGTTGCCGCCGGCAACAGGGGAAGCAAAGCTTTCCACACACCCTGGCCGGGCCCACCCGCTTAAGGCAACAAAGTTTCAATTATAACCCCAACAGAAATGGCTGCTGGCCGCGGAGGGAGCCCCAGGCTTGGCTCCGCTCCAGGCTACAAAGTTTCAATTGGAGAAGGAAAATAAATTCCAGATACCAGGGCCTCCGCTTGCATTGCCAGGGGGCGTGGCCCGCCTGCAAACCACCACAGGCCCCTCGCTCAGGCCGCCCCACACCCCAAGGGAACCCCCACCTGATCCGGGACGCCCTTCAGGGCAAACCAGCTGGCCCCCACCCCTGTACCAGGCCTCTATCCTATCTAATAAAAGAGTAATATGCAGATTGATCATCACTGCAATACACAATATAGCTGCCCCCATGTGGTCAAAGATCCTGCCCCCGTGTGGACACAAGATGGCCACCACAAGATGGCCAGCAGGAGAGGGCAGTTGGGAGGCACCCGGCCTGCAAGGGAGGGCAGTTGAGAAGGACCAGGCCTGCAAGGGAGGGCAGTTGGAGGTGATCAACCCTGCAGGAGAGGGCAGTTAGGGGTAACCAGGCCGGCAGAGGAGGGAAGTTGGGGGCAAACAGGCTGGCAGCAGAGTGGTTAGGGGGTGATCAGGCTGGCAGGCAGAAGTGGTTAGGGGCAATCAGGAAGGCAGGCAGGCAAGCAGTTGGGAGCCAGCAGTCCTGGATTGTGAGAGGGATGTCCGACTGCCCGTTTAGGCCCGATCGGGCCTAAACGGGCAGTCGGACATCCCTCGAGGGGTCCCAGATTGGAGAGGGTACAGGCTGGGCTGAGGGACAACCCCCCTCCATGCACGAATTTCATGCACCGGGCCTCTAGTATGTAATAAGTTTGGATGGCTTCAAAAAGGGGCAACTCATTAAATCATGATGGAATCTTGCTATTGATCATCCAGTCTTCTTTCTACTTCTGCCCTACAGCCTCATCAGGGTTGATGTGAAGCCACTGGCTCAGTCACACCAGGCTCCCCCTGGCGGTTGGCGGGCCACCCCACTCCCTGGTCGAACTCCCAGTCAAGGGGACAATTTGCATATTACCCTTTTATTATATAGGATTATTTTCAATACTTTTGAAAAATACCAGCATTTTTTTCTAGGATATAAATATTAGTGCTAAAATAATCGCTAATTTTGCTGTATGAAAGTCTTGAACTAATATTTTAACTTTTCTCTGTTGACAGTCACACTGGTCTTATCCTAAAGGGACAGGCCACATTGCTGGGAACTTTCTGAGCATGGACCTCCACTAAAAAGTGATGCAGAAGGATCTGAAGTTTGCTAAAACATACTTGTTATACAAACATAGAAGGGACCTTGCTGAGTTTGACTCAAATCACACCTGGTAGGTTATATGAAGTTTTACAAACATACGCATTTCTTTGTTTTGAATGGAAAATAGAGTCTAATTAGAAGTTACCTGGATTTCTGCTGGAAACTTCTAGTGAGTGAGCAATGAGACAATGAATCCATTTACTATGTTTTCTGACGCACCTTCTATCAAGTTCAGCGAGAAATTTCTTAAATAAGATCATGTTACATATTTTGTCCACCTAAAGAAATCTTATTAGTCTCTAAATAAGTGTATGAATGAAGTGAATTATTTATATAATGTGATTACATCTCAGTCTCTAGACCAGGCTCTTAAAATCAGACATTTGTATTGCCTGCAACTAACAATACATGAGACATTAATTTTTGTGAATGAGTAGAAGTGGAAATTACTGTCATGTGTGCTTGATCAGACATTTTCTTCTCAACTGAAAATGCTAATATTTCTTTTTGCAAAAGGACCTTAATTATGCACTCCCACCACACCAATTTTCTTCCCTTATGCTACTATCCTTTGTGCTGTTAACATTCTAATGAAATTTGCACCATGAATATTATCCAATCACCTACTTTATATTTAGTTGGCAATGTCACATACCTTTTTACTGCAAAAAAAGAGTTAGAAAGATAGATACCTTGTGCTTCCCCAAAGAGGCATTACTGTTAAAAGGCATGAGAAAAGTTTTACTGTATGCATCCAGGTCACCTGAGTTATTACCTAAATAGATGTAATCATTAGTAACTGCCTGAATTGCAGCTTCTTTGGGGATTATCTGCAATTTGTTTAAAATTTGAGAACAATTAACAGCAATGCGAGGCAATAATTATAGCTCTGACAAAGATATATTACAGATCATGTATTTCCATTCTATTTACTTGTTCTAAAATAAGCTTAGCACAAAGGGTCTCATCTTGTAGACCATTATCTAAAAAGTCTAGGTAAAGTGGGTTTAAAAGTGAATCAAACAAGATAATAAAAAGAACATCTCCATATAACTTAAGATGTAGAGTAGTATAGTTTACTTTCTGTGGAGCAACTTTTTATACTGGGGTTTTCAAGCATGTAATTGTGAAATGTAGTTCTCAATGCCACGTGGAAGTAGCAGGGATAAGAGTTGTAAGCAGTCATGGCAGGGATGATCTTGACTTATAGGTAATTGGAAAACACTGAGTACTTGCCACTAGTTTGTGTAAAGGAAACCTAGGCTAAAAGGTAGTAATAGAAATTATGTAGAATTCTTCAAAAGGAGAGCTTTAAGTGTGTGTGTGTGTGTGTGTGTGTGTGTGTGTTCAGACCTAGAGAGCAGGTGCACCCCCTTCATCCCTCCCAGATGTTCTCAGGTAGATAGATTCCCCAGTGTACCTTCCACTGTGACCTGCAGTCACAGAGGTAGCTTCTCAGGATAGATGGTAGTAGCATCCTTGACTTCACTGCACCTGGTATTAATCAGCTGTTCCATTTTTATTACATCCCTGTAAGTTTTGGTCATGGAACAAATACTGCATTTTAAAATGAGAATAACGTATTAAATAAATAAAAAATATAATTAATGTTGTAAGCTTAACCTAACATAATATTTTCTGTTACTGGCACATGTGTGTGTTTTTTTAGGTCACTAAAATTTATTAAAAATGATGGCACATGTCTTTAATTGTCACTAGGCCTCCTGATAATAGAGAAGGTAAATACCCTGTTATTTGACACAACTATTATTTTTTTCCTAATTAACTATGGAAAAATAAATTATTATAGAATCTTTACAGTAATAATTGTCTTATCTCAGAGATGACTAAACATTTTGAAGACTTACATATTAATAAAGGAAATATAGATATGACAGGAAGCATTATGACAAATTATTTTATCTATTAATTAAGCATAGGAAATTGGTATTTGTCCATCATGGTATATATCTTGCATTTATTCAATCACATAACATCATATAGAAAAATAATATTGTCTTGGTGAAAAATTGATGTTTTTAATACCCCAAATTGTTGGTCCACATTTTACCTACACTTGGTGATATTTAAAATATCAGTGAAAATTCTGCTTCACTCTGTTACTACACTAAAATATAATATCCCAAGTTTCTGTTCTTTTGCAGATTTTTAGATTAATAAAATAGTAGCTTAGCATTTATTATAGTTTTATATTTCCCATAGTAATAAAACAAACTAGTTAAGTTTCGCACTTCAAGCAAATCAATTCAAATGATTGAAAGTCTACAGAAATATCTAGACAGAATGAGTAGCTCAGCTTATAAGTATTGTATCAGAATCATTACCAATGTCATCTCTGATCTGCATGAAACCATTACAAACTAAAACTGGGGGGAAAAAAACTAATTGCAAATGGCTGAGCTACTGAGTTTAATGCCTCCCCATGTGTGCCATTTATTATTTTTATTATTAGGCCAACTCTTTAAAATGTATTATTTTTGTGAGGCAAGTTTTGCCTACTAGAGACATATAGAACAATTTCTCCCAAGTGGCTCTTATCTAAAGAGATCCCTATCCTATATTATTTGCCAAGATATCTAAAATTTAGGTCTACTTTCAAAATCATCTTTTCAAAGATTGATCTAGCCATCGTAACAGCAAAATAAATGTATTGAATGAACCACCATGAGATATTTAAATTGAAATCCAAACACTTTGGTATATTAGTTTGCGAGTATCCCCCCATGTGCCGCATGGTTCAGGGTTCAGGTTAGGGTTTGGGCTCTGGAGGAGGCCGCACACAAATGAAAGAGACAAGACAAGAAAATACTAATTTGGGAATTGGGGGCCAGGTGGAAGCCCAAGCAAGAGAGGACTCGGTTTTGCTCTGGCCTTGCCATCCCTTTTATTCAGGTTTTGGGATACACCCATAGCCCTTAGGCAGGCAATTCCAGTAACAGCTTGGTGATAGCCTATCAACAAGGATTTACATAAGACTAAAAGGTGGAAGTTGCTTCAGCTACCTTTGTCTCAACCTGACAGTGGGTGTATGGCTTTGACCCTTGCCAGAGGCTCAAGGTTGACCAGCCTTCCGGACTCCTTGTCCACCCCTTTCTGCTAGTGAAGGCAATGGGCAGCTTCCAACATTCGTTAGTTAATTTTCTATTAGTTTTTCTTATTAAAAATAGATTGAAATGTTTAGTATGTTTTACATATTTTTGGGATTATAATTTTTTTTCAATATTTTCTTCTTAAATAAATTATGTTATTTAACAATTGTTCAAAGTTGAAGTTAAGAAAAACTTCAAGATTTGGAAAAACCATTCAAGAGTAAAAAGTTGCCCTAGTCGGTTTGGCTCATAGACTAGGCCCACAGACTGAAGGGTTCCAGATTTGATTCTGGTCAAGGGCACATACCTTGGTTGCAGGTTCCCTTGCCCTGGTTGGGTGCATGCAGAAGGCAACCAATCGATGTGTTTTTCTCATATTGATGTTTCTCTCTGTCTTTCCCTCACTCTTCCACTCTCCCTAAAATTCAATGGGGGAAAAAATGGTTGGATTATAAATTTTTCTTAGTGTCTCCTTATTGGTACTTTGTAATTTAGCTTTTCACACTCAAATGAGGTTATAGGTTGTTACATGATACTCATGACATTTCGTGTTCTATGTGCTGTCATAAAAGTTTGCTCTTTCTTTTAACTCCTTTTAATGGCAAAGTGAGAGGGCCTAGGGCATCAACAGAAGTAATTTGTTTCTCTAGGACTGGAAAGAAAATCTTTCTTTAGACTACATACTTTTGAAATTTGGGGCAATGCAAAATCACCCCCTGACTCTCTCCTTTGTCTTCAGGAAACACACTAAGACACCTGTCCAGCCACACTTTGAATGCTCCTTAGAATTGGAGGGCTTTTAGGGGAGTGGTAATTAGACTATATATTAACATCATCCTCTAATACAGTCAATGTTTTCAAAGGATTATTCACGCAGAAGTCTCCTCCTATTTTCCCCCTGAAGGAACAGTTTAAGTTATCTCTAATGAATGAGTAATGTCTCTTTCAACAGATACTTTACAGTTTTCCAACATGATAAAGGGAAACCATCTTATTGCTAAATGCATTATATAATTAATATACACTATAGATTCAGAGTAAAGGTGATCTTAGGGATACTTATTCGAGGTTTTGATGTCATGATATTTTATGTTCAGCAAGGTAATATTTTAGTTTGATGATTTCAGTGACTTATGGCCACATTATCCAGTGATTTGCAAAGACTTATTTAATTAGTTTCTTGATTTTCTCCCTCTCTTCTTTCATAATTGAAAAATATCTTCACTTCATCTCAGTCATTATATATTTCTGAGAAGAAAGGGGGGAAGGGGGGAGAGAGAGAGAGAGAAAGAGAGAGAGAGAGGGAGAGAGAGAGAGAGAGAGAGAGAGAGAGAGAGAGAGATCTATTGGTTGTCTCTCCTACACACCCAACCAGGGATCAAACCTGCAACCTCAGTATGTACCCTGACTGGGAATCAAACATGCAACCTTTTGGTGTATGGGACTATGTTCCAACAAACTTAGTCACCTGACAAGGGCTCAGTTATGATCATATTTTATATAAATCCCTATATATAGTGTTCTAGCTTTGCTATATCACTTAGAATTTACCTTTAGTTTAGTAAAAAACAAACAAACTTGACTTCAGAGGTCTTACCCGTAAAGATTCATTCTCTCATAGAAGAGTGTAAGTTTGCTGTCACTCCACAAATTGTACTTGAATCTTCCATCCATCTGCCATCATCAGCATAAAGCTTCCAGCCATAAGAGCACCTCAGTACCAGAATGCCAGCTAGAACAGCAGCCCTCATGCCCATATCGCCAACACTCTTGGCAGAAAAAACCCTGCCATTAATATATTCCCCATGTGGACACCAATGTTAATGAGATAAAGTCAAGTGCTTATAGTCAAAATGAATGTATTGTTGAAAACACAGATTTCATTCACTAAGGTTCTTAAAAATGTAGTGAGATTAAAGATATGTTTGGAGAATGTTAAGGTTTCTAAAAAATTTTCTTTTTATTGTGTGTGTGTGTTTATATTTTTTAAAATAAATCTTTATTGTTGAAAGTATTACATATGTTCCTTTTTCCCCCCATTGCCCTCCCCTCCAAGTCTTCACCACCCTATTGTCTCTGTTTATGTGTTATGCATAGTTGCATATGAGTTTATTAATTGATCTCTCTTCCCCTCCTTCCCCCTCCCCTTCCTTCTCTCGGAGGTTTGACAGTTTGTTTGATGATTCTATGTCTCTTGGTCTATTTTTGTTCATCAGTTTATGTTGTTCATTAGATTCCACATATGAGTGAGATCATGTGATACTTATCTTTCTCTGACTGGCTTATTTCTCTTAGCATAATGCACTCAAGCTCCATCCATGCTGTTGCAAATGGTAAGAGTTCTTTCTTTTTTACAGCTGCGTAGTATTCTATGGTATAAATGTACCACTGCTTTTTTATCTACTCGTCTACTGATGGGCACTTGGGCTGTTTCCAGATCTTAGCTATTGGAAATTTTGTTGCTATGAACGTAGGGGTGCATACATTCTTTCAGATTGGTGCTTCAGGTTTCTTAGAATATATTCCTAGAATATATCCTTAGAACTGGGTCAAATGGCAGTTCCATATTTAATTTTTTTGAGGAAACTCCATATTGTTTTTCATAATGGTTGCACCAGTCTGCATTCCCACCAGCAATGTATTAAGGTTCCCTTTTCTCCACATCCTTGCCAGCATTTGTTCTTTGTTGATTTGTTGATGATAGCCATTCTAGCAGGTATGAGGTGGTACCTCATGTCACTTTGATTTGCATCTCATGGATGATTAGTGACTTTGAGCATTTTTTTCATATGCCTTTTGGCCTTCTGCATGTCCATTTTGGAGAAGTGTCTATTTAGGTTCTTTGCCCATTTTTAAATTGGATTATCTTCCTTTTGTTAAATTGTATGAGTTTCCCGTAGATTTTGGAGGTTAACCCCTATAGGAACAGAGTTTACCACATCTATGTTGTAAACCTGGTTATAAAAAATTGTGGTTTAACAAATCATTTCTTCGGTAATTATAAGTCCTTTTTTAAGAATCTCAGACCTCATATGTTACTTTTCCCAAAAATTGTAATAAACTAAAGATAGTCTACAGCATCAATAAGCATGGCTTGCATATGTTTTCATTAACAATCAATTGATCATATCCAGCAATAAGAAAGTACATCACCAGTGATTTATAACATATTTGGACCATTAATATTTTAACGTGTCAATAACCCTAGTAAACTGATTTATTCCTAAAGTTACATATATATTTATTCATAAGACTTGTTAAAATATTCATACCTATCTATATGCAGGGCATAAAGTTTATAGTGACTAGACTATTAAGTAGTTATAAATTGTCAACAACTCATAGAAATTAATTTTCTTTAATGGCCATTGATTTCCCAATAAATGGTTTATGAAGCACTTTAGCATTTTAGTGAAATATGGAGCACTTCAAATGGATATTCTTGTAGTGGAGGTAATAATGTTCTCAGTAACAGCAGTGTAAATTATTCAGGCTTTGCTAGCATGTTTCTCCCCACACACTTCTGCCACAAATACATAATTAGTGCACTGAATCTGCCATTAAAATAAAGTGACTAAATCACCCAAAGCAGTAATATCCACTTAAGTTATTCAACCAATTTAAATACTTTTGTGCCAAGGGAAAACTTCACTTAACACTCTGAAATTCATAAAACCCATGCCTAAAGTAGTTTTTCATGGATTTTAATAAAAATAATAATATTAAGTTCACGTATTATCTGAGTCTTGAATTCTCTAAATATTTTTAGGTTCCTTGAGTCATATGAAATCCATAACTTGTCTCAATATTTTCTTCATAAATTAACTGAAAGAAATCTTGGAATCATCTCAATTTAGTTTGAGATTTTGTTGTTTTGATATGATCTGCTATTGAAACTATCAAATCAAAAGAACCTCTTTCAGCATGTAGCATAATATTTGTATTATCTTACTCTTACAAGTAAACTACTTTTAATAATTATTTTAATGAATATCTGCAAGTGATAATTCTGTTTTTATTTATTTTGTCCTTAGTTATTTTAACTGCATATTTGTAGGAGATTTTTACTTAGTATGGAATTCTAGATTGAAACTTATTTTTTCAGCTCTTTAATGATGTAACTTTATTTTTTTCTGATTTCTGTTGTGTTTGCTGAAAATACCAGCCGGCAATCTCACTCTTGCTGCTTTGAAGGTTATGTGTATTTTTATTTCTGGCTGTTGTTCACATTATCCTCTTGCTTTCATCTTTTTCAGCATTTCTATCATGACTGGTCTATGTGTGGTAATTTTGTATTTAAGCTGGTTATATTCACTACAATTCTTGAATCTGTGCAGTGATTTCTTTATTGATTTTTAGGAAATGTCAATTTCTGTCTCCATCTCGCTCCTTTTCTTCTGGGATTCTAAGTATATGCAATTCAGACCTTTAGATTCAGCCCCTTCTTTGAAGCTATAGATATTATCTAATGGCTTAGAAGGTTCACCTTATCCTATGATAGACAGCTGCCATGGAGCAAATCATTTTATCCCAGTATAAGTCTGAACTGGCTCAAATTTGGGTTAAAATTATAAAATCCCTGTCTACCTTTGATGCTCCTGCGTAGCTCTCCAACTGTCCAAGTTAGAGGCTACTGCATTGCCAGGGTATCAAATAGACCTTAGGTTCTCAGCTCCAATTTTTTTCCTCCTCTATGTTGGAAATCTACTGAAAACTACACTCCAATGTTCAACATTTGTCTGCTTAGTTCCTCATGAACATCACCTCTGCAGTTTAAGAATTTCGCAAATGTTTAGAGGAGCGTACGACCACTTGCAAGCTCACTGCTCAGCACTTCTCTGTTCTCCAAGATTTTGACCTCTTGAACATGATTTGTCTACCATTTTGGACACAATTATGCCTTTAGTATAAAATTTTAGAAGAGCAACCATTGGGTAAATTTTTTACATTGTCCTTGCCAGGTGGCTCAGTTGGTTGGAACATTATCCTATACAACAAAAGGTCGCGGGTTCAAGTCCTGGTCTGGGCATGTAGGGGAAGCAACCAATCAATGTTCTCTCTCTCTCTCTCTCTCTCTCTCTCTCTCTCTCTCTCTCTCCCCTCTCCATTTCCCTCTCTCTAAAAACATATCCTTGGGTGAGGATTATTTTAAAAAGTTTTTAACATTTATAACATTTTGACGCAATTTGCTAAACTGTCTCTCAAAAGATTGAATCAATTCACTTTCTTACCAAAGTGTATGGCATAAAGTATATTTACTTGTAATTGTTTTCTATAGTGTCTTGCATCAATATAGGCAATAAATGAAAAAGAATAAAATTGAAGGAGTGGTTTTATCTAAAAGATGATTATTCCATAAGTAAGGGGAAATGTAGTGGCAAAGAATTATTTTAGCTTAATAAAAGAAGATACACTAATGGCTCCTCCTTGATGAATTTCAAGCATCATATAGAGATCAGCATCTATTTAGCAATTAGATAGTATATCAAAGGCTAATGTTACAGAGAATTTATAATTTCATTCATATCACTTGACTTTGAGAAGAGATAAATCTTTGCTTTGACGTCTCTCAATTTGCATATATTTTTATCAAGGCATAAATAATTGTTTATGTGTTTTAATAGCTTATAAATTATTTGAGGTTGAGGACTTCTACCAATTCTCCTCCAATCACATGTAACAGCTTCTGGTGCACTGTGGGTACTTCATAAAAGTGTGTTGAATGAACATTTCTTGAAAAATGTGGACTTAGCAACCCCAACTTCCCTCCTCTGCTGGCCTGGTCACCCCTAACTGCCCTCCCCTGCAGGCTTGATCACCCCCAACTGCCCTCCCTTGCAGGCCTGGTCCCTCCCAATTGCCCTCCCCTGCTGGCCTGATTGCTCACAACTGCCCTCCCTTGCAGCCCTGGTCTCTCCCAAATGCCCTCCCCTGCTGGCCATCTTGTGGTGGCCATCTTGTGTCCACATGGGGGCAGCCATCTTTGACCATGTGGGGGCAGCCATCTTGTGTGTTGGAGTGATGGTCAATCTGCATATTACTCTTTTATTAGATAGGATAGAGGCCTGGTGCATGGGTAGGGGCCAGCTGGTTTGCCCTGAAGGGTGTCCTGGATCAGGGTGGGGGTTCCTTGGGGTGTGGGGTGGCCTGGATGAGGGGCCTGTGGTGGTTTACAGGCCAGCCACGTCCCCTGGCGACCCAAGTGGAGGCCCTGGTATCTGGGGTTTATTTTCCTTCTACAATTGAAACTTTGTAGCCTGGAGCGAAGCCAAGCCTTCTGCTTGCTCCATGGCTGCAGCCATTTCTGTTTGGACTTATGTATCTTCTATCATTGAAACTTTGTAGCCTTGAGTCGAGGCCTAGGCCAGTAAGGGCAGGTGGAAAGCTTGGCTTCCTCCATTGCCGGGGAAACCCAAGCCTCCCTCCTGCTCTCTGTGGCAGCAGCCATCTTGGTTGGGTTTATTTGTATATTCGCTCCTGATTGGCTGGTGTCAGTGGCTTGTGGGCATGGCTTGTGGGTGTAGCGGAGTGATGGTTAATTTGCATATTACTCTTTTATTAGATAGGGTACATTCTTTCATTAATTTCAGTTATGCACAATGTATTTAATACATAGTTTATTCATTTAATTTTTAGTATGAAGTCTTAGTGCATCAATATTAATGGATAATTAGAAGAGATTTATAAAGAATATTTCATTTATTTTTTGTTTTGCCTCATCTTTTATCCCTTTATTCGTTCATTCATTTATACTACTGTGCATGTTTTATTCTTTCTTTGAACTATTTGGGATTATATACATATACATGCATACATATACATATATATCTAATATGTTTTTACTAATTCTAGAGAGAGGGGAAAGGATGGGGAGAGAGAGAGAAACATCAATGGTGAGAGAAAATCATTGATCGACTGCCTCTTGCATGCCCTCAACTGGGGATCTAGCCTGCAATTTGGGCATGTGCCCTGACTGGGAATTGAACCATTGACCTCTTGGTTTATGGGTTGACACTCAATCACTAAGCCACACTGACGGGTTGAGACTATATATTTAATATCATGTCCTTCCCACTACTGCTTAAGTGTGTATTTTATAAGAACAAATTATTCTCATATGTAACACAAAATGATCATCAACTTGAAAAAAATATCATATTGAAATGATAATTTCACCTAATCTGTATTCCATATTCTAATTCCTTCATTTGCCTCAATAGTGCCATTTTTCATATCCGGTATTTCTCTGGTATAGATCTAGTGTAGGATTGTATATTGCTTTTGTCATTTCTCTTTTAAGTCTCCTAGCTTAGTTCTTCAGATTGTCATTATCTCTTGAGAGCTATGTTGAATTCAGCCTAGATATTTTATAAAATTTTCTCAATTTCTCAAATATGTCCTCATGACCTAATTCAATTCAGACATGATGATATGCTCACAAGACAAGCCCATCATTCCCACTGGTGATCTGAATTTTGACCATCTGGTTGAGATTTTATCTTGTTTCTTCACTCTATACTTGTGTTTTCTTCCCTTGCAACTTCCACAATGAGAGCCCTGTCTTCAGATAACATTATCCCATTTATTCATTTGCTCAGTTCTGAAATACACACATAATGATTTCAAAATCACTGTACCTGCACAGCCGCGAAAAGCAAACCTGGCAGTAAGAGAAAAGATTGGTTTGTTTGTGACTCAGGTGATGAGAAATATTAGTTACTGTTATGTTGGGTCATATTTTAAAGTAATTCTGATAATATCCCTTAGTTAAAAACTGCTAATACAAGTGTTTATGATATATATTCTATACACTAATTTTTCTTTATTGCTTATTTTTATTATTTATTTTTAGGGGAAGCCCCAGGGGAGGATTTCAATAGACTATGCATCAGCTTTCTAGATGTGTCTTTTCAGTGTCATGGTCTCCACTGATTGGTTGGCGCCAGGGCAGGGTGTCATTAGTCAATGCAGCTGAGGTCAGCTTGTCTGGTTTTGCTGCTTTTCTGGGCTTGCAGCTGAAACACAGCTGGGGCCTGGGTATTTTTAATGCAGTACAGGACCTCATTGGCCTGGAGGCTTAATGCTTAAGGGCTATTCTCAGTCTCCTGGTTTGTTTTTTCTCTAAGGGGATCTGACCAACATGACTAGCAACATGCCAGTGGAGGAAAGGTAGGAGGAGGGTCCAAATCCCATGACCAGTGGTATAAAAGGTTCGGGGGTCTAAACCAAAATATCAGTGATGTGCTGGGGGAGAGGTCCTTGTTTGCCCAGTGTTGCCTGTAGCTAGGCACCCGGGGCTTTCTGCTCTATCTGGCCTATCATCCTTGCTCTGCTCATTCTTGTCTAACTGCCTGCCACAAGAGCAGTTGCCGATGTGACTGAAAGGTGTATGCCATTGCAGAAATAAGGTCATCACAAATCAGGGGAGTTCCTGTGTCTGAGTCAGTGGGTGTATGGCAGCGGTCGGCAAACCGTGGCTCGCGAGCCACATGCGGCTCTTTGGCCCCTTGAGTGTGGCTCTTCCACAAAATACCACATGTGGGCGTGCACGTACAGTGCGATTGAAACTTCGTGGCCCGTGCGCAGAAGTCGGTTTTTGGCCTGGGCGAGTCTATTTTGAAGAAGTGTTGTTAGAACACTCAAGGGACCAAAGAGCCGCATGTGGCTCGCGAGCCGCGGTTTGCCGACCTCTGGTCTATGGAGAACTGCTCTTCTAAAGTCAACACACCTACTAAATACTGTATTTTGATATGGGAATAACCACATGGATTGAGGTAACATGTGCTTTCTTTGACCTCTCATTCTTGTTTTCCATAAGTTGTTCAATATTTGCTGTCTGGAATAATGTTCTATTTAATATAACCCTGAGGAATGTACGCCTCCACTGTGTATTTTTCTCCTCTGTTTTGTCAGGCATTTCTTGTAAAGAAGTGCCAGAGTCATAAGGATTAGTACCCAGAGAGCTGATAGCCTCGTGGAGTCTCTCACACATGAGGCACTGCACCCACGATGAGTATTATATGTGCCTGTGCATGTTTCAGGTTCTAGAATCAAACTCTGAGATGTGATTAGGAAATAGTGTGCTGAAAAGGCCACAATATGACATAAGAATATTTAATGATGTAGCACATGTAGACATGAATTGCAAATGAGAAACATCAAGAAAAATGTTACAATAGACAGTCGGAGGAGCACGGGCAGGCAGTGGCAGGGTGAGATTCGTTCCATTACCAGAGGGTGTGCTGGAGAGGAGCAGCAATAAATTGATGACTGGCACACTGATTTCCTTTACTTTGGTGTGTCTTATTGATGCACATCTTTTTTGTTTGTGTTTTCTGTCTACCAAAATGCTTAAATCTTTTTTTAGAAGTGAAAATTTATTTTTTCCAAGAAAAACAATTTTATATATAAAAATGTTACATGCAATAAACATTAACATTTTAAGAAAAATAATCTTAAATATAATAATGTTACACAAAATGCTTAAATCTGAACATGGGTGATGCCCCTTGGCACTAAAAGACCAAGAACTGGTTCACAAAAAGGCACTTACAACACAACAAGTGGATCGCTGATTTAAAGGGCACAGTAGGCACCTGGAAATGAAAAGACATTGGTCATAGCAGTTCACTTGTTCAGCAACACTTGAGTGTTTAGTAAGTGTCAGGCTATCAGGAACATTGATGAATGCTATCAGGAGCATGTTAATTTGTATAAAAGAAATCATACATTAAAGAACAGACTTTTTAATAACAAGAAATAGAAATGCCAAATCACATTTACACATATGAATTTGAGTACATTTTTTAATTGCACTGGGGAAGTCATTATAGTAAAGCAAATCTCTCTCTCTCTCTCTCTCTCTCTCTCTCTTTCTCTCTCTCTCTCTCAGAAAGTTTCTCATAATATGAAGAGTCATAAGTTATTTTTACAAATTCAAAATTATAACTTTATTTTCATAAATCAAGGTGATTAAGAAACTGGTTTTGCCGATATACGGAAAGTCATCTCTCTGTCATTGTGAACAAACCTGGGTCATTCTTTGCTGATAATGTCACACCATTATCTTTATAAAGTTACTGTGCCCTGTTTAGAGAGGACAGGGTGAGAGATGGCTTAAACTTCACCTGGCAGAATCAATGCCACAGTTGTGGAGATAAGCTTACCACATAAGCCAGCAATTTTTTTATCCAAACAAGAGTTTGGGTGGAAATCCCTTGAAAATATCCTAAAGGATGTTGAGTTGCCATAATTTATGTAATGAACCAGACTTTTACACACCTCCCAATTGATTCAATGAGTTTTTATAATCTTGTACTGTTTCACTGTTGAGTAGATAATGGCCAAACTATAAGGGAGGAGACACGTAGGGAAGGGTGTTGACCTCACTGGTCTTATGACCCATACAGCCACTCATTTGACCATTCAGTGGTTTAATTTGTGATACCAGTTATTTGGGGGAAATGGAAAAAAAAATTATTTCAACAATTGCATTTCTTTTTAGATATGATTAACTCTTAGTGATAAAAATAAATCAAGCAAAATAAGTTAATTTTATTTAAAACTGGAGGCCTAGTGCACAGATTCAGGTGGTTTGCAGGGATTGGGCCAAAACCCGCAGTCCAACACCACCTGCACCTCCTACCTGCCACTCCCGCTCATCCTGGCCCCACTGTGCCTGCTGAGGGCTTGCGCCCAATCAGTCCGGATCTGGAGAGACTCGCGCTGCCACAGCAGTGCTCGCCAGCCATGAGCCCTGCATCTGGCGCCCTCCCAAGGGGAGTGGCCTGCGGGATAGGGCTGAAACTGACTCTCCGACGTCCCCTGAGGGGTCCCAGATTGCGAGAGGGTGCAGGCCAGGCTGAGGGACCCCACTGGTGCATGATTGAGCTGAGAAGGGACTGCGGGAGGGTTTCAGGGCATGTCCGGACCATCTTGCTCAGTCCTGATTGGCCAGACTCCAGCAGCAAGCTAACCTACTGGTTGGAACATCTGCCCCCTGGTGATCAGTGCGCATCATAGCGACTGGTCGACTGGTCGACTGTCTGCCCCCTGGGTGGTCAGTGCATGTCATAGCGAGCTCTTGAGCAGCCTTAGCATATCGTTAGCATATTATGCTTTGATTGGTTGTTCAGTTATTCTGCCGTTCAGTCTATTTTCATATTACCCCTTTATTATATAGGATAGGTAAAATATGTTATAATGTTCTCCTCTCTTGTGTAAAATGCCATCAGACCTCATTTGGATATAGGATACCTAGCACTTAACAATGCATGAAAGATTTTGAGTGATTACTGACCTGCCTACTGATTTCATTCTCATGCTAGAAGCTCAGTAAATGCTGACTAATGGGAAGAACCTGAGACTAAGACATTGGCCTGGAAGTCAATGGCATAGTTAATATTTCCCTTTTACTGGATGATTCCTCCACACTGCACTTTCTGAGTCATGAGGAAGCTCTCAAAAGAGATGTCAATGTCCCCCCGAGGATTATTTACATTTCCAGTATAGTTTGCATTAAAAGGCCCTCAAAGGAAAATGGCAGGTAATAACCTGGACCCCAGGGAGCCCATAGGAGGATATGGCTGGAGTGAGTTATTTGAAGAATGTAAGGCAAATACCACCCTATCAATAATGACGATATCTGTCTGAAGATGAGTTGTGTGGGGCAATCTATATATATAAAAGCCTAATATGCAAATTGTCCCCATGGAGTTTAACCAAAAGACCAATCGCTCACTGACCACTAGGGCGGCATGGAATGAAGGAAGGCCCTGGCCAGGAGCCAGGAAAGGGAGGCCCCAGCCAGCAGCCAGAAGGCCCTGATTGGCCCTAATCGCTGGTCAGGCCTAGGGACCCTACCTGTTCACAAATTTCGTGCACCGGGCCTCTAGTAAATCATAAATAGAATTTCAGGTCAGTCAGGAAATAAACTATTACTTTGTCCAAAGTGAAGCAGTTGGGGATGACTGTTAAGAAGAATATTGCATATCTGGAAGCTTCCGTGAGCTCTGGGTACCATGACAACCAAGCTAGGATGGCATCACTCTCAAGGGTAAATGGATCACAACAGGTTTTCCTTCTGAGCTTAGAATGTAGAGGCGAAGAGGAATAATTTGATTATTTATTTCACTGACTCCACACTCCTGAGAATGTCCAGGCTCCCAGAAGCTGACCAGCAGGGCCAGGGTCATGGGTGGGCCTGAGGCAGACCTAGCTTAGGCCTATCTTCCACTCTTACAGTGGGAAACTGGGCATCTTATTTTGACTCTGCATGGAACAGCACTGATCAGAATCTGTGCCAATTGTCCCTGGGCAGCAAAGATTGAAGGAATAAAGTGGAGATGTTGAATCAGAAGTCACTCTCCTTCTGTATCAATCACATTAACTTGTCTTGAACAGATTTGAGTAAATTATTCCTGGAAAAGGTTGCTGTGAGTGGGTTGTGAACTTCTTGTGTTATTTTTTTCTGAAATGTAAGCAAAAAAGTTCTGTTAGGGACTCCGTAGGGTGGAGGGCTCTTTCTTTGCCTGTGAGCCTGCAGGTGGTGAGCCTGTACAAGAAGGGGAAATGAAATTGTTGACCTTGGGAGTTCAGTCTGTGTTGCTATTAAATCATTTTGATTCTATTGCTTTAGGGAGCTTCCAAAAGTCCTTTTCATGTGTTTTCTACAGATTCCTTTCCCACAGCCATATTCTATTTTCACTATAAAATTATAGTGTTTGGGAAATATTAAAAAAAAAACTTCCCTAGTCCCCATTGCTACCATTTTTTTTTCTGTTAAAACAATCCAGTGAGCTAAGCAATAGAAAGGAAATATGTTCACTTAAGAATAGAGAATAATGTCACCCCAACCTGTTCTGCTTGTCAGTGTCAAGGTTTAGGCAGAGAGAAAGGAAGAAGCAACAGTGGTTGTAAGGCATTGTCCTTCTTCCACACGATACGCTTGCATGTCTGTGGTCCTGGCTCAGACACTGGACCACAGATGCCACTCCAGAAAGTTTGTTTGTGTGAGGGCCGTTTGCCTTTTGCTTAATTTGGAAACGCCGTCTGCTGCAGTGGTTGCTACAGAACAGTAACCTCAGAGGGCTGTGAAGCAGGAGTCCCTCCCTAGTTTATCACTGATTGTCACTCCGATCACTCTCTGACACTGAACATGCCCACATGCTCAGGAGTTGTGGGTCCCAGCAGGTCCCCAGAGCCGCCCCCCTTGCCCCCCAGCAGGAACGCAGTGGGCCCACATCTCCACCAGCCACATGAGGTCCTGGGCACTTTCTTCCTCAGCAGGTGCTGCCTGAGCTACCATTAGCCTGTCAACTGAGAGAGAGAGAGAGAGAGAGAGAGAGAGAGAGAGAGATGAAAGACAGTGAAAATGCCATGAAACAGAACTGTTTGCTGAGTCTCTTAAGACCCGTCATTTCACAACTTCTGTTGACAACATTAATGGGATGTTAATTATCCATTGTTGTAACTTATATTCTAGCCCATGATGTGTCTTTTTATGGGACTGTTGTGTTATCTAGGCTAATTGCAGAAATTTAATAACCAGAGGTTTCACATCAGCATGAAAAATAAATCACACATGTTGAAAACCTATTAAAAAATCCAAATAATCAGTCTGCAAGCTGCCATTCCCAGTCACTGAAAGTCATCAAAAGGTAACACAAAAAATAAAAAGGAGTCTCTTTTGAGAGGATCAGGTAAAATTCCCCCTTTAAAAAAAATAACAACTTTCACACTCTGATTAGTATCAGAATTGTTAGACACTCAATCGATGTACAGATGGCATGATGGGCAAACTGTCCTTCATCTCATCAGGCCTAGGGGAGGAAGCCATCAGGCCGGCCCCATCCGGTGTGAGAGCCAGGAGACTGAGACTGCTCACTCCAGTGTTGGGACTTCTCCCAGAAGTGCCTCCATGCACATGCCATGTCCTTTCAGAGGGGCCACGAGAAGAAGTTAATTCTCTCAGGTCTTCCAACTGCAGGGAAAAACACAGATGGCATGGTGCTGATCACCCAGCATGGCGCTCCTCACTCAGGGGGTAGCAGGAGCGTCACTATTCTTGCAGTTGACTCTGTACAATGACTACTAAAGAGGCAACTGCACAATAACCAGGCCTGGACTCCAGTAGCACAAGAGATACGCCGGCACCACTGGGCTCCATGCAAGGACCATAGAAGGGCCAGGATGCAACGGCAGAGCTGACCCGGCCATGGTGTTTCTGCCCAGCTCCAAGCTCCTAATGAGTGTATGGGGCCTCCTCAATGGAAGTGAACAGATAAGAGGGGTTTTACCTTTGATTCTGCTCAAGTTGCTGGTTTCATCAATCCAGGTCCATGTTTTATGTCATAGTCTCGGGATGGCATTTTTGATCCATGCAGTTAATGCAAATTTAGACTCCATACCCCTGTGTGGCAAGGAATCAATATATAGTTTTCCATGACTCAACAGCTATTTACTGAACGCCTACGATATGTGAGGCACTGTTCTGGGTTTCAGATCCCGCTGGGAACCAAAGGGTCATGAACAGTGTCCTCAAGAAGCTGAAAGTTTCAGAGAGGAGTGGGTCTCTTATCCTGGAGGCACAGGAAGAGAGCAAGCTCTAGTGCCACTTCTGGGTGGTGATGGTTTTCCTTGCCTACTTAGCTTGACAGCATTGAAATGACCTTGTGCCAGGAAGTCAGCTCTATTTTTCCTTCTTAGTAGAATCAAGGTCACACAACCTGCCTTTCCATGGAATTTAGAGTCCCATCCCCCTTGCACCTGTACCAGATCCTGTATCACCTTGGCTGTAGGGGATTCAGCTTCAGTTTCCCAACAATTCTTAACCACAGTGTTCCCCTTGCTTTTGAGCTAAGCAATTGCTTAAGGTCATTTCTATTATATTTTATTTAGCACATGAACTCTGGAAATATAGGGCATGTTTTTCATATTGAAGATGTCCTAGATGATGCTTTCTATATTAACCTACAGAATTTATGGGCACCCATCTTTATAGAGCATGTTGGCATTCAACTCAGTCTACCAAGCTACTGAAAGTACATTCAAAATTCCTGCAAACTTCATGTATAGGCACCTTCTCCACCTTCCCACTTCTCACTTTCATATTTATTATGGAGTGAATGATAGAAAAGGAAGGAGTCACATTTCTGCAACACAAAGGTAGACATGAGTTTAGATGTATCATTAAATAAATCTTAAAACACTCATTTTATAACAAAAATGGTCTGTTTTCTTCCTTTGACTGTTTTCTAGTTTAATTTTCTGTCTGCATTATGCTGCTAAAGTGCAGGTAAGCTCTATGGAATATGATTAGCAATGTTTGTGGAGTTACTTTCATGCTAAACTCTTGTTCTTGGCCACTTATTACTTCTTTAAAAGTAAATAAAAAGCTTTTGGCCTAAAATTTCTCTAGCTGTTTTCAACCCAACAATAAATTTTATTTGGAAAGCTTTAAGAGGAAAAAACTTTCAGTTATTAATATTTAAACCAATATGGTTCTTCATGCATTGATACTTTAAAAATAACATTTGAACACTTTTGTTTATAAGTAACCTGAAGAGGTTTCCATATAATTGCCCTCAAGTTGGCATGGTTGCAGTCTGAATTTTTAAAAAATATATATATTTTTTATCTATTCATATTTACATTCAGGTGAGTAAAAGTCAGTAGTGGCAATTAAATCACTATTGCCTTGTGGCCTCTCTGGATAAATATCCATTATCAATTTCAATGTGGATCCACATAGACAAATAAGTCTCTTCATGGGACCACACCACAGTATTTCATTTATACACTAGAGGCCCGGTGCACGAATTCGGGCACCAGTGGGGTCCCTCAGCCTGACCAGCGATTAGAGTGATTGGGGCCATCTCACCCCATCCTGATCAGGGCCAATGGGGGCCGTTTGGGGCCAGCCCTCCAGAGAGGGACCGCAGGAGGGTTCCAGGGCTTCTCCGGCCCTCTTGCCCAGGCTGGACCCCAGCAGCAAGCTAACCTACCGGTTGGAGTGTCTGCCCCCTGGTGGTCAGTGTGCATTACAGCAGTCGACCTATCAGTTGGACACAGCATATTTCACTTTTATTATATAGGATATACTTTTTTTTTTTACATTTTCTTTCTCTCTCTCTCTCTCTCATCTCTCTTTCCCTTTCATCAGTTCTTTGATTCTAGTAGTATTTATTCTCTCTCCTAAAATAATGAGCCTTGGCAAGGGTCTATCTTTTTTCCTTATATGAAATTCATTCACTTCACAAAAGGATGGAGTAAAAAGGACTAATTTCCTTTATCCCTCAGTATCCTCCATATTTCATTTTCCCTTTGGTCTGAGTTGTGTCTCTCTGACCTTTGCCTTTAAACCCAGACTTGGCCAGGTCCAAGCTGGACTGACGGGAGCTCAGCTGCTCACAGTGTGGTCTTAGCCTGGCATTGGCCTACCCTGTGCCTCTGTCCCTTTCTAGCTCACTTCATCACTTTTGCATGTTACCTAGCAACCTCCTCTGATTATAATGAAGGTGTCACTTACACATATCCCTGTCTACTGAATTTTCATTATTAAAACTTTATTGTTTATTGTTTGCTGCTGAGCCAAAGAGGATGGTGTGATTCTATTTTTTCTTCTTGGACCATTTTTTGCTTTTTTTTTATTTTTATGCTCTCCAACAGCTTTTAATATGCTTCTTGATATGGTGCTGCATGGGCTCAGGACTCCCAGATCATCGCTGCAGTCCGGGTTCCCCTGGAGACAGTCTTCCTGGGCTGTCTGACCACGGCTTCCACTAGGGTGTCCAGCATGGGTCTATGTTAACAGGATACTAACTATTTATTGAAAACTTTCCTTCAAGCTTCCTCATTTTGCCCCCTTGACTCCTGTTCTGAGACACCAGATGATGCCAGTCTCTAAGCTATTTGACAAACCTGCCATGTAAATGGAATACTCTGAGATGGGAGCTTTTGTCCCCCTCATCCCAGAGCATATATGTTCTTCAAATCATGGTGTAACCTGGAAGCCTGGGTGTCCCACGTACCTTATTGACTTTTTATCCAGCTTTCAAAATCCCATTGTTATTGTTGCTTCTCTTGTTTTTTGTGTGTGTCTTTTAAAACTAGCTCTAATGGTGATTTCTGGAGGGAGAAGATTTCGTTCTCATAGCTTGAATTCTGTCTTCCAACTTATCTGAGAAACTGTGTGTAATCTTTATTGCCAGTGCAAAGTCATCCTCCTTTGTAAGTGGTTCTGAAAGGCTGAAATAGGCCAAGAAAATCTAACTGACTGCCGCAATTTATTCATTATTATTTTAGGCTGAAAACCAGCCTCAACTCATCAGAGCTGCAAGTAATGAACAGACCAGTGTTTTCTATAATAACAACCAAACATATCCCAAAGCAGCAGCACTAATGCATCTAGGTCCCTGTGTTATTGAACTGTTAAAATAAAGAATTGTTAAATCTCTTACATATTAAAATGAGCAATTAAAAGCTAGTGTATAAAATATACAGATAAGTTAAAGGAGAACTGTCTAAAGCCTCCGTGGGAGGAAGATAATTATTTGTTTTAAGCCATGAACTAGAGGAATATTTGAAGTGAGTTTTATAATCCATTTTTTATTATTCAATTCAACTTATCTTACAAGTACCATTAGAAATTTATGAGGAAGGAATCAGAAATCATTAAAGAGTAAAGCTGGATATTAAATTTCGAATTTGTGGATTTTCAAACTTTTAGCCTTCTGCCTTTTTATTGATTAAAACTCTTATTCTTTACTAATTCATATGAACAAGCTATTGAACTCTAATTTGTAATTGCTAAGTGCATTTGAAAAATCTTCGACATGTTCCTTGTTGATGTAAATACATAAACCAAGCTAAATGACACTCCCTTTTAAAGGTTTTGTATTAATTATATCTATTTATAACTATCATGTACCTATGTCTACAGCTCTCTTTCATGATTCCCTTGGATATGGTAAAACGCTTTGCCTGGTATAAATTATCCACAATAAACGAGTCTATCTCTCCCCTTTGACCTTGTTCTCTGATTGTAAGTGGACAAAGGAATGGACTCCAGAAACCTCTAAAGTCCTGTGGCCTTGTGTTAAATCCCAGGGTATCTAAAGTATCATGATTACAAAGCTGAATTTCAAGAGAAAAGGAACAATTCCAAACGTGGTCCAAAAGCACCTGCTTGTTGAACTTGCTGCCAGACACACCGGTGAATCTCAGCAGAACCAAAGCCCCTTTTCAGGGCAGTGTGGCATCTGCTGACTCACACAGAGCAACCCCTTGGACTGTCACCAGGAAAGAAAATGCCCGTCCGCCTGGAGCTTCGGAGGGGCTCTCTGTGAGCAGCAGGGGCCATTTCAATTGCACACACTTTTAGGACAGGAAGAACACTAGATGCTATCTGCTCTAAATGCCTCATTTTCTGAAACAAGGAGGGAAATTACTTGTTTGCACTGGCGCCCCCAGGAGTTAGCAGCAGGACCTGGCTGGAATCAAAAGCAGAACTGAGTGCTGGATCGATGCACTTTCTATAGCACTGTGACCTCTCTATAGGCCTTCTTCCAGAATCCAAGAGGAGGATTTATTTGAAACCTGCCAAGGAAAGTCAGGAGAATAAACCATGTTTACAGCGAGGACATTCTACTGGGATGTTTTTGCTTATTTTTCTCTCCTATAACCCAGTTTTACGTTTTTCATTCCCTACATGCAATGGAGAGCAGGAAGAATTACTTATTATCACTGTTGCACATTGTGAAGAGACACTAAACTGTCTGTTGCATCTTCTGAATCTCAGGGGAGATAAAGGCCATCTATGGTGTTTATCATCCAAGTTGTTACCCTGGCAGCACATCAAGTTGTAACAAATCTATAAATGTCATGGACAGAGATTCTTTTATCGCCCACTGGGCTCAACAGGTCCTTGAACTCTTCAGAGAAGAAAGGCTTAAAAAAAACAACTCTCAAACACCAAGACTAGTCCTCATTCTGGCCACTTACCAAGAGTATTCTAAATGAAATGTGCAAGCATTTACATAACGGGGATTAAAAGATACATCAGAATTGCCCTTTAAAAGTTAGAGACATCCTTTTGCCTCCAAGGAAATACAGTTTCGTTTTATGGCTACCTAGAAGCAGAGGATTGGAGGACAGGAGTGAGTGTGTGGCGCTGGCCTTCCTGAATTTGGATTACTAAAATATGTCCGACATGTCATCATTTCCAGGGGGCAGTGGTTCTTGGCTTCCCAAGCCATGGCTTATGATGCCTATGCACACGCTATCCTGTGGGTCTGCTTCTCTCTCCTCAGCCCATAGTAGTTCAGTCTTGTGAAACCCAATACCTAATGCTCAGTTCTGTTGTTGTTCATGTTTACCCTTAGTGAGGGTGTGGAACATAAGAAGGCCCTGCACCCCACAGCAAGAGCTGGGCGGGGGGCATAAAGTCCGGGCTCCAGTCTGGCTCCCATGTTGCACTTGGGTGCTGGCAGGTCTCTGCACTGAGCACCAGCCAGCAATGATGAGGAAGAGAGCAATGCCTCAGCCCAGAAAGTTCACCAAGAGATACCTGCTGGTGTTTGGCAGGTCTTATGAGAAATGCACATTGACAGGGGGTGGAGGATGACTAAAAGTGTCAAACCTAACACTCAGGGCACAGTTTTATCTGTATTGTCTCACTGCCTTCATTAAAGTCTAGTTCTGGAAGTCTTAAGTGAGTTGTGGTTATAAACTAAGTATTAAAGCTCATAAGAGTGAAGGCAACTAACTCATGGTTGCAATAATTTTGTGAGCTGTCAAGTCCACGTTTTCATTTGTCACAAGTGAGGCCAATCATAAGAACATTCATTTTCCACAGTGACAAACCCCCTCCATGGACCCACATCTAAGCCCATGTGAGCAGAGGTTCGATATTAGAGCAGTGACCAGCCTTCCAGGAATGGGAATCACTGGCTCATGGGTAACTGATGAGAATGCCATCAACTTACACATTTATTTCTCAGTCTTTTGTGTACAAGTCATACAACATCACATAAAAGTCATTCAATTTAAACATATATAAAATATAAGAAAGAAGGCAAAGTTCCGTATGTAACAGAACATGCACCAGGTCCCTTGGGGAGATAGAATCCATCAATAAATGCCCATATTTTTTATCTTTAATTATTAAAGATAGCAAGTAAACCTAAGAGAGAAAAAAGGTGAAATGAGAGAATCTCATAATATTTGGATTTTAATTTAATAGGGTTTTCAGCTCAACTCTTTTGAATTAGAATATATTATACAGCAGATAAGATCTGTGGTATGTCATTGAGTAGGCACCACACAGGAAGCCAGATTAATTACAAAGGGGACTTGCTTATTATTATTTAATATTTATTAATATTTTGGGAGGAACCAGTGAGTAAAATGGGCAGTGAATATTGTTATTTCTTGCTCTCAGAAATGGATTAAATAATTGAAATGTCTCTTGGAGTCATCAAGTTAAATTTACTACATAGCAATTTCAGGATCTGTTATTTACTGCCAGGAAATGAGGGACCAGACCAGTGCTCAAAAGCTATCAGACCCTTGAATAATCCCAGCAATCAAGAAAACTATTGAGTGATTTATTTGGAAACCAGAAATGTCATTTTGCCTCTATCACAGATAAGAAAGGTGTCTATTGGAGATATGGTAAAGCGTGCTGCTGGGTATAAATTATCCACAATGAATGAATCTATCTCTCCCCTTTGACCTTGTTCTCTGGTTCTAAGTGGACAAAGGAATTACTCCAGAAACCTTTAAAGCCCTGTGGCCTTGTGTTAAACCCCAGGGTATCTAAAGTATCATGATTACAAAGCTGAATTTCAAGAGAAAAGGAACAATTCCAAAAGTGGTCCAGAAGCACCTGCTTGTTGAACTTGCTGCCAGACACACCGGTGAATCTCTGCAGAACCGAAGCCCTTTTCAGGGCAGTGTGGCAGCTGCTGACTCACACAGAGCAACCCCTCAGAGTTTTCCTAGGAAAGAAAATGCCCAACCGGCTTGAACCAGGGAAGGAGACTCTCCATGGGCAGAAGGGACCATTTCAAACTCTGCAGAAGGGCAACCAGGCCCCGAGGCCCAAGAAGAGCAAGGATTAGATACTCAGAATGGGGTCTTGGCCATGGGAAGGCCCACCTCCCACATGGGCTGGCCAGTGAGGTCTGAGCTTTGCTATGTGCTGGGCCACCAGAGACCCAGGAATGTGCAATGACTAGCACTAGGCACAGAGGAAGGTACACATGTGTGCATAAGGTCAAATCATCTGAGTGGATGCTAATTTAAGAAAGCTGGGGTGACAGAGATGATATGATGTCACCCTGGACCTCAAGTAGCCCCCACCGTAATGAAGACCCAGGTGCACAATTAATTACCTTGGAGTATGTTAATGGGTATATTAAAAGTAATTAGGGTTTAAAGTGTATTAGAAAACAACAATGACCTCTGACCTGACATGTCACCATTTGATGTTATTTGGTTCCACGGTGGTCAAAGTGTCCTCACCCACAAAGCTCATATGATAATGAGAGGAGTATGACCAGGCATCTCTCAGTAGAGCTTCTGCGTGCTCAATGACATATTCGTCAGATGAACGGCTAGCCTAAAGTCTGACTGCCTTCCCTGTCACACTTTGTCAGGTTATTAAAAACTGAGACATTAGAGTGTTCAATTCAGAAATTAAAATACCTATTACAATATTATTGTCTGTATTTCTTATGCTGTACTTTGCCTCCCCACGACTATTTAATAACCACCAATTTGTACTTCTCAAGCCCTTCAACTTTTTCACCCAATCTCTCAGCACCCTTCCCCTTTAGCTACCACCAGTCTATTCTCTGTATCCATGAGTCTGTTTCTATTTTGTTAGTTCACTAATATTATTCTTTAGATTTCACATATAAGTGAAATCATGTGATACTTGTCTCTCTCTGATTGATTGGCTAATTTCACTTAGCATAATGCACTCTAGGTCCATCCAGGCTGTCACAAATGGTAAGATTTCATTTTTTTTTTATGGTTGAATAATATTTCATTGTATATATGTACCACCACTTTTTTTACCCACTCGTCCACTGATGGGCACTTGGATTACTTCTATTTCTTAACTATCTACACTAATAAAAGAGAAACATGCAAACTGACATACCTTCGCGACACCCACCAGCCAATCAGGAGTGAGTATGCAAATTAACCCAACAAAGATGCCGGGTTGATTTGCATATGCAGGCCCCGAGCGGCTGGGGGCATTCCACATCGCCCCAGCAGCTCCAGGCCTCTGGGCAGCGTGGGAAGGCAGAAAGGCAGCCCCGGGCCAGAGCTAAGGCAGTGCCGGCAGCCAGGGGAAGGAAGGCCCATTCTTGCACGAATCTTCATGCATCGGGCCTCTAGTCTTACCTAATAATAGACAAAGATATAAATTGACCGTACCTCCGCTATGCCCACAGCCAATCAGAGTGAGTATGCAAATTAACCCAACAAAGATGGCGGTTAATTTGCATACATTCCTGGTTCTGGGGAACCTCCTCAGCACCCAGGTCACTCCCAGCCAGCCATCAGGCAGAGGCTTTAGGCTTGGGAAGGGGCCGAGCCTGTGATCAGAGGTGCCGGGGAGGGGGGTGGTGGAAACCCCTTCCCAAGCCTAAAGCCTGGGGCGGAGGCTTTAGGCTTGGAGAGGTGCTGGAGGGAACACCCCTGCCCAAGCCTAAAGCCTGGGGTGAAGGCTTTAGGCTTGGGAAGGGGCCGAGCCTGCAATGGGAGGTGTTGGGGGTGGGGGTGGGGGAACACCCCTGCCCAAGCTTAAAGCCTGGGGTGGAGGCTTTAGGTTTGGGGAGGTGCAGGAGGTGGGGAGGAACCCCTTTCCAAATATAAAGCCTGGGGTGGAGGCTTTAGGCTTAGGAAGGGGCCGAGCCTGCAATGGGAGGTGTGGGGGGTGGGGGTGGGGGAACACCCCTGCCCAAGCCTAAAGCCTGGGGTGGAGGCTTATGGTTTGGAAAGGGGCTGAGCCTAGGATTGGAGGGAAGGGGAAAATATCAATGGAAACATATCCTCAGGTGAGGATAAAAAGAAAAATAAAGAAAGAAATGTCATATCCTATGAAAGACACATCTTGAAAATGCTTAAAGAAAGTTGTCATTTTTTCATGGTGAAGGGACTGGAGTCCGTGTTGATGAAAATATCTTGGTGGCTGCAGTGACTGGCAGTGGCTGCAGCAGCGGGGTGATGGGGCTGGTGCTTTCCCCTGATCAGCCTGGTCACCTCAAGCAAAGGGAGGCCAGACTGCGGCTTAGGTCTGCTCCCAACAGGACATCTGCTGAGGGCTCCCAGTATGTGAGAGGGGGCAGGCTGGGCTGAGGGACCCCTCCCCAGTGCACGAATTTCGTGCACCGGGCCCCTAGTTATAAATAATGCTGCAATGAACAAAGGGGTGTATACCTTCTTTTGAATTAGTGTTTTGGGGTGTTGTTTTTTTTTGTATATATACCCAGAAGTGGAATCCATTTTTAATTTTTTGAGGTACCTCCATATTCTTTTCCATGGTGACTGCACCAATCTGCATTCCCACCAATAGTGCCAATTGAATACTAGAAATATTAAGGGGAACACTTTGTATATATGTACCACGTTGTAAAGTATATGATTGCCTAACCACTATGCTTACACCTGAAACTAATACAAAATAATATTGAATATAAACTGTATTTTTCTTAGAAAATTTAACATTTTAAATGTCTAAATTATTCCTCCAAACCTGAAATGTTAATTAACCAAAGCATGCCAAGTCCTCTGTATGACACGTAGCATCCCAGCCACGGTCGCGGGCAGTGGTGCATTGGGTCACCTTGTAACTGTGTGAGGTACACAAATGAGAAAAACGGAGGTCCTGGGACTTTAATGTTCTCAAATTTTCCCAGCTGGTAAATGGTGTCCATGCACTTCTTTCGGTTGGAAATGCTCCTCTGTTTGTTGAAACCACGGGTGACAACCACAATGTGGCTGTTACTAAGTTAATGGTTTTACACAAGGACACCCTCTTTCGGGGTAAGCGTCATAAATCCCACCGATAGTGAGTCACAACAAAAGGGCTTCTCGTGATAAACTCGGTCCAACTCGTGGCAGCGACTTCAGCATTCATATTCACAGATTCCTTGTCAGCGTAGCTCTTTCCTTGCCTTGCCTTTGCCCCACCTCTGGATTAGAGGTGTGTAGACAGGAATAGAAGACAGTAAAAGCAACAACAACACTGGGTTCTGCCTTTGAGGAGCTCAGATTCAATTGCAGGAGAGAATAAATAACTAATGCCTGGGACTCCAGCCAGGTTCTGCACCTCATGCACACCAGTGCCAGCCGGAGAAGGAAGGACCCACAGTTATTTCTCATTAAAAACAAAGAAATGTGATTTTTAAGTATTTATTATCTCCTGTTTACTTTTACTGCAATTTTGTTTTATGCAGCTTCTGTTTGACTTTCTTAAATTTGTAGATGCTTGGTCCTGCCAGCCTTGCATTCTCACAGCTGTTGGGGGACTGACATCCATGTTTTGGTGTTAATTTGATTTATCACACAGGAAATAAATGTGCACTCGGCCCAAAGTGCCAGAGCAGCCATCTAGTAAGACCTAGTTTAAAATTGAGTGCATTATGTGTTTCTGTTTTCCTATTCGCAGAATATTCCCAGAGCAGAAATACATTTAAATTTGATATTTCATAGACGTATCTGCGTACCACCAACACAATACTTCATTTGATTTAAAAGCCAACTGCAGTGTAAGCTGTGACCCACATCGTCTATGAAATGCTACAAGGTGAAACAAACCTTAAAGAATCCCAGATTGGGAGTGATGTTGTGTATGTCGCCTCGGTACCCGGGGTGTCGCTGGAGAGCCAGGCAAACCTCCACGATCCTCAGCTCCTCAGAGCATAATTGAAAAGAAGGGGCACAATGATATTTTTAGAAATCAGTTATGTGAGAGATAGAATGTACGAGTGGACAAGGTCCAGACCATACACAAAAATAGAACTCTGACCCACAACCTGCAGCAAACAGACCAGGAAATCACCCCGTTATCTCCATAACCAGCCCAGGGAAGCCAGCCTACTCCCTGTGAGTCAGACTTATAGGAAGTCAGACCAGTGAATGATCCCAGAAGCCAACCAATAACTCCTGTAGCAATTGGTCATAAAGGGCCAAGCCTTGGTTAATCACGGACAGCTTCCCTAATTGTTGTCTCCAGTTCCAATTTAGGACCAGCCAGAGAAAATCAAATCACATAGGACACTCCCTTCTCGTGAGCCCTCCTCCAGCTTGCCCAGGCCAACAGCCTCCAATCAGGCAGCCCTGAGCCTCCCCTATTTTCTACTAGAAAACTCTCCACTGCTCTACCTGCCTTTGAGTCTCTGCCAAAAAGCAAGCAATAATGGCCCACTCCCTCGCTATAGGAAACTGAATTAATAGCCTGTGCTTTTCTCTTTGGGTTGGTCCTTATTTCCACACCAGATTTCTCAGCTTTATTTTTCTATATGGATTTACTTTCCTAGATGTGACATTTATTATTGCAATGAACAATGCACTCAGGTTTTGAAACCAGATTAATTATTAGAGTTTCTGAGAGAGGCTGTGAAACTGGCTGTCATAGCATCTTAGCTCAAAACCTGAATACATCTAATAAACCCAATAAAAGTACTAAAAGAGGTTCCCTACTGGGGTCCCTGTCATTTGGGCTAAGCAGAAATGTAGGTTCTTACATGGACAAAACCTAAAGAGGTGAAATTACAGAGTACCTAGAGAAAAATCCTGCCACAAAAAAAGGGGATCATTAGCAGCTACAATAGCTCAAGAGAGGGTGGGCAGGACACCAGGATGGGTCTGGAAGCCTCATTAAAGTCAACCAGTTACAATAGGAGACCATCGACTTATAGCAGAGACTAAAGAATTTCACAGCTGACATCACAGATTTTAAGGGATCCATGGTTGAAAAGGCAAGGTGGTCTCTTTTCCGATGCTCTAAAATACAATGTAAGGACTAGCATGTTGAATGTAGATGGAGAAAAAAATACCTTTAACTCTTTATATGTGAATATATTTAAAATATTTCAAATGTATGATTAAATGATCGCTAAAGTCTTATCTGCCTCTAAGATGTTGTGATTGTACCCAACTGCAGTTATTATACTTGAGTTAAGGGAGTAACCAGATATTTGCCTTGCATCCCTCCTGGCTAGTGCACTTCCACTGAGCAAAACCAGGGCATGGTGTGCAAGTCATGAAGGACGCTTTTCTCTCTGTAGTAGGAAGAACTTTCTTTATAAGAAGGAATTATGACTAAATCTGATGTTTACCCTAGACTAGAGGCCCAGTGCATGAAATTTGTGCATGGGGGTGGGGTATGTCCCTCATCCCAGCCTGCACCCTCTCCAATCTGGGACCCCTCGAGGGATGTCTGACTGCCTGTCGGACATCCCTCTCACGATCCAGGACTACTGGCTCCCTGCTCGCCTGCCTGCCTGCCTGATTGCCCCTAACCGCTTCTGCCTTCCAGCCTGATCATCCCCTAACCACTCCCCTGCCAGCTGGATTGATGCCTAACTGCTCCCCTGCCAGCCTGGTCACCCCTAACTGCCCTCCCCTGAAGGCCTGGTACCCCCCAACTGCCCTCCCCTGCAGGCCTGGTGCCCCCCCCAACTGCTCTCCCCTTCAGGCCTGGTCCCTCCCAACTGCCCTCCCGTGCTGGCCATCTTGGGGCAGCCATCTTGTGTCCACATTGGGGCAGCCATCTTTGATCACATGGGGGCAGCCATCTTGTGTGTTGGAGTGATGGTCAATTTGCAGTATTACTCTTTTATTAGATAGGATGGTATTCTGGGATAGAAAAGAGACATTAGGGGAAAATTGAGACAATCCAAATAAAATATAAAGTTTAGTTAACACAAATGTATCAATATTAACTATTAGTTGTCACAAATATACCATCTATATATATAAAAGCCTAAGAGACCTGCCGACCAGCTGACCGCTTGACTGTCTGACCATTAGCTATGACGCACACTGACCACCAGGGGGAAAACGTTCAACGCAGGAACGGAAACCACAGGCATGGAAACATGGAACAGACTGATGAATCTCAGAGGGAAGAAGGTGGGCAGGAAAAGATTAACCAAAGATCTTATATGCATACTAGAGGTCTGGGGTCCCTCAGCCTGGCCTGCACCCTCTCACAATCTGGGACCCCTCGGGGGATGTTGGAGAGCCAGTTGCAGCCCAATCCCCGCAGGCCAGGCTGAGGGACCCCATCGGTGCATGAATCTGTGCATCGGGCCCCTAGTAGGACATAAGATGTTAAGAAGAGGAAGACGAGTTTATGGGAACTGTCCAAACTACCTTTGCAACACTTTTTGGAATATAAAACTATTGTAAAATTAAATGTTTATTTTTAAAGGTAATGCTCCTGAAAATGCAAATAACTGAAAGTGCATAGGTTTTGTTTTTGTCATTTACTAGGGCTATCCAGGTAAGAATGTGGTCAAAGGCGTAACGTGTTCGAGATAATATATTAAGCTCTAATCTAAACCTGTGAGTTGGGAAATACAAATAAAGGGAGAATAGCTCCTGCTATATAGGCAATTAATTCACAGTACTCATCAATATATTGTTGATGAGTGTTGAGAATCAATCATTGCCATAGTTTCAACCCCACACCATTTTTATTTGATAATTTTTTCAGTGTTCAAGATTAATGTTAACACATGAGAGCAGAAAGCTTTATTATAAAATGTATAAACTATTTAAAAATGGGCAGGTTCTTTTATGGTATTCCACTTATAGATTTGGATTTCCTTTCTAAATAGTGTGGGCATTTAAGCTTTTAGTCACTGCACTAAATAAACCGTAATAACCAAAGACTCAGATAAAGGCATGTTCTTTCATACGTAACCACTAACCACATTCACTTATCGGGGGTGATGACAAAGCAGACCCTCACAGCTGTGGGCTCTGCCAGACCACACGCCACATTTTACTCAGCAGGACACTACTTTGAACAATTAGCAATCCATCATAAATTAAGACTAATTAATGGTTAAATATGAGAGATAAAGAAAAATCTAACCAAAGTATTTTTAAGCACTCAAGCAATCATTGATGCTTTAACTCTGGATTTCATTAGGAATCCATTGTAGAGACATTTTGATGCACGAAAGTATCAAAAGCATTTTTTTTTAAATTGCCAAAGAACTTGGATTTATGGGATACCATTAAGCTCTTTGGGGGTTATTGATATTATAAATTGAAGGGTCATTTTTCTATATTTCTTATAATATAAAATGGTCACCAACTGCCATAAAACTTCCGATTACACACTTATAAGAGAGCAAATGGCCTTTTACTGTTCCTTTGGTCAAAATAAGTTCTTATTGAGAGAAGTCACTTTCTATGATTTACAAATGTAGATAAATATTTCGCATCAAAGACTTCCTTGGCTTGTAAAATGTTTTTTTGCTTGAGTGGTTTCTGAGGATGAAATTCAAACTAACAGATATTATTGTAAAGTCTTAGAGAATTTTTAAGGGTTCTGAAGAATTGAAAACACTTAATGAAACAGAAGAAAAATATCACTCCTTTCCATAGATAATGTTGTATAAAATATAACCAGGTGAAATATATTCAATACCTCTAGTGACATTGGGTATTTTGACAGTTCCATGTTCCCCATATGAACATAATGTGAGGATTTTAATTATAAATGGTTATATGTTGCCGAAACCGGTTTGGCTCAGTGGATAGAGCGTCGGCCTGTGGACTGAAAGGTCCCAGGTTCGATTCCGGTCAAGGGCATGTACATTGGTTGCGGGCACATCCCTGGTAGGGGGTATGCAGGAGGCAGCTGGTCGATGTTTCTCTCTCATCGATGTTTCTAGCTCTCTATCCCTCTCCCTTCCTCTCTGTAAAAATATCAATAAAATATATTTTTAAAAAATGGCTATATGTTACTAATAACAGAGAGTGGCATAACAGTAAGACATTGTACAAGGCAGTAAGTCCCATTCTAGTCTCCACTCTACTGACTTGCTATGTGAGTTTAGGTAAGCCATTGAACTGAGGGTGTTCTTTTTCTTTTTTCTTGTAAAATAGAGATAACCTAGTGCCCACTTCAGAGAATTGTTATCTGTTGCTATTTTTGTCATATCTTTTACCTCTAAAAATGTCTATAAACCTACTTCATAGTTTATAAACCTACTTTTAAAAGTCAATTTTCTTTTAAATTAATGCAAGAAGAAAGAACGCACTGTCTTTATATTTAATCATCCTTTTGCCAGTGCTCATCTCTACTTGCAGATCTGAGTTTCCAGCGGCCTCATGTCCTCCAGCCTGAAGGACAGCCATTAGCACTTCCCGTGGTGCAGATCGGCCGGCAGCAAATCGTCTAGGCTTCTGTTAATATGCAGAGGTCTCCTTTTCTTCCTCACTTTTGAAGGATATTTTTGGCTGATAAATTTTAACTTTTTAACTTCCAGCACTTGAAAATGTATTTCTATTATCTTCTGTGAAATTAGCAGTTATTCCAGTTCTTGTGTGCTCGGACATAATGTGTCTTTATTTCTCTGTCTACTTTCAAGGTCTTTTTTCCTTTTTCTTTAACTCTGGTTTATAGCAGTTTGAGTCCAGTGTGCTTAAGTTTAGATTTCTTAATATTTTGAGTATGGTTCAGTTCTTTTAATAATTTGAGTAGTTCTTTTAATATTTTGAGTAGTTCTTTTAGTATTTTGAGTATGGTGAGCTTAAGTTTAGATCTTTCAGTATTTTGCTTGAGAGTCACCCAGATTCTTGCATACATAAGTAAATTTTTCATCAATTTTGAAAGGTTTTTGATATTTCTTCAAGTATTTTTTCAGTTCCAGTTTTATACTTTTCTCTTTCTGAGGAACAATTCAGCTGGATTTGGGGTTCTCTGGCACCCAGTCTCCGGGGCACTCAGGGCCTCCAGCAGAGGAATTTGGTAGCTGGGGCCACTTTGCACATGTACAAAATATTTTATATTTTATATATTTATACATTAACATGAAATATATGCTATTTTATATAATATGAAGTATCTTATATCCTTCCTAATAAAATGGTAATATGTAAATTACCATCACTCCGCTACGCCCACGATTGGGCCAGAGGGAGGCGCAGGGGGCGGGACTCGGGGTGGCCGGGGTAGCCGATTGGGCCTGCAGGACGCTGAACTCGTGTCGCCAGTGGCGGCGCGAGCTCAGCGTCTGCGCCATGGCTGTGCTGCGGAATAGAAGGGGCCTCTGGGGCAGCGAGCTCACGGCCCGCAGCAGACCATCAAAAGCGGGGGAGCTGGGTGCCTGTCTGCTCCAGCACCAGGCCTTTCAGAAGCCGCCGCGCCGGAGGCTTCTGAAAGGCCTGGTGCACCAGCGGACAGGCACCCAGCTCCACCGCGATAGAAAGCGAAAGCGTGTAGGGGACCCTACACGTGCATGATTCAATCATGCACTGGGCCTCTAGTATTAGATATAAAATAATATAAATATTTTACATGATGATCTTTGAATTTGATTACAAATAATATCTTAGAAAGATTGCATGAAGTTACTATAAGTATGCAATACAGAAAGGCCAGCTGAGTCAATGCGGTGTCACTGGTCAGACATGGAATGTTGAGGTAGTAAGAATAGTTCTCAGCCCAAGGACAGAGATTGTGGAGTCTTGTTCATTGGGTGATTATTCAAACAGGAATCTGTTGGAAAATTCTCATGAAAGTTGATTTCAAAGACTTTCATAGGCCTAAGCCATAGCTCCTATGTGCTTCTGCATGCAGGGTCTCAGCCACAGCAGCAGAGTCAGTGACATTTTAGATCCTGATGTCCACCCAGTTCATCACAAATATTTCTTGTGTGCTTATGTACAGGACTGAACATATAAAAATAAACAAGGCCATAGCTTTTTTTTCAAGGAGCCAAATATGGGTGGCCCTTGAAGTGTATGTTCTCCTTTCCCGGGGAGCTCAGCGCAGAGGTAACTTGTCTGATCAGCGTTATTTCAACAGAAGGACAGGCTGATGCCAGCCTCTCTTGTCCTTCCTAACAGGGAACTTCTCAACCCAGGCATCATCCGCTGGTAATAGCCACCAGTGGAGCCTCATGAATGGGATTAGTGGCCTTATAAAAAAGACCCCAGAGAGCTTCCCTGATCCCTCTTGCCCTGTGAAAACACAGCGAAAAGATGGCTGTCTATGGACTAGATGGGGACTTTCACCAGACACTAAATCTGTCAGCGCCTTGACCTTGGACTTCCAGCTCCCAGGACTGTGAGAAATAAAATTCAGTTTTTAAAGCCACTCAGTCTATGCTATTTTGCTCACAGCAGCCCCGTACAGATGAAAATAGGGGTGTGTGTCTCTTCTACTTCTCAGCCCCTAAGTTCTCCCCAGTAAAACCATGTTTTACCTGCACCACGTGCTAATTGCGTCTGAAAATAATCTCCATGAACAGTTCAGGAGGGGCACAGACAATTAAATGATCACCCCAGAGAGTGTTAAATCAATCTGTTATTGGTGGGGAGAGGCCCTCATCCTCACCTGTTGCTTGTAGGAGTGGATTTCTTGTGATATCGCAAGAAAAAGAATTTTCGGAGACTCACACAGGAGAAAAAGTAATTTTTATTTACATGGAATTAAATCCTTGAGTTCCCAAGGTTCCATTTCGCTTCATACCTCCAAGGAAGAAGTGTAGCTGTGGTTTCAATAAAGCTAGAATCAGAGCCTGTGTCCAGAGTTTCCATTCCATGTTAGGGCATGGTCCAATCCAGCATTAGGCTAGCTTAGCTTGTGTTTCCCCGCTATGGTCCATCAGTCCATTGTGTGTGGGGGTTGCAGGGCCACATGCCTATGGAGGAAACATGGGCAAATGCAAGGAAGCAAAAAGGAGAGAGCCCCCACCAGCCAAGAGCCAAGAGAGCTGCTTTGTTTAGAGGATTATGTATCCCCAAATTTTTGCAGGCTTTGATTGGCTCCACCCATTCTGGCCAATGATTTCTGCTTCCAGGGTTGACTGACAGCAAGTGTCTTCCCTAGATCATCCCGACTCACTGTGCATGGGCCCACATCGCCCTTTGTCCAGTTCCTTCCTCCAGTGACCTGCAGGGAATGGGCAGGTGGTTCCCAGGGAATGCAAAGGTACAGCCTACAGATGAAGCTATGCAGATGACATGCCTATAATGTCTGGCCTTCCCTTTGCTCCTTTCCAATCCTATCTAATAAAGAGCTAATATGCTAATTGGACCAGATGGCAGAACGATCTTCCAGAATGATCAGTGGGTAGGGCCAATGAGCTGGCACCACCAGGCCAGCCATGGCGGTCCTGGCACCGCCCCTTCTGCTGAGGCGATGGGAGAGGGGGAAGCGTGGTCCTGGAGCCTCCACAGAGGCAGGCCTGGGTGCGACCATGGTGCCTCAACCTCCCATGGCTCCTCCCCCAGCCCGCCTGGCCCCCGATTGGCCCTCTCCCACCAGTGGGTGGGGGTTAGGGCCAGCACTAAGGAGCAGTGAGCCGGCTTCTGGTTGAGTAGCGCTCCGGGCAGGTGGGTGGTAAGGGGCAAGAGGTCCTGGAATGTGAGAGCCCCGGAATGCAAGAGGGATGTCTGTGTGCTGACTTAGGCTCGATCCTCCAGGGGGGTCGGGCCTAAGTTGGCAAGTGGACATTCCCCAAGGGGTCCCAGACTGCGAGAGGGCACAGGCTAGACTGATGGACACCCCTCTCCAGTGCAAAAATTTTTGTACCGGGCCTCTAATTATTAATAACTACCTAATTACAATAGTATCAAATAACGTTCTATTTTATTACAGAGAAAGGAGCCCAAATTCCACCTGCAGTTTGTGGGAAGGTTTCACAGAGGATGTGATCATCAGTTTGGGCCCTGAAGATGAGTAGGGTTTAGGTGAAGGCATCTGGGTGAAGCAGAAGTCAGGAATATATGGGTGCTTGGGTGGTGAGAAGCCCCACAGGGCTTGGATATCTGTGGTCTCAACAGATCACAGTGTCCAGAGAGCAAAGAGCACATGGGGGAAGCCAATGCTTCAGCCCCCCTATGAATAGACATGTCAGTGGGACAGTTGTCATCAGGACATCACAGAACATGGAGCTGAAATGAAATGGAGACTCATTAAAAAAAAATTATATATATATCCTATCTAATAAAAGCCTAATATGTTAAGTGTCTGGTTGGCCACTCAACCAATCAAAGCGTAATCTTACCTTATAATAGACAAATATGCAAATTGACTGCACCTTCGCTACGTGCAAGCCACGCCCACCAACCAAGCCACGCCCACCAACAACGCCCACCAGGAAACCGTTGTAGGGACATTGGGGTGTGGCGGAGCCCAAGGCCGGGAAAGCCTCGGGGCGGAGGCTTTCCTGGCCTTGGGCACCAGCGGGGAGCCTGCACGGATCGCAGGAAAGCACTGGGGGTCGGCTCCTGCGATCGGTAGCAGGGACACTGGGTGCTGCCGAGCCCAAGGCCAGGAAAGCCTCGGGCGGAGGCTTTCCCAGCCTTGGACACCAGCGGGGAGCCTGCACCGATCGCAGGAAACCACTGGGGGTCAGCTCCTGCGATCGGTAGCAGGGACGCTGGGTGCGGCTGAGCCCAAGGCCACCGCCCAGGGCCAAGCCCCCACCCTGAAAAAGGCAGAAGGTGGTGGCCACAGCCAAGGCCTGGGTCCCTGGTGCCGGCAGAAAACTGGTGCAGGCAGCCAGGTGAATGAAGGTCTATTGCACGAATCTTCGTGCAAACGGGCTACTAGTATGCTAATGATATGCTAAGGCCACTCAACCGCTCACTATGATGTGCGCTGACCACCAGGGGGCAAACACTACAACCAGTAGGATAGCTTGATGCTGGGGCCTGGCCAATCAGGACTGAGTGAGATGGGCCGGACATGCCTTGAAGCCCTCCCGCGCCCCTCCCCAGCCCTGATTGTGCACCAGTGGGGTCCGTCGGCCTGGCTTGTGCCCTCTTGCAATCCAGACTGAGGGACCCCCCACGAGTGCCTGAATTTTGTGCACCAGGCCACTAGTCTTACCTAATAATAGAGAAACATGTAAATTGACCATACCTCCGCTACACCCACAGCCAATTAGAGTGAGTATGCAAATTAACCCAACAAAGATGGCGGTCAATTTGCATACACACCTGGGTCCGGGGAACCTCCTCACACCTAGGTCACTCCCAGCTGGCCATTGGAAGTGGGGAAGGGGCTGAGCCTGTGACCAAACACAGACCATGGGGAAGTCAGCGCTGGGTTGCCCAGCTTCAGCCTGGTGACCCAACCCTGACTGCCCAGGTGGCTGAGACCCAGAAAGTGAATCAGGGTCTGATCTTCAGCCTCAGTGGAAGCTGTTGATCAGTGTACTTACCTCTCTCTTTCTCTCCCTCTTTCTTTCTGATCTTTGCCAGCAGCCAGACTTTTCTTTCTCTCCCAGCTTCCGGGGGAGGGGGAGGGCTGCTGTTAAGCCCCGCCTCTTTGATCAGGCCCAGAGATAGGCCTGGAGATGCTGACTGGCATAGGAACCAACCAATCAGAACCAAAGGTAGATGCTGTGGGGAACCAATGGTTGCCTAGGAGGCGGAGCTTCTGACACTGACTGGCATAGGAACTGACCAATGAGAACCAAATCTGGGTGCTGTGGGGAACCAATGGCTGCCTAAAAGGTGGAGCTTTTGATGCTGACTGGCATTGAAACCGACCAATGAGAACCAAATCTGGGTGCTATGGGGAGCCAATGGCTGCCTAGAAGGTGGAGCTTCTGTTGCTGACTGGCATAGGAACTGACCAATGAGAACCAAATCTGGGTGCTGCAGGGAGCCAATGGCTGCCTAGGAAGTGAAGCTTTTGACACTGGCATAGGAACTGACCAATCAGAACCAAATTGGCCAACAGAGGAGGGCAGTTGGGGGCGATATCAGGCCTGCAGGAGAGAGCAGTTAGGGATGATCAGGCTGGCAGGCAGAGGCAGTTATGGGCAATCAGGCAGGCAGGCAGGTGAGCAGTTAGGAGCCAGTGGTCCCAGATTGTGAGAGGGATGTCTGACTGCCGGTTTAGGCCCAAACCCTGGGATCAGGCCTAAAATGGCAGTCGGACATCCCACAAGGGGTCCCTAATTGGAGAGGGTGCAGGCTGAGTTGAGGGAATCCCCCTCTGTGCATGAATTTAGTGCACCGGGCCTCTAGTGTGTGTGTGTGTGTGTATGTGTATATATATACACATACACACACACACACACACACGCATACATACACACACACACACTGAGTGGCCAGATTATTATGATCTCTGAATGCATAATAATCTGGCCACTCAGGATCAGGCCTAAACGGGCAGTCGGACATCCCTCTCACAATCCAGGACTGCTAGCTCCCAACTGCTCACCTGCCTGCCTTCCTGTTTGCCCCTAACTGCTTCTGCCTGCCAGCCTGATCACCCCTAACCACTCCCCTGCCAGCCTGATTGATGCCTAACTGCTCCCCTGCCAACCTGTTTGCCCCTAACTTCCCTCCCCTGCAGGCCTGGTCCCCCCCCCCCCAACTGCTCTCCCCTGCAGGCCTGGGTCCCCCTCAACTGCCCCTTCCTGCAGGCCTGGTCACCCCCAACTTCCCTCCTCTGCTGGCCTGGTCACCCCTAACTGCCCTCTCCTGCTGGCCTGATCCCTCCCAACTGCCCTTCCCTGCTGGTCATCTTGTGGCAGCCATCTTGTGTCCACATAGGGGCAACCATCTTTGACCACATGGGAGCAGCCATCTTGTGTGTTGGAGTGATGGTCAATTTGCATATTACTCTTTTATTATATAGGAGATATAGATAGATAGATAGATGATAGATAGATAGATAGATAGATAGATAGATAGATAGATAGATGATAGATATATTAGAGGCCCATGCATGAATTCATGTATGGGTAGGGTCCGGCCAGCCTGGCCAGGGAGAGGGTCATGGGTGGTTGGCCAAACTGCCTGCTGGTCAAACTCCTGGTTGAGGGGACAATTTTCATATTAGCCTTTTATTATATAGGATATACACTGAGTGGCCAGATTATTATGTGTTCAGAGATCATAATAATCTGGCCACTCAAAAATATATATATTTATATTTAACTTTATAATGGTTCTGCACCTCTCCTTCAAGATGCTGCTTCCTCTAAAGGGGAGAGTCTATAGCTCTGACATACATCAGAAATATAAATTATTAACATACATTTATTTAAAAGGACAAATTTTACTAAACATTTCCCATAATTTTTGGTTGCTATTTGTTGGTAATGGGTAGGTGCCACTTCTCTTTCAGCACATGGATTTGTGTTTCTTCTTCTGAAAGGTCTGGAGTTTGCATTTATTGCTAGAATAGGTTCAAAGTTGCCAGTATCAAAGGAGAAAAGTCAGTCCCTTTAACATTTCTATGTTCAAATGCCAATGCTATAATAATAATGTGACATTCTATAAAGAATTCTCATATTCTAGAAGGCTTTCTGATATTATTTTAACAGCATAAATACTGGGAGGGGACCAGAAAGGTCACCCAACTGCTTTTCTATATATTTTTCACAAAAACACATAATGCCATTCACGTAAGGTAGGATTTTTAATTCAACTAAAAACTCTTTTGGACGGTTGAACAAAGGTTTTAAAGAATTGAGGTGAGGTGAAAATTATAAACTTAGTAATACAACTCAACTTGAAACACTCTAGTGTCTGCTGATGGCACATGAATTGGTAAAAAGGGCAGGTTCTCACATTGAATTAAATGTGGAGTTAATACGTTTTTTACCTGCCCTCTGATTCCAGCTGCTTCTTTTCTTAACATGCAGTTCACATTGACTTTCTCAAATAACTGTTCCTAGCAGCTAGAAGGGGGTCAGAGGAAAATGATACAATGAACAGCATGAATTGCTACGGGGAAAATGCCAACTTAAAAATCTATATCTAGCTAACTTCCCAACTGGAAGGCAAACTGAAGACAAGTTCAGTCAAACAAAAACAGAGGCAATTTTTTTGCAAGCAGATCTTCACCACAACAGAAGATAAAGAAACTTTTCAGGTTGAAGGAAAATAATACTACATGGAAATCGGTGTGTACATAAAAGAATGGAGAACCCTGGAAATGGTAGACATAGGAGTAAGAGATTTTTAAAAATTTATTTAAAAGATAAGTGGCACTTTAAAGAAGCAATTCTGAAGCATTTTTATCTTAGGACACCTTTATAATCTTAAACAATTTTTTGAGAAGCTTAGAAAGCTTTGTATATATGGGTTACATCTACCAGTATTTGCCATGCTAGAAATTAAAATGAAGACATCTATATAATAAAAAGGTAATATGCAAATTGGCCGCACAGTGGAATGACCAGAATGCCCGTGGCCCCTCGCCCCCACTGGCCCCGCCCCCGAGCAGGCACCCGATTGGGGTCAAGACAGGGCTGGCCAGCAAACCACCCATGGCCCCTCGCCCCAGCTGGCCCGCCCCTTATGGACCCCATCGGGTGGGCCAGCTGGACCCCTCCAGTGCACGAATTTGTGCACTGGGCCTCTAGTATTTATTAATATAGATTAATAAGTATATTTTCTTTATTAATTTGTTTTGTTTTAAAGTACCCATCCCATAGTAACAAAGTAACATTTTTAACAAAAACAACTACATTTTCCAAAAGAGAAAATATTAGTGAGCAGGGTGGCATTATTTTATATTTTTGCAAATCTCTTCAATGCCAAACTTAATAAGACAGCTAAAGTATTATTTTTGCTTTCTCATTTATTCTGTTGCAATATCACACATAATGTTGCCTATGTTAAATTGTAAACCTTGAGCAATTATTTAAAATAAATAAATCATTTATCACATAGCATAAAAGTAATCACATACTCTCAAAGAAGAAATTAAAAAAATGAAACACGAATATGCAGTACAAGTAGGAGACACATAGATAAATGCACAGGAACCCAACAATATAAGCAAGTTCATTAAGAAGCTAGAAAAGCAAGATCAAGTTTAACCACAATAAGTATACTATTACCACTGTATTAGTCTGCTTAGGTTGCTGTAAAAAAATACAATAAGTTGCACAGCTTGAACAACAGAAATTTATTTTCTCATAGTTCTGGAAGTAGGAAATCCAAGATCAAGGTGCCCCCAGGGTTGGTTCCTGGTGAGGCCTCCCCTCCTGCATTGCAGGCAACCACCTTCTCACTATGTAGGATTAATTGAGCTGCACACTTAAGATTAATACATGTCACTCTATAGATGTTTCCTCAGTAAGATTATAAGAACAAGTTTGGGAGCATGATCTTGCTAGGTTGTGCTGGCTAAGAAAAAATGTAAAATTAAATTTGGAAATACTTTAATGTCCTCTAAGAATCTTTCCTCTTTCAAATAGATCTAAAACAAATAAGGGTAAGGAGCATGCAGGCTTTGTTTTATCACACAGCTCCGTGGTCATGTGGGATCCAATTTAATGAGAAGAGAAATAAAGTCCTTCCTCATTAATGTAAGTCCCCACCACCCATGCCTGGAGTTCTGCTGAAAGGCAGAGCGACTGCCTGCTGAATTTCCAAGCAGCATGCCGGGGATCACGCGGTGTCGGGCTTTATTCGTGGCAGCTACACGCTACCTGATAGCAGCAGACACCACTTCCCACAGGCATGCCACATGCAGGTTGTATGTGCTGACAGAGTTTTAATGACCAGAATCACTATGGATCATGGAACGACTTAGAGGCCAGTGCCCTTTCTGAGAATTGATACCCATCAATCTTTCACCTTTAACTATTGCTGCAGTCACAGGAAATATGCAAAGCAGTGGCAAATTAAGGGAGACTGAAAGCTGACCCACTCTATCCAGGTGGGTTTGTTTGTTCCTCTTACCAAGCAAGATAATAAAGGACTTTTAACTAAGTGGGCAGATCTTAACGTTACTGTAGACTGAGATGCCGGACCCGGGGACAGGCTATTCAGCTAGTGCAGTGTAATGCATGGAGGTCCTGGTTGTGTAAAGGTCCTGCAAGGAGAAAGGGTAAAAGATTCTGAGTGAGCCATTTACAACAACATCAAGTAAGGCAAGCGAATGTTTAGGGAGGAACCTATGAACCTGAAACCTCCGTGGCTCAGCATAATAAAAAATTATTTCTTGCTTCTGTAAAGAATAACAGACATGATCAACTTCATGCAGCCATTCAGGGGTCTATGTCATTGGAAGCTCAGCCATGCGTAGCTCATGACCCCCAGGTCACCCTGCACTTGACAAATTCTCCGCTGATAGAGGGGGAGAGAGAGTGGATGATCTGCCCGGAAGCTTTTAAGGATCAGGTCTAGAAAAAGCATATATTACAACTGCCCACAACCAATTTGCTAGAAGTCAGTGGCCCCATTAAGACAAAAAGGGGCCAGCAAAAAATAGCTACATTAGGGAAGAGATGCATGAGTTTTGGTGGCCAGAGAGCTCTCTCCACCACAGACACTCAAGTAGTTTGAAATGACTTTCAGGACTATGAATGCTGTAAGGTACTTTCATGGGTCCAAACCAGGAACTACTTTCTCTGGACATCAAAATATCCCAAATAAGCAGATTTGATTATCCAAAATAATCTGCTAGAAAGACTTGCCTTTAGGGTAAAATAATTTCCACTTTTAGGGAAGAGTGAAAAGCAAAATATAGATAGATAGATAGATAGATAGATAGATAGATAGATAGATAGATGATAGATAGATAGATAGATAGATAGATGATAGATAGACAGATAGATAGATAGATAGATAGATAGATAGATAGATAGATAGATGAGAGAGAGAGAGAGAGAGAGAGAGAGAGAGAGAGAGAGAGAGGGAGAAGGGAGTGGAGTGCAGGCCAATATTTCTGAATTAGGGAGAGTTCTTAATTAGGATGTGTTTAAGTAACTTCATTATTAGGGTATAAAAGTAGAAATTTTAAAACATATACAAAATTTATTTTTAACGAGCTACTTCATTAAACTCAGTGCACAAATCATAGTGTGCACATCAATGAATTTTCACCAAATGAACATCCTATGAAATCAGTACCCAGATCAAGATGAAGAACATGACAAGCATTCTCCACCCTCTCCTCCGCCCTATACCAGTCAAATAAAGTTAACTGCTCTCTTGGCTTCTAGTATTTCATGCTAGTTTTATCTGGTTTTGAACATTATATAAATGGTATTAGACAGTGTGTACTCTTATCTAATTCCTTTTCCTCAACATTGCACTTGTGAGATTTCTTTACAAATAAGCAGTAGTACAGTTGCGCACACATTTTGTTGCTGAATAACATTCCATTGCCACTTCTGAGACTTTATTAGTTCCCAGAAGTCTGTGCACAGCTTTCTTTTTCTTTTAATGTCAAGCCCTCTCGTGGGGACTTCCTCTCCAGTTCCACATAATACTGTTTTCTCACATTCCACTTCAGTCTAGACCCACTGCTAATAATAATGCCTCCCTTTACTGAGCAGATACTCAGTGCAGAGCCTTGACATATGGAGACTGACAAGTGTAATTTCTAGGTGCTGCACTTCTTCAGCCCCCTTTGTGGTTAGATGTGGCCACTACCTGGATTTCAGCCAATGGCCCGTGTGTCTAAGTGATTAATGCCAGAGACTTACAGGGATGGTCCATAGGAACCTCTCTCATTTGATCCTCCAGCTTCTTTCCTTCCCATGGGGACCTTGGCAATCACATGTCTGAGTTGTTGGAGGTGCAAGATGAAAGGAGACTGGATTCCTGAACCACAGCTGGAAGGAGAGCGTATTATCCATCAGGGTCACAAGTTATGGAATTTATGCGAGTGAGAAACAGTCTTCCATCAATGATTGAGGTGCTCTATATGTGTGCTTTCGTTTGCAACAGAAGCTGGAGTCACCTGAACTAGTAGACCTGCTGCAGGTGCACATAGGTCGCTGCCCCCTGTAGGTTTCAGAGGCTCCTCAAGCTTAGCTGGTCTAGAATTGAACTGATTTCTCCTTTCCCACCCCAAATCTATTCCACTTTCTCCATTCCCTGTCCACAATCCACCCACACAGCTAGAAGTCAGCCTGGAAGTACCATACCCCCGGAGCAATCCATCCCATCATTTCTACAGATTCTTCCTCCCAAGTATCTCTTGCCCCATCTTCTTCTCTCATTTGTCACCATCAATGCCTAGCCTGAGTCTTTATTATCTTTCACCTGAGCCTCCTTTGTATTTCTGCTTTCTTATTGCTCTCTGTGATATTAGCCATGGTTCTCCAGAGAAACAGAACCAACAAGGTATATAAGAGGGGATTTATTATCAGAATCGGCTCATGTGATTGTAGAGGCTGAGATATGCCAAAATATGCCATCTTCAAACTGGAGTACCAGGAAAGCCAGATGTATAATTCAGTCCAAGGCCAACATCCTGAGAAGTCTGGGAGAGGGCACTGGTGCATGTCCCAGAATCTGAAAGTCTGGGGACCAGGAGCTCTGATTCCGAGCAAGGGAAGAGGGATGTCCCAGCTCCAGAAGAAAGAGAACTCTCCCTTCCCCCACATTTTCATTCTATTTGGACTCTCATGGGATTGGATGAGACCTGCCCACATTGGTGGGACAGATCTTCTTTACTCAGTCTACTGATTCAAATGTTAATCTCCTCCTGAAACATCCTCATAGGCACAGCCACAGCCACAAATAACATTTACCAGCTATCTGGCCATCCCTTAGCCCAGTCAAGGTGACAAAATTATCCATCACACTGTCAGATATTCTTTCTATAATAAAAATAATAAAAACCATTCCAAACTTCAGAGTCCCTCAATGATCCTTCAGTCCCTCCCAAAAGGCTAAATACATGAGGCTTTTAAAGATCTACGATAATTTAGGATGAATGCCCATGCTGAACCACTGACCATATCCTGTGCTAATGGACTTCCTTTGACATGCCAGGATGTGTGTTGCCTAAAGGCCTTCCTGATACCAAGTACCCTTCCTGGAGTACCATAGGGGAAATCTGTTCAGAGCTACCCATTACAATGATACCATGACCTCCCTTCCTTAGAGAGGAGCCAGGGTTATTAAAATCATCTTTTATTTCAAAAGCAATTCATTCTCCACCCCACTCCACCTTCATCTCTCTCTCTCTCTCTCTTGTTCTCACTCTCTCTCCATCTCCCTCTCTCCCCGTACTGTTCTCCTTGGCATATCCACTTTTCCAAGTACTTCTGACCCTGGAGTCCCATCCAGCTTCACCTCCTTTTGGATTTATACCGCAGATATTTAAGACATTGCTCCAATGGTGACATTCCATCTTCCTTCCATCAACTCCCCAGTTCACAGACACCTGGCTTCCATGTTTCCTTCATACTCAAATATTTCCTTTGATTTCCTAACATAAAATAAATATTTTAAAAACCTGTTTTCAGTCTTCACCGCTCTTGATCTCCTTCATCCATGACATCAAAGACTTGAGCTCTATCCTGACCTCAGTTCCCTCCACATTGTCCCAGCCCTCTCCAAATTTGTTTGGGACTCTTGCTAAAACACCATTTCTGTGACCAGCTCCTCACTACAGGGATTTCTCACCAGTCATGCCCCTGACTCTCTAGGCTTCTGGTGTATACCCTTAGCCTGATGTCCTCAGGGAACTCCCAGTGGCACCGGGTGATAAGGTTGAAAACCTGGTGCCACAGCAATCCTCTAGATTCCAATGCACACCTGGATTTCCTCAGTTTCTGAAACTCATATCCTAAATGAAATCCACTTGCTCTAACTACAAACGTCTTCCTCCACCTTCCACTGAGCATTTTAAGCTGTAATTCTTAAAGCTTTCTTTGATAAATCTATCTTATGTCCATGCATCTGCATTCCTCACTGTATGAGGTCCTACCCTGATCTCATGTCTTCCAGATGACTATGTTTTCTGCCCTTCCACTTCCAAACAGCTGTCAGAAACATCTTTCTGAAGGGAAATTACCATTCTGCCTAAAATGCACCATTGATTGAATGCAGAGTATAATATGGGGAATCTCAAAATGGTTTGGGGCTATCCATTCAAATGATATCACCAGTATGTGAACCCTGTGTTTGAATGCTTCCCTGTTCTCTTCTCCCCATGTCTTAGCCCACAGACCCCTCATAATATTTTAGCTTCATATGAGTGAACCATGTACATCTTTATACCTTCATCCATCTAGGAAACCTCTTAAAAATGTCCTCTGATAATCCTCTTAAAACTGGAGCTATTTTTAAAGACACTCAACTAAGATATCTCCTGTGATACCTTTGCATTTATCATTAATTGGTATCATGTATTAACATTCTTATTATAGATTTCTTACTATATTATAAGTAATGGCATACCTATCTGTTTTCCTTCTAGAATATTGTCTCCTGAAAATTAAGGATACCATATTCTTCACCATTGCATTCCCAGGGTCTCGCATAATGCTGAGGGTATTATAAACTCTTTGTAAACTTTTGGTTTTTATTCCTGTTGAGCACTCCCATTCAATTTCATGTTACGCTTCCATGTTGGAATTTGAGATACTATTAAAGCTAAGCCAGGTAAACTTGCATGGTGTCATTATTAACTTGGAGAAAATGCTCTTTAATTGCATTATTTTCCCCCAGGGCCTTCTTTTCTTATAGATGCTGTAAATGTAATACTATTCAGCACAGCATGCCTGACTACTAAAAACTCTGAGCTAATGGGCTCTGAGTGGGACTTTAGTATAGAGAGTACTTTTTACCCAGGAACAAGATGATTGACATCTTGACAATCATTGACAGCATACCTATAGTATTTGAAGTTGATAATTTGAGATGAGTTAATTTCCAAGTAACCCATAGGAAAACAATGTCATTGGTAATAGCAGTTTAAATTTGTTTGCTTTAAGTCTTTAGATATTGCCTTCATTAAAAAAAGGGAAACCCACAACAAATATAATGGTAGTGAAGATTAATCAGCAGTAAAAAGCAAGCAAACAAAAAACCAATGACCAATTAAATCAGATTCATAAGAAAACTAGCTAGATATTCTTTCCAAGACTAAAAGATAAACCTAGAGATAATGTAATGTATATAAGGGATAGTTGATAATTGAACGTATACCAGTCCATCTAGGAAAAGGGAAACTCTTATCAATATGAAAATCCAGATACAGTTTCCATACAAATAATAAGGAAAGCAAGAAAACCAGAATGGTTCCAAAACCTAGTTTTTCTGCTGTACTACCTAGCAATTCCAATTCTAGGTAGTTATTTGAAAAAAATAAAAACACCAATTCAAAAAGATATACGCACTCTACATTCATTGCAGCATTGTTTACAATAGCCAAGATATGGAAGCAACCTTGGTGTCCATCAGTAGATGAATAGAGAAAGAAGACGTAGTATAAACATGCCATGGAATATTACTCAGTAATAAAAAAGAATGAAATCTTGCCATTTGCAATAATATGCATGGACCTAGAGAGTTTTATGCTGTCAGACAGAGAACAATAAATACCGTATTGTTCCATTATATGTGGAATCTAAAAAAAACCCACAAACAAACAAAATAAACAAACAAAATAAATCAAGACTAATAGAAACAAAGACCAACTTGATGGTTGCCAGAGGGAAGGGGAGGAGGATGAGTGAAAAAGGGGAAGAGAAATATAATCAATTATATTGTGATAAGTTTGCATGGTGACAGATGATTACTAGACTTAGTGTGGTGATCACATTGTAAGGTATATAAATGTCAAATCATTATATTGTACACCTGAAACTAATATAATATTATATACTGCCTATACTTAAATTTTATAAAAGAGAAGAAAATGTATTCAGGGGCCATGTGAACGTTCCTTGCCTGGAACCCGTCAGCACTGACTGTCTCATGCACACAGTAACCTGGAATTCTGTCAAGGATTTTTTGAACTGAAGGTACCCAGCACAGGCAGCTGCTGAGTGGCTTGAATTACAAAGACAGGGCTGGATCACATCACCTTGTTCTCCATCCAAAATAAAACCCTCTGAAAAGAAGTAAAGAGAAAAACTTGCCACACTGAACTCCCCTACATTTTTTCTTTGGTTTCCTGCACTCTGCTTTATTTCAACTCAATTTCAACTAGAGTTACTTTTGCTTCCTAACTCAGAGCTTAAACATCTCTGTCTACCAGGATAATTATTATTGCTGTTTTTGTTATCTGTTGATTCTCTAACCTAGGAGCAAATCTAGATGAGCCATTTTTACTTCCTATGACCTGGTGCTGAGGGCATGTCCTACCTGGGAAATCTAGGAAATCAGATGAGCATCATATTTTTAATTGCTCTTCAAGCAGTCCTTTGCTTCTTCCTGAAGAAGAATCAGCCCTTTCTCCAAATGCTCCCAGGTCACAGTGTGGTGCACCAGTGGGACAGTGGGATGATGCAGAAGGAAACAAGAGTGTTACATATTAGAAGAGATGTGAACGTCTTTCCTTCTGTTAATAATATGTTTCATTTCAATAATCTACCTAATTTGGATATTTAGTTTTCAAAGAGAAGAACTGTTTTGCATATGCTATGTTTACTCAATTTTTAATTGACCTGGAATTTTCTTTTAAAGACTGCAAAGTAGTCTACATAATTTTCATTAACGAGTTACTACAATTTTCTGTAACAAATTTTCACAATATTTTTTTCCCACGAGCTCAGAATCCTTCATCACTGACTCGGTTGCATTGCTTCCTTTTCTTCATTTCATTCCTACTTGAGGAATTCCTTCTGACCACCTGACTGAGAAAGCAAACACTCAAGCCTGGTTTACAAATGGATCTGCAGAGGACATTGGAAACTCATGAAAGTCACAGCTACAGCATTATAGTCCCACTACTGTCCTTCAAGGCCACCTCTGAGTGTGGGGGCGGGCTCCTTTTCCCTCTTAGCCTCTGAGCAACACCAGCAGCTCTAAGACCTGCTGTGGGTTTTCAGTATCCTCATGAGGTTGGAGAGCTCCAGAAGCTCTACAGTCAGAGCTCATGAGCCAGAGGAAACTTACCCAGAAAGATGGACAAAGGGGAGGCTGTGCATTTGTGGGGATACATACAACACCCTCCAAGAAATAACTGGAGGACTCTAGGGGAGAATGACTTATGTTCCACCTCTAACACAGTAGGAAGTTAGCAATGCAATGGCTACTGTCTATGTCATAATTTCACAAAACCATGTAACTGTACCATGAGCAGTTCCTGTGATCTCTTGGTTGTGACGGTTTATACCATTTATACAAGCAGTCTTCACTTTCTCCTACTTAAATTACATACATGCTCTTAGCATCCCTCATAATCCCAGAAAGGTCCCACTTCTACAATTGGCAAAGATTAAAAAAGAGAAAAAGAAAAAAAAATATCCTCCTAGCTTTAATGAAAGTATTTGGGAACAGAACAGAAATATAAATTGGGATAACCTTACCACAGAGCAATTTAACAATTAAATAAAAAGCCTCAAATACATTCATAACTTTGACCCTGTAACTTCATTTACTGGAAATATCTTAAGATATATTTACAAAGATAGTCATCACAGCCCTGTTTGTGATCAGACACTTGGAAACCACCTAACTTTCCACAGAGATTTTACATTCTTGACACGGGACCTAGAAAGCCACTTAAGATGCATAAGCAAAGCTAACATTTTTGTGGTTTCATGCCTTACAGTTAAGTCTTTAATCCATTTTGAGTTTATTCTTGTGCATGGTATAAGGAGGTGGTCTAATTTCATTTTTTTACATATATCTGTCCAATTTTCCCAACACCATTTATTGCATAGACTTTCTTTACCCCATTGTATGCTCTTGCCTCCTTTGTCAAATACTAATTCACTATGGGTTTATTTCTGGGCTCTAGTCTGTACCATTGATCTATAGTGGAAAGCAGAGGCAGTAAGATCTCAGATAATTCTCATAGCAATATTTTTTCTAATAGATCTCTACAGGCAAGGGAAACAAAAGAAAAAATAAATAAATGGGACTACATCAAATTAAAAGGTTTTTCACAGTAAAGGAAACTATCAACAAAATGAAAACATAACCCACTGATTGGGAGAACATATTCACCAATGATACATCTGATAAAGGGTTAATTAATATCAAAAATTTATAAAGGATTTATACAACCCCAAAAGAACAATCAATTTAAAAATGGGCAAAGGACCTGAATATACATTTCTCCAAAGTGGACATACAGATGGCCAATCCTATCTAATAAAAGAGTGATATGCAAATTAACCATCACTCCGCTATACCTACAAGCCACACCCACCAGCCAATCAGGAGCTAGTATGCAAATTAACCCAAACCAAGATGGCTGTGGCCAGGGAGCAAGCAGGAGGCTTGGGTTTCCCTGGCAATGGAGGAAGCCAAGCTTTCTGCACACCCTGGCCAGCCCAGGCCTCCACTCAAGGCTACAAAGTTTCAATTATAGAAGATAAATAAATCCCAGATACCAGGGCCTCTGCTTGGGTCGTCGGGGGGCGTGGCCAGTCTGCAAACCACCACAGGCCCCTCGCCCAGGCCATCCCACACCCCAAGGGAATCCACACCCTGATCCAGGACACCCTTCAGGGCAAACCAGCTGGTTCCCACCTGTGCACCAGGCCTCTATCCTATCTAATAAAAGAGTGATATGCAAATTGACCATCACTCCAACACACAAGATGGCTGCCCCCATGTGGTCAGAGATGGCTGCCCCTATGTGGACACAAGATGGCCAGCAGGGGAGGGCAGTTGGGAGGGATCAGGCCAGCAGGGGAGGGCAGTTAGGGGTGACCAGGCCTGCAGGGGAGGGCAGTTGGGAGGGACCCAGGCCTGCAGGGAAGAGCAGTTGGGGTGGGACCAGGCCTGCAGGGGAGGACAGTTAGGCATCAATAAGGCTGGCAGGGGAGTGGTTAGGGTGTGATTAGGCTAGTAGGCAGAAGTGGTTAGGGACAATCAGGAAGGCAGGCAGGCAAGCAGTTGGGAACCAGCAGTCCTGGGTTGTGAGAGGGATGTCCGACTGCCCATTTAGGCCCGATCCTACTGGCAGTCGGACATCCCTCGAGGGGTCCCAGATTGGAGAGGGTACAGTCTGGGCTGAGGAAGAACCCCCCCCCCCCCCCCGTGCACAAATTTCATGCACCGGGCCTCTAGTAGATATGTAAAAAATGCTCAATGTCATTAATCATAAGAGAAATGCAAATCTAAACCACAATGTGATATCACCTCAGATCTGTCAGAATGACTATCATCAATAAATCAATAAATAAGAAATGTTGGGTGAGGATGTGGAGAAGAGGGAACCCTATTGCACTGTTGATGGGAATGCAAAGCAGTACAGCCACTATGGAAAACAGTGTGGAGTTTCCTCAAAAAATTGTGTAACTTGGGCAAGTTTCTTGATTAATCTTGATGTGTCTCATACCTTTATCTCTAAAATGTGATGATGACATACCTGCCTCATAGGTTTGTTGTGGGTGAGAATCAAAGGCATGAACACACCTAAAATGCTTAGAATAGAGCCCTGTAGGTGTCACATGCTTACTAACTACAGAGGCCTGCATTGTGATATGACAAGTGTTCTCCACATGTAAGGTATATCTCATTGTGGTTTTAATATGCATTTCCCTGATGGTTAATGCAGTTGAGAATCTTTTTAGGTACCTACTAGTGGCCCAGTGCACAGATTTGTGCACATTGAAGGGAGATTAATTAGAAGAAATATTTTAATGTCACTATTCTCCCTTTCTTTATAATAGGAGTGTCAACCAAATTCACGATCGACTATGACAGATCAAAACACATGCATGCGTTGGCACCAGCGAGAGCTTTATATGTACCACGCATGCACGAGTCAACTTAGCTTTTTATATATGTAGAATAAACTTGCTTAATTAGACCTGCTTTCTGATGTAGGTAAACTTTTTCCAGCCCAGTGAAGCACCCCAACTTCTCTTTCAGGTAATTGTCACCAACACAGCAGTAAATATCAACACGAAGCAGATTATTATTGTAGATCACGCGGGGAGAACAAAGAGTAAAATATTTAACTGCAGCAGTGTTTGACTAGGTTCTGCGCAGTGAGAAAACCTAAAGTCATTTTCAAGGTCCACCCTTTCTTACTTCATTTCAGTCAGGTCAAGTTTCTAAACTTTCTAAATCTCCATTTTCCAGCTAATAAAAAGAAAATAGGATTCCATTGAATCTCCTATCTACCTACTCCAGGACTTTTGTGAGGATCAAATAAGATGAGGCCGGGGAAAACACTTCACAGACATTTGGTTAAAGTGTGAAATGTTTGCACCTGGCTATAAAGCAAGTCGTGTTTCTGAGCTGAAAAAACTGCAAGGAGGCTAGGCATTGCTATGTGACCTTATTAGCTGGCACCCACAGTGACTACTTCCAGGCTGGGCTGGGCTGGGGGCCGCATTTTGCACCATGGGGTCTCGACAGCATCGGCTGTGATTTGGTGGGCTGTCGCTCCGGGGTGGTGGCGGGGCCTGTGTCCCACTTAGGGGAAGCCAAGTGTTGCTTTGTGGGCACCAGGTCTGTGTTGCCAGTGCACGTCCTGGCAGCTCCTGCGTAAGCATCTGCCTCCTGGTGGTCAGTGCGCATCATAGCAACCGGTCAGATGGTTGGACACATAGCCTTTTATTTATATAGATTGACCATCTAAATGTCTTCTTTGATAAAATATCAGATTTTCTGCCCATTTTTAAATCAGGTTGTTTGGCTTTTCTGTGAGCTCTACTGGTTTTGAGATCTTATTTCCCAAAGCATAATGGCTGTACCAGAGAATACAAAAATGGCTCACTGAATTAAAAAATGAGACTGCCATCTGGACATTTTGGTCTTCTCATACCATAGAAACAACAGAGAGAAAGGGAGTAATCATCTTCATTCTCAAGGAGAAATTTGATCACTGTTGCATAATGGCAGACAGGGAAGACTATGTCTGGAACACATAAGAATCCACTATGCTAATGCTTCATACTCCCATGCCCACCAGTAAAAGTTAATGGAAAATTACAATAACCAAAAGGGTTACACTTTTGAGTATTAATACTATACAGGCATGAACGTTTACACCACTTTACTAGATAGGAAACAGTGATCAGCTTAGGTATGGTTAAGGGCAAAAAAAAAAAAGTAAAAATATTATTTGAAAGAGAAAAATCATGGATATCATGATATCTCAGTTATATAGCCAATTTAAAAAATAAAGATGATCATATATTTACATATTTTCTCATATTTTATGGATACATTGTCAGAGGGAACTTTAGCATACAGTCTTTAGGCAACAGAATAGTTAATGATGTCATAACCAACTTTGAGGAGTAATTAACATAGCCAGCAAAGGATGCAATGGCTGCTCGAACTATGTGCCTCCTCCTGTTAGCGAAGGAACGAGGACTTGTGCAGTTACACAGAGGACAGCTGTGCCTTTTAGGTGGGAACAGAGTTATGCTTTTGCTGTATACAAGTCCAGATATGTATACCGTAGAAGTGTGAGGAGTGCTCATATATCATTTTATTGCCCCGCAGCTCAAAATATTCTTTCCTGCTTTTCTCTGTGATACTGAAGCTGTAGCCTGCAAATATTTCTTCTTTGCCAGCTGGGATTGTGCCGCTTCGTTATTTCCCAGCTCCCCCTAGTGCCACTACCACAGTGATTAAATAAACAGCACTAATCAGTTTTCTCTTTGGTAACTCAGTCGCATGCACATAGAGATGGATACATCTATATACATTTAATGAATTGCGCACCCAGCATCTATTTGTTTCTCCTTAAAAGAACTCTAGCCCTAGCCGGTTTGGCTCAGTGGATAGAGAGTTGGCCTGTGGACTCAAGGGTCCCAGGTTCGATTCCGGTCAAGGGCATGTACCTTGGTTGCGGGCACATACCCAATAGGGAGTGTGAAGGAGGCAGTTGATCGATGTTTCTCTCTCATCGATGTTTCTAACTGTCTATCCCTCTCCCTTCCTCTCTGTAAAAAAAGAACTCTTTGTCCAGGTGGCCATTATATTCAGGTGCTTTGTCAGAAGCTGACTCTATCCACCCATTTATTCATTCATCATTCACTCACTTACCAGCTGCTTCCACAGCCTGCCATTTGTTTCAGACTTTTTAGAAATAGTAATTCAATATTCACTACCCCCACCCTTCCCCCATTTGCTGACATGCCCTGAATAATCTGAGTGGATCAGGTTCAGCCCATCCTCATTGCTAATATTTGATCTAGGGTGGCACCATCTGGACCAATGAAGTATCAGGAGAGGTTTCACATGCTTCAGAGGAAGTTCCTGATACTGTCCCGGGAACCTCCCATCTCCATCCCCAGGTATGAGTGAGGAATCCTAGGGTCCCAGATCCTAGAGAGTCCACCTTTAGGGAAGCATTCCTGACAGGAGCTGGACTGTGGACCAGGGACTGGAGAGAGAGAAAGCCTGGGTCCCAGGAAACTCCACTGAGCTAAGGGGACCCATCAGCACCAAGGTCAGCAGCACCTTGCCCTTCAGGGAGAGAGTCTGGGGCTTCCTGACTTTCTTATGAGCAGCTAGGGGTGGGTTTCTCCTTCCAGCTGCTGGAAACACCCCCACCTATTCACAGGCCCTCCAAGCATAGAATCCAGTTGTTTCTAATTAAGCACACCATGTACATTGATAAAGAGAAGGGCCCAGTGGACTAAGTCTAGGAAGTTTGCTCTTATTTTAAATAAGAGACTTGGTCCCAGTGAGAGCATGCCTTTTAATTATAGGCAAACTTGTTATTTCCCCTGTCTGTGCTTTGGCCCTTTCTCAGCTTTAACACTGAAGGAGGTAAAAAAAGAAAATATTCCATGGGACTTGATGAATATGCAAATAAATGGCAATATCCTCACAAAGTCAATTCTAATTAAATTTATCACGTTTCTAACTTGGTCTGATTCATTATGGGATGGTAGCTTTTCAGACAACTTTGAATTAATTCTAGAATTTTGGTCTCCACATCCTTCCCTCAAAACACTATTAATAAGCAGCCAGTGCATTTCATTTGGAAGCCAGCCAGAGAAACTCCCCTACAGAGGTATAAGGGGATGAAATAAATGCATTTTCATAGGCCTCTTTCAAACTACATAACAGCAAAATTCCTTGAAAAAAAATGTATTAAATTCAGCTTCCCAATCTGTTGATCCTTGTTTGGTTGCATTTCCAGTGAACTTGTTGAAATAATGCACATCTTCCCAAAGTCACAGATGAAATCTCTTACCTTCCAGCAGTGTAAAAAAGTCAAGCAACCATGTAGCTTCAATACATGGTCTTATTAGTTGTCAAAAAGCAGGGACAAGTTAATTATCATCTCTGAGCTTCAGTTTCCTTTTCTGTAAAATAGGAGTCAACCTATCAATTTCAAGATGTATGGAGTTTAACGAGGTCACATTCATAATCCCAAGTACCATGGCCATCTCCTAGTTGGCATGTAGTTACTATTTGTGTTTACCTCCTTTTCTACTCACAGATTTCATAAACTTACATCCACTCAGTCTGTTATTCAAGTTTCTCCCAAGCTTGGCCTCAGTTTAATTTTTAATCTCACCTTGCACTTTTCTCCTAACACCTCCACTCTACCCAGAACTATCTCCGTACCACCACCAATCACTGTGTGTCACCCCTCCATCCCTGCTTCTGTCTGCACTACTTGCAGGATTCTCCCATCCCTTGCAGGCTTCTCCTTCTCTTGGCCTCTCAGGATCTTGGCAACCCAACTGTCAGCCTGCTTCCTCTACAGACCACTCCCACCAGCTGCAGCAATGCATTGGGTCTGCCTCCAGAGCATGTCAGTGTCTCATTGTGCGGGCAACGCCGGGTAGCACTGAAGCTACCAGGGTGGATTGGGAGTCTAGAACACCTGGTTTAAAAATAAGCTCTTCCACTTACTAATCATGTGACTTGGAAAATTATTTAATTAATCTTGATGAGTCTCATACCCTTACCTCTAAAATGTTATGATGGCATACCTGCCTCATAGGTTTGTTGTGGGTGAGAATCAAAGGTGTGAACACACTTAAAATGCTTAGAACAGAGTCCTCTAAGTGTCACATGTTCACTAACATCAGAGCCCTGCACTGTGCGATGACAAGGGTTCTTCGTGACAGGGCAAAACAACAGATTACTTACCCCAGTCCTCTCAGACAGGGAAACAAGCTGGAAAGATCTGAAATGAGCATCACCTGGCATAAGCAAATCCCACAGCTGCCCCATTGACATCAAAGAGGGTTCCAAAGCTGTGAATATTGAAAACAACACATTAAACTTTCTATATTTCTTATGTTATGACTTGATTTCTTTCAGTTTATGTTTTAATTAGTGATATGATTCCTTTAGTAAATTGAGATACTTCAGTTTGAAAAATTACTGGTTGCATGTACTTAGAATAAGTTATTTCCCTTCAAGAGCTTCGTTGTCTTTTTTTAATACAACACAAATAAAACATCTGCTTTTACTACCTGGTTTATTTATTGGGTTTGGACTGAAATAATTTATGTGAAAGATGTGTGAGAACATTGAACAGCATTAGAAGCAAAAAGGTCTATTAGAAAGCTGAACTTACAACAAATTAAAATTGTCCTGGTGACAGATTTTCAATGTGTCAACTGCTCAAAGTTTGCACAGAGTAAGAAAAGGGCTGTTACTTTAGTGCAGTTATGAGGCTAGCTTTTTGGGATTCACATTTAAATTAAACTGGATAGTAAAATGAAATGTGATTTTTTTCCCTTTCAAATCTCCTTGAAATTAAGTATCAATGAATCAATTTTGACTTGTGTGTCTGAGTGTAGGAATGAAACACACAGCCATACATGCTAATGTCTAGGCTTTCTGGGAAAACCATGGAGGAAAGACACATGTTTATGTTAGGAAAGAGTGATTCAACAATTATGAAAACTGCACAAGGAATGCACATGGCTTTGGATCTTGAACTCTTACTACTGTTTTCAGCTCCCTGTGTCCAGCAGGATTTTCCTTCATGCTGCACCGTTACAACAGGAGTGTTGCAGTTGTGTGGTTCTGTCACATTGACCTGCTGTGACCAGGGGCCATGAGGCAGGAGATAGAGAGAACTCAGAGAAAAGCAGGGCCCCTTGTGTCTTTGTGCGCTCACGTGCACCTGTCTGCAGAGTCATAGTGGAGGGTAAGAGCCATCTAACTCTCCAGACCTCAGTTACCTTGTGTACGACGGGACCATCTTTCACAGCCTGCAGTAAGAATTAGAAGAGAATTCACCGACAGTGCCCTGGAAAACCTGTGTCTGGGTTCTCATCCCTCTGTACCTCCCTGGACACAGACTTCCTGACTGCAGGCACTTGGACTGTACAGGATGCCCTGTGCTGGGAGAGGTGTCAAAAGGTGCATCCACCATGAAAGAGACATGTCTATTTCCAGGTCTGCCACAAGGGCTTCTTTCTTTCAGCTGGTACATAGTTCATAGACCATCACGTGGAAGTGTCTCCTTGGAGTTTGCCTTGAGAGGCTAGGGAGCAGTTCAGTCTCTCCCCACTGGAGGCAGTAGAGAGTAAAGGAGAGGATCAAGGAAGGGAATGGAAAGATTATGACCAGACTCTTCCACGTTTCAATTAAACCTCTCCAACAGCACTCTGAGTGAGGGTATTGTTCCCACGGGAAAGAATAAATTAGGAGGGAGAGTGACATTCCAAGAGCACCACAGAAAGTGTACATCAGTCAAGGTTGGCAGGGTTCAGGCTAGATTAAAGACCCCAAATCTTCATGGCAAAGGAGGGGAACAGCCCACATCCAGGCACCATGTTACCTGTGGAGCCACAAAGCTTCTGCTGGGGGGCGGGGGGGGGGGGGGGGCGGGGGGAGTATCTCTTTTGTTGGGACAGACAAAAGAGTTCTTCCTTTCTTCCTGCCAAGGTCTTTATCATTCTTCTCTTCTTGAACTTGGAGCCAACAGAGGTTTCAGAGCAATCTGAGGAATGCCGAGCTCCTGTAGCTCAGAATTAATTGACAGGTGGCCCATTGGAGGGGGAGGTTTTGATTAAATGTGTTTCAGCGAAACCATTCACCTGGTAAAATGCTGCCTCCTCCACCATATGTCACGCCTTAGCCTTTGCCAAAACATTTCTTGGCCAGCACAAGTGCGTATCTTTACTGCAGAGATTTTTTTTTCATTGCTGCAAAGGAACAAAATAAATATTAATTCAGTGAATTTGAAACTATAGAAAATGGGACAGAAAATTGGCCAATTTATAATATTCGTTTCAACATTTATCATAGAATAACTAAATTTATTCTGGATGTTGCAAGAGGATGCTCTTATGGGAAAATTTATTTCCTAGTTGAAATTATCTTCTATGTAGCATCCATTAGTTGGCAGCCATGAAAGTCTTTCAAACCAAGAATATAATGATTTGTAACTTAGCCAAATTCAGAAGTCCTGGTTTCGTAAAATGGAATGCAATCAAAGTCTGGATTGTGGTTAGATACTGTGTCTCAGAATGGTTTATAAATCAAAATTGACAAGCAATTGTCTCATCTATATATTACTATTAAACATTTATAATTGAATTCTTGATTTAAATGCATTTCATTTGCATGCATTGAGGAACACTTCTCATAAACAGAGAAAAATAAATATGAGTCCATTTGAATACCATGGCATAAATGTTTTAATCGATTTTTTGCAATACTGTGATTTCACAGAGGTGACATTTATAAATTCTGGATACAATGGCATAAGATATGTAACATTGGAGTTTATATATTTAATATTAATCCTAGGTATATGAAATTGGGTAACAGAAAGAGCAGATGAAGGCATGCTCAGGGTGGCAAAACTATGGCACATGAAACATGAGCTATTTCTATAGACATCATGAAGAAATTGTGCTGATCCCATGGAGAGATGAGAACAGCCATCTTGGCAATTTCATAAAAAAGAAGCAGTAATGGTGCATAAAAATTGCATATTTAGCATATGTCAGGCACAGTGCTGAGGATATTACATGAAAGTCTCATTGAATCCTCAGAATCTCTCAGTGAAAGAAAGGTGGAACTCAGCAACGAGAAGGAGCAGGGGACTTGAGACTTGGCTTAATGAGGTGAAACCAAAAATTAGCAGGTCATAATTGGCAAGACATCCCCTGTCATCACCTGATTAAATGATATATATCTAGCAAGAATTTTCTGCAAAGTGAGAGTTTCTTGGTGGACACTCAAAGAGTTGCAGTTATTCTGGGCAACCTGCAAATTAGTGTGGCTTTGGGGACAATAAATAGATAAAATGTACTCAGGAGGAGAGGAATAAGACTAAGACTGGATCATAAAACAGAGTGGAGGACCTCCTGAGCTGTACTATACCAAATCCCAAAGTTAGACCAAACACATGAAGTTCTATCTTATTCTTACTCCATCACATATCCCACTGGGCCTGTGGTTAATTCAAGCAGAAGCTGAGGAATTCTTTTTTTATTTTTTTACATGTAGGTCTCACAACATTCCTGTGTGTGACAGACAAAGGTTGTTTTGGGAGATAGTTTAATTGTGTGTAGTTCTTTTTATATGTACTGCCTGGAAGGAACTCCATACTGTAGGGGGAATCATGAGTGTATTTTTCAGTATTTTTAATACTACAAATAATACAAGCTGGACCATTATCTCATCTACTGACCCATCTAGCTGTGACTTTGGGATACTCAGTTTTTTGGGCTCTCATTTTCCTTATCTGTAAATTTGGGCAGTTGGATTATCTTGATAATTTAAGGAAGAAGATCCATAGCTCAGATTCCTGTATTCCTTGCCTGGGATTTTTCTTGTAATGCTGTACAGAAAAGGTCACAACACCCATGTTTCCTGCTCAGTAGGTGAAATTGGTCTTAACTTTGGACCACACCATTCCCATGAGAGGAGGATAACACTCTTACGCCTAGGTAGAGATAGTCAGGAGTAGTAGTATTTGACAGGTTCTCAAAATGGAGCCTGGGTACCCTAGGGGTACCAGAACCCATTTTAGGCAGTGTGCCGGGTCATTTCACGACAATTCTGACATTATTTGCCTTTCTCACCCCCACTCTCCTGTTAATATAGAGTTGAGTTTTCTAAAAGCCGCATGACATGATGTCATTATCAGTTTGATAGCTAAAAGAAAGTGTGCTTATGTGTTCTTGTATTTTCTAAAGTTTAGTAATGTAGTGTATTTAGTATATAAATAAAAATATGTGCATTTTCAGAAATTAACTTTGCTTCTTCTCAGTAATCCTACTATCTGCTACTGACTATCATCAACTGTACCAGCTAAATTTTTATCAATTTCAGTATTATCCAATAGGTAGTCATTTTAATACCAGGAAACTTTATTTATTTATTTATTTTATTGTCTAAAGTTTTACATATGTCTCCTTTTCCCCCAGTTGACCCCCTCCCTCATCCCTTCCCAGCCCGGGCAAGCCCCCACCGCCCCATTGTCTGTGTCCATTGGTTATGCTAATAGGCATGCATATAAATCCTTTGGTTGCTCTCTAACCCCCCCTTCCCTACCATTTGTCTCTAGATGGATCTATTATTGTTCATCAAATTATGTTGATCATTATATCCAACATATGAGTGAGATCATGTGATATTTATCTTTCTCTGACTGCCTTATTTCGCTTAGCATAATGCTCTCCAGTTCAATCCATGCTGTTGCAAATGGTAAAAGTTCCTTCTTTTTAATAGTGGCATATATTCCATTGTGTAAATGTACCACAGTTTTTTAATCCACTCCTCTGCTGATGGGCACTTAGGCTGTTTCCAAATCTTAGCTATGGTAAATTGTGCTGCTATGAACATAGGGGTGCATCTATCTTTTCTGATTGGTGTTTCTGTTTTCTTGGGATATAGTCCTAGAAGTGGGATTACTGGGTCAAATGGGAGTTCCATTTTTAACTTTTTTAGGAAACTCCATACTGTTCTCCACAGTGGCTGCACCAGTCTGCATTCCCACCAGCAGTGCAGGAGGGTTCCTTTTTCCTCCTTGGGAATATCCTTTATGGAAACATGCCACAAGAAGCTAGTACAATTTATTGTGTTCTTTTGCAAAATATATTTTATGGGAAATTTTCTAAAATTTTAAATTTTATTTATGTTATTTATTTAAGGAATTGACAGTCTTATTTTAAAATACTAGCTAATTTATTTATATTACATTGTCCTAGTATTTAAGTTAAGGATTCAACATTGGCTGCAGAAGGGATTATAAAATGCACTTTCACAGCCCACAGCAGCACTGTCTAGCCCTAAAAATGTTCAACATGGAACTGGTATCTCAGAGCATTCTCTGACTATGAAGGAAAATAATTTACCCTAAAGAAACTAGGTAAAACAATATGTAAGAAATTAAAATACAATGGGGACAATTTTTTTCTCTGGCTTCGTAGATGTTAATAATTTCCTATGGGTCATCTTATGTAGTGGAACATTTTAAAATAATATCATGGTTCCAGGTAACTTGCAGCATCACTTTGAGACAAATCACTCAAATCTTAAAGAAAAAGGAATTGAATATACTAAGTATAGATGTGATGAGCTCTTTAACAGGCACAAATTGTTGTAGACTTTGATCCCAGGAATGAGCAAGCCAGGAAACACTTTACAGGGCAAGTTATGGCCTTGCATTGGCTAAGGACCACAAACAGTAGTGGAGACACACCCCCCCCCGCAATGCCTGCTGGGTGAAACCCAATGTGAAAGCTCTCATCCTCCCGCCATACAGTAACTTGTGGGTTTAAAAGTTTTGCTACAAACACAAAGGCTGAGCTAATATCTCAGACAGAATTGCACTTTGCCTCACAAATGGCTAAATCTGTAGATGTGACAGGACTTCCTTTTTCTGCTTGTATTTGTCAAATATGAACACTAAATAATCATCAAGAAATATTTCCTATTATGTAAATACTCAGCACAAAACTTAAGTAGTATAGAAATACTCAAAATGTTGAATACCTTTTTTAATCTTGTAGTGTGTCTTATTGAGGGTATGTTTTATAGAGGTATTCATATGTTAATTCTTTCAATATATGAAGTATCCCATAATATTACCCACACCTCTGTATTTCCATCCCATTTTCTTTTGTATTATTTGCTTTTATGAAAAGGGAATTACAAGAAATGGCAGGTTTTCATAACCATTCTAAAGCAGGTGTTCATAGGATAATATTTCTATGTAACTTTAATACAATAATAATATCATTGTGACTACTTTGCTAAGGAAGGGAGTGAAGAAATTATACATAATTCATGCACATGAATCATACAGAATTTTACAATAAGCTGTCCAGCTAGCAGCATCTGAGATAAAGGTTATCCCCACATTTAATCCCATTCCCTCCTCTGCATTACCTGCAAGCCCTCCACGACCCCTCCTGAGCTTCGTCTGCTCTCCTGGTATTTCTCCCTTTTGGGGAGTTAGACGGGTGGAGGATGCTTGTTCTCTCACATGAGGTACTTAAGCCTTCTGCAATTCCTCATCCTCTCAGGGATTTTCTCCCAGTAATGTTTCCATATACTCCTTCCTGTTCAGCTTATCATTAAGCTGATTTTCTGTAATGTGTCTTTCATTCATCCAGGCACACATAAAGATAATGTACAGTTTGCTCCGTGGCATCAGTAATGGGAACAGTGCTATTGCTTTTTGTTCTACTACAGATGCTGCATATCAGCCAGTTCATGTAAAATACATTGATAGTCGAGGCAGCAACACTAATCAAGTTTTATGTCGGCTTCATCTGTCTTAAGATTTTGAGTTGTGGCCAAAGCAGTAAATAATTAAGAATCAATCAACTCTTTGAAGATCAGTGATATTATTTACCAGGAATCTCATAAAGGCCCTACGGTGCAGGGAAGAATGGTTCCCAATTCCCAAGAGCTTTCGTCCATGACTTGGTTGAGACACAGCCTGCCTTCCTTGAGGAGCACTCTCAGGGAAGAAAGAAGCAGAGAATGAATTATTTTTGTTTCTCTTAGATATTTTCAGATTAGTTAGAACCGACTGAACCTTAAGTCACCCTGCTCAGGAGCGATGATGCCATATGTGTTTATCATCCCTTTGAGCCCCTAAAATTCATGTAACTTCAAATACTGGGGGTAAAAATAGGGCATGTTAAGTAGTGTGGGTTCCATAGATACAATAAAATTACCCAGGAAGTAAATCCAATTTTGTTTCCTCTCATAGTTCTGTCTTCTCGGCTGAACAACCCAATTATAAAGGGACACATTATGTACTTTGTCTTCTACTAAAGACATAAAGCTACTGAAGATACAGATCAAAGTTATAAATGCCCTTCGAATAATTGCAGAATATTGATATAGACTGCATATCTATTTCTCATTTTTATTTTATCCATGTAGCAATGCTGTAAGGAAGGTAGGATAGTTATTGGCTGTATTTCAGACATGAGAAACATCAGACGGGAAATTTGTGTAATTTTCTAAAGGGCTCAAAGCTTGGAAGTGGCGGAGTCAGAATTAAGCCAAGATGTCTGACTTCTGGTTCTGCTCTTTTTCTCAGGCCACCTCACTGCTCCTTACTGCCCATTGGCCCAGAGTGCTTCAGAACAGGGGACTGGATTAAGGGATAATAATAGGTGACAACCACAGATTTATTCAAATAATACTAATACCTATTTTCATTATATTACTTGTTGTTGACTTGGATAGTTTTCCAATAAGTTATCAGTGGATTTTCACTCTTCTGATATTTGTAGATCACCTTTTTGCAGTCCAAGCACCAAGAACAACTGGAAACTCCAATAAAATATAAAGAAATATCTGTTTGAAGGCTTTGCAGAGCTACCAAGATAGTGTAACCCAAGATACCAGAGATAAATTAAGCACAAAGAAGTACACTCACCATGAAGGACCATTTCCCCTTGAGCCATTTGTGAATTAAAATGCTAGATCCCACTGGCTCAATGCTAAAGCTGAGAGGTAAAAAAGCTAAGTAGAGCGTTTAGAAGTCTCATTGCACTAGAGAGACCAAAAATGAAGTTTAGATCCCAGCAAAGCAATTAGCCCAGGCATTCAGTGGAAACCCTGAAGGGCTACATCCTATGAGTAAGAATAAACACAAATGGACCAACCTCCAAGAATAATAAAGTCCAGCCTCTAATCAGTCAATTCATAATGATATTTAATTTATGATTGGCTTCTGAGCCACTAGGCTCTGAAATTTTTAATTCACAAGTATCTAAGGGAAAACAGGTGCTTAAAGGTGAATCATCTGCCTGTTAGGAGTAAAATTAATCTATAAGAATGATAACAAATCATCTTTACAACTTTTAAAAAATATGTGTGGCATCCAGCTGGCATGGCTCAGTGGTTGAGCATTGATCTATGAACCAGGAGGTCATAGTTCAATTCCCGGTCAGGGCACATGCCTAGGTTGCAGGCTTAATTCCCCAAGGGAGCATGCAGAAGGCAGCTGATCAATGATTCTCTCTCATAGTTGATGTTTTTATATCTCTCTCCCTTTCCCTTCCTCTCTGAAATCAATAAAAATATATTTTTAAAAATTGTGTGGCATTAAATTAAAAATTACTTAATACACCAGGAGATAAAGCCAAATGTAAAAAAAATAATAATAACAAAGAGAAAATAAGAGACCCATATATTAATATTAAATAATAAAAGCTAGAAAATAACATACATTAGGGGAAATCCAAATATATATTTATTTTCTAAAACAATTGTGGTAAGTTATTGAGATTTAAATAGCTGTAGTATTAAAATACATGGCAACAATAGCACAAAAGATTAAAGAAATGCACATAATGATAAAGTGTTCTACCATCTTTGAAGTTGTACAAATAGAAATCACAGATTAAGATTGTAAACCCTGGAGCAGTGGTTCTCAACCAGGGTTCATTTTACATCCCAGAAGAGATAAATTTCTGTGGACACCTGTGGTCATCACAATTGGAGTGTCACAATAGCTACCAGTTGCTAAACATTCTACATTGTAAATAACCCCCAACAACAAAGAATTTTTTAGCTCCAAATGCCAATAGTGCTGAGATTAAGAAACATGCTGTATAGTATCCACTATGGATTGATTAGAGAAAAAAAACCTCTGATAATCTGCATGTACTATCACCTGATATGTTTACACCTAGAGTTACACCCAACAGAAATGTGTGCATATGTGCACTGAGATCTATATAAGAATGTAAGAGCAGCATTATTTATAATAGAAAAAAATCTGGGAACAGCCCAAATGGTCATCAACAGTAGAGTGAATGTCTAAATAAAGGAGGGTTTATTCATTCATACAATGAAAAACTACCCAGGAATAAGAATTGACAACAACATGGATGAATCTCATAAGCATATAAGAGGAAAGCACAGTAGGAAAACATACTTCATGATTTTCCTTATAAAGTTTTCAAAAATGATTAAAGCTTAGCTATGATATGTGAAGTGAACATAGTGTTTTCTAACTCAGGGAAATAGTGAAAGAGGAGGACAGAGGAGAACCTCTGGTGTGTTGGAATGCTCTCTACCTGATATACAAGATGTTTACATGAGTATTTCCTTTGTGACAGCTCATTAAATGGAACACCTATGATTTTTTCACTTTTCTATGCTCCAATAAATTTTAAAAAAGAAAATATATCTTAAAAAATAAGCAAATAATAAAATCTGTGGCCCCTAGTTCACAGAAGAATATCTGGTGCCTTTTTCTAAAAGGTAGCAATATTTGTACCAGTTTGGAAATTCTACTAAACCAAAATATCTGCTTCCCCTAAACTCCTTTTGGCAAGTTTGCATGTGCTTTCCAATGCTGATATTTTATATTTTACTTGGGTGCTGGAGGACAGAAGGAAGAGGATGAACAGGAAGCCCGAGGACCTGTGTAGATTGCATTATGTGAGCTGTAGAGAGGAAACCTCCCTCTTGACTGCTCAAGAGCTCTGTGTAAAATGTAGTTAAGTTCCAATATATTTGGTATATGGTAAGAAAATTGTCTCAAAATTCCATTCATAAATCAGAGTAGTATTGGTCATCCTTACAACAATATCAGTATTATTCACTAATGTAGATTTATTTCCCCTGGGACATTATCCAAAGTGTAAGACTCAGTTGATATGAGATTGAAACCCATTATCAATTGTATTTAAAGATCAACCATTGGGATCATTCCTAGTAAAATATAACATAGAGAATACATACAAGTTCCTGTAGTTCTCGCTAGAAAACTGAGCAATACCTTCATAAAAATTTAATTTTCCACATTCTTTTAATGGAAAGCCATTTTTAAGTATGGAATGATGTGGAATGAAAGTGACTGAAAGGTTTTTTCTCCAAATCAAAAGTCGGGATTGAACTATATTATTGTGCATTTGTTTATTTGTTCTTTGGGTGTGTGTTTTTTGTCTCTTATGTATTTGTCTTATGAAACCCCAGGGCTTTAGCAATCAGGATGCAAATCACACACTATAGGATTCTTACAGAAACAGTAAATGGTAGAAGGTATAAACAGTAGACACAGAAGCCATAACAGATTCAGAGAGGAGTTTCTATCTCCACTCAAAATCATTGCTAAAACTCTATTAAATAAATAACTAGTTTTGCTTACAGTAAAGACAACAAATATGTAGGAGAAGATATCTTTAGATTAAAATAAACATCCATAATGGAATAAGAATTTATTTCCTCCCAACTCATGTAAGTCTCTAAACTATAACTGTTTTTCATTAACTGTGGCTTATTTTAAATATTTCCCTTGTCTTAAAACTCCACCTCCATTTCTACAGAAGCTCTTGTTTCAACCATCTCTGAGAATTTAACTATTACTTGATCTATGCCATATTTTTATCATCAATTTGACACAGAAATTGCTTTCATTTGTTTTCATCATTTCTTTCTTTCCTCCTGTCATTTGGGAACAGGTGTTTTTGTCTTCAGCCAAGTGCCACCCCAGGTTGCTTGCAGACTCATCCACACCACTACCACCTCAGTTCTCAGCAGCCCTGATCTAGCAAATACCTGCTCTCTGGATATTCAACCTCTCTTATCTCCTCATCAGCATTTAAAAATGCTCAAGAATCTCTTGCCCTTGACCCTATGCATTCCTCCAGTTTGCCTCTCATTTCAAAGCAAAGAATTCCTGAAAACTTATTTACATTTATCTCTTTTTCAACACAACTCCCCAAATCACTCATATCTCTCATTTCTCCCAACACACAGTTCAAACTACTGCATGTAAGGCCCTAGAGACTCCATGTAGCTGTCCTCATTGAATGTCCCATATCTCCTCCAAACTTGATTTGTTTTCCAGTGGCACCATTTCTACCCAGAAACCTAGCAAGGAGTGAACATTGTCTTCCTGTTTCACTACTGACTCCTCATGGAATCCTGCCATATTTCATAGACGAGGTAAATGCTAAGCACGATTACTAGGCTTTTTAAATATGTTTTCCAATTATCTGTTAAAATGTTCTGTTTATAATTACTATACTAGAAGTGTTCAAAAGGGCTGGATTTGATACCATCACAATATTGTCATTCTCTTTTTGCCCTGGCCAACTTGGTCAGTGATAAATGGTGTTTTACATTTTTGAATCTCAGTAAGACTTGAATCTTTTCCCACAGCGTATTTGGGGGCTTGCATTTTTACCCTTGGCTCATTTTTTTATTGTTATGGCAACTTCTCATTGGTTTGCACACAATCTAAAAATTTATGACTCTTTTGAATAAGTTTTGTTTCCTAATGCAATATACCAAAATTATACATTATTTTAAATCTGCATACATGTATACAGAATATAATCAAATAAAATTATCTCAGGGTATTGTAGAAAATCACAAAGTCATCATTAATGAAATATCAGCATCATCATAGACCTAGCCATTAGGTTGGGTAAAGAATAATAGAGCCAATGACTTATGTTCTTACTCAGACTGAAGAAAAACCCAGAGTGTTTTAGTAGTGTATTCTAGGACAGACACTATTACTTCTCATTGAAGCTCAGAGTTATTGATTTTAGTCAGTCTGCAAGGCAAGGAGTCTTACTTTACAGGGAACTGTGAGGTGCCTCCAATGTCTCCAACTTGGGTGTGTCTGTCACTTTGACGAGCATCCCTCTGCTCCTCCTCCTGACCTGGATCAGTAACAATATTGGAAGGTGAGGGTTGAGGAGCAGAAATGAGCAGCACAGCTGTCTCACCAGTCCCCAATGTCTCTGAGAACCAAACATTTACTCTTTCTTTACTTACCACAGGGTTTCTGAGACTCCTGGAGAGAAAGGGGCTTCTTGGGACTATCTGCTGCACTGGGCACTGCCCATTAGAAAGGCAGCAGCTTGAAGAAGCAGAAATCACAAGAGCACCTTCTCCTGACACAACTGTCCTCTATCAGACAATGCAAATGAAAAACACACTATGAGCAACTGAGACATCGAAGCTTATACTTGGGAATATGATCTGCCCAAGATGGCTTATTGTAGTGAGGTGAATATACCTGCAGTTCCTGGGTAGGGGTTTGCAAAAGTGGAATATCATTGTTATTTGTCCCAAATCCTCTTAACATTATGAATACAAGGACAAAAAGGAGAGACAAAAAATGTCCTACTTTGATGATCTATATTCTACTTCCTCAGCCCTCACAGATGAGCCTTAGAAAAGAGGAGATAAGTACGAATAAAATGGAAATTCCAAATGGCAAAAAATTACTCCTGTCTGATTCATGTTGTTTTCAGAATGGTAAAAACTGATTATCTCATTCTAATAAAGAGGCCACTCTGATTAGTTCCCATGTGATTGTAGCATAAAGAGCAGTGATAATATGTTTGGTTGCTGAGTTAAGATATTAAATATTTATAATGGTTGATATTCATACAGATCAATTCATATTGACTTCTCATGACTGTCCAGATCAAACTGAGGAAGAAATGTTGTAATCATGCAGTTAGTTCGAAGATGATAATTGGCAAAATGGATAATTCAGGTAAAAATGGTCTCCATTTCATGCCTCAATTATCAATGTTCACTGATCCTTACAATTTTCCTTTAAAAGGACAAAATGGAAAATCATTCAGTCTAGCCATTTGACAGTGAAGATAACTATAAGAATGCTAGGTTTGGGTTTTTTTTTCCTAATTTTGGCATGCCATTTCTTTTTTGATTTCTCTAAAAAGAGAATAGGGAGAAAAGCTTTCTATTCTCTTCTAATATCTTTTTCCTTTTTATCAAACTTATAATCATAATAACCAGTGGAATATGCTGAGACTATTATCTCAATAGAAAATAGGATGAATATCTGTCTGGATTTGTGTGTGTGGGGGGGTGAACTATGAAAGGTTAAATGCAATCAGGGTAAGTGTAAAGGAAAAATGAGCAGACAGTGACTACCTTAGCTGTCTAGCTCTGCTTCCTTCTTGTTTCATCTTCTAAGAAGTGTCTGTGGTCACATTTGGTTGATGTCTTTCATGATAATTATTAAGATGTCTGGAATTCTCCTTTTCCTTGGGTTATTTTGTATCTTGTATAGTGTTTCCTTCAGCTACAAGTAATATAAAATGAGTGGAGTGGCTTAACCACATACATTTTCTCTGCAGCAAACAGAGGGTAGAGGTATACATTCTGGTTGGGATCCAGGTTCCCCCTACCTTCCTATTCTGTAATCCTGAATGTCTGACTTTTATCCTTATGTTCACAGAATGGCTGCTGTGCCTCTAAGCATCACATTCTTATTCCAGGCAGCAAAGAGAAAAGGGATTGAGAGACTAAAGAATGTGCCATACAAGTCCGACCCTTTTTAACTACAGTAGAGGAGCATCTCTTCTTCCCAATTGCCAAGTGGACACCCAGCTGTACACATATCCCCTTAAGGGTTCCTCCTTTCAGTATTCATGAGCTATCTCCAGTGGGGGGTAGGGGAGAACAGGTCAAGTGCAGCTATTACAAAAAAACTAAAACCTGCAAAAATACATCTACACATAGCTTCCAGCCACCTGTCCCTGCGGGGGTCTACATAGTCTAAATCAGTGATGGGCAACCTTTTGAGCTTGGTGTGTCAAACTTCGCCAAAAAACTGAGCATAACTCGGGTAGTGTGTCACTTTGAGGAAAAAACATTATTTCGCAAATGTTTCATCCTCGGCATGCGGCTGCCTCAGCGGCCGCGTGTCATCCGAAATGGCTACGCGTGTCAGTGCTGACACGCGTGTCATAGGTTCGCCATCACTGGTCTAAATCATAGTCATGATTTAGAAAAATGGATGTATACTCTTTTTATATTGAAAATAAATTTGCTCGCTTTCTCTGTATTGTAACTCCTCATTTGGGTGCTCTTTATCAATGTAAAACAAAGGGATCCTCAGAAGAAGAGTTGATATTCTCAGATAATTTTAATAGTTTTGCATCAGGACAATAAATCGAATGTTGATCCTTCTGAATGTTAATCTCTCTTTCACATGGCATTCCTGATACAAAAGGGTCAGATAGCACCTACAGTCTATTCCCCACCACTGTGGAGATGATATCCTGATAGAAGCACCTTCCCACTCAGCTCACGGTGAAGCCTGCCCTTTTCCATCCCACGGTGAGAATGAGCTCAGCTTTCTCAGTAAATCCTTCGACATAGTCGCCTTAAAATGCAACCAATTTATTCTCCCTTTAAAACACCCCTCTTAAAACCTTTATAATTTCTGGAACTCATTGACTATGTTTCATGCTGACAAGAAAACCACCTGATTCTATGATATATGTAGTCCATCCTCTATGCACAAATAGTCTTATTTTTCAGAAGGTAATTTAGGAGCATAAATTGAGGACAAGCAAATGTCCACATCAAGAAATAGATGTTGAGTGTGTTTTTTATTCCTTGACTAATTTTCTAAAACCATTTTCCTTATGTCCCAGAACTTTAAATCTGCTGTAAGCACTCCTTCCTGCACCCATCATTATAAAGCAGGGGTGGGGAACCTTTTTTCTGCCAAGGGCCATTGGAAATTTATAACACCACTAGAGGCCCAGTGCACAACATTCGTGCACTGGGGGGAAGGGTCTCTTAACCCTGGCCTGTGCCCAATCATGGTCCAGGACCCCTCATGGGATGTCTGCCTGTCGGCTTAGGCCTAATTGCCACTGTGCTTGCCAGCTGTGAGCCTGGCTTCTGGCTGAGTGGTGCTCCCGCTGTGGGAGCTCACTGACCACCAGGGGGCAGCTCCTGTGTGGAGCATCTGCCCCCTGGTGGTCAATGTGTGTCACAGCAACCAGTTGTTCTGCCATTTGGTCGATTTGCATATTAGGGTTTTATTATATAGGATTATATAGGATTCATGGGCCATACAAAATTATCAACTTAAAAATTAGCCAGCTATATTTGGTCAAACATTTAATTAACTCACCCCTAATGCTTTGCCAGGGTTAGACCAAATGATTTTGAAGGCCTTATACAACCCGAAAGCCGGACTTTCCCCACCCCTGTTATAAAGGAAGCTTATATCCCTTTTAATTCCTTTTAATCATACATATCCCATAGCTTCTCTTTCTGATCAGAACATTCTTGGGCGATCAGACTCACTCAGCTGGCAGTTAGCATCTTTGGAGTCAAATGTAACAGCTACTTAAAGGACACATCATTTCTACTTTTACCTGGCTCTGTGCCAAATTGTTAAAAACCATTTAACTAAATTACTGCTGAAAATTACCAACCTTAATTTGACACTTTAAAAATAAATGATTATTGTTTTGTTGATGGTTTCTTTTGCTGTGCAGAAGCTTTTTATTTTGATGTAGTTCCATTTTTTTATTTTCTCTTTAGATTCCATTGCCCTAGGAGCTGTATTGGTGAAGAAATTGCTTCGGCATATGTCTGAGATTTTGCTGCCTGTGGATTCCTCTAATATTTTTATGGTTTCCCATCTTACAACAAGAAAGCCCACTGCATGGGAGAACATATTTGCCAATGTTTCACCGATAAGGGTTTAATCTCCAACATTTATAGGGAACTCATACAACTTAACAAAAGGAAGATAAACAACCCAATCAAAAAATGGGCAATGGGCCTAAATAGATACTTTTTGAAAGAAAATATAAGGAAGGCCAAGAGACATATGAAAACATGCTCAAAGTCACTAATCATTCGAGAGATGCAAATCAAAATGATAATGCAGTAGCATCTCACACCTGTCAGAATGGCTATCATTAACAAAGGACAAGTGCTGGTGAGGATGCGAAGAAAAAGGAACCCTTGTGCACTGCTGGTGGGAATGCAGACTGGTACAGCCACTGTGGAAGACAATATGGAATTTCCTCAAAAAACTAAAAATGGAACTCCCATTTGACCCAGTGATCCCACTTCTAGGAATATATCCCAAGAAACTAGAAACACCAATCAGAAAGGATACAACCCCATGTTCATAGCAGCACAATTTACCATAGCTAAGATTTGGAAACAGCCTAAGTGCCCATCAGCAGATGAGTGGATTAAAAAACCGTGGTACACAATGGAATACTATGCTGCTGTAAAAAAAGAAGGAATTTTTACCCTTTGCAACAACATGGATGGACCTGGAGAGCATTATGCTAAGTGAAATAAGCCAGTCAGAGAAAGATAAATATCACATGATCTCACTCATTTGTGGAATACAATGAACAACATAAACTGATGAACAAAAACAGATCCAGAGACAGAGAAGCATTGATCAGACCATTGAACCTCAGAGGCAAGGTAGGAGAGGGCAAGGGTAAGAGGGAGGGATCAACCAAAGGACTTGTATGCATGCATATAAGCCTAACCAATGGACACAGACACCGGGGGGTGGGGTGAGGGCATGAGTGGGGGGGTATAGGGGGACAAGGACACATATGTAATACCTTAAACAATAAAGAAAAAAAAGGAATCAATGATTAAAACCATGTTCAATGATTAGTTTTGTTTTCCTTTCAGATTCGGGAGGAAGAAAAGGTTAATGTGTTAGAATAACAGGTAATCAAATTGTTCTTTTCTATTCTTTCCATGGGAAGTCATATGGCTGGCCAGGAGTTATACAGATCGTTTCGAGTTAGGAGAGAACTTGGTACAGGTGAAGACAGCGATATTTAGGGTGGAAAGGGGAACACATGGGGCATCGTCTGGAGTGTGTGTTGGGGTTTTACCTGCACATAACACCTGAGGAGCTTCAGTGAGCTCCATATGAACATTGATTTGTGAGTCTGCCAACAATCATTCCTATAAAAACAGTTATATGGTCTCTAGCAATTATTTTTAGAAAAGCATATAGGATCCATGATATTGCTAAAAGCATAGAAAAAATACCTTTTTTCATAAAAGAAAAAAAATGGCTAAAGGGAAAACCTTTAAGAAATCTAGGCATAGAGTCAAAGTCAATAAATAAAAATAGTGGGATGAATTGCCAAAGAATCCATTTGGTCCAGAAATCCATAGAGCTTGTGAGGAATTTATCTAAAATGCTCAGACCAATTTGCTCCAGCATATGGTGATGAGCCCGAAAGGTCAGAGGAGACAGCAGATAGGGCACTGCAACATTCAGAAGTCAATGGTGACGCTCTCTGAGTCTAATGCCACTCAGGTGGCTGACTGTGACCAGGTTAGTGGCTCAGAGAGGAAATCCACTGTCAGAGGAGTTTTCCTGACCTCCTAATATTTATAAAAAATGGACTCCAACTCTCTTTCCAACAACTGTGAAAGCTGAAGACAGATCTCTCCAGATTTCAGCAGGGTCTGCATTTCCCTGTCTCTGTTGTCAGTGCACTTCCTCTATAACTTTGAGTGTCTTTTGTCTGTTTTTAAGATGATCCTTTTCTTTTTTGAAAATTTTTATATATATTTTAATTTATTTCAGAGAGGAAGGGAAAGGGAGAGAGAGATAGAAACATCAATGATGAGAGAGAACCATACATGGGCTGCCTCCTGCATGCCCCCTACTGGGGATAGAGCCTGAACCCAGGCATGTGCCCTTGACAGGAATCGAACCTGGGGCCCTCGCTCTATCCATGAGCCAAACCAGCTAGGGCTTAAGATGATCCTTTTCATGCCCAGTTATCGCTCCAGACCATAGAAACAATCCCTGTGTTTAATTCCTGCTATATTAGGACAGAAGACTCTTTACTGAAGGGCTGGGAAGGCTCACCTTGCTCACTGAATGAGATAGAACCTACAATTACCTGTGTCTACCCTGTCTCTATTTATCTAAAAGATATTTAAATAAAAGTAGACATTGAAAAAAAAGTGCTACCTATCTAACCTTTGCTCTAAGGAGCCTGCTTCTAGGCATTACCCCCCTTCAATTATGCTGCATCTATCAATCATTCATTCATGTGACAACTGACCCACTGACAGAAATTTGAAATGATACCTTACATTCCATGCAATAGTCTCTACACCAGAATCAGTCAAATATCTTTTACTTGCCAGCGCCACCCCCCTCCTGTTTTGTTCACTGCTGAGAACAAACAAAAAAACACACAGAATGAATTATTATTTTTTATGTATTTCTTTTGGTAAAATTCATTATGATGTAGTGGAAATTCATTTTCCAAAAATAAAAAATAAGCATTCTAAATATTGATATAAAATAAGATTCTTGCTGCTTTTGATGATCATTTGTCTTCTCTTTGTTGAAACTTGAATTATGACATTGACCTCCACTCTTTATGCTGTCACTATTAAAGCTGAATTCAAATGAATTGTAAATATAATACAGGCACTAAAATCATGTAGTTATCTATTTGTTCCAAAGTGAGTGAGTGAGTATGTGAGTGTGTTTGCACATGTGTGGATTTGGCTATTTTATTGTATCTATGTTATCAAAAAATAAAAATAACAAATTTTAATAAACATGTGGATTACCACTTTTGATACAGTAGGCTATGATTACTTCTCATTAATATGCTGCAAAGAAGCTCATATCTAAATTTGCATGAGTGTGCTATCCAATTGTCAAAATCTAAAATGGGTTGGCCATTAAGGCATTAATTATATCACTCTCCAATGTATTTAACAAAAGAGTTTTGATAATAAGCTACTACTGAATCTTCTAGTCTTTAATCTGTGCATCTATTCCTATAACAACAGAAGAAAAAGCTTCCTTACAAGTTTAATCAATCCTTGAAGATATTTTCAGGTTCCCTTCAAAAAGCCATTCTTTCCCTGCCCCTACATTCCTAACGTGAATCCTTATCCTATATAATAAAAGGCTAATATGCAAATCGACCGAACGGTGGAACAACCAGTCGCTATGACGCACATTCACCACCAGGGAGCAGATGCTCAATGCAGGAGCTGTCCCCTGGTGGTCAGTGTGCTCCCACAAGGGGAGCACTGCTCAGCCAGAAGCTGGGCTCAAGGCTGGTGAGCTAAGCTGTGGTGGCAGGAGCCTCTCTTGCCTCTCCGGAAGCACTAAGGATGTCCAACTGATGGCTTAGGCCTGCTCCCCATGGAGAGCGGGTCTAAGCCAACAGTTGGACATCCCCCAAGGGCTTCCAGACTGGGAGAGCAGGCCGGGCTAAGGGACACAAATTTCGTGCACTAGGCCTTTAGTTTTTTATAAGATTACACTTCTAGTCAAAAGAGTAGAATATGACCAAAGAACTCTGCCCTCCACCCAAATATATGTGAAAAATGGACACAAATACACACACACTAAAAAATAATACAAAATATTGTGGATATATCCGTAGAGTGCAGCCAAACACTAGAATTAGATTTGCCTTACATAAACAGCCACTAAACACAGCCCATTTGCTGCAAGAGACCATAAGTGGACTCCCTATGTGGAGTGAGGCCTACATATGAGTTCTTAAGAGCAGAAGCTGAAAATGCTCTTGGAGCCTAACTACCATGTCGTAAGCCCCCCACAAGGAGACCACAGGAAAGGTTCCCTTCTGTAGAATCCAGGCCCCAGCTGCAAGCCAGCCTCAGCCAGCTGAGATGTGACTGAGGGCATCTTCAGATGGCTCCAGCCTTTGGTTCTTTCCTCCCTCTGGGGGCCAGATATGGTAGAGCACAGACCAGCTGTCCCTGCTGTTCCCCATTTGAATTCCATGCCCACAGAATATATTATCGTAATACCTGTTTGCTTTATGCTGCTGAGTTTTAGGGCATTTGCTACACATCTTTTGTAACCCTCTCATTATAGTTGACCTAATGTTGATTCTCTTGGCCTTCAGAGCTCAGAACAAGAAAATGACATCACTTCTCCCTCAATATTTTTTTTTCCCTTGGGGAATAATGCAAATAAGTACAACAACATGCAGGTTGATGGTTTGTTACAACTGCTCCAACTCAGCACATCGCAGACACATGGGGCAGAGTAGCCAGTGATGTACTTAGTACTGGCCAGTATCCTGCCTCTTTGTAAATAAGATGGCATGGGCATGTAGCCATGATTTTCAAAAGTTCCCATCCCTGCTCTACTGAACTTTTCCTTTGCTGTCCCCTATCAATATGTATTTGCTAATTAACTTTATGCAAATAAATTGTAGGCATTTTCCATTTGCAGGGTTTTTCAGGTTATTTTTCACTAAGATCTATTATATCTATTAGGTGCAGCTGAGATAATCTCACACCTGTGCCCATGTTCTCCCCAAGTCCACGGTTTAATTAGACTCTGCTTTCCATGTTAGCACTCAGCCCTGTGTCCTCACCACACTGACGGGCCACTTCCCTCCACAGATGAAATCTTGTCGTCAAAATAAGTAAACTTCTAGGACCAAGTCTGAGTGATTTCCAGAAACTAGAAGGTATGTGGAATGTGAACTCAATTCTTTGGCAGGCTTTATTTCTCTGAATAAATTAACAGTTGGGGGGGGGGGTCATTTAGCATTTTTGTCAAGATTCCCTTTTTCCTGAAGGCAATATTAGGAATGCAGTCATCACAATGGCAACACAAACAGCAATACTGTGGTTACTTGTCAATTGCTATTCATGTCTGTATCTTTTTGGTATTTTTCTCTAAACCTTTCTCCAAACTTCTATATTTCCCCCCCTAACCCACTGACATCACATATCCTGTTGATTTGATGTGCTCACCTGAGCTGTCAAGCATGAATTTTCATAGACAATCACATGAGACACAGCCTCCTTCTGAGTAGACTTCAGGGGGTAAGTTTTAGTGCTCTGCTGAAATTATGGTTCTTATGGGTTCTGTGAGGCCCATTTAATTTCACTGTATCATCATTTACCAGAAGCTGTGATATAAAATAAGATCTGATTGAACACCTGGTGGGGTCTAATCGGGGTGATGAAGATGGAGGGAAAGTCAAGATGCCCTTGGTGTTAAGGAGCCTGGACTTCTAGTTCTCCAATCTGTGCTATAAGAAATTTTCTCTAATGCCTAATAGACTTTCCCTTCATGACTAATTATGTTGTTGCCTTCCTTGTGGGGAGAAACACGCAATCTTTCCATAAGTTATGTAGCCCTGGCCTCCTGACAAGTAAGCTTAACCTCACTCCTAATTTCTATATTTTTATTTCTGTTTTATTATTCTATTTTTCTTTTTTTTTTTTATTAAACAAAAATCTGGAAACTTTGAAAATCATGGCTACATGCCCATGCCATCTTATTTACAAAGAGGCAGGATACTGGCCAGTACTAAGTACATCACATGCTACTCTGCCCCATGTGTCTGCGATGTGCTGAGTTGGAGCAGTTGTAACAAACCATCAACCTGCATGTTGTTGTGAGTTCAAATTATGTGGAGTTAGGAATATCGAATGGCCCCAAAAGAATATTCTCCTATTAATTTACTTATTCACTTTAAAAATTTTTTCTAATCTAGGTGTCATGGAAGACCTGCTGTGTTTTATGTTAGACATATTAGATGTAAAGAAAAAAATTTAAAAAGATAAAATTCATTCATAAAGAACAGAGTCCAAAAAAAGTAGATGTTAACTGGAGAAAAAACAATCTACAGGCTAACACTGGGTCAAATCCTCTCTTCAGTTAGCTCTTTCGTTTTTCTAAATTCTGTAATAGATCCTTGCATCTAATGTGATGGCATCTATGATGGAAATGGGATAATCACCAAAGAAGCTTGGGGAAAAGATTATGGTTAAAGATGAAAGAAGCCAAATTGGTGACAACTTGGATGGACCTTGAGGGTTTAACAAACTAAACAGAAACAGATCCATAGATCCAGAGAACAAACCTGTGGTTGCCAGAGGGGAGGGTTTGGGAGAAGGCTAGGTGAAAAAGGGGAAGAGATTGAGATATGCAAATTGATCATTACGTAATAGCCCCTGGGATGTAAAGTAGGGTATAGGGAATATAGTCAATAATATTGCAATAACTAAGTAAAGTATGGGGCCAGGTGAGTACTAGACTTATGGGGTATCACCTTGTAAGTTATATAAATGTCTAACCACTATGCGGTACACCTGAAGCTAATATAAAATAATACTGAATGTCAACTATACTTGACAAGTAAAAAAAGGATGTCCTTTAAAAATCCAGCTTAGAATTTAAAATCTTAAAATTTAAAAATCTCAAATTATCAAAATATACTCCCTAATTTTTAAGAATTCATGTCTGTTAATTCAAATTATTTTAATTCACAGTCTTATATAAGACTTCCATGAGATAATCATTTCCAAGTGAGGGATGACTATAAGTGAAGGGATGACTTTCTAGAACTGTGCTGAGCATCCTTGCTTGAAACTGAAATGCACAGGTGAAACTTTCTTCCCTGCTAAGTCACAGGAAAGCACATGGTGTGAAGGTAGCCCCATCTAATAAGCTCCTCACATCACTTTGGGGAAATAAAGAGACGTGAAGAAATGGTCTTCCTTCTTTCCTTCTACAGGATCCAGTGGGAAGCTGGCTGCCCCTCCCCCCAACCTCTGAATTAATCCATCAATTTTTACTGTTCTCTCAGAATGGATCAATGTCTCCCTGGTGTTCTTACATAAACACATAATGAATTATGAGTTCTTGTCATCATCTCGAATCCCAAACTGTCCCCACGACAAAACTCTGCCCAAGGTTGACTCTCCACAGCGGCTTCTAGAATGTGAAAGGATTAGTCCTGGGATCCTCAGTGATGCTTGTAATGCTCATCCCCACCCTCAACAGGGCAATAACAGCACTGTGAACAGTTCCTCTGTATTTAAGCAATAGCATTCTTCCAGAACATGAAAAAAAAAGCTGATATTTTTCCTTGTCATAATGCACAATCGTGCAGCACAGATCTGCTCTCTGCTTTGTTGATAAAATAGACTTGGTGCAGCCTGTCGACTTTTATTGATGATATCTCTTTATTTCAGCACTCCCTGTTCTCTCTGACACTCCAAACCCACGTCAAGTGCAGCAGAGCTCCATGAACTTGGGTACGACCCAGGGAGAGACGTATATCCATACATCTCCTTAATCCAGCTGCAAGATCAGTCTTGTCCATAGGCAACTAAGGTAAGAACAAGACAGTGCCCAGCACGGGTCATGACAAATGGGTGACTGTGGCTTCATGTGGCTCAGGGCACTTCATATTCTTTGCCCAGCTTAACTGGGAGCAGGAAATCTTGGGGACTTGAGTGACACTTGGAGAAAGGAAACAGCCACATGGACCCTCACACATAGGCTGCTGAGTGTGCATTTGTCCTAACATTCAGAAGACCTTACCCATCTCTACTAGGATTTTTATCACCTTCTGTTTTAACAAAATATTTAGTTTAGTAACACTATTCATTTGTGGTAGAACTTTCTGGATGGCAAAGCCTTCAGTATTGCAAATTTTCAGTAAATATATTTTATTTCCTTACAGACAATCTGCATCCCTGTGTGCAGAGAGGGCAGCATGGAAGAGAGGCCTTAGTATCAACTGGTCACAATACTTTACAGGTGATAGATCAATGAAGACCAGCTTTTCCAAGAGAAATAGTTTTCCTGTTCAAGAAATGTAATCACTAAAGGGAGAATCCAATGCAATGTAGCAAACAACAAAAATTGGAATTATTTTCTCTAATGAATCCATTTGTTAGCTTGCTTTTTGCTTCAGGTTGTTAAAATTCTGTAAACAACAATGCCCAGTTCTGGTCCTGCACACGTAAGATTAAGGCACACCTGCACTTTCCCCCTAAATCCCATCCTCTCCATTGTTCCCAAGCATCTTATTCTTGTCTTTGCATTAGCCACATTAAATCGGGCAAGGTGGGTGAGCTGTCACCCCTCAGGGTACTAGAAACACAATCAAAGGACATTTCCATCTGGGTTGCATAACATCTCATTGTCTCACAAAGGATGATCTTCCAAACTTTCTTATACAGTTCAACAATAGAGTTCATTGTGACCTCGGTCCCATTTCAATTTCATTGCACTGTTGAAACTTGTTTTCTGAACAGCTTCCAGAAAATAACCTGGCTAAATTGTAAAGTTAACAGTGATGGGTTTTGAGACAAACAAGACAGTTGGCTGTTTTCTAGCACTGAGAGATCACCCTTATGTCCTGACCTCCAGACTTAGCAATTTGACATTTGCTGATGGGCAACAATCCATCCTTAATAAATCTCCAGTCCTTGCCCATAGGGCCTTTCATTCTCTCAACAAACCATTACTTTATATTTTTATATAGTTTTATTTTAAATTTTGGCCTCAATATTAAATGCTTTTTAACCTTTTGCTCAATTGAAAATTATATATACATATATATGAAATTATATACATGTTTATATATAGAGTTCTGGTGCATGAAAATTCATGCACTGGAGGGGGCATCCCTCAGCCTGGCCTGCCCCCTCTCACAGTCCAGGAGCCCTTAGGGTTGGGAGGCGACCCGGCGATCAGGGGAAGGAGATGCCCCATCACACCTCTGCTGCTGCCACTGCCGGCAGCGCAAGCCTCGGCCGTTCCTGGGTGGCTGGGCAGCCACCATCCAAGGCTTGCCTGTGCCTTGGGCCAGTCCTGGGCGGCTGGGGGGCTGAGGGGACTGGGGGACTCCAGAGGCAAACGTGTGGAGCCACCCCGGCAGGAATGAGGGGACTGGGTGCCGTCATCTTGTGGCTGTGGGTGCCACCATCTTTGAGGGCATGGCAGTCAATTAGCATATTCCTTTTTTATTGACTGTGGGCACCACCATCTTTGCAATGTGAGGGTCAATTAGCATATTCCCTCTTTATTAGATAGGAGACATATGTATATATTAGATGTAAATGTAGATATTGGAGAGAGGGAGAGCATGAATACTGAAATATAACTCTCAATAGTTTTCCTGAGCCAGGCATCTTTTTAGCTGGGTCCATGCTGACTGATAGGTTTATTCTAGAAAAAAACTTGTTTTATGCAAAGAATGAAATATGGTGTGCAGGAGAGATGAGCATAATAAAGCTTTACAGTTCGATCATCAACAGTATTTGATACCAACTACTTATAAATTAAAAATCTGATTGGCGCCTGGCTGGTGTGGCTCAATGGTTGAGCATTGACCTATGAACCAGGAGGTCAGGGTTCAATTCCTGGTCAGGGCACATGTCCAGCTTTCAGGCTAGATCCCCAGTGTGGGGCATGCAAGAGGCAGCCAATCCATGATTCTCTCATCATTGATGTTTCTATCTCTCTCTCCCTCTCCCTTCTTCTCTGGTAAAAATAAAAATTTTTTAGTAAAAAATTAAAAACCTGATTGGCTTTCCTTGCCACACAATTTTTTATTGTCCATAGAAATATTTCTGAAAGTTATTTACTTCACAGAATCATGAAGCTGGTTGGCCCCGTATTTGCCACCACTTGAGAGGGTTCAGGGTCTTTAGAACCAACAAGAGCATATTCTGGGGTTTACCCAGGTGGTCATCCAGTCTCTCTGCGGCAGTGCTCTCCTTCGAGTAGTGCTTGCTCCTTAGCACATCTGGGGACGCAGGGGAATTTGACGCTATGCAAAGAAAAACACCACTAACTTGTTTCCTAAATGGTAGGATTTATTTCACTGCTCACATACAATTGAATGAGACAAACTATTTACATAACACCTAAGTACAAAAAATATAATACAATTTATACTGTACATAATCAAGATTCTCTTATTTTGTCCCAGACAGAGGTGAAGAGGGGGTTACTATGAAACAAAGATTGCTGCACTGTTAGCAGTACTTTGAATCATTCTTCATGAACTTGTTTTTTTAAAAAAATGAATAAGTTTGGGTTATAAGAATTGGCAATTTACCAAGAGCGGTGAATGAACAGGCGTTTTCACTTCTGTAGCAACAGCTCATTTCAACTTACGTTGTTTTCTTCAGAGTTGAGGCTGGGAGAACGTGAGTTGGTTTCTGCTGACCAGTTGGGTAACCCCCTGCCCACCCCTTCCTTCTCTAAATTCCCATAATTGATCCAATGAAATAGGCAATGAGCTCCCTGCCTGGGCTGCCACAATTGGTGTCTTCAACTGATTTTTGAAAGCAATGCATCTGTCAAGTGTCATTAAATGACTCTCTTAGGTATCAACCTGGACAGCTCTTAAGGGAGCATTTAAGACCAGTGAATTGATGAACAGGAAAAAACAAAAGTGAAGACCATTGGAAATTTGTATTTCGCATTGAATGTAAGATCTGAAAGAAAAGCATGGCGTGTTCACTGGCCCTGGGAGGAAATACTCAGCAATCCACAAACATTTCAACAAGGCAACCAAATTCCATCTCCTCACTCAAATGAAGGGAAGGCGATGATATCTCATTCTAAAAAAGCTCCACCATGATTCATATATAGATGGCCTTTTAAAAAATGAAACAATCTCAAATGAATTTATTTTGTATCACAAAACAGCAAAAGCAAATTAACAGAGAATGAGGCTTTTAACATTTCATCACATTTTCCAAAGTCACGTCAAATGGCATAAAGCATGTTTTGTTACACACCTTTGAAGAATCCTACACTGGACCAAGTTTGTACATTTTCTCTGCTGATGCTCTACGGTGGTGTTTGGTGGTGAATGTAGGTGCTTGGAATAAAGGTTCAGACTCTGCTTTCTTTCAAAGTGCACAAGTTTAAGTTTGATTTTGGCCAATAGTCATGGTATAGAGGAAAAGCAATCAACTGTAGCAAATAAAACACCATTAGTTTCTTAACCTAAATTAAGAGGGACAACTTTGTGAACTTGTGAAGCAGTTTTGACAATGACTTGGAAGGACGGAAGGAAGGAAGGAAGGAAGGAAGGAAGGAAGGAAGGAAGGAAGGAAGGAAGACAGCAAGCAATATTCTAGGTGGTTCTCATTTCACTCACCTTATCTGTGGCAACTGTCACCAGCCAGTGTCTTGTTTTCCTATCTCTATGGACTTGCCTGAAGAACAGTGACAAATATCTGTATCTCTCTAGGCATCAGACTAACATTTGTACTACAGGGCAAATGCTAAGGTGTTTTCTGGAGGATGTAAGATTTAAGTTATGTCCGTTTCTGGAAGGCTGAGGCCGGGTCCATCTAAATTCTGAATACACTGTGGCACCTACTCTGGTGGCACACCCCAGTCGGGGGTGAAAAATCACATCTGAAGATGATGATCTTCTTAGTCATTTTCTGTTCCTGAGTTCAAAGAGGCACAGAAGAATGAGTTTCTTCAGAGAACAGCCGATCAAGCATCTGCTTTGAACTGGAACCAATAATATCAGATGGAATAGTAAGTCATTTTAAACAAGGCACTGGCAACTTTCTATAGGAAATGAAACTATCTGAACTCGCCAAGGATGGCTAGCAATGCTCTCTTCTTAGCGGCATGGCTGAATAGCTTGGACTTTCCAGAATCCAGGCGTTGCTCCGAGCTTGTATTTATCTAACGTGTGAACCATTTGAACTACTGTTCATCTAATATTTGGATGTGCTGGAATTTCATTGCCAACAAGTTGAGAAAGAATATGATCATGTTTGAAATACTGGCCTCATATTTCTAACTAAATGTGGGGGAATGAATTTTATTCCCCCGGCCCCAAAATTTGTTGGTTTAAAGAATGCCATCGAGTGGTTTTTCTATCTCTACTTTTCTTCTTCCCGGTTCTCGACTGGCTACTACTACCATGCCACAAGTTAACATGTTTCCTTAAATGAGAATTGGTTCTGACTCTGGTCATGGGTATCAGTTCCTCCGGCAGAACTGATACGACCTTCTGAAACACTGTGTGAGACAGCTTTCACCAGGAACAGCACACTCTGTGTCAGGCTGTGGGTTTGGTTTTAATGATGCGGTCCCTGGGCAGAGTGAAACCTTATTTCCAAATGAGAGCAGGTCTCCATTCCGGATGCTTCTGTAACACGTACCAACATAAGACCATTGAATAAAACTTTGAGCCACCTGCGCCAAAAAATATGTATGATGCACCTGTAACATACATCCTTAAAAAAGGGGGTATGGAAATTTCAGCAATTTTGTTTTTCTCTTTCCTGTAAAATGGTGGTGCACTGTAGATGGTGACTAGTCTGGTCTAGAGAAAGGAACGCTGCTGGGAACCACTTCCAAAGAATTTAAATGAGACGAAAGTCGTTTCCTAAGGAAAACCAGCCAAACTTTAACTGTATCCAGAAATAACCCTAAAAATTAACCTGTGATTAATGTCAGTTGACATCAGGTTCCTTTAGTGGGATTAAATTGCTTGGTGGAGCATAAAGTATTAATTTATAACTGTGCTTCTTGTAGTAAAAGGAAAAAGGAGAGGAAAGAGAGAACAAAAAAAGTCACACAGAAATGAAAAATGTGACAAGTGTCCCCAGAGGTTTTGGCAGGAATCCCAAATGTCCCAGCCGAAGAAGGGCTGCTGTGTGAAGGAGGTCCCAGTAGAAGTGGTAGGCGCCCCTGTGAAAGCCCACACATGTGGGCTCCTGCCATGAGGAGGGGTGTGGAGGTGGCACATGAGCAAGAGCTCAACAGTGACAGAAAAACAGCTGGTTAAAATGCTTACATTATAGCTGAAATGATCCTAAACCAACCGAAACCTGTTAAGTAAGAAGAAAAAGAGAGAGAAGAAAGATACAAAGAGAAAGAGAGCGAAGCCAGAAAAGCCAGAATAATTTTCCTTTGAAGAGAGTGTCAGGGAACACATATGAGGTGATTTATTTGCAGTGATAAACAAAAAGATTTATGTAATTGACAACAAGAAAATTCTGTTGTGAATGAAGGGTGTCTTCCCCAATCATTGTAGAAGATTGATTAAAGACCCGTTTTGATGTCATTTAGAAAGCATTTCCCTTGAAGTCCAGTGATGCTTTTTTGAAATATTAGTTTCCTCTTTCCTCAGGGAAAGAGAATGACCTTTACAGTTTAGGAAATATGGGGGTGTGGGGGTCAGAATAGCAGATAACGTGATACACAGTGAGAACATTTTTCTTACAGGAGAGTGATGATATGAGTTGAAGCATCCAGAGAACGACTGGGAACCATTTGGCTACATCGCACCTCTGGAATGTGGACTTTGTGTAGAGACAGAGCAACCCTACACAGCACAGAAGGAATACATGGGATGCAGCCTGAACTCCCCAGGGCAAAGACCTGGAACACCATTCATCTGCAAATCTACCAGGCCTCCCAGAGCCCACCTGGCATTTACATTTTTATTTTAGAGCCATTTTTGCAAATTTGGAGATGTGAGAATATTTTGAATTCAAAATTACTGAACATAAAATTTTCAACATTTTATGAAACTGTTTCTTCAAATCAGGTAGGGTAAAAATACACATATGCTAATAAGTCTATGTTCCTCAATGCCCATACTATATAGTTTCACAGATCTGAAGGTTCATTGATCAATAAGAACATATTTCAATGTCCACCCACACCTTTACAGCAATGCCCCGAGGCATTCGATGATGACTTTCAATCTTGTTCCTACTTTCAGTAATTATTCAACCAACTGTCATGTGTTATGCATCAGTTGTTGGTGAATAATTTATCCTCTTTTTTTTTCTTACTGAGGACCACTCTGAATTGTACAGCACTCTAAAATGCTCAGAACCACAAGGATCATTAAAAACCTCATATCCAGATACCCTGATTTCTCAAGGTATATCTTGAAATGTCGCCTCCATGCAGGGAGAAGTGGGAGTTAGTGGATGGGAAGGCAACACTAGATTTAAACCAAAAGGCACCAGAGCTAAACATCTCCCCCTCACCTGACCCGGAGGCAGCAATGACAGCTGGGAATTTGGGGAGCAGTTCACTATGTACAGCGATAGGTGGCAGAAAGCGAGCTTTACATATAATTAATGCTCTTGGCAGGGGCATGTCACCACAATTAGTTCTATCAATACTGGGAAATAAAAGTTGACTTTCAATAAACGTCAGTTCCCTCAATACTGTCCAAAACATGGAAAATTTTAAAAAGTTGTTCTCAATCATATTTCAGTACTTTCAATACTTTCTTCAGTGTCATCATTAATGTTCAAGATTTTTTTTCTTTGCAGGGAGAGAGGAGGAGTAGAGTCTATCCAAATGCTAAACAAATGGTTATTTTACAGACTGGCTCTTCAGGACGTTACAATGGACCAGACAGGTGGGCACCCAGGCCAACTGTGCAGCCAGGAGCTCCCTGGAATGCCATGGAATCCAAAAGTCAGAATAAGGCTAGTTTCACAGCAACCTGCAGAACAATTTCCCCTTCATCGTGTCTGTGCCTCTGCTCATTTCATTCACCTCCCCGAGTGGTAACACAGGAAATTCATGAAGACCATGGGTGGAATGTCTCAGACCTTATGCAACCGCCTCTGCAGATGCAAGCCAGGTTGCATCCTGAGCTTCCTCAGGCAAGAATCATTCCACGTCCAAACACACAAGTTGCTTCTAAGAATTCCGTAGTATTCTCCAGATTGGGAAGATGGGAGATCCATGGTGAATCACTGTATGGCCACATTCATATTCTTCATTTTAGCAATACTATGGGACTTAAGCACTCTTTGTGTGTGTATGTGTGTGAGTCTAGGGGTATTCTCTTATAAAGTGAACTATTTTCTTGAATTAAAACATCATGAAGATGTATGCTCAAAAGCAAGAAGAGGTTCCTATTTCTAAAGGCTCCTTCCAATGTAGGTGGTACATTTATTAAAAAGCTCAAGGAAACAATTGACTTGTTAGAAAAATGGACTGAACACAATAAAATTAAAAAAAAAAACAAAAAAAAAAAACAAAACACAACTCCACACCATGGCTCATTCAACAAGTATTGTAGACCAGATTTTCACATTGTCATATTTAGACTTTTGTTGCTTTTAAGGACATCTATTTTGGGCAGCAATGGGACACTCCTGGCTTGAAATGCACTTGAAATGTATCCAAACTTCCTCTCTGAAGTCTCCGAAACATGGGCAGACATGGAGCACAGGCCTTGAGGAAACGGAATTATAAGAAGCCAAAAAATATACGAGTTATTAGTACTCATCATAATTGTTGAGATCTGTAAAGTAGGCATTAGAATAAGTCTTCCCAGTGAGATGCGGGTTGAAGTATTTGTTTCTCTCCTCTAGGATCAAGTTGTTTTTATTAAATGCCTGCAAAACATAAAAACAAAAGATGTAAGTAGTATTTCAGGAAGAGAACGTAACTGGGAGATGGTTATGTTGAATTCACACTCTCTCCTAAGGCCCCGTTATTGGAAAATGTGTTTCCGCACTTACCTGCTTCCTCACACTGTTGGCCTAACCAGGGATTTGCCTCATAACTGGAATGAGGTTGGCAAGTTTTGACATCTTCCAGCCTATTTTTGAGTTTTAGGCAAGAAGTTCCCCAGAGTTAGAAAACCTATACCTACACCTCAAGGAAGCCTAAAACTCTAGCCAATTCAAATGAACAAACGCTTGGAGAATGCATTTAGTGCTTCTAGCACTGCTCACTTAGAATGTTATCACATATAATTGAGTAGATATTTAAGCAGCTTTCTGAGTACCTTGAATAGGTATAGGGATAAGACATTTTGATGGAACTTATTTAAGTAAATGCATGGAATTTCAAATGACTTATTTTCCTTTTCTGCACTTGTTCGATGGTGTCTACCTCAGGCGTTCTGGCCACAGATGTTCTTCCTTTTTAATAGTCACTACAGGCACCTGCACTTTCCAAGAGCTGAACTACCTCAGAGGGAGGGTAGATATTGAGAGGTCCAAAATAAAGATGAAGGATTGTAGACTCAGGCTAACTCTCCTTCTAGAAAAAAATTCTAGAAGGATTTATTAGTGATTAGGCAGCAGTCACTAATACTACTGTTACTAGTATACCCATTTAAAGATGAAGAAACTGAGGTTCAAAGGAGTAAATAACTTGTAGTCTGACCTATGATGCAAAATGCCTGGAATTACAACTGCATTTATTTTGCCCAGCACTGCTCAAGGCATTTCATATAAATTACCCTGTTTGATTCACAAAGGCTCAGGGAGTTTGAGTAACAGCTGGTAAGTGACTCAGGAACCCAGGTCTGCCAGTTCCAGTGCCAATACCCTTCCCACCCCTGCTTCCTGGGAATGAGGAGGAGACTGGTCATTTACTCTTTATGGGGAAAACACTGGGTTAATCATCCATTGGGGAAATTTAACAAAACCCACCAGCCTCACAGCTCCTTTACATCACACAGAGCTTCACTGTGCTTGACAATTCTTTGAAGACAGTCTTACAATACTCAGGTTGCCACCCTGTGATTCCTGAAAGGGGCCAGCCCTGGCCCTCATTACCACTGCCCAGTGTGTATTGGTCTTCGGCCTGGAGCTCTTATCTTTGGCATGACCTCCGTGTGGCTGCAGAAGGCACAGTGGAGACAGAGCTGGGCACTGGCCAATGACGTAATATTTTCCAGCATTTTACTTGTTGCTGTTTCCATGTGGTATTTTTAGCTACATTCCCAATATGAGATGCCATCTGTTCACGGGCAAAGCAAGCTAAAAAGGCAGTTCATTGTGAGTGAGAGTCCGGTACCTTGACCCCCACCCTGTCACCTGTGCCACCACCAGTGTGCTTTGCCAATAGCCCCAGGGCCCCTGCCTTCTTTGCACATCTGGACGCTGCGGCCTCTGCCCACCCCGTACCTTGATGGCCTCCACCGAGTCATACTTGTCCAGTTTGTTGATGTGGTTAGTGATGCTGGTGTTGAGCGGGGCGGGCGCGATGGGGTGGATGACGGTGGCATCGTGGGATTGCTGCTGGTACCGCTGGCAGTAGGTGTAGACGAGGAGCGTGAGAAGGCAGCCCAGGATGGAGCTGCTCAGCCCCACAGCGACCATGTGGAACATGTTGAACTCTGGGAAGACAGCATCGAAAGTGATGCTACACTGGGAAGGAACATGCTACGCAACAGCTCAGTGCTTTGGTGAAAAGAGAACGACGAAATGGAAAGCCCCGTATCCATTCAACATTAAAGACGTCATATGCCAATTCCTTCGAAATAGCATGGCCACCAAAACAATTCTCAAGGCGAGCCAGTATATTTTAAAGCAATGCATCGTAATCAAGACTTTTGGAGGTCACCTTCATGCACGAGCAGAAGCTTGTTTAACTTTTTAATGTAAAGCTTATACAAGAATGTGCTTCAGTTTCAAGTGCAGCTCGCTCTCTGGTCTACGGGGATTCTAGGAAACATGCTTCAGGCTCCTTGACAGGCTGGGGGTCCCTCCCACCAAGGGAGAATGCGTTCACGGCTTCTAGCACTGCTCGCCTGCCAGCCAGACTCTCTCTCCCCTTCCCTTTATTTCATTTACTTGAAAATGCGTTCCACTTACATAATGCTGTTTTCTTCATTATATTTTTATTATGAATATAAACACATTATATAACATCAGAAAGTGTAACAGGGAATATAAACATGCGAAGTCTTTTTCTTTCCTAGGGACTACTACACCCACTTTCTGGTGTGCTGTTTCCGAGGTTCTCTGCACACTTCTGTGTGTGCGTGTGTGAGGTGTGTGTGTGTGTGCAGGTGCGTGTGTGCACGCACACCCATACATATTTTCCTGGGTAGCAATTTTTTTCTCTTACATTGTATTTTGGAGATCTTATAAAGAAAGTAGAGGTCTAAAAAGAAATAAAGGAGCACGGCTGACATGGCTCAGTGGTTGAGCATTGACCTATGAACCAGGAGGTCATGGTTTGATTCCTGGTCAGGGCACATGCCCGGGTTGCAGGCTCAATCCCCCGTGTGGGGCATCCAGGAGGCAGCCGATCAATGATTCTCTCTCATCGTTGATATTTCTATCTCTCTTTCCCTCTCCCTTTGTCTCTGAAATCAATAACAATATATATATTTAAAAAAGAAAAGTAAATACATAAATTGGTCTCTTTATATTAAAAAAAAGAAATAAAGGATTTGTGTCAAAGGAATAAAATATGATCTTTTAATGGTCATGAAATGACCCTCTTTTTACATTTTTTTCCCTGTTTGATAGACTCCGAGTTATTTTCCTTGAGTTCTGAGTACAAAGCGTTGGCAAAGTGAGTAGGATTGGATGTATGACTGTGATACAGCACTGGTTTGAGTGACCTCAAGGTAACATAAGCAAGACCCGCATAAAGTCTGAGACACAACAACAACAAAATAGATATTCATGGTGTGTTTGTAAAACACTTTACAATGAAAGTCTCAAGCCTTTCAGAGACTGCAGACAACGTGTGGGCAGAGCTGGTGAAGCTGGGCTTAGGGGAAATTAGGTAAAGCAGAACCAACCTGCCTTTTTCTGCTGTGTTGGCCCCCTGTGGCTAGCCAGTCGCTTGTGGATTACTGGCCTTACATGTTTCCCCTGCTTTCCCTCAGAGTGTCCCTGCCATTGGCCACCAAGGGTACACTGTCACCCATGCTCAACTGGCTACTCAACACCTCCCCTTCCCTACCTGTCCACACGGCCCCAAATGGAACTAGTGGCGATGCCTGCTGGGCACCACTGTCAATTCCAGATGGGTCTGCAGAGCTCTCAGGGAGAGGAGACCCACAGGTCTGCCCCCCACACCCAGGTGCTAGAGTACTTGCACCTTAACCACCCAGGATCCCCAACAAGGATGTTTCAAGCAGACTTCATCTCACCTACAATATGCAGCAGACGCTAAATATCTCTCGCCTGTCCCCAACCCCTGACTTCTCTCTCCAAGCTGTTCCCAGGATCCTGAGAGATGGATCCTTTTCCCTGGGGCGCGGGGAGAGGACAGGGGGTGGGGGGTGTGTGTGTGGGGGGAGACAGGGACGGACACTGTGCTGAGGCTGCCTCCTCGGTTCTCTGTGGGCACAGCTAACAGGCTCCTACCTGCACTGAGACTCCAAAGACATGACCTCAGTTTTCTATCCACCTCAGGTTTGCACTTCTTGGTTATTTGGCCAATGGTTTGGCAAAGTAAAAGGACTTGATTAATATTTGGCCTTTCCTGACTTTGTCTGGGACAGTTGGATGAAGCACAGAGGATGCTCCCCCAGCGCCCACTATCGGTGTTACTGTAACACGGGAGCTGTGGGTTTCACAATGTTGTCATGGCTTTATACTTTAGGGTCCAGACTCCCTGGGGTCGATGCCAGATTTGGATGTAAGTACTTTCTGCCGCACGGATAACGTATTTTATTATAACACATGGAAGATGTAGGGCTCCATCCGTATGCAGATACTTCATCGTTAATCAAATGAATCATTCCCACAGGTGCCCGGGGAAGGCTGGGGCCACTGACATCTTTATGACGATTATACAGTCGGTGTGTCACAGGCACCTAAAAATAGCTCCCTAAGATGAAACATTTCAAAAGACTCACATTTTTCTGCATAAAGGAAAAATAGTGCCTATTAAATCTCTTGAATTTGCTTAGTTTGACTCTGCTTTGAATATGCTTTTTTTGGCTGGGATTTTTTGGGAAGCAAAGCTGGAATAGAAACCAATTACCCAGTTGATTCAACTGCCTGATTTCCTGTGCAAAATGTGATTGATTTTTGCAACACGCTAAAAAAAGACATCAATGTTATCTCCCTAAACATCCTTGCGACGTTATTGTTTTTACATATCAGCCCAACAATCAAATCCATTTGACCTCTTACCCAACTATTCTGGTATGTCAATGTCAGCAGTCTAAAAACTTAGTTTTGGGAAGATTTCAACCAAAGGACTTGTATGCATATATGCATAACCCATGGACACAGACAATACGGTGGTGAAGGCCCAGGTTGCAGGGGGAGGGAGGGCGGGCTAGAAGGGGTCAGTGAGGGGAGAAAAGGGGACATATGTAATACATTCAACAATAAAATAAAATAAAAACACTTAGTTTTGAATAGTGCAGAGTAATTAAAGTTTCTATGATTTAATCAACAGCACCTCAAGGCTTGATTCTAGGCAGCCATTTGGCACACCTGGCTCAGACACATAGAAGCAGCATTTTAGGACACAAATGGGCATTGCATGATGTTTTAGGACTAAAAGCCTTGGAAGGACTCCCCTCCGTTTACGCCGAGAGGGCCGGCAAAGGAAAGTGGTTTTCAAACTTGTGGTTGATGAGCACAGACTGCCGACTATGCAGAGACATCAGCTGGTGGCTTTCCTCAAGACAGGACCAGTCCCTACAAACGCCACCCACTCTGGACCTTCACTGCCTCTGAGGGCAGCAGACATCCCTGCGCCCTGGGTGTTGTCCAAGCAAGTCACCTGACCAGGGCTGCTGTGGCCCCAGTCCCCCGACACAATCCTCCTGGCCCCTTTCCCTGGTGCTCCACGTTCAAGTTCACTGCGACCCCACTGCCTGGATCTGACCTGGGCTCCAGAGCTGACTGCCTGTGTGAACGTGAACTTCAACCAAGGGTCTCATGTCTCTGACCCTCACAATCCGTATGTATAAAATGCAGATAAAAACCCATGGCTGATAATTTTCTACAATTCCCTAAACCCAAATCTCTGAAAAGTGATTTCTCATCACTTACCTGGCAACAAAGCATGACCTGACCTGCCCGTTTGCTGCAGAACTGACCAGAACCGCCAGGAGGAGCATTAGCATATTCAGTTCACCCATGTGTCACCACAGCATCATTAAAGGAACCGGTTATGAAGTTGGCCCCAGACCCTGCAGGGCATTATGTAATATCCAGTACATGCCCCATACGACCCATCTACATTCTAAAAAGTGTTCAATTCCAAAACCCCTCCCTATTTCCAATTCTTCTTTTTACATCAAGATTGTGGACTTTGGCACCTACAAGAATGTTCTTTGTGAGGATCAAATAGGATCCTTCTTGTCATTTAATACAGTGTCTGGCATGGAGTAGCTGATCTCAGAATATTAGGGGATTCTCATGATTAGGTTTATTTAAAGTGTCTTATATTCATCTTCCAGCTGGATCCCAAGTTAGTGACTGCCAGTCTGTGGACTCAATGACCTGACACAGGTGAGGCACCAGACATTGGCCCTCTGAGGATATGACTGTCTGCTCCAGGGGGCTCTTTCAGTCCACTCATGAAACTAGCACAGAGTGGGTACTCAGCAAAGATCACTGAATGAATGGGTTACAAGATGGCTGAATAAGCAGAAAGCGAACTCTTATTAAATGTAGTTAATAATGGTAAGTACATTCCTAAGATATGCCTAGAAGCTCCAGATTCCACCTGAGCATAAGCTGAGTTGCCTGGGACTCCCCTGTGAGTGGATTACAATAGGGGTGGTTATTAATAGGTCATCAGTCTATGGACACACATACGACAACACTGTGTTGCTATTGATTGGCAAAGGTGGACAGGGACTGGGCTTGGATATACAGACAGTCAACCCCTCCCTTCCAGACAAAATAGTCATACACAGTACAGTCCAAATTCACCACAGACTTGAACCAGAGAATGTTGATTTTTGTCATTCAGGGTTCCGGGAAGTTCAAAATGTTCCTCTAGAGATATACCAGTAGAACCTTATGCCCCCTTACAATTTTGTCATTCCAGCAGTCTGAAGATTTGAGGTTAGCTGCCAGGATTTATAAATATAAACAAACTGTTGGAATACTGTTTTACTCATGGGAACTCTAATATCTATATTTAGTACCCATACAGCAATAAGATATCAAGATCACGGATTCGTAAAGCTTAGCATCCACCAGTCACCTGAACAGGCTTATTAAACCAGAGTGCCCGGTCCCACTCAAACAGGCTCTAATTCTGCAGCTCAAGGTGGGGCCTGAGAATCTGTATTTCTCTCAAGTCCCAGGTGATGCTGGTGGTGCTGACCCGGGGACCCCACTTGAGAACCACTAATCCAGAGGTCAAACACTGACTCTCAGCATGTATACTGCCGAAGCAGAAGGTGCTTGGGATCTAGGAGTTTCTCCAGTCTGTTTTGTTTTTTGCCAACAGCAAAAGCATAGAAACATCATTTGGCCAAAGAGCAGAAAAATATCAGAAATCAATTAGACTGTAGTTAAAAGGAAGAACTTACCCCCACACCTTTTCTCTTCTACGCTACTGGATCTTGCCACAGATACTTCTGGAAAAAGAAAAATCCAATCACAATGTGTAAAGGGTATCGGGAAGAAATATCATATCAGTGATTCATTTACAAAATGCCCAAATGATACTGAGTTTTATGTGAGTCGAAGTTCCAAAAGCCTGATTTTTAAAAATTATATTTGTTTCTTTGTTCAACCAACTTGAGCTGCAGTTGGTCCAGGTCACCTTGATTGGGAAGGGGTGAGATTCATTAGCACAGATAGAAAGTGCAATGGTCCCCTGAGCTATAGCCAGGGCACTAGCTTCAAAACGAGGCCAGAGAATGAGCGGATTTTCGGTGACAATGCATCCTGCCGGCTGTGGAACCCACAGTGTTGGCCTGTGGTGTTCCTGCCTCAGATCTTTTGTTTCATCAAAGCAGGGTTGGCACATTCCCTACAGAGGGGACCGATCCACCAGAGCTCCAAGGAAATGGCCAGAACAATAAGTCCCTGTTCAGAGCCCATTGATGCTCCACTATGCCACAATGGGAGACACCATTGTGAGGAGCAATCCACCTGCACAATGAAACACCATTTCAGGATGCCAGAAACATTATTCTCTCCGCATTGATTTTTCCTTAGGTACCAAGAATTTAAAATATATCTATGATTAAAAAGGGAAACAACAATAAACATTGCAGCTTTATACCACACATGACTGAAGTGCCCTACAAGGCTAAAGCTTATACTTTTCTCTAAAACATTATCTCTTCCATAAATGGAGGAAGATAAGTTATCATCTATCATTGCCTTGTAAGAGGTTGGTCTCTGCTTTGGTCCATATCTCAGTCCTAACCCACACAGTAGGCATGTGTGAAATGATATGTCAGTATATACACCAAACCTATAGGTGACAGGTCACCACCTACCACTAACAACTCGATTTGACATGGAAAAGGTAGTGGCATAGATTTGACATAGGAAAGGCACAAGGGCCAGTCCCCTCTTCTCCAAAATAAGAGCCATGATGGGTTCCCCCTTCCCAAATACACTAAGTTTTCATAAAGAAAATGGTCCTTCTTCTCTGTGCAAACACATGCACACAAGCATTGACAAAACATTTTACCTAATAATTAAAATAACCAAATGCGCCACTTGCATTTTTGGGGCAAAATCTTCCACATGTGTTATAGTCAATAACTTGTAGAGATAACACTGTGCTTAAAAATGTCTACGGTTGAAAAATCTTAAAACGCATAGGCTAAATTTAAGTCTAAACTTGCAGCTATCTATAAACCTACACTTTAATCACCCTGAAAATACAAGAGTTGGCAGAATCATCTGTTTCACCAAAAGGGACCTCAAAGGGCAGTGGACTAACGAGGACTCATTTCCACTTTGAATGTAGACAGTGAACTTGCTCACACACTCTGCCCTTACCTGGGATGAAATTGGAATCAAATATACATGGCCGGCTCTCCGTGGTATTTCCAGAACACTGGCTGCCCACGGGGAACAGAAGGATGCATTGGCGGGCGCGGACCTGGACTCCAGACACATCACACTCCGACCAGTCTGACCACTCCGACCAGCTTTCTGCAGTGACCAGAAGCGGGGAGAAGAGGCAGCAAGATGCACTAAGATCAATCACCGTGGAAGCACTGTCATGTTACATATATGACTTTATGCCCTCCTATCAGCTTTAATGGGCCTGTATATAATTAAAATGTACTATCTTCTTGAAAGTCCAGTAGATAAAATACACACGTGCATGAATAAAAGAACTGGTATATCACTGACCTGAAATAATGTGCTAGAATTACATTTGCTGAAACCACATTATTTGAATGCTTTAAAGTGATTGAATTAGACGCTCAATAAGCTAATCACTGATGTCCAACTGTGCACAGGCCGCCAGTGGCAGGAGAACAGAAATCATCAAGGCAGACACTGTTTCCATCAGGGCAATGCTCCTCTGCTAAGAGCAGCCCTCACAGGCTTTCCTGAGAGACCCCCACAGGCCTCAGCACTTGGGCAAGAGAAACAGGGGCATCTAAGAGAAAGCCCGGTTGCTGAGTTCCTGAGAAATCTACAATGTAAGCGTTCTCTTCTCTTATAAAAAACAATTCTGCAGAATCAATATCCCAACGTCAGGCTATATTTGAGGCAGAATTCATCTTGTCCCGTGTTTGCTCCTAAGATCAATGCACAAGTCTTGGGTGAAGGCCAAGAGTTGACTGATAATAGGACTCTTCACCCTGAAGTGTAAGAGTTGCCAGGATGTGTTACATTTGCCCAGGCCTGCAGATGTGTGGCAGAAAAACACTCATATTTGAAATAAGGAGGTTACAAAAATGAACTCTTAATATTATTTATGAAATATTAATCAACATAAAAGTGTTTTTCTATGTGGTTTGCTTTCCCCCTCTTTTTAAATGCAAGCATTATCTTTGTAGTTCAGAGAGTTTGGAAATCAAACTTGTGCCTTGACCCAATGGGAAGAGAGATCCATGTAAAGGGTACAATTTTCCCTTAGAAATGTGTCAGTTTTCAGAATGACTATAAGAATTCGGTTTTTAGGCACTTTTCAATACACATGGAACCTTCTAGAAAGAAATGCAAGAGCAATTTATAAAAAAATAAAAAGTAAAACTGTTTCAATGTCAAAGTTAGGTCTCATCTTCATTCCAAGTCATTCCACGTCAGAAGGTGAAGCTAATTCCAGATGGGGAGACTGGGTCGCTCATCCAGTGGGCACCAGTGTCAGCCAGCCTCAGAGCTCGGTACCTCTATGCTCCCCACCCCGATTCCCAACCACACAATCTCAGATTTCATTAGCTGAGATTAATGAAATATTTTGCAAAGGCTTTGTTGTAACCCGTTTTGGCTACTCATTCTGAAGCTATGCCAGGTTGAGAACCATTTTATTGCAGAACATGTGTTATGAAGTCACTTCCAAGGAGGCAGGGTGGCAGATGGGTGGAAGTGTTCTCCTCTTTCAGTACCGATGATGTGGCATCATCAATTCATCTTTGCTAAGTCAAGGAGAGGGCCACGTTTGTCCCAACGTCCCACCACTCACCAGGGCAGGGCTGCGTGTTGCAGAGCGCCTCCTCCGTGTGCAGCCCCAGGCAGATGTCTCCGCCGTAGGCTGGGGCTGGGTTTGTGCAGGAGCGGGTCCTCATGTAGTGTCCACCGCCACACGTTGCTGAGCATTTTGACCAGGAGGACCAGCAAGACCACACGCCATCCACTGGGAAAAGACACAAAGTCAAGCTGCTTCTAAAATGCAAAGCTGACCAAACGGATGAGGCTGCAGATAGAGTGTGCAGGCAAGTCCATATCCGAGAAGCCACTGACCACCCACAGTAGGGTGTTTGGGGTCTTCCTGTTTGAGGGAACCTGTTTTTCATATTCCTCCCTTCACATTTCGGTTCCTCTGATTTGTCCCTTCAGGAATTATCTCTAAACATAACATGTAAGCGTGAGGATGACAGAGGAGTACAGTGTATGCAACAGAAAATCCCCATCCCTGGGAATAACCTTGAACCACATTCAGCTGTGATGTATGTGTCGCCCTAGCTTGCTCTCGCCTTTGCTAACCACTCAGTCGAGTTGGCCAGAGGAGACTTACAGCCAAGGACAGGCAGTTCCAGTCACAGCCTTCCTTACCAATGGGATTACGATTTGCTCCAGGACAGAGGGATAAAGAAAGGGTAACAGGTCCTGTGAGGAAGAACTGCGGGGATGCTCCATAGATGCAGACACCAAACAACCAAATGAAGTCCATACCGTGCAGACTGGACGGTGTGTTTATGTGAAGGACTAAAGAGAGGGCCTGCTACCTGCAGCCGGACTTCAGGTTGGATATGAAGGCGAGTTTTGTAACTCAGACATTAGGCAGAACCGGTTCCTGATGAACCACGGCCATGCCTGCCCGTGACCCTGAGCCTTTCTCCTGTTTTCTCCAGGCTGGGCTCCTGATAGCTGTGGAGGGGCCTCCTGAGCACTGGGTCAGCCGACCCATCTGGCTCTCAGTACTCCCTCCTGCTTGTTAAACTGAGACCTCACGCTGGCTTCTGTCTGACATTGTCAGATATGACCTGCCATTTGTCTAACTCCTTGCTGATCTGCCCTCTTGTCAGCCAGACCTGCCCTGTTTTATTGAGTCCCAGAGCAAAGCTGCAGGACTTTGTCAAAATGTCATTAGACTCCAATTAGCAAAAGCAATCATAACCACAGCAAACTGCATAAAAAAGCTGATGACAGATTTGCTTTTACAATATGTAGATAGTATCATGTTTTATTTTCACCACATCCTTCATAAAATAAAACAGAAGCAGAAAAGAAAGGGAATGCCAAAATCGTTAAAGATATAAGGCTATTTTAGGTAGAATGACCTAGTTTATATTTGAATACACCCATGGTGAATTAATACATTTTTTTTTATAACATAATATGTCTCTTTAGATATAGGCATAGATAAAAATAAAGCATTTTTGGGACATATAAGCAGAAGCATCATGTTTATGATGATATTTTAATTTGCAAAAAAGTAAAAACAGAAAAAAAATCTTTGACATGTAACTGGGAATTTTGTGATTTTTATCCACACTTGAAGAATTCAACATTTTCCTTAATAGGCAATAAGCATGTCAGAAAGTGAGAATGAATATCTGACATTGGCTATAATACCAGAAAAGGAAGGCAGGTAGAGATTTGCCTAGAGCTTTAAACTTTTCAAACACCCACTGCCATGTCTATTCTCACTGTAAACTGAGCTGAAGCTTGGTCTCAAGTGGGTATATGTACACACCCCACACTAAGGCACACATAATTCAGAGTGCCTCAGAATAGCAGGTGTCACAGAGCGCAGATGTTTGAATGTACACAAGGCTGTCTGGGGCTCAGTTCCAATGCCTCATCCAGATGGGCGCTGGAACTGGACTTAGAGCAACCGTGTGGTCTGACGATCCTTGACTTTGCTATTGCATAGTGAACCTGCAGATCAATGGCCACTAGGTATATGAAAAGATGTCCAACATTATTAATAGATGAGAAAATACAAATCAAAACCATAAGGAGATATCACCGCACATCTGTCAGGATGGCTATTGTCAAAAAACAATAGATAACAGTAGACAATAGTGTTGGAAAGGATGTGGACAAATTGGAACCCTTGTACCCAGTTGGTGCAAATGTAAATTGGTGCTATGAATAACAGTATGGTGGTTCCTAAAAAAATTAAAATTAAAAAATTAAAAAACTACCATATGATCCAATAATCCTGGGTATATATATAAACATAAGGAAATCAGGATCTCAGAACGATATCTGCACTTCCATGTTCCTTGTAGCATTCTCCACAATAGCCCACATGTGGGAACAACATAAATGTCCATTGACAGATGAATGGAAAAATAAAACTGTTGTATATATGTACAATGTGATATTCCTTTAAAATCAAAGAAATCCTGTTATATCCCACAACATGGATGAATCTGGAGGACATTATGACAGCGAAATAAGCCAAAGAAAGACAAATACTGCATGGTTCCACTTATATGTGAAATCTGAAATCGTCACTCATGGAAGAAGAGTAGAATGGAGGTTGCCAGGAGATGGGGGCAGGGAAATGAAGAGTTGCTGTTCAACGGTATGAGGTCTTAGTAATGCAGCATGAATCTGCTGTGCAAGACTGTGCTAGCGCTAACAACACTGTGTTGTTAACAGAGTTTGATTCAAAGAGTCCGGCCCTGTGTCAGACTATCACTCCATTCTTTCTCACTCACACTTTCTGCTTTCATAAAAAAAAGACAAAAGGATCTATGTTATTTGAATTTGACCACTACTTGGTAAAAAGAAATACTTGTAGTCTCTACCTTGGTCTGCCAAGGTTTGGAAGCCAGAGTTCTGAATCAAACAGGGACAGGAGAAAAGGAGAGGAGAAACACCAAGCTATTTTTCACGGTTGCAGGTAAATTATGTAGGTGAAGGTACTAGAGGAATCAACCCACAAGAAGTTGAAAAAAATAATTTTACCGTGTTGCAATTTGTCATGCACATTAGAACTGGAGATCAAATTTAAAAGATATTTTACACTCACCTAGTTTGATTAGACTTATTTTCAAACTTAATCATAATAAGAAAGCTTGCTTTTCAATAAAATACAGTGGCCATTTGCACATGTATACCATGGACCAAATGGGGCTAAAAGAGAGTAAATTCATAAGAAGGAGAGTGTTTGGAATTAGGTAAAAATAGCCTTGTAACTGGACCTCCTCATGGCTGAGCAGCTCTGCACTCAGAGCCCTGAAGGCTTCGACCCCTCCTTGATGAGTTACATGTTTCATGTGTTCAGGAATTTTCTAGGAGGTGGGAGAGAGAATTGACATTTGCCCAACTCAGCCCCTCGAATCCACCCACACCCAAGTGGGAATTGAAGAGGACAACTCTGAATATTTTCACAACCCTCTATGGAATCTTGGCTTTCAGAAAGAAAATGAAGATACAGCTATTTCAAGATATTAAGGTTATATATACATGATACCGTCTTGACCATCAAATAAACTAAAATAAACACAGCCACCAGACCATGCTCATGGATATCTGTGACATGGGCACTGAGCCTGCTCTCAAGGACAAGGCAGCATCCTGGAATCTGGAGAGTCTGCCCGCTCTGCTGACATCAATGAGGACTCATGTCTGGAGCCTGGGAGGCAAGAGGACATGGAGTGAGCCTGACATTCCCACGTCACCCTGCCTGCTCAGTTACAGCACCGACCCTAATCTAATGATGCCGCCCATGATCTCCCTCCCAGCCCTGGGGGTGGAATCCTCCACTCTCAGTGCTGGGGCTGTGAGAAAATCCTGGCTCTGTGACCTTTCCCAGCCCCTCAGCATCACTTGGCTGGGAAGGCTGGATGGTCTGAAGTCTCCTGAGGCTGGAGAAATTAGGCAAAGACAGCCCAGGAGGAGCAGAGCTGCTGCACGAGCAGGGACATTACTGAGAGCCTCAGCTACAAAGTTGGGAACTGTGTATTTTTAGTTTAATGTACATATTTATACATCCATCCATTCATCATCCATCCATCCATCATCCATAGTCCACTATCCATCCATCACCCATCTGTCCATCCATCCACTCATCCATCTGTCATCTAAACATCCAACTATTAATTCAATTATCCATCCATCCGTCCATTAACCATTCATCCATCCATCATCTATCTATCTACCCATCCATCCATTCACCCATCCATCATCCATCCATCCATCCATCTATCCATCCAACCATCCATCCACTCACCATTTTACCATCACCCATCAGTCCATCTACCCATCCTCCAAATGTATGGCTTCAACCCAGTTTCTTGTTCAAAGAACTCAGCAAGTTGCTTATACCTACTGAAAGAGATGCTATACTTTCAAGCTTCTGTATCTTTAAAAACACTGCATCTGGTGTTTGGAATGGCCGCCCGCCCCATTCCCATCTCAGTTTGTCTGTTTATCCAACTCCCTCCAGACTCAGCCCAGGGGCAGCCTGCTTAGGGCAGTGGCCATGATTCCAGCTCAGCGGATCTTTAGCTGATGTAACCACTGCATCTATATCCAATATATGCAGCCCAATAGCTGGTGACCATACAGGGCTGGCATTATTCACAGGATGCCTCCTTGCTGAACTGTAGGTTCCTTCTGACCTGCACCATCTCACTGCACCTTTCTTACCCTGTGACTAGTGCATAGTAGGCTATCCAAAAATGTTTGCTGATTGACTGAAGAAAGGAAGATAAAGAACCAACTGCTTGTTTTCCCTCCTTCAACAGTGACTGCTCGGCATTCCTGGTGTGTGTCAGGCCCATGCTGGGAAGGAGGGCTCTGCAGTGAGTGAGTGACACCCTCACCACAGCCCCTGCCCTCCTGGGGCTTTCACTCTGACCGAGTCAGAGGCAGCACACACTGCAGACCAGCACTCGGGGATGGCCTGAGGTATCAGGCGAGACATCCTCTCTCTGTGGGAAGGTCAGGGGAAGAGATGCATGTGACAGGGCCCCGCCCAGAGCTGCGGCAGGAGAGGGCAGACACGGCAGAGGAGCCTGTGGGGCCGTGTGTGCAGACAAGGCCCTGTCCAGGAAGACAGAGGCTCCCAGGCCTCTTTTAGCTCAATTGATGCACTCGGCGCTTCTTTGGGAATTCCAAGAAGTGAAAAGCCAGGTCTCAGGAGGAAGACCCAGACACACAGCTTTTGTCAGCTTCCAAGAGAGAAGAGTGTGGAAAAAGTGGACTCCTGCTGACCAAGGCATCTTGGTGGGCCACCCTTGATAACTATGACCTGGAACAGGAATCTGTGGTGAACAGCAGCCAGTTCAAGGCCGGGCCCATCAGAGCCTGGGTGGGGGCCAGGCCCCACCTTCAAGGACAGGATCCTCTCTCCTGCCCATGGCAGTAGGGCTGACTTCTCCACCAGGCACGGTGCCTGGGGCCGACCCTGCTCACAGGTGCTCATGAGGATGTTCCCGTTTCTTGTAAATTGAAGAAATACATGAATATAATGCAGCCTAGGTTCTATTTGATTTTATGCCAATGCTGTTGGGAGATATAATCTGGGGTTTATATATTTGTATGTGTGTCTGTATATACAGGCATACCTCATTTTATTGTACTTTGCTTTATTGGGATTAGTTGAAGGCAAGACCCTCCACCAGCAAGATTACAACTTGCTGAAGGCTCAGATGATGGTTAGCATTCTTAAGCAATGAAGTCTTTTTTAATTAACATACGTACAATGTTTTTTTTAGACCTACTGCTATTGCTCACTTAATAGACTATAGCATAATGTAAACATAACTTTTATATGCACTGGGAAAACAAAAAATGCATGTGAATTGATTTATTGCATTATTTGCTTCTTTGCAGTGGTTTGGAACTGAACCCTTAATATCTCCAAAATATGCATTTCTCTTTCTCTCTCATATATATACATAAAGCCAGGAAAGCCGGTTGAGCCTCCCCTACATTAGAAGGTCTTCCAAGGCCCTTGATTTTTTTCAGGTTCCTCAATCCACTCACCTGGGCAAGGCAAAATGTTGCACTCCTGGTATTCCAGGGACGGGCCCAGGCAGGGCATGCCCCCGTACTTGGGCTCAGGGTTGTTGCAAACGCGCTTCCGGTTCCGAATGCCCCTGCTACAGTCGCGGCTGCACTGTGACCATGACGTCCAGGCTGACCAGGCCCCGTTTACGGTGTGGGCAGAGTATCTCCCGGCACGCATGAAATCCCCAGAGAGACCTGCCAAGGGAAAGGCTAAGGTGTCAGTTCTTGAAGTGACCAGAGTCTAAACTAACTTTCATTGTGTACCTGCGGCCTGCTTTGTTTCTGTAACCGCACCCTCAAATTTAGCAGAACACTTCTTGCACTTCAAAACCCAAAATCGAAAAAAGAAGCAGTGTAGTGCTAACCTCCCATAACTCACGTGTCTTTCTCTGCAGTTGCTATTAGATCACAGGTGCAAATAAGAACTCACTTTGTGAATGTGGCAAAGTCCTCACACAGGCTCTAGGCCTTGCATTTGTAGTTCACTTGTTTTTCTGAGAAACTTTTTACAAAGAAAACACAAGTTTCTCACTTCCCTTGGGAGTTCCTCAATACAACTGCCCTTGGACTCACTGTCAAGAATATGGTCTGTAAGAACAGAACCGGATTCAGACATTTTTTAAACCCGGTCCTTCCCCTGTTAACCTTTGCCAAGTGAAGTAAGGCTGGTGAAAGGTGTGGAGTTCATGCATCTGCATCCCAGGCCATGGAGATACATGTCTGCTCCAGGTCCCTGCAATGAGGCTGAGCTCACTGCCCGGAACCCAGCACATCCCTGCATGACCTTGTCCTATAGCAAAATGCTCCCATGAAGTTCAGAGCCCACTTACTAGCAAGACGTGCTTCCCCAAGAACAAATGTAGACACGGAAGCAGCAGCAATCAGTGGTGGGGGATGAGGGTGGGGAGTTGTCTTGTTAGAAACAGACTCTGAAAACTGTGGGTCAGGTCTGCTCTGAGCACTTTGCATTTAACTCATTTAATTAGCCACAGTCAAAATTCCTGTGCATTTAACTGAACATGCCACCCACTTACAATACTAGAAAACATTCAGTAATTTTCTCAAATGTAGGCAGAATGACACAGCTTGACCAAAAACTCTCTAAGTATGCACAAAGTTCTGGTTAAGTGTGGAAGGCAAATGCACCAACATTTCTATCCATTGTGAAATAATTTTGTTGTTTATTTAAAAACCAAATCAGAAACCAAGGCAGGATGCTCTTTGGAGAAAATGGATTAGAAATGTCTTGCTGTGACGAACCAGTACTTTGTGGTTAATCAATAAAGGACAACTATTCACAATTAAGCCTCATCTTGTGTGGTCAGAGGCAAGCAAGTCCAATTTTGTATTTCCAAGATATCAATACCAAAAATGTGTGGAAGCTCTTTAGAACCTGAAGCCATTAAGATACAAGAAAGATAAAGTCTTTTTAAGCCATGCCCATGGGATACTTTGGGAGGAAATATAGACTGTGCTTTATAATAGTGTAGTAAATTTTTCCTTAGTTTATATTACTAGCATTTAAAATAAACATTAGCTTTGGTTTTGTATGTATCCGAGAACAGAAGAAAAACAAAATCTATATCCAGAAAAGAGAATAAAATTAATGTATAGAAAAACACTGTTACTCATTTTCTATTTTTTTTTTTTTACTTTGGTATCCTAAAAAATAAGATAGATCACAGCCAGCTCTGAAATAAGGGAATAAGGGAATGGTGTTTATTTGTTTTATTTAAATTGTAGACTTATTCACACAAAACTCTTTACAAAAGCAGACTTCTCTTTTCCCAAAGAAACAAGAAGCAAGCCTGCTGGTTGCTGAACATTAAGCAGCATGGTTTGAGGTGAGGATAGAGTTATGTCATTAGCTTAGACAGTTAATGTCAGCAAAGCTGTATGACAGAAGCGGCTGCTGATGGCCCTCCCAGCATCCAGGCTGGCAGTGCTAAGAGGCATGGGGTTCTGTGACGTGTGCCCTAGTGGCCCTTACTCATAGCCACTCGTTTAAGAGCTTCCCTTGGGCCCTAACCGGTTTGGTTCAGTGGATAGAGCGTCGGCCTCCAGACTGAAGGGTCCCAGGTTCGATTCCAGTCAAGGGCATGTACCTTGGTTGTGGGCACATCCCCAGTAGGGGGTGTGCAAGAGGCAGCTGATCGATGTTTCTCATCGATGTTTCTAACTCTATCCTTCTCCCTTCCTCTCTGTAAAAAATCAATAAAGTATATTAAAAAAAAAAAAAAAAGCTTCCCTTGGGCAGTGCGGGAGATTTCTTGCACATCCAAGAATTTATTCCACTTGCGTCAGTCCAAGGTGGCGACTCACCAGCTCTGTGGTTCCTTAAGGCCAGCCACCCAGAGTCTAAAGCTTTTTCTGTAAAAATGACCTTGATGGTGACTGTGCTTTCTCTATCACACTCATGTTAGGAGACTAAGAATTATAAACACAGATGTGCTGGGAAATATGGGGAGATGGTTGGGTACAAGATATTATTACTATTGCTGTTCTCACCAAACCATGCTGTGAGGACCCATCTATGGGCATGTGTTTTCTTTTCAGAATTGGCCAGATCGTGTGACATTAGATGAGAATGGTAGAAGAGATGGAGAATGATGCAGAAATGCCCAGGCAGAGGGTGGATTTTCTGGTCCACCCCAGAGCTTACCCCATGCTACTAATATGTCATTGAAGGGATTTATACAAGTACAAGGGACAAATCGATTTCAAAGACTATTAAAGGGTTCTCATGTGCTGCATTCTTTTATTAATATATTTTTATTGATTTCAGAGAGGAAGAAAGAGGGAGAGAGAAACATCAATGATGAGAGAGAATCATTGATCGGTTGCCTCCTACATGTCCCCTACTGGAAAAAGAGCCCACAACCCTCCTAATTCATAGGTTGACGCTCAACCACCGCCATGCTGGTCAGGCACACTTAAAAAAAAAAAAAAATATATATATATATATATATATATATATATATATATATATATGTGCTTTATATATATATATATATATTTTTTTTAAGAGAGAGAGAGAGAGATTTCTGTTTTCTTTGTCCAATTTTGAGATAAATAAAATAAAAGCTTATTGCAAATTTTAGTACCAAAAGAATTGTGGAAAGGTCACTGACCCTTCCGTAATATTTTCTGATACTAAATAAATCTCCCACAAACTACCGTGGCCTTGCTATAAATATAGTGTTATTTTGAAGGTTGGATTCACAGGACCATCTCAATATGTAACTGCATTTTTATAGTAAGGCTGTTTATTATCAATTTGCTATACAGCCAGTTCTGCTCTAGAGGAATGTGTTGTTAGAAAGATTGCTAAACCATAAGTCATTGAAAGAAAAAATACCCCCTCGCTCTTCTCTGAAAGTAGAGAAAAGATCAAATGCCTGTCCATGGAAGTGGGTCAGACCCTAGGAGTCCCCACTCACCATCCGTGGAGCAGCCGCTGGTTCCGTCACTGGAGCAGTACCGCATTTCAATTCTCTGTCTTCCCACTTCCAGCAAGTTTGGATCAGGGAGGCGGGCTTTGCACGTGTATCGAAATCGTTGCTCATAGTGGCCACCGTTGTCAGAGATGTTGACAGGTGTCCAGGGTGTCCAGGGCGTGGTCTTCTTCAGCTCAGGGCAGGGGTTGGTATTACAAGGCTGGTACTCCTGGGAGAGAAAAGGCATGGGGTGTGCTCAGCACACAGCATAAATAGAGCCAGGCGTCTCTCCAGCGAAAGACAGGGCTCTCTAACACTTCGTATCTTAATATGCCCCTCAGGTACTCTACAAGGTTTAAAACCCATTTTTGTTAAATTAGGCATTTAAGAGAATGTTCTGTTTGCAACGCAACTCCAAAAGGATCTGCACAACTTCTCCTGCGTCAACAATGAAAATGAGACAATGGACATAATTGTATGTGAATAAAAATCATGATTCCCGTAATTCATCTTCCTTTCCCTTAGTAAGTGACCAAAAGGCTAATTATTCGGATGTTAAATTTAGCTGTCTTATCTAAAAGATTAAAGTTCACATGATGGAACCATTACCTGTTTTTTGAACCACAGTATGTTCAGTTTGTGATTAATGGATATTTTAAGCTCTGGAATAACAGATTCAAAGTGATAGACTGACAGGTATCCAAATGATATCGACCTTTAGTTGCTAAGAATTTTTCACCAGATTTCCCTGGTTAATACCTCAGTGGCATTTGTCAGTTTCTCCTCCCTTCCCTTACTACCAGGTCTCTCCCTGGCACGCAGGTTGGAAGGTCCTGGGAGCTGAGCAGAGACATCTGAAGGTTTGGCACAGTGAGTGCTGGGGGGTTGGAATTTAAGACTACAATTATGAAGATCAATCCGAAGCACTAAAATAGTTATTTGGCAAAAATTTTAAACTCTATATCCCCAGAAATAGGGCCAAATATAAGAGGTTTGACTTTGGACAGAGCACAACATGGAGATTCCTCCATTGGACAGCAAAGGAAGTTTCATTAGAGGGAAAACCCACAACACAAGACACACTCAATTATGGCCACACTTCTAAAATGGTATTTGTCCATGTTAAACATACATATAAAATAAGAGATAAACTGCTCTCTAAGCTGTATTATAAAAAGGAGAACTGTTCCATCCTTCCCCCATCAATTTTTAGTTAAGCATTTTGATATATAGTCCATAGAGCTAATAAGAATTTTCCATCGGGCACTGTCCGTTCACTGTGCACTATGGAAAACAAGGATTTAGCTCTTAACTCCCCACCTCCCTCCCTGCATCTTCAACACCGATGCAGTTGCATCTTCCATCATCATCATCATATGGTCAAGCTACACTTTGTTAGGTCAAAATGCAGTGTTTGCTCTTAGCACCAGGGGAGCACTATCCACACCTGAGTGCTGAAACCACCTTCGATTTCTGTCTCTTGTGCAGTTCCCTTCCAATTCCAGTTAAGGGCTCATCTGTTTTTGGGGGTAATTGTTTAGTGTCTATGAGCATGTCATTACTTCACCCCTGTCATGTCGTCAGACATAGTAAGAATTGTCTTTGTAGGTTTCTGGTTAGAAAAAAATATCCCTTTAATATTTTTAATATTTTATTAGTGAATTTCCAATATGACAGAAAGTAGCCATGTGTGTCCACACCATCAGCTTTACCTGGACGTCTACTAAAGTCATGATTTTGTCACTATTCTAATTATTAGAACTAGATTTCTTCACTCATAATCCATCTTTTTTTAAATTATTTTTACAGGGGACAATACTCCAGAGTTCTCTGTGTTGGTGACATCATAGGCTTTTAACAGAAAGTATGTGAAGTGATCACTGCGGCGTCTCTGATGTAATACCCTGTCGAGGTGTGCTCCTGTCCACAACAGCACACACCAGAAGACAGACAACTGCATTTTCCTCCTTTTACAGCGTCTTTGATCATGGCGTCTTTTGGATGCTGCCTCCCGAAGGAAAAAATAGCCCCAATTCAGGCCATAAACTCAATGGTGTGAGAAACTAGACAGGACACGTGTGAGCTCACTCTATTTCACTTGAAATGGAAGCCACATGATAGGAATGCTTTAAACCTCATTTGGGATCTCCCAGGCTGGTGGTGTAGCAGCACTGTCATCCCCAGATTGAAAATGCCATATGCCACTGTCCTCCCCTTCCTGACTCTGTGCCCACCTGGCCGGGCCAGTGTCCAGGATCCTTGCTGAAATGGACTTAAAGCATATGCTGTTTATGGGCCCTTGCTTTAAAAATACAGGTCTTTATTAATAAGTTCAACATCACTTTATGATGGCAGGGGCTACGTGTGCCAGCGATGGGCATCACTCAAGGATAAAGAAGGTCAATTCAGGCTCATTAGACCGAACCCCCTGATAACAAAGTCTGTTCTTTTGTTCATTAACTCCTCATAGCATATATTTTAACATGAGACATGGGAATTTCTCTTTTCAACTGCTTTTTGAGGTTTCATATGATGCATTCACTTAAAATATCAAATTATGACATGCTGAGATAATTTTTAAAACAGTAAACTAAAACCACAAGTAAATCACCACAAATTAGATATTGTATTGGCTAAAACAAAACCAAACCAAAGAAACCAGAAACTTGCCAGTCAGGTGCTGGTGGGCTTCCGAGCAACGGGAACTCTCCCTCCTGCCCTGCTGGTAGGGATGTAAAAATCACACAATCCCTTTGAAATCTATTGACATTTTCTTAAAAACTTACAAACACACTTATCATATGATCGAGCCATTTCCCTCACAGATATTTACCCAAGACAAAAGAAAGTATATGTCCATACAAATACTTGTACATGAATGCTCATAAAAGCTTTATTTGTAATAGCCCCAAACTGGAAACAACCCATATGTCTATCAGCAGGGAAATAGCTAAATACTTCATCTTATATCCAAATAGTAGAACACTACTTGACAATAAAAGAAATGAACTGTTGATATGTGCACAGCACAGAAGAATCTGAAAATAATTATTCTGAGAGAAAGAATCCAACAAAAAGGAAGGACATATAAAATTATGGAAAATGAAAACGAATGTAGGGTCAGAAAGCAGAGAAGCGGCTCCATGGGACTGAGAAGCACACAGTGCCTGAGGGAGGGGTGACAACAGGGAACAAGGAAACTTTTGGGTTGATGGACATGCCCATTCTCTCGATTCTCCTGCTGGCTTTGGGAGAAGGTAGCTGCCACACCGTGAGAGGGCCACGTGCCTGGCACCTGAGGGCAACTTCTAGGAGCTCCAGTGACCTCCAGCCTAAAGAAAGCAGGGACCTCAGTCCTAAAATTGCAAAGAACTGAATTCTTTAAACAATCAGAGAGCTGACAAGAGAACCCAGAGCTTCAGAGAAATTTGCAACTCTGGACACTTTGACTTCAGCCTATGAGACAGAGCAGAGAAATCAGTTACATGGGCCCAGACGTGTGACCCTTGGAACTGTGAGATGATTAAATAAATAAATAAATAAATAAATAAATAAATAAATAAATAAGATGGTTGTTTTAAGCCACTAAATTTATGCTAATTTTGTTACATGACGCTAGAATATTAATACATACTGATGTAAATGTATATTTGTTTGTATATATAAAAAGGAATGTATTCTGGGACCCTGCTTTTCATTCAATACTCCAAGGATTCAATTTATTAGAAGATTCAAATGAAGTTGAATTTTCTTATGTCCCAACTCTTAGTCTGATCTCCCATTGGCAGGAATTTTCTTTCACAGAAACTCATTATCTTCCTGCTATGATATTCCTCCAATTATTTCTTATGAGAAAATTTCAGTTAATTTTTAAAATTACCATTACTTGCTATTAATAATACATAGAAAGTTGTTGATGAGAGTCCCACAGGTTATGGACCAAGTTGAGTTTAGTTGTTAAAATTCATACTTTATTCAAGATGCCTGGTCCCATGCAGAATTTTTTTTTAATTCAGCTATGCAGAATGGTGCCAAAATATACATTTTGACCATCAATTTGAGTTTCAATTTCACCAATTGCATTAAAGCTTTAGATTTCCGTCCATTATGTGTGTGTGAAGTATATTGGGTATATGCCTTTTGCTTTAAGGGCATAAACAGACTCTAAGTGGTGTTCTATTCATTCCATAAAAGAGCTTTTCCTAAAGTGTGTCTCTGGGCAGCTCATGGTGTGCTTCAGGAAAAAGCATCTGTTGTCAGGAAGGACTGAGGGGCCTTGGGTTCAACAAGCATAAATGGGTTTCTTCAAAGCAAGCAAGATATGAACTGATCTTGAGCCCTTTTCTCAGACCTTCTTGAAAAACCAGAATTGAGTAACTGAGCAGATTGCATATTAGTAAATGCTGTCAAGGAGGATGCTACCTGGAATCAAACAAGCTCCCCGAAAGTGAAAGCAATTTTACTGTTGTGTGACTGATTTTACAATCGACTTCACGGACTCAAAACTGAAAATGAGGGTGTGTCCTGTGGTTCCGAGGTTGTGTGGAAGATCCCTGTCTTCTGCCAAACCTAACCAGGACGTGAAAGACTGAAGATGGAGTCTTATGTTCATAAAATCCTTAGCCCATGTCATATGCTCTATGTCCTTAGCCCATTGAGATGCCCATGTTCTAGTGGGGAAGTCCTCTAAAATAAGCCTTCTTCAAGGCTGCTGGTGGTGGCTTTCCAGGGAGTGGATGAGGCCTACGGTGCTGGCACTTCATTAGTCTTTCTTCTCCAGTGATTCCACCTTTGAGCTTATTCCTAAGTTTTTACTGTGAAACTCTCTGATCACGTCCACGTTTGTGCCCTTATGTGATAACCAAGGTATCCCACCAGGTCTGTCCAGGGGGTCTACTCCCTTCATGTCCATTATCTAGTGCCTCATATTTCTGATTGATAAGTGGTCATAGAAAGACATACATCATGATGATTTGGGAGTGTTAAACCAGATAATGCATTTATAGTGATTATCAGAGAGTTTGGTATTCAGGGCATTGTTGGTGTGCAAAGAGGTCTGGAAACAAAGACGGGGTACAGAACACAAAAATATTAGGACTTCTCCAAAGTTGGTCAATAGCAACCTCTGTCCAAAAAAATTCAGATGGTCATAAGAAGCCATAATTACTCTAGCAGGGTTACACACAGGAGAATGGATTTATCCAACTGGTAACATAAGTATCCAAGTTTCCATGTATATCATTACTTTCCCTCTATAATGTGATCATTTGGTGGAAAATTATCTTCTAAACTTGCTCTTATCTGAGTTTATATGAAACTGACTTTTTATCAGTTCATATTCCTTAAATAATTAGTTAAGATTTCATGCCCTAAAAGATAGCAGTAAGAATATTTATTTAATCTAAAATTCCGATATCGTGTAAGATGTATTTGGAAAATTCATTGCTAAGGTCAAAGTCCTTCTGTCATTTCATTTCACCAGTAGGGAAATATTTAGAACTCTTGGGTATTTTCTTGGCTTTCTAAGCTGGGATCCCATTTAATGGATCTGGGAAATGAAAAACATGTGTGTTTTATCAACATCTTTCACAAGGAATTGCACTTTTTGCTCTTCTTTGGGCCAATTTACTGTGGGAAATTATGTTCCTCTTAAAAAAAGTGCTATAAACGACCCCTGTTTTATAATTCAAATTGTATAATTATATTCCTATTACCTCATAAATGTTTCCTGCCAGAACTTATGGGTATTGACCTAAATATTTTAATTTAAACATTTATATTTTTGAAATTAAAGTCAAAGTAATATTGCCCAAATGACATTTTCAATTAACACCAGTTATGAAAATGGAAGCATCATGTGATCTATCCAACCATCCACTCGGTCATTTATCCATTTTTCAATAATCATTGTTGAAGAACCTATATCTCTTCAAGGGATCTTAAATATTAATGATGAAAATAAGCACATGAAGCTCAAGGGAAACATGAAAGTGCCGGCAGTCCCATACCAACTATGTGTTAAGGGAGCTAAGATGTCCGAGGGACTTGACCTTCAATAAGAGGGCATAGTAACTGGCACTGTGGCCAATCTCATGAGTCACTCCCCTGGGATTCTCTGTCTGAAGGACCACTTTCACACCAAGGTGCATTGTCTGCCTTGATCACAGCACTGAAGGTGGGATGCGCCCACCAATTTAGTTGCCTGACTAACCTATTCTAGTAAAATGATCTATGCCCTAATAGTAGAATGCATTGTTAGCAGAAAACAAAACAAAAGCCCTAGTGCAACCTTAGCCACCTTAGAAAAAGTTTAAAGTCTTGAACACAGAAAATAAAAGACCTGCTGGTTAAAATATACGTTGTCAAATTAGTTGACTATTCATCTTTTTTTTTTATATTAATACAGTTAAAAGTGCCTGTGCCCCAATTTTATCTATGTTCCAAATATATGCACAGGGTCCCTGCAATAACCCTAATGAAAAGAGTAAAGTATGAAGGTAGTCTGCTTAGAACTTGTGGCCACATTAATAGTCAGCGTTAATTACAAGGTGTGGCCCGGTTGGGGTTCCCTGTCTGCTGTCATTATTCTATTGGCTTGTCTCTAAAAGCTGGGTAAAACTTTACCCAGAAGCCCCCAATCTCCCAATAAAAGAGATGTGTTTCTAACCTAAGGATAAAGGCTTTGTCCTTTCTTCAAAGAATCAGCATCTCAACTCAGTCATATAAATATATAATGATTTTCACATGATCCTTCTCCAAATAAACTATCACAAAAGCGAATACTCTGTCTAAATGAAGTGAAAACATCATAACAAGTAATTTTTATGACTGATATGGATGGATTTATTTCTAAGATTTATAACCTTCTCAGAATTTAATTTTATGGCTTATTAATATCTTGGGGTTATAATTTAATTCACTTATTACTAACAATGCTACTGATGCATTAGAATTTTTTTCTCCACAGCCTAAACACATTTTTTGCATCTGCTTGAATTGTGCGTTTCTTAACCTAAGTTTGGGCCAAAAATCTGCTACTTTCTTTGGTCCTCTTTCTACTTTCATCTATGTGATAGTCTGGAAAATAGACGATTAAGTTTATTAGAGCAAGTATCAAAGAGGTCAGGCATCATGATGCCATCAATGTCTTTGTCACAAAGATGAACAGTAGAATCCCTGTCACTCACCTGCTTTCTGAACTTGGCCCTGTTCCTGGCTGCCAGCATAACTCAAGGAGGGGCAAAAGTAGGCTTACAGTTGTTTGTATGGCAAAGAATACAATCTGTACTAATAAAAGACTAATATGCTAATTAGACCAGGAGACCTTCCGGAGACCTTCCGGACATCCTTCCAGACAAAGCCATGGTGGCAGGGCTGAGGCAGAGGCAGTTAGGGGCAATTAGGCTGGGAGGCAGAGTGGTTAGGGGCGATCAGGCAGGCAGGAGAGCAGTTAGGAGCCAGTGGTCCTGGATTGCGAGAGGGATGTCTGACTAGGAGATCGGGCCTAAACCAGCAGTTGGACATCCCCCGAGGTGTCTCGGATTGGAGAGATTGCAAGCTGGGCTGAGGGATGCCCCCCCCCCCATGCATGAATTCCGTGCACTGGGCCTCTAGTAATAAATAAATAATAATAGAAGAATAAATTCTGCGTTTCCTGTACTTACACCTCCAACCCTCAATGGCTGCTTTCCCATAAATGAGGTCTGCAGTAGAATTAAAATATTCAAAATGTTGGAATCAAACATAAGTTAAACATTTCTAGGTTTTAATGTACTTAACATATGGCAATGACATAACACAGTTTACCCAGAAGTTTTCTATAAAAAAAAGAAATGCCTAAATCAATGTTTAAAGACTGAGCTACATTATGAATTTTCATCTACTTAAATATGATCAGAAAATAATCTATAATAATAAAAGTGTAATATGCTAATTAGATCAGATGGCCTTCAGGATGACCTTCGGGACGAAGCCAGGGCTGCGAGGGAAGCCCGGGTCCCGGGTCCCGGGTGCCAGAGGGAAGCTGATTGCTGGCAGCCGGGAGAAGGAAGACCTACTCTTGCATGAATTTTGTGCATCAGGCCTCTAGTTCTGCTGTAAATTCCTAAAATATACAATGGTGATTAAATAATGAAGTGGGTAAACTTCTTAGTTTGGTCACAAATGCATGCTGTTATATCCATTCCTTAGGGGTTTTTTTGTTTCATTTGTTTGTTTTTTAAAATAGGTTTTTATTGATTTTAGACAGAGAGGAAGGGAGCAGAAGAGAGAGACACATAAATGTGAGAGAAAAATGAATTAGCTGCCCCCTGCCGAGCCCCCATATGGGATGTAGCCTGCAACCTTGCATGTGTCCTGACCGGGAATCAAACCAGAAACTATTTGGTGCATGAGACAACGCTCAACCACATAAGTCACACTGGCCAGGGCCATTCCTTAGTTTTTAACTGTACAAATTTTCTTTCCCACTACTATCACCATATAAATGCACTTCTATATATGAAAACATGAACACGTGATAGACGTCACTTGGTAATTTATATATTAAGGTTATCTAAACCAACAAATGCAGCCACAAAGCTCATGTTCTAGAAAGTTGCTTCTCTTCTTCAACAAGGTGTTTCTTATTCAAAGTCATCTTTCAGGCCTACAGAAAGTATCCCAGTTGAAATACTTAGAATTCTGTACTGTGGACAACATTAAAATTCATTTTTCTCTTCTGGACACATGGCAAAATTTAAGCAAGAGTATTGACTGCTCTCTGCCTCAATTTCTATTCATTTGGGCAAAAAATTCCATAAGGTGGCTGAGTAAAAGTGCCTGCTCTTCTAAAATATGACCCAAGTATTTCTAAATTGCTTTATTTTCTTACAAATATTAGTCTATAAAATAAAGCAATAAGTGATATAAGGGTGACTGCAGACATCTAAGTTTTCTCTTATAGTGTGATAGAAAAAAAAGTAGTTTTCTTCTTTAGACCGTCCCTCAGTAATAGAGTTTCTTTGTCTTTATTACACCATGAAACACTCTACCCACAATCAGACAGAACATTACAGTCAGGGGAGTAGACGTGAGGTTTGTTCAAACAGGAGTTTACCCGGGCAGGCAGGAACAACACCAGCAGCTAGAAGCCTAAGTATAAATTTAAAATATTTACTACATAATTATATAAAAAAGATACAATTCCATAAAATTATAACAAAATGGTACTCGAGAAGGCCGTCATGAATGGCAGTCATGGTGCCCATCTAGAGAAACCCTGGGCTAATCAGTGCTCCTAATTGCATTTCTGTGGCTCATGCTACTGGCAGAGTGGAACAGAAAGTGCTCAGCTCCCCAGATAACTCAGAAAATCAGATCAACGGCTCTGTCTCAACCCCTCCCACCTCATAGCCTGTGTCCCAGCCACTCAACACTGTCTTGAAGACCCACAGTCACATGCTGTGGCTTCAGGCCTCTATGCCGTTGCTGCTGCTGCCTTCCTGCAACATGCCAGCTTTCTCCTAAATTTACCTGGAAACTCTGCCTCCTCCAGGGTGCCACCACTGGGCCCCGGACAGTCACAGGGGAAGGATGCAGCTCTGCAATGACTGGTTTGCACAGGAATCTCCCTCACACACCGCAAGGTTTCTGCAGACAGCGGCTGCCAACGTTTCATTTTTCTCTTTCTGGCCAGGCCCTGGACACTTGCTGGTCTTCACACAGCAGGTGCTCTACCAGCATCACACCTCCCAGCACTTCCACAGTCAAACAGGCGCCAGTGGGGTCCACACATCAGAAGCACGCCACAGTCTCTTGTGTGATTTTGGTTAACTTTTCCTCAAAGGTGTTCAAAATTTTTATAAGTACTGAATAATCGTTCAATCAGTAAACGGTGTACAAACCGATAAAGATCAGGAGGCTCTGGTCCATGTGGGGTGGAGGCCCATGCAGCTGAGCACCCCCAAGGCCACCTGCAGGGTCCAGCATGGCGCCATTGCCCAGCTCTGCCATGTGTGAATGCCACACTATGCCCCAGGACCAGTCATTAAGTAACAGTCTCTGACCTTCCAGACATGGGTAAGAGCTGGCGGGAATCCTGGGGAGAACTTATTCTCATCCTTGACCTCACAACTCTTATTTCTTTGCTTTGCTATATTGACTTGGCCGTGATCTCTGGTACAGCAGGGAATATTAGAGGGGCTGGCAAAATCCCTCGGCTTTTTCCTGACTATGCACCCCACAGCCTGGTACTGCAAATCTTTTGAAATGAAGCAACTGACTTTCCAAATCTGTGTCTGGTCACATAACTTCACATCCTCCAGTCACCCGAATGATGCTACTTAGAACAGTTGTCTAAGTGTGTACCCCACATCTTTTGATCCACATCCTTCACTCATGTTCCTTTATCAGAGAAACTCCCATGCCCCTCTCAACTTGGCCAAATCCTGGCCACACCATGTGGTTGCCCTTGACCCAGCCACAGAGAACCACTCCCTCCTGTGGATTCACTGTTTTCTCTTAATTGCTCCACTGGCATTCCTAGCTTCTTCCTTATATCCTAGTCATTGGATTTATATTTTTTTTCTCTTAAGCTAGAAAGTCATATCTTTGTGGTTAGGGATTCTATTGCATGCATCTGTGTATCTTCCAAAGTGCCTAGGACAGTTCTGTACTAGGTATTCAACATTTTTGGTGGACCAAATACACAGATGAAATGATCTGGAAATACTACAAAGAAAAGGATGACAGATCAGTAACCGAGGTCATGGAGAATGTTCTTTTCTTCCGTATGTAAAACTGTATAGAAATTAACAATACCATAGGAGATCACACCAAATACTAGACAAATTAATTCTCAAAGGAGACATGTAGCAGGCCTGACAGTGGTACTAGCAGTTGTGAAAGGATAAGAGAAAGAAATCGATGAAATAACTTCATAAGGAAGCCTGCCTGGAGAACCTCAGAGGGCTCCTGTGAGGTCTGGGCTCCATCTGGCTGCCCCTCTATTTCTGCCTCACTCCCTGTTGAGAGACACAGGTTCCTGTGCTGCTGGTTTCCCATGCGGCGCCTGAGCCATTTGTAAGTAGATTCCACAGCTTCCTTCTTTCAGCCCCTGCCCCTTCCTTCTCCCACACAATGACACTAGAGCTCCTTGGAAGACTGCTTTCTAATCGTCTCCAACTGGGAAGTTTCATGGGACGAGGATGGACTAGAACAGATGTGGGAAATGTTTCGCATCGTGAAATAAGCACGATGCCAAAGAGGAGTGTGTGCGATGTTACTTTCTCACGCCGCATGGCTTGTAAAGTAATGCGAGAATGTGGCATGGTGGGAGCCAAGTCCAGCTTTAAGTGTCTTCATTGCAATGATTTCTTTCAAACCAGAACCTCATGAGATTCTGTACGTCAAAGAAATCTAGGGGAAAAAAGCATGCTGTGGAGTGAAATGAAGAGACAACTGTTCTAAGAATGTCTGCTTTGGGGGCAGATCATCCAACCACAGAGCAAAATAATTAGGCTTTTATTCTTATCTGACAAATGTAGAAGGCTTTTAATGTAGCACTGTGTTTCCATTTAGAAATATTATAATATCTACATGTAGCACTAGCTTCTATTATTCTAAGATTCACATAGAAGAGGTCTGAAGTAGGCTTAAGTTCTTCGAAGGCTCTATCTAGGATTACTAAGAGGATAACACTTGAGAAGAAAGAAATAATGGTATCTGTGAAAATAATCAATGTTTTGAAACCATTTTTTCATCCTCTAACATCTGTCACTTTCCCCTTTACTTAATTACAAGTTGCTTTGAAAATTATTATGTGCGTGAATTGTTTTAACAACTGAAATTATACATGTTCAGAAATTCTACTCCGATGAGATAATAAAATGTGAAATGCAAATCTTAAGTAAAACACTAATTAAGACATATTGTTGATGTAATTAAACACTTAGATTACTTCTCCAAAAGGAAGAACTGCCTGCCCTGAGCCAAACCAAAAGACAAGTATAATGTGAGCAAAACTCATTTGAAAATCCTCTGACTGCACTTGCATGCGTGTGAACTAATTCTATAGCACGCCCCTCCATGCTACATGGAGCTTGGTATTAAATATATTGTGAAAAACAGCATCACAAATAAAAACAGGCATTGAACAAACTGACACAGAGAGTTCTGTTCAAGCTCCTCAAGTGAGGACCCTGTCCAAAGTTCTAAGCAGGCACTGTGATCCCCTTATTCACCCTGCTCTCAACAGAGCCCATCAGGGGTTAGAAGCTTAATCTGAATATTTATTAAACAATGATGGAGTCAAATGGGTCAAAAATCAAGATGCTCAGATTCTGGTTCTATCAGTGTGAGCTCAGGCAAACATCTTTTCAGAGTGTGGTGTATGCAGGCCTGCAAGCCCAAGCAAACCGAAGGCAGGCCACACCACAAGAAGCACAATCTGTTAAGTAAATGACAAAGCCTTTCTTAAAGGGATGTCTCGCCAGGTTTTGTTTGCTTGCATATTACCTGGATTTTAGAGAGGGTGCTAGAGCTGATGCAATGCTGGCCTCTCTAACATGGAACCTAAAAAGGGTCAGACCCCTGCTTCTCTCCGCCTTCTCTGTAAGCTGGCTGAGCAGAGTTACTATCAGTGTACAGCCACAGATCTCCGATTGGGAGGCCGAGTGGCAGGATGTTCTCAAGCACCCACAGTCCAAGCTGCTACAATGCACTCAAATGACTCCTGGAAACACAGCTCCAGCCTGTGCAGTGAGGTGCTGGACTGACATAGGCTTTTTAAAAATTGGATGGGAGATGGAAGAGTCCAAAGATGCAAATCAATGCAAGAGCTCAATCTTGATGCTGCAAACTTCCTCTTTGCCTGCGACAGGAAGCACTCGTCTTCCAGTGAGAGGGACAGCAGCTTAGCACATCATGTAAAAGCCAATTTGGCCGGATAAACAGATTGCTTTTTAAAAATTAAGAGAGCTTTCTCTTTAATTACAGTGGCAAGTGCCCAGTGCAACTGGAAGCAGACAAGAGGAGCTACAAAAATTGACCAAAATAAGTGCCCAATTTAGCAGGAACATCAAATCGACTAGATGATTCAAGGAGTGTTCTCTATGGATAGATAATCTATGATTAGCCCAATAGTGTCTTCAGGGCTACAATCAAAGATGGAAGATGCATTTGGAAAAAGAATATGCTTTGACTGTGTTTGGAGGAACGTCTACTAAAGCTTTACATTTAGAAAGCCATATTTAATTATTTTGTAGCAGTTAAAAATCTGGCATAATTTAAAACAGAGACCTCGGGTTCCCTCTTTTGAATAATGGCAACCAGGTATTTGTTATGCTTTTAAAAAATCAATTTGTTCTGTGTACACTACATACCAATGTATACCTACAAAAGATTTTAAAATGCATGGCCATTTAGTGGAAATTTGTTATAAGTAAGAATACTGTTTCTGTGTTTGCCTAAGTACATTTAGGTATTTTGGTGTCAGGTATAGGAAAAGCTTTATCAGGGACATTACTGGTAAACTGTAAAGGGAAAATCTCTGTCTCACTAAAGTCTCTTTTATTAGCAGTGAACCTCTATTCATGGCAGCTTCTCCTTCCAATTAACTTTGCAATGACTGTGTTTGAATTATTATCGGCAGAAACAAGCCTGATTATTTTGTGGAGCCACAGAAATCTGTGCAACAGACTCTTAAAACTATAAATGAAACATTTTTGTGAAATCCTCCAGACGTCCATATCAATTGCAATTTCCGATATTGTAAATAATTTACATGTTCTAGAGACAGACTTTTGATGGATTAATTCCTATAATCCATCATTTTCCTTTTCTCTCCCTCTGCATCATGCATCATTCTTTAAACTTTATCACCAAATTTTCAGTGCTAAATTTCAGAAAACTTACACTTTTGTGGCCACCTGCTGTACCACGTGATTTTGCGAACTGATATTAAGTCTTTCAAAATACTCCAGCTTCTTTTAACAAAATGTGACATTTTGACTCTGACCATCTTTCATAACTGCAAGCTCTTCGCTGAGATATAACAAAAAGAAAGCAAATTTTGCATTCCCACACTTATGAAGGTGCAATATCAAGGCTCAGTTAGGGAGGCTGATCCGTTCCCTTGCAGAAGAACTTGGAAATACAAGTGCATGCATTTTACAAGCACAGTGCAGGGGCAAAGTTCAGACTGTGACCTTCATGAAGATCAAGGTCCTTTGTTGAACTTTCCTGGTAATGGATTACATAAAAATTTGAGATCGAATCCAATAGGCACAGCAATTAAGAAAGAGCATGCCTTTGATTATCAGTTGTGAAGTGGCATTTGAGAGGCAGCTTCCATAGGCGGGAAGGAAAGGAGAAAGCAGACACCTCAAGAAGTAGCCCAAGCCGAAACCAGTTTGGCTCAGTGGATAGAGCGTCGGCCTGCGGACTCAAGGGTCCCAGGTTTGATTCCGGTCAAGGGCATGTACCTTGGTTGCGGGCACATCCCCCGTAGGGGGTGTGCAAGAGGCAGCTGATCGATGTTTCTCTCTCATTGATGTTTCTAACTCTCTATCCCTCTCTCTTCCTCTCTGTAAAAAATCAATAAAATATATTAAAAAAAAAAAAAGAAGTAGCCCATGCAAGGAGCCTGGGCGAGAGGCCAGCACCCGGGGAAGGTGAGTGAAGTGCAAGCCCAGCAGCCTCCGTGGCCCACTCACCCTGACAGATGGCACAGGGGGAGGAGCAGCAATGGGCCTTGGGGGAGGTACTCGCACAGGAGGAATTTTATTTGAGAGTTTAAAGTGTTAAAAGAAATATGACTTCTTAAGGCAGAAGAAAAACAAAACCATAAGTTGTCTTTTATTCCCTCTGAATCGGCACCTTTGTGCTCTGAAATGATCCCCGAAAGTCTCTCAGTCCTCAATATCTCCGGTTTACCCTGCATTCTATGCCTCACTGTGGCTCATAGAGACCTTACCCCGTGTCCCCAAACCAGATATATGGACCAGAATTAAGCATGCCAGAGTTGCTGTCATAGCTCAGAAATGGGAACTGAAAATTAATAAATATGAGAAATTTAATGCAAAAAGCTGAATTTCCAGTATTTCCTGCAAACATTCTCATTAACCAGAGAAACCTGTCTGATTCACAGCATCTAGTGTGCGCAGAGCACCTACTGCCTGGTCATGTCATGTGTACAGAGCATTCAATGTTTACAGAACATCTAGTGTCTATTGAAAATCTAACATTTGCAGACTATCTAGTAAATAAGAGCATCTGACACCTGCAGGGCATCCAGCGTGTACCAAGTGTCCACTGTCTAGTCATGTCATGTCTGCAGAGCACTTAGTACCCACAGAGCATGCAGTGTGTACAGATAACCTAGTTTTTGCAGAATATCTAATGTTTACACACGTGTTTGTAGAGCCTCTAGTGTTTGCAGGGCACTGAGTGCCTTCAATGTATCTTGTGTGTTCAGCGTACTCGGGCAGGAAAACATCCAGTGTGTGCTCACTCTGCTCTCCCAGGTCCAGGCTGAGGGCTGGGGATGAGGAGGATTCTACTCACCACATTGCAGCCGGCGCAGTCGGGCCCATTCTCGCAAGTCCTGCGGCGAGCCTGAATGCCGCCCCCGCACTGGGCTGTGCACCGCTCCCAAGGACCCCAGCCCGTCCAGAACACGTGCGGGGGGCACAGCAGATGCTCATTGCAGTATCTGTAAAGGAGAAACCGAGAGGAAAAGGAAACTGCTTAAAAGTGTACTGTGAGGCCCCAGACCTTCCAGGCTCCGTCCCTGCACCAGATGTTGGGCACATGGGCATGCTCGGCGTGGAGGGGCTTTTGTATTTGAAGTGATTGCTCAGTGAAGGAGGCAGATGTGGCGCTGGCCATGCTGTGTGTGTGCACGGACAATGGGATGCACGGGACACAATGAAGAAAATGCTAAACTCACAATGCAGAATGGATCTTCCTGTGCAGCCAATTAAAGGAGAAACAAACAAAACAAAACCCTTCAAATAGACACCCAAAAATGAGAACACATAGAAAATACCTAGGTAGGGCATTTATCTTCTAAACATAAACATTGAAAGATAAAGCAGGTTATGAATACAAAGTCAGCAAAAGTATATTTGGATTTCATTTCTCATCCCTGAATCCAATAAGGCTCATAGTCCTGTTAATGTAATAAGTTAAAGAAAGGTTAAAGCCAGATTTTCGCATAAAGCTTCATGTCATATACTGCTTAGGTTACTGCATTTTTTAATTTATTTGCAGACTCCCAGAATCATGTCCAACCTCAATTTAAAAGACTACTGGTTATCTAAAAAAGAACTGCATTACTACTTACAAATACTAGTCTTATTTTTATGGTAGAATATACTTCTATATATGAATACATGTTGCCAATTTTTAGCCAAATATGCAAGGGCTTCTTAAGCTGTATATGAGTCAAATCTTTCCTCATTCTTTGATAGTACAAGTGAAATGAAGTGATGCGAGAGAAACAAATAGACAGACAAAACCCAAGAAACAGCCTGGCGTTCTATACATTACAACTCATAGGGAGGAAGATGCTACTCTTAACACAGCCAAATTTAGTGAGACACATCTGGCCATTTAAATGACTATTTAAACCAATAGTCCACCCACTAAGCACAAATGTGGCTTCTAGAGAAAACTAGGATGCAAGATGTTTCTGTCTTCCCCCCACCCATGCCATTGCCTTTAGAAACAGGAGGCAGAGGGTCCTATTTTTGAGGCTAAATCGATTACCTTTAATGTCATCACTATTAATACTAGTAAACATCTAATCTTGCAGGGCACTGTTCAAAGGCCATTATAGAGAGTGCTTCCCTGTCACAGATGTTTACAGCCTGAGATGAATACCGGGAGATAGACATAGCCCAGGATGCTCAGGACACACAGCCCTATCTCAATGCATGGAAAACAGGAGGAAATGATAGCTGGTTTCCAGAAACCAGGGAAAGTTATTTAGGGAGCATAATTTCCTGATAGCAAATACTGGTAAGATTCAACAGTTTCTTCATTAAACCAAGAAAACACTATACAGAGAACATGAAGGCTTGGGGGAACAGGTAGTGACGAAAGATAAAAAGCCAGGCCAAGCTGAAGGGAGTCAATGAGGTGAGGCACAGGGTGCATCGACTGACATTCTAGAAAGCAATGGAAAGTAGAAATGGGAAGAGTGAAGTAAGTGAGGTCACTAAGAAGAGAAAAAGATGACAGAAAGTTGAACTTTATAAGGAACTAAGAAAATCCCACAGAACTCCAGAGACAAAATAATACCATCCGAGTTAGAGTGGACAATGGTCCCCAGGGTTTGGTGGATCATCCCTCTGGAGCCCTGGAGACCCCCAAATTTGAGGAGTGCTCCACGCTTGAGGGTGGGGTCTGGTCTACAAAGACAGGAGAGGTGAGGCCACCAGCAAGAAGAGCTGATGGAGCAAGTACCAGCCAGGAGAATCGAGATTGCAACAACTGAAGAGAGAGAGTCCAAGCCCGACAAACATGATGGTGGTGGAAGGAGTAGAGGAAGGGATACACATGGGGTTTGGTGTAGCGGGAATAAGTTACTGCAACTGTGTGAATGTACAGAAAAAACAACACATGGTAGAGTCAAAAGTCAGCCTCTCAAGTGAAAATGGGAGGAATGCTTACTTCCCAGGAGAGAGAGTTGACAGGTCCTGGCAGAAAAAGCCTCCAGAGTGCAGAACCAAACACACTAATGGTTCAGGCGTCCTCAAACTACGTCCCGCGGGCCACATGCGGGTGTTTTTGCCGTTTTGTTTTTTCACTTCAAAATAAGATATATGCAGTGTGCATAGGAATTTGTTCATAGTTTTTTTTTTAAACTATAGTCCGGCCCTCCAACGGTCTGAGGGACAGTGAACTGGCCCCCTGTTTAAAAAGTTTGAGGACCCCTGGTTTAGGTTCTCTAAATTTTCACATAAAAGAGTGGGCCCTGTGGCTAAGTTGACTGGGCATCGTCCTGTACACCAGAAGGTTGCTGGCTTGCCTGGTCAGTGGCACATACCCAGGTTGCAGGCTCAATCCCCAGTAGAGAGAAGACTCCAATGCATGATGTTTCTGTCTTTCTCCGCACCCATCCCATCTGCCTTTAGAAACAGGAGGCAGAGGGTACTATTTGTGAGGCTAAGTCAGTTAGCTTCTTACCCAGAGAGAGTCTGCTCAGAGGCAGAGCAGGAGGCAATTGATCAATGTTGTGCTCTCATACTGACATCTCGCCCTCTCTCTCTAAAAATCAATAAAATAGTCTTTAAAAAAGTAAAAGAGTAGCCAATGGAACGGAAGAGTCATCACTCTTCTTCATCTTTTGCACTTTTGAGGCAAGAGGAAACATTAGGTTTCCCTCTTAAGAAGTCACATACAGTCTCCCAGGGCCCTGGCTCTCAGAGCTCAGGGTCCAGGTCATAGAAGAGAAGGACCTTCTAAGTAAGAGACCTCTAGATAAAAGAGCCAAAACAAAACTGAGGATACAATAGATTAAAGGAATGTGACGTTAGGAAGCACGTGCAAATGTGTAGAGTTACAATATGTAAAGCATCCCGACTGCTCAGAGATTACTAACATATGTGTTAGTGCAATAACTGTTCCAAGAGGAAATTGCCATTTATTTTAAGAACATATTTGGAAGCAGTAAGTCAAGAAAACTCGGAACATCAGAACTCTCAGCATGTGATTCAAAAGCTCCATGTGCAGCTTCTCTCACTGTGGGTATAACGAGAAGTAGAAAACCACCTCCTGTTTCCAAGTGGATCCACTGACATTTAAAAGGGGTGGACATTCTAGAGGCCTTGGCCCTAATTTCAGCTTTCAAAAACTTAAACAAACAAGAAAAGGGTAGGCAGAGCAAAGGAAATAAGAGACCTTTGACTTTTAATAAGAAGTACAAACGGAGCTACCATTTCCCCATAGCAAAATAAATCACAGTGCATCAAACCTTCCTCACATTTGCCTGTAGCAGGCCACCTTTAAAGAAGCCCCACCTGTGGTTATAGCTAAAAATCTATTTCAGGAGAACCTGAAAAGTACATGGAGCACAGAACTTTCAACCAGTGGTAATCAATTGCATATCTGGCTGCATTTGAAGGCTGGCCAAACCTGCCTTCCTTTTCTCTGTCTTCCTCCCTCCACAGTGATCCGGAGGAAAAAGCTCTGCCCTGGTTTTGTGAACATGTCACCCTCTGCAAGGGAGGTCAGAAGGAAAGCAGAAATTAGTAGGTTCTTTTGTCCTTCTATGTCTGGGTTTTTACTCACAAATCCACCCAGAGAGGCAAAGCCCTTGTAAACCCCTAACTCTGAGGCTCTGCAATTTTAAGGAAGAAGTGCCCCTCTGGTCCCCTGGCTCTCCTACCCCAACTAACACGTTCTCCTAAGAGATGCATCTCTTATTAAACTACCCTTTCTTGGTCACAAATGAAAATGGAAACGGAAGGTTGGTTACCTTGGAAACTCTGCTTGTTCAAGGATTCTTATTGATTTATGGATCAGGTACCTACACGATGGGCCAGCTGTTGGATCCTCGTGGCTCTAGTCCTCTGCATGCAGCTGCCTTTACCAAATAACAAGCTAAACACTTTTGAAGTTTTAAGGGCTCTCTTGGATCTCTAGTATCTTAAATCACTGACAGTCACAGATGCATTTCATGATGCATTAAAAATTAAGATTCTAATTTTGCCCATGACTGCTTATTCTCATTTTGCATTTAAAAGTTAATTAATAACCCAGCAATATTTCTCCATAAATTAATCCATTTTCCCACAAACCTCGTCTCTATGAAAAGAAATGCTTTTCATAAACCCATATAGACTAGATTCTCACCACTGTATCATGTTTCTTTTCATATTTCTTTGTGCTATAAATTGTGTTCTGTTGTGGTTAGGGCCATGATAGCTTCTCACTGCAACCTCTGTTAGGCTGAACCAATCACAGCCCTGTCAGAACTATGTTTTCCTTTGTTCTAAGTGATCATCCCTTTGCTGGGGCATACTGAAATAATGGAATCTTTTGTGGCACCACAGAATCTGTACATACACTGTGTCCACCATAATATTAATTTTTATCCCAAGAGAAAGCTAAGTTAACCCATTAGAGGAGAATAATGATTTTAAAAGAGCTCACTAAGGATTAAGTAAACACACTCATGAAGAAGAAGAATCATATACTAACCCCCCATTCATTCATTTCACTTAACACTAACCTGGTGCCCATGATCCTCACCTCTAGGAATCCACACCTGTATAATCCCCTCCCATTCGGTGTTGGGGGAACCTGTGACTTGCTCCTAACAAATAGACGGTGGCAAAAATGACAGGCTATCACTTCCATGCTTATGTTACAGAAGATCGTGATTGTAATGCCCCTATTTCAGGAAAACGCTCCTGTGCTGGCTTTGAGGAAGCAAGCGGTCAGGTTGGAAAGGCGCAGGTGGCAGGGAACGGAGGGCAGCTTCTGGCCAACAGCTTCAGTCCAACAGCACACAAGAAACTGCATGCTGCCAGTGACAGGGGGATTTGGGAGGCAGCCCTTCTGCAGTTACACTTCAGATGAGAACACAGCCCTGGTCTCCACCTTGGTGGCAGCCTTGTGGGTTCCTAAAGCAAAGGATGCAGGTATATTGTGTCCACTCTACAAACCCTCAGAAACTGTGCACCAATAACCATGTTAAGGCAGCTGAGTTTGTGGTAATATTATTTTGTAATAACTAGTAAAACAGATTTTGGTACCTATACATGCGGTACTACTATACGAAATACCTAAAAATGTGAAAGTGGCTTTGGGACCAGGGAATTGGGTAGAAGCAAGTAGAAATTTGCGTAGCATGGTAGAGAAAACCTAAATTACCTTGAACAAACTATTAGTATAAATCTAGATTTTGTGGATGCTGCCAGTGAGAATTTAGAAGGACAGAGAATAAAGAACTAAAACTCAACAACAAAATCAACCCAACCAGAAAATGAGCAAAGGACTTGAATAGGCATTTCCAAAAAAGATATACAGATGGCCAATGTACAGATGCTCAACATCATTCGTCCTTAGGGAAATGCAAATCAAAACCATAATGAGAAACCACTTTATAGCTACTGGGATGGCTATAAAATAAAAATAAAAAAGTAAAGTAACAAGGATTGTTGGTGAGAATGTGAAAAAAAAACTGTTTCCCTTATATATTGCTGGTAGGAATGTAAAATGGTGCAGCCATTGTGGAAAACAGTTTTGCAGTTCCTCAAAAATCTAAACATAGAATTAACATATGACCCAGCAATTCTATTCTAAGATAAGTCCACATAAGAAATGAAGCAGGAACTGAACAGACACCCATATGCCAGAGTTTACTGCAGTGTTATTTACAATAAACAAAATGTGGAAATATCCCAAATGTCAACTAATGGGTAAATGGACAAATACAATATGGTATAGCCATACAGTCAAATGTTATTCAGCCATGAAAAAGGAAATATGCTTCTGACACATGCTACAACATGGATGAACCTTGAAAACATTATGCTCAATGAAATAAGCCAAATAGAAGAGGGCAGACATCACATGATTCTATATGAAATACCTAGTCTAGGCAAATGCATAGAGAGAGAGCATAGATTAGAGGTTACCAGGGATTGCAAAGAAGGAGAAATAGAGAGTTATTACTTAATAGTTTCAGAATTTCTGTTTGGGAGGATGAAAAAAGTTTTAGAAATAGATGGTGACAAGGATAGCACAATACACTCAATGCAATTTATGTCACTGAATTGTACACTTAAAAAATTGTTAAGTGGCAAATTTTATGTTATACATGACAACAAAAGTTAAAAAGGAAATAAGAGCATATTCCTAGAAACTGGAAGAAGAAAGAGCAGCAAGCTTCCAAAATTGCTGCTGAAGTCATGAAAGCAGAACATGTAAGTGTCAAGTAGTCATGTAGCTAAGAAAATTCCCAGAAAAAGTAGTGGAGGTACTTCCTGGTTTCTTCTTCCTGCTTATTGTTAAATGTGTGATATTAAAAAAAAAAAGAAATTGAGGGAAGAAATATTAAACAGAAGGAACCAGAGCCAAATAGTTTTGGCAATTCTGAGCCTCTCCGCAGGGCAAAAGATGCTAAAATCAAGAAAAAGCTTCTGAGCATGCCGGAAATGGCTGACAAAGTAAAAGGCTGAGGATGTGACTATACAACCTTTTGTTAAAACCGCGGAAGGATCAAATGATCAGAGTAGTCATCAGTCACACAAAGGGTCCTTTCAAGAGGTCAAGAGCAAGGACATGCCTCACAGATCCTGTCAATCACAAGCAAGCGATGGGGTGTTGTCCCTCAGCCATCTTGGCAGGATTCCCAGGTAGAGCAGGGCCATCTCACAAATATCTGTGGGTGTAGATTTATTTAGTGGAGTCAATGCCAAGGAAGTCCAGGGAAGACCACAGAGTTAATTTCAGCAAAGTACCAGCTTGGATTGTAAGGGACGTACAAATCGAATGAGGCTCTAGAAAACCCCAAATTCTACTGGAAGAAAGCACCCAGAAGCAAGCACATGCTACCTTTTAAAGGAAAGAAGATTCAGGAAGTGGAACTGAGAGCCCTGAAGGCAGAGCCATGAACCAGGGATAGTTATGGCCAGGCCTTGAAACTTAATTGAGCACACACACCCCCACCCCCACCCTCACCCCCCAGTACCTCCAACACCTGTCTGGCTAGCTTTCAGAATTTCTATGGAGCAGTAGTTACATTTCCCCCTTTTCAACAGAAATGTCCATAGCAGGTACCCTCTGCCTGTCCCCCCATTGCATGTTGGGTACGTTGGACACAGATAACTTGTCTCCCATGTTGACAGGCTGAAAGGAACCACATGGAGGGAACCTCAATCACATTTGGGCCTGATTTACATGATAAAAGTTCTGGCATTTGGTGAAATGATTTAATGGCATAAAATGTTAGGGGACCTTGGGGGTGGGTGAGATGCATTTTGCATGTGAAGGGATGTGAATGACTGAGGGACTGGTAATCTACAGACTATGGCAGAAACTCTCAGGTGACTGCAATGATCCCCGAGTCCTGGTATCCATGTCCTGTAAGCTCCCCTCTTGAGTGCAGACAGGAAATGTGTTTTACTTCCAACCAAGGGAATATGCAAGCTGATGGCATGCCAGCTTGTGGTGACGTTATATAAGAGTGTATAAACCCTCGGGTCCCCTGATTCTCGCACCCCTACTTGCAAGGAGACACTCCTCCTCACTAGATTTGAGGAAGTAAGTGACCATGATCAGAAGGCTTATTTGGCAAGCAATTAAGGGCAGACTCTGGCTAACAACTAATAAGAAACCAGAGTCCTCAGTTTGAAAGCTCATAAGGAACTGAATGCTGAAAATAACCACTGTGATTTGGAAGTAAATCCTTCCCTAGTTGAGCCTAAGATGAGATCACATCTCTGGCCCAGCAGAGAACCCAGGTAAGTCATAATGGATCGCCTAATGACTGAGGCTGAGAAATTTAAAAAAAAAAAATGTATGTGGTTTTTAAACCTTGACGTTTTTGGAACTGTTGTTACAGAGCAGGAGAAAACTAACAGAGATCATGACATTTGCCTTTGGTTAATATTCACCCAAACGCCATGGCTTCATCCTTGTTGGTGGCTTCTTTGGAAATCAAGTTTCTACACAGTTCCTGATACTCATGAAAATCATTTCTGGGTAATTTAGAACAGATAAACGAAGTGTCCATACTTTTTAGAGTATATGTAAAAAAAATAAGTTAGGTATTTTCTTTATCTATTATTTCAGAAAAAGTGATATGAATATTTCTGAGATGTTTGTTGCAATAAAGTTCTCATTGAATTATTCCCCATATGGGAGATTTGGCCTCAAGTGAAAAATCACTACCACTAATCCTGGCTTTAACATAAGGGCATTTTGGGGGAGAATCAGTCTATTCGCTGCAGTCTCTGAAAAGTTCTTTAGGGTTTTTGAAGTTTAAATACACATGGTATCATTGTGTTAATGGCTGTGGATGCTTATTCCTTGGCCTTTTGTTCCTTCCAATGGAGACCGGCTTTCCTTTAATCTTCAGTTTAACTCTAAAATGTCTGTAATGGACGGTATTCCTTTATATTACTTAGGTGAGGAGACCTCCAACCTCCCACAGAATATAGCAAATCTAAGAATTATTTGCTTGTGAAGACCAAGAAAGAAATACCATGTTCTTGGTTTTTCACTAACCTCTTGCTAAGCCACTAGAAAGGCTATTCAATAGGAAGGCTTCAATTTTATAAATATCTTACATAGTCCCTCCCCATCCATTTATTACTTAAATCCAAATTTCCTCCATTAACCAAATGTTCATTTAGCCCAAATGAGCATTTCTGCTGTAAAAAAAAAAAAAAGAAAAAAGAACATTTGAATGCAAGTCCTCCAAACACTAGCCATTCTGATCTTTTCCTAAAAACAAAGCTTTAAGAACAATCGTACATGGGTACTGAACATACACATATGTTTACCAGAGTTAAACAGCTCCTTGCTTCCTGGGTGCTCAGCCCGGGAAAGGTGACCGCAGGTGTGGGATGTGTGGAGGTGCCGTGATTCTAACAGCAGCTCCACACAGGTAAAGGTGGCTTTGCCTGAGTGGGCTGTGTTCTATGACAATATATAGCATTTTAAAAAGGAATTTATTGGGGTGACATTGGTTCACAAAACCATACAGGTTTCAAGTGTACAATTCAATAAAATATCATCTGAACACTGTATCATTTACCCATTGCCCCAAGCAAAGTCTTTCCATCGCATATTTCCCCCCTTTGCCCACCTCCACTAACCCTCCAACCCCCTTTTCCCTCTGCCTATCACCACACTGTTGTCTGTGTCTATGTGTTGTGTGTGTGTGTTTTTGCTTAATGCCTTCACCTTTTTTCATCCAGTCCCCCAACCACCCTTCCCTCTGATAGCTGTCATTCTATTCCAGGTATTCATACCTCTGCTTCTATTTTTGTTTGTCAGGTTATTTTTTTCATTAGATTCCACATATATGTGAGATCATATGGTATTTGTCTTTCTCTGACTGGCTTACTACCAACCAAAGTTAAATCTTACAAGGCTTAGAAATAGCAGGGAGACTGCTCTCCCATAATCAGCTTTCTCACCAACTAATGTTAGCTCAGAAATGATATACTTTCCCAAGAGTATCTTGGGGGAACTACTTAAAAAATGACCAACCCTGCACTGCAAAAATCAGCTTTCATGTTCCTCTGAGTTGAAAGGAATAAAATCTTAATTGGTAATTTAGGAACACAGTGAAGAAAGAAAAAATGATTTTGTCTGGTTGTTTTGAGGTTGTAATAAATACATAGTAGAGGATTATCTGTATGGTAAGACTTTATGTAAGTATAACATATAAATATTACATTGTCTATATAAATATTTACCACATAACAAATGACTGCACACAGTATTTTATGAGGCTCCCAGTGAATCCATATCACTAGATGCAAGCCTTACTACATTTTAATTAAAAGGTATTGAAAGTCATCTTCTTTCACATGGGACTAATACAATAAGTTTATGGGAGTATGGCAGAATAAGAACCCTGAAAGTGATGTGAAAATTACCTACTTGGATATTCTCCAACGACCATAAACGGAAATGTACTTTAAATATGCAAGAGAGAGTGAAATACCACAACTGTACATTTTATGAGGCCAAAATCAAATGTCTGATTCTATAAAAACCAACAAACTGTTAAATGCAAGACTGAACTGAAATGTCCCCAGGACGTGCTGAAAGCTTAAAATACACACGGGAAAGACTGTCCCACCCTCGTGCACCGAGGGTATCTGTTCATAGAAGAGTGTGTACTAGTTACAGATAGAACCAAAACCTTGACTATGTTCCCACCTATGCTCCAGCTACTTAGTATCGTTCTGATGGAGAACTTCACTTCATCTGGCCAGTACATCTGGACCCAGGACTGCCTTTGCTCCTACACGGAACTGTAGGTTTTGAGACTGGGGCAGCTAGATTCCAACAAACACAAGCTTTCTCCAGCAAACTCACTTGCTGAGCCCCCAGGGAGCCCAGCCCAGACAGGGGCAGGGTGCCCACTGTCCCTGGAGCTCCAGCCCGTTGGGAATTGCTCAGTTAAGAGGACCACACAGGGAGCACAGCAGCCCAGGGAAGCTGTCAACACGAGGCTTTGTCAAAGTTTAAGGATGTCAGGAAAAGCGGAGGACAGTTTCAGCTCAACAGAAAGTGTTGCCACAGATAAGCTAAGCTAGATCCAAAAATAAAGCCACAGGGAACCGACCGCACTGGAATGACAGTAAGTGTGAGGACCGCGATGCTGGGCAGAGCGGTACGTACCTTTCCTCTCGGTTCTGTCCCACGCACACCCTGCCCCCGTGCCGGGGCGTGGGGTTGCTGCAGGACCGCTGGCGCACCTGGAAGCCGATCCCACACGTGGTGCTGCAGGGAGACCAGGAGGTCCAGGGGGTCCAGCCTCCATTCCTGGGGGGAGGGAGGAAGCAATGAAGTCACTGAGTCACACTGGCTCAAAGTCCATCCCCCGTCTGCACCCACCTCCCCATACAGGTGCTTCCCCACGTGGACCACCGATTACGGGTCTGAAGAGAAAGGGAACCGGGGCCATGGGACTGAAGGTACTGCATCCTGGGGATCTGTTACTGTGAGATTTTTCTCCCTGGTATCTGATGTCAGAGTCCGGGTAGGAAATTTAAGAGTGACATTTTAAGTGCACTATAAAGAATTCAAGCCCTAACCCCTAACCGGTTTGGCTCAGTGGATAGAGCGTCGGCCTGTGGACAGAAGGGTCCCAGGTTCGATTCCGGTCAAGGGCATGAACCTTGGTTGCGGGCACATCCCCATTAGGAGGTGTGCAGGAGGCAGCTGATCGATGTTTCTAACTCTCTATCCCTCTCCCTTCCTCTCTGTAAAAAATCAATAAAATATATTTTAAAAAAAGAATTCAAAATGGGCTATATTAGAAACTATTAAGAAACATTAATTTTGAAAATGTAAATCTAATAAGCAATGTTAATTCATTGAAAAGCAATTAGAGATGAATCCCCCTAACTCTAGAATGTATACTTTCACTTGACTTGTATTATTTCAGTTTTAATTTAAAGTACACATATAAACAAAACAATGATCTAAACCTACACATAATGCTTACTTTTAAAATCAAAGAAAATCAGTAATTATCTTGGTAGCACTCATATTGATATAGGACATGGTAACATCTAGAGTTTTAAAACAAACTTTATTAAAAATGAATGACGGATATTTTAAATTCAGATTCTTGGCTATTTTCTTATAATTTGACAAAGATATAGAATATAAAGAAAGACTGCAAATTGTGTTTATCTGAATTTGTTATTTATATATAGATAGGCAATAAGGTAGAGATAGTAAAAGATAAAAATAAAATGAACCACTTTTATAAAATATAAAATTCTACTGTGGTCATGGTGCCATCGGTGCCGGGGACAGAGGAGATAATTGAGTATAGCTGTAAAAGAAAATCAAACAAACAGCAACAACAAAACACTAAGCAGAAGACTAGGAACCTACTCAATGGATCAAGCTGTTTGAGCATGTCTCCAGGTTACCCAGTATTGAATCTTACAGAGCTGGGCGTTGGGAGCTCATATATACTATAGAGCAGAGAGCCTTTTGACTTGGATGTGGCTTCTTCTATCTCCCAGCTACTGCCACATAGCAGTGGATAGATCCACACATGTGACTTGAGGACTGAGCTTGCCTTCTTCCAGCTGCTGAGAGGCTTATTGGCTATAGCTCAGCTGAGAGGATCTAACCCACCAAGGGTCGTCTAACCCATCAAGGGTCACCCCAACTATGGATTTCCCTCGAGAACAGTTAAGTCCTTTATTGGTCCTTAATACAAATCTCCTGCCACAGTGGCACTCCAGACCGTCTCAGGACAAACAGGGATTTTCTCCTAAAGTTCCATAAGGGAAGGTATAGGTTACAACTGGAAGGCTGCAGAGACTCAATGCATTTAGATGACAAACGCCTGTCAAGGTTTGGGGCTTACCCTTGACCTCCAACCTTTTTATTACCTAGTTATATTTCTTAATCAATTAATCATCTTTCCCTTTCCCCCTCCCTCCCTCCCTCCCTCCATTCCTTCTCCCCTCCCTGAGAAGAATTAGAATTCAGAAGTGACATAATGTCATAAGGATGTACATTCAAATGTTCATTTTAATGATAAAATAAAACCATATTTTTGCAATCAATAGTAAGTCTGACTTGGCCCTGGTTTGATAGTAAAGTCTGGCTTAGCTAATTAATTTATATTGTGGATTTCTTTTCATAAATTCAATGTCTTTAATCCTGCTGCTCCAAGGTATTGAGAAAACATATTTAAATGATGTGATGAGATAAAGCATATAACCAAAAATATTATACTTGTAAAATGTATTAAATTAGCAACATTTCAAATTTTCAAACACTTTTTGAGTGTGTTGGGTTAAATAAGGTGCCTACACATAAGAATAACAGATTGAATTTAGAATCATTTGAATGGTCATCTTAAAGGCTCTTTGATGTACTTTGCACAAATTGAAAAGTATTTGACAGTACTGACTAAGCAAAAAATCTGATTTGCAAATTAGGTGGTTTCCAATGTTTTACTTCCAACAAAATCAAAGGCCAGCATAAACAGTTTATTAACTAATATAGGACATTACAAAAGTATTTGATGTTAGCTTATCATGATTTTGGCAGATAAGTTTGAAAAAACCCAGGGAAGTGAGTGACAGTGCTGACCTTACATTTCCAACCACTTATGTAAGTAAGATCCATCCAAACTTAGAACTAGAAAAATAAAACAGAAAGATGGAATTGGTGTAAAGCCCTGTCTGATTCAGTAAAGAGGTTGTATTCATGCCTGAAATGGAACAATAATTGGGAATTAAAAACAATGGCATTAAGGAATGGAATTCCAATAAAATCTCATTTTTCAATGTGAAGTAATTATTAGTCAAAAGGTGCAATATCCATGATAACAGAGGGTGCCTCCCCTGGTTCGCCTAGGACCGTGGTCGGCAAACTGCGGCTCACGAGCCACATGCGGCTCTTTGGCCCCTTGAGTGTGGCTCTTCCACAAAATACCATGGCCTGGGCGAGTCTATTTTGAAGAAGTGGCGTTAGAAGAAGTTTAAGTTTAAAAAATTTGGCTCTCAAAAGAAATTTCAATCGTTGTACTGTTGATATTTGGCTCTGTTGACTAATGAGTTTGCCAACCACTGGCCTAGGAGGTTGGCTGACCAGCTGCCAGAGCATCACATCTGCATTATGTGAACTTCTCCTCGGTGTACCTGTCAGCAGGCCTGAGGCACAGGGACCTGGGGCCCCATGTTTACAAGAACAGCCATGTCACAGTTTCGTGTGTCTGCCTAAATTTGATCTGAGACTTGCTTTCATTCTCACGAACCACCTAATGGCAAGGTCAGAAGGGCGGGGCCTACAGCTCTCCCTTGTAACCACTGGGGGTCACTGATGCTGTCAACAGAGAGAGACAGTTGTGAAGAGCCAAGTGGATTAGCCAGCACACAACAAACGGGCTAGACCGTGTTGTCTAATAAGGGACAACTAGTCTAATATTCCAGAAAAAGACTGTCATTGACATGGACGTTTCCCTTAAAGAGGCCGATAATATTGTGCACATGAGCAATGTTTTTCTTAATCTAATGAGGGACACAAGAACAGGATCAGATTTATAATCTACTTTAGAGTTTAGAATCTCCTTCCATAGAAAACGCTGTTTTGAAGTGGTAGGTGTCTCTTGTCTTTTTCTGCCTTTCTCTTGAGGCAGGAAGATACCTATTAGGAATGGTTTCCCAAACTCCTCTGCAGTCAGAGTCCACACGTGAAAGCAGGCCTGAGTGTTGGGAGCCACGCACCTGGAGCAGTTGGTGATCTCCATGCGGGGGCCCGTGCACTGCCAGCCGCCACACTGGGGGGCCGGGCTGTCGCAAGCGCGGGTGCGACAGAGGCAGGTTCCCACGGCGCTGCCATCCGTGTGCGTGCAGGGCGTCCATTGGGACCACGCACCAAAGTGCCCATCCACAGTGAGGTTCCTCGTCTAGGAAGCAGATACAAGAAGGATGTCAGAAAGGGCTAAGGCTGCAAACAAAGAAAAAATGAAAAGACTCTCACAAGACAATCAGAACCCACTTAGAATATTTTATATTATAATACAAATGGATGAACGGGGGAATAATTCAAAGTAAAGCATCAGAAGTCATTGGTGAGGATGATGGTGGAGACAGTGGGGGAGGGGAAAGAAGGCAGAAGAGGAAAAGAAGGATATGGGGGAGGAAAAGAAGAGAGAGAAGGAGCAGGAGGAGGGGAGGGAATTTGCAGGGTGGTAATAGCTTGACCATCAGATGATGGCAGAATTATCCACTAACATGAGAAGGCCAAGGAACAAGAAGAATTGGGGCAAAAAACCACAGATGTACAATTCTGTTGCATTTTTGTATAGATTAGTCCCCTGGTTGGGGCGTAGCCTGTTCAAGGGCATGGCTTCTAGTGTTCACACCACCCTGGCATGGATGCCTCCTCTCCCCAGGAGGCACAAAGGATGGGGACAGTATTCACACATAAAGTCCAGGTAGATTCTTTTAGGCAACATTACAGGCCATGCAGGACATATGTACATATTTTTCGAATCATGCTAGATATGTTGATTTAGATCTTGCTCAAGCACTTCAAACCCATTAAACTGAGAACAATGTTTTAATTTCATTTACATAAACAAACAGAACTTTAGTCAATAGTTAGTCAACTATTGCCCTATGTCCTGGACAACAGAAATCTATTAACATTTTTAAATAGGGATTGTGAGGTGGAAAAATGGGTCTTAAGTTGCTAAGTGCCTGGGAAGGTTCTGGGGTTCCATTGGCAACTTGAACTCTCTGGAGAGCAGAGGTTCTAAGCAGCAAATGGCTGCCTATGCCTGAGGTGTGGCTGGAAAACTAACTCAGCTGTTTGTCCAAGGCTTGTGAAGACTTACAAGGTGGCTTCCCCAGAGGGTGTGGTATCAATCTCAGCACATTCATCACCCCTCTAACCTTGAGCTCCATGGAACAGGACCTCTCATTATTCAACTGGATATAAGATGCACTGGTCTCATTTAAAAATCCCTCAGCTTATAAAGCTTAATTTCATTGGGCTAAATATATGTAGATAAACAAAGAAATGTACTTTGCTGATTATAAGATTTTATGTATGTTTACATCTCTGAAATCATCTGGCATCTTACAATCCATGGAAGCATTTTTTCCCTTATAAAATAGTAGTATACTTCACGACCAATGACATATCAGAAATGATGAAATATGGTAGATTTGGTGAGTAAAATTAAGCCTTCCTTCCATTTCAGTCAAAACTAAAAAATAACATAGAAGCAAATTGCATTTTTAATAGACTTTCAAAATACCTCTCTAAGACTGCTCTAAATAAATGTTAATAATTTTCATCTAGTTCATTTCTTTCTAAGAAATAGATTGTTAGAAAAGAATACATAATTAAAATAGTAGTTGGGTTATTCAAAACTTCTCATTTTCTACATGGTAGCCTTCATATATGAGAAAATACATTGTTTTATTTCCTGATTATTGTTCAATGACATAATTTATTCTCTGTTGTTAGATGCTTTTCATATTGTTAACTTATTAAAAGTGTATCTTGACAGAGACAGTAAAGCATCAAACAGACTGTCAAATTACAAGGGGAAGGTTAGGGAGAGGTGGGGGAGATAAGAGATCAATCAAAGGACTTGTATGCATGCATATAAGCATAACCAATGGATGCAAAACTCTGGGGGTGGGGGCATATATGGGAGTGGGGTGTGGGGAGGGCAATGGTAAGATATGTACACATATAATACCTTAATAAAAAAAATTGGAAAAAAATAAAATAAAAAATAAAATAAAAAGCAAAAAAAATAAAAAATAAAAAAATAAAAGTGTATCTTGAATATAACATATTATATAGGGTGAGATGATAGGGATGGTTTTGTATAAGAAAATCACCTCAAACAAGAAAAGAAAAAAAGGACCTTGTTATGTTTTTTCTGGACAGTGAATCGGCGATTACATCTCAACTATAATTTTACAGCAGAAGGTGGAGGGATAGCTATAACCCCAGGGCAGATCCACATCACCCTCCTCCTTTCCTGAGTTTATAACAAAAATGTTCCTCTCAGTAGCACTGACAACTTTAGTAACAACCCTCTGCTCATTTCTTAAATATTGGGTCAACTCCATTTCTTTTTATGTTGTTGTTTTCAATTGATTTCAGAGAGAGGAAGGGAGAGGGAGAGAGAGAGAGAGAGAGGGAGAGAGAGAAACATCAATGATGAGAGAGAATCATTGATAGGCTGCCTCCTGCACTCCCCCTACTGGGGATATCAAGCTCACAACTCAGGCATGTGACCTGATTGGGAATGGAAACATGATCTGGTTCATGAGTCGACACACAATTACTGAGCCACACCAGCTGGGCTCATCTCTGTTTTCCTACTGTAGAAATATACTGGACACATATTTGTCATAAACCAAGTGGCAGCATGTGTATTTTCCATTACATAAGTAAGCATGCCTCAGATATTTAACAAAACAACCATGGGTCCCAGACCGATGGCCTCATTACTTAAGAAGAACTGCTATTGCCCTTGCCGGTTCTGCTCAGTGGTTAGAGCATTGGCCCTCAGACTGTAGGATATGTGTTTGATTCTGGTCAAGGGCATATACCTCGATTGCAGGCTCAATCCCTGGCCCCAATTTGGGCTAGTGTGGGAGGCAACCAATCGATTTGTCTCTCTCATGTCAGTGGTTCTCTCTTTTTGTCTCTCCCCCTCCCGTCCGCTCTCTCTTAAAAAAAAAAAAAAAATCAATGGAAAAAAATATCCTGTGGTCAGGATTAACAACAACAACAAAAGAACTGCTATCTATCATTAAAATGTCACGGTCAAATATCTAGAAGAAGGCGTGCTGATTCTTCTAAAGCACACATAGTACATTAGAATGGCATTTCAGAGAATCCACGTCATTTTCTCTGGCCCTGGCTGGGTGGCTCGGTTGGTTGGAGCACCGTCTCAAGTACCAGAAGGTCCCAGGTTCGACTCCTGGTCAGGGTACATAGCTAGGTTGCAGGTTTGATGCCTGATCGTGGTGCTTATGGGAGGCAACAGATCAATGTTTCTCCCTCACATTGATGTTTCTCTCTCCCTCTCTCTCTTTCTCTCTCTCTAAAATCAATAAAAACATAACCTCAGTGAGGATTAAAAAAAAAAAAGTATGTGAACACCATTGTGCTTCTTGAGAGTTGTTCAGAAATGAAAAGGGACTTATTTTAAGAAACACTGCAGAAAAATTTGCTTCTAAAATCGAAGATCTGAAGCTATCACCCAAAGGACTATCAGCTAACCCGCTTGCAAAGATTTGCTTGAAGCCCAGATGAGGTTATACATTCATCTCGTGCCAACACTTGGGGAAGGACACTGGTTTTCATAGCCCTGGCCTTGGACATGTCACTCTGTCTGTTTTCCCACTTACAAATGGAAGGATAGTCTTAATGCACACAGGTTAAGATAAGAGAATTAGCAAGTTCCTTAACAGAATGCAGACCCAAAGTTCACATGCCTCAGGCAGTTCTGTATTGAAGCAACAGCACTGATTTCAAATAATGAATGTGGCGCTTCCCTTCTCAGCTCTGTCTCACAGAGGAATGCCGGAGCTGATAGTCACAGAGAACAGCGGCTACATGACAGCAAAGTAACTTAGTAAATTTGCAAATGTGTGCAAGCTAATAGCTGTTAATCATATTCCCTGAGAGAGAAAAATGATAAATAAAAAAAACAAAACAGCTGGTTCTTAGAAGTGAGGACCAAATAAATATATTGGCAATAGAAAATGTGGAATCGGTTTTCGTGGATTCAGAGTCCGACTCCAAATGCAAGTGAGCTGCTCTTCGTTCTGCAGAATTCACTGTGGGAATGTACATTAGGCTGTCTCTCCCAGACCTTGCTGTGACCCTGAGCAGGATCTACAAGACTGTCCCACATGGGGCTCCATGGTAATAGCCTTTAGTTCATTCTTTTAAAAGCTCTACTTATCTTGGCTTCTGGAACTATAGCTCCCCAGGGAAATTGATGGGTGTGGAAGGTACTATTTTATTAATGCTACAAAGGGTACAATGGTTCACACCAAACTCTGAAGATAAAAATCCAAGACTAAAACAGAGATATTACACCCCATTTTTCAAACCAGCACTTTTCCTCTAAGATACTTCTCTTCAAAACAGACAAAAAGCTTATGCCAGTATCCCACATGGCTCTCGTGCAAGGGAAGAGCTGAATAAGTTAAGAGCGCACAGACAGGGTGTGCAGGTAAGGTTCTAAGATAAAAATGCATGGACGTCATTAAAGGGCTGGTTAGTGACTGAGGACAGCGGGGTGACTGAGGACAGAGTGCTCAGAGGCCCGAGAGCACAGACACTTACAGGACAGGTGGAGAGGGGCTGCTCCCACTGAGTCATGCTCAGGCTCTCCTCCAGGCTGGTGCACTTCTTCATCACCACATCCCAGCCACAGTAAGGGTCCTGGGCCCCGATGCAGGCACTGCAAACACACACCCAAGGATCAACAGAGAGGCAGCTTAACTAAACAAAGATGCAGACTAAGGCAAGCCTAACTCTTCTAACTTGACATGGGAACTAGTTATGTAAAACAATGTTTCAGTCTGCACATGAGAGAACATAGCTATCTGTACACACTTGCAAGTATCCACCTAAAATTAAATAACTGATTTTCATCGAAACCCCTATATATTTTTTTCTAAGATAGAGGGCAGACAACTAAATGACTATCTGCACCAAAGTGAGTCTTTTGGTGTTATCAACAGAGCTAAAGCAGGAATTTTGCAATGCTCAAAAACACTAGTTGTTATTATCACCACCACCACCATTACCATGACCACCAGCATCTCCTTAATAATAGGTATTCTTTGTTGAAATCATACTCTGATATGTCAAATTATCCCATTTAGACACAAATAACTTTTATAGGGAAGTATTATTGTTATCATTTTTATGATCACCATAATCATCATCACCACCACTATCTTTATCATCATCACTATCATCAACACCTTAGTAAAAGATATTATTTGTTGAACAGCTATTGTGGTATAACAGGTTCTTATATCATTTAGACACCTAAAAAACTCCAACAAGGGAAGTATTGATGACACAATGAAGAAAACAGACACAAAGTTTATAAAATTGGCCCAAAGACAAGCAAATACACCCCAAACCCTGCAATGTGGTTAGTTCAAATTTAATGAGTATGTCTTCCTTTTCAGTACTATGGCTTAAAATATATACAACATATCAGTTTAATAATAGTTTAATATAGCTGTCTACAATATTCTACATATTATTCAGAAGTATTTTAGACAGCGGGTATTTTATTTTAGCTTTGCTCCAATGACAGAGTTCATGTACAACCTGGGCATTATCGGATGGAGATTTGGGCCCCTACGTTAGAAATACAATAGAAGGTGAATGTGGAGATGGAGGAAGCCAACAGAGATAACAGTGATACAGCCAAAGTTATAGAGAAGATCACCCCACAGGCAAGCAGGGCATTGAACACCTGGCATTCTCTTTCTGAAGGGACCAAGAGGTCAGATATGGAAAAAATGGATGTGAGGAAAGCAAGGTGAGTACAGCACGAAGTCTAATTTCTTTATAGAGTTAAGGGAGAATGTTATACAGGTAGTACAAATAATAATGTGGTTAATATTAGTGATATAAAATAACACTAATACATCAAATATGTTAACCACATATAAAGCAGTTATAAGAACCTTATCTCTATTAGCTCATTTAACATTCATAGAACTTACAAATATAATATCTCAATTAATTACTACATTTATTCTCACTTTAAAAAGAAGAAATTGAAGCAGAGAAAGACAAAGTCCCATGGCTGGGTTAAGATATGTCTAAAGGCAATAAATCAATCAACAGAGTTATGAAATTATTATTTAACTTACTATGCAATTATTATTTATTAACCACCTAAGAAGTTCAAACAGAAAAGGTTAAAATTGGTGCTTGTCAGAGTTGGACAAAGCTGAGGTGGGAAGGTGACAATGACCTGACACCATAACCTCAACAGAATTTTCTGATAAGTGGCAGTTTTGCTGTTTGCTAATTTGAGTAAGAGGAAATGGGTATATTCATTAAAATCTTTTCACTGTATTTCTGAAAAACTGGATCTAATTAATGAATATGATCCTTTGCATATTAGATTAAGTATGGATAACTTTCTCTGGATTACTTTTGTCACACTGCCGTTGTATTGGTTTGTTTTTGGTATTAAGAATTTTTGCCACATTAACAAAATGCGTTTATTAAGCACGGGATGTTAAAAGTATTTCAGTGATTCATTCATTCAGCTCCTACTTCAGAGCACTTGCTAGGAAAGAACTAGACTTTGAAGGTAGTGAGTATGCTGTGGCAAAAACAGGCATAGTCACTGTACCTGGAGAACTTACCTTTTAGTTAAGGGGAACAAACATTAAACAATTATGCGATAAATACCACAGCCAGTTGCAAAACAACAACAACAACAAAAAACACACACACAGGAAAACAAAGTCCATGTGCCCTGCTCCTTAGGAAACTGAGCAAAACTGCTGGCTGTCTAATGCAGAGCTGAGGAGAGCTAAGAGCCTACACTACTGGAAGGACTATGGGATATTTTTAGTACACCTTCTTCTTAGAAACATATTCTCCATTGTAATAACAATCTGTAATATCATATGATTAAGTAATATAAATAATATATGAATACATTAACATTTTGGCCAAAGAGGAAAAGAAAAAAAAATTCAAGCAACCCAACCATGGTTGTAGGGGAAGAGAGTGGGCATAGCAGAGGCAGGGGCAGCCCGTGGCATCTCTACAAGATGGCACTTATATTTTACTTGCTTTTATTGTCCACCTGGGTCAAAATATATGTTTATATCATTGCCAGAGGTGGATTTACAATGAAGCCAAAGCAGCTTTACTTCCTGAAGTTTTTACTTCTTCAGTTCATGAGGCCCTTTAAGGCACTGCAATTAAACCAAGTCATTTTGCACTTATAATTTGATATACTTTTCTTTAGGGAGAACCGTCCCCAAATGGTATAAGCTTCAGGCTCCACAACACCCATGTTTCTCCCTATTACAGAACATTAGCATGACTTCTGTTTCTGAATCCACAAGTCAAGCGCACCTTCTACATATTTTATCCATTCCTTTTCCAGCCTCCCTCGGACTCGGGGATTTACTGTGACTTTGCTGGTAGACACTGGGTTCCAGCCCCAGCCCACCTTAGACCCCTTTACAAGGCGCTCTTCATAATCATAATGAGCATGGTGATGAATGTACTTTGTCTTTCCTCCTTCTACTTTTTAAAGAGTTGTAATGTTGACATACACATAATGTGTTCCTTTTTCCAATTACTATCACGTCACAGATGTCTTCAAAGTAATCGTTTAATGGCTTCAGAATAAGCCACTGAGCAAATAATCAACTGAATACGTATATCATAACTTGTTGATTCATTCCCTCACTATTGGAAATTTGGGACTGGAACACTGGGAGTGATTCCAAGACAACTGTAAAAGTAATTGGACAGGGATGTCAGGCTCAGAGATTAGGTCCTCATGTAGTCTATCCGAGATCAGCTGTAATGATAAATTGAGCTGGGGATAAACTCTAAGGTAACTCCAAGGCCCGTTGGCTCAAAGCAACAATAGATATTCTGGAGATTTTATTTATGCCAGAATTTCTCATTAGATTCTGAGCCCCATGACAAGGTCAGGGCTGCCTCATTTGTCATCATCCACTCAGGGCCTGGCTTGGTGCTTGGCACATATTAAGTTCAATAAATATACTAGCAATGAGTTAACTAAGGAAAATGGACAGTCTTTAGAGGCCACACCAACGCCAACACAAACAAAAACTCAAGACATGGAGATTTGGGAAATATTAAATTCATATGAAAGGGAGAATAGTTTGTAAAATGAGTACATGTCAAAACGTCTTTCTGAATGCTTATGTGATTCATACCTGAATGGCCAAGGTTGTCTTGCTGGGGACACTGTGGGGATCCTGCAATTTCTTTCTGTAAATCTATATTTCTCCCATAAGGCAGATGCAGTCTTAGAGAATATGTAATTAATAACAGTGCCAACCAATTAACTCCACCTTTTAAAAATGTCCCCTTTCAAGCAATAAATGTCTTAATTTCCATACTAATTTTCTTAATAATGAGGTGTTAATTTCTTTAACTAAATGATAACTAGTACAGGTTGACTGAATTAAGGAAGACTAGATACCCATTCTCCAATAGAGCCAAGCTCGTTATTTTAATGGTTTCATTCACACACACACACACACACACACACACACACACACACACCCCAGTTTTATAAAGCAAAATTTAAAAGGCTTGTGTCCTCTGTTTTATTTATAGGCTATGATTCTTCCAGTTTTCGGCTTTGCTCTTCTTCCCAGTTAGTTTTTATAATAAAGCACAAACAAAACAAAACAAACACCTAAGGCCCAAGGGTTTCCAATCTTTTGGCTAATGTTTTATATAATTACTCTTTCTGTAAAAGGGTTTGACTGCTCCACAAGAACTGAGGTTTTCTCGTTAGGTTATAAAGTAAATAGCAGGTCAGGGCGCATGCCCAGGCTGCAGGCTCAATCCCTAATGGGGGGCGTGCAGGAGGCAGCCGATCAGTGATTCTCTCTCATCATTAATTTCTTTCCCTCTCCCCCCCACTTCCTCTCTGAAATCAATAATAAAAAAATATTTTTTTAAAAAAGTAAATAGCAGAGAGGAAAGAGGCAGAGAACCAAAGATGAAGCCTAGGCCACAGGTGCAGCAACTCCCAGCTCTGAACCTGAGCTTCATGTCACTAGAGCCACGTGACCTTGAGCAGGACACCAAAAATCGAAGCCACTATTTCTTCATTTGAAAAATGGAGATAATATAGGACTTTACACTCAGGGTATATGATTGACATGATAAAATGATCAAGTGGTGATAAAATCCAGCATGATGCCAAACATATAAAAGTTGTGGAATTGTATGAATTGTTATCAATTATACATGTTCATCAAACTAGGCATTGCCTTTGAAGAAAAGGTATTCTAAGAAATGAAAAATGGAAATACGATTACTTAAGCTCAATTTTTCTTCCTAAACACTTCAAAATTCATTAATAAAATTGAGTTTCTAGTAGCAGCTAAAATGACTTACTAGTACATTCTACTACAGAAAGTTTATTTAAAGAAGAGATCAGTAACCTCCTGTTACTCAATTGTTATTCTGTTCCTATTTTGTATAATTCCCTAGGCATATTTCTGAAAAATCCACATTGCTTTTGTCAAAAAAAAAAATTCCCCCACATAATTCATATAAGGAAAACCTGGTCACATAGATAGTAGTTTCATAAAAATTGATTATTTTCCCCAGTTAATTTTCACTAGGGAGATTTTTCTGTCTTTCTATAGGAGGATGGCAGAGAAACATTGGAAAGAATCCAAAGAAACTCTTGAGTTAAAATGAAGATTTTCTTTTCTCAAGTGGAATTGCTAAGGGTCAGACCCAAACTACCCCCCACTGAGAGTGGGCACACAGAGACCACAGTCCATCGATCTGCAGTGAAGTCACAGTCTCTCTCTGCTTTCCTCTGAGCGAGTGGACGAGTAACCAGCAGGGAGACAGCTCTGGATGTAACAGTAAAATCTTCCCTCTGCAGGAGCCTGATGATGACAGACAAGTGGCCTTAATTTCCTTGACAGAAAGAGGAGCTGTGAACTGCTCCCTGGCCACAGTGCCTGGTGGCAGCCGCTCCTGTGGATTCATGACCAGACTTGAAGGGCAGTCGTGTAAGAGGCGCGAGAGGGCACGATGAGGCCTGGCTTCCGGGATCTGATGCAGGACTTGGCTTCCTTACCTACAAGGAGCTGAGCACCGGGAACCCAAGTCCAATGAAGGCAAGCAGCATGAGAGGATGAAGGGCCTCATGCTTTGCAAGCCACGAACTCCCACTGTGGCTCCTGAAACACCTGACATGCAGCACAGTCCTGTGTCTTTGTGCACAGTAATCTGGGTCACTCCCCCGAAGAAGTCCATGTTGGATCTCAGAGCTCATGGGGATGGAGCTGCCAGACTGGTGCCCTTCTAATGCATTCTGATGTGTGACATGTCTGTTAGCAAGACCCCACCTCTCCCTGTCTGTCCCCCACTGAGTCATCAGCAACTGGCAGGAGAATCCCCGGCTTCAATTAGTCCAGCAGGGAACACAAATCCAAAAAAAGTTTTAAGCAATCATTGGTTAATTTTAGGAAAATGGTGCTCTATAAAAGATAGTTGGTAATGAATATCACCATCCGGTATTAATGCTCGCAATAGCATTGTTATTAGCTAGAAGGTCCCTAATGTTATTTCTCAACACTCTTATTACCAAGGAAGGTATGATAGTACAGACTTCATTTTCTAGAATCATCCAGAAGGAGATATTGCAATACATAAAACCTTCCTTCTACACTTTGCAGAGTGCTTTAGATTTTCCACTCTGCACATTATTCCATTTTATTCTACAGTAATTTGCATGCTAGGTAAGAAAGTGGGGTGTAAAATACTGTAGTGACCAGATCAAGAAACAGCATGTGCAGGTCTGTAATGTCACTCCCAGCCTCTGAACCCAAAGCTAGTGCCACTGGGTGCCTGGTTTGAGAAACAATGACCTGTGTATGGTGCTTGTGAGTGATTAATCTAAACATCCACTTCTACACCAAGGCTGCACTGATGCCTTGTTTTGGGGACTGGTATTAAAAAGAGCCCTGAACCCTATGGACATTGAAGATTATGATTTCCCCACAGCCAATCTTGCATCAGGGGCCAGAGCATTTATGCAGTATTCCAACATTACAGGGCTGGTCAAATGTACGGGGTACACAGAAGCTTGCAGCTTCCCAAGCACATGGGCCTGCGTTTTCACAAACTGAGCTTCAAATAGCACTGGGTCAATAGTGGATACCACATGGTGGGTGAGCAGACTGGCCGAGGCAGTGAGGAAAGGTGTGTTGGTACATGGGTTCTGCGAGCCTGTAGAAATTCCCTTCCCTTTCCCTCCTCCCAGCAGGCTGGGTAAATCTGGAGCCTCAGGAGAGGGACAGCATCCCAAGACAGCGAGTACCCAGGACAAAACCGTGAAGACTGCCCAGAAAGGGGGTGCCATTGCCACTTTGGGGGAATTAACTTTGGGTTAAGAGGACACATACTTCATATTGTTCTGATACAGTGGTCGGCAAACTCATTAGTCAACAGAGCCAAATATCAACAGTACAACGATTGAAATTTCTTTTGAGAGTCAAAAACCGACTTCTGCGCATGGGCCACGAAGTTTCAAGCGCACTGTATGTGCACGCCCGCATGTGGTATTTTGTGGAAGAGCCACACTCAAGGGGCCAAAGAGCCGCATGTGGCTTGTGAGCCGCAGTTTGCTGACCACTGTTCTTATACATATATTCTAACATATATGGAGAGAATGTGTACATGCACACACATACACACATGCACACATGCATTACACAAATAAAATTAAACTTGTGCCAAATTAATGCAGGAACGCCAATGACCAGCATTATCACTGAGTGTTCTAAGGCGCTGAATAATTTGTTGTAGCCCTGACCGTTGCTTGCTGATGTAATAATATGGCTCCTCCTCCGCAGACACTGGTGGGTTATGTTCATCACAGTAAATCCGTTTTCTTCAAAACCCTCTGCATCCTGGGAGTCAGGACACAGGGACGTTTAGGCCCGGCTGCCGTTCAGCCCCAGGGAATGTGAAGGCCTCTGGCTCCTGGGCCCTCTCTCTGGTGGCTTGGCTACGGGGGCACAGCGTGCAGGATGGACCTGGGGCTGCCCTACCTGCGCGTGCGGTGGAACGGGCACCGCTTCAGCGGGATCCTGGCCACGTGCTCCCGCAGGCCCACGAACAGGACACTCTGGCTGTGCAGGATCTGCAGGCTCCGGATGGGCTCCCTCCGCCTCTCCGGGAAGAGCTCGATCTCTTCCAGCACACAGCTCCCCGAGGTCGCAGTCAGCGGGGCCCGCACCTTCTTAATGGTGCCATAATCTGCAAAGGCAACAGGGAAGGGAGGACAGAAGGTCAGCGGGCTTCCCAGCCTGGCTGCTCAGAGGATCGTCTGAGGAGCTTTGAAAATACCGTTGCTCGGGCCCCAACCCAGACCTAGTCAATCAGCCGCACTGGGTGTGGCCCGGGTGCCAGGCATTTTTACAGCTCTCAGCAGACCTACCATGCAGCCAGGGAAGAGAACACTCAGCTACTATCTGCCTCGTCCTGCAGCAAGTCTGGAGACCAGCGCTTACTGCAGCTCAAAGGAGCCACCCATCCCCTGCGGACCATCAGGCGACAGAAATTCTAAGAGATGATCTTGGATTTCCAGTGTCAGAGGTCCTGACTTTGCCACCCCAGGAAGGCAGATGCCAGGCCATGGGCAACTGCAAATCCGCAGGACAGTGAAGGCTGCCCCGTGTCCACCCTGCCCTGCTCTGTCCCCTTCCTCCCAGTTTACATCAACCCCTTCCCCTTTAGCTCTGATGTTCTTCTTGGGGATGCTTTTCTTGGTCTCAACTCCCCAAAGTCTTCTAACCTATACGATAAACATCCATTGCCGACCTGGACCCTGCAGTTACATCTGCAGTTTTTCTGCTCACCACATGTGTCTGCTCCTTATTTTTAAGCACTGCCCAAGGATGAGTGTCCCTGACCACGTAGACTCCCCAGATTGGCTGTGAGGGGCACGGAAGAAGGGCCTTTCAGCCACTGAGGGGTCAATGCCATGTGTCAGGGACACAGACTTAAAACACATGCTATTGTTCCTGGGGCTAGGCCCCTGCTATCAGCCTACAAACCCAGTGCGTGAACCCAACCGAAGCACCTCCCCAACATGTCATCAATTCCTCAAGTCATCCTGAAGGCACTGACTGAATAAAACCCATCAGGGTCCAAGGTTCCCAGCATTCTTATTCTGCACACAGAAAATGAGGCTAAGAAGCGACCGAAAAACAAAAGTAAATCATAACCCTTTGGCTCCAAGGCCTCCTGTCAATCATTCATCTTGGAAGGCTCTGGACAGAAAATACTTCCAGTTTTTTGTTTTCATGACAGTCCTTAGAGATGTTTACTTTTACAGAGAAAAGATGTTTACATTTAAAGGAAAAATACTTATGCAGACATATGTTGTCCTGAATTTATTTAAAAATGGCTATCTGAAACATCTCCTTCGAACATGTATTATGAACTGACTACAAAGTAATGCATGCGCCATTAGTAAACTATTACTTAATTTTATTTTAAGCTAGCTGGTTAATGTGTTTGAGAAAGTTCAAGCATAAAAAGCATAATTCTGCTGTATGCTGACATGATGAAAAACACAGTATCTGTCTTTGGGGGGGGAGGAGTATGTGTTTGTGAGCAGGAGAGAAATAGGGGGGGGGGAATGGAGGGAGGGGGCAGTCTGTGGAACAGGCAGGCAGACATTTTAATAAATACACAGCACATAGATTTAAGTGTTGAAGAAAATTTGTATGACTTTACTGTGTAAGTCAAGTTAATTTTGACTTGGAAATCACAGTCAATGAAGGGGAATTCTCCTTCGTTGACTCAGGGTCTTCCTGGCAAGCATAGTGCAAAGCATGAATAAGCACAAGGCATCAAGGCAGTGACCGGGACAAGGTGGGAGTTTCAGGAAGGTGAGTGAGCAGCGATGTTTCAGCCACAGCACCCTGAGAGGAGGTCCTCACCAGCAGGGGGAGGTGACAGCCTCCTGTGGAGCAGCGACAGGGACATCAGGAAACACTGACTGGGTGGCAGTGATGGCAAGGCTCCTGTGAGAGCTTAAATAAGAGACTCTTGGGGCAAAACAGAGGATTTTATAGAAATGGAGGAGTAGGGCGGGGAGGGGACAAAGGAGAGGGGAGTCCAGCTGGTGAATCCTCATCTCCTGTCTGTTACTACACTATTTTCACGGGAAACACAGCTTATAGAACTAAATCCTATGCAACAGCTTAGCAAAGACCCCTTACTGCTTAACATGTATTTTTGGTAGATCATTACTCTGAGAAACCTGCCTAAATAATTGTTCAAATGTCAGTACACTGACACGCATTTCAAACTCCTAAGCAACTGCACGTAAAGATTTTTAAAAAGATCTTTAATAAAATGACTGCAAAGAAATAACCATCACAGATCAAAACTTTCCAGCATATTTTCTGCACACCGGGATCTGGTTTTGCGGCTGACCTGGATGTGACAACACCGCGGGGCTTAGAAGCACCTCAGAGAGCGGTGCTCAGTGTGGAACTAAGAGGTGGCCCACCTCCTCTGCCTCTGCTGGGTCTCCTCCTCCTCCTGAAGCATCTGATCCCGTGAGGAGCCTCCTGAAGCCCCTCCCTCCTGTGGCACCAGGGTCAGCACATGTGGAACTCCCTTCCCCACAGCATTTATGAAGCTCTTTTGGTTCCTTGAAGCCTTTCCTTCTGCCTTCTGCACTTGGTTCTCGCTCCATGTTCAGAACACTGTCACCTTAGCGTAGAACACCTTTCTCACCTGGATGTCTCCAGAATACTGACTCTACTTCCCTCACCGAGTCTGGAGTGACCATCAGGGCACACGCGACCACGCCGTCTCCTGCCTCAGACGTTCTGCATGACGTGCAGGCACCATCTGAGACATCCATGGGCCTTGCTGGGCCTGTGTGTTTCTTAACCTTCCACTCCCCTCCCCCTCACCATTCTGTGCTGGTCACCTGGGGGTGCTTGCAGCACAGAGAGCCTGCAATTGCCCTGGTCCCTGCACAGGCAGGTCCTTCATCTGAAGTGGCCTCCCAGCCACCCTGCTCTGAAGCCTGCTGTCCTTGTGTCCTAGTTCAGATGGCTGACAGTCTTCTCTGGCCCCTCCGCACACTCCCAGGCACGAGTTTCCTCCTGTGGTGCCCATAACACCCAAGTCAGGGCATTCTTCCACTGACTCGTCTTTCTACCAGGGGCATCTCCCATGGGCAGGGATGGGATCTTGTTCTTTCCATCTCAGGGGCCTGGTCTGGTGCCTGGCACATAATAGGTGCTCAACGTCCTTAAAGAATGATTAATCGTGAGTATATAGAAATTATTTAAAATTGAGATATAACAGACATATAACATTTTGTACAATGTGTTTAGGCGTGCAATGTGTTGATTTGATACATTTAGATATTGCAACGATTGCCATCCTTGTGTTAGTTAACATCTCCATCATGTCACACAATTTTACTAAATACAAATGGGTAATTTGAAACACAAAATAACCAAGGATTTTCAAAGAATTCCAAGGAATACAATTTTCCTTGAATAAATTAAATAAAGGAAAAGAAAGCCTGAGTAATTCTCCATTTCAGAGAAGAGTGGGTTTAAGGAGTGACATTTCTAAATCCCACAACACTAATGACACCACTATAGAAGTAGAAATTTAATCAGGGACTCTGGAGAGGATACTTAGAATCCCCACCAGCCAGCACCTTGACAGGTAGGCGGTGCATCAAACCTTCTATGCTCCATCAGGCTCCAGTCCATTGTCCTCCCCTCCTTATTCAACACAAGGCTGAAGCACACTTGCTCTGGACAAGGATGTGGCAAAGTCATTGTTTCTTTCTTGGCAGAAGGGCAGAGTCAGATCATGAAAGAGACCAATGATTTGCAAAACAATGGGACCTTCAGAGCACTTCATTTGTTGTTGTTTTGCTTTATAACATTTATCACAGTTTAATTGCTAATTCACTTGCATTGTGACTTCTACACTTGACTTTAAGCTCCTTGGGGGAGAGGAGAGGAGGGAAAGGGAGGGGAGGGGAGAGGAGGAGAGGGGAAAGGAGGAGAGGGGAGAGGAGGAGAGGGGAGGGAAAGGGAGGGGGGGGAGGGGAGGGGAGGGGAGGGAGATGTCAACTACTAAAAATGGTATGGACACATCTGAGAGTCATATATTTATAGTTTATCTCCCAAACTGAACACTATAAACATTCACTGGGAAAGAAACAGGGCTATAGCAGGATTTTGAAAACTGGTCAAAGCTGAGAAAACAAATGACCCTGAACTACCTTCAAATAGAAAGGTGTAGGTGATGGGATCTCTCATCAAACACAACTGGAATAATCAACACGTTAAAGCTAATGCAAACAGGAATAAAAATCTAACAAATTGTTTCAAAATGAAGCTAACATGAAAAGAAAAGCACAGGTGGCTATCCTGATGTACACATCAAAAAATATAGACCACCTTCCCTTTTCTGAATCATTTACTTGGGACAATGAGTGATCTCATTGGTAGGGCCACCTCCAAGGCAAATCAAGTACCATCATTTTATTTTCTAAACTACAATTTCAAATGGTCACAGGACATTAAAGTTGGAAGGGACCCACAAAAATATTTTGAATTTGGCAGGTGAGAAAAGCAAAGCCCAGAAAGGTTGAATTAGAAAGATCAGACTATTGGGCCAGAATTTAGGTCCTCTTCATATCAATCAAGGACTGGTTTCTGTACCTTCAGAGGCATTTCTGTTTTGAAAGCATATAAAGATGATATTCAATTCCTATAATGGTGAGTCTGTAATTGTATAGCTGATGACTTCGTAAAAGATCAGGTGGACTGATAAAACAGTGTACTCAATGGCAGTTGTTATTCAAGGCAAAGATTAAGCCATGATTTATAAACATGAGCTTATCTTATGGAATTCAAAACACAGATAATTAATGTATAAGTGGGGCCAAGCCCAGGACAGATCTGACTTCTCTATCAGGCTTGAGGCTCTCATTTCCATACGCTCAGGAAGCAAAAAAGAAATAATCTAATTTTAAAAATCTATTTCAATTCTATTAAAAAGAAAAAGAGGGAGGATTTAAGGTGGCAAAGATTTGTTTAAATGAAAATATTTACAATTAAAGTAAGAACCTTAAACTGCTAATTGCTGTATGTAATATAAGCTCTGTCTCCTGTAAGCTCTAATGCACGTAATTCAGTTAGTGGTTGTTGAAAAGTAACCATATATATAAAAAAAGAAAAAGAAAATTAACCATATGTTTGACTTTGAGGAAAACTACCAATGTTCAGTTTGCCAACTAACATGAATTTAGTAGTTTTAATAAGGTTCTATTTTGCATCTTGATAGAGATGGTCAAGTATAACAGTCTATATCATTTGGTATGAAAATATGCCTTATAATCAGATAGGAACTGTTATGGACACAAAATTCATATGTTGAAGTCCTAATTCCTAGTACCTCAGACTGTGACTGTACTTTGCTACAGGGCCTTCAACATAGTAATGAAAATAAAATTAGGTCATATGGGTGGTCCCTAATCCAATGTAACTGGTGTCTTTATAAGAAGAGGAAATTAGGATACAGACCTGTGCACCCACATGGAGGACACATTGACCTTGGTATTCCAGCCTCGAGACTGTGAGAAATACATTTCTGTTGTTTAATCCGCCCTGTATGTGGTACTTTGTTATCTTTGTTCTGGCAGCCCCAGCGAACTAGCATGGAGACTCCAAGTCAAGAGTAGGAAATATAAAAATAGATTTTGTCATCCAGATACTTGCTCAAGGCAATTTCAAAAACAGACTGTAAATTATTTCCCCTATTTCTCTAAGATATTATGACTCAATTCTAATGCAAGAGTATTATAAATAATGTCAGACTCAAATTTTTTACCTATTATGATCACAACCTAAAATTTACATTACTGATGAGTATTTTCAAATATTAACATTTCTTTTATTTGATGCCTATAAGCTATACATATGGTTACAGGGTAGAAAAGAACAGGAGATGATGCAGGACATGTAACATTGTGAAGAACTGATGCATTTTGATAAACATTATCCAATAACTCATATAGCTGATGCTATTGCTCACGACCTTTTGGCTAATGACTCTGGTGATCTTTAGGGGAAATTAAAGAGAACTAATGAACACTCAAGAATGAACTTTCAAGTATCTGAGGAAAAGGTCGCTGATCATAATGTATTTCTTTTTGGAGGATTTGTAGAATTTCAGTCTCACCAAAATTCAAGATTTTATGAAAAAAAAAAATCCTTTTGTAGGAAAGGAGGAGGGTAAGAAGGAAGGAGGGAGGGAGAAATAAAAAAAAAAGAAATGTGGTCAACTCAATAAAATGTTTACTATTGCTGTGAATTAAATAATGTTTACTTTTCATACTTGAATAAAAGACAGCCTTCCTTCATTCACTAAAGTTTTAAAAAAATGAAACAATAAAGTAGAAGTCATTATACCCAATGTGTATAGTGAACCTGTACAATGAAAAAGATGCCAAAAATTTAACTTAAGAACAGCAGCCTGCAACAGTTCCAAAAACTCATAATAAATATATATTTTTTTCTCTAAGGTGCAATAAAAATCTTAGAAGGTGGAGTGGCAACATACTTGATATATAGAATTTCTGTTGTTGTTTTACAAGAAAAGAAAGAAGTCATTCCAAGAAACAGAGAGCTGGTTCAGGAGAATGTGATATAAAGATGTCGTGGTTATTGCAAAGCACTGGACAGTGAAATCTTTAATCTTGACTCCATTTTCCTCTTACTGTTTCTCTAAGTTTTGTCATGTTTGAAAGGAATGTTTATTATTCTGCTTTCCCCATGCTGAATCCAGTACCAAAATTAAAAGTGAAGGGACAAGTGGCAATTCTGACACAGTGATCTGTGACAGGCTGGAGAATCCCTGCAGACGCCAAGGCCACTAGCCTGGGAAGCGAATTTACCTTATTTCCACTTGTGCATCGGACTCTGGTCCCAGACACTGTACCTGAGAGCCGTTCTTAGTGCTTGTCTCATTGACCCAGCCTACTGCCGCGTAAAAGGAAACCTTTTGTATTTGCATCCTTTGCTGTTCCAACCATTGTCCATAAGGTAATGATGAAATGCCCTCTTCCACTCACTGGGCAGCATGTTGCCATAGCAACAGATCATTATCTAAAGTTCATCAATTCAGCCAGTCATTACCCCAAAGTAGCAGACAGATAATATGCTATGAAAGTTCTTTCTTTTAACTTGTAATTGAGCAAGTGAATTAAATTGGTCTTGGCACTGGGAGCTCAGCATTACATTTATATAGTAAAAGAAAAAACAGGTCTTCTTGGCTAGTGTATGCCCGAAAAGATGATTTTAATTAACTCTGTTTATCAGATGCAACTAATGGCTTATTTCTTCCCCAAAAGCATATGTTCGCCAGTTTAAACATCCTCGTCATAAATTACCTGCAACATTCTTTTACTTCAAGTATTATTTTAAGCCATTTTCCCACATCCTGACCCGTGGCGTATAAGCTTCAAGGAGTCAGGCTCTGGAAGCCAAAGTCTGTCCTGTTCATTGTGGACTCACTGGAGTCTAGAAGGGTTCCTGGCACACAGGAGGTGCTCCAGCGAGCACATGGTTCAGTGTGTGGACCCTGGAGCCCGACGGCCCAGGTTAGACTCCCGGATCCAGGTGACTCACATCTCTGGGCCTTCTTCATCCTGAGGCCCAGCTCACAGGCCCAGGACCACACAGGGAGTTGATTCATCAGTGGGCTTGGATGGTGCCTAGCACACAGGGTCCACTATGTAAAAATGTGTTTTATTGTTTTCTTGCTACTTTTAGCTTATAGATAGATTATAAGCCCTACTCACATCTGGTACAACATGAGTAAGCTCCCTGCCCGTCAGCCCTGCACACATGAAATGGGAGGAGAGATGATCGCTCTATGAATACTGCCTCTACTGCCTGCAGAACAAAACCTCAAAAGCGCCATTCAGTCCTCTAACTCATAAGCTGATGCTTATAGGAAATTTACCACCAAAGTTTCCTGAGAATAAAAACTATATTACATTTTAAACAAGAGTGCAATTAATAGAGTCCTTGGGGTATCTTTTCTAAAGCTCTCATCTAACCCCACAGCTTAAATCTAACTCTCATCATTCTGCTAAGGAGGCAATTCAAGTTTCTAGAAGGAAATTGCTTGGCTTAGATTTATTGTGTCTAAATTACAAAACAGCCACCCAGTTGGCAAAGTTGGCAGCCCTTCCCGGACAGTCACCAGGCAGGAATACAGAGTCTAAATTACCCTCTCACCCCCAGCGGTGAAATTTATACTGCGTCTGATTCCATTAGGTGTGGACTGAGATGGTTGAGAAAAATCTATGCTAAGCACTTTTGTATTTTTGCAAAATTAATTTAAAAGAAAAAGAGAGCTTTTTACTCAATGGAATAAGAAAATTATTTTGTCATTTTTCTTAATTGCTACATTATACTAATTATGAACTAGTAGTTCATATTTATACTAATTATGAACTACTAGAGTCCCGGTGCACAAAATTCGTGCACTGGGGTGGGGGGGTGTCCCTCAGCCCAGCCTGCACCCTCTCCAATCTGGGACCCCTCTCACAATCCGGGACTGCTGGCTCCTAACCACTCGCCTGCCTGGCTGCCTGATTGCCCCTAAACACTCCCCTGCCGGCCTGATTGACACCTAACTGCTCCCCTGCTGACATGATTGACACCTAACTGCTCCCCTGATGGCCCGATCACCCCCAACTGCCCTCCCCTGCCGGCCATCTTGTGACAATGTGGGTGAGGCCATCTTGTGACGATGTGGGGGTGGCCATCTTGTAGTGGCCATCTTGTGATGACGTGGGGATGGCCATCTTGTGATGACAGGGGGGTGGCCATCTTGTGATGACATGGGGGCAGCCATCTTGTGATGATGTGGGGGCGGCCATCTTGTGACAACATGGGGATGGCCATCTTGTGACGTGAGGGCGTGAGGGTCAATTTGCATATTACCTCTTTATTATATAGGACTAGAGGCCCAATGCACAAAAATCATGCATGGGGAGGGTTGTCTCCTCAGCCCAGCCTGCACCCTCTCCAATCTGGGACCGACCGCTGGCTCCTAATCGCTCACCTGCCTGCATGCCTGGTTACCCCTAACTGCCCCCCCCACACACACCAGCCTGATCACCCCTCACTGCCTCTGCGTGCCGGCCTAATTGCCCCTAACTACCCCCTGCTGCTGGCCAGGTCGCTCCTAACTGCCCCCACACACACACACACCACCAGCCTGGTCACCCCTTACTGCCCCCCTGCTGGCCTGGTCGCCCCCAACTGCCCCCCTCTGCCAGCCTGGTCACCCCATGAAGCCTGCTGTTCAGTCGTTTGGTCATCCCTCACTAACCCCCCTGCTGGCCTGTTCGTAGGCAGCCATCTTGTGAGGGTGTGATGGTTAATTTGCATATTACCTCTTTATTATATAGGATAGCTTGTCTCATGTACCAAGCTATTTGGTAGCTGGAGTTTTCACTCTTTCTTCAGTCAAGATCTTATTCATTCCTATGGCTTCAAACTGATCTGAGGTCTCTATTCCAGACCCAGACCTCTCCCTTTACTTTCAATGGATTTCCAAGCAGCTGTCAGATCTACATGTGCATGTCCAGAACTGAGCTGTGTCTCCCCTTCGGCTCAAATCTGTCCATGCACCTGAAATCCTAAATTCATTTGTTAGGATAAAAATTTCAATTTGACCTATCCACACCTTTCATCTTCATCTCTTGTCACTCTACCCACAACACCAGCTAATTTACATTTGTCACCTTTCAGAACATCCCTGGTTTTCTATATCTGCAGATTTTGCCTAATTTTCACCTTCTCTTGGGAACATCCATCCATACCTTCTCCACCAGGCAACTATCGCCCTATCTCTAAGAACCAGCTCCCGCACCTCTCCTCTGAGGGGGGTGGGAGGGGGTTCTGACTCTTCTAGTTCAGGTCAGTGGTCCCAAATCCCTGTGCCTCAGGGATCTAGAGGAAGAAATGCTTAACCAGTCTTTGTGGAACCGGCATTTGCCAGGCAGAGAAGGAAACCAGAGCACGCGAGGGAAGGAGGGTGACCTGACCAAAGCAGGGATGATTAGGGACCGTAATGCATGGACATGTAGGATTAATGTTCCTCGGAACAGTGGTGGGTGCATTGGGTTGAAGCCAGTTGCGAAACAGTCCAGTTTATGTGTGTTTGTGCAATGCTACAAACTACATCAAGGATAAGAAAGTGCTGGACTCCGCAAAACACTTTGGTCAGCAATTTGCAGTAAGGTAGCAGAGGTAGCTAATTCTAGTACTCTGAGAATTAGCAACTTCAGCTTCCCAACCTATGGACCATGAATGGGTTACAAACACACCGTGACACAGATCCCTTGTACTCATGGGACAGAGCAGATAGTTTTGCCTGCGGGGTTGGTCCTTCATGGCCGAAAGTGACCTTGATTACTCCAATGTGCCATATACAGAATGTCATTCTCTATGGTTGCCATGATTGGGAAGCCCTGCCCTGAACAAAGTCCTACACACGGGCTGCAGGAGATATGACAAGGACACACCTTAGCGACAATACTTAGGACAACAAAATACTGGAAACTCCCCAAATGCCAAACAAGATTACCTTAAGTTTAGGCACACCAGGGAAACTAGACAGCAGTGAAGATGAAGGAACTTTAGTTGCATGCATGAACAGGGAGGACTCACTCATTACAAAAAAATATTGAACACAATTTTTAAAAAGCAAGTCTTAGGAGAATATACATAAATTCACTTACTTAAAGTTCAAAATCATATAAAATCACGTTATGCATTCAGGGTATGTGTCAGAGGATGCAGAACAAAACTCAAACATGGAGAAAAGATTGGATCACAGACCACTAGAAATGGCAAAGGCCTCATCAACAAAGCTGGGTGAGAGGTCAAAGCCAAGTCAGGGCTAGATGAGCTGGCACTCTGCCTGCATGTGATGCTCTTGGCATGCTCTGTGTTTAAGGCCAGGGAGGCCCCAGAACCTGAGAACCCAAAGGTTCAGTTTAAGTCCTGAAGATGAGCTGTCTGGTGAATCATCATAGGCCAATGAATCAATGAAGACTAAGACAGCTGTCTTGTATCCAATCCATGCAGAAGGAAATTAACGCTTCCCACAAATATTAAAAAACACACAACACCAACACTGAATAATCAATACAATTTCTAATTGAGCGAAAAAATTATACTTTAACTCAAAGAAGAGCAGCTCATTATAAAGATTGCCTTTAAAGACCCAATTTACCAAGGACAAGTCAAGGCCTCTGTGGTTGAGGGTGTTTTTCACTTTGAACCAGTACTCTTTTCCTATGGTCAAGGTCAGATTATAAAAATTTATTAATTGATCATATCAATGAGTTCCTAATCAAGCTCCTACCCTGATAATTAATCTTAGAAATCACTTTCAATACTAAGAGTGAGAATTTTTTTATTTCAAAAATCCTATAAATGTATGTATTTAGCCAATGTATTGGAATTTTTTTCATTGGCACAAATACATAAAAGTTGAGGCCTATAAAACCTCAATTTCTGCTGATTTTAACTCAGGATCGTGCTAAGGGACTTTTACTAATTGTAGACAACTCCCAATATTTTGGCCTCACACATACTTCTAGTTAAACAAAACAAAACAAAAACAAAAAAAAAAGTTAATTGAATAAATTTTCCTTTCCTTTCTCTCAACTCAAGTCTAATTCTTCAAGTAAAAAATTACATATTTAATCAGTTTCTCTCTCTCTCTCTCTCTCTCTCTCTCTCTCTCTCTATATATATATATATATATATATATATATATATATATATATATATATATATATATTTCAGAGAGGAAGGAAGAGGAAGAGGGAGGTAGAAACAAAAGTGACAAGAGAGAATCATCAATCACTGCCTCCTGCATGCCTCCCACCGGATGGAGCTCGCAACCGGGCATGTGCCCTGACTGGGAATCGAACCGTGATTTCCTGGTTCATAGATTGATGCTCAACCACTGAGCCAAACTGGCCAGGCTTTAATCAGTTTCTTATACTCAGGTAGAACTCAAGAGTTAGAGTTAGACTAAAAATAGATAACAAGAACTGCCCTTCTGAATATTGCTTTAATCTCAGAATGCTTTAATAATTTCAAACAGAAGTTAAGCTTTTATAACCTTCAGAAATCCAAAAAGTGATGATAATCATTCACTTGGACAGAAAGTTAATTAATTTGCATTGAATGCTCTTAAGTGGCTCAGAGGTTTTTTTTCTCTTTTCCTTTCACATTTGGTGTTAGTTAAAGTAATGACAATGGGGCTGTATGATTTCGAGGATGGCTGGATGGACAGATGGCTCTCCATCTACCCATCTATTACGTGTGGGGTTTTTTTTTTAGCATTTACAATGGTCAGACAATGCAAAACAAAAGAAGGAACTTTTTTTCTTCATATTGATTTTTCTTTGGTCTAGAAGAATAACTGCCTACATAATTATAATTTCAGGTATTCATGACTTCAGGGGTTGGTTAAATTCAGGCTGCCCTGATTCTTCATAAAAAATCTCATTAGCAAAAGTCACATCCTCTTCTCCTCTTAAGAAATTCTTATTTATCCAATGGATAAATAAGATAGGATCAGATAGAAAGAGCATTTGCCCGTAAGAATATTAGCTTGAAACATCATCCCATTTTTAACAATGTGAGAATTGTGTGGCTCCTTGGTAAGAACCCCTGCAGCAAAGACAATTCTATTTAAAGACCATAAAATACCCTATTTAAGAAACATCAACTTGGCCATATCTGCTTCAAACAGGAAAGTGAGAGGATAATATTATAAACCAACAAATAGACAGCTTTCTAACCTCATTTTGGGATTATGCTATTTTTTTTAAAAGAAGGAAATGAAAAGAAATTCTGATGCTGACCCCTCTACACCGCTGCAAATGACAAATACTATTTCCACACATCTTGCACTGTGAATAATTGCACCACCACCAGCTGTTGACCCAAATCACCGTTGGCTGCAGGCATCCTGGTGGAAGGAAATGCACTGTGTTAATTCACCAGGAAGATTTGGGGAGAACCCATTTCTTCTAATGGGTTCCAAGTGGGAACTACGGTATTGATAAGCATGTCTCACTCCCCACACCTTAGTGCTCTTGCAGGTCTGTCAAATCTCTTCCTTGGACAATAGAGGATTTCTCTACCAACATCTCCTCTTTGAAGGCTTATTTGCAAAGAAATGATGGAGTGTTTTTTCTTCCAGTCACTCTGCTGTGTAACAACTTCTGGAAGAAAGTCCACACAGAATAAAATTGTTGATGCTATTCTGTCACGCAGGGGACACTTGCAATTATTCCTCCCTAGTCCTGGTGAGCATGGTTGCTTGCTTTAGAATTCAATTACCTACAGGTCAAGGGCCAAATCTGCTTAGTAATGACTGGTCATTATTGCCAGGCAAGGGTCATGTATACAGGTTATCAAGGAGAGTGCAATGTGCTTAGATGAAGAATTAAAAATGTAGACATTCAAAACCAAGGCATAAACAATCCTACAAGTAATCTGGTTACTATGATGAGATACGGTTCCACTGTGGCCCACTCTCCTGACACCTTTGCAAAGCCCTTGTTACCATGTCCTATATGTTATATGAAGCCAACAGAAAGATTTACTCTGAGGACAGCCTGCCTTTCACGGGATGAGAAGACAGCATTCTGGTCACCTGAGAGGAACCTAGTTTTCCTACTGCCAAGGTTCAATTTGTGAACACATCGTAACGGAATCAAATTATTCCAGGTTTTATGGTAGTAGGGAGAATTTTTTTTTCCTGATTTAATAGCTTAGAGAATGCCTGTGGTGGGCCAGTGGACAGCAATTTCACATATTATTCTAATGCCCACCAGCAATGTGGAGGCGTGCTGTATTCTACTAGTTAATGTCTGTTCCTTGCATTGTCCTCCCAAAAAATCATAAAGCCTCATCACAGAGGTCCATGTCAACCCTGGGTAGTAGACAGCCTTTCCTTTGGGGATCCTGAATGCTCCCCAGGGGTCCTGGAGTGCCTGGGTGTCAGCGAGGCAGCGTCCCCTGGGGGAGAACACAGAGGGTAGCATGTCCCACCTAACCATCCAGCATTTGAGATTTATTACATTTCTGGGTATAATTTGACTACCAGCTCTGGTATCCATCAATACCCCAAGGATCTCACAACAAATTTGAGTTTACATAAGGGTAAATCAGGTAAACTGAAACTTGTAGGCTGCCGCATACATTGCTAATGCAATTGGTAGTCTTATAGCGACAGGACTTGGATTTATTTCTTTCAAAGTCATTTTCTTTTAATACTTCGTTGATTACATGATCATCATGGAAAAGGTAGAAAAACACACAGGATTTTACTACTCAAGTTTAAACCCTGGGAGCATATTCTCTCTTGATTTTCTGCATAAAAATAATCATCAGACTGTATTGAGCACAGGAAACACTTTCAATTATATTCAATACAACTGATCTTATTACAGTGACCCCTAGAGTAAAATACATTTGCATAAAATCTCCTTTAAGACATGAGTATTTTATGTGAAAAGGAGTAGTTGACAAGTATTAATAAAAATTTCAAAATGTATTTAATATATTTGCCACTGCCAATGAAATGAATGAGATGGAGACCAGGAGATCTACAAGTAAAATTCTATTATTATAACACTTGTAGATTCATAATTTACTTATCAGACAAGTAGGTTTTCTCATAACTGAATTGTCCATGATAAAAATATCTGCTAAAACTTATTAAGCATGAGCCTCAATTATGTCCTCCAATAAGAGTGTTCTCCATCAGGCTTGCCTCAGGTTTTCATGTAGAAAGAGTTTTGAATGTCCCTCTGCAGAAGTGAAAGTTCAGACTTCACAAAACAAGGAAACCTGGGGCACTGTGTGGACAGTAGTAACATTTCTTTGGAGTTATGAGATACATAATTTCACACAGCAACAATAAACTAACTAGGTTTTTGTATAAGCAGGACAGTGGGTCCAGAAAAGGAGGCTATTGTGCTTAAACTCCAATAAATGCCATGGTACCTAAAGCAATTATACCAAAAAACCTGCATCAGGCAAGTTTTATATGAAAACATAAGGTAAGGAAAATAGTTTGTATTTCTTTTGTCCAGAGACCACACTGCTTTAATACCTGGGACAACTTTCAATTAACAATGATCAAGTGAAACACAAAAAAGTGGAAAGATGTATATGGTTCTAAAACAAAACAAAATGGAGAGAGAGACCAAGAAAACCATAAAATCAGCTACTCCATAGAGAGCCAAAAAAAAAGAAAGAAAGAAAGAAAGAAAAAGAAAAAACATTGCATCACATTTAGAGTAAATTGGTGTATTTACTGATTCATAGCATATAACTTCATAATATTATTTTGTGGTTGGGGAACTAGGAATTAGCTATTAAAATTATTTGGAAAACATAGTTAAAAACAAAACACATTAAAATGCAAGAATTCATATTCCTATATTTAGTAAAACAAAATAATTAGCTGTGTTTATGCCATTTTAAGTGTTTTGGCATATATTAAGTTGTTTTTAACAGTAGAATTTTCATTCTAATTGGGCCTGACATAAACTAATACTAAAGAACTAGATTTGCTTATTGAGTTCAGGACACTGAGAAATGTCAGGGGAACAGCAGAAAGCCAGGCTACACTTTAAATTTGGCTGCAAGACCAGAAGCACAGAGCAAAAGCATACCCGGCTATTAGTGGCACTGGGCCGCTGGAGTAGAATCCCACATTCTGGATGGCTCAGAGGAGCAAATGTCTTATCTCACAGTTCTGGAGGCCAGCTGTCTGAAAAGGTGGCAAGGCCATGCTCCCATGAGACTCTGGGTGGCACTTTTTTGTCTCTTCCAGCTACTGACCAGCATGGCTCAGTGGTTGAGCATTGGCCTATGAACCAGGAAGTCATGGTTCAGTTCCGGTCAGGGCACATGCCTAGGTTTCAGGCTCATCCCCAGTGTGGGACTTGTGGAAGGCAGGTAAACAGTGATTCTCTCTCATCATTGATGTTTCTATATCTCTCTCCCTCTCCCTTTCTCTCTGAAATCAATAAAAATATATTTAAAAAAACAACAAACAAACAAACACTAGTCATATTGGATTAAGGACCCAGCCTACTAGAGTATAAGTTAATCTTAACCAGTTACATCTGCAAGGACCGTATTTGTAAGTAACATCACTTTCTGAAATACTGGCATATTAGGACTTCAACCTATCTTTTGGGGAGAGGGGACACAATTTAATCCATAACATCAGATTTTCCTACATTGTCATTATTCACTGAAAATTATGCTATCATTAAACTCAACATTCATTAAATGTTATCAAGTAAGCATTAAAACTACATAATGTTTCCTAGCAGCCTATGGGAACACCTTATATAAATAGGCACATACAAAATACGTCCAAATTGGTTTGGATTTCCAATTTCCATGGAGGACAGAATTTGGAGTGCCATAAACAATCTTTCCAGTATAGTATTTTCACAATGTAATGCTTGCTTGGAACACTTAGACAGTTGCAAATTGATTATAAATACTGAGGGAGATAATTGTTAGTAATGGCAATAGGAAATGTATTACTGTAGTTTTGGTGCCCAAAAGGACCTCCACAGTGTTTCCCAAGTCTTATGTACTTAGTCCAAGGGGATGTTGAGGTCTGTCGTCACTCAGCAGAATCTCCCTCTCTTCAGAAAGGGGGCTGAAAGGCCTGAGGAGAATTAGCTACTGGAAGAAACTGCACACAGAGATAAAGGTAGGAGTGGGATTTCACTTTTTGTGGAGCCAGTTGCCATTTGTTACTATGACAGAAGCAAGTTCTAGACTACATAGGAGATTGTCTATTTGTTTTTTCTACGTGATCATTTTGGAAGCATTAATGGTATCTGGATTTTAATAATGATTAGTAGGAACTAGTAAGAATGTTGTGTTGTGTATTAAAAATATAGTTGGAAGAGAAGAATGCGAGGGTAGGACAGAGCCACAAAACTAAGTGGAAGACAACAGGCATGAGTTTGGGCTACCATCTACATCAATGAGGCACCTTCTTTCTCTTCTCTGACCCCTTGTGACCCTCAAAACCTCACCTACTTGGGGACCCCTTCTCTTGCTCCATCAGATTTCCTTCTCAGTGAGATTCCCATCAATAATTGTAAACTTTATAAAAGGCAAGTCCATAAGGTCTACGCTCTACTGAAAATGCTCAAGGTGGGTCATTCCAAAAAACTCAAGTCCTTGAACATGAATTCAAGTCTCTACCTTACACCTCTTGAAAATGTAAAGACAACAGATCTCAGAAATTACTTCTTAACACGGAAACCCTCACCTACCCCATTCCCCCTTCCTGCTTTATTTTTCCCAAGCTAACATTTAATGTAATATTTTCTGTTGTTTGTTTTATCTTTCTTTAAATATACGCTTCTTGAGGGCAGAGTGTCTGTCTGTTGTGTTCACAGCCAAATCCTCTTCTGGGAATTGGACACAGAACTTCACTCTCTCCCTTCTCAGTATTACTCACCTGCCCAAACCAAAAACGATCAGGAGTCATTGTTGATCTTACCCATCCCCTCACCCTACATACTCCATAACACTTACTGCACCTGACAGCTTCTCTCCATGAAAATGCCCAAGGACAGCTTTTCTCAAAGTTTTTTTCATTATCACTATGGCAAAGAGACACTTGACTTTTTTTTTTCCTGGAACTATCCTACTACTCATGGAATTTTAATACTAGGGATTGTATATTTGTCTGTGAGGTGCCTGTATATCTATATCCATTCGCAAAAATAAGACGGTTTGTTCCTCAAGAACTAACTTTTGCCTCCTGGAGGTAGTATCACCTACTTGAGCAAGCATGTCTTATTCTACACCACTGCCTGTGTGCCAGCCATGCTGGCCACACACATCTCCTCCTGGACTTCATTTATGACTGAAATAGCCTTGACCAGACTGACATGTCACTACAATGTCTATTTATTTTTATAATTAGTGAATCTAGCAGCAAAATCACACTGATGCTGTAAAAAGAAGTTTTACCCAAATTTTTCCTGTTTCTACCCTGTGCTACCCTCCAATTCATTCTCCAGGAATAATGGATAGTAATCTTTAAAAACATTTGCTGTGTTATGTTACTTACATGATTTACAAATTTTTCAGTTTTATTATTTGACTTGATTAAAATCTGTGTTTCTCCACATGGACTAGAGAGTATATATCATCTGCCCCAGCCATGCTCTGTAGCCATGCCACTCTGCAGGCTTGAGTCAATTCTCCCTTACTGTGATGGCCTAGAAAGCGGGGATGAGGGATGAAGGCGGCAAGGACTGAGCTAATGCATATTTCAGGGTACAATCTCAGAGTTATATGAGTGAGGAAGAAAGTGAGGAGGAAAGATGGGAAGTGATGCCATGTGAGGTGTTACCATGGGGCCACTCTTTTATGCTGAGGCACAAATGGACATTTGCTTCGTTACGTGAAAGCTGCCTTGAACAGCCCATTGGGAGGAAAAGGGAAAGCAAACATATTAGTCAGTTTCTTTCCAGACTCTGCCTCTCATTGGTTGAAGCTCACCTCACATGGAATGCATCCCCCTGTATTTCTGGTTGCATCTCCCAGGCCCTTTAGCATCTCCTTGAGAAGCCAGATCCACACCAGTGGGATGCTTTCTTACCCAAGTTCAGAAGTGGCATGAGGGGACTGGCCACCAGCTAGTTAGCATCAGTTGGAATAACCTCACAGTCCTGCTGAGGAATCTATCAGCCACGGTGGCAGATGAAACACAGAAAATGGCTGAGGGTCCAAGATAACATAAGGCCAATAAAGTCTGAGGAGGTACTTAAGCCATGTTCAATTCAGAGATCTTCTCCATATGTCTGAACCTACTGTGCTCCACCAACTTTCCTAGCCCCTACCTACCATCATGTTCTATAGACACCTTAATGTTCCTTTCTTTTAAAATATATTTTTATTGATTTCAGAGAGGAAAGGAGAGGGAGAGAGAGATAGAAACATCAATGATGAGAGAGAATCATTGATTGGCTGCCTCCTGCATGCCCCCTACTGGGGATGGAGCCCGCAACCCAGGCATGTGCCCTTGACCGGAATCGAACCTGGGACCCTTCAGTCCATGGGCCAACACTCAATCCACTAAAGCCAAACCTGCTAGGGCACCTTAATGTTTCTTTATCGGAAATGAAAATGAACTATCAGCTCCCTACCCATCCTTTTTCCATGACTTTTTTTTCTGAGATATTGGTTCTGATTTTCTTCTTTGGTTAGAAATAAAATGTTTCTGTTTTTCAAGTTTGAATCACAACTGCTTTTTCCTAAATTTCCCATATGCCTTTATTTTTTGTAGGGAAAGATTAGTCTATAATAAAACTCTTGAGTCACATGTCCTTTTCCTCCAATTCACATACATATATTGCTTTACGTGAAATCTGGTAAGGAGTACTCCACTTCCTCCCGCCCCTTCTTTCTCAAAGCTTCTCCCTTTGTTTGGCTGAATCTAGCCAGTCATAAATCCTGTTTTGTGTTTGTAAAAGAGATCCCTGGAATTCTACTGCCTGAGGTTTTCATTGTGAGGAATATCTGCCTGTTCTCTTTATTCCTTGTTGAGTATAACACTCTTAATTCACATTATTTTTCTCATTATATTTTAGACTATGTTTCACAGATTTATGCAGCTGGATAGTATTCAAGGACCATCTAACTTCTTTCCATTTGGTGATATTTTTTCTCCTGAATGCCTAAATAATCCCTTGCCTCCTGAATAATTCTCTTTACCCTTGGAATTTAAAAACTTAACCTGGGTACATCTAGTGCTCATTTATTCTGAATCAATATTGTTCAAACGTGGTGTGCTTTAAATTTGCAGACTCACTTCTTCCTTTATTTCAGGGAAATCATTCCTGGAACCTTTGCCTGTTCCTGCCCAGACCACCAGTTTCTATTACAGATAATATATGACCTTTTATTTAACTTGATATATTTTAATCATTCTGCATTAGCTAGCTGAATCTTAAAGCATTTGCTTTTAAATCATGTCACAGCTCTTTTGCCAGCTCGTTAGCAATTCATACTTGCAACAACTGAAATAAGAGTAAACATGTCTGTTAGGCGCATGCCCAATAGCCGATTTGGTATCTGCATCCCAATGATGTCAGCATCTAACCCCAGAGAGCAGTAAGGTGCATTCACTAGAGAGAGATTCTAGGTCAAGAATAGCATTATTTCATCTAGAACAGCACTACCTGAATACAGTCCAGAAATGCCCAGTGTGAGGTTCACCTGGGAGCCTCTTAGAACCAGCAACTCTCTGCACTGAACCAGTATCTCCTTGGGGTTGGGCTCAGAGCCGGTAATATTACATGCTCTCCATTCTCATTCTCAAGTTGAACAAACACTGGTTTAAAAGAGCACTCTAGAAATAATAAGGGTTTGGAGTAAGGGGATAAATAGTTATAGAAAAATAAAGTCAGTGGTTAGCCCAGGGGACAGAAGGCTCAGATCTACAAGATGCGGTGCCTGAACAAGATTGAGAGAGAATATTGGGGAAGCATCAAGATGGTGCAAAAAAAGATACATGTTTAATTATAGACACACCGGAATCGAGGCAAAGTGAAAATAGAAGTAATATATTTCATCCTAGGAGTAGCCCTTAAGCCTAGTGGTATTTCTAAAGAGGCAACACAGAATTAGCACAAGCTTAGCAATGGGCAGAGCCAGAGCAACAGGACCACGGGAGAGGCAGGCAGAAGAGCCAGCAAAGGAATAGCATAGAGCGGTGCTCTGCAAAGTAAGCAAGGCGATGCCCAGACACATGCATAGTCAACACCACTGAGATTTTGTCTTTGTGGAGAGTAACCGAGGGGCTATTTGGATAGAAGACTCAGTCACTTAGAGAACTCCAGTCATAAATATTCTAAAGGAGTTAGCATTTGCCATTTTGCCTCTGGATCTGAGAAGACCTTCAAAGAAATAACATAAAAATATCAGCATGCCGAAACCGGTTTGGCTCAGTGGATAGAGCGTCGGCCTGCGGAATCAAGGGTTCCAGGTTCGATTACGGTCAAGGGCATGTACCTTGGTTGCGGGCACATCCCCAGTAGGGGGTGTGCAAGAGGCAGCTGATTGATGTTTCTCTCTCATCGATGTTTCTAGCTCTCTATCCCTCTCCCTTCCTCTCTGTAAAAAATCAATAAAATATATTAAAATATATATATATATATCAGCATGGATAATGGCCCAGATAATGTGCTTAGCCCTGGCTGGATGTCCCACAGGAGAGAGATGGAAGTAGCAAGATAACAGACCCATAACATGCCTGGGAAAGGCTGTGAGAAGAGGCGGGGTGGAGGCCAGCAGGGAAACCTGTTGGAGCTGCGGGAAGCACCAGGAACAGCACTACCAGCAGAGGTCTACTGCATGTTGACATTTAGATAATACTGACAAATACAATAATTCAACTTTCAGATGGCCATGGACAGGTTTTCTCCAATTTGTATTTATTCATGTAAAATCAAGATGGGAGAAAATAAACTTATAGCCAAACCTGGATTCCCAAACCTACATAATAAACTGATTTTATTATCAAGTTAAGGAGTACTCTAGCTCAACATTCACTGCTGTAAATGTCATGCTCATGGTTTATCAGCTGAGCATTTGTCAATTCCTGGATAAGGTCCAGCATATGCAATTGGGCTTTAAGGACCCCCAGCCATGTGAGTTCAAGATCAGCTTAAATATCAAATAAAATGATTATACAGTCATCCTCAAAGTCCAGGATAGGTTCTTGGAAACTGGGACTTTAAATGAAACTATATAAAGAAACCCTAGGGTAATGGATATAAACAAGAGTAAGTTCCTATGGCATATTTCTGGTCACAACAACATCACTAAACTTCTAAATAGAGACCCAAACATTGAAATAAATGTGAGCTATATATACATTTCAAAAAGATTAATAAAAACAAGTGAGATCATTCTTTTCTAATCTTCTGATTGTAGTTCAGGGACATATGTGGCTGAAGCTTCTTCTGGTATCTCAGGGTGCAGGAGAGACCCACCCTGAACAGGACATCCTCCCATCACAGGGCCGCTCATATACATCCACACTCAGTCAGACTGGGACAGCTGAGAAAAGCCAGTTCGTCTCATGCCTACATCTTTAGGATGTAGAACCATTGCATCTGGAGAAAACCCATGCACACTTGGGGAGAAGTGATTTTTTTGTCTCATTAACATTATAATGAAACAAAGTTGAACCAAATGACATTATTCCAGGATGTGCTAGACCTGGTATGCCTTGAATTAAGTTTACTGGGGCAAGATTTCAATAGAAAGACATTTAAACATCAGCCTTTTGAATTTTAAAAATCAGAATCTCTCATCTTTGTGATCCCTACTACTGTGAGGAGTTGTGCAGCTCTTAACAGGTTTAGTTAAAACAGATGGAAATTTTCAGATATTCTTTTAAATAGTCCATATTTATATGTCCATACTTTGGAAATAAAAAAGAAATTTATATGCTGAATCATTAAAATTGTATCTTTTAAAACTAAATTTTATTATGAATTAAAACTTGCTAAAGAAGAAATCTCCTTCTAAATGTAGTAATCAGTGTGATCAAGGATAAATGAGAAGATCCAGACCTCAGTTGAGACATGACATTTGTAATTCATAGAGGTCCTAAAGGTAGAATTACCAAGCTAGTTTAAACAAATTTAAGAGCATTCTGTGTATCTGGTCACCAGGAGATGTTTTTGTGTGTCTACCCTGAGTGTGGTTTGGAGTAGGACTCTCTTTAGGACCCAGGAATCCATGGTTATTCCCCTGCTGGAAGGGACCTTCACCCACTGCAAACTCCTCTTCCCCTTGAGTTTAACAAATACCCTGACCAGTGAGACATGGAAACTGCAGAAATATTCAATGTGTGGAATCTTCCCCCATATCCCAACCTATAACTTGAGTCAGCAACATCTTCATGTATACACCATGATTCAATTTGTAAATAGGCAGTAGAATAAAGCAGCCAAAAATAAGGTCTATAGAACAGAAAACATAACTCTGTAAGACATATTTGCTGAATGGCATATGGTGTATGGTTACAGAATCACAACTGCAAACCTGGAGACAGGATTGGACAGCCTGGAATAGCTGGACCTACAGCAGCCTGAACTAATTCCCTGGCTATAGTGTGGTAGGGAGAGATCATTCCAAACAGACTTGGGCAAGCAAGTTTCTTGAAAGCTGTACTGTTCAAAAAGCCATGGGTGTTGACCATAATTTCGTATCAGATCAATAATTTATCTAAGTTGGTCTATTTTGATTTGATTTAGAGTCTGTTCAAACATACTATATGTATTTCATTCCTGTGAGCATGTTTAAATAGTGGTAGAGCAAGTTGCTCATTGCCATGAACTAAATTTGTATGTCTTCCCCAAATTCATGTTGAATCCGTAGTCTTCAAAGCAATGTTATTTGGAAGTGGGGCTTTTAGGAGATAATTAGGTCAGGAGGGTGGAGTCCTCATGAATAGAATTAGTGCCCTTATAAGAAGAGACGAGAGAGAGATGATCTCTGTCTCTACCAGGTGAGGGCACAGAAAGAAGATGGCTTTCTATAAATCAGGAAGAGGGATCTTACCAGGAAGATCTTGGACGTCCAGCCTTCAGAACTGTGAGAAACACATTTTAGTTGTTTAAGCCACCCAGTCTATGGTATTTTGCTATGGCAGATTGAACTAAAAGATGGTCACAATTAAAGTAGAAGAAGAGTGTCGCTGGAAATCACTGGAAGCTCACAGCAGAAGCAAACATCACCTTTTTATGGCCTTGGTTATGAAAAAGGTCAGAATTCTCAGGTGGAGGCCTCAGGCTGCTCTGCACTGACTTGCCCAGGGCTGCTCAGAACTAGCCCATCTCCCATTTGCCACTCCCCATCCAGGTATCGATGAAGAACTCAACAGCCTCCTGGAGTTCCAAACTCTTCTCTGTGGCATCAATGAGAACATTTGTGAAGAAAAACTAGGAAAACTTTTGGAAATGTCCAGTTCATTAATTCTACAATCCAGCATGTGCCAAGCATCTGGAGAGCAAATAAGGATGAAAATGGCAGAAAAAGAGGTATGGTTCCTTTATACACTCTAGTGAACAAGGCAGACACTCTCATGGGGTGGTAACTCTACATTTTCTCTTAAAACAACAAAGTCTTAAAATCTCAGGCTACCAGATCAATCCTCTACCAGCCTTCACTGAACAGCTCTGGAAGCCTCAGTCAGAACAGCTGCTTCCATCTAACTTCCTCCATGCTCCTTCCCTTTCCTCCCCAGCCCCCCTCAGAATGACCTCAGAGGCACCAGTGTCCTCCTCTAGTGATCTGCTGGCCACATCCCTGCCCACAGCTGACCACTCCTGCATCTGGCCACCTGCAAGGCCAGCTCCTCCTCCTCAGTCAGCTCTCAGTTTAAATGTCACCTCCTGGGAAAAGCCAACCCCCAATGGCTACTACAGGAGCCTCCCTAGCTCTCTCTACCACATCGCTGCATCCACACCCACTGCCTAAACTTGTCATCACCTCTCTCACATTTTCCTTAGTAGTGGGCTTCTTATTGGCTGTCCCCATGAGGATGGAAGCTTCTAGGGTAATATTTCACTCAGTAATGTCCTCTAAAAAATTCCATCATCTTAAGTTACCCCAATTACACTTGCCCCAAGAAGGCTTCTTTTAAGCTAAAGAACAATAGTTAAGACATCAGACACTGTTTCTCCTATTAAAATGATGACTAATGTAGTAAAAAAAAAAAAAAAGAGAGAGAGAGAGAGAAATTAAGATTTCTCAAAGGAAGCTCAGAGGATGAGGGAGGAAGAAAAGGGAGAGCACTTACCTGTGGCCAAGTAGATGGTGTGGATGAGGGCATCCCTGCCCTGAACCAGGTCAACGGCTATGTGGGAAAAGCGGCTGTTGTCCTCCATGAAGGACGGCACTGCAGTCACGGGCTGAACCACCTCATGCATCAGGATGAACTTCTGAGCATCCTGCAGGTTCCTTTCCGTCAGGCTCACGTACATTCCCTGGTCCACCGTGCCACACTGCAAGGGACGACAGGCCGTTGCTGGACCCAGCCACCTGGAACCCAGTGATCCTGGCCACCCAGCTGAGACTGACTCGGACACTGAATAACTGAACTGTGCAAACGTGCTGGCATCTCCACTGTCCCCGAAGTCCCCACCCTAGTGTCTCTCTCATTTTAGATTTGAATTTATATTTGAGGAATCTCTCCACTTCATCATAAATGGATGAGAAGAAGTTAAAAAGAATAAACAAAGTGGAAGTCATTGCTAACTTTAATTTGAGCAGCGTATGCATAAGAACTCTTACATTGCTGGCTGAGTCACATGGGAGCTGTCTGACTAAATGCACGCTCTTATATCTGTCTGACAATCAGGTACCCAAATTGAAAATGCAGCAATCAAATACAGCACACAGATTTATTAGTTTTCTTATTGGAGCAGTGGGTCCATAAGCAAGATATGGATTCCACGGAGAGAGAATTAGGCCATTTTAATATCGTTCTCCTGGGCAACAAGAACACTGTGCTGGCTTCACTGCTTTGCACTCATCTTGCAAGCTTTTTGAAACAAAAAATATGTTTAGAGTCTAGTAAGATGAGAAATAACATGGCAAATTTACAAAAAGGGAGGGAATAAAGAGATTTTCTTTAAAAAGGTAAGGAGGGAGGGTGGTGGGGAGAGAGAAAAATGTGAAAGAAGGGAAAGAAGAAGGAAGTAAGGAAAGAGGTTTTCAGATGGAGAAAATATATAATGATGAATCTAGAATATATGGGTGTGTTGGGGGCGGGGGGGGCGGCCTAGAAATTGCTGAGAATTAAATTCAGAGCTGGGTTTTGCAGAGGCTGGCAGGTATTACGTAGGATGTTCTTTAGCAAGGATGAGATGAAAAAGCAATAGAAAAGAAAGCAAAACTTTCCTGGAACAGAGCACAGAATTAGAAAATTACCACCAACCTTTCTCATGCCTCTTATAAACTTTAAATCCTAGTTCCAATAAAGGCTGATCCTTGCCAGAACTTCATATAAATTGGTTTGATAAAAATAAACTTCCCTGTCCATACCATCTGAAACTACCTTTTATAACGTGCCATTTCTAATACCTGGTGTAATAACAGGTAAGATGGAAATTGCTTTTTAAAAAACAGATATTTATGTCGCTCCTGATAAAAATGTCCTACATGCCATAAAACAATAGGCTGATTGTAGAATTAGAGAATCTGGGAATGAAATAGATTTTGAGTCCGGTCCAACGCTTCATTTAAAGGTACATCCTTGCAGGCGCACCTCACATGCCAGACAACAGGACCACATGCGATCAGGTGAAGGGCTCAGCTTGGCCACCCAGCCGGAGCCATGGAGCCATGTGGTCTCAGGTGATACATTGCTTCCCAGCCTCTGCATCTGCCTATAAAGTCGCTAGGAAAACAGTGTGCTCACTTTACAGGTTCTGTGAGACCGACTGAGATAACCAGTGGAGAGCATTTGTAAATTAATTGTAAGTGCTTGTAAATGCCAAGGCAGGAGACGGTATGCCTGGCACAGTAACTGGTCAATGCATTTGTCTTGTAGCAGAACAGCAATTCTATGGTCCGTTGAGCTGCATTGGCCAGAGGGAAATGAATGAATAAATAAAGGAAGGAAGGAATCAATGGGCGAATACGCTAGCAGTTGCTTTTCAGCCAGGGGGACTGTGCTAGGAGATTTCACATAAACATCACATGTAGTTGTAACACTTGAAGGACAGGGTCATTACCTGTTAATTAATGTGTTGCAAAATGAAACAGCTCTACCTGATGTGGCCAGAAGTCTATCCAGGGGAGCTCTAGTCCTGAGAGTGACTTTATGTTTAGTGTTTACTCTTCCTTAAATCAATGGCAGTACTTAAGGTACAGGTGGTTGTTAGCTACCTGCCTGTTGGGTGAGGTTTTGCACGCAAGTTTTGTTTTGTATGTACAGTGTTTTCTAAAGATTGGTACCATAAAAATCTGGACAATGAACTTGAGGAGCTCTCACTGCTCATGAGGAATCAGGAGATCTGGGAGTCCTGGAGGTGTCTGGGCTGGCACTGTGTAGCAGGATCACCAACCACCCCTTGTTGCTACTCCCGGACTCATCGCCTTGTGATACTGTAATTTCTAATAAGAATAATACATTTGGGCCCTAACTGGTTTGGCTCAGTGGATAGAGAGTCGGCCTGTGGACTGAAGGGTCCCAGGTTCGATTCCGGTCAAGGGCATGCACCTTGGTTGTGGGCACATCCCCAGTAGGGGGTGTGCAGGAGGTAGCTGATCGATGTTTCTTTCTCATCAATGTTTCTAACTCTATCCTTCTCCCTTCCTCTCTGTAAAAAATCAATAAAATATATTTGTGGGGAAAAAAAAAGAATAATACATTTGGTCTTCTTCCTGTTTCTGGCACAGAGCCTAGGAATTTCCTAAGTGATGAGAGGGATAAAGGCGTCTTTTGGTATGTTAATGAGGTGATTTTTGGATAGCATCTAAGGATGTGGGCTGATTGCCAAAGGAAACAACCCTGTGATTAGAGGGCTGGAACTTTCAGTCCTCATCTGCTTGGCCACCATGGCAGGTGTACTGTCCACTTCGGCTCCATCATTTCTGATAGCTGCTAATCAAAACTGCCCAGAAAAGTCCAGTCTGTATACCACACCTGGGTACCGCTGGGTCTGGATGATGTTCTCTGTAAGGAAGTGGGTCTGGATGACTGGGGACTGCAGCCTCACACAGGGCAGGATTTTGCAGCACCACCTACAGTGGTTTCTGGTGCAACTGGTAAATAAATAGTTGTTGCTTCTTTATCCTTTTCAATTGAAAGACATCTGAATTAAATCTTGAAGGATTACGCACTGTTCTCCTAACCCATACTTCTTCCTGAACTCGAAACATGTCTCTGCTTCTCTAATTAATAGCTACTTCTAGTATGTAAGTACCGCATAAAATTCCAAATGTTGGTAGGCAAACAAGAATAAAAACATAAATAAAAAAAGCTAACCACTTCTCACTGTTGGTTATTGCAAACATAAAGCCCTTTATACATGACTAGTAGAGGGAGCCTTAGTTCAAAACCTATTCCACTTTATGCCAGCATAGAGAGTCCCAGAAATGTCAGAAAGAAAGCCTAAGCTAGCATGGCTTCAAACAAGGTAAACCAAAAGAAAACACTTGGAACATACCTGTCTTAGGAGCTATATGAAGAACCACCATAATCTGTTAACTTTAGTTTCCCACAAATCATAAATTCCACCCAAAAAAGAAAAACTCAGCTGAGCGAGCTTCCTGCCTGAAGTGAAAGCCACGTGTCCACAGTTTCATTTATTAAACTGCAGATTGGACCTACTCCCATCTCATAAATGTAAACTCTTCAGTGTGGCACTGGCTTTATAAAACCACATGCCTGTGGCCTCAGGCAGGGAGCAGACTTTCCGTGGGCTACAAATATATCCAGATAAAGGAGCTAAAAGTTACCCCCTGCCTGGAGGCGGTAAGGCTTCACAGAGTTTATTAAGTTCTGTTCTTTGGGAAGACTTTTGCAATACTAGCATCAGGAATTAAAAGTACATTCTAAATACAGTGAGGATCTTTGTAAACATTTTAACCTTCAGGATTTTGCAATGGTCTCTTCTAAAGGGAATGGTTTATTTCACCTCTGGATTTTACAAAGGGCCTTCTTAAACAGTTACATTTCATCTGGACAGGGGTGTGATTTACATACAGAGACTCAACCAAGAAGCCAAGAGTCAGTGTTAATAATTATATAAACCATGTATGTCATCAGGAAAAGTGACTACTGCAGGTTTGGTTCCCCTCGTTAGCTCATATAACCCAAAATAAGACTTTTTCTATCCAGCACTGAACTTTTTCATTAGCAAGCCTAGGATAAATAATGTAAATCTGATCCCTCAATTGCCTGATGTGTAAAGTGTGGATACAGATGCCCACCTTACCGAGTTGCTGAGATGAGAAAATAAGACAAAGTTTATAAAGCATTTGCAACATGTGACACGGAGAAGGCACCCAATAAATGGTTCCTAAGAGTCATCTTCATCATGTAAATTATGCAGTAAGCAATGCACATTAATTGATATTATAAAAATTTACTGTTAAAATATGTATGCCTGCACAGTTGTATCACTCTTTCCTCATTTTATTAATGAAAGTATGATATGGAAGATGCAAAGTAAATTGTCCAAGTAAAGCAAAAAAAATGGTGAAGCGGATGTATAACCAACCTTTTAATTCTCAATCCCTTTATTTTTAAAAAATGTAAAAACAAAAACAAAAAACAACTTTTTCAAAGAAATTAGAATTGAACAATCTTTGCCAAATTCAAAGTAAGGTGTAAAACAATTGCACGTTTCCATACCCCCAGTTTTCTCAAAGGCAAAGGTTGTATGCGTTGGGATGATAAACCAACCAGAATTTAGAGGCCTGGATATGGAACTGATTAATTAGGATAACTAATAGTCCTTTAGTGGGCAAAGGTTCGGGCTTGGCATTGAAGGACCTGAGCTGGGACCCCAGCTCAATCACTAACCCCAGTGTCCTTGTCACCCTGGAGATGTTGTCACCCTGGAGATGTTGCTAAGGGTGAGAGCGTTGCTGCCAGCATGTAACATGATGCAGCAAGGTACTAAACACACACCCACGGGGAGGAGGAGGATCCTATGACTGTTTTTGTCATAAGAGAAGCCCTCAAGGGAAGCCTACTACTATGATCTAAATGTCTATGTCTCCCCCATATTCTTATGTTGAAGCCCTAACCTCGGAGTGCCTGTCATTGGAGATGGTGCCTCTAAGGAGGTAATAAAGGTTCATAATGTCATAAGTGTGGGCCTTATCTCATAGGTTCAGCATCTCTCAAGGTGCACGGAGGAAAGGCCACAGGAGGACACAGCGAGAAGGTGGCCACCTACAGGCTAGGGAGACAGCTCTCCCCAGAAACAGAATTAGCCAGAACCTTGATCACAGACTTCCAGCCTTCAAACTGTGAGAAAAAACCTTCTTTTGGTCAAGCCATCTAGTCCGTGGTATACTCATATACCTGCTGGCTAACCAAACAAGAGTAAATCTTAATTTCTTTGGGTCTCAGCTTCCTCTGCACATTGGGAGACTGCACTGAATGGCATGCAGAGCCTCTTATTTGTTGAACGCCCTGTAATTTTAAGATTTATGAATGAATGGCCTCCATCTGCTCTCCTTTCCCCACAGCTGCCCCATGCCATACCATTTACCCAAAAAGGAAATCTCACCACATTCAGCAATTAGAGCTTCAATTCTGTTTGTGCATATCCACGGTGTGCCCTGGAGCCCATTCATAGGAGCATCATTCATTAGGGATCAGAGCTTCGGGGCAGGGTCCACCATCATTAGCACTAATTGGGGCTTGGTCTCCCAACTGCTGCATTATGATGTCCTTTTCCAGTCCAGCCTGAGGCATCACAGCCCACAAAAGCCCCTTTTTGGTCCAGGCTCCTCATATTGACAAAAGGCTCAGTTGACAAAAGGCTCAGTCCATTCACAGGAGCCGAGCCCAGGGTGGGACTGTCCAGGAGGGGCCAGGGGAGCTCACAGATGCCTGTGCTCCATCAGGGGTCTAAATTGTCCCAGCCGTCTCTACAAGGTTTCAGCTTGCTTTTAAGGGTGATGACTGATTGAGTACCCCAATGCCCCCTGAAATTACCTGGAAGTTGGGGTTGGGGTTGGGATACGGCAGCCAGGCGGAGCGTGAGTTCTCCTGGTACTTGAAGGGCCCGTTAAAGGCCTGCGAGATGGCGCTCAGGTTGAAGACACACACGGCCGACGCAGCAATGCTGTTCCTGGGACCGAGGAAGAGCAAGAAGAGGAAGGTCAGAAAGTCCCGCAGAAACCACTGTCTTCCCGAAGATGCTAGGTCACCGCCCAGGGGAAGCACCTTCTAGAGAATCTCAAGGTGCCAGCCTCTTATACCGCCCCTCCCCCCAACCCCCCAGGATGAAGAGGGGCCCATGAATGGTACACCCTGTGATTTCTTTGTGGAAGAATGAACACTTCAGTACATAAACAGGGCTATTTAGCAGTTATGGCACTTGTAATCCTGCCGGGTGGGATTAATCCACTCAGCCACAACCGAGTGACAAGGATTTTGAAGAGCTCTATGTTATGCCTTTTAAATTCTGGAGGAAAAGGACTATATTCTCCGCCAGTGGAGGCGCCTCCCAGCATCAAGCCTGGCCCCTTCCCCCTGGTCATCTGGTGACTTTAGCTGCTGCTTCTTTTTTAACCCCCAGATACTTGTGTTTATTTGTAAACCTTGCAAAAAAGAATCAACTAAAAGCATTTTGCAGAAAGTTCCTGACAGACACCCTTCATGTATTTGTTAATAATTTAAAAAGGGCGAGAGAGAAAAATTTGAGAATGCACTGACATCTTGAAGCCGTAACTTAGACTCCAAGCTCTGCAGAGACACATACCTGCTGGCCCTCAGAAATTCATGACCTTCTACTAGTGAGGAAACAGCAAAATAGTTTTTGGCTAAATAAATCTGCATTCGAGCTCATCTTTGGTTTTAAATTTTCTTGTTAAGAGTCTTAGCCAATATAAGTCGATTTATCAATTATTTTTTTCTGAATCAAAGGAAATTTCAGAGGAACTCCAAAACAGAAATATCTGCCTTCCTTCCACTTGGTTTGTTTGACATACACAGACTAGTTACCAGACACCATTTGAGAGCCTTTACCAATTCCAAGTCACTTAATTGTCCTAAGTAAGGGACAGTCACTGATAAGAAGCACTGGGCACAGTTAGGCTGATACACCTGCACAAAGGCACCCAGCTACTGAATGAGGGTACGATCAAGGATGAGACATAAGATGGAGGACAAGTGGGATACACTGTGGGATTATAGATGATATATTGGAAAGTTGTTCCCAAGACCCAGTGAGAATAAATATTCAATAGAGAAAGGAAAGATCTAGAAATTCTGCCTCTGCCAATATAGAAGCTATATATCGGCTGATTTCCAACATGATGGGTGCTTACAACACAAAACAAATGATAGTCTGAAACTTATTTTTGTGACTACCAAATTGACCACTTACCATCTTGGAATGGCCTAGGCACAGTACATATCTAACTTTTTAAATTGTTCATTTGAGCCCAGAGCCAGGGGAATGAACAGCTAACGAAGCCAAGTTCCCATTGTGTATAAAACTGATGTCAACTGAACAGCTGAACATTCACCTTGTGTAGCCTACACTATTTCTTTAAAAAGGTTTTGGAAAGCAAATCAACTTCAGAAACTATAAATTGATTTTTTAAAAAGAAACTTATCAGAGGAGGAAAATAAGCTCTGGGGTTGAAAGCCAGATTTACAATAAAGATGGTCATGGTAGGGTGGCGTTGAGTAGGGAGCCATCCATTGTAGTCTTATTTTTCTCACTTCATGTCAGAATGAAGTCACTTCATGGAGTCAATGCTTTTATCAAGTGGATGCTAACACTTCAGCTCAGCATGGAAAGATCAGAAGGGAAAGATCAACAGAAAAGTAAGATGCAGATTCATGGGCAGACGAGATGAAAAAATGAAAAGACTTAGAGGCCCAAGAGATGCTATAGGGGGATAGACTATCCCAGATCACTGAGAACTGAGAGGTTTTCCAGGATACAGGACTCTCCCCAACTCCAAAATCAGGACGATTCCAGACAAACCGAGGTGGCTGGTCATACCACCCCATTTATCAGCACTTTCAACCCATCCTGATTCAGAACGTTTATGTTGGATATAAATATTGGGCTATTGTACAAACTGTTAGGTTAACAGTATAAAATTTCAAAGGTGATCCAAACAGAACCCAGGCTGTGGAATCCTCCTGCTCACTGCCAACAGTGAGAAGGGTGGAGGCCAGTGGCAGTGTGATCTGTGATTCCTGGGCTTGGGTGTGATCTTGTTGAGTCTTATCACAGCACATCAGCTGAGAATGGGGTTGTGCTCCAGTCCACCAGAATAGAGCGAATTGAAAGATCAGAAACGTCATACACTTCATCTAGTCCAAACAGTGTCAGTTCTGAAGCTAAGAGTATCTTCCCCACAAAAGAAAAAGAAATGCTATTTTTTCAAAAGTATTTTAAAAGCATAACCATCATTTTAGAAATGCCTAGGACAGCCATCTTCTAGAGCAGTGGCTTCAAATCAACTCTGGGAAAGTAAGAATGTGCATTTCCTATATGAGCAGCGGTTTAGTCAAGAGTTACATTATCTCAACGATCAGACTTGCCAGACAGCAGTGCTTTCATTATGACAAATACATAACATGCAGATAGAAAAAACATACACACACATCTCATACATACCAGCACTTCAGAAAGTACTAAAAACACACTGGCAAGTCGGGAAGGACACATTTACAGCAGAACAATTGGATGCTACTATTACAATAAGGATAGAGAAAAACCTTTGGATTAGCTGTATTTCCCTAATACCAGTCTCAGAAGTCACAGATCTTAGCACAACATTTAATTCATACTAAAAAAAAATAAATAAATAAATAAAAAGTTTGGCTGTTATCCCAGTAAAATAAAAAAAAAATTCTTTTTAAAGCATGTTTCAACCACAAAGGTCAAAGAACAATAGACTCATTCAGAATGAGTAGAAGAGCAGGGAAAGCAATTATTTCCAGTTACGTACACATTGGTGGTAAAGATGCCGTAGATCAAATCCAGCTCGGGCAGGAAGAAGGTGCCCTGCAGCTCATTGTAGTAGAAGGGCACCTCCCCGGGGCGGGAGCAGTTCAGGCGGGCCTTCATGAAGGTGGTCCAGGTGTCCTCCAGCAGGAACCGCCCCCCCACGTCGTTCTTGCAGACCCGGGCAGCTCTGGAGAACACGGTCTTCCCACAGTCATGCTCCACAGCGTTTTCTCGGAAAAAGAAGTAGGTGAAATTCCCGATGGCATAAGATGACACGAAGTTTGGTTCTGGAAAAAATAGGAAAAAAGAAAAGTCTCAACATTGATATGCTATTTCTTTAGGTCTTGCTTGCTCATTATTTCTTCCCAGGAGGCTTGGTTTTGTGTAAACATCTTATAGAATGAATGGGGGGCCCTATGAGCATCTTACTGAGCTGTGCTACTGGGTGGAACTCTGAGCACAGGTTCTGCATGATAAGAAATGACCGTTAATAATTCCACAGGTGAGCTTCCTGAATTAATGCAGGGTCAAGTGACCATGACAGTAATACCGTAAAAAATGGGCAGTATACTTTAAAGAAATAACCTACCTATTCCTGTATTTGTAGAAAATACAAAAGTATGTAATCTTACATAATCTTCAGAAAGAGAGAGGAAATAAGGTTAAAAAGATGAAATGTGATTCAGAATACAGGGTGAGGCAAAAGTAGGTTTACAGTTGTGAATACACAAAACACAGAGTTTATTCTTGTATTATTATTTTATTACTTTCCATATAAACAACTGTAAACCAAATTTTGCCCTACCCTGTGTAGGTGTCTAATATCATGTTTGTATAATAAGACAACAAAATTCTTGATTTTTACTAATATACACAGGTATGCCAGACATAATTTGTATGCTTTTAATAAGAAGTTAAAAAATGTTTTTCACCTTTGAAAACCGAAGCAAAAACTAAGACTATAAGGTTATGTCCTGAATTAGCTTTAGCAATTCCCATCACTTTGGTAACCACACAACTGTGAGGATTAACCCTTGTTTTCTTTTTCTGAGTTGTTGGAGCATCCATTTAGAGAAATGCAATGCACTGAGACAGAGTCATTGGCTGCACCTTTTTGGTCTCATAATTAGCTTAAAAATAGGGATTTTGAAATGACAGAAGCATGTCAAAATCTTTAGGAAGTATATAGAGTATCCACTAAATTTTACATAAAACATTGAAAGAGTGTCTTTATAGCTTGTGTTTAAGCCTATCAATAATGCAGATGATATCCTCTCAGACACAGAAATGCCCTAATAATCATCTTAAAAACCTCTAATAAACCGGTTTGATTCTTATTATTTTCCCTCTTGCTAAGAATTTTTCATTCAATCATCAAGTGTTTGAATATTATGATGCAATTAGAATAATCTTTATATACATAAAAGCCTAGCATGCAAATTGTCCCCTTAGGGGTTGGACCCAGAGACCAGGAGTCTGATCGCTTGCTATGACGTGCACTGACCACCAGGGGGCGGCGAAGAATGAAGGAAGGCCCCTGCCAGCAGCCGGCAGCCTGCCAGCGGGCAGCTTGAAGGCCCCGATGGGCCCTGATTGCCAGCCAGTCCTAGGGACCCTACCTGTGCATTAATTTTGTGCACCAGGCCTCTAGTATAGCAATAACTTCTGGTGTTCAAAATTAATGGAAAGTTACACACAACTACTATCCACAAGAACACATTTCAGGGACAATTAGTTTTGGGGGACAATTCAATTGGCCTTGTACTTTGTCAGAGTGCACCAATAGATATGTTATCAGCAGTACAACTACAAATATGTTTGGCTACAATATGACCCATTAATGTTAAGAGTAAGACACACAGCAGGCTCACCTCAGATCTAAAATGTAGGCACTGATTCAGAGGCTGGCATGAAGGAAGCACTGAGCACTCCACTAGGCTCTCCAGAAAGACTGAAGCTAGTTTTCAATCAAAGCATACATTCTCTGATCTCACAAAATTTTTAAATTTAATTCAATTTTACATTCTAAAAATGTAGCAAATATTCCAAATTGTATATGTAATGTGCTTTTCTCTTCAGTCCATTATGTTTTTCTTAAGTCATTTAAGAATAGCAAGTAATATAAAGAGAATTCTATAAGAAATGATTTTAACATATATACCGCCAAAAATACTATTAGGTAACTGTTGCTTTAAACGTGGATATTTAAAATATATATATTTACTGTTACAACATGCCTTTATATCCTGAAGAGAGGCTCACAAAACAGGAGGCTGCATACCTCTGACTGGTGTTTGTAGGCACATAAAGCAAAATGTTGGGGGAAATTTTGAAACTGTGTTTACTATGAGTCTCCAAAAGAGAAGTACCTCTGAAGCAGATCCCCAAAGCCAAAATACAGAACAAGTACAAATTATATTTGTCTCATAAAGGAAATAGGCTAAGTCATTTCAGAAGAGGTCCTGCACCCAGGCTCCTATAAGCAGGCTACAATTTGATCATTGCACGAAACACCAACAAAAAAGCCATCATCATCTTCAATATCAACAACAAACCTTATCTAAAAAAAGAGAAAGCAAAGAGAGGTGGTCCAAGACCAGATATGTCTAGCTCAGGATGACAGTAGCCAGGACATGTGGATGAGGCAGGAGGCAGAGTCCACAAGCTATATCAAACACTCTCCCAACCACTGTCTTCTGCTACTAACTTGGGGACAAGTAGCATGAAAACTACATAGTAAATATCTCTGGTATGTAGGAAAGTAAAAAGCTACAACGATAAAGGGACTGGTCATGGTTTCTTCCAGCTCAAGGTCAGGTCTAAGATTTAACAATATCTGTGGTGTGCTGCTGCTGCCCTGCCAGGCTCTGAGCTCAGAGCCCCCATTCACATGCTCATTAAACTGACAGGATTCATAGAGGTAAATGCTGGGCCATTCTTCCCGTTTCATAGATGAAGACAATAAAGCCCAGAGGTTTAATAATCTGTCCAAGTTCATACAAACAGCAATGGTGGGCAGGGCAGAGGTGCTGTCCTGAACCCAGAGAGTCTGACCTCACAGCCTCTACACTTATCTTTACCCTGTACTGAAAAACAATATGGGCTGCACAAGAACAATTCACTGTGTTAACAATATTCAAGAAGAGGATGTGGAATGCTGAACAATGCTTTAGAAACCTAAGTGTGGAGCAGGCTGACTCAGGATTAAGAAGAGGAGGGTTTCACAACCAACTAGACGGGACGATAAATGTCCAGAGGAAACTAGACTCAGCAGCTATTAGAAACATGGGGAACAACGCAGAAAGAAGAAAAGGCAGGAAGAAGACGCCAACAATCCAAGCAAGGGCTTATACATAAGAATCTTGTTGGGAAGTGATCACCCCAACCCCAGAGATGGCTTACCACATGGTGCCCGCCGTAGCCCCGGGTGCCCCTGGGTGACTGTCAGGGCGTCCATGTCATGCTCCATGTCCACACCACTATACCATCTCAGTCAGGATTCTCATGTCAGGAGGATACAGTCATGTGAAGCAGACTGGCCCACAGCTTCCTCTTTCCACAGAGAATCAATCCCTCATCTCTCTCCAAACCACCCTGAACCAATTTTACAACAAGGTGACAAAGTACATTTTACATAGACATGCTCAAACACAATCTCCTGCTGAGAAAACAGGGGAGAGAGCGTGTTTGGTGTGCAGTGTATGCTGTTCGTTAGTTCACCGCACATCACAGGTCATCTTGGGGGCTGAACTGCACGTGGGTGGACACACACCCTGCCACCCTGCAGTGGTCCTTCCGGAGCTGGCGGCTCGCTGGCAGAGTGACCTGCTGCAAACGCAGGCAGCTCCATGTCTTGGAAAGCAGAATCTTTTGAAACTCGGCCCACATCCTGTTGCTTTTCCAAACACAGCAAAAAAGCAGGAATAATTGTTGAACAGGCAGCCAAGTGTCTCTTGCAGTTACAGATATAAATCTGGAGGTAGGGGACGTTTGTGTCTCATCAGGCAGGATAATAAGATGCACATTGTTTCTCTTGCATTATTCAAGCTCTGTCTCTGGTTAAAATGCAATTCACCACCAACCAGTCTCTGTCACTCCTGAGTGAACTAAACAAGTCATACATCAGGCACTGAGTGATTACCTACAAGGAATGTCAGTGCATGAATGACAGATCAGAGGGGTCCTTTATTCATTACTATTATTAGAACTACAAAGGCATAGGAGGTGTGCTGCTAATTCAAAATAAAAACAAACCTGAGTGTACACCAGCTTATTATAAATATATGCTCAAAGCTGTTAATCTCGTGTTTGTAAAACGTATCGAGTGATGGATTACAGTATTCTGCTAAATATATCATGTTCTCATACGAATCATGTTTCAAGATACAAGAACTCTGATTTCACACCTTTACTTACGTAAGGGTAACCAAGCAGAAGTGAATACTGGCAGAAGATCCACAATATAAGTGAACGTGGGAAAAACCAAAGCATCAACATTGTTGAGAAGATTTTGACCAAGTAAAACCACCAGATGCTGAATATCCAAATCCACCCTTTTATTCTATATTCTTTCCATTCCAATGCCCACAGCATCAGCCTGGGGGTGCACCAGGTCCAATGGTTCATTGGCAGGACTGACCGGGTCACTGGTAGGCTCTTGATAGAGACCTATTTGTCTACATTGATGAGAATGGATATTAAAGACAAAAAGGAATTCCAGTTTCCCAACTCTATAGAAATCTTACTGGAATCAAAATCTATTGTAAATTCTTTTGCAAACAAAGGCCATTTTGTGATATGCTTGCCAAAGGCAAGTTGGCCAATGTCTGGCATGCGGCCTGTTCGGGCTGTGGCTCCACCCACCCCAGCCTGAAACTCCGGGCTGGACCACTGACATCCAGAATGCTCCTTCACACTGTATAATGATTCAGGGCATAGAAGATCTAATTTGCTATAGGGATTAAAGAGACGACTAGTAAAATTCTAATGAATGGTGGCTATAATTATTATTTCATGGTTTACTCTCGATTCCCCTTTTAACAATTTTTATTTAGTAGAACTTCAAATAATAATAAACATGGATATACAAAGCTTAAAGGTGATCAGAAATTAAGGAACATACATACAGCCACACATGCTGAGTTTTTAAAATAGCAAGCTATGCCACCAAAAGAAACAGAGTTAATGGAAACAATGCCTACATGTGACTCATAGTTAGCCAGTGACTTTCTGTTCTCTAATGTGTTGGTGTCAATTACTATCAAATTATTCCATCTATATATTCCTAAAGTTCAGACCCTTCCTATTGTGCACCTTGCATCCCTTGTCACAGCTACATGAAAATGTGCTGCAGAGGCTAACAAAGTAAACCTAATTTCATCTAGGTATCTATGATGAGTGGATAATTACACTAAAATTAAATTACATGAAGTACAATGCGGTAATGTGGTTTAAAAGCCATTAATGTATTTAAGTTATTTCCCTAATATTTCTTTCTAGTACTGGATAGATAGAAAGACAAACCTGTGAGTGTGTGTGTGTGTGTGTGTGTGTGTGTGTGTGTGAGAGAGTGTCTCTGTGAGCGACACACTCACACACACACCCACACAGACAGAAAGCATAGAGGTGTATGAATATATGGCTCAATACTTCCACCTACTGGCTGTATGAACTTAGTCAAGTTATTTAACAGCATAAATTTCCAGTTTCCTCCTTTTTAGGATGGTGGTAACAATGGCCAACATGCAGTAGCATTGTGAGAATGAAAGGTAACACATGCCAAGTGCCTGGCACTTGACTGCTATTCATCAAAATATAGAATATATATTTATTTAAATATATAAAATAATTTAAAAATAATACATATATAAATTATATATATATATATATATATATATATATATAAATTAACATAAATATAGACATTGGTAAACACATCACCAGTATTTACTATACTAGAGGCCCGGTGCATGAATTCGTGCACAGGTGGGGGTTGGCGGGGGGGGGGGGGTCTGGGAGGTTGGCCGGCAGCCCCACCCCTGATTGGGACGGGGCGGGTGGGGGGGGCGCCTGATCAGGGCTGGCTGGCCAAGGGGAGAGGCCACGGGCAGTTGGCCGGCCAGCCCCACCCCCAATCGGGGTGGGGAGGCCCATTGGGGCCCCCATCGGGCCAGTTGGCCACCGCAGTGCGCGTCATAGCAATCGGTCATTCCAGTCGTTCTGGTCGCTTAGCATATATATATATATATATATATATATATATATATATATATATACACACACACACACACATATATATGCCAAATGAGGGTCAGTGTTCTATTCAACAGATCTAGAAACAAACAGGTGAAGGGGCTATGCTATGGACAGAGACTTGATGCCAAACAGAATGTTCCCATGTCACCAGGAGCTCACTGACCACCCACTGTGTGGACTGTCCCAGGCACTGGGTATTCTATGATAAAGTGACAGACATGGCCAGTGCCCTCAAGGACAATATGAGCACACAAATAAGACACAGACTAACCAAGAAATTATGATGATGAGGAGGACAACAAGGGCCAAGGGGAGAAAGGTGAACTTGAGAATTAGAAAGGCGGGGATCAGGGAAAGGGCAGATATGAGATTGGGAAGGGGCCACCAGGCCAAAGAACTAGAGAAAGAGCAACCTGAGAGAAGACCCAAAGGGTAGCCAGGCATGGAACAAAGCCAGTGTCGGCACAAAGAAATCAATGGGATGGGAGTTAGGGGCCAGCCCAGCCACCCATAGCAAGGAGCTTGAATTTCAACTGCCACAGGAGAGATAAAGAAGAGCTTTAGAAAAAATTGTATCATCCAAAAACCTGTGTGTGTGGTGGTGGTGATGCTGGTGGGCAGGTAAAGGGGGAAGGGGTCACGCCAAGCATGTCCTTAGTAGTCATTGACACAGCAAAGTGAGCCTTGGATCCCAAATCCTTCTCTCCCTGAGCCCCTGGCCATTGAAAGAAAGCCATTGCCAAAACACTGGCAGAAGGACCAGAAACATGTTTCCAGGAAACCTGATTCCTTCCCTTTTCAAGGGGAATAGCCCTGTTGCAATTAGTGATTTACACGGATTTGCTGATTCGAGTAGGAGTGACTGGACCACCCAGACTTGCTATCTCCCTAAACGAGAACCGCCACTTCTGTATAAGCATAGCGCGCATCCTAGGAGCTCAAAGCTCTCACCCAGAATTCTCCTTCTCTTTGTGTCTGTAGGAGCTTCATTAACTGGCTCTTTGTCTAAATGTTCTAGCTCAAAGGAACACAGATACCCTTGTCCATTCTGCTCTCTCACCCCAGTGCAAGCACAAAGCCCCAGCAGCTCTTCCATTCTCCTGTAAGTGTCTACCATATCACACTTTCCCCGGCTCAATTAGTTATAAGTGATTTCACAACCATGCATTTCTGAACATTTTGCAAGCAGAAAAAGTTTCTAATTACCATGTTCATTTTTTTCCTGATTATATTTTTAATACATGGGTTCATTTCTTTAAAGAACTAATAATTTAACCTGTAAAATCATAATTCAAAACTTAGGGAGTTTTTTCATTGGAAAATTAAAAATTTAAATTAACTTGAATTCAAATATTTTAGAAATATTTAATGTCTATAAAGTATTTTTAAAAGACTAAGAGGAAAAAAGAAAGATTTATCTGAAAGGAGATACTGGGCTGCACCATTATACAGTTAGAATAAGTAAACTTGTATGTGAGCTTGGTCTTTGTCTATTGATGGGATCTGAGCCACACCAAGACAGAAGACAAAACACGGAAAATGAACTGCCCAATATGTGGCAGTGGATGAAAAATTGTGAGAGGTCACTGACGGAGAAAAAATAAAGATTAACGAAATAATCTGGAGACAAATTGACTGAAACACATAGAACTGAATTATCTTATAAAAAGATGGCAGTAGGATTTATGGGCCAAATTGTAACACTTTTGAGAGGAAAGAGAAAAACATTAATATTCATGCCAGGATGCCAGGAGCCACCTAGGACTGTCAGAGGGAAGATGCTTATGATGTCTAGGCAGTGAGAATGAAGCCATTCTCCTGAGTGGTTATAGAAGTACTAGTAAATTTTTACACAATATATTGTATTCTCTGTAATGGGGCATGCCTTCTTTGTGTGGATTTATTTTTGGGGGGTAGGATGCCAGTCTGTATAAGACTTAGTGTATATGGTTGGTGCCTTTGGCCTCATAATATCTTGGTGGGAGACGGAAGTTCTCATTTATCCATTCTCTTTTGAAATGTGCAAATTGAAATTCCAAATGACTTACTGGCAAGTATAGAGACTTCATCACAAGCCTGAGGGGATGCTGAGGCTCCCAAGTTGCAGGCATTCAGTGCTGGATGACCAAGACAGAGCAGGACACTGCGTTCAGAGAGCACCACAAGAATCGATGCCTCCGCATCACTGACCGAACATTTGTGCCCACAAAGGCTGTGTTAAATTAGCCCACAGGCTCTTCTGCTTTGGGTCGAATAATCCCAGTTTATTCCACCTCCTCTTATAAGCTTGTATAAGAAAATTCTTTCAACCATTTCCAAAGTTTCTATATTCCCCTTCCACCTCAGCTTGGGCATAAAAACATAGGCACAAGGAGAGAGTGATGGAGGCGAGTTAGGAGGCTGGTGATTCCTAGGATGCTGATAAACAAAGGGGAGGCCAGGAGCACACAGAGGGGCAAGAATTCATGGAGTGGGACCTGTTTTCAAATCCTAGCTCAGGTGTGCCCTGGTTCAGGTGGCTAATCCTTCTAACCCAAGCTTGCTCATCTGTAAAATAAGGACGATGCCATCTCCTGTGGAAGGTTGTGTGAAGGATTGCAGACAACATGTATATGGCGTCTCCCAGGCACCTGGCAAATGATAAACAGCCATGTGACTCCCCTCGCACCTGGAGTAATAATTGGAGGTAAGAGAGACGTCAACAGGTGCACACTCAGGCAGATGGTATGCAGGAAGATCATTTGTTTAAAATCTTTTCTGACCCTATGATGAAAATCAGATTTGGCTTATAACACAATTTTCAAATGCATCCATCCCAGACAAGATAGACAACCTGCCCATGCCCTCAGATGGGCTGGACGAAGGCTGAAAGTTAGAAAAAAACAGCTCATCATGCTGGGTTGCATGTCACAGGATGTAGCTCAGCATGCTATAGGTGCAAGACTCATCACTCAGCAAGTTTAACCTCCATGAGTTAGGTGTCAGACTTTACCCTTGCAGCTGCAGTTCTAAAAAGCTCCCACCATTTATGACAATAATGCTTGTTTGGTAAAATACAAAACTTGGCTGCTGACTATGCAATCTTATTTTAGTTCTGGTTTTACCAAGCTGCTTTTCTTTGATAAATACTCAAGCTTCCCTCCACAAACACAGTGGAGTCCCAAGCCCCACTTGTCTGTGTTTTTGTTTGTTCTGAGAACTCTGCTTTCATTGATGAATTTGCCGCTAGAACAAATGTCATCTGTCCAGAAAGTGCCTCACAGACACGTCAGGGAAGGCACTGTGTAGCCTCGGCCTAAAGGGCTCCCACCAACCCCAGGACAGAGCCCAACAAGGGCACCCGACCTGGCCATGCCTGGATCGCTGAAGGGCAGGGTCTGTCCCCTGCTCCACAAAGCCCATAACTTCGTAAGCAGAAACAATTTCTCCTGGCGTTAAGCACAGAGGGGCTTTTTCTCTCTCCAAATGAATTACCTTTAATCATTAGTGGGTTAATCATTGTATTAACTTTTAAGACTATTTAATGAGTGGATAAGATCATTAAAGTATTTCAAACCAACAGAATTTGAGATTGTTACAGTTATAAAAGGATGGCAGTAGTTTCCTTAACTAAAAGCATAGTAGCTCATAAAAAGTGACACTATTAAAATGAGAACCCTTGTGGATTTCAAGTGTCTTTGCCTCCACATGAGGTCATGGCTGGAATCTCAGAGAATGGAGGAAGCTGTGGAGTTCATCAGGACAACCTAAGAAAGGCTAACATTTCCGAGAGAGAAGAAAACAAGCAGGCTGCTGAGTGTTAATGAGATTATGTCTGTGTACATGTCCACACTGAGTTATTAAGGCTAATTTATGAATTAGCTTTTCTAAGTTCACACTGAGGTTTTATTCTATGGCAAGCATATAGTTCCCTCAGTCCCCACAAACTCAATTTGCACACTATTAATTTGGCACTGTCATTTTTTTTCCCTTTTCATGGGTTTATTGTTTCCCCAATTTGATTGCCAATTTCTTAAAAGGCAAGTTTTACAGCTTCTCTATTTTAAGCATCAGCCATTAAACATTTATTATCCTGCCTTACAATAGTCATTTACTAATGGTTATTAATAATTAGTATTTTAATGCATTAAAGCTGTTAAGGTACTTCTCTAAACACATAAATTTATTTTAAGAGTGATTTTTGCACAGGGGGAAATCTCATTTTAAAAGTTAGATTCATTACCAAACACTTAAACTCAACATTTCAAACCTATAGAACATTATCCAATTGATAGCATTGTTTTTGATAACTGACTGAATAAATAATAGCTGAAAATAGGAGTCCAAATAAGATGGTAAAAGGAAGATTTTTAAGTCTTTAGAACTGACTTAGTTAAAAATATACAAATCTTTTTTTGGGGGGGTGGGGGGTTTACAATTAATACAACATGTTCCCTTCACTTAACACAATCATTCATATTTCTGCTTCTTGTGAAGTGTGGTCATCTCTTATCCATTCAACAAATATTAATAAAGTTTCAGGTGTGTTTCAGGCACTAAGTGAGATGCTGAGCACACAAAGATGGCTCGCATGTAATCCCTGCCCTCAAGGATATTCACAAGCTTGTGCTGAAAACAAAGAAGTAAACTACTCATCTGTTAACTACTGTATTAAAATGATATGTATTGGAAGCTTTCATTCTACTGGAGATAAAGAGACAATGTACTAAAGAGCATGACAGCTAAGGAACAACCCTGAACATGAAGGAGCATCAAGAGTGCTAGGTGGAAGAGGATGTGATTTCAAATAAGGTGGTCAGGTGAGGTCCCATTGAGAAGTGGTATTTAAACAAGACTGAAAGGGGCCACCAGCTGGCCAGGTAGATTATGTGGGAGAAAGAGCTTTCCAGAATGAATAAAGGCTGGCCAGCTGTAGCCCATGGTCCAAATCCTACCCACTGTCTATAAATGAAGTTTTGTGAGCACAGAGCCACGAGTGCATGTGTGCACAGGTGATGTGTGCAGGCCTGCTATCATCACAGAGCCATGTGTGCACATGTGCACAGGAGATGTCTGTTGTCCTACTATCCTCACAGAGCCACGAGTGCATGTGTACATAGGTGATGTGTGCAGGCCTGCTATCATCACAGAGCCACTAGTGCATGTGTGAGCAGGTGATGTGTGCGGCCCTGCTATGATCACAAAGCCACCTATGCATGTGTGCACAGGCGACATCTGCTGGCTTGCTATGATCACAGAGCCACATGTGCATGTGTGCACAGGCGATGTGTGAAGGACTGCTATGATCACAGAGCCACATGTGCATGTGTGTACAGGCAATGTCTGGGGCCTGCTATGATCATAAAGCCACATGTGCATGTGTGTACAGGCAATGTCTGGGGCCTGCTATGATCACAGAGCCACATGTGCATGTGTGTACAGGCAATGTCTGGGGCCTGCTATGATCACAGAGCCACATGTGCATGTGTGTACAGGCAATGTCTGGGGCCTGCTATGATCACAGAGCCACATGTGCATGTGTGTACAGGCAATGTCTGGGGCCTTCTATGATCACAGAGCCACATGTGCATGTGTGCACAGGCGATGTCTCAGGGTCTGTTATGATCCCCGAATGGCAAGCTGTGGAGGATTAAAAGCCTAAGCCATTTCCTCTCTAGCCCTCTCTAGAAAAAGTTTGTTGGTTCTGAAAGAGAGGGAAGAGCCAGTGGCATTGCAACATTTAAGAGGCTGGAGCAGAGAGAGCAAGGAGTCTGCAGTGAGGACGCAGAAGTGAAGGGAGGCCAGTGGGTAGGCTGTGGCTTTCCCTGCAGGGAAATGCAGCTCTGGTAGGTTTTGATCAGGAGAGTGACCAAGAGCTCCAGTACAGCGGGGTAAGTACAACCATGAGCATGGCCAAGAGCAGATGAAAGACCCAACTGAGTCTGGGGGAAACTGAAACTTGAGCTGAAGTAAAGAGGAGCTGATACGAGGGAGTAGGCAAAATCAAGGGACATGAGGACAGCATAAATGCCATGTGCACAGGACCACGGTGAGGAAGGCCTGGTGCACCCAGGGAACGGCACACTTCCCCTCTAGAGCACCAAGGGTGTATGTGGGAATGTGGCCGGAGTCAGGGCTGAAAACACAGGCAGAGCAGATCACACAGGCTGGGAAAGAGAAGCAGGTAAACCTGAGGAAGGTGTCTATAGCCATCCCTGTCCTTCCTCTCTATGCCAGCTGTTACTGACAGCTGACGGCATGGCCTGCCACTCGGGTCATGTGGCATAGGTGCAGTGGTGCAGGTGGGATAGGACACTCGCTCAATGGTACACAGCCGTAGTGGTATAATAAAAATGTGTGCCTGAACTTGGGCATTAAATCCAAAGGACTCAGCATGCTTAAGGAAGGTTGTTTGAACTGTACCGGGTATTTATGTTGGTTTCTAGGAGGTGTGGTGGGCAGATTAGAGGCTTGGCAGGTCTTTACTCTGGGTTCGCTGAGTCCTGGCAGGACATTACCCTGGACAGACCAAAGGTTGGCCCTGAAGTTCTGGGGTCCTGAGAGGCTGAAGTTGCCAATGGGCCTGCCGTGCTGTGTACATGCCCTAAGTCCCGAAGAGACATTTTTTGTCACTGTGCTTGAGCCAAGCCTGCACTGTAGCCCTTTGAGGGAGTAACTCAAACACAGAATGGGAGGGAGGAGATCCACTCCAGAATGCTGCCTAAGAGACAAAAACCCTTCTCCAGAGGCCACAGGGCCAGGAGGGATGCAGAGAGCAGCAGTTTAAGGATAAGTATTGCATCCCAGAGCTCTGGAAAGCAGGAGGAGGAGAGGAGTAAACCAGTTCTGCCTTGGACTAAGGGGACCGACAATCACACAGCCCTGACATCACTGGAAACAAGGAAACACCATTGTCTGCTCAGAGTGAAGGTGATACGGCTGAGATGGGAGACTGAGGATGGGCAAAGGACTCACCCACAGCACAGGAAGGAAGACCACTATCATCATCAGAAAATAAGAGGCTGCAGTTAAAGATTTCAATACTGTTATAGGTTGAATTGTATCCCCCCACCCCCAAAAAAATATGTTGAAGTCCAAACCCTCAGTACATTTAAATGTGTAAATGGGGTGATTTCAGATATAATTATTTAATATGAGGTTATACTGGAGAAAGGTGGGTCCCTAATCCAATAGGGCTGTTCTTATATGAAGATGGCCACGTGAGAAAGTTCCTAGACATGGCAGAACTAAGGCTGTTTGCTTTAGCTTGTTTGAGTTTCTTTATTTGTTCTTGTCTCATTTAAGAAAGAAAAAAATCTGAGCATTTTTTATAAAAAGAGAGTGATCACCATTAGAGAGGAAGAAATTTAAGGCCATGGCAAAAAAAGAAGGGCTAATGAATAGAGCAACAATCTATTGAAAGAAAATTCTTCCAGAACACACAGCAGAAAGAACTGAGACAGGACGAATGGTCAAAGAGCAGATGGGGTACGACGTGTGGGTTCCAATTAGGCCAGTGATAATAGATGACTCCATACCCAGGCTCAGTGGAGGACGGAGCAGAGCGAAGTGGGGGACAGAGGCCAGAATCTGCCCTGGATGGAGAGTCAATAGGAGCAGAAAAACAGGGCCAGCCAGCCAGGAGCAGAACCAATATCGCAGGGTTCAGTCAAAGAAGGAATTGCCCCAACAGAAAGCAGGAGAGGGAATAAACAGTGAGCATGCAAGAACTGGCTCTCCATCTCTGCCCCAGGAGTCAGGGCCTCCCTGGTGTGGCCGGGGGAGGGGGTGAGGAGTGCTGCTCCGTGAGGAAAGCAGAGCCACTGTGAGCTGAGAATCTAAAACTTCCTCTGCTCAATAAATGATGAAGGCACACCTGCTGGACTGAGGTGCACAGTGGGTTAGCTCTCCATGGCCCTTGTTCTACCATCTGACTCTCATATGGAAAGAATTCCACCCAGAGGGTTAGGAGAATCTGACCATCTGATCAGCCTGTGGGTATCAGAGTCATGTGTAAAGAAACAGCCAGCGGATATAACTCATGCTCTGACCTGAATTGTTTTTCTAGGATATTCTTAAGGGTATCACTTGAGGGAAAAGAAAGAGACTGTGCTCCTAATTACTTTACACTTTGCTTTCGGCAAACTCTAATTGCAATGCCTTTGGGTGGGGGAGTTTTGATTTTTAACTGCAAACAGCTTGACTAGTAAAAATCAACAAATGGGCAGAACTTGGAGCTACAGGATGAAAGCTTCAGGGATGAAAGGGGACCTTCCATAGAGCGTGGATGGGTTCAGATGCAACCAGTTCAACAGAAATAATGTTAATGGAGAGAATCAAGTCACTCTTTGTCTGGGAAAATCAGCCCATGCCTCGCTTTGGAAGCACATAGTCATTCAACTTCCTGGAGAAACTTGATGAGAACATTTTCTTTTCTACAAAGGATTCTTCAAAAGGCAAACTGTGGTGGTTGGTTTGACTATATTATTTGACCAAATTCCTGTGCCGTGCTTATACATACACATACACATTCATAAACAATAGGTCTAAGTAGGTGGTTCTCAATCGCAAGCAATTTCTATTGTCACAACTGGGGGTGGAAGCATGTCATCTAGTGAGTGTAGGTCAGGGATGCTGCTAACCATCCTACGATATTCAGGACAACTCCTCCCCCACCCAAAAGATTATATGGTCCAAAGCTTTGATAGTGCTGAGGTTGAGAAACTCTGCTCTATTTAATTAGTGTGTCCTTGGCAAACAGCCAGTAAATCTTTATAGAACTTGAAGGCTCAAAATAGTAAATATGATCATGGCAATTTGAAGATTTCATCTTAGCACAAACTCTCAAAAACATGAGGGAATAAATTACATATGGTACACACGTCTATCGACAGCATTGCATTTGTGAGAGTGTATGTTCACAGTCACACATGAACATACACATAGACAAGGGGTGAATTTTGGCTGCCTCATCTCAGGACATGGTACAGAGCCAATCTCAATAGTGAGTGGGTAACCAAGTTCTAGCCCAAGATTGAAGGGAAGTCTTATGTGGCTCTTCTTCCACTGTCATATCCGAAGGCAGGACCAGAAGTTTCAGCAGTGAGTTTAGCCTGAGGACCAACCTGACTGGACAGGCTGTGGATGCAGAGAGACCAATGACAGCATTGGGGTCCTTAATAACTTCTGAACCACTGATATAAGCACCTCCAAAGATGTCTACCCTGATTTAATACCTTTCTTTTTAAATTGGTCAAACTATTTGGAGCTACCAGTAGCCGTACACATTCTTTTACACATTGTCTGAACGTTTCATGAAATGCGAGTAATTTCCTGTTGCAGATATATAATAAAGATGTTAATAGAAAATGCACATGAGTCTACAGATATCTTGGACATAACATCACATTTTCTAAATTATAAACATTACTATTGAAAACTAGCCTAAGTTTGATGAATATCAAATGAGTCCTATTCTCATGGTCTACACTGTAGGGACTATCACTGCTCTTTCTATCACCAAAGAGCCACGTGATGCCCTTCCACACGGAAGTAGCAAGCATGTTACATTTTGATTTCTTTAGAAAATATGTTTTTCTTTAGAAACTGTGACAGTTTGCTTTTGAGCACCATGTAACCAGGCATCACAGATACATGAGATGGGAAACAGGAGTGACTGTAGGACTTACCATTAAGCCACTTGGAGTTGTACTGGGCCGTGCGGAGAGGAGGCAAGAGGCCCAGACTTCGGTAAATGGCAGGATCCCGTCCGGGGAAATCCATGGCTGTAGCAGCATACAGTTCCCCGCTGGCTGTGAGGAGAGCCGTGGAATTGTGCTGGGGGCTGTAGGGACAGCGGGCCATACCACTGATCACATCATGGATCTCGGTCAGGTTACTCAACTGTGGGCGAGGACAGGAGAGAGAAACGGATTACCTTGGGCAAACCCTTTAATTCTGTTAATGCCTGGACTGCTAGGAAGCATGGGAAACAAGCTTTCTGGGGCTCATAACAAGACACGACCAACTTTCACGCTCTGCCCTTGATGAAACTGTGTGCTGTGGGCATGGTTTTAGTGTGCACGAATCAATCTCTCTCATCATCCCAACAGAGTAACAGAACCTCCTGTGAGTGAATGCTCACAAAATCTGAAGATTGTTGTATGTGGTTTCTATTCATAATGCATGGGCACTGCTATTCTTTCCACTTGAATAGACACAGGTTTCAATGCTTACAGAAATATAAACCACAATAAAAGTTCTGTACAATTTTATCAATATAAGTGAATCAGCATATTATGAATAGCCCAAAATGTGTTGATAGGTAAGGATGTGTGGATATTTATAGCACCATGTAGCCCAAATTTTCAAAACTTCATTGAGTTTTTAGAGAGAACCCCATGTCTTGCTGTCATCTGGGGAGAATCCAGCCTGTCAATCCCTGAGTGAGAAAAGCCCTTTGGGTGGTAAGGGAGTCTTGGGTCCACTTGTTCCCTCATTCTTTCCTGAGAGGCAAGAATACAGATGGGGTGGGGGACACTCAGAGCCACTGCCTGCTCTATGGGTAGATTTGTAGCCCCGTTAAGTTAGTCAAAGTCTTTATGCTCGAGACTCTCCTTTTATAAAAGGGGACACAAGGGTTGAACACCACAGTGGGTAGATGTGAGGATTAAATGAGTAAGTGGACAGAGGCCTCTTATAACAGGCCATGCACCCAGGGATCTCTGTGAAAATCGCTTCAAATCACCATCATCCTCCTTTATTTTATTTTATTTTTACAATAACTGGATGTTAACTCAAAAATAATGAAGCTGATGATAAATTCTGGTTTTGAGAGAAGTTGTGCAACCAGGAAATTAACCTGATGATAGTTCTCCATTATGTTCCCTGAGGAAGATCAAATGAATATCTCGCATTGGGAAGATGACAGGTTTGCTTTGATAACCCTGCTGCTCTCCTGGCAAAAGATGTGGGACTCTGAAAATCCCTGTCAGTAATCACAGCTTGATAGAAAAAGCATTGGTTATAACTACTTTGCCTAGAGTTCCAGTGGTTTGTTTCCTTGCTTTAACTTTTTGTCATGTTTCTTCCCCAATTTGTAATATCTTTGTTCATTCAGATTGTGGTTTAAGGCCACGTCAATACTTAGCAGTATCTCTAGAGTAAAGCAGAGTAAGAAAAAAGAACATGTTTATGATTAATGTTTAGAGTCACTGGTGGGGAAAAAGCTGGTAGAAATAGTTTCAAAATCTATTTAAATTTAATTATAAAAGCTATGGTTATTTCCAGTTCTTTATATAATTGAGAATTGTGATTAGGAGTAAATCAATACATCAAATATGTATTCAATTTGACAAAAGAGGTTTTTTGAATTAAAGAGCAACTTGTTGGAGAACAGAAATGCAAAAATACACCCTACACCCATGCTTTAATAGAAGGTTTGCATTTTCCTGGTATAAGTTTTGTCAACTCTCATCATGAAGCTGTACCGTGCGATTGCTGCAGACGGGTGTGAAAGCGTGGGTCCCACAGGTAAATAACCAGTCGCCAGCTACTAAAAGCACCCGGATGTAGTTCTGACATTCATCCTAAAAAATAAAAATATCACAAGAAATTCATTAACAAGGCCTCAGCACTATTAAATAATATGACTATCCATATGCTTGTTCAATAGGACATACTATATTCATTTAAAATCCCAGGACTTTTAAAATACCATATGCATGCTTCTCCAAGGAGAAGGCCACATGAGAAACTCCGTCTACAAATTAGAACAAGGTTTATGTTAAGTTCTCAAACTTGGTTACATACATAGCAAGACTCTATTATCACTTTTGATTCTTTGATGGACAAATAAAAATATAACTAACAAAAGAAGGACATCTCAAACATATGGTAGGAAAGCCCATGCTGAGAGGTGACCCAGAGCTGAATATTTCTTGCAGTTGCAGAGCATTCACAGAAAATCGGGTTCATGGGCATAGGAGTGCATGGACCGGAGAAAGCATTGACTGATCAGATACTCTTCAGGAGGCACTGTGCTGAAGGTCACAATCCAGGCTCTTAACAGAAAAATTAAAATCAAGGGCAACAACAATTACTTTAGAGTTGGCCACTTAAGAACAGCATATTCCTAATTCCAGAGGAGAGGGGAAAGAAAGAGCTACAGAAGGGCTTCCCAGAAGAGGTTGATACCTAACATAAATTTCAAAGGAAGAGGAGGATTTACTGAAACTCCCTGGAAGAGGTGTTATCTGACACTTGCAGGGTTTTCCTGAGCAAAGAAGAGAAAACACACTCCAGGCAGGGGAACCGCCTGTGCCAAGGCACACTGGCTAGAGAAACCATGGTGCTTTCATTGTGTATAGAAGAGGGAACACAAGCAGGGGAGCCAGACACAGGCCAGGTGTGCCGGGCTGACGAGCTTACATTTATTCTGATTGTGAAGGGACCCATGATATGTTGTTACCGCATGAAGTTCTGACCTGATCCGATGCTTGTGATTATAAGGCCACTGGGGAATCAGTGTGGAAGCTAATCTGGAGGTAGGGAGACTGCAATTCAGAGAAAGGAAGGGAAACCACTTCCATAATTCAGTCCCTCCTCATCCCAGGCCTGACTCATGCAGGAGGTGTGAAAAGGCAAAGCCCTGATCCAGGCAACCAACAGGATGTGGGCACTGACCAACCAGCGGATCCAAAAGATGACACAATGACTTGAATCACACATTGTCCCAAGTCAGGGAGATCTGGACTGAATAGCACAGCAATGTTCCTTCAACCAGGTGGCAACCCAGTATCCATGAAATGTTGATCTGTCACAGCTCAGTCTGCTTTGTGGGCTGGCTGTGAGGACGAAAAGAGCTATACTATTTGAATTTGCTTTCTAAATGTAAAGTGAGATATCAAGAGTAGATAAATCTCTTAATATTAGAACTAGCAATAAAAGTGACAAATTATCATGAGGTGCCAACCTGAAGACACTTCAACTGAAGAAAGAAAACCACAGAACAAAAGAGCTAGAGTAACTGTCAGAAGAATTAAGAAATGAGTGTAAACAGTAGACAGTAAGTTGGGTGAGAAAGGTGCACCACATGGGAAGGTGTGTTCTGTTTTGTCTTTATAACTGGGGAGAGGGCAAGAAAGTTCTAGAGAGAAAGAAAAAAGCAAGACTTTAAAGAACCTTATCATCATCCATTCCTGAGCATAGGAGGTGGGGCTCCCACCTCAGGGAGCAGAGGGCACAGAGTTTGCAAAGATGAGGAGGAAAACACAAAGCCTAAGCTTGTCTGAGGGGGAGTCCAAAAAGACCTTGGAGAACACAGGGCCAAGAGGGCTTGACACATTAGCAGATAAAACAGACACAAAAATGCCACCAGAATAAAGAATGGGATGGAGAATTGCACAGAGGAGAGAGGTGGGGATTTTGCTTTGTTTTCTGCTGCTGCTTTTAGAAGTTTTCCAAGAATGAGTCAAGATGTTGTTTATTTTTTTGAAGCAAGAGACTGACTCAAGATAGAAGTGTGCTAGAGACAGTCCCTGTTAATCACGGAGAAGGTCAAGGGTAAGATATTCCAAGAGAATCATTCAGATGGAAAAGATGGGATCTCAAGGCTGAATGCTATAGACCTGGTGAAGAGGAAGCAAGTGCCTCTTATCAATTATGGGAAGGCAAACAATGAAGATAACACAGGTGGTGTTTATCTTAATCTCCCCCCCAAAAAAAAGACAAAGTGAAAATAGAACTTTAGATCCTTAACATTCTGAAGGCCTATCACAAACTTGAGAAAGAATCAGAAGATGGTTAGGGGGTGTCATAACCAGGATGTAGCTTTGTGCCAGGGAGGAAGGGCAAATCCAACTGGTGATTTTTTTTTTAATCTTGAAAAAAGTAAATGAAGGAGAAAATAATATTATTTCAATTAGCACAGAGGGTTTCTGTTTGTTTGTCTGATTGTTTTCGTAAAGCCTATTCTGGTCATCAGAATCATGTGAGGATACAATGGGTGGTTCTTCTATCTAAGGAGGGTCATGTGCCCGTGATGAGCTGACCCTGCTCAGTGAGTATGCAGCAAGGGAGAAGGTAAATGCCAGGCACCAGGACGGTCAGACAGGGAGGTCTGTGCAGTCCTCTTCTAAAAGGATGGAGGACCCAGCCCTATGGAACCCAGATTTGCTTATGATAAATGGGATCATGTTCAAGATGAATCCAGGATGCAAGGTCCGATGGAACACGATGTCCTACAAGAAAACTTTTGGAGGAGGTTGGTATGTTGTTTCTTCCTGCCAAGAGCTCAACTCATTTGCCCAAAAGATTGGCTCAGCTCATCTCAGACCCTTCCTATTCTTCCTCACTTGGAAGTTCTCTTTGGTAACTTACAAACTGCCCCCAGACTGATTCTAGAATGAGTAAATATTAATCTTAGATAAAGAAATACATTTGAAATAATAAATCCTTGGTTTTTTGTTTTGTGTTTTTTTGTGTGTTTTTTTCCCAAGAGAGATTGGAGCAAGTTCAAACAAAACATAATGTAAAAACATAAAAATGGGAGAAAGTGGAAGTACTTAGCTTTTGAGCAGAAGATATACTTAGCAACGAAGAGTCAAAATTAAGATTGAGAAAAATGGTCTGTGTCCCAGGCTTTGTAATAATTACTCTCTTAATGGTGATAATCCTAGACTCAAGTTTGCCTATAGAAAATCTCCTGGTAAACCTCTTTGTCAAGCTCTGCTACAAATGTGGGCTTCATATGGATTAGCTGAACTTGCTAGGCTACATGGAATCACCTTTTTTAAAAGTATAGACATAATATAGAAGCCCCTTTAGGAGATTCTGTTATAGGTTTCTCTTACAAATCAGCTTATCTAAATGTCTTTGCTTTTTTTTTTTTTCTCATCTAGGAATTTTTTTCTTCCCTTTATCGCATCTTCAAAATGGTTGAAGGGGATTTAATGACTTCTGGTTTTCCAAGAAGTCATAGTGATCATGGAAATTCCAAGGCCACTAGCAGCCTGCCACCACATGGCTTCTGTTGTTGATAATGAGAGCCATCTATCTACATTTTGATAATACCACTTGGACATTAAAATGACCCATGTGTGCCTGCATTCTTGCAAGCTGGTCAACCTGTCCTTGACTTCGAAGCAATTTTTATTTGAATTGATAGCCGAGATGCATAGTTGCTGACTCACTGAGAGCTTTAAGATGAGACTGGCCAAGGCTCATTCCGTCTCAAGGACATATGGTCTGGCCCCGGAAGAGAAAACACATGTTTTAGGATCATCTTCTTAATGAATTAACTGGTTTTGCCTTATAGCATTTCATCATTTTCTTTTTGAACAGTTATGTTTTGCTTGAAGAAAGACTGTAATTGTGTAGAAAGATTAACTGCAAACAAGGTAGATGCCTCAGGAACAGCCAGCCCATCGCCAAACCCATCAATTTTAGGGAGGAGCGGGGAGGGTCAGGAGCCTGACAGCCTTTATGTTAATCACAGCGCTCCCACTAAAAGCAGTGTCTGTCTCTTAATGAGGCATTACCTGTGTGAGCATCCAAAGTGAGCATCCGAGGAGCAATTCAGAGTAATTGCATGTGCCTTTTAGGTCCAATGTACACCAACCAAAGTCATGATTACCAGATAGATCTTAAAAAACCATATGATCCAATCGATATAAATATATACACACAAATGTATATAAAGATATATGTGTGTATTTCCAATGTATAAATGTGCATGCAAATTATAGAAGTATATATAAATACAGGGGTTGGCAAGAGTAGAGCTGACTTCAACCTCCTCAGGATACAGTGGGGCTAACCCAAGCAGGTCATTGAAATTCAGCTTTGTTTACTGATTTTCAAATACTAGGAGAATGTGTAAATCTGGGGTGGGGAACATCTGGCCCTCAGGCCTTATAAGCCTACAAAATCATTTGGTCTGGCCCTGCAAAGACAACCGCAGGTGGAACTCAAAATTCAATAAATCTAGGATCTTTTTTCATAGCAGCATATATTTATATTAAGTGAATTATCTTCAGCGAATGATGTTATAAATATCCAAATGGCCCTTGGCAGAAAAAAGGCTACCCTTTTTTTCTGGTATAATTGATGAAGGTCTGCAATTTGAGCATTTATAAGATTGTACCTAAGTGCACTGTGCCATTGTGACATTCTTTTGAGTTAACAAAGCTATTGCAATAATCATAACCTGCATGTCTTTTTCCATACGAACAACTGTAAACCTACTTTTTGCCCACCCCGATATACATATAGAGATATAGAAGTATGTTAATCTATAAACATATATCTATGTATATACACAGATTTTAATAAAATTATATTATGTTACATAACACAGTGTATTAATAAATAAAAGTGTAATTACTATCTACATTAATAAAAGAGTAAGATGCAAATTGACCATACCTTTGCGATGCCCACCAGCCAATGAGGAGTGAGTATGCAAATTAACCCAACAAAGATGTCGGGTTAATTTGCATATGCAGGCGCCCAGCTGCTGGGGGCAGGGCGGGATGCAAGTGTTCTGCACCGCCCCAGCTGCTCTGGGCCTCTGGGCAGCGTGGGAAGGTGAAAAGGCGGCTCAGGACTGGAGCAAAAAGGCGGCTCCAGCCAGAGCGAAGGCGGTGCTGGCAGCCACGGGAAGGAAGGACCATTCTTGCATGAATCCTCGTGCATCGGGCCTCTAGTATTTATATAATGCGACTATTTTAAAAGAAGTTGACTCCATGGGAAACTTGCTTGGGAAGCTCGATATGAAAAAGAACAAAATTTGGCATGCGTAACCTGCACAGGTTGTTAGTATCTCACCTAAGGAATCCTCAATTTTTGCAGCAATTATTCAGGAGAAAGGCAGGCCTATAGTTTGCCACAGGCACTGGTTAACTCCTAGCCTTCCAAATACTGGCAATTCAGGTGAAAATGTCAAGTTTCAACCCCAGTGGCACCAGATTCCCAGGCAGGATGGTGTCTTTGCTCACTCAGGTGGAGTGTAACTCTTTACTTACCCAAGTTGACAACTCCAGAGCAGGACCAAAGGGTAGAGCAGGGGAACAGTACACAGAGCCCTAGATCCTAATCAAAACTCTCCCACTGACTAGCAAAATAATTCTAGGAACTTGGTGTTGAAAGTACTGACATGAGATCATGAACAAGAAACTTTTGAAAATTATAAAGTGCAACATATACACAAAGCAGCTCTTTCATGCCCATAATCACCAGTTGTGTTTCTTTTGTCAAGTTCCTAAAGGTCATGGTGGGAAGGGCTTTGGCTCAGACAAAACAGACAAGGGACTCTTGTTAGATCACCAGAGAATGGACTATTTATGTTTAAAATAACATTTGTGGAAAAGACATTTAAATAGCTCTCAAAGCTGATTTCTATAATGGTCTTTCAAAGGGAACTAAATACAACAGAATTTATTATAAGAGGTTTCAGAATTCATAAAAATAGATTTCCCCCCTTTTAATACATGGAATGTTTAAGCCATTGCAGCAGAGTCACCCCCTTTCTCCAAAGTGAGCTGAAAATTGTGTACATAACAAGGCATCAAACCTCCGGAAGAATGAGCAGGCCCAGTGCTTTGCTTCTCTTCTAAACAGGCCCAAAGCAAAGATGTGGCGACATTTTCTTGACCCTGATTCCCTCAATTGTCACTGAGATGGACTATATGTGAACCTCGGTCAATCCCAGAAGAGCAAGAGAAAATGTGTCATCTTCCTCTCCCCTGCTCTGCAGCTGCTGAGGAAGGCTCTCAGGGAGGAGTGAGTGGGTAAGGGCTGCCACCCCCAGGCCCAGCCTGGCCACCCTCCACATTCCTGGTGGGAAAACCCATTGTGTGGAGCAGCACAGACCGCTTTTCTTAGCACAGGAAAAAGGCTACTTCAGTCAGAATGGCTGGCATTTTTCTCATTTTTGAGATGTCACATTGTCCATTATTCTTTTTATTTTGGGGGGGCAGGGACACTTTGTAATTCTGCGTCAAGTTTCATAATACTACCACAAAAAGAAAGTTATGAAACAGTTGAATTCTCATTTCTAAATTCATGGCTACAGAGAAAAGTCTGACTTCCACTCCCCTCAACCACTGTTATGTTTTAGTCAAACTGATTTAGAGAATGTTTTCTGATTTGGCTCCTGGCACTGCCAGAACAGGGAAATTTGGGGTGCCTGAATTTCAAATTTAGGGGTTAGCTCTTAGGCAGGTGGCATTTGGCCTAAGCTGCTGCTTTTAAGTGGGGCTGCCTTACTGCCTCCCCATCTGTGCCCCAGGGGTTGGGCTTGGGTCTCTCCTCTTCCCTCTTTCTAGTTCCTAGAAATAGAGCCCTGGCCGGGTGGCTCAGTTGGTTGGAGCATCATCCCATACAACAAAAGGCTGCAGGTTCGATTTCCAGTCAGGGCACATACCTAGGTTTCAGGTTCGATCCCCCTGGTCAGATCCCCATGTATGGGAGGCAACTGATCAATGTTTCTCTCTAACTTTGATGTTTCTCTCTTCCTCTCTGTCTCTATCCATCCCACCATCCCTCCTTTTCTCTAAAATCAATGAAAAGCATATCCTAGGGTGAGGATTAAAAAAAAAAAAATAGAAGAATGAGGTTATCAGATAGTGTCCTGGAAGGCCTGTATGTCACCAGGCAAAGGGGAGTTGGCACTAGAACCATGGAAAGAAAGGCCGATGTTTTCCAACAGTGAATCTTACTAGTAGAATGAAAGAAAGCTGATTTTTTTCCAACCCAGCCCCTGGTAAATTTGATTCCCCACATGTCATTCCTCAAGCACAGGTGATCTTAATTGAAGAACTCCCTGTACTTTGTGAGTGAGGAGCAAAGGTATAACAATACACCTGTCATATCAAGACATACATATCACAGGGAGGAGAAAGAAAGCCATCTGGAAAGCACTTTGTCAAACGGCTTCTACATAATCTATACAGACTCAATAAGGTTATTGAGGTAAATAAATTTATTATGCACTTATTTCTTTTCGGGGGTATTTCAAAAGACAGTATTCTGATTTTTTTGTAACCTTTAAATCTTCCTGTATGTCCAATGACTTATTTCAGAGGCATTTTGTGAGGTTAGAGATCTTTTGGTAAATAGCCTTTCTTTTTCTTTGTCTGCAAGGGTTTCCCTGGCTAAGACTGTATTTTCTTCCTCCTCCTCTGCCCTCTTCCTAGCTCTTTATTCATCTTTGAGGAACACAATGACTAAGTTTGCTGAGATTTACCTCCATGTCCAACCCTCAAGACTGTTGAGTTCAAAGACAGAGAAGCAGGCAATGAAGTTGGATAAAATAAAGTGCAGGAGAGTCTCTTACACATACCACCGGTATGAGGGAGTTTTCCCAGCGATCTCTGCATTTGCTATACTGTTTGCCCTGGGACCACACTTGGTAAAGAACAAGCCCTCTTTGCTGCTCTTGAGGATCAACTTTCTCCTGGACCCAAAGTGTGACTGAGGTTGGAAAGCCCTTGCTCCGAAAAAGGAAGGCGATCCCTAACAGAATGAGACCTACTGAGCCTAAGACCCAGGCGCAGAAGCATTTCCTCAAGATGATCCAGCATCATTTTCTCAGAAACATAGACTTCCCCGGGAGCCACTCCCTGGGCAGCCAACTGTGGGAGAGCACCCCTGCCATGGGCACCGCTGCTCAAGACATGCCTTTGAGCCGTAGCTACCCTGCCCTTAGGAACTTGGGGGTACAGATTTTCTTGTGCTTATTTTTAAAATATGTTAAGTTAAATTATTATAAAGAACTCTCAAATCACTTTTGATGCCATTATTTTAGATATCATGTAGTCATTTTCTGGAGTTAGCTGTAAGGCACAACTGGGAGAAATCTAAATATTATTTTAAAAATCCAGGCCCACAGTATTCTAAATGATATCATAACCAATTAATTTCATTGCTTAGTCTAACGTCTGAGAGTGCAAATTAGATCTGATCTTATGCTCTAAATCCCTTTTGGAAACTCACTGAATGTTAAAACCTGGAGAATTTACTGCACATATATTTCAAAGCTTGCCTTTTTCACATGGCACCATAATCAGGAATAGCCTTCACATTAACATGCTTTATGTTCCATCCTTCAAAAAGCTGATGACCGCCATGACCGCGCCCTCCTTACCTCCGATTTGCCCTTACTGTAACAGGCCTTCTTGGTCGCTTCATCACATTCCCACTCCTCAGCCTGTAGGAAACACCAAAATGACAGCAACTATTATAGTTCTGATTGAACAAAAGGCGGGAGAGATACCAAGAACCAGATTAGGGTGACCAACAGGACACCACTATTTTTAAACTAATATAGGATTTAGAACAAGTACATAAAATCGGTCCTTTGGGTTTACACTGAGCTTTAGAACTAAAGAATTTTAAACAGCTCACCTCCTTTAAAATCATGAGATATTTAAGCAGTAATCATGGGATATTTAGATCTAGTCACTATAACAGGCGCATGTCCAATGTGATGGTGACTAGTGCACGATTACAGAAACTGTCACTTCTGTGATATCACAGAATAAATCCACAGTACATTTCAAAGAGAAGCCTGGAAACAAAATGATCTGAATACTCATTCAGACATCTTCATTTTACTTTAATAGCATGTCATCTATCAATATTCATTGATAAGGAAGCAAGGAAGATTTTGCATATCATTACTCCCAAGGTACATATGCTATAATTGGTAGTCAATAAAATAAATACCTCTTGCAAAAATCACAAACCAGTAATTTTCATGTTATTAGCTCTGACTAAATATTTAGAGTCACAACTTTTAAATATTTTTTTTTCTCAGACTTTTCAACTCCAACTCATTACTGATCAAGTAGATGTGGCTACTTACACATAGGACACTAACTCACAAACAGAACCTGTGATTAGTTAAGATAACATACAGCACTTATTTCACAAGAGGAAATGGTGCTTGCAAACATTAACGATCTCATGCTGACATTGTGAATCATTTTTTGTACAAATGTATGCATCCGAGTTGTTGATCTTTTATATTACTGTGTGGAATGTGAACTATCATGGGTAAAAATGCTTTCTCCATCTATATGCATATTGTTATAATTATGTTCTATCTTAATACTACAGTTGAATTTCTAAAAAATTTGGGGTTTCTGAAAAACTGGTTAAATCATTGTCAGAAAAAAAACTAAGCGAGGGGGCAATTTCTTTGTTAATTTGGCTAATGTTTAATAATACTCAAAGTTAGCTAAAACTAAACAAATGTTAAGTATTATGAAGAATAACGGTTTCACTCTTATTTCCAGAAAGATTTTTCTTCTAATTCTCCTAAATTTAGAAGAATAACAAAGTCATGCTAACATTATTATCTAATGTCTACTTGTCCTCCAAAGAATGTGACATAACAAAGATTGAAACACGAAACACTGCATCTTGTATAACTTATCTAACTTGGCAAATATGAGTCCATAAGAAAAGTATTCTAGAGAGAACACTCTAGTGCCTTTCAAACAGAAACAATACTACAGCGTTTCCCTTGTGCAGACTTCGAGATATTTGTCAGTGTCAACATCTGATAAGAGAATTTTATTCTTCTATGATGTTTTCCTGTTCATAAGTCTTAATGGCAACAATAAAGTCACAGTTAATCAGCATCTCATGCAAACAAATGACTTGAATTCCATGGTACGATGACAAATACTTTCATGCAAAGTGATGGCACTTCCAGAAGTGATAAGAGCTTCATGTAGAGTTGTATAACTGTCTTTCCCCGTGAAGCACAGAGGGAATAAATGCACTGCTGTCATTCTGAGTGGTCCTTTCCTTTCTTAGTTCTCTTTCTAGAAGCTCATTCTTGTTTTTATTTAAATAAACATATCCGTGCCATTGCCCTCACTTAAACTCAAAACAGAATTGACTCACTATGATATATTCTCTTAGCAAAGTAGACCTCATTATAACTATGATTTTATACCACCAAGAGGATTTAGTGTTATACATCACAGAGAGAAATTAACTTCTATGCAGTGAAATACTTTAGATAAAGAGGTATTTATAGTGGCCCTCAGTGGCCTAGCGATTGTATTGAAAGTGAAATAGCAATACTCTCTTCAGTAAACATAGAGCTATGAGGAGCAGGGTTAGTCCCAGGGTTCAGAACAGAATATTTATCAAATGACATCAAACTTGTTAGATCATTCTGCCGAAATGGCAAATAAAGAGCTTCCCAAGTCCACCTAATTGCCAAGTAGCTTTTGCATTTTCCAGATAAATACTGGCCAACGACTGGAAGGGGAAAGTAATAGAAAAAAGAATGTGAGAGATTTCAAAAATATTTCATTACTTTACTCAGTTGAGTAAGAAAGAGCAACTACTCAGAAAAGTTTATCAGACCAACAGAAAATAGAAGAAATCTTACAGGTTTTTCTAAAGACAGTTTCTAAAAATAGCAAAATGTACTTTCCTGAAACATTTTCATACACAACTCATCAGCTTTCCATAATATTCAAATCCAGAATTAATTAAGGACCATGACTGTATAGCTTTTCTGTTGACTCACTTCTCACTTTCTACCTGAACAAAGGATAGGGTAAGAAGGAATTATATTAGCAGTAGAACTGAACAATCTATTATAAAGCTGAACCCATATTGTAAGGTATCATAGAATATGGAAAATAATGGAGTTGAAAATGTGTGTATTTCCTCACACTGATCAAAAATTGGGTGTTCCAGATTAATCCCATAGTGCTTTTCAATTCCCTCAGTAAACTAGATTTTACCCATTTGATGACTGTGGGGAAAAACAAGTGACCAAATAAACAAACAAAAAAACCATCAAAAAACAAAAAACCACTTTCTTTGGATAGAAATATAGATACCAATGCAACTCTCCTGTAGGAGATTTTAGTTCTCAAAGTTACTCATCATTCTGTATACAATTTGATTATGTTTTGACCTGGGCATAACTTTTTTCATTCCACAGATTGGTTCTAATCAATTAAACTTGTAATCAAGCCTCCTCACTCTACTCTCAGTAGAGATTCTTGGTTGTTCTTTCATGTATCATGATTTTGGAACAAATCCCACAACTGATGTATGACGCCATCTTTCCGGTTAACTTACTTTTAAGAGACTTTTTTACCTACCCAAACCTACCTCTAAGATAGTCAAAACAAAAGGGAAATTGTTCTTCATTCTACATTCCAGATCTCAATACAACACTCATGATCTAATTTTCCACGTGTCTGGGTTGTTTTAATCTTAAAATTTTGTCCTATCTTGTCTTTTTCCATTGCACGATAGTGATAGCCCAGCAGAGAAAAGGAATGTTAATTCCCTATTCCCTTATCCATTTATTCTTCATTTTATTTTTCAATAGCAAATATGCAGCAGTAATATTGCCATTACTTGGACAGCCAAAAGCTATACACAGTAGGCAAAGAATTTGAAACACCTACATTATAAAAGACATGAACATTCCTGTTTGTGGTGCATTTTGTTTGTCTGTAAGTACACACAAATAACATCTGCAGTCTTCAAGTTCTTAAAAAGATTTTTGCTTTATGCACATGTATTCATTCTCTTTTTCGTGCAATAAATATTCAGTAGGTACTGAGCAAGTGCAGGGCATTGTGCTAGGTAATGATTGATGGAAGGAGAAGCAGTCGTATAGATAATATTTGCCTAAATCAGCTATTAGCTTATAATAAAATATAAGTGTCTCTCGGCAGTCTAGACAAGATCATAAGAATGCAACGGTGCTCATTTTCATTGTTAGCATAAGCATGGTCATCTCAGATCCAGTGATAGACTGGAGCTAACTACATCAGCAACTTCCAAGAAGTAACAGTGCTACAGACAGACCTAAATGGAAATGGAATAGGTTTAACGAAAGTCGTTTTTTATCTGCAGAAACCCTGATGACTTAAGGAAGCACCCAGTGTTTCAGGATACAGTAAATGCTTTGCTGTCCCCTCCCCCCCGCCCACACACACACACACACCTGCTCGGGTGATGACAAGCTGAGCTGAGATCTCAGGGGCAAATCAGACGCGGGAAAGAAAAATGATGGGCTCTTTTTATGTATGTGTTACATACATATAAATCCACAGATCTCAGAAGTATATAAACAAAGCTGTGTATATCACATTCCGCCATGAGAGAAGTTAATTAGACAGGGACCGGCAAAGGCAGATACTTTTCATAAAAATGAAGAGAACAACATTCTTAGGCAGATGGGCCACTACTCTTGCAGCAGATGGCTTTGCTAATTAGATACTGGCAAAAGATAACATTTTTAAAAACCTAGTTTAATTACATGGTGCCAAAAATTAACAACCACCTGAGGGCTTGTTTTATATGTTTGCATTCATAGTCTTACGTCATGTATCTCTGTGACATGCTGGAGAATGTTAAATTGTCAGGGTGATTATAAACAAATTGCTAGGAAACGTAAGCCCATACCTTTGTTCAAAATGGAAGCAAACACAAACAGGTCGACACTTGAAATAATTGTGGTTTTAATGAAATCTGAATAAAGTGTCGACCCAGCTATCCTTGAACATAGGCATCATTGCTAATCCTATATAATAAAAGGGTAATATGCAAACTGACCCTAACGGTGGAACGACCAGTTGCTATGATGCACACTGACCACCAGGGTGCAGATGCTCAACTCAGGAGCTGCCCCTGGTGGTAAGTGTGCTTCCACAGGGGGAGCTCCACTCAGCCAGAAGCCAGCTCATGGCTGGCCAGTGCAGCGGTGGTGGCGGGACCCTCTCCTACCTCTGCGGCAGCACTAAGGATGTCCAACTAACAGCTTAGGCCCACTCCCCAGGGAGAGCGACCTAAGCCGTTAGTCGGACATCCCTCGAGGGCTCCCGGGCTGCCAGAGGGATGTCTGAATGCCAGTTTAGGCCCAATCCCCCCGGGGAGTGGGCCTAAGTTGTCAGTTGGACATCTCCCGAGGCGTCCTGGACTGTGAGAGGATGCAGACCAGGCTGAGGGATCCCCCCGCCCCCCCGCCGAGTGAATGCCAAGTGGCACATCAGATGGCATGCTGTGCCATGAAAGGCATAAAGTAACTTCAGTCACTCTGGAACAATGTGTCCAACTTTCCTCTCTGCCATTATTTCTGGGTGGACATGAAGTCTACTTGTTCACTTTAATATTAATTTTCCATATACTTGCATTTATGTCCATGTCAAATAGAGGCAAGTCCATGTCATTCTTATTGGTGATCTACAAACTAAAGTTTGTAGTACAAACTAAAGCCACCTGCATAATTCTGCCATCCTAGCCACTTACATTCTCTCTGTCTCATTTCCCAGTACCCGACTCAACCACCACAATCTGTTCCTTGTTGTCATCCTCAGATCATGCAGACATGTTCCCATGCCTATGCACCAGCTAGTCCCACTTCCTGGAACGCTCTTGTCCCAGATACCCACCTAGCTAACATCATGCTGTCCTCATGTCTTTGTTCACGTGTTATCTCCCCATTGTGGCCTATACAACTATGCGTACAGAACCACATCTGCCCCCTCAACCCCCACTAGGAGGCAAGTGACATTTGGGTAGCATCTTGCCCTCTCGGTTCATTTATGTGTCCCCAGCACCTAGAACTGTGCTTCACATACAACAAGACCTCAATGGACAGTTGTTGAATTGATGAATGAATTACAGAATGCTGTACACACACAGCCTCGGAACTGGAGGACCTCCCATGAGGAATGGGCACGGGAGGTTTTGGAGACCGTGAGTGGCTGGGCGAGCACACTAGCAGCTGCACTTCTATGGTAAACTCCCTGCAAGGATTCCTTTTCCAAACAAGTGAAGAGAAACAATGAAGTGAAGAGAAACAATGAAAGCGACTTCTCTCTGAAGAGGGGCAGGAAGGCGTAGGAACAGGGACTTCCACACTTTTTCAGCAATAGACGCACTTCTTTAAGGAAATTCTTCCACATAATTTCATATAAAAGAAGGCAAACATGGCATTTACTAAAGTCATGTATTAAGTGCAAAATGATAACATCAGTAAAAAAGGCAAGGCTAGTGACTGCCGAGTCATACGACGCTCAGTAAATATTTCTGCATTTTGTTTTCTTGCCTACTTTTGAAATAACACTGATTATACAAGTTGAGTAGTAATAAAGAAGGCCACCTTTGAATCTCAGTTACTTTGGGGTATAATCAGAAATGAAAGAAGACACTTTACCCCAGGCTATACAATGAACCAATTAATCCAAGTAATATTATTAAAAAAAGTTAATTCAGTAAGATTTCCAATGTGTTCATAATGTTGTGTATGATCTACATAAGTGTAAATTCTATTTGAAGTAATAGAATTAAAATTTATAATACATATAAAATCCCTAACCACCTCTAGAAACCTGAGATCCCAGGAAACATATTTGACAAGTTACTGTTTTAAGGGACCAAATGTGTCTGATAAGCAGTGCAAAGGACAGACCTAAGGGTAGAGCAAAACAAAATAATAGAAGATGAGTTCTAATAACCCTGTTACTGAACATAGATGCACCCCACTAGGATGCTTTTATGGAAAAAAAAGACATCAGAAATGAACCCAATATTAAAGGACATTATAACATCTGGTATAATTTTCAATGGTAATCTTCAGACATGGAAGCTTCAAACAACTGTTGCACTTCAAAAATGTTGCCATTAATGAAAGTGATGTGAGAAGGTAAGGCTATTAAGAGCAGCTGCTCTAGGATTGAATGAAATCACTTTCATGGATCCAAATGGATTGGTTTGAAAAGTGGCTTAATGTCCAATCTGTTAGCCTAAATGTAGTGAAAAAGTCCAATTACTAGAGGAATGGTTATTTTCAACATAAATTTTCTAAAGTATTAATATGGAAGGAACTCAATTCAAAGTCAATCAAGCATGGGATTGAAGTGTTGCCATCAGCATGGACTGAATTCTCAAGGTCTTGCCTAACTGAGTATTTCCCAAGAGTGTTTCAAGGGAAAACTATTGCTTCTAATGCCACATTTTTCTCTTTTTTAGAACGTACAATAACATAGAAGATGCCATTCAAACATTACAGTCTCTGTAATATTCAGCAGAAATCATGATGTTCTCTAGAAGCTAAACAGACATAACCCAATCAAGTTAACATTAGACATTTTAGCTGATGTAACAATTATTCTGTACATGCAGAGATACTCCAAAAGGAATAAGTTGATTATTGAATATCATGAAACATATCTGCCTGAACTGAGCTTATTAAGACTATTTGAAGACTTTATGGGACAATGAATGACATGAGCTCTTGCAAAAAAGAAAAGGGAAAGAAAGAAAGGAAGGGAGGGAGGGAGGAAGAAAGAATAAAATAAGGAGAAGTATGTTGGCATGGGATGCTTAGGACCTTGACCAACTCGACAGACAAGCAACTTGATAGAATGAAGGCTTCCTTAAACGTCTTCACAAAGCTCAAACTGTAGTATTCTTCTTGCACAGAGCACTTGGCTCCTGGCAATCATATTCTAGGACCATTGGGAAAATGAAGAGAAACAAGTCTGGCCCTAATATAGAAGTGAATTTCCTAGCCATATGATGAGATTTCATTCAGAAATATAGCTAAAGGGTTCAAAAGGGACTGCATATCATAGGTCATGAAAGCAGTAGGGTTTCTCTTTTGAGGCAACATGAAACAAATGTATAAAGGGACTCTAGAAACTACAGCATGGATGCAAATGAAGATGCAGGAATCCTGTAATTCTTTGTCTGGCTTAAAATTTCATTTTACTGGGGTTAATAGATTTTTTTTACACCTTCAAGGTGTAAACACATTGGACATTATTTGTGATTGTGTGTTAGATTTCTCTTGCTTGGAGTGTAAGGTCACCTATATTGGAGTCATCAGTCTTGGTGCTGTTATTCTTTACACTGGGTAAATCCTAATGAAGACATTCTATACAAACTGTCAGCTTAACAGCCAATAAAGATGCAAATATATGGGTGTTTGTTTTTAGTTTTTCCCATCAATATTTCCTACTTTTCTGAAACTAGCTTCATGAAAAACAAACAACACACCTGATTTTTCTCCACAGTTTTGTGTTAGAACATGTGGGCTAGAACCACTGGAGAGCATATAAAGCTCAGATTATAGATGCTTACTGAGGATTTGTTTTTATACTCTCAGGACCATTCAGAATTTGTTTACTATTTGTGTTATAAACACTTGATTCCTGAGATTCATCTTACCGCTACCAAGATTAACTTCACTTCCAACTTCAGAATATATTGAGCTATTTGCCAGATCACAAGATATATTGAAAAGCCTTTTATGAGCCTTATCAGTATTATTTCCATAAACTTTTGCTTGCAGCTGAGAAAAATAAACATTAAAATTTGTTTTCTGGTGTACATTTGGGCAGTTACATTTCTCTCCTATTTTAAATAAAATATATAACAAGATGATATACTTCTGCTCAAGAAGCATTATTCACAATATCACAATATTAAATGTGGATTTAATGAATGTTATTGATATATTCATTTCTCAGTTAATATTTAACAGTCTTGTTATTTTAAGAATAGCTGCTTGAACTTATTAAAGCAAATACATGACTTAACATTAAACATCCATCTGTGATTTTGCCATTTGTTTTTTCAAACACATTTCTCTCTTCTATAGTATAATCAACTTATTTATATGCCAGGGGCAAGTCCTAAAATATGATCCTTCCTAAACTCTTTGATGAAAAAGCACTCTATCTCGTGAACAAGTAAAAAAGTGTTAAGTATGAGAATAAGAGTTAGTGACTTTATGATATATATATATAATACTTAAGATACTTTGAATGAAAATTTATATTTTTGTTATATTTTACAATAAATGGAGGTGCAAATCACTCAGCCTCTCCCCCGCCCCCTGCTCCCACCTTTCATGTATTCTTAGCAACTCTTCTGATATGTGATTAGACAGAGCTGACAAGTAATTGCCAGATCTTGCAACTTTACCCAAATTCCTGCAAAGGAATTTGATTTTGAAGTCAATAATTTGGCTCTATGGCCCTGAATAGTATCCAGAAACACAAACTGTGTATGTCTGGGGTGGACCCTTGTGGCAGGCTGAATAATGACCCCTGCAAAAGATAATCACATCCTGTTTCCTGGGACCTGTGAGTGTTACCTATAGGCAAGAGGGACTTTGCTGATGTGATTATGGACCTTGAGATGGGAAAATTAGCCTGGATTATACATAATAACGAAAAGTATCCATATAAAGGGAAGCAGAAGGAGCTTTGACACACACAGAGGGGAAGGTAATGTGATCATGGAAGCGGAGATGAGAATGGTGCAGCCACAAGTCTAGGAAAGCCTCAGCCACCAGACTCTAGAAGAGGCAAAGAACAGAATCTCCAGTAGGGAGGGAGGGAGGGAAGGAGGGAAGGCCAGGAGACACCTTGATTTTAGCTCCACAGAATCATTTTGGACCCCTGGGTCTAGAACTGTGAGATAATAAATGTGTTTGCTTTAAATTACCAAAATTATTGGTAATTAGTTACAGCAGCCATAGAAAACTAATGCAGGCATATGTACACATGAGTCATGCACACATGTACTAACACACACACAAATGATTTTTATGTCATCAGATAGAAAACTTCACCTCCAGTTCCTGCCAAATATCTGAGCTCGTAGTCCCTGATATCAAAGAGCTCTCTGAGGGAGCTACTCTGTGATTTGGGGAGTATTGAAGGGACCCACATGTGGGTGGGGATGCCTCGAGGCTTGAGCCAGATTGTCAAAGAACTGATGAGTGGATGGAGGGGTGAGTGTTCATGAAAAGCAAAGGAATTAGTCCGCGCACACACCTGGAATGGAAAGAAAGTATATCTGTTTGAGGAACTAAAAGTCACTGGGATATGGAATGAAGAGGAAGATGGCTTCACAGGTTGGCATGCAGCTCAGGACTGGCATCACCAATCCTGCCAAGGAGTTCAGACTTTGTTCATGAACTAAAGAAAAGGTATGGATACGATGTTAAGTAAGATGTTGGTGTGGTGAGATTAGTAATGGAGAAAGATCTCTCTGGGGATGGATAGGAGACTGACTGCAGGCCACCAGCAGTCAGATATTGAGCTGAAATAAGCAGGGGCAATAGAGTGACAGAGGGGTGGGTAACCAGCTATTAGCAGTGGGAAGAGCACCATAGGTGCATGGGAGGGAGACACCCACACACCTGACTCGATTATTGGGTGGATATCAGTAGCTCAAGTCTTTCTTATCTATAATAAGATAATAATTCCCCTCCTTTGTCTGGCTTTAGAGCGCAGGCTGTACACAATTATGGGCTGCCTTACTTCCATCACCATAGTAACTGCAGTCCCAGAAAAACAAACTACCTTTGTTATATCGTTTGAAGAAAAACATAATAGGGCAATAAATTTATTTCCAAAAAGAAAACAGTTGACAAAAAAATTCCTAGGATGTTTTTATCATCACCCTTTTGAATCAAGCATACTTTAGTACCTTGGTAGTAAATTTTGTTCTTTCAAAACCAACCGAAAAAAACCAACAAACCATATTAATCACATGAAAGGTTGTGTTAACATTTTAAGAACTCACAGTTCTTTATCAAAGGAACATCTTTATCAAAGTCTAATGATAATGACTTATTTGCTTGGAATTCTGTGCCCTGAGTCAAACAAATGGAATGATGTAAAAGAAATATGACAGGAACAAATGAAAAAATTAGAGGTACTTGACTTAGAGGACACTTAGCAAAGTTAAAGAAGTTGAAATTTATAAGTGGAAAAAAGTAAGAAAAATAGAATAGAAAAATTAAGGTTTTCCTATCTGTTAGGCTTATATTTCCCTTAGATTAACATATATGAGTAAAATTTTGAAAGGAAGCTAGCTATTACAAACTAAATATTTATTCAGCCTCTTAACCAGCCAAATTCGGAATTGACACTAGAGTTTCATGTATATTTGGTTGGGTCTCAACTATAATTCTCAATATCAACAGAGGAAGTTTACTGCTGTTTTCAGTGAATAAGTTGGGTCAGACTGATTTTTCACATTTCGACTCTGAATGTAATCACCACTGCCCACCTTTCAGATGAGCAGAGTGAGATCAACCAGACCCAACAGATCAAGGAGGCCAGCAGAAAGCGATCAGTCATCTGGAGTTGATATACTGTTCTAAGAGTGACTGGTATGTACAGGAGCAATGCAACAACAGGAACAAGAAATCAGACAGGGTGTGAGAGTCACACACCTTAAAAGAGCTGCCAGGAAGATATATTGGGGAAAACAATCCAGAATTGTTGGTGGGAGAAGATGACTGGTACTCTTCTGCCCACCACTACACTCTCTGCCCTCCCAATACCCCTATAAATCAGGCACTGGTATTAAATTCATCCTACATAGTAGGTAGAAAGGTAAATACCTCACCAAAGGTCACCAAGCTACTAAGTGGATGATCCAGGACTCGAACACAGGTCTCCCTCCACCTCACCTGGAATAAGGGTGCTAGCTAACCCCCTTCTCCCACAGCACAGCCCAGGGACACCCTGAGGAGGTGTAAGGGACAATGAAGCGGTGAAGCCAGGCCTGGAAAAGACAGACTAGGGGCCTGGTGCAGTCTGGGTTTTTACACTGGCCAGGAGCCAGCCTATCTGGTCTCTCCCAGTATGTTACTCTTCCTTGTCCCCAAATAGTCTACAATTCCCCCTGTTGTCCTCTTAATGTCTTCCTAAATGGTCACAGGCTGACAGTAATGCCAGTATTAAAGGGGGAAACCAAATGTATCTCCTGAAGCCACCACACAAGCTGTGGAAAAACTTGTACTTTTTAGGACAGTCAAACCCTACAGCTCTAACATCTCTGAAATAAGTAATGCTAACAGTTATCTCCTCATTTCCTAAGGCCTAGAGATCTGATTAGGCTGGATAATTGAGAAGCTGCTTTTTCTTCTTTATTTTTCCAAATAGAATAACTTTTTTCCCTGTACACATCTATATATACTCTCACTCAAGGCCAACCGATTTAATGGATTGTGATGATGGATCATTAGGTCTCATAATTATTTTCTTAGGATTGTTGCGGCTGTGAAAATCAAGCCACAAACATTCAAATAGCAATTATAAAATATTTAATTGCTTTTTAATTTAGAAGTGATTTCTGGTTATGAGAACTATCTCTGCCCCAGTGTGTTCATCATTCTCTTTGCATATGCAGAGACCTCATCAGTCTATTTATAACCCCTTTGATTGGTTTACCTTCTATGGTGTTTTGACAAATGTCATTTGTAATTGGTTAGATTTGTGTTTATACTAATATACAAACCAGGTGACTCAACCAACACATAATTTTTAATTACCCAATTTTAATTGAGTCTATTAAAAAATGAATGCATCAGCCCTGGGTGGTGAGTTTAATTGGTTGGAGTATCATTAGTATAGCAAGGTTGTGGGTTAGATTCCTGGTCAGGGCACATACATGAAGCAACCAATAAATGAAAAATAAATGGAACAATAAGTCGATCTCTCTTTCTAGCTCTCTCACTCTAAAATAAATTTTTAAAAAATTTTAATGGATGCAGCCAGTCCATACGTGGTCTACAAAAATCTCAGACTTCCACCTTTTCTAGATATCTCACCCTGGGTATTTCCAAAATATTTAATCCCTAGGACATCTCTGCCAATTTCTGCTTTTCCTTTAAATAATCATGTGTCTCAGGAGAAACTCTTAGCATTAGAAAATAGTTTCTATATTGCAACTACATCAGAGATAAAATTATTATTGCATAATACCCCTAGATGACAAAGTTTCTCCTTTGATACCTTACACCACTTAACGCAGCCATTGAGGCTCATCTGTGTTTCATATTAACAAACGCATGATATATGAAATTGGATAGAAACCCTATGTCACCCCTATATAATCATATTAATTGGTTCTATGCTAAGGAGACAGGTGATGCTAACTATTACTCATATGTCTATGTGATCCAGTTTAACTTGGATTAGTTGTAAACTTATTCAACTAATATTTACCTATAAACCAGGATGTCACCATTCGATTACCAGTCAAGGCACATGCCCAGGTTGCAGGCTTGATCCCCAGTATTGGGCGTGCAGGAGGCAGCCCATCAATGACTCTCTCTTACCACTGATGTTCTATGTCTCCCTTCCTCTCTGAAATCAATAAAAATATATAAATTTAAAAAAAAAGAAGGAACAGAATGAGACAGCTCTGTACACAGTAGAGGCCCCAGGAGGTGAAGAAAAGTCCAGCAAAAGGTCAGGGTGGGTCAGGGTGATATCACTGCACCCCACCAGCAACTGTCGGCACCCAGAGGGTGTATCTGCTGAATCCTCATTTAGACTGAACACTGAAAATAGGCTGAGAATGAACATAGGGGAGAAGAGTTGTCATATGTCGTGTTGCTAAATAAAATAGAAATGCTCATTCTGGTTTGAAAAGAATCTCTAAAGAAGTTACAAGTCTTCCCCTCTTCCCTTCAAATAGGTTCTGAAAATGCTAGTTTGAAGCTTACTTCTATATATTCATTTTAGTTCTCAAATTAGAAGGCTCAGTGAACCAAAGTTTTACAACCCAATAAAAATCCTGAATATTGGATTAAAATGTATTGAACCAACTTAGTCTCAGAGATGATGTCATGTTACCTAATGGAGACTAATAGCCAAGCAGACAGGCTGCTGATCAAGGAGGAAGGGACAGACAGCAGGTTTGTGTGTCAGTCTGTCTTCTCCACTTCCAGGGTCAAAGGCCAAGTCATTAACATGATCAGGTCCCTCTCTCCTCATTTGTAAAAGACAATGAGAATCCTGCTCCAACCACGCTTGGGTCTAACTGGGTATATGGAGAGCTGGCCTGAATGCTGGCTATGTAATTTAGTTGAATCTTTTCATTTCTCTCTCTCCCTCATTATTCCTGGAGAGCACTATGCTAAGTGAAATAAGCCAGTCAGAAAAAGACAAGTACCATTTGATTGCACTTATATGTGGACTCTAATGAACAAAATAAACTAACAATATAGGAACAGACTCAGATAGAGAGCAGACTGACAGCTGTCAGAGGAGAAGAGGGCAGTGGGGCTGGGAGAAAAATATCTTATTGTCCAGTACTCTTGCTTCTGTGATGATGTGAGATGATACAATGAGTAAACGATGAGAAGATATGAGGTGAATGATATAGGCATTGTGATGTAGAGTTAGGCTACTGTCAGGGTTATTTGAAAGTGCTATATAGGGCAGTCAATCTGATAACCAAGGTGACTTAGTGACAAATAGGCAGGTAGCATATACCTCCTACAGCATTCAGATGATAAACAAAGGAATGGGTCATGTCCCAGGCAGGATGAAGTGGGATGGGGAGAGATTTCATCACTCTACTCAGAACAGAATATAATCTTAAAATTAAATTGTTAATTCTAGAATTTCTTATTTAATATTTTCAGACCATGGTTGACCTCTCAGGTAAGTAGAGATGGGGGAATTACTACTGTACAGCTACAATAGTAGAAATGCAAGAAGGAAGAAATGCAAGTAGCTACTGGGCAAAAGTTTGCTTGTAATATTCTTAAAGGGTTCACAGTACCTAATATTTCCATATGTGTTGAGGAGAAATTGTTCTTTGCTTTGGGGGAGATTTGAAAATAAAATTTCAAGTAAACATCTAAGGAAAAGCTAAATCCACTCAGTCAGTAGGGGGAAAGAAGATATAGATGTTTGCCAAAAAAATTCTGTTCAGAGTAATAGTATTAAGCTGCTTATTGCAATATTTAGAGAAAGCTGGAACAAACATTAAGGAATGTTGATTAAGGAATCATTGGAAAGTTCTTATCAATGTGTGATACAGTGAAAAATACATATTTGGCCTTTGTATCCACCTCCTCCACCCTCAGTTCCTAACATAGAGCTCTGAAACTCTTAAAAATTGTTATTCAAAACAAGCTCCTTTCAATCACACCAGAGTTTATGCTGATGAGGTGACTCTTGTGAACTCCAAACACAGCTTCAGGATGAGGGCTGGTTGCCAGGGGAAGCAACCGCATAAGGTAGAGTGTTGGCACTTACAGCCCCACCCCTGGGCCTCCAAGAAGGGACGAGGGGTCGGAGATTGAGGTCAATCATCAATGTCCAATAATTTAATTGAGCATGCTGATGGAATAAAACACCCCAAAAAATACCTAAATGAAGGGGTTCCAGGTTGGTGAACATATTGAGGTCCTGGAGGGTGGACACCAGGAGAGAATAGGAGGCTTTGCCACGCACTCCCCTCCCCATACCTTGTCTTGTGCATTTCCTCCATTTGGGTGTCCCTGAGTTCCATCCTTAATAATAAACTGGTAAATGTAAGTAAAGTGTTTCCTTGAGTTCTGTGAGCTATGCTAGAGAATTTTTTAATCTGAAGGGGGGGATAGGGGTGCCCTGATTTATAGCCAGCTAGTCAGAAATACAGGTGACAATCTGGATTTGTGACTGGTGTCTGAAGTGGGAATCATCAGCCTTGTGGGGCTGATTCCTTAACCAGTGGGGTTGAAGAAACTACAGATAGTGTTAGACTGAATGGAACTGTAAGACACCTGGTTAACGTGCAGTTAACCAGATAATTGACTGGTAAGGGAAAACACACTCATTTGATGTCAGAAGTGCTGTGAATAGAAACAGATTGGATAAGGAAAAGAATAAAATGGCCCCTGCTTTTTCACTCTGTCCCCCAGATTCCCTGGTGTCATCAGAACACGTGTATCCTCCCATCTCCTTAATTCTCCTGCAGAGATTGATAAGAAGTGAATTTAGCTTGTAAATCTATTTTATTGTTGTTGTCTTTAAGCTAATTTTAGGACTGGAAATTCTAGAATGGTGGCTTAGTGCCTAGTTTCTTTTTAGGAAATATGGTCTGTAATGAAAGATGTAAACAAACTGAAATTCAAGTCTATTTGGGGGGATCCTGTTACAAGATTGGAAGAGAATAAAACATAGCATTAAAATATACCACTTTCCTTTTAGCTTAAGTCTGTTACTTGCTGTTTAAACAATGCACATTTGCCCAACACATTTCCATAAGCCAAGATTAACTGGATTTGTACAGCAGGAATAAAGACTTGGGCAGTGAAAGAGGGGAAGAAGAAAGTGAGAGAGAGCCAGGAAGGAGAGGGAAAGGGGTGTGCTAGAAGGCAAGATGGTGGCAATGATAAAGAAAGCATTGAAGCACTTAACTTCTAAGTTTACATTTTGTTTCAATATTGTTCAAAGCAAATCCCAGAATAATCTTCTAATTACTTAAAATTCAAATGTAGCCATATATCCAGGGAACCATTTTATAAGGAAATAGTCAAAATTGATGTCAAATGAGTCACTTGGCTAGAAAATATCCTAAAGTTCTCAGCTTTGAGGCTCCCAGCTGGTGAGAGTGTGACATCCTCCCTGTAAATATGTGGGTAACGTTCAGGGTTTCCTCAGTGGACCTAGCGCCCAAGGATGAAAACACAAAACAGGAAACCCATCTCTAGTTTTACGATTTTGTATATCCCACTTGCAAAAAGCTATCTTCCTCTCAATAATGACTATAGCTCTTTGATACCAGAAATAACAAAGAACATTGGTCCCTATCTAATTCACTTGCTGTCCTGAGGTTGGGGGGTGAAGTAAGAGAGAATGGAGTGGAGCCAAGAATCCTTTATGTAACAAGTAATTCTGTATTCCTTCTTTTGAGTTCCAAAAAGGTGGCTAAGAATTGTCTTTTTTTAAAATATATTTTTATTGATTTCAGAGAGGAAGGGAGACAGAGAGAGGGATAGGAACATCAATGATGAGAAGGAATCATTGATCAGCTGCCTCCTGCACACCTCCTACTGGAGATCAATTCACAACCTGAGCATGTGCCTTGACCAGGAATCGAAGCATGGACTCCAGGTTCATAGGTTGATGCTCAACCACTGAGCCATACTGGCCGGAATAAGAATTGTCTTTGATTTGAAATATCTTCTAATATTACTCTGGGGATTCTTCTCTATAATGTACAGACACTTCAATATTTAGGAATGGAATGTGAGCCAAGTGTCAAACAATGAGCAAGTGGTCTCTTTTGACTACAAATGAGTGCATTTTTTTTCTTTTCTTTCTTTTTCAGACATGGTAGCATGGTGCGTACAATCAAGGCCCACTATAATGTGCTGCTGGAGACCTGGGGGACACTCTAGGGGTCTCAGATGGCCTAACTGCACATTCCCCTCCCTGCTCTGTCCCCATGAATAAGGTCGCTGAGCCCAAAAACCTTGCTGGGTCACAGGACCAGGTGCTGTTCCCTCTCATCACTGACTACTGGCTCCAGTTCTCTGCCAGCCCCTGCAATTATTCACATGAACCAGCTACATCTTCCCTCAGGGACCAAGGGGCAGCCTACACAACCGGCCTCCCACATCCCATCATTCCCTCTGTTCCCCATGGGGACCTGCTTGTTATGTGGTGTCCTCCTTCCCCAGCTGTGAGTACATGTGACAAACTGCTGTCACCGCATCTGTCCAGTGTTGAATGTCTTGTGTTCACCCATCCCCATTACCTTATGGGAGGGGATCCTTTCTGTCACCATTGGGTGAGAAGGAGGCAATTAATTAACATGGGCATTCCAGCTTATGCGGAACCAAGTTCAAGGGAGCTGCCCCTTGGCTTCCATTTAGACCATCAGAGGACTAGGTTCTACCCACAATGAATGTCTGGGCTCGGGATGCAGGGGCAGCGAGCACTGGCCAGCTCCTCACCATGCGCTCCAGGGGAATGTCAGGCACGAGGCTGCTGCGCTGTGTTTTCATGTTGAGCGCCTGGCATTTGAAAAATGCTAGAAGGAAAAGGGCAGTATTTTGTGGAGGAAGACCAAAGAGGAATTGCTAAAGTTTTAACATTCCTTGCCCACCAGCACCCCCTCCTTCTAAGTCTCTCCCACATGTTCTCCCACTATCACAAAAAATCCATTTATCTCACATTTCCCAACCTGTTCATGAACAAAGGGCATCAGTGCTCAGTTCCAGGCTGTGCTCTCCAAATGTCGCTGGCTCTGCGTCTGCCCTGAGGGCATCTTAGGTTACCACGGATTTTTGGTGCAAGTCTCTGAAGGCAGGTTGATGATTCCAAGGAGAGAACCGTCTAGTCCACTTTTGGGTTTTGTTTTGATGTTTCAGAGAGCAGTTTTGTGAGATGTCAGTTAGCCAGGGCATATTTCAAAGCACAAGAGGGTTTCTGGACTTCCTGGGTATCCTATAAGTAGAATCTGTTGGCATCCCATCCCTCTTCTTATAAATATATTAATTAATATAGTAAAGAGGATGAATAGTAACATATGATTGGGGGGGGGGGGGGAGGGGATCCTGTTATTTGTGACAATTTCTCAAGGCTATGGTTCCATAGAAGATGGTTACACATTTACAAAGTCTTTATCAATATAATGATGTAATTGCTTGGCTGAATAAGCCATTATTTTTTAGTGTAATTTTAGGCTACACTGGAAACTTTTATCAGGCCCTTATGACAGTCCTAGAAAAATATTTTATCTTTAAAACAATTTCTTCCACCCTATAAGAATGTAGGAAGATGACAGCAATGAAATGATTGCAACTATTCTCTTTCAATGGGAAGCAGCAAGCATGGTTAAATTAGTAATATCCTATTTCTCCTAGAGTAATGAGGAGAATTTGATCCAGCCCAAAATGCCCCCCAAATTCTAGCCCTGTTCTGGAAAGATCATGTGTACCCCATCTTTGTAGCCCTGGTTCAGAGTCTATGTTTGAAATTTTCCATAATGATATTAACATGGAAGGCTTGCCATGTTCTGGACATTTGAACAATAGCTTCAAGCACCTATTACCAAGTACTTAACTGAAGAGAGAATAAATGAGAGAGACTTTAATTATGATCCCTTACTTTATTCTCAGGAAACTCCTTAAAATTCCTATTTTACAGATCAGGAGCCTAAGGTTCAGGTTGAGGGTAAACACCTCACTGAGCTCTGCCCAGCTAGTGGCAAAATCAAGGTGAGACACTAGGTTACTGGCTCAAAACACTAGGATCTTGCCACAGCCCTAGGTGCCCAGACTACAAACAGTAGAATGAAGATCTTACATGGCTGTCAAATTCAGAAAAAAAATAAATTCTTATTTTGTATATACTAAGAAGAGGCTGAGCTGAGAATCCAAGCATACTTCATAGGTTCTTTGATTTGGAGAGAGCCATGTAACATCAAATCTGACCTAAACCCTTTCTACCTTCCTCACTATATCACACTGACAAGCTGTTGTCAGGTCTGCTTAGTAAATTCAGTTGGTCGAAAACATCAATTTCTTGTGACAATTGAATCTTTGGTCCAATTGACTTTATGAAGCTTTTTCTGAAACTGAGCTGACATCTAACACCCCATAGCTATTACCCTTTAGTTCTGGTTCTACTACACCTATTACATAAATTCTTAATTTTCTTCCACATTCTTGTTCCTTTTGTTTATGAAGCCCTGCATTGTCTGCCTGGATCTTCTCCTCTGTACTAGTGTGCCCAAGTCCCTTGGCTAGTTTCTCAGATGATATGATATAGGGTTCATCAGGCTCTTCTGGTTCCTTTCTTCTCTCTTCTCTGTGATTGGCTATAACTCAAAAGGATAGAATTCAACTAAAACATCAAAAGATGATATGTCATGTTGTCTGAGATTTGCTTCAGAATAACCTGGTGCTGGTTTGTGTACTGGGAAGTAGTTAAGATAATAGATAAAACAAGAATTGTAAAAATATTGATAAATTTAATCATAATATATTCTCTTTACCTTTGTCTATGTTTGAAATTTTCCATAATAAAAAGATGTTTTAAGAGTATAGTATGAAAAAAGTGTGTAATACTTCAAACAGATTCATTAGAAAAGCTAGAGCACTACATTCCATATCATAATATTGATTACTGGAAAAAGATGATTACTTTTTTTAGAGCCATCTAAATCTGTTGAGCTGTGTTTTCTGATACACCTATTCTATTTCCCATTCTTGATTAACATGCTTGAGTCTTGTTATTTTTTATTGTTAATGGATTTAGCTCCAATTGCAAAGCTGATTATTTGCCCTTGAAAATATTATATTGATAGATTTCACCTGTTCAGAGCTAGTGGACCCTAAAACTGTCAGTCATCTTATTTGCTTGCAACTATCCACCAAGATTTTCAGCAAATCCTTAAATCCTAACCTGAATCATTGATAAAAACACTGAGTCAGTCTGAGGTTAGAAACCTAGAGAATGAATTTGCAAAACATTTTCTTTGTGTGGAAAATGTACACAACAATTCAGTCTGAAAGGGTGATTATTAAACAAACGGTGATAAGATCACCCATTTATTGAGAAAAACACAGAATATGAGGTCATGAAACCCTAAGGAAAGGAAATATAAAGCTTACTTTTTATGCCTTTTTGCAATAAAGTTCAGAATTTGTCAGTCAATGGTAATGTGATAACACTGAGCTAGAATTTCAAAAACTTGAATGATGATGAACTAAAAATGCCACCCTAAGAAATATCACTGCCTCCCCCCCCACCCGCAAGCAATAAGAGTTGATGCAGAGGTAGAACACATTGAATCTAGAAGTGAGAGAAATAGATAACTAGATGTTAATAAAGAATTTATTTTCCTTCCGCGCTGGCAAATTTCATTTACATCAGACTTTATAAATAATCACCTTCAACACTTCAACAGATAGCTGTAATTTATCATGAATTTTTAAAATGCTATCTTGTATATAGATGATCAGCACCAACTATTTGATTTGTAATTGCTTAATAATTAGGGGATAATTTATATTAAACTCTGTTTTAAATATATTAATTTATTTTTGAAGTAGGTATATTTCAATTTGTTTTAAAAATGATGACAATTTCATGATAAATAAGCTGGTAAGGTGCACAACACTTGCATCATACAATTATCTCCTGGGATGCTAAGCTAAAAACACTTTTTCCCCCCTCCAGGTTATAAGATTAGATCTTTACACTAAAGAACCTACCAGAAATGCATCCTCTGGAACATGACAGGCCATATAGGGAGGGGACTACACAGAGAGAACAACTATGCACATTGAATCACCCTAAGTCTTCACCTACAAAAATCACCTGGCATAGAATCACCCCCCCAATCAGAGACACCTTGGTGGCAGATGGAGGAGAGGATATAGACAGGTAGACAACATATAAGAGAAAATGTAATACTATCTTCTAAAGGCATAGAAGGACTAAAAATAGATATTAATGATAATAATCTATTGTGTTGGAGATGTGACTCTATTCTGATTCAATAACAAGACATTAGAGATGGCTGTGGAATTCATAAAAGAATACAACAATACCATTTTTGTACTGGCTTTGTTTTTATTAGCTATGCAACCTTGGGCAAATTGGCTAACCTGTCAAGTTAGTTTGCTACTCTGGAAGTATGGAAAAAATAATGAGTGCCCTAATTACCAAAAAGTGGTGCTATAGAGCTCAAAAGAGATAATGTCCGTGAAAATACACTTGTTAACCCAAAAATAGAATAGAAACATTTTAATTATAATCTTTATAACAGTAGCAAAAAAATACAGAATGTCAGATTTTGTAATAACACACTGTGACCTTAAGGTTTCTATAAATTTGATAAGATTTTTCAACTTATACTCTCTACTTCTACTAATACATTATCAAAATATAATAAATTGACATGGGCAAAAAAATAAGGATTAGTTCTAATGGTTTTTCCTGACTCAGGCAACCAGTGCTATTAAATTCTATATAATGAACTCCAGTCCCCTTTTAATAAATACTATACAGAAAAGAATCAGCATACCAGGGCTGACGGCCTCCTGGCGAAGGTGAACCTCAGCTGATATCTGGGAAGGTGGCTTTCAGGAGAGTTTCCACCATTCTCCCTTAGGAATGGCTCACCATACCTAAATTTTGTGTGTCACAACATGATCCATGCTGAAGCCTGCTTCCCTTCAAGGAGTCTGGAATTTTAGTACGGTCCAGGTGGAGGGTGTCTATGTGACCTGCCCTCAACAAAACCCTGGGCCCTGAGTCCAATGAGCCTCCCTGGTAGACAGTAGTTCACACGCAGGTTACAACTTGTTGCAGGAGGAACTACACCCACCCCGAGTGACCCACTGGGAGTGGACCCCAGGAAATTTGCACCAGGTTTCCTCTAACCTCTCATGAGCCTTTCCCTCAGCTGATTTGGCTCCATATCCTTCACTGTAATAAACCACAGCCATGAGCATGACTGTACCCTGAGGCCTGGGAATCCTCCTACAGAGCCTTTAATCATGAGTGGTCTTAGAGATGCCCACTCACCCTGAATACAATCGCAACTCTCTAGACTCTGGGCAGAAAGGAACATGTGAGAGGCATTCCAGGCTGTGTGAAAGTCGTGGTTGCTTTTAGAAACTCAGCATTCACGTCAGGAACTCTCCCTCAGGTTGGCCTGAGAGCCCTGGGGTGGCTCCCAGTCAATGAACATCAGCTTGGACTCACTCTAGTCCAGTGGTTCTCAACCTTTCTAATGCCGCGACCCTTTAATACAGTTGCTCGTGTTGTGGTGACCCCCAACCATAAAATTATTTTCGTTGCTACTTAAAAACTGTAATTTTGCTACTGTTAATGAATCGTAATGTAAATATCTGTGTTTTCCGATGGTGTTAGGCTCTATAGCAGCAGTTCTCAACCTGTAGGTCACGACCCACGGGTTGAGAACCACTAGCAGGGTCGCGGCATTAGAAAGGTTGAGAACCACTGCTCTAGTCAGATTTGAAGGAGATTTCTCCAGGACAAGGTGATAAACTTTGTCTTATCTGGAACTTTGGGTTAGTAAGAAGAAACAAAGAAATGTGAAGTTTAAAAAACAAATAAGTGTGTGTATGTGTGCCTGCCTGTGCTAAATTATTTTGTTGATAGTATTCATTAACATGAGTGGAGAACTTCGAGGTACAATTAAAGCCACTTTATAAGTCTCAAGTAATCCTCACAATAACCCTGATGGAGGTACCATTATCATCCCCACTTTATAGGTGAGAAAACTAAATGCATTACAGTATAAATTAAGATGGGATATCCAAATCTAATTTCTATGACTGAATGATCTTGATAGACCTGGTAAGATTTAAAAATGCAAAGCAATAGATATTTGTATGGTTTGAAAATGGCATATTTACTTCTATAAGAATAAATGTTGCATCTTCCCTCTAGCACTGAAATCCTTTCTGTTGGAATTTAAATATTCTTCACTTCATTCAAACACCTAATTCAACCCAGCCGATAGCTCCCATTCACAGTACGTTTCCCTGCCAGTCATGTAAGTTTATACCAGTGGTCTCCAACTGAGAACGATCCCCTCACACTGCCCCCTAGGACTCTGGCAGTGTCGGGAGACTTTTTTGGTTGTCACAACCTGGAGTGTGGGGAATGCTACTGGCATCTAATGGGGGGGAGACCAGGAATGCTGCTCAACAATCGAGAATGAATGTACAGGAGAGCCTCACAATGAATTATCCAGCCCAAAATGTGAACAGTTCCAAAGGTGTTTTAATTTATATAAAAGGTGCCTCTTACTGTCTCAAAGATTTCAAACTTCACCTCATTTTCAAGGTCACCATACCTAACACCATATCCATATATTTTATTGACTTTCTACACAGGTTTATGGAGGGATACTGAGAAATATCTGGATTCTTCTAGACTTCCAGATCCCTAAATATGATAAGGCAAATAAAGCCACGAACCCTGATCAAATGCGACTAAGATATACTGCTGTCCCCGACAGGGGAGAAGACAGCTGTGTAACATCTGTCAGGTGATTTAACCTCTCAGAGATACAGGGGCCTCTTAAGTAATGTGAGAAGTGGTTGGCTCATGCCTCAGCTCCTCCCCACTCTTAATACAAGAACATCATCAAGTTTAGGTTAAATGAAGTTCACTCTGGAGCAAACAGATTAATGTCCAACACACCTTTAAATATAATGAATACAATAAAATTACAAAGACCAACAAATACAGTCATGCACCACATATGAAGTTTTAGTCAATGACAGACCACATATGGCCGTGGTCCCACAAGATTAAAAATTCCTGTGGCATAGTGACATCTGTCATTAGCAGAAAAAAAGATATTCATAGTGCTTTATCTGCTCACAAGCAAATTTACGATAAGAAAAATAAAGGACCCAAGCAAACCGCCATGGATATATTTCTGAGTAACACCTCCTTAAGAGGAGCCTAGGCGGGTCCTTCAGGAGGGATTCCGGAGGAAGGCATTGGTATCCTAGGAGATGAACAGCACCATGCTCGTTACTGGCCCTGAAGAGCTCCCAGGGGGGCGAGATGTGAAGGCGGAAGACAGTGTTATTGATGATGCTGACCCTGTGTAGGCCGAGGCTAATGCGTGTGTTTGTGTCTTAGAAAATATTTTTGTACAACTGGAAAGTGTGTTTGTGTTTTAAGCTGAGTGTTATTACAGAAGAGTCAAAAAGTTAAAAAAAAATTAAAGCTTATAAAGTGAAAAAGTTATAGTAAAAGAAATTAAGGCTAATTTGTTATTGAAGAAAAAATACTTTTTATAAATTTGGTGCAGCCTAAGTATACAGTGTTTATAAAGTCTCCAGTGCTACTCACTCTGACTCACCCAGAACAATTTCCAGTCCTGCAGGCTCCTAAATGGGTGTACCATTTTTAAAAATATTTTATACCATACTAGAGGCCCGGAGCACAAAATTCATGCATGGGGGGGCGGGGGGAAGGTGTCCCTCAGCCCAGCCTGCACCCTCTCCAATCTGGGACCCCTCGAGGGATGTTCGACTGCCCGTTTACAGGGATCGGGCCATGGGGGTATGGCCAGCCTGGGTGAGGGGCTGAGGGCTGTTTGTAGGCTGGCCACAGCCCCTTCAGGGTGGGAGTCCCCACTGGGGTGCCTGGCCAGCCTGGGTGAGGGGCTAATGGCTGTTTGCAGGCTGGCCACACCCCCAGTGACCCAAGCTCCCAGCCCCTCCTTTTTTCTTTTTTTTCAGCGCCTCCTTGAGCGGAGGCCAGGGCCAGCTGGAAGCAGGTATCTGGGATTTATTTATCTTCTATAATTGAAACTTTGTAGCCTTGAGCGGAGGCCAAGGCTGGCCAGGAAGGAAGGGAAGCTTGGCTTCCTCCATCACCAGGGGAAACCCAAGCCTCCTGCTCACTCCAGCTCTGTGGCCGCCACCATCTTTGTTGGGTTAATTTGCATACTCACTCCTGATTGGTTGGTGGGTGTAGCGGAGTGATGGTCAATTTGCATGTTTCTCTTTTATTAGTGTTGATTTTTATTGTACCTTTCCTATACTTAGATATGTCTAGATACACAAACACCATATGTTACAACTGCCTTACAGCCCTCAGTACAATAACAGGCTGTACAGGCCTGTAGCCTAGGAGTAGCAGGCTCTACCACATAGCCCAGGTGTGTCGCAGGCTAAACCACCTAGATCTGAGCAAGTACATTCTGTGGTGTTTGCATAAAGACAAAATCACCTAATAATGCATTTATCAGACATTTCCTCATCATTAAGCAATACATGACTGCAAAGGAAAATTTTAAAAAATAATAATGGCTAAGAAAAATAAAGCAAATAAAAGCTAAGGTTGGAAAGCCAGCAAGCCAAAACTGATACAAGCAGTGAGACCTGTGAGCATACTGGCAGTGGGCCACATTTGCCCCTGGCTCACTGAAATGCAGGTGAAGGGGACCCAGAATCTTCTAAAGGCTGTAACTGGAAAAGTAGTCACTGCACTGTTCCCATAACTCGCAATCAAAGTAATACACATGTACAAAACGACACACTGCCCTCTCCTTGTGAAGTGGATATTCAAGAAAATCAACATTTTACACATTTGTTTTTAGCTAAATCCACTAATTAAGCACCATTAGTAGAATATAAGAAAAGAAATAGTGAAATCTTGCCATGCACACAAAGACATTACCCATTTCCTGGCAATCCCATTTGACCAGATGGAGAAAGGGATCCCCAACAGGGCCCCCTTCCTGACATCAGAATGCTCTTTCTAAATTACACATTCCATCCTGTCACATGTGTGCCTCCCATTCCACTACATAAAACCCGAATTCCTAGTGATAAGGCAGAATAAAGATGTCCACACCCGAATCCTGGAACCTATGAATAGAGAATGTTACATGGCAAGGGGGCAATTTTGGTGGCAACTGAAAGGAAGGTTGCCATCGCAGCTGACTATGAGATGGCAGATTACCCTCGAATATTCAGTGAGTCCAATGTAATCACAAGGGTCCTTGTAAGTGAAAGAGGGAGAAAAGGAGAGACAGACTCAGAAAGGGAGATGTGATGAAGAAAGCAGAGGTCAGAGAGGTGTGACAGCTACCCTTGAAGATGGAAGGTGGCCATGGCCATGAGCCATGGAGTGCAGGTGGCTTCTTGAAGCTGGGAACGGCAAGGAAGCAGCTTGTCCCCCTAGAGTCTCCAGCAGAAACAGAACCCTCCCAGTGGGTTGATTTCAGACCAGTGAGACACATTTTGAACTTCTGACATCCAGACAGTTAGGATAATAAATTTACTAAATGCACATTGTTTTAAGTCACTAAGTAATTTGTTATAGCAGCAATAGGAAACCAATGCACTCCTTGTTCAAACTTTCTATTGCTTTCTATGATGCTGCCATAAGCCTAAGAGGCTTCAAGCAATACCCCTTTCTTATCTCACAGTTCTCATGGGTCCAGAGTCCAGCTGGGGCCTCTGTTTAGGATCCCACCAGCCTGAGTCAAGGTGTCCACTGGAACTGAAATCTATTTGAGGCCTCTTCCAAACTCACTGGTTGTAGCTAAATTCAGTTCCTTGCGATTTTAGGACTGAGGCCCTCTCTCCCTAGAGGCTGCACATCTACCTCTGCCATGTGGCTTTTTCCAAAACATGGAATTTGCTTCTTCACGGTCAACAATAGAGATTCTGCTATTGCTTGGAGTCCCTTTTAAGAGCTCACATGGTTAGGTCAAATACACCTCAAATAATCTCCTTTTGAATTAATTTATACTCAACTGATTAGTGTTCTTAATTACATCTGCAAAATCCCTTGACCTTTACAACATAAGGTGACCTCACCATGGACGTGAATCTCCCGTAATATTTATCAGTGCTGTCCACCCTCAAGGAGAGATGATAACACAGGGTAGGTCCACCAGGGGGCAGAATCCTGAGAACCCTGTTAACATACTGTCTGCCATACTCCCTGGCTGGGAAAACTAAATGTTTTGCCGGCTTGCCTCAAAGCACCAAATCTACCACCAAATATCCCAACAGAGGCAAAAGCGCTGCATGCACTGCCCTATGCTCACTGTTACATGGAACACGTGTAACCTCAGGCATGACCCCTTCTCTTTCCAGTGACTGCCTCAGGTTGTGTCCCCAGATGCCTCTTACCTGTCTCAAAGATTTCAAACTTCACCTCATTTCCAAGGTCACGGTACCTAACACAGAACGTGGGGTGCATGGAATTATTGACCATACACCTCAGTGCACATGATCAGTATGCATAGAATGATTTTGTCTGCCCAATGTGTTTTCCTGATTGAATATTCCAATTCTGAATGAAAGCACATTGCAATGAATAGTGAGCAATGCAATAATTTTCAGTAGACTATAAAACAGTAGTCAATATAGAATTCTGAATCAAAGCAATAGTGACAAGGGAAAAGCAAAAGACCTTCATTTTCATAATGTAAACTCAAACCTAGATCTGCTTGCCTAAAAAGTATCAACGTAGACACATCCTGAATGAATTATGTAGAAAAAGCGGCCATGTGGGAGTTAACAATGAGCCAGCGAATAAGGAAAGAGGAGGATATAATTATTTCCATTCCCTTTTTTTTCTTATGACGGATTGGGCCAATTCCAATTCAACACTATTTATCAATTATTTTTAACAATCACCAGTGATGGATATTTCCCCCCTTTATTTTCTAACTCAAGAACGCTTTGTCGGGTAAAGTTTTTAGAAAAATCACAAATGGAACGGACTCCCCGCCATGGGCAGTGAGGACCCAACGTGCTTTTATGTAAAACGAGCAACAGCTTTCTCATTTGTTCTTGCAGGTTTCAGCTGGAAGAAGCCTGCCTACCACTGCTAAGTGGATACGCTTTAATAAATCGCTCTCCTTGTGCCAACACACCACACATTGCTTCGATTAAGTTCTACTTCACCGTGGGGGGAGGCAGGGCTCAGTCCTGACAGCCAGGCCCCGGGACAGGAAATGTGCCGGCAGCACAGGAAGAGGGCACCCCTTGGCCGGCCATATAAATGCTGCCAGTCTGGGGCAGCTGGCCGAGCGAGACAACTCACAGACCCTTCCATTCTAATAATAACACCAAAGAAGAGGAAGGGAGAAAGAAACATATGTGGTTATGTGCTAAATTCCTCACACCTCCAACACTTTGCAAGTCCCCTCGCTTTAATTAGAAGCAATTCCACATCATTGCACAGTCCCTTTCTCTTTCCAACCACTGTCTAGGACGCCTTCTACTGTAGTGAGGATTTCGAATATTTCTTGTTAGAAAGTGTTTCTGCCCACAAAATGCTTGCATTTCTTGATGTAACTGATTTATCTCCACGGTAGAGTGTTGGGTTCTGCAATCCCTCTTAGAACAGATCCCACGCGCCCATCACTGGGCCAAGAATCAGCCAAGAAGGTGGCCTCTGTGAGTTGACTTGAAAGACCCACAAAACCTAGAGCTCTTAGCTTCCCAAAGAGACTTGGGATTAACAAGGGACTTCTTACTTACGTCTCTCAACAGATTCACACGCAAATTGAACATATCCTTTAACCCAAACCACAGTCACCCTGTTAAAGCCATGAGTCATAAGACTCAAAACCAGCCAGGCTTAGTTCTTCTCTAAGCCAAATTTAAACATCGGCGTGCAAGTTTCCAAAACAGCTGTTTCCGATGCCTGATGCATCACTCTGCCCAGCAGTGGGCCATGGGCGGGGCAGCGGCACCCTCTGAAGCAGGGAGGGCTAATTTCAGGAGCACGGGTAAAGAACACAATCCTAGGGAGGTCTCAGAATGTCCTTCTCACCCATGAGAAGTGGTACCCTACAATGAATCTTGACCCAGATGCTTTGCTACAGTCTGCTTCATAGGGAGCAGGAGAAATACTGTCAAAGACATGCTTGGTTGCAAGAAACCAAGGCAGGAGGTAGGAGTTTTCAGGCAAATCTTCAAAGAAAGGCACTGAATGATATTTATCTTTTTGTACCAAGCTTCTAAGAATACTAGAAGTTTGTCCCACCATCCTGACCAAATGCAGATGATAAATTAAGGTGATACTATTTCATCTATAATCCTATATAATAAAAGGCTAATATGCAAATTGTCCCCTCTGGCAGGAGGTCAACCACTGGGAGTTTGACCGCCCACTATGGCGTGTGCTGACCACCAAGGGGCGATGTGAAACAATGCGACCAGAGGAAGGAAGGCCCGAGCTGGCAGCCAGCAGCTGGGTGAGGGAAGGCCCGGCCAGCAGCCAGAAGGCCCCGATTGGCCCTGATTGCTGGCCAGACCTGGGGACCTTACCCATGCATGAATTTCATGCACCGGGCCTCTAGTATTATAATAAAAAGAAATAACAAAGAGATTTTTTTGAAGTTGTATTTGAAAATGTACCTGATTGTTCCAACATAAAATCAAATTTTCAAGTTGCTACAATACTGAAAGAGCTAACTTTAAAAATATATATTATAGGAAAAAATGTTCTACCATTTATTGATAGTTTCATTTTCCATAGAATCTGGTGCCCACACCCATCCTTCTCTCCATTTCCCAGTCCAATCTATTAGTAAGGTTAAGTAATCTCTGCTGCATGATTTTGAGTTTTCACCTACTGCTTTGGGTAGCAGAGTAGACCTCAGCTCAGCATGACCACTACCAGGAAAGTACCCCTTCAAGAGGGAGGGAGGAGACAAAGACATGGTCTTATTGCCATCTGTTTCTGAGTCATCAATGATTCGGCCAGGGATGGACAGTTAACCTACTCCAGTTCCAATAGGATATTCTTTAGTCATTTGTTTTTAGCAGAAGCAAACACAATACATGATGAGAAACATGAGTCTCCTAATATCTGCCTTGGACCAGGCCCTCTCCTGCACCCTCACTCACCCTTCAGTCTTTGAATATATTCCCTTCTTTTGTTGCAGTCAAAACCATCACAACCAATTGCAACCCACCGCTTCTGTCTACGTGTACCCTGTGCAAGGACAAAGAGGGCACACAGTCTGGGGGCACATTTGCCTGATGGGGTGGCCAGCCGTGCAGAAGACCAGGAGCTAAAGGGTCAGCTGGCCCATTTCCTGTTCCCCCATCAGGCAAATGTGCACACATGCACACACATGTACAAAACAAATAAGGACATTCATTTCTACATTAACTTAGACACCAGCATGATCTGAAAAACACCATCTGTATCAGCAATCGCCAATGTTAATTAAATATCTGTTAAGTAGTTTTAGAACCACAAGGGTATCAAATTCTAATTCTAGGTATCACACTAAATATTATTAAATTCAAACAGACTAGATACTCAAGTTATTTCACATGAAATAACTTGAGTGTCTATAGATAGATATATATACTCACACAATGCTTACAGCCAAGTATTTCTTTGTACATTGTAATTCTTTTTAGATGAATATAACTAGGCATTTTCACTAAAAAAAAATTAAATAATGACTAAATGTCAAAAATTTATGTCATCTATTATAAGGATTTATAATTAATATACCATTAGAAATTCTAGATTTTTTGAAAGAAATGATATACATGATCTAGTTTGTGTTACTATAGCACAGGAGTTAAATAAGCCCACCAGCAGGCCAATCTGTCCCACCATTTACTGTTATGCATAAAGTTTTGCTGGAACAAAGCTGTCTCTATTCATTCACCCATTGTCTGTGGCTGGTTTGGCATCACAGTGGCAGCTGATTAGGTGCACCAGAGGTCACATGGTCTGAAAAGCTTCAAAATTTACTATCTAATCCTTTACTAGAGAAAGCGTTGGCAAAAATAATTTGCCAACCCCTAGTCCAGGAGTGGAGAACGTCCAGCCTGAGGACCCTATAATTCCCTCAAAATCATTTGGTCTGGCCCTGCCAAGGCAACTGCAGTCTGGGTCTCGGAATTCAATAAATATAGGAGTTTTTTTTCATAGCAACATAAATTTATATTAAGTGAATTATACTAAATGAATGGCATTATACATATCCAAATGGCCCTTGGCAGAAAAAAGGTTCCCCACCCCTACTCTAGTTAAATACAGCTAAGCACTTTTTTCTCAAGCCCTAATTTAGAAAAATTAAATGATATCCTATTCAACCAAACTCAATAAAAAAATGCAGATTCTTAAATCTCTCTCTCTTTAAAACCACTGACAAATATAAAGGAAAAACATGACAGTAAGCTGTGTTCTCAAACTGAATTAAAAGTATTTTTAAAACAAAGAAAGTAATAATGTACATTTGTAGGATACTTTACTAATCAAGGGTCCAACAGGACATATGTGGCACCATCCCATAAGGTAACTTGAGGAAGACTTACTAGAAGAAATACAAAGACATGGTGGGGTGGAGAGAAACAGGAGTCCCCATTAGCCACCAGGGGATCAATATGGACAACTGGAGAGGACTAGGCCCATAGAGAGAGCGAAGTAGTGTAGAGCTTTGTCCTTGTTCTGAGCTGACCTTCAGTCAAGGGCCACGGCCAGTTCGAGGTGACTCTATGGGGGCAAGAGAAAGGAATCATAACCTTGACCTCTCCTACCTTTCTCCAGCAGTCCGTGCACCTTTTCCATTGGTCCATCCAACTGGACACCTGAAGGCACAGACTCTGAAGCAGTCCATGAGCAGGGCCCAGTGGAGAAGGGGAAGATGTCCAGAAAAGGGCAGGAGAAGATGCCCAGCACAGGTATGTGGCTTTCAAAGGTGATGGGACAGGAGAAAATAAGACTAGCAGTGTAGACTCATGAATGAAATTTATCTTCTAAAACCAGGCTGAGACTAAGAGTGATTCTTTCTCCCAACATTAAACTAAAAACAATTTACCAAAAACCAGTTGTATGTTAAAGTGACTGGAACAAAAAGACAGTCTTGATAAGATTCCAGTTAACCTGGCAGTAGCTAATATGCAAGTCCTAACCTAGACCTAATTCTTACCATGTGGCATTTGAAAAAAAGCAGAAATGAAGAAACAAAACAAATAAAGAATAGTAAAACCTTTCATCATGCTCTCCAAACAAAGGCCTTGTTCTCTAAAAAAATAATTTTAAATTAAATGTCTTCTCTATGGAAAGAGAATCTGAGCTGCAGTACTAGTTTAGTCCATTGTTTAAGTTAACTAGAGGTTAGTATGTGGTGTTCACAAAACACTTTCAATCGGACTCTACTGCATTTCCCAAAATGTTCTGCTGATTTATAATGTACATATTTTTAAATGACATAAAATAAAAGGTATTATAAATATATGTTATTTCACATTCTAATTGATCACGTTTTTATATATTAGTTTAATAATTCATGATACAGTGGTAGTGATTTAAAACTCTGTTTAGAAAATCTGTTTTACATTCATTTTTTGTTTATTTTTAGATTGAAACTGTTACAACTGAAAGAGATACGTAAATCCAACTGCATTGTTGACTATTCTTCTATTTTTTTAAACCTATCTTCCACTTAGATAGATTCTTGTTGAAATTTTCATAGTGCATTTCTGTCCTCACTGATGTCAAAATCCTGTGCTTCAAACCTCCTAAGAAAAGTTTGAGCAGAAAACACACTGAAAACCTCCCATGAAAAATTTTATAACCAGGTAAAAAGTATAGGTAAAAAATGTTTTTTAAACTTTCTAAATTTTCAAATCTGAAGTATAGATAAGATTATGACTAGTAGGGTGAGCACCTGTATGTCAATTTCAAAAACAAATTCACAAACATTTAAGTGTATGGTTGAAAAATCATTTTCAATAGGACTACTCTAACTTCCATTGCATGAGATTTTTTGCAAAACAGATTCTGTCTCACTCATTCTTGAAAAAAAAAATGTTTTTTTCCTAAAGTGCCTCCTATTTATCATATCATTAAAAATTACATAAAGTTCAGCAAATTTGGATCACTCTTCTCCTTAAAAAGGAGAGGTAGATAGACAGACATTCATATGTGTGTATATACAAATGACTGAAGGAGAATGAGGTTAAGTGAAAAGGGTGGGGAGATGGATGGATGGATGGATGGATGGATGGATGGATGGATGGATGGATGGATGCATAGATTAGATAGGCAGACAGATAGACAGACAGAGTCCAAGGAACAATGATGTGCAGATAGGTGCTCATAAATCAGCATGAATATGGAACCTCCAGTCCCAGCTACCTCATCTGATGCCACCATAATCATAAGTGAACTTCCCAGCTAAGGTTTTTTTTGGAATTCCTTCCTGATCCACAAACTCGTGAGCAAAATAAAAGTTGTTTTATAGTAGTTTGTTAGGCAGCGATTGACCACCAAAACAAGGAGTAATTCTTTTTTAATATATTTTTATTGATTTCATAGAGGAAGAGAGGGGGAGAGAAATAGAAATATCAATGATGAGAGAGAATCACTGATTGGCTGTCTCCTGCATGCCCCTATTAGGGATCGAGCCCGCAATCCAGGCTTGTGCCCTTGACTGGAATCAAACCTAGAACCCTCCAGTCCACAAGCCGATGCTCTATCCACTGAGCCAAACCAGGTAGGACAAGGAGTAATTATTTTGTCACATGTCTAATGTCTAGCAGAGACACTTGCCCTGCTCAATATAGGTGCCACATGCACCAGGCCCACTCTCTTCCTAGCATCTGTGACTCAAGCTGCAGCACTAGAAACAGGCTGGCTTCTGTCCCCCAACTCATCAGCCCACCCAGGCTCCCTTTGCCCACCTGGGTAGCACATAACTTGTGTGAGAGCAACAGTGGCTTTTGGAAGATGCCAAACATCACAATCATTTTTTTTAAACATGCAAATGTTTAAGCCACCTTCCCCCTTAGCAAAGGCCTACTACCCCATATTTACAAATGGATACTGGGAGTCCTGATCTTGATCTTAAAGTACAGCATTTGCCAGTGTGAACTTCATTTGTAAAGTTCACAATTGTAAGAATAAAATAGCGGTGACATTCATTCAGTGCTTGCGCTATGCCAGGCTGCCTTCCGAGTCTTACCTGCATTAACTCACTCGCCCATCATAAACACCTGAAGAAAGAGATTATGATTACTCCTGAGAAGAAACCGAGACACAGTGAGTAAGTAAATTGTCCAAGACCACACAGACTGGGTGGAGGCAGCGGACACCCAGAAAGGATTTCCCGAAACTTCCTCTTCACTGTCTCTGTTACACAGAAGTTGCAGATGGATGGCCAGTTAACTAAACTTTGCTGAATTTATGAAAAGATTTACAACTCCAGAACTGCTTGCTAAGTTTAAACAATCTGTTTTCATGGTGCTTTATTTATTAAACAGAAACTGACACAGAAAACATTTTTTTTTAATTCCTAAATAATACAAAATGTAGTCAATGGTATCATATGGGTAATTCAAATAGTGAAGCCATTGCTGTTGGTGTAGACCAATGGTTCTCAACAGGAGGCAATTCTGCCCCCCAGGGAACATATGCAAATGTCTGGGGGGCATCTTCAATTCTCCTATCTGGGGGCAAGAGGAGGGACCACTGACATCTAGTCAGTAGAAGTGAGGGACACTGGTAAAAATCCTACAGTGCACAGACAGCACCCCCACGATGAAGAATTATCTGGCCCAAAGTATCAACAATGCTGAGGCTGAGAGACCCTAGTATGTGCCCTCTCTGCTCTGTCCCTGTCCCTGTCCCTGTCCCTGACCCTGTCCCTCACCATCTCTCCCCCGGCTCTGAGCTCCTCTAACACTCTGCATGTCACTCCCAGGCAATTAATCACATGGTGCCTGGAACAGCACCACCACAATCACTACTAGTATTTCAGGAGCATAAATCTCACCCTGCCGACTAGAACACAAGCGGCTGGTGCACGCTCAGGCCCCTTCCTTCCCAGCAGAGCGCAGCGCAGCCCGTCCCTGATATCTATTTGTCAATATGATTTACCTTATAATTTCTACCTCTTGAAAACTCGAAATGAAAGACTCAGAGCAATCGGGTAATTGCTTCTTTCTGAGAACACGTCTTCATTAAACAGTCTTTTGGCTCTTAAGGGTTTACAACGCCATCCTTTCTGCATCACCCTCCAGGGCGTAAGGAAAGCAAACATTTTCTATTTTAAATTGCAAGAGAAAGTTATCACAGGAGAAATGCAAACTTGAATTTTTGAACATGTGGTTACCGAAATCCCAGCTGTTTTACCTCACTGTGTGCATAATCAGTAATTGCTGGTTTTTTAACAATAGCCGCGATGGATCTAATAAATGCCATTAAGGCCTACACTGCTCTTGGTCTCAGTTTCACACAATATGCATTTATATAATTTTACTTTCAAGTCTGTGCCTCTTTGAAATTAGATATTTGCTCATCTAATTTCCTTTTCTTCACTTTTCTTTCCTCTCTTCATCCAATATATTGATTTAAATTGATTATTGATCTACCATATGCCAGAGTTAGCCCCACTACACCCATTATTTGGAATTGAGAAACTGTTAACCCAAATTAATAACTAATATTCAAGTAATGGTGTAGAGGATATTGGTATTTTTTGCAAAAATCAATAAATAAAGTGAATAAAAAGACTCATATTGGCATCTGTGTTAGCTGTATACTAACAAAGAGAAAAGAAAAAAAATAGCAATTGGTCCCTTTATTTGCAATATCACAATTGTGGTCTCTATATTTCAACCACTCTGTCTTATACCTGGTAGTACCTCTACCTACAGAGGTACAGTGGTTTGAATGATGTTGGCTTTTAATCAATCATAGAATTGAAGGGAGGGGGGTGGTACAAGAAAATGAAATTGGGAACAGAAGCTCCAATCACAAACAGCAGTGAATTATCCCCCAATCCTGCCAGACAGCACTTGACATCTCGCCACACATCTGCAATGCACATAATTGCTGTCACACATAATCGCTGCCCAGCTCTGCTCCACTGTAGCTGCCCAGGGTTTGAGACTTGGACGTGTCATGCTTTCTTGTAGGTGCTAAGCCTGGGGTGTAAGCCTCAGCACATGCAACCTGCATCACTTTGAAGAGGCACTCACCGTGAGATCTTTTCCAATGACATCAGCAAAGTTGCTGGGGCAGTGGACCCTTTTCTGGGGCCAAAAGTCATGGCTCTGCCAGACACCAGGAGATGGACACTGAGACTCAGTTCCACCCATTCTTTCTTGGATTCCTCCTGCTGTTCCTCACACAAAGACTGACATGATGCCTCCTTCACATCAATACGTATTGACGTCAAACTCCCTGCTTGGAATATCCAAATACCTAGTGCTTTCCAGTTACTGTAACAGAAAGCTCTTCACAGATCCACTGACCAGCCTACCTGCTTGTCCTCTCAGAACTCTAAACCCCATTCCTGCCATCTGCTTTGTCCAGGGACTTTGGACTCCTACACCTCAGAGCATGCAATACATTCTTCCCTTACATTGAGAGTGCAGAAGTGGCTTCCTAATGAGCCAACAAACTAGTCCCATTCCCACACCTACCTGGTACCACACTTGATTCATTCATTCATTCACTCACTTATTCATTCATTCTCTTCCACTCTTCCATTTTCACTTCCCTCTCCCCCCACACCAGGATTAAAACCTGCCTTTTCAAATACCCAATGGACAGCCAGTTAGATGCCTCACCCTCACTCAAGGTCACTAGGGTCAAAGCAGAACTTCCTGTCTTCCATCCCCTCAACATACAGCTGCTCAGAGCCTTAACTCTCCCTGCTCCTCACCAGCACTTCTGGGAGCAAACGCACTATTTTCAAAACCCATGCTTGGACCTATTCCCACAAAGTATGACTAATGGCAATATTTAGTTTCCCAGGGCTCATGTTCAAAGCTAGAATCCCCATGACCCCAAACCCTTATTCAATAGGCATGGCAAGGATTTGGGGATTTCCATCTTTAAAAGTCTATTCCAGTGATTCTGATGACCTAACAGATTCTAGTGTCACTGCGTCAAAAAGCCGATAAGCCTGTAATCTAAGGACCATCTGTAACACTCATTCTCCTGGAAAAAGCAGTACATAGAAATAAACTTTCCTTTGTGAGTTGGGGATTTCTGGTTTGTAAACTTCACCTACTCTTCAGAATTAAGTGAACAAAGAGAAAAATGAGAGACCAAATAATTCACATTGACTGTTTGGCTCTTTGGCATGGTAGAATTTTATGACTCAGGTGGTATATGGAAGTTGTGAGGGAAGGGGCAGGGAATGGAGGAAGGGAGTCCCAGACTATCCTACTCTTCAATATTATCAGCAGAAGTTTAAGAGCCTGGATGCAGCAGCCTGGAGGTCTGAGTTCTAAATTGGAGTCCACCAAGGTCAGAGATGTGTGACATTGATAAGTTTTCCTCTCATGCAAAATCAGGATAGAGAAGGTGCCTCTCTGCTAGGAGCCCTGATGAAATTCAGTGCATGGTGAGCTCTTAACATCCAGAAGGATATACACAATAATGCCCCAAGATTGGCTACGATCACCATGACAAGATTCAGGAAAATGTAATGTCTTTATATTGTTAAAAATCTCCAGAGAATTACACTGCACATATCTGAAAGATCTGGGTGGAAATAATTGTATTTGCCCAAATATCACTAAATGCTTCCCTTGATTCTAGGTAGCATAAGCAGAGAATATAGTTTCTATTCGCCAAATAACAAATCTGATCAACCAGGAGAGCAAGTTGATAATTACTTACCATTTAAAGGTGTTGGAATGTAATGAATGATAATTAAGGACTTAAAACGTCAAATGCTACCAGGTTAATTTTTAAAGGGGTGCAATTAATGTGCAGAATTAGACACTTGCATCCCACATGAGGGAAGGGATAGAGTCTAAAAATGTCAGTTATTTTAGAGGGTCAGGAAAAAGGTTATTTGTCTGTAAAGTGTATGATTAATATACTACCTGTACATCCAATTATAGGCTTATTGTGTCTCAGAAGTTGACCTAGGAATCTTTAAATATATTGTAACACCCATTACAAACTGAAATTAGTCAAAAACTGAGAAAACAGTTTTGTTTTTGAAACAGCTAAATGTGCTATATTTATACAGAGCCCTCCTAGAATCAGGCTGCACATCTATAATGTGATATGCTCTGTAATTCTGTAACATAAATTTTCCATTAAAATAGAAAACTCTCTGTGTTCCTTTGCAAAAGGATTGTACTTTCTTCACATATATTTTTAACAATTAATGTGCCTCTTTTGGCAGGATTCATTCCCACTTTAAATGTTATGGGGGAAAAGCTAAACATTTGGGGCCTGAAATTTGACTTATCCTATTTAATAAAGAGGGAATATGAAAATTGACCGTCACACTGTAACAAGATGGCTGCGCCCACAGTGAAGGCAGGGATTCCATAACACAAGATGGCTGTGCCCACAGTAGAGGCCGGGATCCCATAACACAAGATGGCTGCGCGCACAGCAGAGGCCAAGTTCCTGTAACAAGCCTTAATGCGCAATCAGCAGGGACCTGAGGCTGTGTGGAGCTGGGCTGGGACAGGGGACCTCAGGCCACACCCCTCACCCCAGGACCAGGCTGGGGGACCTCAGGCTGCGGCCCCCACCCGACAGGGCTTGACAGGGGACCTCAGGCCATGTCCCCCACCCAGCAAAGCTTGAAGGGGGACCTCAGGCCACGCACCCTGCCTGGCAGGACTTGATAGACCTCAGGTAGACCTCAGGCTGTGCCCCCTGCCCTGGCAACAGGCCAGGGGATCTGAGACCGTTCCCCACACCCCGGCACCGGGCCGTGGGACCTGAGGCCGCATCCCCTGCCCAGCAGGGCTTGACAGAGGACCTCAGGCTGTGCCCTCCGCCCAGTGGGACTTGACAGGGGACCTCAGGCCACACCCCCCACCCAGCGGGGCTTGACGGGGTTGGGGCCGGCTGGGTCTGGATCTAGCCCAATAGGAGTGGGGCTGGCTAGGTCTGGGTTTGGGTCTTACACGATTTCGAGGCGCACATGGGTGGACGGGGACTTGACTCTGGTTCCTGTGGCGCGCCCCAGACTCTGACAGGAGGAAGATTTTCATATACATTTTACTAATTTTCTTTCATCTCTGATACTTCTATTATAGAGAAAGGGCAAATAGCAATATTAAAATATTTCCTCTAATTAATTCCCTTTTAATGTGCACAAATTTGCACACTAAAATGTGCACAAATAAATTACAAGCCCTTTTCTGAACATATTTACATCTATGGTTATGTGTAATTCCATTTTATACACAGTTGCCAGAAATCATCGTATCATAATGTGCTTGGTCAGATCATATAATGCCTTTTTTTTAATTTTACATTTTATAACTTCTCTATTCAAGGTTAACTTAGCTACTTGTTTTTCTATAATTACAAAAGGAAATCTATGTTTTAGAAAGTCTAGGACTAAAGACATATTGAAATCATATAGGAAGTAATCTCATTTGGGTATAATATATTATAATTTCTGAATTTCAGGATTAGCTTATGAAATGATACCTCTGTAAAACTGTATTAAAACATACACTTTTTCAGAATTAGTATGGACAATAACAACATTGGGCAAGGAAATGAGATAAGGGGAGGGAAAGACCGTATTTTCTAGGTGAAAGACATCATGCTCCAAACTCTGTAGGTTCAAAACATATGTAAAAGTTGCCTTGGCCAGTGTGGCTTGGTTGACTGGAGCTCCCTCCCTACACTAAAAGGTCCTGGGTTCGATTCCTGGTCAGGGCACATACCCAGGTTGCAGTTCTGTCCCCAGTGGGATGGATAGGGGAGGCAGCTGATAAAAGCCTGGCCTCTCTGCAGGGAGCTTAAACTGAGCTCTGGCTGAAGGTGCAGGTCTCCCTCTGGAAGACACCAGGGAAGCAGCACATGATGGGGAAAGAGCAAGGGGCACAGCTTAAGTTCAGAGCAGACAACCAGCATCACTGATGCTCCATTATGAGAAAAGTAACAGGGTGGGGAACAGAATGAAATAAATTTGCATGTGGTTAACTTAGAAACTCTAATGGTAACAGAATTTTGAAAAATGACAAGTTCAACTTTTAAAAATATATATACTTTTTCTATATTCTATACCAGTGGTCGGCAAACACATTAGTTATTAGAGCCAAATATCAACAGTACGATTGAAATTTCTTTTGAGAGCCAAATTTTTTAAACTTAAACTTCTTCTAACGCCACTTCTTCAAAATAGACTCGCCCAGGCCGTGGTATTTTGTGGAAGAGCCGCACTCAAGGGGCCAAAGAGCCGCATGTGGCTCACAAGCCGCAGTTTGCCGACCACAGTACTATATCATCAACTAAAACATTCCACAAAGGGAAGAAATACACTAATATGGCACGCACACACACACACACACGCACACACACCCATAAATGCATATGCATGCACATGCACACATATACACAAAAGTAAAGAATATCCTATATAATAAAAGGGTAATATGCAAATTGACCCTAATGGCAGAACGACCAGAAGGACCTCTCCACCAGTCACTATGAGGCACACTGACCACCGCTCGGTTCCCCCCCCCCCCTGGCTGGCAGGCTCCGATCACCTGATGGAGAATGGGGAACCAGGGGTGGGTGGTGGGGGACTTGGGCAGTGCCAGGACAAGGCCCCCACCCCACCGGTCAACCCCCACACACAGAGGGTGACCCACAGTGGGGGTGAGTGGGTGGGAACAGCCAACCTCTTGGTTCCTCCCACCAGCCTGCAGGCTCTGATCGCCCAAATGCAAATGGGGAACCAGAGGTGGGTGGTGGCTGGGGGCAGGGCTGGCTGCCAGCAGCCGGGGAAGATGGCCCTGATTGCAGACCGTACCCACACACGAATTTGATGCGCCGGGCCTCTAGTATAGTTATAAAGATGGCATTTTAGTGACAAAAAAGCCATCTGTTCACTACAAATTACATTGATGGTATTATAGGTTGGACTGTGTCCCTCAAAAAAAGATATGTTGAAGTCCTATTGCTCAGTATCTCAGAATGGGATGTGATTTGGAAATAAGACCTTACAGAGGTAATGAGGTTAAAACGAGGTTCTTCTGGTGGCGGCCATCCGGTCTGACTGGTGTCCTTGTAAAAAGCGGAAAATTGCCCATGGAGGAGGATAAGCACAAATAGGAGCCCATGTGCAGACGCACAGGGAGAAGGCCCTGTGACTGAGTGACACACCTACAGGCCAGGGGAGGCCAAGGATTGCTGGCCAACACCAAAGGCTGGGAGAGGCAGGAAAGGGCCCACCCCGAGAGCCTGTGGTAAGAGCACGGCCCTGCCCTCCCCCAACCTCAGATTTCTGACCTCCCGACCTGGGAGACAACACATTCCTGTTGTTTTTAACCCCTCATGGTCACAGCCGTCCTAAGAAGCCAACACAAGTGGTTAGCATAAAAGCATCACAATTCAATCTTATTAAATTTCTTGAACAAATCTTTCTTAAATAAATAAAAATATATAAATAATAAATATTTACATAGTTTAATTTCCTTGCATTGTACTGATTCTATTTTTCTAACAATATTAAACATAAGGTCTGTTCTCTATCTGGCACAGAATTCTGAACAAGGAGTTTAAAGGAAAATATCTGTGAAGACAGTTCTGGTCCAAGACTGACAGAGGCTGACATTTTTGTAGCTTTAAATACCCAGAGTGACATCTTTAGTAAAGAATACAGGTCACTAGCCGAAGTAAATTCTTCCCTTTTGCAGGTGTTAGGAGCCTGGGCTCTCTCCAGTAGTCATTTGGACAGACTTGATAAAGCAAGCCTAGTCAACAGGCCATTAAAGGCACAGGGGGAGCTAGATGTGCTGCACCCTCAAAGTTAATGAAACACCGATGGTGAGCACAACTGCTCAGAAGCAGGGGACAGCCATGGCAATAGATGCAAATCTCAGAAGCTTGCTGCAGAATGGAGCCTTGGAGAGCCTCTGCCCATTTGCCCTAATCCTGGTGAGATGGAGGAAAGTGAACTAAACCAGGGATAGGAGAAACAGCCTGCTGTGGATGGGGACAATTAAAATAATACCTACCGAGTTGATCTGGGGGAGAGTAGACACCAGGTGGTAGGATCTGAGCAGGAGAAATGGCAAGTAGAAACACAGGTGGAGGTTTGAGTTCAGGTGGAGATCAGGCAAACACTCAAAAGCAGACAAGTGGAAATGCTTAATTAATGCTCATCTTGTCCTGGGGACTTTCTCAGAGCTGATCTGGCATTTTTGTCAGCTTCTTATATGGGTTGGGCACCTATTTAGGTGTGGGAAGGGAGAGCAGTGGGGGTGGGGAGGTGGGGGGCACTGGGCAGGAGAGCCCACACGAGTGGCCCAAGTCAATCTCAGCAGGGTGGAGCTCAGGGGCCAACTCTAAGCATCCCTTTAGGCCAGTGGTCGGCAAACTCATTAGTCAACAGAGCCAAATATGAATAGTACAATGATTGAAATTTCTTTTGAAAGCCAAATTTTTTAAACCGAAACTTCTTCTAATGCCACTTCTTCAAAATAGACTCGCCCAGGCCGTGGTATTTTGTGGAAGAGCCACACTCAAGGGGCCAAAGAGCTGCTTGTGGCTCGCAAGCCAGTTTGCCGACCACGGCTTTAGGCAGAGCCCTGGGCAGAGTTTTGTCATTTCTAGACACCTGCCATTTGAACAGGTTTCAGGAGAGGAGGCCATAATGTGTAGCACCTTTTCTCTGTCCTAACTGAAACTACAAAAAGCCAAAGAATATTTAGAAGAAAAATTTGGCAGTATTACTGTGAATTGCACAGACAGGAACAACACTTCATGTTTCCTCTTTCCCTTATGGGACTGGACATGGATGTCCGCTGCAGCTGAAATACAACAGGATCCCTCTAGGGCAAGCATGTCAAACTCAGAGGCTAACATGGGCCAAATAAATGAGGCATGTGGCCCAAGGGCCACGAGTTTGACATGCTTGCTCTAGGGGCCCAAAGAAGAACCAGAAGTTCCCAATACTGTCACCTTAAGGCACTATTACAGTACTGAATCAACCTCCAAATATGACCAGAAAGAAACTGCAGTCCCATCCCCTTCTCCCTCCTATGCCATTTCAGGGTCCAGGACTATGGAGCTCCTGGTGGGGTATCAGGCCAGCCAGCAGTGATCACCTGTGTGGTCCCTCAGGGAGTCATGTTCCGGGTTATCACTGGGACTGGCATTAAGTCAAAAAAAAGTTCTCTATCAGCCCCCTTGTCCATCTAAGGTATGGGCACTCCAGAAAGGGGGCAAGTGGGCGGATTCCAAATCCTTTCTTGCACCACAGTCCTTTGAAAATCCACTCATCCCACCTCAGGAATGGGAAAGGCAGAATTTACATTCCTCTCTGTGCCCTCTCCTTCCCTGTTCTCTTAGCTCTCAGTCTTTCTGTCAGAAAGCATTTATCACCATTATAGTGTGGCATAGAGACAGAGTTTTGTTTCCCAACTGGGGGAGGTTTGTGCACTCCAGGGGACATTTGGCAAGATCTGGAGATGTTTGTGATGTCTCCACTGAAGGTCAAGGTGCTACTGGCATCTAGTGAGTAGAGGTCAGAGCTGCTGCCTCTGTCCTACATCCCACAAAGCCAGGACAGCTACCAGAACAAAGAATGATCTGACCTGGCTGTCACTAGTCCTGAGGTTAAGATCCCTAAGATAGAGAAAAAGTAGTCATTTAAAAAATCATGCAGCCGTAATACCAAGAAAAGCCTCATGGCACTATGAATAGGTAGGACCTGCTCAAAGTGAAAATACATAAGCTCAGGAAAGTTTGCTTCTATACAGAACCTTGAACACTACCTTCACTGTGTTGAATTGAATAGTGGCCTGCCAAAACATATATCTCCCCAGGAGTGAACATGACCTTATTTGGAGAAAAGATCTTTTCAAATCCAATTGAGATTCTCAAGGTGAGATCATCCTAGGTTGCCTAGTTGGCCCTAAATCCACTGACAAGCGTCCTTAGAAAGGCAAGGGAGGTTTGAGACCCTCTGAGGCACAGGGGAGGCCAGAGGCAGAGACTGGAGTTATGCACTGACCACCGCACCATTTCCCGGAAACACCAGGAGCTGGAGAACGAGGGAAGGTCCTTCCCAAGAGCTGCTGGCTTGGCTGACACCTCAGTTTCAGACACTGGAATCCAGAATGTGAGAGAATAAAAGTCTGTTGTTTTAAGCCACTAAATTTGTGGTTGTTATAGCAGCCCTAGGAAACCACACATTACCCAAAGGATAATATGTTCAGACTTAACTTTTGTCCTTTGTAATGGAAAGGACTGCCTGGTTTAAATGAAACTTCCAAATGAGTGTTTTGAGATCTGTATTTATAAGCCAAGTATGCTTCTTCTGATCTAAACGACTCCCTCAAGCAATGGTAACATTTATTTTAAATGGAAGAAAAACACACTTGGTACATGCATCAGACTCAGCACTCTGAAGATAAACCCTTCTTCTCAAAGGGTAGACAAACTTTAGGCAGCAAAATCCCTAAGTATCAGGAGTCTCAAAGTGAGTGTACACTGGCATTCAGATGTGTTTTGAAAGTTTTAAATGTGAGCACCAGACAGAAGTACAATCATTTTAACCAAGCCCTTAGGACTGTCTTTGTGACAAGCGATAAAAACTCAACTCCAACTAGTTTAAGCCAAAAAGAAAAGTTTTAAAATATTTAGTAACTGGAAAAAACATGAGGAAAAAGGCAGACTCAAGCACAGACTAGCCCAGGGATTCAATGTATGCTATAAAAATGCAAGAGTGTTGATTCTAACTATTATATAGCAAGGAGTTTTAAAACCAGATTTTAAAATTTGGCCCTTTTTTTTCTTCTTCATGAATCTATTTTAAATGATTAGCTTTTGCTGAATAAGGCCTCTGTTGGGTCTTATTCTTGAGCAAATATCACATGGGCCAAGATGGCTACAAGTAGCCTACAATTCACTTCATCCTTCAGGTTCAAAATTGAAAAGAAAAGAGATGAGCCCTGTTTCTCTCAGTGCATATTTCCAAGTCCTTAAAAGCTACTAAGTAGATACCCTTGGATGAGATCCTCTAATTAGGTTTCCTGGGTCACTGGCCTGCCTAAAAAATACAAGAAATAGATGTCATGTGTGTTAGTTTCCTGAAGCTGCTGTAATAAAACTGTCATAAATTTGATGACTTAAATCAAGAGAATCTTATTCTCTCACAGTTCTGGAAGCCAGCATTCAGAAATCAACATCATTGGAACAAAATCAAGGTATCAGCAAAGACACACTCCCTCCCGAGGCTCCAGGGGAGAATTCTTCCTTACTTCTTCCAGTTGCTGGTGGCTGCTGCATTCCTTGGCTTATGGATGCATCACCCCAATCTTCAAGGCGAGTTTACCTGATCCATTTTCACATGATTTTCTCCTCTGTATGTACATGTCAAATGTCAAAGCTCCCTTGGTCTCCATCTTGTGATGACATTTGTGACTGCATTTGGGGCCCACCCATATCATCAAAGATAACCTCCCATCTGAAGAGTCTTCATTTCATCATAGTGTCACCATATAAGGTGACATTCATAGGTTCCAGGGAGTTAGGACATAGATATCATTTGGGGGGTGGGGGTTGCTAATTTCAACCTACTACACAATGTCATTGGCATTTCTTCCAGAATCATAGAGAAATTAAGTCCTGGTAGTCCTAGAAAGAGAGTAAACAAGCAAGACAGCGACAAAGCCCCTTACAGGCTAAAGGAGAGCTGTTGATTCTCTAGGTACAATGAAGTCAGCACACATTAGAAACGTCACATAAGCCAAACTGAATCTCATACCTGCATTACCCTCATGGTAGAACTCAGAAACTGATAGTGAGGAAAAAGAGAGTTTTACTTCATGCTCATTTTCATGGTCATGTCCACTCGTGCTCAGGAACCTGGCTCACCAATGGCTGATTCTCAGAGCAGATCTGCCATGATTGTCAAGGTGGATCCCAGATCAGAGGCATCAACACCACATCCCGACAAAGCCATTGCTTTAGAAATTCACACAGAAGCTGATGCTCTAAACTTGAGAAGTCTGAAGTTCAAATGCTAGCCTAGCAGGGAACAGGGTCAATGGTGAAAAAGAAGATATGTATCCATTCTTTCAGCATTTCTTCCCTAACTCCTACTAGCCCCAAATGAGGAGAGAGGGTCCTTCTCAACAAACTGTAATTATTATATGGCAAGAAGTTTTGAAACCAGGTTTTAAAATTTGATCCTTTTCATCCTTCATAAATCTATTTAAATTGATTAGCTTTGCTGATACTAAAAATAATGCAGATAATTTAGCAAATTATAATAAAAAGGAAAATCCATACCACCCATCACATGGAGATGACCACTGGCAAATTTACTTACTTCAAATACTAGATTTAACTTAATTATAAAAAAGAAAGAGAACTTGAGGTCAAGTTGAAGGACTACTTGAAATTCATATTTCTTCATCAGACATATAAAACCTTAAGGTTTCCTAAAAGTTACCACTAAATTTTTTTTTTAAAAGAATTGAACATAAGGTCATTAATGTTGTTGTTTAATTTTTAACTACATGTTTCTTTATAAGGCTACAAGTGAAGCATAAATTCAGATATGGATATGTAGAATTAAAGGTTACATTTCCAGGTAGCAAAACTTAGATCAGCTATTCGAGAAGAATAAGAAGAAACAAACAGAAAATAATCCTTGACAATTACAAAGATTATTAAATCTTTTACATAATATTTTGAAAAGGAACAAATGTTAAAATCTAAACTTGCTATTAGCATGACTCTCAGAAGGGAGAAGATGAATATTAATCCAGCAAAATATCCCATTCATAAGAGACAAATCACTTGTTAGAGAGAAACATGAACATAATTTTATCATGAACACATTAAAGGCTATGGTCCTTATGTTCCACCCAAATTTGATGCTTTTGCTTTCTTGTACTTAAAATTATCCCAAGTTTGTTTTATATTTGGAGCACCATTTTCTTGTATGATTATTCCTTATCTTTGTTTTCACATAGAATTTCTACTTCTGTTTTTGATAATGTTAACCTTTATATAATTAACCACTTTCTAGTTGTTAGTCTTGTAAATTGGGGGGAAAAATCTATTTCCTTCTTAAAAGCATTATTATTTAAAACTCCTAAATTCTTTTTGCATAATCTTTGATGAAATATATATATATATATATATATATATATATATATATATGGCTTCATATTTTTACTTCCATGAATTGTTCCTGTTTTTTCTTTCCCATGGCATCCTTCACATGCTTTGTAAATACAATATCACCTTTATATTGTTTTGTAAATTATACACATCCTTAATTTATAAAGAAATCTATAGGACTTCATACAGAAGACTAAAGTAAGCCCTCTATGTATGGCATATATTTTGTTGGTTCAAAGTAAGAACTTTCAACTCTTTCGTCAGTTTTGGCATTTATCTCTGAATGTCTAAACAATTTGGGGGTGGCTGGGAGGAGTGAAAGCAGGAACTGAGCTGAGTCCGGACTGAGGTGCAGTCTGGAGTTCAATATACTTCTGTTCCATCTCTGCTTCGAGGACATGTCTTCCAGTACTTCAATCAGGAACCTGGTGGGTGTTTTGCTCCTCAGTCCTCTGTACTAGCTTAGCTCTTTAGCTGCATGACCCTTGCATCATCAGTTTGGAAAACATCTTCAGGGAGAAGACTGCCCATATGTTTGAAGCCCATTCGATCTTTAATTTGTGACTAGACCTTTGTATGACTGCCAAAATATCTGCTTGTTTCTCTCTCTCTGTGCAGCAGCCATCACTGGAGGCTCAGCCTCTAGCTAAACCCAAAGCAGTTTTATCTTCTCTCCCATTTCACTTGTTCTTGTGGGCTTATGACATTTAAAATTTTCCTTCTGTCCTCAAAATGTGTCAGGAAAAAGCTGAGGTAATAGGGAGTGTGTGTGTTCAATATTCCATTTTTTACAGAAAACCTACAATATATTCTGAAATTTCATTGAATATTTAAAATTTATTTAATGTCATACTGTACTCATTAAAATATTCCCCTTTCAGCTAAAGTAATTAATTTTGGTTGTTATCTGGCTGTTAACACCAGGTTTTGGATTGTATGTTTCTCCTGTTCTTCTATATTCTCAAATGTTCAAATAAAGGATGTTTTATATCCTTAAAAAACAAAAAGTGTTCAAATCAGGGTATATATAAGATTCCATTTCTAGTACTCATGTTTTTCTTTTCATATAGCATTGTCATTTAAATGCTATGTTTTTGATATATGTAGAATCCATATATGAATTCTTGAACCAGAAACTAATGGCTATACTTTAAGACTACTTTCGATTTCATTGTTCCTTTATTCAAATGATTTAAAATTTTACAGCAAAAGACTTTGAGTGGTCTTTGGAATGCAATTATTAGCACAATTTCATACCTAGTTACGCTTATTTTCTTATTAAATAGACTACTTCTAATAGTAAACATCTGAGTGGACAACTTGCCTGTGTACTTTCTAGAGAACATGAAAAAAATAATTGAATATCCCCAAAAATTGAAAATGAAGACTTCAAGAATTTAACTGTTTATTCAACCCATATAAAATCATAGCAGAGATCACATCTTATTGTTTTCAAGAGGCTAGCTCCAAGACCAGTAGAACTAATGTAAACAAATTAAAGGCCGTGACATAATGAAGAAGGAATAATATATAAACTCTAGGTTAGCTACAAGAAAATTGCAAAAGGAGAGTTTGAGGGGCATACATTAAACAAGGGAAGTACCCATCACGGTGGTACCCACAGTTATTCTATCCAACTCCATCGCAGTTACTGAATAAATTCAGGATGGCAAATGACTTATATGTTAAAGAATCTTCAAATAAAGAGTTTCAGTTAATTCATTCTAGAGAATGGTAGGCCAACGTGACTCACATTTTTTCATTTGTATTTCTCCCTTGCCATTCATTTTCACTTGGTCCCTAGGTAATTAGCAGACTTAAGCCCCCAGAATACATAATCTCACCAAACAAGAAATCCATTACTTATATTTGAAACAGAGGATTTTCCTGGTACATTGGTATATCTATCTGTGTCAGCATTTTGGATGAGGCGCACAAATAAAGAAAATGAAAACAGGGCAGAGAATTCTAAGCATGCCCATCATTCAACAGTTATGTCAGGTTCTGGGGCCACTTCTGAAATAGAAGGAGAAATGCATTTGAGATAAATGAAATGGACCCCTCCATTTATCTAGCAGCCTATGATTGTCAGACAGTGTTTGCTATTATCTTACAGAAATTTCCTGATCTGGTGTCATGAAACCAAATGATACACATGACTAAGAAAAATATTCATGCATCTTCAATTTAGTTTTTGAGGCTACAAGTGAAGCATAAATTCAGATATGGATATGTAGAATTATTAAAAACTAAGTCATGTACAACACAACAGAATGCATTCAATAATCAAGCATGTATTACTTTTTTTTTTCCAAAGACATAAAAATATTTCACTTTTTCGGTGCTTGGGAATAGTCAGGATCTAGAACATCAGGACAAGCCTATGTAAAATATTAGTCATGCATATCATAATGGTGCTCTGGTGCCCTCCCCAACTCTCCTTACAGAATGATGCACCTTCCTCTGGTTGCTGTCATTGCTGGTTGATACTGGCTCAAGGCTGTGCCCTTCTCTGGAGAATTGCTCTTAGCTGGTCAAGAGATTATATCACCATATCCTCCAAATTCGAAAACCTTTAGCTTTTTTTTAGATTTATACTCAAGGAAGACTTGAGTATAAATCATCCCCCTTGCCTCAAAGGGAATCAAATGAGATTCTAGTCACACTCCAGAGTGCCCTCGGCATTAGGCGGATGCTAGACTCCAGCTGAGAGCAAACCCTTGCTTCCTTCCTTTCTCTGCTGTACCCACCATTCCACACTCACTGAGAATGTGCTCTCAACAAAACACAAACACAGAAATCCCCATTTCAGACTTACAGGAACCTTGACCTAAAACCCAGATATATATTATGTTATGAATTAACAATTCTACTCACCAAGAGCCAGTCATCAACTATAGGTCATGTGTTGGTCAATACAGATGAGTATAATAAAGTAGCATATTGGTTAGAGAGATTATAGGGTCTCTGCTGGAGCCCAACATACTCAGGTGCAAAGCCTAGCTCTTCGACATATCGGCTCAGGGATCTTGTATAAATCAACTCCTCTTCTATAAAATATTGGAAATAATACCTACCCCTTAGTGCTGCTGAGAAAACAAAAATGAGATGATGCATGAGAATAGCTGAATACAGAGTAAGGGCACTGGAAATGCTGTCTGCTATTACTATTGTTGAGTCATCATTATTTTATGACAAATTAGGTCATTAAAGTTACATCAAATAAGCATAAAGCCAAGTTTCCAATTATAGGGTAAGTTTCCCTTAAAGAAGAAGAAATCCAGGAGCATTTAAGCAACGACAGAAGAAAGAGTAAGTGGAAGAATGGTGCACATTAAGATTTTAATGCTGAAAGGAACCTCAGGGATAATTCCTGATTCTCCTCTCCAAAAAGCATCGTGGAGAAAATTGAGGTCCAAAGAGGTTAAGTGGTTTGTTCAAAGTATCCCCACTTTGTTATTTACAGAAATGTTAGAAGCATAAATAAATCTATTTGTGTGTAGTAGGAAATTAGAATGGCTGGGATGGCTGGGTGTGGGGAGCCTGGGAGAGAACAGGGAACAGCTAAGTGCATCCCTAAGGGGTAAGTCTTGTTTTTCCCAGTGCTGTCTAGGACAAAATGCTCATGCTTGCCATTACCTCAATGGCAGAGTTTTACACCTCTTCCTGGGTACACAGATAAACTACACTTCCCAGCCCCATTTCCACTGGTTAAGGCCATGTGACTAAGTTATGGCCACTGGAATTGGGGCAAAAGGGAGGTGTGCCCCTTCCTGGCATGGCCCATATAGATCTCCTTGGTGTGATCCTCCACGCTTTTCCTCCACGCTGCCCATGGAAGTGTGGGCTGAAGATGGCGAACAATAAAGAAGACCATCCTGGGCCCTTGGATGACAGCATGGAAAACAGCCTGACTGTGCACGGGATTGTCACACAAGTGAGGTCTAAGGTTCCTGCATGTGTGTTTAGCCACTGACAGTGCAAGGCTCTGTTAACAGCAGTTAACTCAACTTGACAAAAACTCTCTGAAATTAATCAAATCTTAGTCTATATAAAATGTACATGAATAACTTTAAATCCTCCAGGAAGTTATGAGAAAAGGAAGGGAAATGTGATTGAACAAATGGGTAGATAAAACAGCTCTTGACAGGGAATTTTTACCAAATGTAAGAGACAAGAATCTGGGGACGAAATATTACACTATCTTAGGTTCCCAACCTATGGGTTACACTCTAGTAGAGGTCCATGAAATTATTGCACAAGGAGTCAAAATGAGCACATCGATGCAACATTGTCTAAAAAAAGCAAAAACAAAGAGTTACACTGCATTATATTGAGTTCACTCGTCCATTCAGGAAATACTCATTGAAAACTTACAGTGTACTAGGTACCATAACAGGTGACAAACTTTTCCTTAAAGGGTCAAATAGTAGATATTTTAGGCTGTGTGGGTCAAACAGTCTCTGTTACAACTGGTCAGCCCCACTAATGTAGCAGCCACAGACAACATAGAAAGGAATGATATGTCTATGTTCCAATAAACTTGATTAACTATGATGATCTCCAGTGGACGATATGCAAAGAAAAGAGTGGCTGTAGCCCAGTAAAAATTAACTGAGATGCAGGCTTTCATTTGCAGAGCCCTAAAAGGTTTTAATAAAGATTATCTCTAAGATCCCTTCTACTTTTACAACACTATAATTTTAAGAATATATTTAATAAAGAAAGTAGAAATTACATAAAATTTAGAATCATGATTTTTGAGGACTACAGGGGAGACAAGTCTCCTCTTGTTCAATATGAACACAAAGCTTGATTTTAAAAATGAATTAATGTGATTATCTCATTTGAATCGTTATTCTAAATTATTAATTAATACATCATTCTTGAAACTATACAGATGAATTGCAACAGAGGGGAGTTATTTCATATTGTTCTGACCTATTAGAGAGAGTATTGGTATTATAAATTGATTCAATTTATTTTAAATTCAATTTCATATTAATAAAAGAAATCAATTTAAACTCAAGGCTCCCAGCAGCTTCTTTAGAAATGGCCACTAAGGATTCATACATGTGTGTGGTTAAATATATGAAGAAATCTAAAGAGGAAAATTTCTTAAGCCCGAAATGAATCTTATAAATTTAATCAAGTAACAGTAACACCACCAACTGGAAGAGTGGCTTCTTCAAAACATGTGGAAGCTGAGGTTGCAATTGCCTTACCCGGGGTGTTTGAACCTTGACACCACTTGTATGCAGAGCCTGGACATTCCTAGTTGAACATAGAGGGGCTTCCCTGGGCATGACAGGGGTTTTGGCAGTGTCCTCCACCCCTAGTTTTCTACCCACTAAATGCCAGTGGCAGCCTCCCCTACCTGGGGTAACAACCAGATGTTTCCAATGGGTTAAATAGCTCCTAGTTGAGAAACACTGGTTTAGAAATTGAAACTCAATTCCCCAAGCCCAAATATACAGGAAACAAAGTTAACACCTATGTCAACTTTCCAGAGACTTCTCTACCGATATTGACCAGGTAGAGATTTAACAGTTTTCAATTTAGAAGCCATAGAGAGGCAGGTGGCAAATTGAAACACAGATTTCCATTTTTCTGCTTACTCCTGCAGCTGTAAGTGAGAAACAGGCTGTGAATTTCTTTTCTCTCAGTAACAAAACAATATAGAAATGGATTTTGAGCTATTTCCCTGAAGAACTTTTGGAGGAGAGCGAGGTTAAATGAGCTGCAGTCCCTCTGTATTCTCAGGAGGCTGTGCAAGGAGCATATACGTGGGGCCATACAGGGTACAATCCCAGATGGGCAAATGGGAATCAATCTGGAGACCAGCTGCATTTTTATATTTTTCAAAAAGCTTTGTTCTTGCAAAATAACTACTGTGATCAAGGCAAGAAGAAAAGTGATACTGAAGAGTTGAATCTGTTATTATGACAAGGAGGAGAGACACATAATGGTAAACTGCCACATCTTCTACCAGGATGCCTGAAAATGATTGGTTTCCAAGATGTGATGGCTCCAATTCAGCACGAGGCGAGCTGCAAGGGAATTTCCTTCATAAATGATATCACGTTAATATTTGATTTCCTCCTATTGGTTGATGAAAACCAGGCTTTATTTCTTGAAATTAAAAGTGACTCTTAGATGGTACCTCACCATTGTTTTGATTTGCATCTCTCAGATGATTAGTGACTTTGAGCATGTTTTCATATGTCTCTTGGCTTTCTGTATGTCCTCTACCGAAGAGTGTCTATTTAGGTCCTTTGCCCATTTTTTGATTGGATTGTTTATCTTCCTTTGGTTAAGTTGTATGTGTTCCCTGTAAATTTTGGAGATTAAACCCTTATCGGAGATAACATTGGCAAATATGTTCTCTCATGCAGTGGGCTTTCTTGTTATTTTGTTGTTGGTTTCTTTGGCTGTGCAGAAGCTTTTTATTTTGATGTAGTCCCATTCGTTTATTTTCTCCTTAGTTTCCATTGCCCTAGGAGCTGTATCGGTAAAGATATTGCTATGACAAATGTCTGCTATTTTGGTGTCTATGGCTTCTTCTAAGATTTTTATGGTTTCCCATCTTACGTTTAAGTCCTTCATCCATTTTAAGTTTATTTTTGTGTATGGTGTAAGTTGGTGGTCTAGTTTCATTTTTTTGCAAGTATCTGTCCAATTTCCCCAATACCATTTACTGAAGAGACTGTCTTGACTCCATTGTATGCTTTTACCTCCTTTGTCAAATATTAATTGAGCATAATGGCTTGTGTCGATTTCTGGGTTCTCTGTTCTGTTCCACTGGTCTATATGTCTGTTCTTGTGCCAGTACCAGGCAGTTTTGAGAACAGTGGCTTTGTAGTATAGCTTGATATCTGGTATTGTGATCCTTCCAACATTGTTCTTCTTTCTCAAAGTTTCTGCAGCTATTCAGGGTCTTTTTTTTTATTCCAGATGAATTTTTGGAGAGTTTGTCTAGTTCAGTGGTCAGCAAACTGCGGCTCGTGAGCCACATGCGGCTCTTTGGCCCCTTGAGTTTTTAGCAAAGGCCAGCTTAGGAGTACCCTAATTAAGTTAATAACAATGTACCTACCTAAATAGTTTAAGTTTAAAAAATTTGGCTCTCAAAAGAAATTTCAATCGTTGTGCTGTTGATATTTGGCTCTGTTGACTAATGAGTTTGCTGACCACTGGTCTAGGTCTTTGAAGTAATGCCATTGATATTTTAATGGGGACTGCATTGAATTTATAGATTGCTTTGGGTTGTATGGTCATTTTAATGATGTTGATTCTACCAATCCATGAACATGGTATATTCTTCCATTTGTTCATGTCTTCCTCAATCTCTTTTTTCAACAATGAGGTACCATCTCACACCTGCCAGAATGGCTATCATCAACAAATCAACAAACGACAAGTGCTAGAGAGGATGCAGAGAAAAAGGAACCCTCCTTCACTGCTGATGGGAATGAAGATTGATGCAGCCACTGTGGAAAACAGTATGGTTGCCCTAACCGGTTTGGCTCAGTGGATAGAGCGTTGGCCTGCGGACTCAAGGGTCCCAGGTTTGATTCCAGTCAAGGGCATGTATCTTGGTTGCGAGCACATCCCTAGTAGGAGGTGTGCAGGTGGCAGCTGATCAATGTTTTTCTCTCATCGATGTTTCTGACTCTCTATCCCTCTCCCTCCCTCTCTGTAAAAAATCTATAAAATACATTTTTAAAAAAAAAACAGTATGGTGTTTCCTCAAAAAATTAAAAATGGAACTGCCATTTGACCCAGTATTACCACTTCTAGGAATATATCCCAAGAAAACAGAAACACTAATCAGAAAGGATATATGCACCCCTATGTTCATAGCAGCACAATTTACAATAGCTAAGATTTGGAAACAGCCTAAATGCCCATCAGCAGAGGAGTGGATTAGAAAACTGTGGTACATCTACACAATGGAATACTATGCTGCTGTAAAAAAGAAGAAATTTACCATTTGCAACAGCATGGATGGAACTGGAGAAAATTATGCTAAGTGAAATAAGCCAGTCATTGAAAGAAAAATACCACATAATCTCACTCATTTGTGGAATATAAAGAACATTATAAACTGATGAACAAACATAGATACAAAGGCAAAGAAGCATCGGACAGACTGTCAAACTACAGCAGGAAGGCAGGGGTGGGTTGGCGGGGGGGGGGGGGTGGTCAGAGACCAACCGAAGGACTTGTATATATGCATATAAGCATAACCAATGGACACACAACACGGGGAGGGAGGGTGAGGGCATGTACAGGAGTGAGGGGTAGGGGAGGCCATGGGGAGGTCAATGGGGGAAAAAAGGAGACATATGTACTACTATTTGTAATACTTTAAACAATAAAAAATATATTTAAAAAAAGTGACTCTTAGTCTTTCACTTTAATATGTTAGGCTGTTGATAAAACAAAAAGCATAGTACATATTCCAAATACAGCCATTGTTACCTCATGGTTTATTTATTTGTGAATATTTCTGTGGTGACACCATGAGATCTAACTCAGATAATGTTAACTCATGGTAGTAGAGTAATTGTGTCCTAACCCAATCCTTGCTCAAATCTCTACTGCTTTAGAAACTCTACTGTTGATATCTTACCCTACTAGGGAGGCAAATGCAACAAGACTTCTCTTTCTTTCTTCTTTATATTCTTTTATTTATTTTTCCAGCACCATTTATTCCCTGATATCCTGTCCCATGACTTCCGACTTGGGTTCTGTGGACTCTAGTTCCAGACTATTGACAACATCAGGCTTGCAGCGAGCTTTCCCATTCTGCAGCCCCCTGACAAAAGCCCGTTTTTCTCATCAGTGGATTTCAGCACTGTTCCCCAGGCTGAGCCACAGGCACGATCATTTTTGGAAAGACAATGTGCTCCGACTCCTATCACACCAGCAGCTCACTTCCCATCCTCCCGTCACCACTCTGGCAGAAATGAGAGCTGAAACCCCCTCTTCTGCTCTCCCTAAACAACAGATTTGGGGATCACCAAATCATCATGTGGGGACCACCTTGACCTAAGTGGAGAGAGAAAAGAAGCACTAAGGGGTGCTGGGCATGCTCCTGCTATGCCCCAGCCCGTGCTGGCTGCTCCACGTAAAGCAGCACGCTGAGCTTGGGACACCGACAGAGAGGAGGGTCTCTAGAATTCTGTGAAAATCACTACATTGAGTTTTGGGAAAAAAACATCATTCAACATCTGCTTTCCTGGCACTAATCTTAAAACAATGTCAAGTTGGGGGAAGACTTTAAGGAAGAGGGAAAGTGTTTTACAGTACTGAGCAGACAGGGATGTAAAAAAGGAGTGGATCAGAGTTAGGAACTGCCTAGATTGTTTGAGAACTCTCCTGTGGGGTGAGAATGTGCCCAGCTGTGTTTTAGGGTGCCTATTTCAGCACATGTTTCTCATTGCTCTAGTATCTCGGTTGTACAACTTCCCTTCTCTTCATTTTAGGGACAAAAATATTTAATTTACCCACACTCCGCTCATGGTAAGTTAAAAAAGATAAAGAAAGAGTGAACATGTTGCTAAATATCAAGGGATAAAAACTTTCACAGACTTTTGTCTTGAGTCTACCACCTGCCAGGTAACCTAACCTAGTGGCCTGCTCTAATCTAATACTGAGGAGACAGGGAAGCACAATGCCCCTCACAGCACACATTGTGAAAGTCAATGGGAGGCAGTAGGCTCTAGTCAGAAGTAAGGGCTCAGAGCCCATAAAAGGCATCCAACGGCCATCAACAAAAAGAAACTCAGGATGGGTTACAAAGAGGGGACAGCTAATATGAGACTCGGATGGGCCATATCTTTCTAGTTTGAGAAGAAGGTAGGGTCAACATGTTTCCAGGAGAGAGGACTGAAAGAGCAAATTCTTAACGTTGGAAAATATCCTGCAGTTTGGGAAGACAAGGTGAAAGTGATCCACGGTGGTGCAGATGACAGGGAGAGGCAAGAACACTGCAATGCTGGGCAGAGAGGGACAAGATCAAACAAAGCTTGTCTGGTGTTAAAAAAAAGGGCTGTCACTGATTCTCAGTTCTGATGCTCTCCAATTTTGCCCATTGCTTGTTCTCCCTGGACTCAGTTTCCTCATTTTCCCATGTTTAAAGAAAATGTTCTATTTTTGGAGAGTGAGGGAAGGAGAAAATTATTAGCCTGAGATATCCAAATCAATCCAAATGCTCCCTGGCAGAAAATAACATTTTTAAAACGCAACCAAAGGCATCCAAGTCATAAATGCATCTGTTACACATGATCTAGAATTGCACTGTACAACTGGGTTGCACTTAGCCACACTGAGCCTGCAAATGCTGGATAGTCCAAATAGGAATATGCTCTGAGAGTAACACACACCAGAGTTCAAAGACTTAATACAAAAAGAAAAAGGGAATATAATATCTCAATTTCTCCTAATGTCATGGTGCATGTTGAAATGATGGTTTTGATATAATGACTTCAGTAAAATATTTTATTTAAAAAAATGTCCCCTGCATACTTGTACGTTCAATGTGACCACCACCAGATAATCTTAAATTAGCAATGAGACTCACATGATGTTTCTACTGGACAGAGCTCTTTCTAACACCAGTTCAGTCCTTTCTTCATTGGTGTGCCTACTCTTTCTTGCCAGCCTTAGAAATAGTCATGTAAACGAAACTAAAATATTCATAGAAATCAACAAGACAACCTTATTGGAGACATGTAAGAAAAAACCAGTCTGATGGGAAGAACTGCCAGCTTTATCTCTCTCCACAGTGAGTAGACAGGAGGCTACCAAGAAGCATACACCACCAAAAATGTGAAAGGAAAGTTGTGCGATTTGCACCAATATTATTAAGACTGAGTGATGTCTGACACCTGTTATCAGGGCTGTGTTGTCAAGGCAACCATTGAGAAAGCCTCTATATTCTTGCTTGACTCGATGTCATAGACTCTCATCTCTGACTGGGTGGTGATGCTGATGGATCTTCCATACTTCAATAACAGTTCAGTTCCATCAGTAACCTTGACCTGACTCCCACCACAGGCAGTCATGACAATGGGAAGCAAGGATGGAAAAGCAGTTTCCCTTTCTCCATAATCATATCACACATGGGCTAATGGCAAGTGCATCTCCCAATTTTTGACATCTATTTTGAAATGACATCAAGAAAAACTACAAGAAAAGGGCAATGGACTCTCATACACTACTCACCCAGACTTTTAGATTTCCCCTATTAACTTTTTTATTTTCATTCATAGTTTACATTCAATATTATTTTGAATCAATACCCCTATTAACTTTTAATCACATTTGTTTTATCATTCTTTCTGCCGATTTTGTGTGTATTATATATAATACATACACATTGTAGTTATTAAAATCATTGCAGGAAAAGTTGTAGAATGATACTTTTTACCCTATACTTATCTTAGGTTTTTTTTTTTCAAAGAATAAGCGCATGCCCCTATATAACCACATTGCAGGTATCAAAATCAATAAATCAATATTAATACATTCCTACTATCCTATCTAAAGACCTTCACATTTTGGCAGTTGTCCCAGTAGTATTCTTTATAGCACAAATATCCTTTTTTCTGTTACAAGATGTAATTTGGATCAAGTGTTTCATTTTATTATCAGGTCAATTTTTTCTCTTCTTTGATGGAGTAAGTCTTCATTCTTTTCAAGCCTTTCATGACTTGGTGATTTTTGAAAAGTAGAAGCAAGCATTTTGTAGTATTCCCCCTCAGTTTTGGTTTGTGTGATGGTTACTCATAGTGAAATTGGTTAAAATTTTTGGCTGTAATATTATGCAAATCTTGTTGTATCCTTCTCAGTGCACTGAATCATGAGGTTTATACGAGCTCTTTGTCCCATTATAGAGAAGGTACCTTCAACTAAGTGGTTAAGGTGAGATTGACCAGGTTTTTTACTATCAAGTCACAAGTTTTCCTCTTATAATTAATAAGTATTTTATAGGTGAATACTTTGAGGATATATAGATATCTTGGTGATCATCAAACTCTCACCCATAAACTTTAGCATTCATTTTGGCAGTTTACAGTAAGGAAGAGCAGCCCCTTCTGCCTTAGTTGGTAATTTTTTCACTTATTTTTTAGTAGTTATTATTCATGGATTCTTAGTTTATTCAATGTGTTATAATTTGATACCATCATTATTAATTTTAGCAATCAACTTGCCCCAGAGTTCCTCCATGAGTCCTGTTTAAGCTGGCCCCTAGCTCCTTAAGACACGCCCTCCTCATTCTCTGAATACGTCGTCCTTAATTGCTGGAGCAACAAAATCTTCCAGGCTTAGCTGAGACTTCCGTTACCCAGGCCCTAGAACCAGGTACTTTGATAAAAAAAAAAAAAAAATCTTGGTTTATTTCAGCGGAGAATGAGATTAGGAAATTGAGTCCTATGTATTCAGTGTGTTCATTGCTTCTTTCTAGAGTCTAAACCAAGAGAACTAGGAAATTAGGAAATCCATGAATACGCTAGTACACACACTGCCCATCCTACTTTTTAAAAAATATTTTTTTATTTATTTCAGAGAGGAAGAGAGAGACAGAGAGAGAGAAATATCAATGATGAGAGAATCACTGATCAGCTGCCTCCTGCACACCCCACACTGGGACTCAAGCCCACAAACCAAGCATATGCCCTGTCCGGGAATCGAACCGTGACTTCCAAGTTCATAGGTTGATGCTCAATCACTGAGCTACACTAGCCAAGCTGCACATCCTACTTAAACAAACAATATGCCAGATAATATACTATACCATGAGGATCACAATGAGCATAATATGCAGTTCCTATCTACTGAAAAGTCTACATTTTTTAATAAAAGATTATTTAAAAATCAGAACTTTAAAACAGTATTTTTGTTAAACTGCTGACCATCCTGAGTCATTATTAATATGTTATAATTTTACCAACCAATATACTTTTAAAGACTTTAGTTATATAATAAATTGCAGTGGAAAGACAATTCATTGCCTAGTGCAATGAAACAATTAGGATAATAATGTATTGTTTATTATTATTCCATTTAAAAAACATAAGCAATTAACATTTGTTCAAAAAGCACTGTGCCTTATCTGTTGTGCATGCTTTACTTCGTTTAATCTTGGCAGTGACAGTATGGGGGAGGGAGTGTTTTGTGGCCATTTCACAGATGAGGAAACCCACCAGTGCTGGGAGTCATGGAGCTAGAACAACAAGTTTACCACCTTCAAAGCCCTTGCGTTTTACCAATATTAGCTTTGCTTGTGGGGCTGGCTTATTTCAGCACTGCTAATTAATGTTTCCTGCATGTCCATTAATACCAGCATCACAAAGAAAAGAAAATGATATAAACTTCTTTCCAATAACTTTGTAAAACTCCAGCATATGAGAGTTGCATTAAAACTGGTTGAGGAACCGTTTCCAAATTACACAGCCCCAGAATTCTGGCATGTCTACAGGGAGTTCTAGAACCTTGTTGAAGGTGACCTCTGTGCCCTAACCCTCTCCCCTCCAACGAGACCCTGGTTATCAGACATGTCTAAAAGACAGGAGGGGAACTGGGCCTTGGTGGTTCAGCTCCGACCATAAAATACTCCATTCAGACATAAAAACTTCTTTAAACCATGAACACAGATGTAGGTAAATTGCAATTTTATGTATCATCACTTATCTAATATGTGTTTTCAACACATATGTTCATAGTTATTTCATTATAAAGAGGAAACAATGATTTTTTTAAGAGGGTTGATTTTTATGAGAATATGATAGCTGAAAGCACCATACTAAATAACCAATGATTATTCCAACTGAGGCAGAACAGGACACCCCCAGACACTGAGGAAGTGTCCTTTGAATTATCTATCATTTGAAGAAGAGACAGTCAGATGGTGCCCCTGAAAGGAAGAGGAGCTCACAGCGGGAGAAAGGGGCCAACTGTGAATCAAAGCAGGTGGTGACTCATATCAAGCAGGGCAGCCAAGAGCCCTGTGGCCTGACCTCCGGATGCAATGCATCCCTGCACGGCCCTGATTAATACCTTTACACACATCTGTCTTCACACCCTCGGACAGTGAGCTAATTGGGATGGAAAAGGAAAGCTTCAGGAAAATAAATTGCACCTACCTGGATCAGAGACAAATCGTCAAGCTGTAACCTGAAGAGGTAGTTTCTGCAAAATATAAAAAGAGAGTTTTATTTTTAATAAGTCCAAAAAAATAACATAAAAATCATAAGAACAAAGAAATTTTAAAAAATCATGAATGTTGGCTTCCAAAGCATCCTCCTGCTAAGAATGCGTGTAGCACAGTTTTCCTTGGACCTCAGAGTTCAAAATGGAATTCAGTAATGCGACAAACACACATTTAAGATAGGTGAGAAGGTTAAGGCACAAGGTGTGTGTGTGTGTGTGTGTGTGTGTGTGTGTGTGTGTGCAAGTGTGAGACTCAGCTAAGTCTACATTACTATTGGCTCTCTTGATCTATGTGAAATGGACAAAAGGACATGGGCATTGGATTCTGAAACTGAAGATGATAGAAAACCATTCTTCATGAGTCTTCATTCTTACAGGTCACCTACATTCACGGGTTTTATCGTTAAAATGTGTCCAGGTTTTGAATTCAGCAATGCTCTGAGTATTCGAGTGATCTGTCTTGTTAGATGTAGTTAGTGCATCATAAGTTTAGAAGCATTAACTGTGTCCAGCATCAAGGGCTTGAAAGAGTCAGCCCTATCTTCCCAAGTGTGAAATAGGAAATCAGAGAGAAGGAAACTATCAGCTTTCAACAGTGAAGGGGGAGAACAGTGAAATAAATATGCAATCGAGGCCAGCAGAGCATGAGACAGGGGTCTGGGGTGGAGTGGGGGGTTGGTTGGGTCACATTAGGCTTTGCATTAGGCTTTGGACCCTAGTGCTGTGGCTTTTAGGAAGAACGGATGGGCCTCCCTGTGAGATGTCTCAGCCTCTAACTGAAATCGTGAAGAAACTGCATGCAGATGAGAAGCTGGAGTGCAGAGCGGCACTCCGGGGGTGAATGGAGGAGAAAGTCCGCCCAGGTGCAGACAATAAAGCCGGGAGAATTGGCATAGAGTAATGGAAAGCAGGCCCCAAGAACGCAGGGTGGTGGGGAGGAGTCCCAGTGAAACTGAGGTTAAGTTATAACGGGTTGGTCCAAGGTTACATATAAAAAAATAACCAATTTTTTCCAACCCCAGTAAGAAAGAATTGTAGATTACTTTAACTCTATAGGGAGGTAGGTAGATGTCAGAAGCAGACATGTTTTCCCAGAAGAAATAAGAAGTGACAGTCGAGTTAGGCCAAAGGCAAAGCCTACTGGACCAAATGACGTGCCTACGGTGTGGCTACAGATGGGGAGGACAACGCAGTAGGGACGCTGACATCCAATAGCATGAGTGCACACACTGCTTGAGGAAGAAACAGGACTAAAGATCCCTTTCAGGGTGGTCTCACGCATCCCAGGGATCGACCCCTGGGCACTCAGATGTCTCACAATCTGTCCCCCGCCATGGGGACACTGCCATCCTGCACTCTGAAAATTGCCTCCTCCAACCACTACAATGGCCTCTTTGCCACCTTCTTTGTGTCCCTCCAACTTAAGCTCTGAAAATAACCCCAGGCACATTGCTGGCACATGCCACAAAGCCATCTGAGAAAAAGTCCCCTCGCTTTCTTACCATGGACTCCTAGCCCACTATGAAGAACAGATTACTGCATCAGAGCCTGCCTATTTATTTATTTATTTATTTTTATTGATTTCAGAGAGAGAGAGAGAGAAACATCAATGATGAGCGAGAATCATTGATCGGCTGCCTCCTGCACACACCAACTGGGGATAGATCCCACAACCCAGGCATGTGCCCTTGATGGGAATCGAACCTGGGACCCTGCAGTCCACAGGCCAACGCTCTATCCGCTGAGCCAAACCAGCTAGGGCAAGACTCTATTTTTATTTAGTCAGGCACCATGCAGAGGCAAGGCTTCCAACAGAAATGCCTCCCTGTGGGGGAAGGATGGTGAACTCAGCGCACACGTGGAAGATTGCAGACCAGCTGCCCGGTAGGCACCCCTGGAGGCCAGCTTGCATTTGAAGAGCTGCCAAGATCTCACTGATGGGAAATAAGAGACCAGCGGGACTCCTGTAAGAAACATTAGAAATCTATACACAGAGAGAGAAAAGTCTTTCAGGTGCTGAGTATACAAGTGGCACCAGAGGCAATCACTGGCCATCAGGCAGTACCAGGGCACCTGACCCTGACCCCCAGGCTGGTTTTCTAAGTGGCTTCCTGGATGTAGGAAGCAGACAGTGGTCATTGTCCCTCTGTTACAGGAGACAGCATTGCCTAGCGGTTGAGAATATTTGTGCAAAAGCCAAAGCTCTACCACCATCCAACCTCAGAAAGGAAGCTGCAGCACTGTGTGCCTCAGTCTTCTCATCTGTAGAATGGAGCCAATATTCAAAGCTGCCCCCTGGGGTGGTTGTGATGTTGTAATCCAATGAAAACACTTAGAATGGTGTCTGACACATTGTAAAAATGCAATTGATATAGCTACTGCTAGACAGTTTATAAATATATCAAAATTTCTAGGCACAATGAAATTCTCAGCATATTCTCCATGGCTGGATTTTTCAAGAAAAGAAAAAAAAAGGTAACATTGTTTATCTTGTCTCGGTTCTGGGACTCAGTCATCACACTCTTTCCAACTGATTGTCTCTGTTAATATTCCCTGTAAAAGAAACCATTCGTATTTTCAGTCAATGAATTACCTGAGGGCTTTGATGATATTACAAGGCTATCCACCACTCTCTCTCTCTCTCTCTCTCTCTCTCTCTCTCTCTCTCACACACACACACACACACACACACACATACACACACACACACACACACACACACACACACACACACACATGCCCACAGCCCACACTATAGTATCTATTAATGGAAACTTTTGAGAAGGCAGCTCTCATACCCAAAGGAAGAGCAAAAAGTCCCTTGACGCCACTGAGGAAAGAGGACGGAAGTGTCCCTGATGTTCTGCAGAGCTCTGGGCAGGCCAGCTGGAGAGAAGCATTCAAAGTCTTCTCTACTTGGAGAGAGGATTGGAGAAGGTATAGAGATCATTCTCCGAAACCCCTGGGTCCAGTTCTCAGGTGTTTTCCATAGGAGAAGCGCTACACTCTTAATATTTGAGTCTTCCCAAAATCATGTTAAAAATCCTACCCCCCAAAGGTGATGGTATTAAGACGTAGGGCCTTTGAGAGGTGCATTATTACCCCCATAAAAGAGGTTCCAAAGACATCCCAAGCCCTGTCCTCCATGTGAGGACTCAAAGCTAGATGCTGGCCATCTGCCACCCAGAAGCAGACCCTCACCAGAGCCCCCCATGCTGCTACCCTGATCTGGGACTTTCAGCCTCCAGTTGTATGAGAAGTGAATTTCTGTTGTTTATAAGCTACCCGGTCTGTGGTATTTTGTTACAGTAGCTCGAGTGGACTAAGACAGGAAGACACTGATTTATGATGACAATCATGCCACAGCTCAGTCTACAGCTCCCAAGTGAACCTAACTCTGCTGACCATCCTTTTTCTGCCCCTCAGGTCCCCACTGTCTACAAAAGTACCACCCTCCACCCCCAGCCTTTACCAGTGATTTTAACTATTTACTCTGCATTCACTAAACAGCTGGGAACTATGGTGCCCTCACAACCATCTCATCTGTAATAAATCAGGATGGCAGAGGCATTTAATAGGTGAATGGAAGGGGCAGAGAGGAGGATTGTGCTTATTAAGAAAAATATCACAGTAATAATGAGATACTATCACTGCCAGCAACACCTCCACCACCATCTTCATGAAGAAAAGCACCAAGATTTGAACTTTTTCTTTGATATCTTCTGGATTATAAGATGCAAATTGGTAATTTTTTTAACACTTCCTCAATTATTTTTTTAACCTAATAAAAACCATAGACTCCAAGAATTCCAGAGCTGAGTTGTCATTAGAGAGAATATACCCTTCATTTGTAGATGGAGAAACTTTTTCAAATTAAGATGTGCAGCATGATTTATCCAAGATTATTAGGACTCAGAGAAAATCCTAGGGTTAGAAATAAGACACACACCCCAGTGTCCCCTGTCCCATTGTGCTATGTGGCCTCACCAGTCATCCAACGTCCCCTTCCTAATTTCACTGGCACTAAACACACACACACACACACACACACACACACACACACACACACACACAGACACACAGTAATAGTTATTACAGTACAATTATTTCATGCCTTCATTGTTCAGTCACCTATACATTTACAAATAATTTTGAGATGATTCAAGGCTTAGCACTGCTTGCTAATGACAAGCTTTTGATTCTCCAGGTCATTGATTCTCACCTCTGGAGCTGTGATCTCACTGTGACATATGTGTCTGCTCATTAACAGAATGTAAATCCTGCTGGTCTGGTTGACTAGATGGTGCTTCCTTTCGTCCTCCTATTTCTCATAAATTCTTCCTGACACTGCCTACACATACTTATTTAAAGAGTGCCCAAGTTTCTTCATTTATGAAATGAAAGACTATGCAATATTTAAATAACACAAATTCTTACAAACCCGTGAGCATTTTCAGATGTGTGAAATGACCATTAGAGTTGGATGACCATATGGCCATCTAACGAAAGACTTCAAAAGACTTATCATGGTATGTTTTGATAAATTCCTGGGAAATGTTTTTCAAGTGTTTTTATTATTTGCAAATGAGGACTGTATTTCAACATAATCTTAAATAAAATCTCAGCATATAAATATGAAAGATAATTCTTTACTAGTAAAAATGTATTCAATAAGTAGTTACCTATAACATTTGTTAATCATAAAGTCAGTTGATTACACTGACTGGAAAATTTTGGAAGTGGAATTAATAGATCTGTAAGCTTGCAGAGCCTCAACATGTATTTAAGGTCTATTTTTATGTCGGTCGGTTGGTTACATTTTTGTCGCTCTTTTTTTATTTGTTTAATTTTGGAGACAAAGAATTGGTAGATGTTTTCAAATACTTGTTTAATACATGACTGTGGTCTACACAAACCCCAAGGAAGCAATTTAATGCCTTGCTGGACCTTTCCATATTAGAAATATGTAATATTACACATTTCAATATTCACTTTATCCATCATAATTTTCAGTGATTTAAAAAATATTCTAAAAGATGAAATAAAAGTGAAACATTTGTGGAATTCCCTAGTCTCGCTGGAATCTAAGAATCTGACAAAACACCAGGGTGGATTCTACTATTCTCAAACCTCTTTTCTCAAACTATTTGGCTCCAAGTCCAAGTGTGTTTTTGCTGTTGGAAAAATTCCAATCCAGCTAAGCAAGATGAGGGACCCAAAATCTCCCCAGACAGCTTGATCTGTTAGAGTTTAGGTCAACGACCTACAAAGTTAAAGGTTACAAAAAGAAAGAAAATCTTCTAAAGGGAATAAAAAATGGATATTCCCAGATGTGGGGCCACTCACACACTAAAGGAAGATCTACGGTCCCCTGCAAGTGGCTATTCTCCAGGGCATTACCAAAGAGGCAACCTCTTTATCTTGCTATTGTGAGCTCACAGAGGAGGCAATACCACATACGTGAGGTTCACGAGAAAGGCTACCAACCTTTCCAACATGAAGGAGTAATGCTCTGGCTCCCCGCCAACAGGGAACGCTAACCAAATGTTTCACACAGGGTCAGTTTCTCTCGCAGGGCAATGCTTTGAGCAACCCAACGCATTTAAGTGGTCTCATTAATCTTCATAACACCCTTAGATTTAAATAGCTAGTGAGGAGGAATATTAGCATTCTTTAAGGAGAAAGACGGTGGTGCACAAGGTTAGGAGATTAGATTCTCAGAGTATATTAGCTGTACAGCTTAGGGGAGCTGCTCTCTATTTCCATCCCCTCCCCACCCCCTCTCATTATGGAAGTGCAAAGCAAGGGTTTACCAAGCTACAAAGGTCCACTTTAATGACTATGGTAAACAAAAGTATGAGCTTTTACCCTTGGTAGGGACCTACTTTTTTTCAATGTTCTGGAATAACATTTGACCCTGCCCATTCCAATGTAATAAATATTACTATTAGGAGTGCTAATATAGGGGTAATACACAGATCCAATAGACTGAATAATTCAGATCACAAAGCCATTCAACTTGGCAGATGCTGGCTGACAGTTTTGAAGCCTGTTCATCCCTTACTCACTAGACATCTGAGTGCATTGCCTCCCTCGTCACTGGAGTTTATTTCTTATTGACTGCAGGACTGAATAACTCATTCCTGTGTCCCATCACTTCCCCCAGGGGCCTATTAGCAACAAATCACTAAGCACAACAATATATTCTCTGAGGGAGCAGTATGGGCCTTAATAGGCGAGGTTCATCTGTGTCCTCGTGTAAAGTAATAAAATTCAGCTGGCATTAAAGAAAAGGTTGAGCCATCATGAGCATATTAACTAAATGACTCATTTTATCTAGAGACACCATAAAACTTAACTCTGACCTCCATTAATTATGAAAGACACAGGTGTTTTAAAATGACATTCTCTTAGAATAACTCAATTGGTCTCTGATGAATACAGCTATAAAATCAAAGAAAAAGTTCCAAGTTCCTATGGAACAGGTAGGTGAGAGGCTTTCTTAAGGGAAAGGAGCAGAATACCAAGTACTAAAGACAGTCGTGCATTTTGCACAAAGAGAAAATGGAGACAAACAGCAAGTCAATCTTTAAGAAAATGTTTTAAACAATGATGATAAAAACATGTCAAGGTTTAGACCTCGTTGATCATGAAATAATCTGAAGACAAAACACACACTGCATAAAACCTGTAACCACGGGGGTAACTCTGAGAGCGGACGGCTACTGAAAAGCTAGCCTCACCTGGACCTGTGACCTGTGCCAGCTTCATCTCCCCCCCCCCCACCCAAGATTTCTTATTATTTCTAGATTCCATTCTCACTGGCACCAATAGCCAACAGGCACAGAGCTTAAAGCACCCACATGACACCCAAATTTTCAATGGCAATGACAGACTTGTGCATTAAAATATAAGTCTGTGACTTTGCAGCTACTGAAAAGTAGTAACTATATCCTTTAAAACACGTAAGTGTTTTTATAAAAATTGTTTAAATGCAAATATTTATTATGTCAATCATATCCATAGCTTTAAAATATATAAAAATTCAATTCCACCATGTAACCATCTTCCCTAGTTCACCCACCAATTTATAATTGCTATTCCTAAGAATTTCATTATGCCGATTGACTCCAGGAAACAACTTCCAGAAGCTTTTATCTTTTTTGTGGTTATAATATTTCCAAAATTATCTCTTTCACATACATTTTCCACAAGTTTGGGGGAGCTTGATTAAATTTTAAAATTGGCAAACTGCTCCATATATATATAGCACAATATTTAAATAGTTGGATCCCATTTAGATCATGGCTTTGAATGCTGAATTTTCTTCCTTTTAATATGGAAACAAATGTATAATATGGTCATATGTTATGAGCTACCTCCTCAGTCCAACTTTTTCCTACCCTCCTGAAAAATAATAAATATGTGTACTTTGGGCTATAAAATTTTAAAAACAATTTTGATTTTATTATCATTGTTGTTACCATATGTGTTCAGTAATCATTTTCCCAGAATTTTATTGGCTTAGTTCATTCTTTATTTCATTCCCTAAACGCCTATTTCAAATCCTTTATAAGTCCTGGTTATTAGAAATAAGTTTCAAAGAATACATCAAAACCAAGATCAAACAGTCTTAATAGCACTCTGGTATATTTCAATACCAAGATTAAAAGTCACAGAAGTACATGGATAGCCTCTTGGTATTTGACAAATAGAATGAAAAACAAAGTTGGATTTTTAGTGGCATGCTACAATTAAGACCAATGCTTCTAGCAAATTTCAGAGATATAAAATCAGAAAAACATTTTCCCTTAAGCAAATTTGGTGATATAGCTATTAATCAATATTGTTAATCAAACTGATAGGTTAAATTTTATATGCTTTAAATGTTACTTGCAAATCTCTAAGTGCTTTGAGGATTACAGATGATGACTTATGATGAGTTACTATCTAAATTTAACCGGTGACTTTTGCTTTGTGTATGTCCACTGGGTATTTGGTTTGTTCCTTTCCATTTTTCAGTTAATAGAGATCATTTTTCACTTTAAAAATATCAAGTGAATTATCCTATGATTCTTTTAACTTCTGTTTTCCTAGAAATAGTCACTGCTCAAATTATCTCTGTATATAATTATTTTTCTGGGTTATCTTCAAAATTAGCAAAATCTGAGGGTTTTTTTTTGTTTTGTTTCTTCAAATAATCAAAGATTTACAACTCATTCCCCATTTGCTCAAGCCCGGCTGATGCCATCACAAGCCACACTCCCAAATCGCACCTTTGGCTCTTGCCCTAAGCCACCCCATTATATTTACCATCAATCACTGTCAAACCCAGTGAAACCTCTGAAACAGGTCTCAAATCTGACTTCTCCTCTCCATTTCCACTATCATTAAGTTTAAGTTCTCTCTACTGTCACCCGATCCACGGTCCCCAACTGCTATCCCTACCTCCAAAATTCTCCAAATTCTAGCACATTAAGCATATTATGGCAAAAGTATCTCCCCAATGCAAATCTGAGCTTGTAAATAGATAGACCTAGAATATCTCCTGAGCAACTAATGACTCTGGAAGAGGTTCTCAAATTTGCCAGGCCAGCAGATCATCACGAGCTGGTTGAACAGGAGATTCCAACGTTACTTCAGGAAAGTCTAATTCGAATGAACTGAAGAGAGGCCTGGGCATCTGCTTTCTTGAAAGGCCTCTCAGATAACTCTCACAATGGCTGGAATTGCAACCACAGTTCTAGAGGATTAAGTCAAAGCTCCTCCATAATCTGATCTCACCTAAAGCTCTGGCCTCACCTACAGTAAGTTCCTCCCCAGCCACCAACAGGTCAGTCACACTTCATCATGATCTGGGATTCTCCCTGTGGTCTGGTCCTTCTGGAGGGAAGACTATCCCACCTGCCAGACTCCTTATATATCTCCAAGGCCTAATGGGTAGAGCCACTCCCAGTGCACCCTTTTCACCCACAAGGTTCCATCATGCTCCTTCACTCTTGATGTTTCCAGGGCCCTGAACTCAGGCCTCCCTGGGAGAATTTAATTGTTTGTGTTGACCCACCCACTAGTCCAGGAGTCAGCAAACTTTTCTTTAAGGGTCTGAGAGCAAAGATTTCACCTTTGTGGTCTCACTGGCAAGTACTCATCTCTGCAGCTAAAGCAGCCATAGGGAAAGTACAAATAAAGAGGTGTGGCTGTGTTCCAATAAAACTTTATTTATAAAGACAGGAGGCCAACTTGGGCCTTGGCTTGCCAACCCTTGTGCCAGGCTATCAAGTCTTCAATTTTGTTTTCCCAATTCCTAAGATACTTTCTGACATAAAGTAGGCTCAAAAAACATTTGACGAATAAAAAGTCATGAAAGAAGAACAAATGAACTACTAAATTCTGAAGGATGCCACGTGGGACCCCCGAGGAGAAAAGCTCTCAACTCAAATATTGTATCTCGCATTTAACACTCAAAGTAAAGAGTAAGATTTATTTTGATCACACTCTTGTGTTGACTCATTTATGTAATGTGGAAAATGGAAGACTATAGATTTAACTTCATAAATGACTAGAGCTGGGCTTACCAGCTCTCTAGCTCCAGCAGGGAAGGAAGGGCTGAGATTATTTTGTTTTTCACAACAGCAAAAGGAACATGGTTAGAAGTCTTTCCCACAAGAGTGTCTATAGACCACCTGTTTGTTAGAAGCTCACACTCCAGGACCCCCTTCTAGCACTGAATCAGAGGGGATGGGACTAGGAAGCAGAGAAAGCTGAATTTTGAATGAATGCCCCTGATGATACTTACTTATGTACACTGTTTGGCAAATATTGCACAAAATTTAACAAAGCCAGAAGAAAAAGAGTGGGCTTTTTAACACAGATTAATCAAATGGGCCTATTGGAAGAAAGGGGAGAACCACGGGAGGAGGAAAAAGATAAGTAGAGAGAATCTTAAGAGAAAAACACACACCAATGAATCGAGTACCAACACGGAGAAGGAAATGACAGAGAGAAAATATTTAAACCATAAAGTATAGGTTTAAAGCATTTCCAGGTGGGCAGGGGTGAAATTGCAGACCAAGAATGAAAAGCACCGCCCTTCTTTTCATCACCAGCTGCTTTTCCTAAGTTGTAATTAATGTAAACACAACATAAACATCCCCGTTACCTGGGATTTCTTTGCACGATGGTGTTCTGCTGCTTTTTGGATTCACTCCTAATTGCTGATTTCATTCTATTCAGCAGGAGTTTCCTTTAATGTACACACTTTACTAAAATATAGCCCTTGGGAAATAGAAGTTGTGGCTACTAGAGGCAGAAATCTCATAAAAATCTCCAGTTTCCTTTTAATTACCTGCTGCTTCCAACAAATTAGTCCTAAGCTAAAAATTTAAAATGAAAAGAGGAATTATAACCACCAAAAAGAGAGAATTATATTAGTCATTTTAAAAAAAATGAATTCTCTATGAATCTAAAATATAGAGTCCTTTGTTTAGAACCAGTGACAAAGCCATCTTGAAAGAAGGAACTCGTTCAAATTAAATAGAAGCCTGCCCATTCATTCCATGTCATCTTATGGGAATAGACGCTTTGAATACTTAAAGCAAATACAGCCCCAGCACAACAGAAGTAATTTATCTTTCCTTTTTATCTTTTGTTTGGTAGATTCAAACCATGAGCAAAACAAATGGTTCAAATTAATACAAAAAAAATGTTTTTTCAAAACCACTTTGTTGTGACAGTTAAGGAATACCAAGCTCAGCCTTGGAAGGACTCAGGTTTTAGTTTTAGTTTTAGTTTTAGGTAATCAACATGCTGCCTATAAATCTACACTATTTGTACCAACATATATACAGAAATACCTTCCAATACATGGAAATAATCCATTGATTACTTAGTAAGTTCTATGCGAGATGCACTGTGGACTGGAATGCACATCAGGTCAGGTGTGCAAGGAGACTCCCTTTTTCTTGATATCCTTATAATGCTCCCATTTTGTGATGCAATTTTAATAAAATTAAAATTTTCCAATGATAAAAATCATTATATTTTTCATCAATTATGATGATTACCTGACCCAAGTTTTGGGTGCACGGGCTTCCATTCCACCACTTTAGTAAGAAGCAAGTGGTTGGGTCTCCTGGACTCCCAGGGGACTGTGTGAGAGCTTACAGGTGAGTGCAAGCCTTTCTATGCCCTTCAATTTATGTTTATCTGACACTGACCTTGTCAGAGATAATGAAGATACCCAGAAATGAAGTTATACGAACAAAGTAACTCAAAAAACAAACAAGAAAAGCTGAAATCAACCCCTATTATCTTTGATGAGAATCTCTTTTCCTTACTGCTGTATGGTTTTATGCTTTATTAAAATATGGATGATTTGTGAACTCCCTGCACTGTGTGCATCCTAAGCTAGTCACCTTTTGGAATAATATTTAAATTCAGCACAGGATCTCCTACCATCTTTACAATGAACCTAAAACACTAAAGATCATCAGATTCATTTGGAGAACTGAATCACCCTCCCGTACATTTGGTGTTACAATTCTAAATGCAGGAAACTTACATTTGTGTCAACTTTGTGATCTATTAGTACTATGATTACTTCCATAATTATCTATTCAAATATCTCTAAACTACAGCATATTCTTTCATTCTGGAATTTCATTCTGTTTGTTTTATCTACATATCATGGGAGCTGCTTTTAGTAGATTTTTGGACAAAATATATAAAAATCAGTCAGAAAATATTATCCCATAATATAAACCACTAGAATCAAATACAGCAGGGCAATAACTAAAAAGATTAACTGTGATTATTTCTGAACTTGTTTTTTCTTTATGCTTTACTGTATTTTCCATATTTTCTACAATAAAAATGCCTGAGTCACATCATTTAAAACACCATTATTAATTTTTAAAAAGGCTTGGGTAAACAGGCTATGAATGTTGATGCTTTTAAAATATTATGAAAGATAATGTGCTCCTTGAAAATGGTAGAGTTAGAGATCCTTCCAGAAATGTATGAGTTCAGATGCAAGGACCTTCTGTCATTACACAACCCAAATCGCCTAAGGAAAGGTTTTTGTTTTGCTGCACAATGAAATTCTTTTGGCAAAGAGCACACAGAATCTTGAACTGAGTTTAATTTCAGAAAGATAAAGTGTGACTGGTATAAAGTGAAGCCATCCAATAAACTATTTTACAATGCCTAGTGCTAATAAATAAAAAACAAACACTCTCATTGCATTTTTCTATCAATCATATATTTAAATCATTATAGATTTCTACAATATACACCTGCTACCTAAACTTTTTTTCTGTTAGGTTAAAGCCCTCCCAAACAGGAATCTGAGAGCTGGATTATTTTTAGTTTTAAAATCGGCTCCCTCTCCTTCCCAAACATTCTGAGCCTAATCCCACCAAGTCTTCTAGGTAAAATTCCTATTCTTACTCAGTGATATCGGCCAAAATATATATGCACATGTATGCCAAACCCCATAGATAGCCACAGAGCTCCCCACCGCTGCGTGCTTACTGGGTGCCTGTTATTGTGACAATCACTTTTCATGGGTTATTTCATTTAATCCTCACAACAGCTGAAAGGAATAGAAATAATTATATCAATTTTAAAGATGAGAAAATTAGACTCTGAAATGGACTCAAGGTCACACAGCTAAGCAAGTCGAGGCTATCCTTTCTTTTGTTTATGGAGTGTCTACAGTGTGCCATGCACTCTACTAAAATAGAAAATACAGCCCATGCCCTAGGATTGCTTATCTGACATTCACATTTAACTGCATATCCTGGACTTTTATGTGCTAAGTCTGGACATCCTATTGCTGCTGGTCGCCATGCCATACTGCATACTAGGTTGACTCAATGACTAGTCCAGTCCCCCCTGGTGTGGCTGGGCTGTGGCTGTGGTGAGAAGAGGTAGATGAAGACTTCCAGGAACACTAGCATGGATATTCCTCAGGGCACTAGGAGGGAGATATTTCCCAGGAACTGTTTCTAGCCTAGAGGGACTGTGAGATATCTGTTGTAAGTTCCATTTTGCTCAGTGGCTTCTCACATTCATTAGGACATTATGTGCCATTGACCAAATGTCAGCCACTGGCAAAGTATACGCATACATGTGGTGCAACCTGTACAATCTCCAGAATTGATGGAGTGTCTTTTGATTCAAGCTCACAAGGAAACCTTTTCTAAAGTTCTTTGGAGCTGCATGAGGGATTTTGAACCAGCTACACCAGCTGAGGTCATATTTGCACCTACTGTCCCAGAGGGGGGCCTGTTTCCCTCGTGACTAAGAGAAAGAGCTCATCTTCTATACGGTTAGATTTGAGGCTTATGGGCTCCCCACTTGCTTGTGTCCTTGCCATAATGTAGGTATCTAGAATGAATATGCTTCAACCCATACCCATTTCCCTTACGTTTCCTCCACGTGCAGAGGATTGACATACAAATCAAATCCTGGAAATACATATACATTGAAACAACAGACATCTGAGTTTTTACCAGGATGAGAAATTGCTGTATTCTAGAGAAACACAAGACAGACACATCCTCTTCCCAATGGTAAGTCACTATCTGATCATAAGGGGTGGAGGACACTGGACAAGAAATAATGCCTTAAGTGAACTAATGAAGGCAGATGGCAGATGTCATCGAACAGGAATTCTAATAAGACCACACAGAGCAAGGAATGTAACAGGTCAGGCCAGATGAAGAAGCCTTGAGCCAGATCCTTACTACAAGTTCACCAGGTAGATAACTTGTGGTGGGTTGGATGGGATATTAGCTAATATTCCAGAAAAGTAACCAAATCCCAGAGGCAAGAAAGAGAACTTTTTACTTTTTGGGTAACATAAATAATTGCACATGCCTGTACTAGAGAAGAATGAAAAATAAAAGTGATTTGGGACCACAAGGCAGGGAGTCTGGTGCACCACACCAAAAAGCCACGATTTATCCCATGGGAGCTACTGTAAGATATTTAAAAAGATGACATTGGCCATGGTATGTAGAAGGAAGAGAAAATCTGGAGGCCAGCAAACCAGTTAAAAATCTCTGCAATAAAGAGCTCAGTCTTCCAGTGATGGAATTCCATGGAAATCGGCATCAGAAATCCACCACGTATTAGCAATGGGCTGGAGTAAGCAAAAGCACACCAAGTGAGCCCATCCAGTCCATATTCACTCTATGTACAAACATAAAGAAATGCAGGTGACATGTTCAGTGTCAGGAATTAAACCCACTTCTGTCTATTACTTTAAAGTTAGATCCATACATCTTAATGTCTTTAAGTATTGGGTGGATGCACAAGGGTTCCTTAAGATCTGACAGCAAAAACAATAATGCCATATGTTCAATGTTTGTCTATAGCGCCCAGAACTTAAGTCAGATTTAGCTTCACTCAGGTCTATGTGGGAACTGAACAACCTCTCTCACTGTGAAAGGTATGTTTTATAATCTTGTAAATTTGGGCTAAAAAGATGAGCACCTCATTGTCCAAAGTACTTTGCTTCGATTCCAAAAGAGTCCAAATCTACAAATTACCTCTTTCTTCAAGCTCAATGTCATTTTTCCTAAAAGATGGCTTACAGTGTTTTTTTAAATACATCATCCTCAAAATACACTGACAAGAATAGATGACTTGAATGCTAGGATTATGTCTGTTTTCTAAGGAAATCACGCTAAGTTTGCGGGGAAAACTCAAGATCTGTGCTGACTGCCTGTGTTCTAGTGGCCTTGATGTCAAACTGGAATGTCAAATGTTGACCTAAATATAGGAACTTGTGCACCTTAAGAGATATAAAGAGTAACAACTTCCTTGAATTCCCAGTTGGCTGGTAAATGGCCTCATCATGGTCACACACAAAAAAGGTACCATGGGCCAGAGTGGACATGATGGTCTCTTGATCTCTACAGTTTTACTGAGGAATCTAGTGAGAAGTTGAGAATATAGTTTCTGGAGCCTAAATGCCTGGATCTAAAACCTGGGTCCATCTATTATTAGACACAATAAATATGCCCCGGGCAACGTATTTATCCACTTCCTACCTTAATTGCCTCATTTCTAAAATATGATGTTGACCATACTTACAATACCTACCTCTCAGGATTCATGGGAGGAAAAAGTGAATGAATTCATGTTAGAACAGTTCCTGGCACATGGGGAGGGCCCAATGAACACTTGCTGTAAAAAGCAGGAGTGATCCTACTCTTAGGTGACTGCTTTATGACACTCACACTGTATTCCATCTGTAGAAGAATTATTACTTAGCACTCGTCACCTCTGGCAGAACAGCTCACATGTAACTAGCACAGATGTAAAATGAAGTCCGGAAATATGTGTGGTGGCAAAACGTTAGATCTCTCACCTTGCTCCTACAACAAGTTCTTTCTGTCCTGGGTCAAATGTTAATTGCGAGAAATCCACAGCATTCTTCGCTCTGAACTCCCGTAACCAGGGGCCAATTTCTAAACAGGAAAAATAAATAAATGAAAAGGTAAAAATGAATGATTTTTCTTTTGGGGACCACAGAGAGTGCACTTCAGGTAGCAAACATTACATTTCAGAGAGGATGTAAAGGTCCCCCGATGTGACCCTGGAGGGGCCACTGGAGGTTTCCATCAAGAGGTCACACAATCCACACTGAGAGTGTGTAAAGCGCAAAGGACAGCCACCCAATAAAGAGCGAGCGAGGCATCAATGCATGGCTGTGATTTACAAGCCAGATGTGCATTTTCCCACTGGCTCTGGGCTGGGCAGAAAATAACACAGCATTCACAGAAAGACCATTTCCTCTGCAACTTGACAGGAAAGAGCGGAAGACTTGGAAAAATCACCAAAGCCTGCATAGGAACAAGGACAAACACCATTTGGAGCCCCATTTGCCTTATTTCAAAGTAGACGTTCCAGATCGCTTTCCCTTGGGTTTCTACTTTGGCCCCATGATTAGACTTGTCCTTCCTACATGAGAGGTCCCCAGTTACTTCCAGGCCTCATCTGCATCTTTTTTCTAAGGGAAATCAGGAAACAGCTTCTCTCTAGAGACAGTGTTTGTTTTGTTGTGTGTGTGTGTGTTTTATAAGCACTGTTAAATCCTATTAAATGGCCTCCAGCCCAGAGTCCTATTCTTATAAAATGACAGTATTTGAAAAGGGCTACAATGGTATTTCATAAGCCATTTTAGTAAATTTCATTAGCTCATTTCTGACACTGAAAAAATATTAATTTATTCACCTGCCATTTGTGCCATACCTTACCATCATCCCTGACAACTAGCCATGTCATTTGATTGTCTCTTTTTTCTTGGATTAAACATTTTGAGTGGTATCACACTGACTAAATAGGCACATAGTAACTGTCAAATCAACAAAATTACTGGTTCAAGGAAAAAATGTGCAGCACAGGAAAAATCTCTTTCAGCAAAAGCAGATGCTAAAAACAGATCTAATGTAGGAATATATGCATGTCCTATAACATGTCCTGTATTAATGCCTTTGTTGATGCAAATGAGATGGATTATTTTCAAGTAATAGCTTTGTGTAACCAATATGGTGTTTCTCTGTTATCAGTTATTAAGGGGGAAAGTGACCAACTGGAAGTTCTATTCTGTTAAAGGAAACCAAGGTTGAGTTAAGTAGAGACTGGTATGTGGTTTTTGAAAATTTCATATATATATATATATATATATATATATGGTGATTTTTTTTAGTACTTTATATAAATTTCTCATCTTATAAGCAAGTCAATTGAAACAAAGTACTTATTTATAGCAAAGCATGAAAAAGGCACTGGAACTATAAAAAGTTATTAATAAACAGTCCTTCTAGGAGTTTATTAATTCAGTTAGGGAACTAGCACTAAAATGTCCCTTAAACATGGTATCTATAAATGCAGGAGGTTATAGCGTTACAGGAAGTATTCATACATAGAAACGAGAGATGATTTGGGGCTTAGGTAAAAGGAAAGGAAAGATTTGAGTTAATTCCTTTCAAATGCAGTTATCTTTATTTTCATTTAAAAGAATTGAATGAGAGTGACAAAAAAAAGGATAGAGACACATATTTCAGGTTTTAAATCCTATACTGAGCAATGGTTACACTACTTCCTAAAATATTAAAATAATAAAAGAAGTCATGTGAAGAGGAGAAAATGAGTTACCAGCATATAGTTCTGTCAATATTGTTCAATTTTCCTTATTTAAATTGCTAACTAGCTTCCCCATTAAAACTGTATATTTTTATGGTTAACACTATATCCAAGTTGGGTAATCTGCATATTTGGTCCTTTTTTAATTTTCAAGTGCATTCTTCCACAAGGTCTGTCTAGCTCAACTTTGTGCATCACAGGGCCTTCTATCTCACTGGATCCCAGGAGGACCTTCAGACAAAGTTTCTACCCACCTATCTGTCTAACTGGAAATATACCTGCACCAATACCTATCACCTCAACTTCTCCTGTAGGATCAGAATCATCATGCTCTGTCTTCTTTTGGATGATCAGTCCCTGCAACTTGGTTTCAATCCGTTCTCTTCCCTGGTCTTTGATCCCAACCCTAAATCACCTCTTGTATCCTCTGATTAGCCTCCACTGTTATAATGCCCCTTTCCCTCAGCCTATAAGAATATTATGCATAGTCCCCTCATTAAAATACATATAAAATATTTTTCATCACACTCTTTTGTTATTAGAGTCTCAAACACCCAAACAAAATACATAATAAACTCCCAAGCACAGTATGTCAAAAAGGGCTACAGGTTCAGTTTTACATTTAAGTTTTACCAACTCCTGAAGAAACATATAATTCCAATTTTATATAAATTATTTCAGAGATTAGTCAAAGCTCTTATTTCTGTGGTTTTGAGGTCATTATGATCTTGATAATCTTGATACTAAGGCTAGACAAGGGCATTATGAGAAAGAAAAATTATGGGCCATCTCATTTAAGAACACAGCTAAATATTAGCATACCATACACACACACACACACACACACACACACACACACACACACACACACACACATTTTCATATGGGATAGGTTTAATTCAGAAAAACAAGGATGGCTCAGAAAACCTTAACATCAGAAAATCTATCCATAGAATTCACCAACACAACAACAGAATTCAATAATAACATGAAGATTTATTGATCCTGCTTTCTAAGGAATCAGAAAATGAACAGTTATAGGCTCCAAAGAAGAACTAGGGGAGTACAGAGTCAGGACAGGAGAGAGGACCAGGGCAGGTGGTGGTTAGTAAGCTCATCAGAGGCCAAAGAAAGGCCAGGGAGAGTGAGGTGAACTGAGGATGGGACACAGCAGGTGGTGAGTGAGGGAGGTATAATTTTCAATAACATTGCCTTTCTTAATACATGCTCATTTTCCCCAAGTAATGCGTTCACCTTTTCCTCCTGTCCCTCTCTTCTGATCTTACTGAATGTGATCTTGCTGAAAGAACCATATGATGAAATGGAACTTAAATATGAAAGACAATATGACCAGTGTGGAAATTAAATAGTAACATAAAATCTGTACATTTTAATTGAATACTTTATAGTTTTTAATATTTAATAGTGATCATCCTAACTAATCCATTCATTGCACAAACATGATTGTTAAAATATGGCCTCTGGCAGCCCTGGCTGGTGAGTTCCACCCCCAGTCAGGATATATATGGGAGGCAACCAATTGATGTTCCTCTCTCTCCCTCTTTCTTCCTCTCTCTCAAACAAACACACGTATAAATACATGTTTAAGAAAAGAAGAAAAAAGAAAGAAAGAAATATGGCCTCTGGCATTGATTTTCTATTGTAAAATGAGCTGCAATGATTCATGTTGCCTTTTCTTACTACTATTTAAGTAACAACATAATTGCTTAGTAACATCTATCAAAGGTGTACTGATTCAAATTTTAAAAGAACCTAGTGTCACAGCTTCAAAAATATTGCTTTTGTAAATATACTAGAGGCCCAGTGCATAAAATTCGTGCGGGGGGGGGGGGTTGTCCCTCAGCCCAGCCTGCACCATCTCCAATCTGGGACCCCACCGGGATCGGGCCTAAACGGGCAGTTGGTCATCCTTCTCACAATCCAGGACTGCTGGCTCCCGACCGCTTGCCTGCCTCTGTCTGATTGCCCCTAACTACTTCTGCCTGCCAGCCTGATCACCCCTAACCATTCCCCTGCCAACCTGATTGACGCCTAACTGCTCCCTAGCCAGCCCGATTGCCCCTAACTGCCCTCCCCTGCAGGCCTGGTTGCCCCCAACTGCCCTCCCCTGCTGGCCCGGTCACCCTTAACTGCCCTCCCCTGGTGGCCTGGTCACCCCTAACTGCCCTCCCTGCAGGCCTGGTCACCCCCCCAAACTGCCCTCCCCTGCAGTCCTGGTCCCCCCCAACTGCCCTCCCTTGCTGGCCTGGTCCCCCCCAACTGCCCTCCTCTGCCGGCTCCATCACCCCTAACTGCCCTCCCTGCTTGCCCGATCGCCCACAACTGCCCTCTCCTGCAGGCCTGGGTCCCCCTGCAACTGCCCTCCCTTGCTGGCCTGGTCTCTCCCAACTGCCCTCCTCTGCCAGCCTGGTCACCCCTAACTGTCCACAACTGCCCTCCCCTGCAGGCCATCTTGTGGTGGCCATCTTGTGTCCACATAGGGGCAGCCATCTTTGACCACATGGGGGCAGCCATCTTGTGTCTTGGAGTGACAGTCAGTCAATTTGCATATTACTCTTTTATTAGATAGGATACTCAGTATTAATAAATGTGGTCCAAATAACTGGCATATATAAACTAGAGACTAGCTTCATAGATTCAAGTTAGTCACCTCCTCCACAAAAAAGAAAAAAAAAAGGAAAGAAAAAGAAGTAAAAGTTGCTTTTTAAAAAAGCACTCTAAATATCCAAGGTAACGATGGCTATAAGCCAAGAAAACCTTTTAGTGCTTGATAAGTAAGGATCACAGGAGATTGTGCTGATGAAGAACAGCACCTGTCCAAAACCTGACAGTCCTTCCAAAAACCAGATGGATGGCTCTGCCTGGCTGGGCGGCAGCACTGGTCACCTGAGACCCAGCAGATTGCGGGCAAACACTGAACGGAAACTTCTCTGGTGGAATAAGATTGGCTCTGAGTGGCCTGAGTTTCATTGTTTTCTCCTTCATATTCTAGTCAATTAAGGAATCAAGTAAACAGGGCAGCAAAACTTCTTTGGCAAACTTGAAATCCATATTGGAAACTGAGTCACAGGTTCAACTAGAAGGGGCCAAAGGAGGGTGGGGAAGCACAGAAGCACAGGTGGCAACAAAATATCACATGATCTCACTCATATGTGGAATCTAAAGATCAAAATAAACTGATGAACAAAACAGATCCAGAGACATAGAAGCAGGGAACAGACTGTCAAGTCTCAGAGGGAAGGTGGGGGTGGGTGGGTGGCTGGGAAGAGATTAACCAAAGAACTTGTATGCATATATGCTTAACCCATGGACACAGACAGTAGGGTGGTGAAGGCCTGGGGAGGGGGTGGGAGCAGGTACAGGCTAGAAGGGCTCATTGGGGGGAAGAGGGGACATCTGTAATACTTTTAATGAAGATTTTTTTTAATAAAAAGTGAAAATCAAGGCTTACTCTTCCCAATTCTCATGAATTTATATTTTTATTCAATGGATATCTAACACCGCACATGGAGATAATAATAAAGCTGGCGACATGATTATTGGTAAAGCGGCTAACAAAAATAGCTAACATTTTAAACAGTGCATGCCATCTGCTAGGTGCTATTCTATGTACTTGACACATTTTAATTCCTGATTTCTCACACCCACTCTATTGCAGGTGAGGAAACCAAGTCTTGCCAAGGTCAACAGCTAGTAAGATTCAGCTCCTGATTTGGGAGGTGGTGTTTGTAGCCACTACACTAGACTCCTAAATGCTGTAAATCAAAACTGTACCTTCCTGTGTGACACATTTTAAAAGTACAAGGAAGAAAGAAAAACGCATGACCTCTTCAGTTGGAAAGTGAGTTTATTTTCACTAGAGAAAAGTAAGATACAGACGCATAAGGTGGACTCTCCCAAAGCCAGCTACTCTGTCAACCAATAAATACAACATTTATTGTCTTTACTGTTGTTATTATTAATACCATAATCTACAAATCAGTTAAGACCTACGAGAAAACACTTTCACCATCTTCACTCCTAAGATTTTATGGTCCAAGGGTCTTTATGTATGTAAAGGGGAAGAAAATTTCAATACCATCACTGATTTGGCTTTATTGGAGTGAAGAACATTCTGGAATGAAAAAGGGAAGGAGCAATGGCTGAATTTCTAAGCAGTCTAAGCATTCAGCTGTGATATGGGGGGACAGGACACTGTTCTGAAAATGCACGAGCTGGGTTCTCACCTCCTGCAGAAGGGCCCTTCTGTCGGGGGACCCGGTAGGGCAGGGAGAGCAAGGCAGGGTGTACTCTTGGCTGGGCATTCTGGAAATTCTCCTTGCCTGCCTTTTCCCCAGGTGCTGAAAGGAACCGTCCTATTGCAAAGATAACTACTACTCTATAGAGTTGGCCTGCATCTCCCTTCTAGGGACTTCATTTTCAGCTTCAGTGCATTACATAACCCATTTGACCAATGCACTCTGAGCTAAAATTATGATTGGAAAACAAAGGAGTGGAATTTTCAAAAGACATAAGAAGAAACGCATGCAGGACTGTGCCGGGTTAGTGGACTGCGACCAGACTGCTACCATGTTCCTTCCTCCTCCTTTCCTGTCTACTTTTCCAGGCCTGACCCACCCACAGTCACTCACAGCAAGTCACGTGCACTTCCCGCAGTGGGTGGGCAGCACCCACATGCCATGTTTCACCCCTAAAATAAGATACATCAGGCTTTCAGTTACCCGAGTCCTGTCCGAAATTCTGTGATGACAATAGATTTCAGTCTTGTGGAGAAAAAAAGGGGTTCTAGGGAAAGTAACTCCACAGGGCGATCTGATCATAAATTCCTAACTGGATAGGTCAGGTGGGTAGTCACACCCCCGGCATATAATTTGTTAGTAAAAGGTTTCTCTTTGCCTTAAGCAAGCCCTATCCATTGTTTCTGTGCATCTAGGTTAATACACCATGGAAATAAGTGTACCCACCCTCAAGGGAGCATATAATCTGGTTAACTCTTTTGTAATCCAATCCCCAATCCCCGCCTAGCTTTCTCCCACCTTCATTAATCTTCCTTAAATTCCCTCCTTAATTTCAAATGCAAGAAAGAAACTGCAAAACTGTTATTTTCCTGAGCACTTGAGATCTTGCTCCCTGGCAACTGTTGTGATTTTGGCTCAAATAAAATCTTATAAAAATTTTCTACAGCCCTAACCGGTTTGGCTCAGTGGATAGAGCGTTGGCCTGTGGACTGAAAGGTCCCAGGTTTGATTCTGGTCAAGGGCATGTACCTTGATTTCGGGCACATCCCCAGTAGGAGGTGTGCAGGAGGCAGCTGATCGATGTTTCTCTCTCATTGATGTTTCTAAGTCTCTATCCCTCTCCCTTCCTCTCTGTAAAAAATCAATAAAAATATACTTAAAAAAATAAAAATAAAAAATTTCTACAGTTGTTGACATTCTTAAGTCAGCAGTCCCAAAGCCTCATGTGTTTGTTGAGTGGCAGGCCAAGGCAAAACACCTCATCAGAGAGAAAATATGCAAATTCACAAACAATGATGCTTATGAAAAAAAGAAATCAGAATAACTGATGTGTCTTATTTACACTTTTTTCTTACTGTCTATATTTTCAGTGTTTACTTGGTTTTAGGAACTGATTAGATATTTTTACATGTTAACAATTTCTTTTGTTTAATGTTCATAATCCTGTAAAACCAGATCTATAATCTTTCTTGTAGAGATAAAACGTAAAAGTTAAAAACCTTGAGATTTTGACAAATTATATATCTTGCCAAATGTAACATAAGTGGTAAAAGCAGATAAGCTGGAATTTAAACCAAAATAGGACAGAAATGTTCCCATAACGTCCAAATTTAAAACCAATTTTCCAAGGAATGTATAAAATACATTAATCCTTAGCACCTAGTAATAGAGCAGCATGGAATAATTTATTGAAAATAGCAGTTGCCACCCACCAAAGAGCTAAATTGGAAAGCAGGAAATTGGTGGGGTTTTTCAGATGGGGACAGGAAAGAATGCCTCAATTTGTCCAGTGGGCAGGGCACAACTGGAAAAAGGAAGGTCCCAGAGCAAAGTAGACAGAAACCAGGGTCACCACACACAACAAGGCATGCAGCATAAGAACCCAACAGTGGAAAATTACTCTCCTTCATCATGTGTTTTCCAAGACAGTGCCTGGTTATATCAGTTCACTTAGAAATAGGCAAACACACTCTGCCTAACTTTAGCTTTGTAGAAAGGTTGAAAAATAGCAAACCAATCTTGTTCCTCCAAATGTTCAAGCTCAATTATTTTCACTATAACTCCTATCTGGGACTTAGTAGAACCAAAGTCATTCCAGCAGGACATGACACTAGTTATCCTGCAATCGACCCCCTGGACTTGATAGTTGATAAAGCAAAGGGCAAAGAAGTTACATGACCTCCCAAAGCCACATGCCAATGAGTGGCAAAGGGGACAATCTAGCCTGTGACTTCTTTACCAATCTCTATCTTCCCCAGCTCAGCACTAGCAGAATAACCAAGTGGGAAGACCATGGGTTAGTCTCCGTCAGAGCACATACAACTCTTCAAATATAGCATTTTAAAGGACTAAAATAACTACATCTATATTTTTGTATAATGTATTCATGTATATGTGTATGAATGTAGGTATATACATGTTTATACACATATACACATGCACAGATATATAAATGGGTAAGTATATATATAAGTATATATTTACACATATTTATATCTAGATACAGATATATGTGTGTATATATATATATACTAGAAGCCCAGTGCACGAAATTCGTGCACGGCGGGGGGTTGTCCCTCAGCCCAGCCTGTACCCTCTCCAATCTGGGACTCCTGGAGGGATGTCCGACTACCCGTTTAGGCCCGATCCCAGGATCGGGCCTCAACGGGCAGTCGGACATCCCTCTCACAATCCAGGACTGCTGGCTCCCAACTGCTTGCCTGCCTGCCTTCCTGATTGTCCCTAACCGCTTCTGCCTGCCAGCCTGATCACCCCCTAACCACTCCGCTGCCAGCCTGGTTGATGTTTAACTGCTCCCCTGCCAGCCTGTTTGCCCCCAGCTTCTCTCCTCTGCCAGCCTGGTCACCCCTAACTGCCCTCTCCTGCAGGGTTGATCACCTCCAACTGCCCTCCCTTGCAAGCCTGGTGCCTCCCAACTGCCCTCTCCTGCTGGCCGGGTGCCTCCCAACTGCCCTCTCCTGCTGGCCATCTTGTAGTGGCCATCTTGTGTCCACATGGGGGCAGGATCTTTGACCACATGGGGGCAGCTATATTGTGTGTTGCAGTGATGATCAATCTGCATAGTACTCTTTTATTAGGTAGGATAGAGGCCTGGTACAGGGGTGGGGGCCAGCTGGTTTGCCCTGAAGGGTGTCCCTGATCAGGGTGGGGTTCCCTTGGGGCGTGGGGCGGCCTGATCGAGGGGCCTGTGGTGGTTTGCAGGCCGGTCACGGCCCCTGGCAACCCAAGCAGAGGCCCTGGTATCTGGAAGAGGGGACATGGGTGGTTGGCCAGCCTGCCTGCTGGTATGGGCAGTTGGCCGGCTTGCCTGCTGGTTGAACTCCTGGTCGAGGGGACAATTTGCATATTAGCCTTTTATTATATAGGATATACACTGAGTGGCCAGATTATTATGCGTTCAGAAATCATAATAATCTGGTCACTCAGTGTATATTTGCTTATATACATGTGTATTTGAATAAGTATATACTGAGATGTTATATATATATATATATATATATATATATATATATATATATATACTTTGTATATAGAAAATATACACTAAACATCTTTATATCAGTAAAAGCAAAAAAATCCAACATATCAAGAATGCATAAAGCGTCTCTCCTTGATGTTTTTATTTGTAAGTATGACACATTAAAGCACTGTTTTAACTTGCGAACAGTACTGTCTCACATCATCTTCGCTTTTAGTTGCATCTCTTTTCCACGTGAGTCAGGGGTTCTGTCAGTTCCATCTCTGCTCCATGTGAGTCAGGGGTTCGGTCACGTTTTCTTTGCAAAGACATGTAACACACTTAATCCGTTCTTCACATGGAAAAACCCAGGAGCTGCAAGTTTATAAGATATCTGTACTCTGGAAATGGTTCTTCTGAAGTTCACTGCTTCATCTTGCACAGCCTGCCTGCTGGATTTCTAAGAAACCAAAAGCTGTGATCGTTCACTTCACTTGAAGCATTCCTGATCTGGGTCTTCTTAACTCAAACCTAATTTGAAAACCACAAGTCTCATTTTAAGCTATGTCTTACAGCCTGGAAAGCACGGTATACTATATGTTCACAATGTAAGTAAGCACTAAATAATAGCCACAAACCTGCTAAATTATAGGAAAGAATGCATACACTATTCCAGAAAGGGCAGGAGAGGCAAGCCAGCACGGGGAGGCAGGATTAGAAAAAGTCTGGCTGGGGGCAGGCTGAGGGCACGCTGCACTCACCGAAGGGATTCTTGTGTGACTTTCAGACATATTTTTTCAAAGTTAGGTTGTTGAAGGATAATAGAGAACTAAATAAGTGTGTTTGATATGTTTCCTGGACATGTACTATAAGAGAAATTTAGGGAGCAAAATTTCACTGGAATCCACTACCACCGTGACCAGTTGAAATGTACTCCCATTCTGAATCGAGTGGAATTGATGATTCCTACTGTTTCCCCAAGCTCTCACTTGCTTGTGTGAATTTCTGGCCAAAGCAGACATACTTGTTCAATCTCAGGAACTCAATATCAACATGAGGTGGGGGTCCAGGCTACCACAGCCCAAGAAATTCTGAGTTGTGCAAGATTACCTGGACACAAGGGTAAAAGGGGTAAAAGACGCTTCTAGGATGTCAATAAGCTAGGTTCCAGCTCCTCCTGGCCAGCTGGCGCTGCCTTCCCTTTGTCTAACGTTTAAGATCATGGAAACCTCCTATTTCATTAGACCACATGGAGTAATTATTCTGAGTAAGTGCAGGATAAGAACCAAACTAATCAGTGGCAGGTATTTGTTGCTGGGTAACTCACACAAGAAGCAATTTCTACTTATCCACCCACCAAGACAGACTTTCTTTAAAAGATCATACAAATTCATAAGCCAAGAACCTCAGACTCCTGAACTATGACCAGCTTTGGCCTCCAGGCTATGAAGGCGGTACCAGGGCTGCCCTGGCTTAAACTCTGTGTGGCTTATAAGTACCCTGCACCACCTACAGGAAACTTTCCTGGTGCACAGGAGCCTTAATTTTGCCTTGTGACCTGCAGCATATGACTGTAGGCTATAAAATCTAATTGCAAAATCTTAATGTTGTGCCAGAGGACATTAAAAAGTAATTTCCTTTCGATTTATAACTTTAGAATTACAAATGGTGTTAATATGACTAAAAATATAAAAATGAACCATTTCTATTCGACAGGCACTAGGATTAGTCCAGGAGTGGCCATGTGCTTGCTGTGGAAGCGCTGCTGACCATTTGCCCCGCCCCCCCCCCCCCCCCCCCCCCCCCCGGGAACTACTGGGACTGCACAAGATCATTCCAGGCATCTCTTAGAACCTCAGGGCACTTGGTTTAAAATATTCCTACACTTAGTTCTGCCATGTATTCAGGAACTGCCAGACCTCGGCTTTAAGAAAATAAATCATTTCCTGGAGCTAATTCCTCTTTCTCGCAATTCATACTCAGTTTGGACTATCCGTTTCTTCTCTCTCTGTTTGATAGTGGAAAATCTGCATCTTCTCATCTAAGCTACTATCTCTGCAGATCTCAGGGTTCAAGGGAAGGAGCAAGCTGCAAGAACTCAGGAGACAAGCCCAGATTGTGCAAAAAAGTTTTCATGACTCCACCGAGTCCCAAGGTGGTCTTTTTGCAGAAGTACTGACTTCATCTATACATCAGAAATAAAATGTTTTCCAAGACAGACCCAGATTTTTCTAGGAACTTTAGGGATAAGCATTAAGGTCATACACAGCAAGAATGTTGAGGCAGCACTGTAATTTATTTCTGTAGCCAGCAAATGTTTATTGAGTACCCACTACATCCTACCCATGGTAGGTAGTGGCTAGGACGCAATGGAAGACACACATTTGCCTTTGAGGTATATATCATTTAGCTAAAAAGATGTGACATACAAATAAGAGAGGTAAACTGAAGAATAGAATTGCTAGCTGGTCCCAAGGAAAGTGTGATGATAAATGCTCTGAGGCATGCTGTCCAATAAAAGGTAATAATATGGCCTACACATGTAATGTTGAATTTTCCAATACCTACATTAAAAAATGCTAAGAAGCAGGCACAATTAATTTGTTTAACCTGGTATATCCAAGATATCATTTCAACATATTATCAATGAAATAAAAATTGAGGCATCTTCATCTCATGTGTATGTTCTAAGTCCTCGATGATCCAGTGTGGATTTTATGCTACTGCTCATCTCAATTTGGACTATCAACATTTCAAGTCCTCAGCAGCCAATCATGGCTAGCAGCTACTCTACTGGACATGCACATCTAGGTATTAAGACAGGGCTTTCTTGTTAATATAGAGACATTTTTCTATTATATCTATTATTGAAAAACAAGTGATTGCTGGGTCTTCTCAGAACCAACTGCCATTAACACTGCAAATAAATCAGACTAATTCCAACAAACCTGCCCTCTATTTGCCCAGTTATTAATGAAAGTAACATGGTCCTAAGAGTTTGACATACTTGGGTTAAATCTTGATCTGTGGGACTTTGAGGCCACCAACAGTTGCCTCACTTTTTTTGTAGCAATCTATAAATAGAGGGCAAATAAGAAAACAACAGTTGATGTTTAGAAGAACATGTAAATCAGTCTCCATGAAGCATTCAGCAGAGTACCTAAGGCATGGGAGGGTCTCAAGTTCCCACCCTTACCACTCTAGGCAGCAAAGGGGGATTTCCACCTGTCTCACAGTTGTACCATGAGGATAGCCGACTGTATCTTTTGACAATACCCTGAGTACCAGGCAGAATATCTATCATTCATTTTAATCTCTTCTTACATACAATTTCATGTAAATCACAGTCTACCTGCTAAGGGTGTGAAAGCCTGCCAAAGGAAGAAAGCCATGACCACACACAACCATTCAAAATGAACTGAAAAGGTACCACTCTTTGGCAGAACTCTATCAATTAAGTGAGAGATTACATAGGTCTGAGGTGCTCAATCCTTGCATATTACAAAGAAAAGTGTGACCCCTCTCTGTCAACTGGAAGATCATTTCTAAAACCTTGGAATATCCTGCCTGATAAAAGTGCCCTAGCATACTTTGGGGCCTTGGGCCATGCCAGATCCTCTATGCTAGCTAGCAATGTGGCTCATGCTGGGGACTTGGACGATGTTGTGTCAGTTTGACCTTTATAAAGGCTAGAGACTGAATTAACTAAGGTAAGTCGCATGTGCATTCCATGACTATTGACTGAGGAGAAAAAACAAACAAACCCTGGACACTGAGGCTCAAGTGAGATTCTCTGGTTGGCACTATTCCATACATAGTGTCACATATCATTGCGAAGAGAATTGAGCACTGTTCAGGTGATTCAACTAGGAGAGGACAAATAAAGCTTACACCTGGACTCTCCCAGACTTTGCTCTATGCACTTTTCTAATTCTCATATGTATCCTTATCCTGTAATTAACCATAACTATGAGTATAACAACATTTCTAGTGAAATCATTGAACCCGAGGGTGGTTTTGGGAACCCCTAACTGGGAGGTCATTCCTCTTGTGATGATAATCAGTATAATAATAAAACCCATGTACATTTTCTTGGAAGCTTTTCAAATACAGAAACCTTGGTCTGCATGAGTCAGAAAGACATAGAATCACTCTCTCACTTTATCAGGGGATTATTTAACCTGCTTATCTGAGAAGAGATCTCAGTTTCCTGGGATAGTATCAGAATCTCCCAGGGGGCCATTCTAAAGCTTTTCCAAAGGGGCAATTCTTCATAGGATCAAGCTCGCCAAATTCTTTATGTGAGTTGAAACAGACATATGGCTGGAAAACAGATAAATATCATTCATAATACATTCAGTACATTTCATTGTGTTCTTTCCTCACATATTTTACAGCCCACAGCAACCTCATTTTTTTCTAAACCAGTATAAAAAATTCTCTACTTGAGAATGTTTACCTTGTATTCTTCCACAGAAACCAACAAGATGCCTAAAGATTAACAAAAGTGGCAGGCATCCCACATTGTTCTAGTGAATAATTAACAGCAATATTCAATGAAGAAAGGCAAAATGAAATCTGCTTTGGATAAATCTTTTAGAAAGACTGGAAAGGAGAAAAGTCAAATTCAGCATCATGAGCGCCCAGTTCTCATGAAATTTGCACACACAGATGAAGGCGCATTAGCTTATGGTGTCCTATGAAATTCTAGACACATGGACTCAGCCTTTGGAAGGCAAAGCTGTGCTCTGCTTACACTGTCTTTCTCTGCTTGCAAGGTTCTACGGGCTGTCAAACTGCCTGGGCCGGGCTGTCAGTGCCTCTCAAACTCACCTGCTCTTCACTTCTCTTCTGTTTTTCCCCAACTCAGACCCCTCAGTCACTCCACAAGCAGCTCCTCACTCTCTCACCTCCCCACATCACTAACATGAATGATCATTCCTTTCTGAATGATCTTCCCTCCTGCTCTCTAACAAACAGAACAGGTAGGAAGCCACTGAAAAGTATTGTGTAGTTTTGTTAATATCTCTAATGTTCTAATATATAGTGCAACAGGCCTTGAATGAATATAATGTTGAAAACATCAAGGCACAATGCAATCTTAGAATCCACCTGTATCCTTCCTTAATGACCTCACGCACCATTCTCCATCCCTTCTTTTCAACCAGACAGTGCTTGCCTATTACATTTATTGATTGGTGATTACTTTTAAGTAGCACTTATAAACTATATTCTATCAGGTTTCTAAGTGGTTTACATGTGAAAGAGTTTATATCCAAGTAATGTAAATTTATTTTTTAAAGCCATCTGTAATATTCAGAGAGTATAATTGTTAGTCTAGATTCTAGAACAAGGATTGGCAAATGACGGTCCATGGGCCAAATCTTGCCCATCACCTGTTTTTTGTAAATACATTTTTATGGTGCACAGCCCTGCCCGTTTGTTTATGTATGCTCTGTGGCTGCATTTGTGCTACACTGGCATAGTCTAATATAGATAATTTGCTTTCCAAGGTCTAGAAGATTTACCCTCTGGTCCTTCGCAGAAAAAAAAAAAGTGTGCCAACCTCTGCTCTAGACTATCATGGAGTAAGAGCTCAATAAGTATGTACTGAGCTCTTATTACAGGTCATCAAACATACTAAGTATAATCCTTTAGTAACAGAAACAAAAATAATACACAATTTTAAAGTAAGAAGAAACCTCTGAACACATTCACTCAGATGCCTCATTTTATCAACAAGAAATTTGGAGCCTGACCAGCATGGCTCAGTGGTTGAGTGTCAACCTATGAACCAGGAGGTCAAGGTTCCAAACCCGATCAGGGCACATGCGGCTCAATCCCCAGTGTGGGGCATGCAGGAGGCAGCCAATGATTCTCTCTCATTGTTGATGTTCCTCTCTCTCTCCCTCTCCCTTCCTCTCTGAAATCAATAAAAATATTTTTTTAAAAAAAGAAATTTGGTACAGCCACTCTGGAAAACAGTATGGAGCTTCTTCAAAACATTAAAAATGGAACTTCCATTTGACCCAGTAATTCCACTTCTAGGAATATATCCTCAAGAAAACAGAAACACCAATCAGAAAGGATATATACACCCCTATGATCATAGCAGCACAATTTACAATAGCTAAGATTTGGAAACAGCCTAAGTGCCCATCAGCAGATGAGTGGATTAGAAAACTGTGGTACAGCTACACAATGGAATACTATAAAAAAGAAGGAATTCTCACCATTTGTGACAGCATGGATGGAACTGGAGAGCATTATGCTAAGCAAAATAAGACAGTCAGAGAAAGATAAATATCACATATCTCACTCATTTGTGGAATATAATGAACAGCATAAACTGATGAACAAAAATAGAACCAGAGTCATAGAAGTATCGAATAGACTGCCCAATCTATGAGAAAAGGCAGGGGGTGAAGGGGTAAGAGATCAACCAAAGGACTTGTATGCATGCATATGAGCATAACCAATGGACACAGACGGAGGGGAGTGGGGAGATGAGGGCATCTGCTGGGAGGTGGAGGTGGCCGAGGAGAAATCAATGGAGGAAAAGGGAGACTTATGTAACACTTTAAACAATAAAGAATTTAAATTAAAAAAAGAAAGAAATTTGGAGTCCAGAAGAGCAGGGGGATTTACTGACGTTCACCCAGGCAGACATCAATATAGTCTAGTCTAGACCAAACCCCCATCCCTCATAGTACATGATTTACAACACATCACATGGCATCAATACATAATAGCATTTCCAGAATGTTTCATTCCATTAGTTTTATATGGCCCGAGCTTCTTTCCACTAAAACGAGAAAGACATACAGGAAATAATTACCCAACTCATGGACAAACGTTGAGTATTCTATACACAGTCACACAAAAACATCTTGAAACCCCAGCTAATTACTATACTTCCATTTCCTCCCAGAGAAAAAGCAAACCTTCTGGAACTCCTAGCATGGCCTATTAGTTGATGTTGTCTGTGGTTTCATAAAATTTACACACCTCCCTCGCAGGCTTACTTAGGTACCAATAGCCCCAAGTCAAACACTCAAGATGTTAAAAGCATATGTTTTAAATGTGAAACACAAGCTGACATTTATGGCTTGAGGGTTGTTCTTGCCAGCAGAGGTGAATTTCTGTGTTGGCCCAGCATGCCCAAGAGAACTCTGCACTTACACCTTCAAATCACCAACCTCGACAAGGACAGGATGACAGGTGATGTATGGTCAGAGGACACAGGGAAAATAAATGCTGTTTTTTCTTCTGTTTTTGCCCCCTTTGGTTTATTTTGGTGAAGCTGTGGTTGTTCTCATTTCCAGATACCAGCACCTGGTTGTCTAATAGCTACTCTGGTTCCCAGCATGCAACAAGCCACTGTGCACACAGAGTAGGAGCTGTTATTTATGAATTCCTTGCAGAGAATTGTGAATTCAGTGTCACGGTCACATTTCTAATCTTGTTTTCAATTTTTCTTGACAAGTGCATGTACTCATTTCCTGATGTGTCCCCAGAAGACTTCAGAGACCCTTGCTGCTCTGTGGCCCATTTCATGGCATTCATCATGGTCAACTCTAATCACTTGTTTGATCCCATTAATGTTCCCTCACTGGGCCATCCACCGCCAGGGGCATGACAGCCTTCCTTCAGCGAACACATGTAACGATGCTGTGTCTGGCCTTGCTTGGAACTAGAGACACTACAGGAAAGTAAAGAGAGAAGGTTCTTTGTCTCATTAGGTGGATATTCTAGTGACAAGGACAGAATCAATAAAAGACGTAGTACGTGTCATGGTGTAAATAACACAGGACGATTTTTAGACTGAGGCTCAGAGCGATGTTATGCAGTTTCCAAGGAACTGCTGAGGAGACATGAAGCTGAGATCTGATTGACAGGAAAAAGCCACCTGGGAGAAGGGCATTCCAGGGGAGAGGCCCTGAGGTGGGGATGAATCAGGATAACTGAGCAAGAGAAACAAGGCAGGGGCATGTGAGAGGTGAGGCCAGGAGCTGAGGGGGAGGCTGAGCCAGTTCAGGTAGAGTCTTGCAGGTCAAGGTGAAAAAGTGTAGATCTTATTCAGTGGGAGTAATTAGAAAACTCTTGCTGTAAAGGTACTGATAGTATTTTAGGCTTTGCAGGCCGTATGGCCTCTGTCACAGCTACTCCACTCTGCTGCTGTCACTGCAAGCAAATATTAAGGAGTGGCGGTGCTGGGCTCCACGAAAATATTCACAGTAAATGGAGGTGGGCTCTTGTTCTCACAAACCCTGTTCTATGGCACAAGGAAACCAAGGTGTTTGCGGGGTGAAAGGGGGAGGAAATGGAGGAGTATGAGCTCCTTTGCTTTTTTTTTATCCTCACCTGAGAATATGTGTATTGATTTTAGAGAGAGATGAAAAGGAGGGGAGAGAGAGAGAGAGAGAGAGAGAGAGAGAGAGAGAGAGAAACATCACAACTGAGCCACCTAGTCAGGGCAATTTGTGTTTTAAAAAGCTCCTATGGCCATTGTGTGGAGGATGGACCACAGGGGACATAGATTGCAGTCCAGGGAGAAGGAGGGAAGGGCAGATTGAGGAGATGTTTTGAGGAGATGTTTTGAACTAATTGATTGGGGAAATAAGGAGTGTGAGGAATTAGGGATGACACCCAAGCTTTCTACTAGTGCAGCTCAACCTCTGAGGGCATTTCTGAGATAAGACAGATTGGAGGAAAAACAGGTTTGGGGGTCTGGAAACAACCCAAGTTCTTTTATGGGTGCCTGAGAGGAGATCCCCACTGGAAATCCCAAAGGAGAGATGAGTAGGTAGGTGCAGGTGGTTCTGTGGTTCAGGTGTGGTTGAACTGCAGATAAAAATGTGATAGCCATCAACACACAGACGACAGTGAATACAGTTCTGAAGCAGGTGAGAACAGGAAGAAAATAGGACCCCACACTGAAGGGTTACTAGACATTGGTGGAATATGAGCAAAGGAACAATAAATGCATGCAAGAAAGAAGGAAAGAATTCCACCTTCTTCCTGAGTGGGGGCATGTTACTCCTCTCCAACCTCCTACAACTCCTATAGGTCACTGTAGAATCGTAGAGCTAACAGCCACGATGGTATTGATCTTAGAATTAATTTGACTGTTTAACCGCATTCCTGAGACAACAAGCCATTTATCTGCATGTGCTTTTTAGGTGTCTCCCAAGAGGATATTATTTCTAGTGCCATAAATATAAATTCTAACCTCCCCTCTCACCCCAATTCTTTCCCCAGAAGTGACATCTTATAATGTCAGGTAGGTCCAAGCCTCACTGAGGATGCACTCCCTCTCTGTGGGCTCCCTTGAAAGACAGACTGCTGTTGGTAGTCATCAGATGGGTAACTAACAGCCTTTGTGAACCAGTTACTAGATATTTGTTCCGATTTGTTCTGCCTTCCAGTCATCCCATTTTATGTGCACGAGCAGGAAAAGAGGCTATCATGTGTGTGCATGTGTGGAGAAATTTAGCTCTGCCTGCCTGTGCCTCAGGGTATGAAACGTAACAGATGTTACAGTAACTACAATGTTTTATGCCTTAACAAAAGGATGAAGGAGGTGGGGTAGGCTCATGTGTAGACTCTTTGGATTACAAATCAGACAAAAAAAAAAAAAGATTTTGCATACAGTTATAAGAAAGTGCCAGTGGAAAAGAACCCCCACGGAGTTCAAAGGGACCTGTGTTTATCAGACAAAAACAATTCTTATAGCCTCAGGAACCCACTTGGTGTGCGCGAGGAGGTTGTGCAGTTGGATGGTATCAGGCACTGAAGCCAGCATGCCTTTGTCTCATTCTCTCTTTGTTTGCAACTAGTGTTCAAAGAAAATCACTGTGTAAAGCATAAACTGAAGTGGATCGACCTGTGAATTAACATTGTCATGAAAAGCAGTTTCCTATTTGAGCAAGATAACAAGTGGCTTCTCAAATCTAGGAGTCGCTGTCTAGCTGCGGCTCTGCCTTCTTCCCCGGCCTGTGGGCCTGGCCTGCTTTGCCTCCTGCAGGGATGTGCTCATGCACCCAATGATGTGACCACAGCTTCCTGACCACACCTAGGAGCCCAACTTCAAGAAAAAGTCCTGAACGAGGGGAAGGCAGAAGCTGGCAAGACGTAGAGAGGAATTATCTTCTGAAAAATCATTCTCCTTCCGGGGCCCACTCACACAGGGCTTCGTCCCATGCCTACCTGAAGGTCACATCCATGGCCCAAGCTCCATCTCATTAATTATAACTGTCGACAAGCCATTAAAAATCTCATTTCATTTTACCGTTCACCCTCCTTTTAACTGACTTTTCATAATTATAATTTTATTTTTGATATACTAGGCCTATTAAATTTAATGCCATACAGTGATTTCAGAACTTCTAAAGAAAAAAAAGATGAATGCTAGACTGTGTCCACTAAAGGATATGCAGCCCTTGCTTGAGAATAAGTAAAGGGGAAACTGCAATGCCTTCCATTTTCATACCTAGAGAAAGACAAGTCACGTTAATTACATATGGTCAGTATAATAAAGCTGTCCATTTAGAAGTGCTATAATTAATGAGAATTATTTGCACAAACAGGATCCACCAAGTTGATGGTGCCAACTTGCATTAGTTCTTTTTCCACATCACCAGGTATAAACATTTCTGTTTTTGTTCTTCCCTAAACATAAACACTATTACATTAAAGATGGCTGGGAAGGGAGAGCCTGGCAATATCTTTATGAAGTCTGGAGTAAATATAAACCTCTTTTCAAAGTTGAGTCTGTCAAGAGGATTAGGGTGACAAGAGAGGGTAGGAAGAACTGTTACGGATGAAGCTGTCATGTAATTGATGTCAGGGTAAAAGCCCCCCCCCCCCGGGGGGGGGGGACGACTCTCCTGACTGTGGGAGTAGCTCCTACTAAAGGAGACACACAGCCCTAGTCGGGCGGGTGCCCAGTTCTAAGATGAGAGGAGCATTTGAATCTTTCACCTCTTAATATATATAAGGCAAATTATGTCTTTCTACATCATATAGTATATAGGATGAAGATTTACAGATAAATTTCTAATCTCATTTTTTTTTTAGCTAAAGTTGTTTAACTCACAGTAGATTCATCCAGTAGATTCCCTTTGTAACTCACATTTGGACAGAAATTATGAGAATGCCTTTTTTTTGGTGCTGAAATTCAACTAAAACAGAGGGGACTGTTGGGTTTCCGTTAACTCAAATGAAGATAGTGGATCATCCTGGAGCACACTGCAGGGACACCTGCCCCATCCATTCACAGAACACTGTTACTTCCTCTTCTTGACCATGCTTCCCTCTGTCCCTTCTGCTATGACTGTGATTTGGCCACCACTCTCTCGCATCTGTACCACTGCTCTCTAGCTATGCCAACGGTCACTCTCTCAACAGTGCCTTGGCCATCCAGCGTCCCCTGCCTCTGACTCCACAGCAGCATCCTTAGATGAAACCTCAACAAACCACACTGATCTAGCTCCCTGATAGCTCTAACCCCGATCTTCCTGCCATCGAACGTGCACTTTGGGCTCTGACTGTATCAAGGACGGTTGGTCCAGGGACTCTCCAGAGCTTCCCTTACCTCCCTTTTCTCACCCGGTGCTCCATTGCCCTCCCTTCAGAAGCCAGCTGCAAGGCCAGGTCCTCCAGGAGGCCTCCCTGGGTCTCTTAGACAAGATGAAGGACCCCTCCCAGGTGCCTATGATGCACAAGCTTTGCCCAATGAGGCCTCATGACCCTATTTACACATCTGTCTTCCCACTTCCTATATTCCCAGTGCCTGATGCCAAATTGACAAAAAGGAGGCACTCGCTGAATGAACATGTACTTAGTAAATGAATGAATGCTAGTTCAATGAGTAACTAAGTGAATACATTTTGAACACAAAAGTGAATGAATGAACTTTAGTTCTTAGGTGCCCATGCTATGGTGAAAGCTATGACACTGGGAAACGAGAAAAAGCGATGAATGTTAGACGAGTGCTTTGGACTATGTCTGGGGTGCTCTGTGCCTCTGTAGTGCAATAAGCACCCCTGGACTCTAGAACAGAGCCTCTCTTTTGGGGCAATGAGGTAGATAATGAGATATATTTACCTCAAAACTTTTTGATTCAAGGAGCAAAGAAAGCACTGACTCAGGGCCCCCTTGTAAATGCGGCAGCCAGCAGGGCTATGGAGCCTTCTGTGAACCTGGGGAGAGGGAGCTCAGATATGTTGATCTGGGCACCGCATGCTTCCCCTCCCAACCAGGGCTCCAGCTCCTCAGCACAGTACCAAACCACCCTCCCTCAGCCCCACTCCCCCCCCCCCCCCCCGCGCCACCCCGTCCCACACACATACACAAGGTAGGAACAGCATGATACGAACTAAGGACTGTAGAACTTTAGAGCCTGGCCACTGCTGTCCGAAGGCCAAGATTCTCATCCCTGCTGTACTCCAAAGACACCTTGGCCTGTGGACTAGTCACTGCATGCCTCCTAGTCTATTTCCGGTGCTGTATAATAGGGTAGAGACATAGCCACTCTATAGACTTTTATGAACACTAAAAGACATGCCATTCATAAGAGACTCAGTAAATATCTGCGGCTGGGTTGTGATTTTACGTTGTGAGGCATTGCTGGAATTTAAGACTGCTATATTTTTTCACAATCTGACAAGTTATTTCCATCCAGTAGATTCCCTTTGTAACTCAGAGGTCAGAGTAATGGAGTGGCCAGAGAAGGGGGGTCCCACATGTTAGGTGGAAACTGAATCAGTAACAAGTTTGAGATCCCTGGAATCTAAATGAGTCCTTTCTTGCATGAAGAAAACAATACAACTTTCTTTTATGCCTATAGTAATTATTTCTCTATACCAAATTTTGTTCTTTTCTTTAAAAAATTTAAACTTTCATCAATCCAACTTATTCTTTCTTATGTTTGGTACCACATCCTGTAGGCTTATTCAACAGAGAAATATCCACATTAGCATAACTCAACCATTTCCTTGAGTGTGAGGGGAAAAAATAAACCATGGGAAGAGTTACTCTTTGAGGGCAAAGAGTCCACCCAGTTTCATAAGAACCATAGAACAGGGGAGGCAGAACAACCTGGAATCCAAGACTGCAATGTTCTGAAAATTATCTCTTTGACAGCATTTCATGGTGGATTCTCCTAAGGTCATGGTAACCGATTTTGGGATTGTTATTGTCCTCATTTTATAAAAAGATAATGAGAGGTTGTTTTTGTTTACTTTCTAAATTCAAGATAAACAAGAATTTTGACGGTGACATCATCTGTCAGCAAGGGCTTTTGAGCCCTTTGGCCAGTTCAAGGAACTAGTCAGCATATGAATCACCATTCACCTCAGCAGTGGGTCTTCATATATCTCACCTGTATTGTGTGGAGGTGAATCAGAAGTCAGCATCAAATATGGGCACACACATTTGGCGATAACATATAGGAATGGGATTTTGATTCTATTAGCAAACCCAGATAGAGTACAGAGTGCAAGATATTAAGAAATTTGTCAGATTGAGTATATTTCAAAAAGAGACAAGATTCCAATAGTCAAAAGATCAGCAACTGTGTTTTTCAAAATATATATACTGAGAAAGTAAAGGCATCAATAAAGAGAGGTTAGATTAAGAGATAGAGACCCAGGCAAGATGACCTATTTCAATAGTATTCTCCAAAAGAAATTTGTATTATACCTTACTTTTGATAACAAGATAATAGCTATCAAAAGTAATGAAACTTTAGTACACGTCCTTGAGGAATTTTACTTCAGATAAGATGGTGAAAATAATAAACCTGAAATGAAAACAATAACACCAGTATTGGTAGATATTGGTTTCATACAATATTCTAAGAACTAAGCAAAGCAACCCCGTGGTTATTTTACATGTACATTCCCAAATCTTTGGAAAAACTTTGCAGGAAGATATTATTATTCACGTGATTCATGAAAGAAAACTAGAAGTCAAAGAACTAAAAGGCAAAGAAGAACAAGAAACACAAATGATGAATGCTTTTAATTTTATAATTTCCTCTCTCAGTCTATGACTTATCTTTTAAATGTCTAATTTTTTAATTGTCTCCATACTAGTGGAGAGACTATGTTCTTGGGAAGCAGGAAACTAAATATGAAGTCATTCTCTCCACTATGATGTCCTTGCTTGGGGTACAACAATAAACAAAACAGAAATCTTGCCATCCAAAAACCCAAGTCTATGCAGGATCATGTACTTTCCTCATTGAAAATAAAGTAGAATACATGGCTCTTTTTTGAGAGAAAGGCAGACAAGTGATTAAAATTAGGCCATCATGACCTCTTTTTTTCTGTAATAAAAGACTGACTCATGTATTTCTTACATGTTATGAGTTGTAGATAAATTCTTAAATCAACTATTTACTTTGAATTCAAATATGGCTTGATCTATTCCTCTCTAACTACTATATTCACACAGCTTTCCACAGAATTTTTTTCCAACTCATCTTCTTTACTACATCTGTTCTCTGTCACTTCTATATCATGGCCCCTTGCTCTGGCCATTCTGATTCTACTTGTGTGTCTCCTACACACTTTAAAATCTGTTGGCTGTTGGTCTGTTATATGGACCAGGGGATATAATTTCTGCATTGATTGTCTCATTGAAGTTTATTCTTTAACTTTGCTCATCTTCAGTAAGAGTAATTCCGACAAAAGCCCATAATCCAGGAACTATCCTGGAGCATTGTTAGAGAGTGGAAGACCAAAGGTCCCTCTTAGAGTCAAAGATTTCTTGACCTGGGGCTACTCCCTGGTAAGGAGAGTACATGTTTGGGTCCCCCATGGGATCCTATAGAGCAGGCTTGGTATTCCAATTTCTCCTTCATGGGTCTGTTTCCACCCACAGCCAGCTGCATTCCCTCTTCTATGGGGGTGATATGCGGTTCTTCTGGACTTCCACTTCTCAGGTAGGACAGCACATTGTGGTTTGTAGTTTTCTACAGGAAGCTGTGTTCCTGCTTTTCCTTCCCACCAGGACCCCCTACTACCCATTACTCCTATTTCTAAGCATGTTTGAAAACCCTAGCCCCTACAGCCCTTCAACATGATTCCTCTTGATTCCTCTTGTTAATATCTGTCTTTGGGACTTCCCCTTTCTTGCTTTTGGGGCAGCTCTGTATTTTTTAATGCCATTAATGAGGGTAAGGGATTTCTCCCATAAACTCAGTCCGCTCTTTTGCTGGAAATCTTTTATAAGAACTGTCTTCATTATGCTTTCACATCAGTTTTTCAGTAACTAGGAAAACTACTATAAATGAACAGAGAAAATTTGTTGAATGCTCTCCCAACATTTTCACATTGACAAATATTAACATTTTAAATCTTTAGGGAAGAGGTATGTAATTTTCAGTCCCTACTTTCAATTTTACATCTGCCTTTTAAACTACTAAAGTAAATCTAATTTAACTGCTAATTATATCCAAAAAAAGAGAACATAAAAACCAAGTAAACACAGTTAATCTGCTTGCCCCATGGTTTCGGGATTCAGCCCACACACATGCTAATCTCTGTACTAGGCCCCGTGCTAGAGAAATGCCAAATGTGAGATGATTTTAGTGTTAGTAACTGAGGTTAAAGCAAAAACTCTTTATAGTCTCCAACTCAAATCTTAATTTTTATGTGCAAAACCATCTGAAAATGATTAGAGGAGAAATGATGACCTGCCCAAAAGCCATTCAGTATATCACCTGCCTCCGCCCCCCCCCCCCCCCCCGCAGTGGGGTGGGGGACTCCTCAGCAAGATATCTAGGCATGATATTTGAGATATGGCTTTTGTTTTGCATTTTTTGTTTCTTTTAATATGGTTATAAAACCCCCACTAATTAAAGATTCCAGGGCTCTATAGTCCATTTCATCAGAGCAGAATTTTTCATGAGCTCTTACAGTCGTGTTTGCTTCTTCTGATAGTGCTTTGTCTGTGTGGTTATGCAGTCAAGGAGCTGGTCTCTGACTATAAAAGGCATAAGTCCTTCTAATCTGCGATGAACAATTATAGCACATAGGAAATCATTGCAAGTGCTGATATAATCTTTTCTGTTTTACTCCATCTGAAAACGCACACTGGTCCGTTAATGTCCCACAGATGATAAAAAACAAACTGAGCACGGAGGCAGATGTGGCCGTGTGCTGGGTCTGCTCTGGAAAACAGCACGCTGCTCCTCCACCTACCGCAGCAGAAGAGGGAGGGCATGATTATATGGCAGGGCAGGAATAGGTCAAAAGCAAACTGCTGCAATGAGAGAAGATCTAGAAGCTCACATGGTTGCATTGGCTGAAAAGTAGCTCCAGCACTAGCACATGTTTTTGCTTGGCTTGAAGTCTTAGAGAGAGTTGTTGCTGCATAACAAAATTACACATCCTTTGGGAGCTATCTTTCTCTCTGTAGGAGTGTGAAATTCTTGGCGATATCAATGGAAGCATCACATAGGTATGGAGGCAGAGGAATCCCAGAGTGTTTGAGAAGTACAAAACGAACCGCAGAGCGGACAGAATATTCTCCAACTATACACCCCAGCCCCTGCCCAGCAACAGTTACATGGTTCTGGCTAGGAGATACAGCTCTGCAAAGAATCCCTTGCTCAGTTGCAACAAAAGCACTGTTAATTCATGCAATGGGGTGACTGAATCAAAAAATAAAATAAAATAAAAAGGCATCTCAAATGGCCAGGAAGAAAATGGGGTATATGGAAGTAGACAGGCATGAGGCAAGAAGATATAGCAAAGAGAAACATCATATTTCATTGGTTGCTTAAAGAAGAAGATAGCTTAAAAATCCTGGGTGCTCAGGTTTGGCTCAGGGGAAAGTGAAGTCCTAAATAAGAATGGTAATGATAAACACATGCAAAGTTCACTGTAATCTTTCCATTTTTACTCTCACTGCTGCAAACATTAAATTTTCTCATAGCAGCCATCTTTAACAACCCACTCTGTCAATTTATTATTTCCATATGTTCTTCCCTCCCCCCCCCCCAAATTCTAAACATTGGCCTCAAGAACTTTCAAAAGCTGAATTAAATCAGTGAAAACATTGAACAATTTTGTGCAGACCCACCTTTGAGATTGAAGAATTTATATCTTATAAATGGTGTGAATACTACATTGGGCCCTTAATACAAACGTATTTTATAGCCTTGCATGAAACTCCTACTACATATCTATATTAGTCAGGTTTCACAGGTCTACATAAATTTTTTTTCATATAAAATTTTCATTGGAGGCAAGTTACTTATAGTCACAAAAGCATCCTGATAGAATTTTAAAGCTTCTCCATTGAGAGATAGCTTGTCTTTATCATGCCCCGTGAGGGTAAGGAAAGCTTAAGAGCTTTCAAATAAACAGTTTATCAACATCAACCACTAGTAGTTAATCAGACGGAAGATAAAATGAGATTAAAATGAAGAGTGGATTCTTTTATGCCAGCTTCCATATTGCATAATTATGACTTCTACAATTTTATGGCATGAGTTCCTTAAAATAGGAACATACTCAATCATCTTCAAAGACCATCAAATTCCCATTGCCCATATCAGGACACACAAAAAGGTACCAGCAGATCTTTCTATTCTCTCAACTTTTTCATGAATCGTCTTTCAAATGTCAAGTCATTAAAAAAAAAAATTTAATGAGAAAATACAAAAATGGGAAATTCTTGCACTTCTTTATTGTATCTCAGATTTGTTTGGGAATACAAAATCTGCTAGGGCAGCGATTCTCAACCGTTTCATCTCACGGCACACATAAACTACTAACATTCTGTGGAAAACCATGAAATTATCATATTTTCTGCCGATTTTACAAAAAAATTGTTATAATTTTGATTATTTACACCAATGGCCATTGTTGTATTGGCTGTTTTTTTTTAATTTGACAATCAGGTATCGCATGTTTTAAAAATTCTTGCAGCACACCAGTTGAAAATCACAGTGCGAGGGTAAGTTTCCTGTTTCTTACCAAGAGAGGATCGACTCAGCGTTTCGATTAAAAAGAGTATTTTTGAATATTCATTGTTTAGAAAGTGACACAAGATAGAGGAGACATTGTTTATCAACCAGAGTTTTAGAATGACAGAGGAGAGACAGACATATTCCATGGAGCAGATAGGAAAAAGAAACAGATTTATGAATATTCATGGGGCACATACACCAGAACCAATTACACAGCTGTGGAGACAAGCTTTGCTGCCCACCGGTCTTCTTTGCCAACAGAACCTGAGTTTGTTAAACAGCAGCACTGGGACAAGACTAAGGTGAGTGAGGTCCTCACCTTGAGTGTCAAATTTAAGAGGGTGCCCCCCCAAAAACACCTCACCTATCCAAACAATACCTTAATGCAATGTTTTTCAAAGGCTACATTAATGACTTATAAAATCCCTAATGAACAAACTGGCCACATTTTTAATAAAGACATTAGAAATCCAATAGGGCTTGACAGGAGACTGCACTGATCCGATCCTGATTTAAAACCCAGATAGTTTGTTCAGTATGAATTTTTTGTCATGAATATTGACTTTTTTAATATCGCATTAATATATTATTTATTTGTATCACTAAGTTTTTGGGTGCCTCCTAAATATTGCAATGAAAATTGGGTCCTCGCCTCACCCTAGTTCCCGGCCGACTGGACTCAGGGGTTCAGTTATGGTTTTCTCCATTCCCATTTGGCAGACACTTCCTTTCCCCTTGTACCTAGAGTCAGTCACGTGACACAGCGCTGGCTATGTGCACATAAACAACTCTGCACATGAAAGATTCTCCTATGTTGTTGATTTCTGACATAAAACAGATGAGTAGAGAAGTTGGGTATCCTCCAACCTCCTCTGCTGCCTGCCTTTCAATGCTGCCAGCAGCCATCCCAATGTGAAATAAATACAGAAAGCAAAAGCCAGTTCCATGAGGATGATGGAGCAAAATGAGGGATCTGGGGCCTTGCTGACACTTCTGAACCAGCCCTTTACTTTACTTCTAGTTAGAGAACAGTAAGTCTCCTTATGACTTAAACCACTAAACGTCAGTTATCTGTTACTTGAAGCCCAGTTATTTCTAATTGATGTTTTAAGCCTAGTAGCCAGGCAGCTTTCAGAGTAAGTTTCTAAATCCCACTGCATTGATGACTTAAAATAGATCTTAATATTTCATCTCTGAATTGTTTCCTTCTAGGTAGCAAGAAAAAGTGCTAAATCTAAAGTAGAATATGATTCTAAACTCTTTATATGTTAGTTAACTATGGAAATGTATGAAAATGAAAAATCAAACCATTCTTCATATAAACTATTAATTTTCCTATTAAATAAACATTTGTGATACAAATGTTGTCAATGTCAACAATGTCAATAGCACCTCAATTTCTATTTTGTTCTTTAATACGGAATCTGATTGTGTTATTGTCTGAGAGTTAAAGAGAGAAGGGAGTTTTCTCTAAGAGATAAAGAATATCCCAAATGCCTCATAGGCTACCTTATTAGCCTAGTTTAAAGAGCAATAGAATGATCACTGTGGTAAAACCTTTCATATAAAAACCCAAATATGCCTATTTTTCACTTAAGGAAATTGAAACCAACCAGAAAAACAGTAAGAGATTTTCTTTACATCAGTGAAGTAATTAATAGCAGAAGTATAAAAATCACTTCTAGGAAAAATTTTTCTTTTCCAAGGCCAGTTTTCTTAAAACATGAACCATGATGGTTTCCAAAAGAAGACTCCAATATCATGCCAAGATATAACAGCCTTCGCACAGGCACACACACACAGCAGCCTAGGCCAATATTTTTATATATAATGCTAGAAGCCAAAAGTCCATACCTGAGCTTTCAAAATGATAGTCACCACCAATAGATGACTATTTATATTTTAATTAAGGCAAATTGAAAATTCATTACTTCAGTTGCACTAGCAACATTTAAGTGCTCAGCAGCTGCACATGGCTAACACGACCTTATTTGCCAGCATAGAGTTTGAGCATTTCCATCATCACAGGAAGTTCTACTGAACTGCTTTGTACCAGTAGGTCCTCTTACTGCCCTATTTCTAATTGCAGGAGTGAGAAGAAGTAAAAGACCACCTGTAGAAAATTAGCCCTGAAAGGAAAAAAGGAGTTGTACACATTACAACCAAAGGTACTGTGGCTAAATGAATGCCCCTCCCATTTCCTCCCTATGCTTACTATTACCTCTTTTATAAAATTTATTTTTGTGGAATATACTGGGGTAACATTGGTTAATAAAATTATATAGGTTCCAGGAGTACAATTCTATAATACATCATCGGTATATTGTAATGTGTATTCACCACCCCAAGTCCAGTCTCCTTCCAAGTAACCTACAAATCAGCAATGCTCGGATGTGATGACATGTCTCAAAGCACATATAAGTCAGAAATATTTTCCTCCAAAGATTACCCATGGGCCAGGACAATGTTTAAAGAAGAAACTTTCTATATAAGTTATCTCTCTAATAACATCATTATCCTAAATTATTAGGTTTTTTTTATCTTTTAAAACAACTTTGGGGGGAAACTTGACTGATTAAATAGTTTATGTGGTGGGTTTCCATCATAGACCTGAATATTTTGAATTTTAGGTAGCTTTTCTGTCACATACATAGTTACACATTTTATTAAATGTTGCATAACATGTTGTTCATAATTAACTTTCCCATTATAAAGTTGTCACATTATGCTCGGCCTTAGTGCTAAGGAAACTGGGCACAGTGTTTTGACAAACTCGGGCTGCTTCGCAAGCAATTTGATTACCGGGTCTTACATTCTTGGCAATCATTGCTTCTCCTCTACAGCTGGAACTTATACAATTTTTTAAATTAGATTAATTTAGACATAATAACATTTACCAATGTAAATTCAACAACTTTTAACAAATGTATAAACCCTGTCACCACCTCCTCAATGATGATATAAAAATTTGTATTAACTTATATGTTCTCTCACAAACCTTTGCAGTGAAATTTTTCCATTACCCTGTAACCAGGAAACCATTGATAGGTATTCTATTGCTTTAGTTTTTTCTCCTATAAGATTTCAGATAAGATAATAATACATAATATGTAGCCTTTTGTATCTGGAATTTTCCACTTAGCATAATATTTTGAAGATTCATCCAGTTTGTTTGTTTTTTATTGTATTTTCCATTTTACATAAATAATTTGTCCACTCCCATTGATGGATCTTTGAATTTTCCATATTGGTTGGTATAAATAATTTGTCCACTCCCATTGATGGATCTTTGAATTTTCCATATTGGTTGGTATAAATAAAACTGCTATAAACTTTTGAGCACAAATCTTTCTGTAGACCCTATTTAACATTTCATTACCCTTGAGCAAATACCTATGAATGGTTTTGCTGGTTGTAAGAATTTATTTATATATGTAGACACGCGATCTTTAGTAGACACAGGTCTTGTAAATATTTTCACATAGCATCTGGCTTGCATTTCCAGGTATTCAATGGTATCTTTGAATAGCAAAGGTTTTTAATTTTGCTGTGGTCAAATTTCATATCTTCTTTTATGTGCTTTTTGTGTCTGCCTAATCTAAGGTCACAGAAAAATTTTTCATAGATTTTCTTCTAGAGGTTTTATAAATTTAGTTCTTTAGGTCTATGATCCATTTCAGCTAATTTTGCCATAGAGATGTCCAATTACTCCAGTACTATTTGTTGAAAGAGCTATCATTTTCTCAATGAATTACCATGGCCACTTTGTTTAAAATTAACCAACAATATTTGTGGGGGTCTAGTTCTGGCCTCTAATTTCTGTTCCATTGATTTATATGTTTATCCTTGTGGAAACACCACATTATCTTGAAGTCAGGTGCTTGAAAGTATTCTAAACTTGATCATCTTAAAATATTTTCAGTTCTTCTAAATATTTTGCATTTCCATATAAGTTTTAAAAACAGCTTTTCAATTTATATAATAGAAGAACAGTAAAGTTTTGGTTGGATTTGTTACAAATCTATAGATTGCAATTCATGTGTTATAGCTGCAATACATATGGTACAAATTGATATCTTAAGACTGAATCTTCTGACTTATATTTGTCATTTGTTTAGGTCTTTTTAATTTTCTTAGTAATGTTTTGCAGTTTTCAATGTTCAGCTACACATATCTTGTTAAATATATACTTATTTCATATCTATAATACTACTGTAAAGGATACAATTTAATTTCAATTTCTAATTATTAGTTGACAATATGTCATAATGCGGCAATATTTTATATTCACTACATATCTTGAAATCATGAGAAATTCATTTGTTAGCTTTGATACTTCTTTTAAAATATTTAATTAGAATGTCCCATATAGATAACCTCATTTGCCAAGAAGAGTTGTAATTCTTCCTTTCCAATCTGTATGCCATCTATTTGTTTATTATATTACTTTTATTAAAATATATAACTATATTTTATTACTTTTAATAAAATAAATATTAAAAATTATTTATCTATTATTACATTTCAGAGTGGTTAGCACAATGATAATTAAAATCACTGATTGGTAAGAGTCAACTTACTTGTGTGGAAAGCATTCAGCCTTTAACCTTTAACCATTAAATATCATGTTAGATTTAGATTTATTAAGATGACTTTTGTCGTGTTGTGGCAATACATTTAACTCCTAGTTTTCATCCTGAATATGTGCTGAAATTTATCAAATGACTTTTTCACTCTAAGTAAAAAGTATTTTTTACTAGATGTCTTGAAATAAATATTTTTAAAGTATAGTTAATAAATTGATTTACATTAATTGATTTTTAAATGTTAAACCTTTGAAATCCCATGCAATGTTGCATTTTGGGAATAAAGATCAATTGGACACAATATATTATCCTTTTTTAAAAATTGCTGAATTCAACTGATAAAATTTTATTAAGACTTTTGTGTATACATGTGTGAGACGTTTTGTGTATACATTTACTGGTCTGTAGTTTTATATTTTGGAATGTCTTATCTGGCACAAAACTCAAAAATGCAAATGAGAATGACAATTTTCAGTTACCTTATGAGAGCTACGAGAAGCAGGTTGCTAGCCATTCCTGGCGTCAGGATCTGGTCTCATGGATTTCAGTCGATAGAATGTGTAGTCTACCTCACATGTGCCCACGGTGCTACCAAGGTGGGAAAGGTCACCACCTTGTTTTACTGCAACTTGTCACACGGTGGATTGGAGGGATCTGTTCATTTTGGCAGTTAGCACACAATATCAATGAGCTCTTGATTATGAATGAGAACGCCTCCTGCCTCATGCAAGACATATGTGCTCAGGAACTCTGAAGTCCACCCCTGAGCCACATGAGGGAAATGGGAAAGCAAAGAGAAATCAGACATAACTCCTCTGAGAGCCAGAGTAGAACTCTGGCCCTTCTTCACTCAGTAATAAAAGACCGCCCAGAAAATTAAAAGTTAAGGTATTGATTATATTAGTAGACAAACTAAATTAGATTTAAGAACCTCACTGGAGTCTTTTCTTTGTCACAATGATAACAGAAACATTTCAGCACTGCTGTCTGCTAGAGTTGGCCTAATGTTTTGTCTCTCAGATGTAGCCATGGCTACTTATCTTGCCTTCATACTAGAACACAAGAGGTCATAAGTCCAAGAAAAACACTGCATAATTAAAACTTTACACTCCATACATTTAATCTCCAACTCTTCCTTCATGCATAAAATAAGGACAAGATTTTTATCTACCTTCAGTGTGACAACAAGATAAATTAGCCATTTAATGCTTAGAAAGACTATGATATGCTTAAAGATGAATAAAAAACAGTAACATACTATTTGAGGCCAAATGAAATGAAGGTTTTAAATCAGAATTCTGACACTAACTTTGCAAAATTGTATTCCCAGTTTTAAGGCAATCGCATTGAACTACTTCGCTTATAAAGTATTCCATTTGTACTCTTAAAATAATAAAAACTATTTCCCACCAAGACAAATCAATCAAAACACAAAAATTTTATCTTAGGATAAAATATAGATGTTCACTCATAAATTATTTCACTAGTGGCCCTAGAACACAAAAGTAATACAAAATTTATTGTTAACTCTCAAAACTCAATAAATCACTTTCAGAACCTAATCATTATTTATAAAAAAAAACATACAACGGGGACCATCTCAGGGTCTCATCAGTCAAAAGATCAATAACATCAACAAAGTACAATGCAGGTACTGGAACCAGTTTATTTAATGAATAACTCATAGAGATGTTAGAAGAAAATGCAGTGTAGAACCACTAACACCTCTATGCATTTTTAAATAATCATGATATACCTACATTATAGAATTGGAAAGTGGTATCTTTTTTAATATCCCATTTTTTCTCAGATAGCCAACTAGCAACAGACTTTAAAATAAAAAATGTGGCCCTAACTGGTTTGGCTCAGTGGATAGAGCATCAGCCTGAGGACTGAAGGGTCCCAGGTTCGATTCCGGTCAAGGGCATGTACCTTGGTTGCAGGCACATCCCCAGTAGGGGGTGTGCAGGAGGCAGCTGATTGATGTTTCTCTCTCATCGATGTTTCTAAACTCTCTATCCCTCTCCCTTCCTCTCTGTAAAAAATCATTAATAAAATATATATATTTTTTTTAAATAATGAAAATAAAAATAAATAAATAAATAAATAAATAAATAAATAAAGTGTTCACAACTGCCGTTTTCAGTGTCAAAGGCAGGCAGTGTGCTTGTACTTTAATTGCTTCACTTGCAAACTGGTTCAAATATTTTGCCCAAATGATTTTGACATTACTTTACAGTATATGAAGCATTCATGTATGCATAACAAAAGTCAAAATATTTATGGAACAATGGACTTTTTAGGGATCCAAATAACACTTTCTTCCCCAAGTAAACTCACAGGAGAAAAACACATCTCCTGTTAATGAAACTAAAGAGAATCACACTTGGTTTATGTAAATTTTAGTTTTTACAGAGAAAAGCATTGAGTTCAAGTTTTCTACAATTGGTATTGACTTGTTAAACTACATACAGATTCATATGAAAATATTAAAATGAAATAGTAAAATCAATTTCATGCCATCTATTTTTAATTAAAATAAATTTCCTAATTCTTCCTTGGAGAACGTAGGCCACTGTCATGCAGTCATGTCCATGTGTGATTTACAAAGGTCAAGTGGCAGCTCTGAGAACAGGTGAACAGGGAGAAACACTAGAAACCATTTTAATCAAGATTTCCATACTGGAAGACTGGACTCTTACAGGGACTCAAGAAATCAACTACTACAGCTCCTGTTGTAATGACAAGGGTCCCAGAAACCAGAGAAGAGGAGAAATCCAACCAGAGCCAGGCATCACATGACTGTCTGGGGCATTAGACACCAGACAGCCAAAACTCAGAAGAAAATGCAGTACCATGGGACGTGCATGTAACTGTGGGACAGTCATGGGCCACAGGACATATATGGAGCCATAGGACAGGTATGGAGCCATGGGGCTTGCATGGGGCGGTGGGACACGTATGGGGCCATGGCACCAAAATTGCTCCTTGGGGATCCTTCCAGCATCTCCATACTTGTTTTCTAAAAGGTTAGTTGCCCTGGCTGATTTGGCTCAGTGGATAGAGCATCGGCCTGCAGACTGAAGGGTCCCAGGTTCAAGTCAAGTCAAGGGGACATGCCCAGGTTGTGGGCTCGATCCCCACTAGAAGGTATGCAGAAGGCAGCCGATCAATGATTCTCTCTCATCATTGATGTTTCTTTCTCTCTCTCTCCCTCTCCTTCCCTCTCTGAAATCATTAAAATATATATATATTTTTTAAAAAGAAATGTATTTTAAAAATTCAAATAAAAGGTTAGTTCAATGTGCCTCCAAGGGTAACTGAGGTTGCCCAAGTTACACCATGTATAGTCCAAAGTGCAGCAGGTAGTAGGCCAAGCAATGCCAGTGCTCCAGAGACTATGAGCAAGTCAAGGGAAAATAGGAAGAGGCAGGGCAGAGGGCAGGTTGGCAGTTAGCAGAGCAAAAGGAAATTTGTACGTGGCCACTTTGCAAACAGCTAGGACACAGCCTCTCAGAGGTGGGAGAGGCTGGGGGTTCCCAGAAGTTAATACTCAGAAGAATCAACAGAGAGGTACAAAACATGTCATATATTCTTATTGTCAACATTAACAAATAAATGCTTTTACCACAGATATGAATACTGGGAAATATAATTACATGATTCAAAAGAAAAAGAGAGGATCCATAAAAAATAATCATTAATCCTGTGGAATCAGACTAGAACCCAAGTTTAAGATTCTGTGCTGGACCCTTTCAGTCATGATTCTTTCAATTACCTTTGACTCTTTGTGGGGATAAAGGCAACTGTTCAAATTCAAGGAACAAGTGCCCCACCCCAGTCCTGCCCAGTGATGGCCCAAGCTAGCAGACTCATTTTGATCCCTTCAGATGCCCTTCCTAAGATCTGGGGTCAATTGTTGCTAATCCTTTATCAAGTGTCCATATAGCTGTTCTGAATTAAGTTCCAAAATGATTCTCAGGCCAATCAATGATCCCTATGTAGGAAGAGACTCAACAAGAACACCAACGAGTCAGAGATAAAGATCTCAGGGGCCTAAGATTGGAATTAATCTTAATCGTGCCCTGCCTGATTCTGCAGGCAGGAGTGATTTTAGGCATTCATACCAATTGCCACCAGCTAAGCCACTGAAGAAAAGGCTCCAAATTAGTCACAATATTAAGGCTCCAACGCAAAGAAAGCCTGAGTGTGACATGACTCACCCCATCAGTGGCCTTCCTCCGTGCTTAACGTAAAATTGCTCCCCATAAACCAATTCCTATAACTGTAGCCTGCTCTTGAAATAGCTGGGTTAAACTTTAATCAATAAACAAACAAAAGCAGAATATGGCATGGTCGCCTCAGCGAGCATTAAACATTTAAAACTCATTTCAGAGATGGTTATGAGACTCAGTAAGCATGCTGAGAAACATGCTGTCTTGAACGGTCCCTATATTTTTCCCCTCTTTACTGGAATAGACTTTTAAGCAAACGACAAGGACATAAGTGTGAACGGTTGTCTGTAATGGCCAGGGTGTTTCAGCAGCCCCTGCACACTCAGGGATACATATGCCAGAACATGCAGTCAGGGAGCAACCTTGCAAACCCAGCCAGCTGTTAGAGCGTGTTGAGCAATGAACTCCGGCAGACAAGAGAAGCCCGCAGAGGCTGGGGAAAATAGTCCTGCCACATCTTCTGCCTGGCCAGGTACATCGAATCAAGACTTCCATGAAGGGAGGGGCTGGGCAGGATGAAGAGGATAAAAGGGTTCAAATACATGGTGACTAGGCTCTGGGTGATGAGCTCACAATGCAATGTACAGATGTTGTATTATAGAATTGGACACCTCATATTTATATAATGTTATTAACCAATGTTATCCCAATAAATTTAATTAAATTTTTAAAATTTAAATAAATAAAATGTTTAAAAAAGACTTCAATAAGATGTGCTTATGCCTGGCCAGCATGGCTCAGTGGTTGAGCATTGACCTATGAACCAGGAGGTTGCGGTTCAATTCCTGGTGTGGGGCATGCAGGAGTCAGCCGACCAATGATTTTCTCTCATCATAGGTGCTTCTCTCTCTCTCTCTCTCTCTCTCCCTTCCTCTCTGAAATAAATAAAAACACATTTAAAAAAAAAAAAAAGATGTGCTTAGATGCATTAAGACGTTGCTATAGCATCTGGTTCACTTCACCGATAGCCTCTGTGCAGAGTGCCTCCAGGGTTACCACACTAACTCATGATATTCTAAATGTACATGGAAATTAAGATCTTGCAAGTCAAGACGGTCCAGTCCTTCTTGTATTTCTCCCTTATCAGTATTTCATCCTGCTTTCTCAAACCCTCTTGTGGAGTCGTGTGTTACAGAAAAGCGGCCATGTAGGTGATCGGTGGCCACCTGTTCAGCTGTAACATGAGCCATTTCAAGGACAGAGGGAATCTTTGTGTGTGATTTTGGTCAAGTCTTATCCCTTGTTCAGAGAAGCACTTCCTTCCTAAAACCCCCGTACTCTGGGCCCTTGCCCTGCCTACTCCTTCTCAGCTGACATGGAGGTTCTCAGGAACTCCCTCCCCGTCCAGCCACCCCCACCCACTAACTTTCCTGCATCCTGGGTGCCTTGGCCACTCTCCCTCCAGCCTCACTGGAGGTGGAGTCTCTTCCTGTAAGCTAATCCCCCGCATCCTACCCCTCCTACAGCCCTGGACTTTGCCTAATCAATTATCTCCCCCTATTCTTCTCTCTTCAGCCTCTTGCATCACCTGGCTTCTTCCCATCACCATTTAGGGATGCTTAAATAATACTCTCTTAATAGCCATCCCCTGTTCTCATGTCCCTGCTGGCTGAGACAATCATTCTCTCTTTTTATATTGATTTCTTCATCCCACATTTATCCCTCTGCTCATCGCCATCTAAGTTTTTCCTCCTGCACTGCCCTAAACCTGCTCTGATAAATGCTCTTTGTTTTTTTGGTTGAATGGGGTCCTCCCAAAAGACTTATTGAAATCCTAATCTTGGATACCTGTGAATGTGGCCTTATGTAGAAATAGAGCCTCTGCAGAAGTAATTAGGTGCATCGAAGTCATGTGGGTTAGGATGAGCCCTAGATGCAATATGACTGGTGTCATTATAAGAAGAGGAGAGGACAAAAAGACACACAGAGAGAAGGCCAGGTGGCTACAGACTCAGAGATTGGAGTGATGAGTCTACATGCCAAGGAAGGTCAACGATTGCTAACAACCCTCAGAAGCCACAAATAGGAAAAGAAGGATTCATCCCTGGAGCCTTCAGAGAGAACATGGACCTGCCAACACATACCATTGCTTTTCTTGGAACACAGGATTTTCAGTGCTAACCTAGGAAAGTCCCTGGCAAACCATGGTGAGTTTCTCACTCTACCTTCTGGCCCACATCTTCCGTAACTCTCTGCATCACTGAATACTATGATGGCCACCTCCCTCTTGAAAAGTCCCCTGTTCTTGGATCCCATGATGCCTTGTTCTCAACTAGATAATTCCTTCTGATGGCAGGTAAAAACTCAGCTTTCTCCATCTAAAATCATCACATTCCTCAAATCTATTTCCCCTTCTTCCTTCCATATGGGATAAACAGCCAAGAACTTGAGGATCATATTCAATGCTTCCTTCTCCCTCATATACCCATTAAATCATCAACAAAAATCCCCTTCAAATTCCTAGAATCCACCCACTTCTTCCCATTTCTACTATCGCTCCCTCAGCCCAGACCCACATAACTGCTCCCTCTGATCAGAGCAGCAGTCTCAGAATGGGCTGTCCCTGCCATCATGTTGCCACCCTCCAAGCTGAGCCTGTCCAGATAGCTGGTGGACTTCTTAAGATGCCTTCCAACACCTTGCATTATAAAGCCCCACTAACCACTTTAGCCTCACCTCGCTTTACATCCTCTCTAAAACTTAGACTAAGATTTCGTGACTCCCTGTACATGCCTCTTGCAGAACACTATTCTCCCCTCCCTCACTTCAGGACCAATGCACTTGTTCTCTCCCTGGAACACCTCCCACTTCATGAGATTCACACACACCTGCTTACCATCATCTGGGACTGAGCTCTGGCATCACCTCATCCTAGGAAGCTTCCTTAATCACACTCCTTCAGACAGGCTGTCTGGCTCAGATGCCCCACTGCTAAGTTCCCATAGGCCCCAACAATGGTACCAAATAGGTCCCTTAATAGGATATAATACAATGGTCCTTTTGGTTTATATTCCTAAAGGTATTCAAATATGTTAACACAGACTGTGTTTTTTGCCTCTAGCTCCTCAATATTTAGCACAGACCCTCTTACATAATAGGTACCAATTAAATGTCTGTTGTACATTCACTCCTAATTTAGAATGTGCAAATTAAAATAAGCTGAGATGCCACTTATGAGCTATAAGATTGGCTCAAATCCGAAAGACTAATAGTATACTTTGCTGGAAAAGCTGGTCGTAAACAGATACTCATATCCAGAGCAAAGAGAATGCAAAATGGCACAACCTTCATTAATGGAAATTGGGCAATATCTAGCAAACCATGTTTATTTACCTTTTGACACAGCAATCCCAATTCTAGGAATGTCTCCCAATGGTACTATCGCAAAAATATTAAAAGTTGACTGCAGGAGGTGCTATTAATTTTAATAGCCCATTTAAGTGGACTATTTTAATGGCCCATTTTAATAGTCCATGATCACAAATGACAGAAAATAACCTAACTATGTTCATCACATAGTAAGGGCTACGTAGCTATAAAAAGAAATGACATAAATCTATACTACTAGTGAGTGGCCTCCAGGATATATCATTATGTCAAAAAATGCTACATAGAGTAAAGTTTCTATGTATGCAAGCTTTTATCTAAGAAAGGAGGGCAAGAATATGTGTGTGTATACATATATGTTTGTATTAAAAAACAAGCATGAACTTTAAACACTAAGTAAAAGGTTAGCTAAAAGCAGAGACTAAACAGGTTGAGGAAAAGAGGAAGAAAAGCTAGTTTCCTTGAACATCCTTGTTTGATGGATTTGACTTTGAAGCAACACATAATAATGAGATGTAAATTTTAAAAATCTCTAAAAAACAAAGGCAAAATTCAACAAAACTAGTTGCATTTTGAGTTGGCATAACCATACAAGAGGAAATTATTTCAAGTGATTTCAAGGCAGTAATTCTGCTTTAATCTCCCAATGAAATGTATACGCTACCACCGAAAAGAAGAGAATCATCGTACAGGGTTTTCAGTAGTCAAAAATGATTCCAGTTGCATGAAACTGTTATTCCGAAACAGCTGAGTATATATTCAGGAAAAGGCAAAGGAATAATTATATTGGCTTCAGAGACTCAGGATTCTGTGCACGGGAGAGAAAGATGTAGACAGAAGACAGAAGAGGTTCAGGAATACCTGACAGTCCGGAGGTGACTTGAAACTAACTGTCTAGAGCAGGGGTCCTCAAACTTTTTAAACAGGGGGCCAGTTCACTGTCCCTCAGACCGTTGGAGGGCCGGACTATAGTTTAAAAAAAACTATGAACAAATTCCTATGCACTCTGCACATATCTTATTTTGAAGTAAAAAAACAAAATGGCAAAAACACCTGCATGTGGCCCGCGGGCTGTAGTTTGAGAATGCCTGGTCTAGAACGTATATATGGTGCATTTTTTAAAAATGTTCTCCTCAGTTCAAAACACCTAACTGAGCACCTCCATGCAACATCAGCCAAAAATGGCAGGTTGTTGGGTCTACGTAAGGAAATGACTAAGAGGAGTCAGTGACATCTTGTTGTCCCAGAGTGTCAGCAGGTAATCAGAAGCAACATGGGTTGTGTCAAAAGAACTCAGGAGCCAAATTCAAGAGGCTCACAGGGGCTTGAGATGTGATTTCACCATCTATAAGAACAAAAACTGTAACTGCTTCAAATAATATATCAAACATTACACCCATGTATTAATAATAACTCTAATAATCAGCCCTGGCTGGTGTGGCTCCATTGGTTGTAGCATCATCCCATGCACCAAAGGGTCTCGGGTTTGATTCCTGCTCAGGGCACATACCCAGGTTGTGAGTTTGATGCCTCGGTAGGCAAGTGTCTCTCTCTCTCTCTCTCTCTCTCTCTCTCTCTCTCTCTCTCTCTCTCTCGTCAATTAAAAAACATATCCTCTGGTGAGAATTAAAATCACCATAATCATCAAAATAAGAAAAATAAACAGAAAGCAAACATTACACCTTATTTGTCCTCTTTGGGTAATGCTAAAAAAACAACTCACTAGTCTTAAAGAAACTGATTCAACCATTCCTATATAAGGGGTACCCTCAGGATAATCAAATAAGATGGTGAAGAAAAGTTGTTTTGTATAGAAATATTCTTGCCATTAAAAGAAGAAGAATGACAAGATGAGGAAATTCCAGGTTTGTACCCATGAATAAATCAGTAAATTTAGGCAGTGATCATCAATGACTGCTAACTTCACACCCAGTCATTATCTGCCTCCAATGGAAGTACACAGCACCATCCATGACAGAGTGGAGACAGAAAGATCTGAACTTGATTCTAAGCAGTCTTGATATCACTACAAATTTACGGGCACATTCAAGTCAGGACATTTGAACAACACCAATGGGATGCATTTGGCAAAACCCACACTGTGGGAAATTCTATACTACTAAGAACTTAGAGTTTTTTAAAATATTAATTTGCAAGGGGAGCAACAACAACAACAACAAACAGTAAATGATTAAAAGGACTCAAAAGAAAAAAAAGAAAAAAATAAAAGGACTCAAAAGATACACCACCGATTGCAATATGTAAACTTGATTTAGATCTTGATTTAATCCCACTGTTATAAAAATGCGTAAGCATCCATGAGACCCTCTGGGACCTCACAATACTCACCAAATGTCTGGTGACATTACGGAATTATTTTTTGTTGTTGTTTGTGTCTGTTTGATATGATAATGGTATTTTAAGTTCTCTTTTTTTGACAGTCAAACTGAAATATTAAAGATACAATTATAAGATTTATTGTTTGCTTCAAAATAATTTGGTGGGTGTGGTATGAACTACAAGTGAGGATTTATTTAAAAAAAAAAAAAGTAGGCCATGAATTAATAAATACAGGGTTTGGGTATTCCTTAAACTATTTTTTCTATTTTTGTCTATTTGAAATTATGATACAAAGTTTAAAAAGTAACAAAACATAAAACTATTGGATAGATTATTAAAATACAATGACTGAATAAGTATGATTCACTTGATAATATAACTGAGTTCATTGAGGACAGGGATAAAGACATTTCGATTTCTTCCTGCATGCTGAGTGTCAGGGGTGAAAAGAACCCTAAATAAATTCTAATTAATGAAAAAACACATGAGTGGATACGCATAACAATTCATTAATCCCATTGATCCATAGAGGAACAGAGACAATTAAACCAATTCTGTCTGCCATACAATGCCAGTTAGGAACACAAATCACATGTTTTGTGGCAAGACTAAGGTTTTGTGGGGAAATGCTGAGCTGAGATTTTTTTTTGTTTTCCTTGACTTTGGTGTTATATCTGTGGGTCACATTTTTATGCCCTGGTTCAAAGGCCCAGGATGCTTCCAGCACCTGCTACATAACAGTGGTCTCAACACAGGGGCTTCCTTATCTGTGAAAATTCTTGAGTTAGTGATCCGTTTCTGGACATGAAGGATTTCATATTTTTGCTCCTATTTTGAACAATGTCTAAAATAAGAGTAATGGAGCAACTGCTCTCCTCTGTCACTGAGTGTGGAAAGTGCCGTGGCACTCAGAGCATGCCTGCCCCTTACCTTTATAGGAAATGACCGGGTGCTCCGCTCTCTGGCACTGAGAAGCGTCTGTCGTGGGCTGGGCCAGCCTCCACCAGCCCAGGCTGGAGAACAGCCACGCGATGACACAGGGGCCCTTCATGGTGGGCAGGAGGGCTCGGGCTCTGCGCTTGTCTTCTAACCAGAAGCTCGTCCTCCCGTCATGTGGGAAAAGTGTCTGAAACACAAAGGAGAACACCTGGATGGAACCGAGCTCAGGGGTTCCGGTGGTGGCCTTTTGGTCATGCCCTGTTACCCCTACCTTAAAGAAAAGAAAAAAGAGCTGAGAGCTTTGACAAGCAGACGTTTCTCTAGCTTATATGTCAGACACATGTGAGTGTATGTGTGTCTCAATAAGGACCTTTTTCTCACAATAATTTTATGAGATAACCCATTTTTTATAAAAGGAGAAAGGTTCAAGTTTAAGCTCCACGGAAACATCAGGGTCACTTTCCATGGAATGCAGTTTAAGCGCTGTGATCATCAATTGGTTTTCCCTTGGAACATGCAAACACAGACCTATCTGTGGAAACCCTGAGAACCCTGCCCTTCCTTTTTAATATTCAAAAGACCCTATTTAATAAGGCCATAACCATTGTCATTGACTTATAAGCCAGTTATTAATATGCTACCCGACTCTTAAAAGTTGCCCATATTTAGTGAATTTATCCCTTGAAATGTATAGACTTTGCAGGTCATCCATCCTTTGCATGGATGACCTGCAAGTCTCTGGCTAGGGACCAAAAATAAATCCAATGAAATCTATACTGAGCACCTACTGGGTGAGATGAAATTACTATACTGGGAGTGCTGATACTTGAAAGCCTATGAATAATTTAAAAGATGAATAAGCTTTAAAATAAGATAGGCTTATAAAAATAACTATAATCCAAGTTGTTAAAAAGCCATAAAAAGAAGCAGGAATGCGGTGGGAGTTGAGAGTCCTCATGCTATTTAGACAGATGAAGGGTGTATCCACAGAGGCGCTCACGTTTGAGTTTCATTTTGGAGGATAAAGAGGATTTCAACAGATGGAGATTTCTGGAAGGGCATTCCATGCCAAAGGAAGAGGATGAAAGGATGCCCTGGAGAGGCAAGAGGAAGGAGTAGGCAATGTGTTTTGGGAACAGTTTACTATACTTGACCCAAACACCAGGGGATATAAAAGGAGATATAGTGGGAAGCAGCTTACAGAGTAGGTTGGGTTAAGGTTTGGAAGGCAAACTATACTAATGTCCAAGGTCTCTATATTTAGGCAACAAGCTACCATAGTATATTAATATTACATTAGATGAAATGTTAATAAAATTATTCTTACAACAGTGTACTTGGGAAATTGGGTAGAAAGGAGAAGTTCATTTGAGGACACTGCAATTGCTCAGAAGAGAAATAAATGAAGTTGCGACTTCTAATGGTGTCAATGTGAATAAAAATTCAGGCAAACATTCAAAGTGATGGGTTAGCGAAAGTATGGCAAATTAAAGAAGGCTACAGATTCTTTGAAATTCCACCTGTTAAGGTCGGGCTCTGACCCCTCTCTTGAATCTGGGTTGTCAATGTGACCATGTGGCTCAATCAGATACAACAGAAGTGATGGTGTGCTAGGTTCCAAGCCCAGCCCCTAATACTGCCAGTCTCTACTTCCTATCTCTTAGCACGTGCTGTTTGGGCACTGAGACCCCAGGCAATAAGTCCAGCTACCCTGAGCCTACCATGCTAGAGAGACCACCTAGAGGAGCTCTAGTGACATTTCCCACAGAGCCCAGCCTCCCAGCCCTCCCACCAAGGCATCCACATGTGAGTAAATGTGGAAGCCACTGATGACTTCAGTAGCGATGAGAGCAAAGGAATCACCCGGGTGAGCACTGTACAAATTCCTAACCTGCAAAGTGTGAAATGAAATAAAATGATCATTGTTCTAATCTGCAAAATTTAGGGAAACAGAAAGTAAAGAGGCATGGATGGACTCAAGATAGAGAATATAAGAGACTGTGAAGATGGTAGTGCCGTTGTGTTTAATATGATAATCAATAGAAGAATTTTGTTTAGAGGAGAATATGATCATTTAGTTTTGTGCATGTGGGTTTAAGAGGCTGAGAGAATCCTTAAGGAAAAGCAGCAGACTTGAAAATCCAGGCTGGGTGCTCATATAAAAAAAAGTCAGAGATTGCATACAATGTTTAGAAGGGTTAAAATCATGGGAGTGGTTAAATTCACCCGGGGAAAGCATGAGGAGGGAAAAGGAGGAGCTAAATAAAGTTTTATGTTTGTTTAGAAGCTGCTAATTAAATAGTCATAACACAAAGATGAGAAGAAAATCAGAGATAGCTCACCAAGCGAAAATGGAGATCAAGTTAGATTAAAAAATATAACACTTTTTAAAAAGAGACCTGTTCAACTACATCCCAATGAGTCAGACAAATGCTTTAGTGAAAAGGCAGTCAATGATCAATTTGGGGGGACAGCCCGACCAGCATGGCTCAGTGGTTGAGCATGGACCTATGAACCAGGAGGTCAGGGTTTGATTTCCAGTCAGGGCACTTACTCAGGTTGCAGGCTCAATCCCCAGTAGGGGGTGGGGAGGAGAGGGGCATGTGCAGGGGGCAGTTGACCAATGATTCCCTCTCATCATTGATGTTTCCCTCTCCCTGGAATCAATAAAAATATTTTTTTTTTAAATTGGGGGAAACAGTTTCAGTAAAACAAGAGACAAAATCCATATGTCAAAGAACCAAAAAGGATTAGAGGGAGAAAAAGTGGGCTGGAACATGGATGGATAACTTGAATGCCAGGTAAGCAAAGAACATTCAATGAAACCAGAGAAGCACTAAACAGTCAATGTTAGGAAAAGTTTAGTGTAAAGAAAACAGATCATGAACTGTGGCTTCTGAGAAGTGGTGAGTGGGAAGAGACTGTAGATTTAAGAGGGAGAGGAGATATCAAATAGAAGACCCAAAAAATGCAAAAGCTATTAGGGTCCTTGTAACGGACGTGGTTATGACTGAAGAAAAGAGGCCTCATCCTCTAACGGAGTGTCCCCTGAATATATGGTGAGATTTCACAAAGAAGACACATGAATTTTAGGGGGCATCAGATTTCTCAGTCTCTATATGTTGAGTCTCATTGACTCAATGCTCCCATTGATGAAACTGTACACTTTGAGGAGAAGACGGTGGAATGACTATAAATCATGACTAAGCTAGAGTATGGCTTCTGTAGGAGTCAGGGACCCTGAGCATGAAGGTGGAGGAAGGAATGCAGAAGAAAATTGGGAGCTAGGGGGTGAGGGCGGGGCACCTATCCAACGGGGCCACAACCCCTGCCCAGACACGGTGCGCCCTAATGGACAATGAAGGCACAGGAGTTCTTTTTTTTCCTGGGTTATAAAATTAAAAGATGATTAATTTCACTCTTGGAAAAGGTATCATAGTCTGAAAAACTGGGCACGGCTCTAGAATTCCAGTCTAGAGGTAACTACATGAAGTAGCCCTCCTTTTCTTATCCTTCTGACCTGAGACTTCACAGAGGAAATTTCATCAGATGACATAACATAGAGTAACACTTGTTAGAGGGGCTTCAGATATAATTTAATGCTGTGCAGAGCAAGGGCATTTGAAGCACCCTCACCAGCCCCCTGGAGATAGATTATCACCGATCATGTCAAAACAAGTCAGCAATGATAAAATAACACAGGAAGGCTAGTGAAAGTACCAGTAAACCCTCAGAAAGTGCTAGCTCTGTGGCAGGCATGACACCACACTTTCACGCTGTGCCTGGCACCCAACGGGCACCCAGAGCAGTACCTCTGACACATTATCTCTCACTGGGCAACACTCCATCGGAGATGGATGGGACCCTGCCTCAGCCTGACCTCCCAGCCTGAGTTCAAGTCAACTAGGGACTACGAGCAAATTTTTCTCTTGCACATGATTTTTCAATGTGTCAGGCCCACACCAACATAGACTCCCCTGTCCTACCTATGAAATGAGTTCCAGTGAACAACCATCCATTGAAACTGTCCAACGTCAACAGCCATGAACTTCTCACCTCAGTGCCAGCAACTTTGCCTCCTGAAGGAAAGGTGGGGAAAAATAGCTCAAGTGCCTGGATGTGGAAAGGGACCATTAGAGAAGGAGGAGATGCCACGTCAAGAGGAGAGCAGCTAAAATGGGACTCGTAGGCCCACGATGATGAGATGAAATTACATGTTTGCCATGAAAAACTAAGTGAAGCACTTTTAATGAGAACAGGTGATTTTTAGAAGTTTATAATTTTCAGACTACATAGCATGTTACCTTTTTTCTTAAAATAAAGGAACTATAAACAATCCTCGTGGTAAGATGCCAGGGCAGGGTATTCACCATCTTCATTTACAGAGTGGGCTTTTCTGAGCTGCCTGCCATGCATGACTAACTCCCTGAATGCCTTTACTCTAAGGAGGCTCCATCCTAGACTACGTAATTCCATCTTCCACTGAGTCACGGAGCTCTGGCCTCTCAGTGACGGAGGTGGGGAGGCACATAATTATACCAGGGATTTTAGTGCTCAATCTCAGCACTGTGACATTTAGAGCCAGATCATTCTTTATTCCGGGAACTGTTCAGCGCATTTAACAACATCCTGGCTAGATGCCAGTAGCACCCCCGCCCCATCTGTGCCAACCCAAATTGTCTCCAGACACTGCCAGTCACCCCTGGTTGAGAAGCTCCAATTTGTGTGCACCTCTCCCTCTTTAGAAATTAAATAAGCTATCATCACTTGAAAGATTATTTAAATACTAGTGGCCCAGTGCACGAAATTCGTGCACAGGGCGTGGGGTGTCCCTCAGCCCAGCTTGCACCCTTCAATTTGGGACCCCTTGGGGGATGTCCGAGTACCAGTTTAGGCCTGTAGGATAAGGCTTCAACCGGCAGTCGGACATCGCTCTCGCAATCCGGGACCGCTGGCTCCTAACCACTCACCTGCCTGCCTGCCTGATCACCCCTAACCACTCTGCCTGCCAGCCTGCTCACCCCCAATGACACCCCTGCTGGCCTGCTCGCCCCCAACTGCCCCCCCTTGCTGGCCTGCTCGCCCCCACTGCCCCCCCTTGCTGGCCTGATAGCCCCCAACTGTCCCCCCTGCTGGCCTGCTCACCCCCCACTGCCCCCCCCCCCGCTGGCCTGATCACCCCCAACTGCCCTCACCTCCTCGCCTGATTGTCCTTAACCACCTCTGCCTCAGCCCTGCCACCATGGCTTTGTCCGGAAGGCCTCCTGGAAGGTCTCCCGGTCTAATTAGCATATTACCCTTTTATTAGTATAGATATAGACACATATTTATATTTATATATATGTATATATCTCAACTAAATTTGTATTGAGTCACGTCAGCAAAATTTCACTAAGAATAAAAGTCATGTTAATAATAACTATTTGTTACATTGGAAAATATATTATGAAGAAATTTTTAAGAGATCACTTTAAGTAAATGTTGTTCTAATTTCATCCCACTCCCTCTGAAAAATTAAAAACATATTAGGTGAGTTAATACTAAACAAACAATTTTGCAAATAGGAAGATTTATTACAGCAGGCTAATTTGGGCTACAAAATAGAAGCATTTTTGTTGCATCTATTTCAAAACCCCTGAGGCCTTCCTTTTAGTTTCCTGATGTGGGAGGATCTCTCTACAAGCTCCATCTAAATAAGCAAAACTCTGAGTATAAGTGTGTGTGCAATAAATAACATTTCCCATTCACACCCACACCACAAATGAATAGGCTTTAGGGAACAGAAATAACTGTTCCTCTTAGTTTAAAAAATGCTGTCAGATTTAAAAAAAAAAGAAATCAAAAGAATGAGCACTTACACATGAAGTTTGCTTAGAAAACAAAGTCTAACTAGTTATTAATAAACACAGATCCAAAATAAGCTTAGTGTGCTTCTGTTCAGAAGTGGCTGGGTTTCTTCTGAGCCTGAGGTCTACTGTAAAGCTGGAAGTGGCCTAATCCTTTGGCACATCTCAGAGAATCCATAAAGCCAGGACTTCCACTGGGGAGAAGACAATGAAGTCAGGTGAGCTGACTGGGACAGGACTCAGGAAGCCGTGCCCCACACCTGCCCACTGCAGAGCCCTTAGTATCAAAGGGCTGAAGGCAAAGTTGAGGAGACTGCTGCACATGTGCTTCTTAATAATACAAAGTACAGCATGTTGTAATGTCGGATGGACAGCTCTTCTGAAATGTGTATAATTGCATTCCCTCTTCCCATCTCCTGGCCCTATTCCATGGGATCCGATGAACCAACTGCTCCCCCAGAATTAAGTCCCAGACTAAATTGAAAGCAGTAGAACCATTGAAGAATCATTCCACCATCCAAATAAACCATATGGTCTCATCCCCACACAACCTGGCACAGCTAAATACGGTACCTGTTGCACAATCGTCAGCTCCTGCCAGGTAAACAGCCCAGGCCTTTCAAAACTCTCAGAGCTCCCCCAAGGCATTCCAAAGAAAACACTCTGCCCCTTCACCAACACCCATCTCCTCCAATTCCACCTCCACTACTCCCACTGCAAAGGCATCCCTCCAGCCTGCTGGCCTAGTCAGGATCCTCAGTCAGCCTTGCACACTCATCTGCACGTTGCTGATGCCACGAGCCCCACACCTGCCCAAGTCTTCCCACTGGGCTTGGTTCCGGCTGGCATCCACTTCTGCATACACAAGGCCACCCACTCCAGCCCACGGTGGCAGCTCTTTTCCAGGAACCCCAATGTAGCAATTAAGGCCTGATTCCTCATCAAAGGTTACATGTATAGGCATACAACCTTTCATATTCCTACATTTTGATTTCTCCTTTTTATTATAAACCACCTATGGATTGAACATTATAGTCCCAAGTTTTATGCATTCCAACATGTTGAATATGCAGTCTCAGGGAATTAGAAATCACATAGCCAATGATCTATTGAGCATTTATAATTTACCCATTGAGCAAACATCATGGTGAGGTGGTTTATTCATTCCCTAGGCACATATGAGACAGGACTTGTCAATGATTCTGTGAATTCGAGAGCTGAAAGGGGAGGTTGAAATCATCCAATCTCTCTCTTCACTCTGTGTCTGAGATATGAAGACTAGGGTCAAAGGCACCTCATAGGTTATTGCTGTAAGATCAAGTGTGTTGTGGCAGCCACACCAAATAGGTGAGGCTACTACCCCCTGGCTCTTTGCAAGGCTTGCTCAATCTTCCCACTCATGCTGGCAGACACTTTTTAAGGGCCACAAGATCAGATGATTTGAATCAACTCCAGTAATGTATCCCCAAATTTCATAATAAGGAGTAAGTCCTTGGCACAGAAGCAAGAGGAGTTATAGGGGGAATCATTAACCAATCAGCCATATTGAAGGTCGTCACCTATGGGCAAGAGACAGCACTCCAACATAGGGGGCAAAGATGAAGAGGACACAATGAGGGCCCTTCAAGGTCACAGTTAAGAGTAGTCAAGCAACTAAAAATCTATTTTTCGATAATTATCAAATAGAAATAGAAGTAAAGACTTAGGAAACCCAGAAGACAAAGGAATTCCCTCTAAATGGAAGAAGGCAGAAGTGATGGCTTCTGAAGGAGTTCAAGTTAAGAGTGTTTAAAGCAGCAGGAAGAAATGATCCAGGACAATCAATCTGATGTGTTCAAGGCTGGAATCAATGTATTGAATGAACCTATGTTCTTTTCTTGCAATAGTTCAGATATTTTAGGTACTGAGCAGGAAATAGGATTAAATGAAGAATCAATAAAACAATAAACTTAATGCACAGTGTGAAAGAAAATAGATTATTCTAATCTTTTTCAAAAATAATAACTGAACATTTTATTATTTGGAAAATGAGGTGAAATTACAGGTTTCTTCTTATGACGTTGATTCCTAGGGGGAATCAGGATGCTCACCAGACATATTGCATCTTCCATATTTACATACCTTTTTGTAAAAATTAGATCCTTTTTATATTATTTTAACCCATGTGTCTCGACTGCCAAGTTTCAGCCAAAAGAGGTTTAACATCAATGAATTAGTGAAACATTTTCAGGAATGTGTTAATGAAAGCAGCGACTGCCTTAAGGAGAGAAGCATCATTCTCTGCCACCCTTCAGGTAACTGAATAAGAATCTGGGTTTCTTACTCCTAGATTTTCATCATATCTGAATGGAGATGAGATGGAATTTTATGGTTATATGAAATGACCTCATGGTATAAAATGGGAAAAAGCAAACATTAAATTATTTTATACATTTCAATAATAATTCGGCTCCAATGACCTTATTTTATATCTCTCTTCAAAGGGAATTGTTATTGCATTTTTGCCTTTTTCCCCTACTTTAGCTCCAGATCGCCTGAAGGATCCATAAAAAATAAATGAAGTCCATTAGATAAAATTATTATTTACACAAAGGCAATAATAATTTTATCTGTCAGCAGGTTTTAAAACTAAGTGAAAGTTCATTTGAATCTACTTCTGTGTTAGCTAAACCAACAATTGAGTCTTTTCTAAAAATGAAAATTTAAATAATGGGTTTTCAAGGCAACAATGGACAATTTCTAAAGGGTTTTGGACACAATAAGATAATCAAGTTATAAATGACTCTCATGGTGTTGAAATTATTATTCATAGCTTCCATTTGTTTTTAGTTAAGATAAGCAGAACTTGGAGTGCAATGTCTTTGCCAACATGGGAAAGCACACAATGGTAGCAGGAAGAAAAGGATTCACCCTTCCATCTTCACTGTTCTGGTCAACATCACTGGTCACCTCCTAATTGTCAAATCCTGTGAGTCTATGCAACTGGAAGTCTCCATGGCACATGTGCCCACTGACCTTTCCTCTTGAATATCTTCCGAAATCCTCTGTTCCCTGGTTTCAATAACACCTGAATCTCCCTGTGCTCCTACTGCATCCAGAACTCTTATTGCTCAGTCCTCCTGTTACATGAAGGTGCACCCCAATCTCTCTTGAAGGTTCATCACTTCTCAGCCTACACATTCTCAATGGCCTTTTATTAAAACTCACATAATATTACAAATGTTCTAAAAACTGGTGACTTTCAAATCTATAACTCTCTTCAAAACTTTTGTACGTGATCCAAACTCATAAATCAAACTAGATATCTTCACATAAATAACCCAGGTGCCTCATTTAAAGGTGACTTCAATACCTGTCTTCACCAGCTCTCTTCTTCATGCCTATTTGCCCTCATATCCAGCCACACAGTTTACTCAGACATCCAACTCAGAATCTGAGGACCCACACCCCTCACCTCCCTTTCCTTCATCTGCCTGAAGTTCATCTTTCAGTTGGTCACTATGTTCTGATAACCCTTCCCTCACCCATATCTAGAATCATGCCCACTTCCCCAACCTGACCAACCCATCTATTTCTCACTTCTGCTGGGTCAGCTGTTTTTTATGGGTTTCCCTGCCTCTAGACTCAATCCTTAGCCCCAATCTCTGAGTAGCCTTCTCTGATTTTTTCCACTTTGCCCCCATCCTCATCTGGCCCCACTGTACATCAATACTCATTTCTATTACAGCCTTTACCACCCTGACTACAGATACCTGGGTATCTGCCCTATTCTTAAATAAGGCTGTGAAAATCTCCACCTCTGGATAACGCAAGACATAGTAGAGGCAAGCCATCACCAACTGAGGAAAAAGTTAATGGGTGAAAATAATGCAAACCCACATACACATCTCTACCTTCTTAACAATATTTATGCTTCCGTTAAAATGCTATTCATGTTCCTTTTTCTTCAATTCTGCTATTCATTGTCACAGATGTTTTATTCCTCTGTTAAAAATTCTCTTAACATCTGGTCCAAATACAAGGATTCCCGTGGTTTTGAGAAATGTCCTTTCTAAATGTCATAATTTTCCAATTAATAGTCAAAGGGATGAAGGGATTACTATAGGCAGCCCAGCTCAAAAGAGGAAGTCTCCGGTGCCTGGAAACTGAAAGCTCATGGAAGAGCTCACCATGGCGTGTTAACCCTCAGAGGTTGGGATACCTCACTCTGGCGCACCATCCCCTGTTGGAACACATGAAAGTCAAAGGACAAAAAAAGGAGGATGTTACAATTCATAACAGAAATAAACTCATCATATTCATTATTCTAGGATGAAAATGCAAGTATCTTGAAATATTATCTAGTGAATTCACACATAATAGACTGTTAATATATTTGGAAAACCAGAATATTTAATAAAAGGCCCTGAATTGGTATTTTCAGATTTTAGTTGGCAACCACACTCGGGTATGATATCTGATGACACTTATTAGGCCCAATGGACCAGAAATGGCAAAGTCAGTATATTTGAGTCCACTTAAATCTGTCATAATCTTCGGTCAGATCTCAAGGGCAGTACACTTGCTTATTACTTTTGACTCAGTTTATTAAAAGCAAGAATAAGAAATCCTCATTAAAACAGAAAATTAACTATAGTTAATAATATTGTTTTGCATATTTGAAAGTTGCTAAGAGAAAGGAATCTTAAAAGTTCTGATCACAAGAAAATATTACTGAGACATAGCATATCAAAATCAAAGATTCTAGTTAACAGAAAATATAAGAAACTGCAAAGAAGATTATGTGATTCTGAACAATATTAATATATCTCTTATTTTCCTGAAATAAACCTATACCAACAAGTATTTTCATTCCTTCCTGTTTGACAGACATAGAGACAAGACACAAGAAGGCCCCACAGATAAATGGAAGAACTAGTGATTTTGACAGTCAAGACCCTGGCCATCTTGCTGTGCTGAACACCCTCTTCTTGTTTATACTTCATTTCTGCAATGACCATACTAACCAGGGATTGGGAGCCCTGCTAGACACATGGATCATTGGGCTTAAGAAATAAGCAGATGCTCTATTTCTAAAACTGACCTCGTGTTGGGCCTGAACATGTGTCCTCAGAGAGAGAAATTTCACTAAGTAACCAGCCACACCATCATTCACTGGTCCTAGAGCCAGAATCCTAATTGACCAAGATTTCATTCAGCCAATGATGAAAGAGAACCAGCCCCCACACAATTATGGATAGCCTTCTCCATGTCTTGTGCCATCCTCTGCCCGCCATCTAGCACCCTCCTTGAAGGCCCATGATGATGAACAGCAGTTTCATAATGGTGAATATAAATTTATATCCCAGCTCCAACCTGCCCCTGAAACTGCCACTTCCATCACTTTTCTCTTCCACTGAACAAAGAACCACCTCCAATCAAACATGGACCTAGAAAACGACCAATTCCCCCTCCTCGAATCCACTTCCTGTCTAAATCTCCCCGTCACAGGTAGTCATTTTTATTTCTCTAACTCCTCCAAAGGACACTCTAAACCAGGCGTCCTCAAACTACGGCCCGCGGGCCACATGCGGTGCTTTTGCCGTTTTGTATTTTTTACTTCAAAATAAGATATGTGCAGTGTGCATAGGAATTTGTTCATAGTTTTTTTTAAACTATAGTCCGGCCCTCCAACGGTCTGAGGGACAGTGAACTGGCCCCCTGTTTAAAAAGTCTGAGGACCGCTGCTCTAAACCATCAATAAACCCTAACATGTGGGTCACATGCCTGTCCCCTTCCCGCACCTCTACTGCTGCAAGCCCAGGTGAAGCCACTCCGTATCTCACCCGGACTGAGCAGAAGCCGCTTGAGTGTCTTGGGGCTTTCCATGCTTGTCCCCCAGGAGTCCATCCTCTATGTTGCAACCAGAGCAATCGTGGTAAAGAATCTAAAACAGTGAGACTCACAGAAGCACAGACTAGAATGGTGGTTGCTAGGGGCTGGGGATGGTGGAAATAGGTAGATGTGGATGAAGGGGTACACAGGATGAGTAAGTTCTGGAAATCTAACGTTCAGCATGTTAACTACATGTAAGAAGAGGACTTGAAGTGTAATGTCTTTGCCAACATGTGAAAGCACACAATGGTAGCAGTTAATAACAACACTGTGTTATATACTCGAAATGTGCTAAGACAGAAGATCTCAAATGTTCTCACCACACATGCAAAAAAAGGTAACTAACTACATAAGGTAATGTGTTAATTAGCTTGATTGTGGTAATCATTTCACACATACGCAGGTATCAAAACATCACGCTGTACAAGGTAAATATGAACAATTTTTATTTGCAAATGATACTTCAACCTGTAGGCCTTCCTTCCCCCGGCTGCCAACACCGGCTTCCTTCCAGCAGCCCAGACCCGGACTTCCCTCCTCCGACCGCCCGCAGGCACCCGGGACCCAGGCTGGCTTCCCTCCAGCCCCAACGTCGTCAGGAAGGATGTCCAGAATGATGTCCAGTATAATTAACATATTACCCTTTTATTATTATAGATAAAGGTGGAAAAAAACAAGTAGAATAGAATATTTGAATATTTAAAAAAAATGTATGTAGCTGCACTTTCCTTTCCTATATAAAGAGGGGAAAAATAGTTAATCAGATTAGGGTATTTTCCTCTGTTTAAAACCTTGCACGTGCTCCTTTTGCAACTTTCCAAAAATGCAAATCCCTGATCCCAATCAACAAGAACTGCTGTGTCTGGCCCCACCCACTTCTGCACCTTTCCCAGAATCCCCAATTCTTCTGTTAAGAAAATTTTAATAGAGGAATAAAATATCTGTGACAGTGAATAGCAGAACTGAAGAAAAAGGAACATGAATAGCATTTTAATGGAAGCATAAATATTGTTAAGAAGGTAGAGATGTGAATGTGGATTTGCATTATTTTCACCCATTAACTTTTCCCTCAGGTGGTGATGGCTTGCTTACACTAGGTCTTGTATTGACCAGGTCACATACCTGTGCATGCAAGTGTGCATGCTCCCCCGCCCTCCCCCCGACACACACACACACACACACACACACACACACACACACACACACACACCTTCTCTCTGATGTTTTTGACCACTGAGCTCATCACCTTTCAGACAGCACTTGCTGGCCCACAGGTCCAGAGATCTTTTCTCTCACTTTGGGTCCTTTCAAGGAGACTCCTCATTGTTCAAATTATCCTCGTAAGAAAGGAATCCCCCACAACACCTCCTAAAGCACTAAGCAGTTGTCACATAAAACTACTTGAAATCGTTCATGTCACTTAGAACTACTTAAAATTTCTCAATGGGTGTATTTGTTTATAGCCAACTAGGAAATAAGCAACTAACTGGAGGATTGAGCCTTGGTTTTGTTCACTCGACATCCCAGGACCCAGAAGGTTATTATCACACACATAATAACCGACTGACTGGCTAGGCACTAGAGGAGATAGACACCAAGACAGTCTTTGTCCAAACAATGGAAAAATCATTGGGAAGATCTAGATACTTTCTGCCAGTGCTGCTGAATAGTGCTTACCACAAGATTTAGGAGAATTTCTATGGAAAACCACAAGTTCACTCACAAGGCATCAGTCTTTTACGTGAGATTTCAAGAGAACAAGTCAATAAAATCCTTGAATTAGCTACCACATAAGCATCGAATGATTAGCACGAAATGTGATGCAGGGAAATGCAGACATGCTGTGAACATATGGCATTTTATTCTTCAGCTCATTAGCCTGAGAGTGGAAAGGTCATTCAGGACATCACAATAAAGGTCATCATGGCTGAAATGTAATCCCAAATGCTTTAAATTCCATAATGAACAGACAAAAGGAATGATTCCTAAATATAAGTCCAGAAAAAGGAAGGTCAAATTGCATCAATTTGGCAAGTTGTTCTCTTAGCAGTTAAACACTGCCCCAGGATGTCTGCGTGCCTGCCTCTGCTATGCAAAAGGTTAGGAACTTTCTAACGGTGCTCCTCAGTCTTCAGCCCAGTGGTCCTCCTGTGCAGCGACACTAGCTTAGAGGAGGCAGCAGTGCGGAGATTTTAAGAACACAGACTCTGAATCCAGACTGCCTGCCTCCCAGTTTTAGCTCCAACCTTATTAACCTTATGCCTGAGATTCCATCATCTGTAATTTAGAGATAAAAAACCATGACTTAAAATTATATGAGTAATTTGAAAGGATGGAGAGTACTCCCTAGCAATGAGGAAGCCCTAAAAAGAGTTTTAATAAATATAAACAAATAAGGACTATTCTTAAAATGTTTTTCTAAATCTTACAGGAAAAAAATTTCTAGCAACCAAATTAGTGTCTTCCTAGAAAGAAAGGATAAAATCAGTTCCCTAGACAATGAGCTATGATGGGCTATCCAGCCTGCACATCTGCCCAGGAGACATGTAAAAGAGCATTCACAGCAGCCTTGTTCCTAGTAGCAAAAAAACAAAAACTAGAAATAACACTGGTGTCCACTGAAAGAATAGAAATTTTTTATGCAATATTATATCACAGTGAATATGAATAGACTCCACCTACATGCAACATAAATATTAGAAATATAATGTTGGCAGAAAAATCAAGAATATATAACAAAATAAATCAATATTTCCTGAAAATAAAAAAGAAACAAAACTAAACAATACTTTGCATTTGCTAAAGCTATGTTAACATTTTTTTAAAAAAGGCAAGGAAATGTAAAGAGAAACGTCACAGTAGTGCTAACCTGAAAATGCATGAGTGTTGAATGAACAACAGGGGTAATTCTCCCCTTCATCAACTTCCCACAGCCAAACCTCCCAGGTAGAGTTAAACAATTCACTAATCCTCCTCAAGCCCCACACTTTCCCACACTCACCCTTGTCCAGAACACATCCCCCCACATCTATATTAGAGCCTCTGCCCTCTCTGAGGTCCAGATCTAACACCAGCTAGCTCCTCCATTCCTGGGACCATTTCCCCAGAGAGCAGAAAGGACCCCTCCACCTGGCCACCTGAGGATGCAATTTATCTCTGTTGGCCCTAGACTCTGTCAAAGTCTGACTTCTTCTACCCTGAGACCTGGATCTGTGCAGGGCCACACAGGAGAGCCTGAGCCCCACTTGTCACTGGAGCCCCTCACAGCCCACCACAGTTTCTTGCACATGGGAAGTACCTCATTTTCCTATACCTACTGAATGAATGGATCAACCAACCACTAACAAATAATGCAAAGAAGCACCAGGTTAATACAGGAAAAGGCTGGGGAAGGTGAGAAAAGTGGGAATCATGTAAATTCACTGGAAATTAAAAGAACACACTTTTGGCAGAAAAATGGAATAAAGTTGTAGGGTAGAAATTACTGAGAAAGGGGGGTAACAAATGAATTTACCTGTCAGAAATGAAAGGAACAAAGATGTAAGTGATGAAATCAATGATGGCATGTGCCTACGATAAAATATCATGCAGCTTGTAAAGCAATGTAATAAGACTACACACTGACATAAAAATCCAATAATGATGTTGAGTGGGGGGGGGGGGGCGGTATAGACATTTATCTATCTACAGAGATAAAGAAAAAGATCCAATATTTGACTAAAATAAACCAAATGATTTCTATGTTTTTATGTATGCAAGAGAAAAAAGAAAACTGATTATTCCTAAGCAGAGGGGATATTTTATCTTCTTCTACGTTGTTTGAATTTTCAACAAGCATTTATTTATTGTAATTTATGTGAATAAAAATATTGAGGTTTAGAATAAACGAGTGGGGTGAGATTAGCTTTATGGATTAACTAATGAGACTGGAGCCCTAAGGTACAGATTTAGATTCAGTCAGGTTTGACTTACTGGGTATCAGGGGGTCAGAAATAATGGAGAAACAGTTAGTGCAGGGCAGAACAGAAGCAGGGCAGGTCTAAAGAAGGGATGGTTAGAAGGTACAAACTCGGATCAAGAACTTCCCATAAGTAGTCTCCAGGCAGAACAAGAAATTCCCATTAGTCTCCTTTACAATCTGTGAAGAATAGTTGGGATGAGAACACAGAACATGCAGGTGTAAACTGAGTTAATGATGGACATTTCTGAAACTGGAACCTCCCCTCCTTTCCTTACTAAATGCCTTTTAGCCAGGAAAAATAATCTTCACTCTAACCTACAGAAAGGAAATTGGTTTCATGGGCCTTGACAGATAAACTGCACGATGCAAAGCTCTCTGCTTCTATTGAGGAGGAATGCTCGGGCACACAGCATCGACAGACACTTTCCATCCTCCATGGCAATGCTGCGTTTTTGTCCTCAAAGCTGCCACTTTAGCTTGGTAAATAGAACATCCCTGTGAAATCATCCTAGGAGAGCTAGCACACCTGTTTGTTTTGTCGATAAGCAATAATTGCGTTTCCGGCTGAGTGCACAGATGAAAGTGATGCACCTTCTCTAAGATCATATATAAGAGGCAAAATGTTATGCTTAATCTCGCTGTTCTGGAAAATTCCTGCAGTTCGCTGTTTACAACCACAGTAGCACAAGAAGCAGCTCATTAACCACGGAGATGAGATTGGAGGTGATGGGGCTGTGCGCTAACTCACAAACAGCTCAGTCTGGAAAAGCCGATATATGCGGAGCACAACATGCCACGTGAACCACAAACAGATCTATCCAGTGCAGTAACTAATCTAACGGATCACAGAAGTTGACAAGTAAAGCTACCTATTTGAGAAGTCCGGGGGAAAATGTGTTTCCACGTGTAGAATTTGATGCTGCTTTACTGACTGCCATTTTTGAAATGCAAACATGAGGCTGTGGATGGTGGGTATGGCTGTTTAACAAAAAGGTGTTTGTTTTTATTTCTCACCCACACACACATTTTAAGGAGCTTTAAAGTATTTATACACTTTGCCTTGTGGTTTTATCTCTACAACATTCTCTGAAGGAATTCATCAAAGATGTCAACAAAGATTTGCATTGAAATGTTCTCCTCTAGGTGAATTATTACATTGATCCAATCAGGATTCGGAAGCTTCTATTTAGGGGGATGGAAGTGGTTCTATACAAATTAAGTATATAAGGAGAGTCTGTTTTTTTATCCTCACCTGAGGATATTTTTTCCATTGATTTTCTTAGAGAGGGAGGGAAGGAGGAGGAAGAGAGAGAGAAACATCCATCAATGTGAGCGAGACACACCCATTGATTGCCTCCCACATGCACCGAGACCAGGGCCAGGGATGGAACCCTTGACCAGGAATGTGCCCTTGACCAGGAATCGAACACACCACCCTTCAGTCCTCAGGCCAATGCTCTAACCATTGAGCTAAACCAGCCAGAATCATAGGAGAGTATTTTTTTTAATTCTTTGTTGTTTAAAGTATTATATATGTCTTATTTTCCCCCCATTGACCTCTTCCCAGCCACTCCCACCCCCCTAGTGTCTGCGACCATTGGTAATGCTTATATGCATGCATACAAGTCCTTTGGTTGATCCATAGGAAAGTATTTTTAAGAGAAATTTTAAGAACATGAGAAATGCTCAAGATATAATATTAAGTGTATCCATAGGAAACCAAACTGTGTATGGCCTATAAACAAATGCACACACACAGGCACACACCCACAAAGGTGTGCTCACACACATACACACACCCACATTCTCATATTGAAATATAAATATACAAACACTGGGATCCTGGGCTATAAGTCTGACTCTACACTGGATGCAAATCCTAGCTCGACCTCTTGCTGGTTATGTGTCCTCTATTTCCATCTTCAGGTGCAGATAACCTTTGTGCCTTTCTTACAAGGTTCTGAGGATTGAATAACTTAATCCATGGAAAACACTTAGAACAATATGGGCCCACTGCAATGCTCACAATTGTTAGACATGACAATGGGGATCTTCACTGTTACAATTAACATCTGGAGGAAAATGCACCCAATCATTAGGATGTTCTGAGATATGCAGGTCTGCACATTTTTAATACTTTTGGGTGTTTTTGCAAGTTAACTTCAAATGAGCATGTGTGATTGATTATATCAGGCAAAATTTTTAAGAAATACTACAGAGAAGGATCCAAATGAGTTGGGGACTTATTTCCCTCACTGACTCATTTCCACCACCACAGGATAGAAGCAGCCCTATCTAATAAGTCCAGTTTGGGCTCATTGGTTAGGGTCAAGCATGAAGATGCCCTGCAGAAAAAGGCATCTTTTTATCTCCTCAGAGCTAGGTCATCATCTAAAAGGCATGTACCTTACTCAAGAGCATCTGAGTGGTCCTATTCTGAAAGGAGAGCGATAATCTCCAAATGAAAATAAAAATAGAACAAGATAATAAACCCAACTTCTCTAGAGGGAATTCCACATGGCCAAATATTTTACTCACAGTAGCAAACTCGAATTTGTAATTTTTTTTTATACCTAAGCTACGCATTGACCAGAGAGTTACTGACTGAAGCAAGCGCAGAACAAAGTATCAAGAAAAACAATATGATGTTCAGAAGCCTAAAAAAAAAATCCAACAATGGCATGGCTTCAAATGCCAGATCCAATAAAAGGCGTGGGTGGTGGTCATCCATAACTTCCTAAATGGAAGCCAGAGCTAAAGTTCAAAAGCACCATCACTGGGCTCTTCATTTATCTTGTAAGTTTCCTCCACACACCACACTGCAGATAAAATACAATGAGATCATAACCTTTCAAAAGCTTTACTTTATTGTCTAATATTTTTCTCCAGTGTTAATGGTGATTCTCACAGATTACAAAGAGAGGGGTTATAGGAAGGGGCAAGAGTGCAGGCACATTGAGAAAATGATTTCCTAACAGAAGAGAGTCACAGGAGAGGAGAGGAGCATCCGGCATGGTTAGGATACTGAAGAACTCTAGCTCAGATGTACCAGGTTCCAACCCCCCTGCAGCCTCCAGGTCAGAAGTCTCCCTCATTTACCAAAGTTATCCATGTGAATGTTACCATTTTCTGCATGCAATGGCATAAAAAAATTTGGAAGAATATATGGCAGCTTGAGAAATACAGACCTGAGTTTCATCTGAACAAGAAACTATGATCCAGAGAAGTCAACCTTCTAGCCCTAGGTTATCGTCAATCTAGAAAGTAGCATCCCCTGGAGTTAAATAATTTAAAATACCTTTCACTATTTATAATTACTTTCTAGTATATATTATCTATCATCAAAAATTAGCCTAGTTTATATTATTTTATATTATATTATCAATTGATCATATTACTATGTTCTATTACTTAATAATTGTGTTGGTGGAGACCTGGCTAGAATCCCAAGAACTGTCATCTCCAACATGCATACCACGCACACCCTTTGACAGTCCCTGGAGACCATGTATATACAGTTCTTCACCCACTTAATAGAAATTTCCATTCTTTTCCCAGTATTTTTGCCCAGTGTTAAAGCAATTAAGGCAGATAGCTAAAGGAAATCTTTTGTAATATTGTCCATTCTCCAAAAAGAAGAGCAAATAGAAGAACCAGTGGCCATGAAGGCAGATGGGCAGTATCTATAATAATGGTGTCCAAGTATGTGGACGTATTACTTCAACTGTGTAAATGACAAATGTTCTGCTTGCTCGGAGCATTGAGGTCTTACAAGACTAAGGATCTAGTGCCATATGGCAGCCCAAGAGAATGTTTCTGGAATCTCAGAACTATCCCAAGGACCACAGGTTCCACCTCCTAATGGGAAGCCTCCATCATGCAACACTTGTGTAACTGACTTGGAATCAGCAGTCCCTCATGGTCCTCTTCTCAGCTCTTAAATATCAGTATCGCCCCTTCCTCCACAGTTCCCACAGCCAGAGGTCATAGTGTGTTATGAACTGTCAACTTAGCATTTCAGATCATGAAATAGTAATGTTTTCTCCAAACACTGCAATCCTATAAATCTTTAGCTAGCATCTCTTTGCAAATTAATTCCTTGACCACTGAGCAAGAGTCTCATCCTATGGGGATTTTCTAGGCAAGCGACTCAGAGCATGGAGTTTTCCTAAGGAATTTGAAGGATGAGAATTGCCCCAGGGTCACTAGCTAAACACAACACAGTCCTAACAAACAGCTGCCTCTTCTCCTAACTGTCACCATTCCCTCCATACCACTGTCTCCAAGCCAGCCAGAACTCTATCTTCAGCACACTCTAATAAATCAAATGCAAGCCTATCCCGGTCCAAGTGGACCCCACATATGAATCATTAGACAGTCATCTGCACTTGTCACTTATCTACAACATGAAGAACTGTGTCCTCATTTGCTACAACCACATGCTTAAAATGATTAGCTATACACACAAACACACTGGACTCAGATGTCTAAACCCTATTCTGTTGGTCCACATTTTCACTTCATATCAACCCATAATGAAGGATCCTCAAAACATCCACATACTTGTACAATTAATAAATGAGGTGATTTTGCTCATGGCCATGGACTATAAGTAACAGATCCACTATAAACATTCAACCATGGAGCTCAAAAGGACTTATCTCAATCTATCAACACTTCTCTAGACTTTTTAGAAGTGGCATGTGTCCACTTCACCCTCAGTTTTTAAAGAGATGCTATGACTTTATATCCAATTGTACCATGTAAATGAAACTATTTCACAGGTCCTTCGAGCAATTTCTGGAATCGAACAGATGTGAGTTTGAGTGCTGCTACCTTCTAAATTGGTGACTTTGGGAGAGTTTATTAACCTCTGCCAAATGTCTTTTCTCATCTAAAGTACTAGTACCACACCTACCCGTCAAGATTTTTGTGAGGACCACATAAGCTCATGCTTTTAATGCTCTCAAAACATCACCAGGCATGCATTAAGTGGCCACTAAATGGTTCCTGTTGAATGGCCTTCTCTTCCTGCCTCAGCAAGTGTCCTAGTTGAATCATCCCTGGCTCTATTCTGTTTTTCTTTCATCTATCCTCAACAAGGCTTAAACAACTCTGCTCTGACCCTCCGCACTTGATCTTGTGGACTGTTCCCTAGCATAGCCAACAAGATGCAACTACAATCTCACTCCAAACTCCTGCTTCATCTCCCACCAGGAACCATGCATGTGATTCAGTATTCTTAAGATGCCAGCACATTCATGCCTACACATCTTTTTGCTCTTTGTGTTCAGAATTCCTTCTCCAAAGTAGAATTTTCCATATATTACTCCTTTCTATGAAGGCCTGCCTCCAATGCATCTGGGAAAGCTTTCTTCTTGTCCCATTCTCATTCTCCATGAGAATCAATTCTTCCTTCAACCTTGTACTCCAGACCCATTGTATATAAACTTTACTGTTCTACTTACAAAGTGATGTAATGATTTATAAACTTAATTCTCTAATATAACACAAGCCCAGGGGCAGAGACACTCTTATTAGTTACTGCACTGTTTTACCATACTGGAGAACTTAGACCTTAAGACACAGCCAATGTTTGTGAGACAAACAGGCAAGGACAGGAAGTGTTAAGAAGCCCACTCCTCCACTGGGCTTCCAGACTTGCTGGCTGGGTGACTTTGGGCAACTTACTTAACCTCTCTGAGGCTCAACTGTCTCATTGTGAAACAAGGATATTAATTGTACATTCCCCAAACATGGCTGTGAAGATTATAATATTAAAGTCTTTACATGCATCATCTCACACTGACTAGCAGGAAATGACTAACACATACCTGCTGTCACATTGTAATAAAAATCACGACCCCTAATTTTAAGCCATCTCATACTCTGTTGAAAAATGGGCCAATCCTCTTTTCTGAGCATTCCTTGTCAGTGCTCAGAGGCTGAACTGTTAGAAACAAACTACTTAATAAAATAGGAAAAGAGAATGAGAGAGAAAAGAAACAGACTGGACACACACAGCTCTCCTCTCCTGCCAGGCTCAGCATCCTACTGTGAATCATCTTTAGAAGATGCACATATGATTCCTATGTTAATTCTCCCAGCTATGAAATCCAGGGCTGTCTTATTTCCACAAACCATGGCAATACATGCTTTCACTAACTGCCTGCCATGAGGTTAAACTAAGCAAAATACATCAATGATTTTTTTCTGATCAAAGTCATAATGTCAAATGGCTTCAATTAGCACTCTCCACTGTGTGTGTGTGTGTGTGTGTGTGTGTGTGTGTGTGTGTGTGTGTGTGTAAGTAAGAGAAAAACAGGACTCAAATTACAGCCTATGTGCCCATAACTTCCTAATACTAGCAATAAATCTTTAAGCCACAGCTAAATCATTTATAAGACTTGGTAACAGTTCAAAGTCCATAGTGCTACATCACTTATTAAATCAAATTATTTTTAAATTTGCAATGATGAGTGATTAGAAGGGTTCCCTTACAGTGGATCTTTCCAGTGTCCCATTGGTACCTAATTTGAAGACAAATACTTTCCCCTTGATCGGAGCAGAAATCATAATTAGACTAATGTCTAATAGCGAGTTGTTGAGCTCACAGAAAGAAAACAGCCAGAAATGAATGAACAAACACTAAGACCTTCCAGGTAAACTGTCTCAGGTGGCCTCCAAAAGTTAACTCATGGAAGGAGGACACTAGCATGATGACCATAAACCAACAAGTGATGAGCTGTTTCGTCGTCTCCCTCCTTTTGAATAGGTACTAGATTCTAGAACGGATTATCCAGCGACCCAAAGAAAGGGTGAACATAAGGTAACCAGCTCCTCGAGCATGTTCTCTCACCCAGTTTAATAAGGAGCCATGTGGTTTGGAAGCAACTTCTAGAGTTACAGAACGTTAAGCAAGATAGTCATTATTTTATCCCACCATGAAACAACAGGCCCAAGCAGCCAGTTCCAGGAATGCCCTCTGAGACTGTGTTTGTACACGTCAGGAAACAAAACAGGGTGTTGAAAACGCCCTGCTTGTTACAGCATTTCTGTCCCTCCTGAGAATCTGGGTAACACTTAGAAATGGCTTCACAGAAGAGCAGCCTCCCCAGAGATCCAGAATTCCGCAGGAATCCACGCTGGGGACTGTCCTGCAGGCTCTTGTGAAAACCTCCCCTGCCATCCACTGGCCTGAATTCTCTCCACCTCAGGGCTTGTCAAACTTTCCATTCAAATGGCAGCACCTTCTTCATTTTAAGCAACATTGAAAATCAAGTTTCTGAAGCGTTCCTTCCGAGGCTGGGTCACCTCCCTTCACCCTCATTGAACTGAGTAATTTATAATAAAGGCCAATGAGACTTGGTGTGCAGACAGAATGAAAAGAATACCATATTTGGAGCTGGGCAGACCCGAGTCAAACACAGAAAGGAAAACCTTGGCCGAGTTACTTCAGTTCTGTGGTGGTTTCTCTGTCGGTACAATAACACCCCACCTCTCGGGGTGATTGCAAGGAGCTAATAGTACCAACAACAAGGTCAGCAAGGTGCCGGAGCCCTGCTGATGGTCAATATTCATGAATTAGCTTGCATGACCTTTTAAAAAGGGAACTTCAAACGTCTTAAATTCTCTTCCATATCACTTAATAGTCCTTATGATTGAAGTGACTACATGAAAGATGTGTTTGAGTCAACAATATCTGTAAGAGAGGGCACCAACTCAGTCACTGGGAGCAGGCACTCGCAGGGAGGGCTAGACAGAGAAAGTGACCCAGAGGCCAGAAGAAATGACCAAAAATGATGAATATCCGGGACCTCCCTTTATCTACCAGGAAGAAAATGACTTTGGTTTTCTAATTCCCTATGATGATGCCAATACATGTTTGGTGCCTTACCTAATCAGAGAAAGAGGCATGGAAGAAAGAGCTGGTTAGAAATCAAATAAATGGAACACAGTTGAAATTTCAGCAGCAAATTAGCTCTATCTCAAAGCGATCCACAGGCCCAATAGCAGGATTTGTCCAAACAGAAACATTTTCCTAATGGCAACGGCTTACCCCCTGCTAAGTTTAGCAAAGTCATGGATATCTATTTATAATACCATAAAAAAGAGAGTCTGACACAAGTGTTTAAAAGTTGGAACATTCTCATAAAGACTCTACCTTAGATTTATTTTTAAAATAAATATAATAATTAAAGCCTAGAAACGTAGAAAGCTAGGAATAATTTCTCAAACATGAAACAAACTTCTCTCATGTCAGTATCAAAATTCAGTGAAATCTGAATGTATTTCTGTTTTATTTGTGGGGCACTGGTTTTTCTTTTCAATGAAGGAATAATGGATATTAAGAAAATAATATTTTGATTTATGTAAATGAATCAAGTATCAAATTTTAACATTAAGTATGTATTGGCCATGTAAAGCACGTATTGCACTAAACTACATTCAAAAAATAATTCAAAGACATTTTACACTGTATTCAGGCACTTAACACCAAAAATTTAGGAGAAGAAACATATATATCAGTTGACTTATAAGAACTGATACAAACATGGTGGGGAAAGCATAGGATATCTGTAGGATTAACGCTTAAATTGGAAATGTACAGAAAAGAAATAAAATTAGCCCAATACAAATAGGTTTCTTTTCTACACAGATTTCAAATAGGTCTTTAGGTAAATGATAAGACAGTTATTGTTATGAAATTTGGAAAATGGAAAGGAAGAGATTAGAGAATGACGAATATATTCCCTTAAATTTCTGATAGAATGAACACTATATGCCAGAGTTTCTTAATCTTTACTGGCATTTTAGAAGGGATATGCCTTTGTTGTGGGGGGCTGTCTAAGCTCTGGGTGGTATTTAGCAATATTGCTGGCCTCTTACTTATGAGAACTCAGTAGCATAAGACAACAGTCTTGACAATCAAAATGTCGCTATATATTGACAACAGTCCTGGGGCAGGGAAAAGGGTGGGCAAATCACCCTTCCCCCATTGAGAATCACTCTTATATAAAAAGTTAAAATCTCAAAGCAATTGTTGAGTCATAACATAACAAAAGAACTATACCTAAAAAGGGCATGTTCAGATCTCCTTTTCCATACTTCAATTTTGTTGCCTATTTACTATGCCAAAGTGATCCAGTAATTAGAAAGTACTGCACATACTCATCAAAACTGTTTCTGAATTGCTACAGCACACAGTTTCAACACACAGAAATGGGGGTCTCATAAATCAGTTCTACAAAGACAGTCACAAGGACAGCAGAGTTTGGTAAATGAAATGAACATTGTTGAAATTTATAAGCAAAGCCTTCACCTAATCCATTTCAAAAACATGAACAGGAAGCCCGAATGTTCCCTGGGAGTATACTTTGATCCCCCAGCTATCTGACTGCTTTTGTTTTGCTGTGCAGATGGTAGTAAAATTGCAAGCCAAGTGTGCACCTGAGGAAGAGGCTATATGACCTTCTCAGGGGTCAATCTGGAGAAGAGAAGGAAGGAAAGCTCCTCATTGCCCCCTACCCCCACTTCTGTCTTCCGTTTGCTGCTCAGGGGCTTCCCCTCCTTCAGTTCTGAGAGTTAACTGAGCTTTTTCTTATCAACTGGCACAGCAGTGTGCCAAGTGCCTTTACATTCTGGAGGGAGACTGCACACTACTTCTCTGAGGTAAAGAGAACAGACTCCTGTCTTGCTTCAACCAGAACAACCACCTCCATCATCACCATAACCACCACCATCATTACCATCACTCCACCAACAATAGCACAACTGCCAACATTATCACCTCCACCACCACCACCTCCATCACTACCTCAGCCTCCACAACCATCACCACCACCATCATCACCACCATCATTATCACCACCATCATTATCACCACCACCACCACCACCACCACCATCATCATCACCCCCACCACCAGCTAAAAGTCTCACCTCTACAACAATGAATCCTGCAACTCTGTATTGGGCTCCAGCACAGTCTCACCCCAACTTAGACATAAAAGCCCAATAAACTTTCCCAGCACAAACTTCTTACCTACACTAGACATTGCCACTTCTGGAACTTCAATGTTTCCATAACTTGCTCAAATTATTTTCTTGGCCTGTGACATCCACTCTGCACAAATACTTAGCTTACCAACTTAGTATGTCAATCTGAAACTCATTGAACATGCAGAAAATACTGAAATTGCTCTAAATTGCAGAAATTCTCTTCAAGTAGCAAAATGAGTTTTTCTATGGGTGAGCATCCATTTACAAAGGGCTTAATAGGTGCCAGGTTCAAAATATTTTACGACATTAACTCTCCTGCCATAACATCAACCCAATGAGACAGTTACTATTATGAAACTTCTGTTTATTAACAGACTTTACTTTTTATAACATCTTTAGGTTCACAGCAATATTGATGAAAAGGTACAGGGATCTCCATATACTCCCAGCCCCCACACAAGCATAGCCTCCCCATTATCAACATCCTCCCCCCAGAGTAGTACAACTAGTGAACCTATATCATTATCACCCCAAGTTATGATCCTATGTTCACAGATGAGGAAATGAGGCACGGGGATACTAAAAACCATGCCCATGGTCATAATAAATGACAGAGCTAAGATGTGAGCCTGGCTGCAGCCTCTCAAGACCTCTGAACCACTCCACGCTGTGGCTACTCAATACTGCAAACACGTCAAGGCAAATTTTATGTTTAAGTTATAGTTTAAATAAACCTCATAGAGTCATACAGAGACCCAGCAACACTTGGTCTTTTCAACCTTTTCTAAGAACAGACCACTATTTTCCAAAGCCATGGCCTCGGCCTCCCTTTTCTCAGAGCACTTTGGGGGAAACCTGGGCCATTATAAACAGTTTAAAAACCAGTAGTTTCACTTCAACCTTCTCTTTTCACAGACATGGAAACTGAGTCCCCAATAGGGGAAGTAATTTGCCCAAGAATTACTATGGATAGCAGAGCTGAAAGTAGAACCCAGGAGTTCTGATGCCAATACACTGTGGCTAATTGCCAAATAAGCGTTGCATGGAAAATACAGGTTAATATCCATCAGTTTACAAACATGCCTAAAAACACATGAAAATGATTCACCAGGAAAGCCTAAAGATAACCATTCAGTCCAACATGACCCTCTCTTCAGGGTCAAATATCCTTGTGTGAAATTAGGCTATATCTTGCATCTATGAAGTCCAAAGCCTTTTCCAGGTAAACCAGAGCAGCCAGCATACAGCTAGCCAGGGAGAAACTGGAAAACAAACCCTTTAGTGATCTGAGCTTATGGCTGAGCAAGAGCTAAAACCCCATGTCCCTCTGTCTCTCTGTCCATCTGTGTCCAGTCATGCCCCTGACCCAGGCTCTCCCTCCTGGCCCACACCTGGGAAGGGGCCTTTACCTGCGAGGAGAAGACACCGTGGCTTCTCGATGGCAGCTCCGTGGCTGATTTGGGGGTTGACATTCAGACCTTCACATCTTAAACCTTTCCATGACTAAGTTTCTCCCTGTGGAAAAGTATACTTCCCTCCCTGAGGGGGTGTTGAGAAATGATGAAGTGCACCTGGCCTCCTAGTTAAAGTGCCTCCAAAGTGCACTGGATGGGGCAGCTATGTCATTACCCGATGGTTCCTGTTGATCATTCAGGCAGCCACTCAAACCAAAGTCTCCACGTGGAGAAAAAGGCTTCGGAAAAAACCTCAGCTTTAACCAATGAATAAGACCCCCCTCAGTGCTCTCCAGTTTCATACTGATATGAATTGTAATTCTATATTCTTTATTTAGGGTGTTTTATTTATCTCTGTATCCGGGCATTTTTTAAATCTTAATAAAAACTGTTATGTACCTCCCGATGAAAATAATTAGATAAGAAAAAACTCATTTTGCTTTTGTTTTACTGTGAGAATTTTTCTTTTTTAGAAACTGTTAATTAAACATTAGTTTTATTTTCCAGTATCTTAGATTTGGTTTTATTAAACAACAGAAATTGTGTAAATAACATATGAGCATGCACCTATACCTATATTAGGACAAAAGAAATCTTAACTACCTATTAAGAAAGTAAAAAATTAATAATAATAAGGCACTGCAGATAAACACTAAGATCTTAGTAAAAATACGGTTTGTGTAAATGATAAAAATTTTGACATTACATGGGCTCCAAAGAGGGAGGGCCTTCCTTTGTCCACCTTTTAAAGCATTCCATTCCATTTTCCAGGGGCTGTTTTAATATCTGATTTCCCTGGACGGTCAGCAGTCAATTTCCCCAGGATTGGGATTTCCATTTCATTGGTCTTTAATCTTGCAAAGCATCCAGCCTATCCTTCCTACATATTATAAGTAAATAAAACAATCTGCAAGTAAAGAGAAAAGGCATACACACTGCCTACATTTCCACCACAGAGCATTCGGTTCCTAGTTACGATATTTATTCTTGAGTTATAGCAAATGACAATTTCCATCTGGACTTTTTTTTCTCACAAAGTCATTTCTCATTTCATTCTGTGATAATGTGAAAGACTATGTACACTGCGTAACCGTAAATAAAATAGCTTACAGCACCATTCCAAAAATTATTCCCAACCTGCGTGCACATTATGCGAGCTGCTCCAGCCCAGGCAGAAGAAATAGGGTCAGGTGGCGGCACAATGAACAGAAAGAAAGAAAATGGCATGTCTCCAGCCTGTGCTCGGCTATGCTGCTGACTATCCTGTGGGGCTCCAGAGCTTAATAAATCTTCTTAATTGGACACTTAGCTCAGCCACTGGGCTAAAGCAGACCAGGAAGAGAGGAGTCTATTGTGTACTCTGTGCCTTGTTTGTACTGTGGGTGTCCCTCCGTTCAGCCACTTCAAGGGTCATGCCGCTCTAGCCCATGTCCAAGCAGCATCACATGGAAGCAGATAACTGATACAGGAACACTTGAGTCTCACTATACCAGCCCCAACTAGAACAGGGGAGGCACTTCTCTTAAGTCGCCATAAACTGATAATCAAGTCACATCAGTACCATGCTTCACCCACTGCCAGAACAATGGCTCATTCCCCAGCCCAAAGAATTGAACTGTGTTGGTGACTTACTCACAAGGAAGAATAGAAGAAGGAGGAAATAAAGTTAATCTTGTGTTCAGCAAAAGGGAAAACATTAAATGTGGGATCACGAGTCACAACTTACAGAAAGATAAATTAAGGCAAATAATATTATGAATGTCAGTGCTAGATCTTTCTTTTAGAATGAGACAGAGTGTCTTAACAGAATCCATGCAAGATGGTCCCTGGGATGAAAGCCTGTCCCCCTCAAGAAGGCAGTGTCCTGTCCCAGTAAATGGTGGGTAGAAAATCAGTCTTGTCATGGATTCCAGGTGCCCTTGCCTTTACCCCTCCGTTCTTCTGCTTGTTCTAACTAAGCCCTAGAGAATTATTTCTTAAAAACACAAGATAGCCTACCACTTCCTATATTACCCTATTCCCCAAGGACTTATCTTTGGAATAACTATCTTGATAGACTAACAATAGTCTTTAGAATTTCAGATCAAAAGTGTCATATAAAACAAACCAAAACAAACAAAACAAAACCAAAAAAAAACCCATGAACTGCTTGTATTGATTCTTCTACTACTTAATTTACTGAACAGTCCCCAATGTAAATGTTTTCTTATATGAAGGGACTGCATAATCAAAACACGGCATTCATATCTGCATCCATCAGCAATGTCTGCTGTTTCATCCAGAACGTCTACCATTCCACATAACACAGCAAAAGAAATGTGTAGAATGATTGTTAGCAGGAGGTAAGCAGAATCGCCATTCCCAAGTAGGGGTCACAAGGTCAGGTGGCCAAGTACTGGGCTCCTAGAAGTCAGAGTGAAGGCAACTGGAGGAATGAAGGGCACATCCCCAGGAGAATGGGAAATAAAAGTATACAATGATAAGAAAGAGGGCAGAAACTTTTCCCAAATCATCAAGGAAGTACTCCATGGAAGGAAATGGGCATCACTTAAATACGTGATAGCAAATGTAATAGTATACACCAGATATAGATGGAGCTAAATAGAAATAAGAAAGCTGGGCTGATAATAATAAAAAAGAAACTCAACTGGCTTCTGAAGCCTTAAACAAAATTTAGAAATTTTAGGCAGAGAATACAAGGCTTAAATGGCACACCCATCATATTGGCCAAGCTAGAACTCACATAAATAGGCTGGTGGAAGTTGATATACTGAGGCAAAAACCTTCCAGTGGATTTAGTAGGGCTTCATAAAGGGAGAAGGGTAAGCCTTAAAATAGTATGAACTGGAAAGAGTGATAAGGTACGCTGGAGAGTGTGGCTAAAGGGGGATCGAAGAGGGGAGGTTGGAAGAAAGGGTAAGAAAAATGCTTAGGGGTAGGAAGAGATTAACCGATGAACTTACATGCATATATGGACACAGACCATAGTGTAGTAAAGGCTTTGGCTAGAGGGGTGTGGGGAGGGGGCAGGGAGGCCCTAAAAGGGGTCAATGCGTGGAGGGGGGGGGGGGGGGGACATCTGTAATACTTTCAGCAATAAAAAGAAATTTAAAATATATGTATTCCCCATCTTCCAAAAAAAGATTTGTAGCAAAGCAATTCATTTTATACTGTCTTTTCAGTCACTTAAAAAAAATGTACAAGACCTATGTGAAGAAAAATATTAAATCTTGTTGAAGGACAAGAACAAAAAAACAAAAGAAGAACAAATGCTTGAAATCCCTAAGTATTTTCACCCTGTTGAATATATATCCATATGGAACAGGAAAGGCACATGACAGCAGATAGTATGCCAATGTTTTTGTCATACATGGACAGCAGAAGCTCATAGGCTAAATAAAAATCAAGTTAAATAGCCATAATCATTTATGTTTCTGAAACATTCCTATACTCTTGAGTAGCCCCAGCAGCCTAGCATTTACAAAGTTTACTACTTCTCCTTTAAATAAATTTCACTGAACCCAAGCAAGGTATGTACCAAAATAGGTATGTAAAATGTTTATAAAGTAAAACTCATCTCAAGAAATTAGGAGAAAACATTTCCTAATTTTTTTTTTCTATCTAGTAGGATCTGATTCAAAATTATCACCTACTGCCTTTCTTAACTGGATGAGAGCTAAACAGATACCCAACTCTTTTGTCACTGTGAAATGAAAATTTATTATGTAATTATTTTAGGGAAACACATATTACATGCATAAATAGATATTACAATCATCGTATTTCATTATAATAATATTTGAGACTTTAAAGGCTACCATCAAAAAATTAATTTCATTTGCAATAAGTGAAGCATAAGATATGGAAAACACTACTCAGCTGTGTTCAAGATCCAGCAATTCCCTATGAATAGGAAAAAATTACTTTCATCTAAGATGATAGTTTTCCTCTAGCTCTTTCTGCCAATGCCTACCCAATATATTCTCTCTAAATGAGCATAAAATTTTTAAAAATGTCCCTCTGATGATATTTTATAGCAGAGATATACATTCTGTACTTTAAAGATCATGGATCCTGCATAAATATTAAGATGGAAATATGTCCCTTTTAAAATGTTCATAAGTCATTGGCTCAATTGATGCTTTTACTGCCTCATAATCATAATATAAAAATACTGGTAACATTATTTACTAGAAATCTTCACACAAATGCAACAACAAACTCATCCAAAAACTTATCCGATACATTCATTAGACAAAAACATCAACCATAAATATCATTCACAACTAAGAGAGGAAGAGAATTTTTCCCAGTATCATGGCACGGCCTTCTGAGCTAGCAGACTATGAAATGAACCCAGCTTTCTGATTCTACCTTGGGAGAGTTACATGGTATCTGTGTCTTGGCTTTTTCAATTCAAAGGGAATAAAACCCCTTACCTCGCAGGGTTTCTGTCATGGCTGACAAAACAGTCAAAAAGCCCCTGTGACAGTGCCTGGCACATAGCATGTCTGCTGTAGACATGACACCCTTTCACAGATGACTATTGGACAAATATGACACCGTTTCATAACTGGGTCTCCATTGTGTGAATCACTGCCATCCAAAGCTCAGTCCAGTTGATACAAAGACAGGCAAAGACCCGGTCACTGAGAGACAGTATGGTTCCTTAAGCAGGTAGGCATTTGAGATGAAATCAGAGACTTGTATTTTTCAAATGATAAGTCCACCACTACTTGACTTATCCATGAAATGCTTCCAATGAGTGATTACTTTTAAGATGCATCTTTTAGAAAACTGCTTTCTTTAAGCAAAATTTCATTACAGAATGGGGAAACAAGCTTTGGCCTGCATAGAGGAAGCTGCACCAACCATCAGAACGGGACAGTCATGTCCAGGATTGGACAGATGTAGGATGGAGTTCTCCTACCTCAGTGATGATGACTGAACACAGACATCTGGGAGACGTTGGGCCTGTAGGTGTAAAGTGACAGTAGGAGAAAGAATGGGAATCTGAACATTTGTCACACATACCAGGCGACAAATAAGTACCAAAGAAAACTTAGAGGAACTTCATTTAACTGAATGCATGTGTTGAAAGGTGAAAAATTAGCATTTTCTTTAAATTGCATTAAAAACAGGATTTTTGTACCAGTAATTTTTTCATCATCTATCATTTTTCATTCAGTTGGCAAGGTATCAAAAGGCAATAAAGGGGAAAAGTACTTCCAGATGGTTGGTCTAAGCAAATTGGGAGGAATTTCCCTTTAAATAAAATGGAAAATATATGTACTAAAAGCCCTGCTGAACACCTATCAAATCAAAATGACTACTGTCTGCATCATTATAATTCCATTCACTGGTTTATGGCCTCACTCTGTTTCAAAAGTTCCCCAAATTCACATAATGTTGTGCAGTATTAGACTTGCCATCAGATCTCTGATTTAGTTCAAATATACAGGCTGTGAAATCTTCCATTGTTAGACAACTTCCTTCCTTGGAATACAGTTGGGAAAGTTGAGCAGCAAAAATAATAATAATAAAAATGTCTTAAATTACACTCTTTCAAAGGCAGCTTTAACCTGCACTCACTCAGCTCAACAAACTCTGTGGGTTTAAAGGATAAGACCAAAAAGCATTCATTTTACTCTACATCTTGATAGTTTTGGAAGTCAGTAAAAAAAAAAAAGAGAGGCAAATGAAATTATGGCAGTAGGTCATCAGATTATAAATTAACTCTCAAAGTTCTTTTCTTAGAATAATGTAGCCTTAATTTCTTCAACCTTCATTAGGGAGATTGGATTTTATTTATTCCACACTTTCATTCTAAAATCTATGAGTACATAAATGAAAAGAGAAAGCATTGCGAATTGGAACCATGGGAGGTCAGAGAGGACACTCCCCAGCAATTAAATCCTGGTGGAGGGGAGCCTCCCACAGCCTCTAGGGAAGGGAGGGCAGAAGTCACTGCTGGGTCCTGCCTCACTTCCACCCCCGGTACCTAGCCCATGTACTGATGGAAGCTACTGGCACAAGGTCAGAATACTGACAAAGATAACATGCAAACTGCAGTGCATCACATCCAAGACCCCACCGTCACCAATAGCTCAAAACAGGGGATGCTCTGACTCCCTCTGCCTGGGAACATTTGGCAATGTCTGTAGACATTTTGGTTGGGGCATGATGCTAATGAGGAAAGATGGGAAATGCTGATAAATACTTGAAATGTCCAGGAAGCTCCACAAGAAGAAATTATCTAACCCCCAGTGTCAATAGTGCTGATGATGAGGAACTCTGCTTCAGAGGTGCAATTTACATAGCATTATGCCCTGTAAGGAGGAAAGGAATTGGTAAGACCAATTAGCAGAAGTAATGACCAGACCCGCTCCCATGATTCCAATGAAAGCCTGGCCATTTGTCCACAATTCCTGCCTCCCAACAGGAATGTTCTTTATCATCGGGGTATGATAACTGTCTTCCATAGAACTATTCATAAATACTGAGAGTACGCTAAGCTGTAGGCTCCCTACCAGTGAAACTTTTCTCAGTTACTAAAATAGGAAGCCTGGTACAGTCATTGGACAACTTTCTAATTTCCTCTGATAACCCATACAGATTCTCTTTTTTCTGCCACATGAAAAATGAGAGGTCATTTATAACAAGCATTCAACTTTTTGCTGTATTATTTTAAGATGCTACTGCTTTGACATTTTACCCATGAGAAGTTCCACTAGAATAAATAAAACCAGTTGAACACAATTCACAGACAATTGTTTTTCAGAGTATTTTTTAACATTATCATTTGCAACTTCTAATTAAATATGCTATCACACTGGCTTGTACATGCAGAATATATTTACCATTTCTACTTATGCACATCATCTGCTCTGCTAAAACATTTTTTTAATTTCTCACACAAACCTACAATTATTTAAGCCTTAAATAGGGTGCTAGTTTGTGCATTTTTTTTCTTCAATGTCCCATATTATTTTATCCCAGTTATTCCTCAGCACTGCCTATAATTTGCAAGGCAGGCACTGACTCTTACTTCTTTTAGTTTCAAAGTTAAGGGGACAAGACTGATAATGAAGGTTTAATATACCTGATTCCAAAACTGCACTCTTATCTCAAGACATTTCCTTCACTTCTCTACCATATCTGTATTATCATGGATCCTGAGATCCGCGCATCCCTTGCCTATCAGCCATTCTGACTGATAACTTCACTTTAATCTTTATTAAATCCCTCCTGCCTTAGTGTGGACTGCTGTAACAAATTACTATAGCCCAGGTGGCTTAATCAGCAAACATTTATTTTCACATTTCTGTAGGCTTGGAAGTCAAAGGTGCTAGTAGATTTGATGTCTGGGGAGAGCTGGAGGACAGGAAGGGGAGGGGAGGGGAGGACAAGGGAGGGGAGGGGAGCGGAGGGGAGGGGAGATACCTCAGGTCTCTCCCTTTCAGGAGGGATCCACCCTCATGACCTCATCACTTCCCAAAAGTCCCACTTCCTAACCCTATCACATTGGGGGTTAGAAATTCAACATAGAAAGTTTAGGGGCCCAAGCAATCACTGTATAACACCTCTGATGTGCAGGAAGGAGCAAATTAAGGGCACACACTCCATTTTCCGTGGACTCATTAGCAGCAGCATTTGGTTTTAGCATATAGTTATCAGAGCCCTTCCGTGATCGCAATCAATTTGCCATTTGCTCACAACTCCTGCCACACAACAGGAGTGTTCTTTATCCTTGGGAGGTGACAACTGCCCTCCGCAGATACAGATTCTGAGGGCACACTAAAACATGAGCTCCTTAAGAATGGGAACTCTGATATCTATGCGTTTATACACCAGAGTCATAAACGTGCAGTACATATGCTTCTGATATTGATGAGGACAAGTAATGGGGTAGAAAGTGCCAGACACCTGTGGGTGCTAAGAGGGGCTCAGGTGAGTAACAAGCATCTTAACTTTAGGACAAAGTGAAGGTCAACCAGAACATGTCCTGGCCAGGCTATGTGCCTCCCTTAGGAAGAAAGGGCAGAGGCACAGGACAGGTGATGCCAAATCATTTCACAGTCACACTCAGTGAAGAAAAAGTGCATTTCTGAGCTGACGATTAACAGGGCCAAGGTGATAATAGTCCTTGGAGGCAGACTCCCTAGCTAGAGTACATGGGTCAACCTCTCCTGATGCTGGCAGGGTCCTGAGGGCAGGGATAGAACGGGAGGCTCCTTCTCCTTCCTGGGGCCATACATGCACAAGTGCATGGTACACTGAAATGCATATCAATGACACCCCAGTGACTTCTGTTTATTCATCAGGGAGCATTTCATTTTCCTCCTGAATCAGTGTATGAGAAGATATGGAAAAGTTCCTCTAAGTCAACCCACAACCAGCAAAAACAAATCAAGTTTCAGAAAGGCTAATAAAGAACAACTTCTCTTTCTCATGTGCATCCCAACGCCTATTAGGACATCTGCGGCCACACCACTGGCTTCGGGATTTGCTCCAGCAGGGCCCTAGGCCACCATATTGGTTCTAGATGCTGTTCCAAGTAGCAGGAGGGCGTCTGATCCCCGGCCCAGCCTCCACTTCTCCTGGGCGTTGTGGGCAGGCCCACATGTACATGAGACACTCCATCCTGAACCACAGGCAATGCCCTGGAGCTCTTCAAACAATGGGTCAGAGAGTCTGCCGACACCCGTGGAAACCCCCATCTTTGTCACTGACTCCTGTGATGTCACCATGCAAGTTACTTAAGTTTCTCCCCCGACCCCCAAGCCAGCTTCCTCCTTTTAAGCAATAGCAGCAGCATTTGCTAACACAGTGGTACTGAGGGGCTGTATTACATGCAATCTTTCTGTTTAGACAACATCTCTTGAATAAAAAGTTAGGCACTTACCATTATAATTTACCTTAATTATAGTATCTGTCACTACCCATAATACACACGAGAATTATGGTATTTGCACACATAGAAAAGGAAAGGGAGACAGGGGAAGCATTTTTTGACATGCCCAGGGTTACTCATGGGCTAGAGAGAAGGAGAAACGTTTAATATCTTACATCACATACCTAAGGGCAGATTTAGGATTTCCAATCTACTGCTGGCAAATGCTTATTTCTAAAACCGGAACATTTGAAAGGAGAATGAATGGTATCAGAAGACAGTCACAAAGAACCCCTGACATGAAGTTGGGGGCTGGGGAAGAGCTGATACTCCTAGGAGTTACTTTTGCCCTTTAGAGAAATGAAAAGGCTCTCTGACCATCTTACTTATAACCAGAACTCTGCTATGTCCAGAACAACAGAGTCAAAGTTCATGGTTCTCTGGTGACCAAATCTTCATTCATACTTTTGCCAGCCCAATGCCCACAGCAGGGCCACTTCTTAGAGCAGCTTCTCCTCCTACCCACACAAGCACTGTTACCACTCTAGTGGGCCTCCCCTCTAGTTCCTTCTCCACGTCCATGGGATCACGTACAAACACGTGTATACAGACTCGGAAGACAAGGGTCTTTCCACTTTATAAAATGGGATCTATTTTTCTCACTGAATAGTATGAAAATCTCTCCACAGTAGCCAGGTATGAATTGCTCTTTAAATGCCTGCATCATATTTTAGGCATTTTCATACTCTAATTGATATATAATCTATAAGCTATTGATACATACTCAATATGCAAGGTAGTTTTTTGAGTGTTGTGGAGGGGGGAGGCAGTGAAAACAATGCCATTATAAACACCCAATACACATACCATATATGTATGTGGTGCTTTTGTTTTTATAATTTATATTCCAAGAAGTGGTGAAAGGGTTTGCATGTTTTTAATAGGGATTAGTAGACTGCTTTCCCAAAATATAAACAATTCCCATATCCATCAGGAATCCTCTTTGACCTCACTGACCCATCTGAAAGCATGGATCCACTGTCGAATCATATGATAATCACAGGAGATATGTCCTCTGGGTCTCACAGACAACTTGCACACATTATTAAAAGCCCCGTCAGTTGCAGCAAATCCCATCTTTATATTTACTGCCCTCAGTGCACTGTACTTTATTCATTTCAGAAGAGACACCAGCACTGCATGTGTTACCTGAAATCTGAACGCTACCTCCAGCAGAGAAGGGAGATCATATAACATTTAAATTCAGGTCGATTGTGATTTAGGGTGCTGAATGTTGACTTCTGACCCTAATAGACTTGCTCCTAATATGGCATTGATGAGAGGTGATTCTCTAGAGGTTAATCTCTAGAATTAACACAAATTTTAAAATTTTTATCTACTATACACCTTAGCTACCATAGTTAATAAGAGTATTGTAATTTATACTTAAGCTAAGAGATCAGACCTTAGGTTAAATATTCTTACCAGTACTAAAATAATAATAGTAATAATAATAATAATAACAATAATAAAGAACAGAGGAAACTTTGGGTGGTATGTATACTTTTTGGTCTTAATGGTGGCATTGATAGTTTCATAGGTATTTTCTTACCCCCAAACACATGCAGAGCTATACATCAAATATGTATAGCTTTTTATATGTCAATCATACCTCAGTAAAGTATTGTGTGTGTTTTTAATGAGTCTTTCAGATTATTTACCAACTAGTTTCTATACTGGCATTTGACCAATGAAATGATCCACTAGAAAAGATACTTATTATTTAGTGCAGTTCATCTCTTTTAACAAGTGCTTGATCAGTGTGCCTTAAAAATTATGGCTGAATAGCTCAGTTGGTTAGAACATTGTCCCGATATGCCAAGGATGTGGGTTTGATCTTTGGTCAGGGCACATCCAAGAATCAACCAATGAATGCATAAAGAAGTGGAACAACAAATTGATGTTTCTCTCTCTCTCTCTTTCTAAAAAAATCAATCAATTAAAATTGTTAAGAAAAAAAAGTTTTTTAATTATGCATGTACCCTTCACAAAGATCTCTGTGGATTCTGGATGGTCAAACGCATGATTTCTCAACATCTAGTCCCATAGCCTGGTTTACAGTAAAATGCACCTGCCTCAGGAAATCTTAACAGCTAGTGCCAAATCATATTTTAACTAACCATGAGAAACGTAAGCTTTTGACTTTACATTAGTAGGCCAAATGCATTTCTCTCTGATGGAAAATCAATGTTCTAAGCCGCTGATAAAACTCTGGTGACATCCTGAGCTTCATAGAGCTTTGATCCTCCTACAAAAGGTGTTAACAATGCAAGTGGTGTTAACCGAAACCCTTGCAGGGAATCACACATTGAGTGGCTCTCCAGCCTGCACCTCTGTCTGCTGGCTTATTATTAACACGGTGTCAGAGGCTCTTCCCCAGCACATTGCAAATGTGCACAGATTCATTTAGTCAACAAGTGCTCTGACTGCTGCCAGAACCGACACTGAGAACGTGAAATACATTAACAAAAACATTCGGCAAGCCTCTCAAATACTCAACTGTCACTGGTCCAAGGTTCCTGAAAAAGTATATAATTATAATAATTAAAAGAGCACAGAGCAGGATGAGAAAACAGTGGGGCAGATTTTAATGTCATAAAGTAGCATTTTGGTAACAAGGAAAACTTGTCTTGCCCTGCCTAGTGCCTCCCAAGACTCAATTAAGAGCCTGCTTTGGAGAACAATAGAAGACTGAACTGCTGAGGGGAAGAAACGAACAAAATAAAACCTACACAGAGCTCCCATCACATACCTCATTGGAAGAATCTGACCTTGTTCCTTATAACCAGAATGGCATGTTATGTTACAACCGTAGGGAATTGTGCTGCTAAGATGTTGAATGAAATCTCTCAAGAAGAGGATTACCTCTGGGACTTCTTGTCACTTTTAAGATCACTTCTGAAGTATCAAAGCACTGTCATATCAAGTAAAATATTATGAAGACTGCCCCAACACCTTCTTTCAACATTCCCACACCCACAGTTCTGCCTGAGTACGCTTTTCCTCCCTACAGTCAAAAATCTCCCTCTGGCTCCAATCATTCCCAAACAGTCCAGACTCACATATATAACTGTCTACTCTCTCCAACTGGGTGAGAAATGGAAACTGTCAACTCAAAGCTGACATGGCCCTAGAATTCTGGCTCCCCCCTCTAAAACCTGCATCTCCCCAGGACTTCTGTATCAGTATGTGGTCCATCGAGTTTTCTCCATCTCCAGCAACATCATGCCTTGCTTGTCCAGTCACCTGCAAGGAACTCCTGATTGACCTTCCTGCTTCCCTTCTTGCTACCCAACAATCCATTTCCCCACTGGTAACCATGTCAACTGGAGTGACAATTTAAAAATGCAAACAAATCCTGTTCCCCAGTGCTTCTCCCTAAGGCTTCCCAACACCCAGGATGAACATTCAAATTTTGAGTCCTGCCTTACAAAGCCCTACACAACCTAATGCTTGCCTACCACTGTGGTCTCAGTCCACACCACTCTCCCCTTCCCCACCATACACAGGCCAATCCAAAGTTGACCTTATTCACGCTCTATCACACGACCTCTCTGAATCCCTTACCGCTTACCATTTAGCGCTTACTTCTACATGCTACTTTTCTTATGTATTGTGACAAAATTAATACAATCTGACTTTCCCAACTAAAATACGTGCTCCCTGGGAAGTGGGAGCCTGTCTTGTTTGCCAGTAGATTGCCAATGCCTAAAAACCTTATACACTGTAGGTGCTCAATAAATATCTATTTAAAGGAAGTAGGAGCTACAGGTTATTAATCCATGTCACATTCTTTGCAATTTTCAAGAAAAGTGGTCAGTGTGTTATGTCAATAATAGAAACACAGTTCCCCATCGGACATTAATTGGGATGCCCACTAGTCCCTGGTGACCCCATGTACAGGAAGAGATGCTGCAGCGGCACCATTTGTTTACACAGATGCTTGTCTGTGAGGAATTTTTGTTGAGATGAACCACCAATCATGTGTTTTGGGCAAGGAAATTACACAGTGAGTGTGGGTTCCAACCCTCAGAATATCTGCTAGCTCAGTGAACTAAAACCAAGACACTATTTGCAGAAACCTATAGCTGCATTATTTTGCAATAACATCTAAATAGGTGGGTTCTATTGCTTTATCATTCTTTTCAATAATATTCCACCATAGGGGCTCCCTTGGTGAGCTTGAGAAAAAAGAGGGACTGAAACACATACTGGATAATATATTATCCACTAGGCTCAGCCACCCAGTTCACCTGAGTCACCTTGGCAAGTTTCTTAACATTTCCATGCCTCAGTATACTCATCTATAAACTGGGAATAAGATTAGAACTTGCTTTATATGGCGTTGAGAAGATGAAATGATAGGAGTGAAGCAGTTATACCAGTGCCTGGGATGCAGGAAGTACTCAAATCGTTTGAGCCTTTATTATAAAGTATTACTAGGCTACTACCAGTGGTTTATAAAATGTTTTATATTGTAAAATGTTGGAGAATCATTATTAAATTTCTATTGTCACTGCTACATGCAAGGGCATTAAAACTTCTACCAGTCCTCTTTCAGATCCAAACAAGGATGACTACTACAGACAGGTAGAGGCAACTCGGTAAGATTTACACTCCACACTTGGGGAATTGGCCTTGGTTCAAAAAAATAAGAAGCAAATCCAAATCAATAAAGTCTTCACAAACCATGCAACTGTGGTTAGAAATATTAGTTGTAAGTGTATCTGACCATTGAGGATTTCCTTAAGAAAACCAAAGTTGCTTTGTAAATGTTCTTCCATTAAGACAGAACTTGAACGAGAAAATAAGTCAAGGTTAGAAAAACACAAAACAACATTAGACCATCATAACTTACTTTTTAATCATTGCTATTATTATGACATTCCAATTGCTCAATTTAAGAAACTTCAAGACCTTTACACAGACCGTTTTTTTTTAATTAGTTAATTTATTTATTTTTATTGTTGACCGTATTACAGATGTCCCCCATTCCCCTCAATACCCCCCTCCAATTAGCATACAGGCCTTTTTCATACCTGGCTTATAAAATAACCTTAGAAAACCATAACACAGTAAATTAAATAGAAAGTTATGAAAAGAAATATAATGTGCTCCATAGAAAATATGACAGTAGAATGATAAAGTTAGCATATAACTATGATCAAATTGAGTTAGGAAGAAGTTAAGAATTCCAGAGAAATAGAGAAAAGCCATAGTTACTTGGGAGAAAGAATTAGACTTGCCTACTAAAAAGATGCTTGGTTCAGTGATGGTATTTTAGAACGAGCTCTAATCTGGGAATATGTGGTCTTGTGCATGCCTCACTGAGGGTGTTCCTGCTACTTTGACACCTATTGTATGCCCTGTGGATGCCCCCTACCTGCTGCTCACAGCCATGAACACAGGTGTCAGCACGACACAGGTGTGCGTTCAGGGTTGGCTGAAAAGAAAAGTGGCTGAGCACTAGCCAGTTTGTCAGTGGTTAGAACATCGGCCTATGGACTGAAAGGTAATGGGTTCGATTCTGGTCAAGGACACGTACCTCAGTTGCCGGCTCAAGGCTCAATCCCCAGTGTTGGAGGCAACCAATCAGTGTATCTCTCTCACCTTGATGTTTCTATCTCTCCCCCTCCTTTACACTCTCTCTAAAAATAAATCAATGGAGAAAACTATTCTCAGGTGAGGATTAACAAAACAAAACAAGAAGAAAAAGAAAGATGGCTAACTATTCATACTGTTCGATGAAAAACGTGTGTGTGTGTATGTGTGTATGTGTGTGTGTGTGTGTGTGTGTGTGTGTGTGTGTGAGAGAGAGAGAGAGAGAGAGAGAGAGAGAGAGAGAATGAATGTGGTATGCACGCATGCATGCAAGCTCACATGTGCTTGTAGCACCAAGTTAGTGAAAGACCATTTACTTTAAAGATGCTGCAGAGCTCAGATCTTCCCCTATTCAGTGGATCCTTCAGCAGCTAGCAATTAATTTACCAGAAATTTATAATTAAGCCACAAGGCTGGACTTTAGTACACTGTTTTAGACATTCATTTCATTGATAGTAAGCCTGCCCTAGTGACTGCCATGAGTCCCCATTATAATCCTGTCTATATCTATATCTATGCCTATGCCTATGTCTATGTCTGTATCATATTTATCTATCTCTATAAACATACCTATCTATATATCTACATCTGTATATCTATATCTATCTATGTATGTCTATATTGATATCTATGTCTATAAATCTATATCTATTTATCTATCTATTCAATTGATGCAGAAATTTGCTCCCTGCTCCATAAAAACACATCAATATTGAACATGTACATACCATAAAACTAATTTATAGGAAATATGACTTCAGCATTCTAAGCTTGGCTCAGCTCCAAGCTCTGACAGTCATGTTGTACTCCTTAAAGATGATACTGCCAAAACTCAACGGTAATACTGAGAGTAGGTCCAAATGCTCAATTTAAGAAATGTTAAATGCCAGGAAGGAGCTGACATCTGATCCCACAGTGTAGGAGAGAGGCCCAAGATTTTGGTCTACATGACATACGATTACTCCTGCCTTCCTTTTCAGGTCTCTGCACAACTCATAGACAATCAGCTCGGAGAAAGAGACTGTGGAGGGATCTTACACTCTCTCTTGTTTTTGAAAGACTATGAATAATGTTCACTCATATGGAAAACAACAAAGGCTATTCAGGAAAGCTGTAGAGTGAGTGGCCTCGGGTGGACAATATGCGGACAGTCTATGATAGCAACAGCAAATCTAATTATTCAATTACTAAAAAAATCATGAAATAAACATCTTAAATCAAATGTAGCACAATCAGAAGACTAGAGGAGCACATTTTTATCACCTGTTAGTGGACAGTAAAGAAGTTATGTTTTACAAAATTCCAGTTGGAATCACTTTATTAAATAACGCATAAGTATAGGCACTCTTTGTGTGTCAGAGTGTGGGAAGATGAACTCAAATCAAGTCAAGGACCTCACTATATGAAGAGGAAAGTCTATGTGTACACAAGAAATTCTACAAGAAATCCAACCGTAAATTACCCCTGAAGAAACAAGCATGGGAGTGTGGAGACAAAGACAAGGTGCAACTTAACTGGCCTGGTCATTGAGAGGGAAGAGAAAGGTCCATAGAGAAGGTGGCATGTGAGCTGAGAATTGGTGAACAAGCAACTATTCACCCACTGGACAATATAGAAGAAAAAAATCATACCAAATACACTAAACTCTGGTTGAGGGGTAGACGGGAATAATCCTATTCCTTCCTCCAGTAGACAATCTTATTATTCTCCAGTTCTGTGTCCAAATTAGAAATAAAGTTTTGTCACTGAGTTTGAAAAATCCCCAAAGACCCATCCATCCATCAATGTTCCACAAATCCTTCCATGAAACAAATAATTATTGACAGGTTTTTGTGCCTTAGGCCTTTCTCTATGCCTGGAGATGCTGCAGTGATCAAAAGAGGCAAAAATCCATGCTATCATGGAGACTATGTTGGGGGGAGGGCAGAAATTATACAAATAGTGATAATGGTGGGAAAAGAAATGTGGTGTCCTGAAACCAGATGGAGAAAGTGTCAAAGGAGGTGGGAGGGATCCACTGTATTATACCAAAGCTGCCAACTCTGACTGTCAAGTGAGATGGGGACTGAGCTTCAACCATTGGGTTTAGTAACACGGTGGTGACTGTGACCTTGCAAGGCAGTACTGACAGAGAGACTGAGCAGTCAAAGTGGGTTCAAGAGAAAAAGGAAACACAGAAATTAAGGATAACAAATATAAACAAGCACTGTTATGGAGTCTTTCTGTGAAGAGGAGAGAAATGGGCCATAGATGGAGAGAAAATTAGGGTCAACAGGTAATCTTATTAAGATGGTGGATGTTTGCCTTCCTATTGGAAAGATCCAGTAGATAAGGGAAACTAACAAATGATGATGATGCGGGAAAGAGGGGGGATTGTTTAAGAATGAGATACTGGTGCCCAAGCTGGAGTTGTGGCCTCAACTAAAATTAGTCAGGCTAGCACCAGATGCGATGTGTGATTGGCCAACTTGGGCAGGTGCCTCATCTTCAAGCTATCACTGTAGCAAGGAGGCGGTCTGCTATGGAAGGAAGAGGAAGCGTTCGCAAAAGGTGTATGACTCTGAGCTGTAAGCAAGACAGTCACTACCACTGCCCCAAAAAAGTCTGAGCTATGATAAATAACTTAGATGCACCCACCTAATTCCTCCCATTGGAAATGTAAGATCTGTTCGCTATTCTTAGATACGGTTACATGAAAATGTGGTGGCATTTACTTCCCAGAAACTCCTGACCATCTTTCCAACCTTTGCTTTTCCTGCTTGTGTTTAACCAATAGTGGTAACTATCCAAACTTCAAGCAAAAGCAAATGAAACAAAATGACTCTGATCCCTTTGCGGCCTGTGAGGCTAAGAGAGACACAAACGCACACAAAAATCACAAGGAAAGCCCCAGTGGATGAAGCATGAACTGCCTAGGTTGGCAGCCCTGCTGCTATAAAAGCCTCTCCAGTGCTCAGATCTGAAGACATGTAGGAAAACCTCAAGTCCCCTGAAACCCAAAAAGCCAAACACAAGGTCATTTCTGCCCTTCAGAAAGTTCTGCCAAAAAAAGATGTTATGCACAGTTTAATCGAGGGGGCAATTTCCTCCCGTGCACATGTAAATCTTCAATTCCAAGTAATTAACCCCACACACATTGGCCCCTCTAATGGGTGTCTGACAATAAACAGACGTATATGCCATTTCCAGCCTGACTTCACAAAGAGAAGAAAAGAAAGTGGATTCTGAACTTGCCCACACATCTGTGATTTACAAATATTTATGGTATTCATAGGGCCAACAACCTTCAGGACAATAACATACTTTGCAGACACTCACTAAAACAAATGGGGGTTGGAAGAGCCAAAATCCCATACCAAAGAGAAAAGAAGGAAGGGGAGAAATTCCCTCCTGGAATGGGAATTCCAGTGCATCCTAATGCAGATAATGGGAGCAGACAATCCTCCTGTCAGTGAACTTGGCTCATGAAAAGCAAAATGCATGTGACTCCACAGCTCAGATCATCTCACAGAGATTTTCCATCCGGCTGACTAGACAATAGGGCAGGAACAAAAAGTGGAGTCCATAGCTTTAGTATTTCTGACATTATTAAGAATGACAGGCTAAATCTTTATCTCACAGTACAACCACACAGCATGCGATGTACCCATATCAATAATATTCTTAGAAATGAACAGCAAATACCACAAAATGAAATTCCTATCAGCAGTGTTACCAACTAAACGCCAATAAATCAGTAAGCACATTCTTTTCACATGTAGATTCTGTCTCCAGAAACTCAGTCTGGTTTCTCATTGCCTTTTCCTAGTCTCAAATGATATCCTTTCACTTTCCTTGTTTTACAGCCAATGAATCTAGAAAACCAAGAAAAGTATAGATGGAGAACTGAGTTGTGGCTCAATCTGTCCAAAACCAGAAAGAGAAATCTAGCTAATTCTCTATCTCTTGGAACTTACAAACTGTGAAACCGTTACTGCAGAAACACCATAACCCAGGCGTCCTCAAACTACGGCCCACGGGCCACATGCGGGTGTTTTTGCCGTTTTGTTTTTTTACTTCAAAATAAGATATGTGCAGTGTGCATAGGAATTTGTTCATAGCTTTTTTTTAAACTATAGTCTGGCTCTCCAACGGTCTGAGGAACAGTGAACTGGCCCCCTGTTTAAAAAGTTTGAGGACCCCTGCAACCAATTAATATTCTAGGCGAGTGCTCTCAACTCAACAAGTAAGGACATCAACCTACACATCACTGGTATACTTGACCAGTATTGCCTTGGTGTTGGGGACACACCACCACATACCATTTAAAGTAAACAACACCAAACATTAGGGACAAAAATAAAATGACAGGAAAAGCACGGTGACAATGACTTGTTAACAGTCAACATAACAGGTAAAGTACTATTAAATAACATATGCTAGGCGGCTCTCTCTACGGAGCACAACCACACCTTTCCCCACCACTTTCCCCCCAGGTGGGTTTTCCTTGTCTCTCTCTCTTTCCTATAAACTCCAAGGGCCCTTCGTTTGCCTCTGTAACTTATTTCCTGAGCTGCTTTTCTTCTATGGCTCTACCTCTCTGACTTCCTAAATAAATTTTCTCTTATTAAGAAAAAAAAAAAAAAAAAAAAAAAAAAATATATATATATATATATATATATATATATATATATATATATATATATATATAGAGAGAGAGAGAGAGAGAGAGAGAGAGAGGTAGTTGTTAAAAATATAGGTAAAGGCTGTAGAACATCTCAAAATATAGGTTAACCTTTCTCTTTCCCTAACCAAAAGAGAAATAAATAAAAGAATGAAAAAAAATTTAGTTGTCTGACTCTAAACATGGTCTCTATTTGTAGAATAAAGCAATGTGAAACTGAGATCTTTCATCCATACAAATATTTTAATTGTTTGAATATACTCATTAAATTAAAACTAAGGATTGATTTTTATCAGTGAGGAAGAACAGAGGCAGAATAAAGCTGTGAGAAAAATCACAAAAGTCAGTATCTATTTTTATAAAGCTAACTGAACTGTTTTCCTGAATTAAAGCATTGAATATATTGATAAGAATAGAAGAAAGTTTTAAAAGATTATTATTTTTCTAAGCACTGGTTGATATAATTATAAAGCAAAAATTTGGCAACACTACAATAAACTTTAAATTTAAAAAGATAAAGTTAAGCAAATGAAGTGGAGAAAAAATACAACAAAGAATTAATATTCTTAAAGTCTGTTAAAATCTTTAATAAAAATTGTGAATCTCAGTAGCTCAGAAAGTATAAAATAAAAACAAACAATTCTCTCACATCTTCTCTCTCTCTCTCTCTCTCTCTCTCTCTCTCTCTCTCTCTTTCTCTCTCTCTCTCTCCCCTCCCCCCCCCCTCTCTCTCTCTCTCTTTCTCTCTCTCTCTCTCTCTCTCACACACACACACACACACACACTCACACACACATTCTTAAAGTAATGGCTAATAATCACATAAGAAATCAACCAGCCCGGCAGGTATGGCTCAGTGGTTGAGCGTCAACCCATGAACCAGGAGGTCAAGGTTTGATTCCTGGTCAGGGCACATGTCCTAGCTGCAGGCTCAATCCCCAGTAGGGGGCGTGCAGGAGGCAGCAGATCAATTATTCTCTCTCATTGATGTTTCTATCCCTCTCTCCCTCTCCCGTCCTCTCTCTGAAATCAATAAATACATATTTAAAAAAAAAAAGAAACCAACCAAATAACATTATGTATAAGCAATGACACATATAAAAAGGAAGGAAAACTAACAAATTGACTAAACAATCAATGATGATACTCAGTGAAGTTTCAGCAAAGCAAACTCTCTGGCATATTATTGGTATAATATAAATATCTACAACACGTTCCAAAGCCAATTAGCAGTCTCATTAAAACTCCTTGGTTTTGAAATTATATGTCAACTACAGCTATTGTAACACAATGAATTAACCTTCAACTAAAAGAAAGCTTTACAGTAGCAGCTGCTATTGTTGGTAAAATATTGATTTCATGCACCAAATTTCTGCTTTTCACAAGGCAGGAGATAGTGTGACTGACAAAAAGCTAGAAAGCAGTATTGGAAACAAGTGTAAGACGTACGTGCTTATCATGATTGTTTCAGCATTGTCTATTATTTTTATTTTTCTTAACTGGAAATAACATATATATCTCCCAAAAAAAGACAGTAAATTACATTATAGTGCCTTTGCATGATAGACTAGTATGATGCAATTAAATGAGGGTCATTAACAATCTCCAATTATATGATATAGCATTATTATATATGTATAATATATAAGTATATGTTATAACAAGTGTAAGAGCAGTATATAAACTTTTATGTCCAGTATTAATTCAAATCTATGAATTACTAATCAAAAACATACTATAGCCTAGGACGGTGTGACTAGGTTGGGTGCTGTCCTGTTTGATGACCAGCCATGGCACATGCCCAAGTTGCAGGCAAAGGCAGTTGTCTTTGGCTAAGGGATTATGGGGGAATTGTGCCCTTCTTTTACATACAGAGTGAGGCAAAAGTTAGGTTTACCATTGTTTGTATGAAAAATATTATAATAATAAATAATAATACAAGAATAAACTCCATTTCACATACTCCCAACTGTAAGCCTACTTTTGTTCCACCCTATATTTTCTATAATGAGCATTCACTATTTTAATTCTTTTATTTTTCAGGTTGCAAACTTTAACATTAGAAATTTTATATAGTGAAGATAAAGCTCATAAAGTGCCAACATTCTCAACTGCAGTGTTAATCTATTTACAATTCGGTATATATTGATATATGTTCTGGTAGACTTTATAACAAACATGACTTGTGGGTAGAGATTATATGTTTGCACATTTGTGTTTGTATATTTTGAAGATTAATAGGATTATATTAAATATTATTCTGCAATTTCTTTTTTCCAGTTAATTAGGTACCACATATAGTTTTTCATTACTTTTATAACCATAATTTTATTTTTTATATCATTGCTATTAAAGTGAAGAAAACGTTACCATCACTCATGAAATATGTAGGGACCAGTGGCTCTTGAAAAAGATCTCCAAAAGTTCTGCTACATTAGACTCATGGGCTTGCTACAATTATATATTTCTATGAATGAATGAACGAATGAATAACAAACAGAGTAGTTCCCTGCTTAAACTCTTCAAATAAACACAAATTAAGTGGTTTTTCTTTGCCAATTTTTTAGATTAAAACCTATCAAATAGGCCTTAAAGTGTCAGTGTGCCCTTTTAAGAAAAGGTTTTTAAAAAATCACGTTATTTGATGTATATGGCAAAGGGTATCCCCATTTTATCCCATGGTTTAAGTATGCCAATCCTGTTCAACTTGACTCTTACAAACATCTGCTTTTGCTTGTAATAAAAGAGGGAGACTTGATACCAGAACACTTTTGTGCAACATAATTACCAGGTAACCCAAAATAATTGCATGTTTGTCCTAATCCTATATAATAAAAGGGTAAATATGCAAATCGACCAAAAGGCAGAATGACCGGTTGCTATGATGCGCACAGACCACCAGGGGGCAGGCGCTCAACTCAGGAGCTGCCCCCTGGTGGTCAGTGAGCTCCCACAGAAGGAGCACAGTTCAGCCACACACCTGGCTCACAGCTGGCGAGCACAGGGGTGGTGGCGGAAGCCTCTCATGCCTCCATAGCAGTGCTAAGGATGTCCGCCGAGGGGTCCTGGACCTTGAGAGGGCGCAGGCCGGGCTGAGGGGACCCTCTCCCCCCCAGTGCATGAATCTCGTGCACCGGGCCTCTAGTATATATGTAAGTAGCAGTATGTTTAGGGGTGCAAAATAAAACTGAAACCAGGTGAATAAGCGCACGGTGGGCCAGAGGATGCTGTGCCAATGGCACCCTGTCAGGGCTTTGGGTTTCTTGAGTGAGGGGCTGGGCCAAAATAGTTTTGCCATAAAGAGATTTGTCTCTCTGAAAGCTTGTCCATGCACTGCCATTTTTAACAGCAGAGGTAAGTGAAGCTCATCAGCTGTCACAGTATCTGAACCTATAAAACTGTTGGTTCCTTCATTTCCCACCTAGATGTCTGACTTACCAAGGAGGAAAAGGCTGGAGTGTTTCTTGGATCATGTATCACACTAAGGATCCACAGCCATCTGCTCACTGGAGCTCAACTCTCACACTCCAACACTGCGAAAAAGGAAAGAAAAAAATGATCCTGTTTACCCAGTTTAAAAGATGTCGTAGTCATTGTGTATCAATTCTAGAAAGTTCCATTAGTGCCATGCACAACCAGATGAAGCTGCTTTAGCAATGTGAGACTTAAAACAGTGACACAGGATAGCTTAAAAACGACAAGTAGGACAGTCCTGGCTTAATTAATATCCATGCATTTATGAATTCCTCATTTCAGAAAAGGAGAAATAAAAATTCAAATGCTGTTAACATATGAAAACAAATTTCAGGAAACAATGGAAAGGGCCATCATCTCAAACCCATTTGAATTACTTTAAGCAGTTTGAAGGTCAGAGTCATATTGGTTGTGTGAATTTACGCATTGTAGGATGGCTCTTTCGTGCTTTCTTTTTTTAATACAGTGCGTTAAGTAATACATTTTAAAAATAGTTGATTAAAGGCAGAAGTTTTAGAATAAACTAATACCAAAAATCTGCGTTTGTATTTTTATTTACATATGAATTTATTTGGTTCACAATATGAGACTTTATAGGAAAAAATTATAAAGCATAAAAATGATTCACTTTACTAAAACCAAGCCATCCAATCTCCCCATCCAACTTAACATACAAAACTCCTGCAAACTTGACGTTGTAAGATGACAGAAAGTCTACCACAAAACACCAGCCCCCCTAGAACCTTCTGTTCCAGCAAATAGGTTACTTCCCACTTCTTATTCATAAAGGAAATGTGCCCTTGTTCCTTTAGGACGCATGGGACTTCAAATACTGCACTTCTGCACTCAGGGCTCATGCTTTCTCTGTTGTCCTTCTTCACACAGCTTCTGGCTGCCATAAACCTGGAACACACTGATGTTGCCTATCCCATCACACACTCACTTAGGCAGCAGCTGAGAATGATGGCAAGGAAAGAACTTCCCAGAATATTCTGGAACATTCTGGCTATTCCTCTATGCAATAATTCCCACACTGTCTCCTTCAGTAATTTTCTAAAAAGTCATCTGCCTGCAGAAAACAAACTGAATTACAGCATCTGGAAATTTGTAAAACTTTGTATCTGCTAAAGAGCAATTTTGAAGTCTCCAGGTTCAGAGGGCAGAGGGCAGTGACTAGGTAACATCACCTCTCTGAGAGGTGCCTTTGGTTAGTTCATGGGAAGTGAGGGGGTGAGCCAAAGCAACTCATTCAGATTGCCCAAGACGACTCCCGCAGGCCAGGTGCCCCGACACACAGCAGAATCCCGGATCCCTATGTGGTCCCAGCAGAATCTTTTAAAGTTCGTGACATCATCCTTTGGAAAAGGGAAGGCACAGATGCAAATCCTTGAGGCCAAAAGAGGAGTAAGGGAGCTCTCCCCAAGGTAAGGAGGCATTCTCAGCCCAGGAAAAATTCCTAGGAGCGGCCAATTCTTTCTTACAACACCAATAATATCTCCTTCGGGTGTGGCAACAAATATGTTAGATGAGACTTCTTTATTAAACAGCATATTTGAATACATCAACTTTCTGGAGCCCTAAAATCTGCTTTGTAATTTAGTACTAAAATTTCCTTGTATTTGTTTGTAACTTAATCAAAATTTAAGTAATAAAGTTGGACAGATCCACTGGTTGCTGCCATGAATACCTGGAGATTTCTACTGGCTCCCACATATCAGAATTAAATTAAAAACGGAGGCTGTTAATTAGGTGTAGAGGCTGAGTTTCCCTAGCCTCCCCCAGTGAGGTCATAAATGAGCCCATGAGGCCCCTCGGCTAGGACATCCAAGAGTCAGGCCTGCAGAGGACGGCATCCTCTTAAGCAGCAAAGGGGACAGAGGCCAAGAGGACTAAGAATTCAGAATCCTTGATGCAACCAGACAACAAATACTGCAGTAAGAGAACATTCCTGCTGAATCCAGGCCCCTTCCTTGTAAAAAGGCAACATTCAAGAGGCAGAATGCCCAGCTCAGAATTCACATGGCTCAGGGGACAACATAACTTCCTTTGGAATCTGATTTCCGAACCAAAAACCAGTTCCAAAAGCAGGATTGGGGCCCATACCCCCTGAAAGGTTTTACAGTGCCATTGTTTATGTCAAGGATTTTACCATTCTGGGGCATGAAGGCCAGTGAACAGCATCAGGACTTTTTGCTCCCTAAGGTCAGCCCTTGCCCGGGTAGAGTTCCACCTTCAGGAGGCACATATATCACTCGATACAACACCCACATATACAAGCAGAAACCACAGCAACAAAGCAGTGACCTTGAATAGGAACTAAATTAAAATCACAGAGAATGGCCCCTTCAAGTCTGAAGGCTGAGCTAGCCCATCCTCTCCAGTGAGGTCATACATTAGCTGATGTATAAACCATAAATCACTGACACATTTTCTAGAAAACGGAGTAGGTACAGAAATGACAAAGCCCCTGAGGCTGGCCTCAGATTAAAGGTTGAAATGTTTTAAGGTGGGTGTTTAATTATCTATTAAATAAGAAACTGCTTATGTTTTACTAACATGTAAAATGTCTCCATTTGACTCAATTCCATGTTATTCTTATTCTTTTCTCTTTTAGCTTAGTATCATCTTTAGTAGAAATGACCTCAGAAGTCCTCTGTGTCATAATTCTCAATTACAGCCCCGCCCAGCAAAAGCCAGTCCCAGACACATACCCATTCAGAACTAGCCCCCTGCAAGGTGTTATGATTTACAAATGATAAACCATTCCCAGAAGTACCCTTCAGCCACCTTCATTGGCTCTTAAAGTCCTTTCTGCAGTGAAATGCATGAATACATTTTAAGCATCAGTTACAACTTGAGTGCTCCTCAACATATGCCTCTCCACTAAAATATGCAACCTGCCAAGCCCATTCTACTCAGAATGAGAAAATATTTGGATTTAAACATTCTCCTAGAGCTCAAAGGTCAGCTGAGTGGTGGCCACTATCCTACATGTGCATGAGAGAAATTAAAATTTCAGGCCAGTCTTAAGAGCTCAATTTTGAACCAACCACAGTAAAAATCACAAGAAATAAAATAAAAATGGACAAGACCACCTGGTATCATAAAGACATTAAGTGGAGGAGAGGAAGAAGTCCCACCACTAGAGGCTCAGAAAACCTATAAGCTGCTGGGCTAGTGTTTCCCAACTGTCAAGAATTTCACCAGTGACTACAGAGTTTGAGATATCGCATCATCAGTGTCAAGGTAAGAAGCATTCAAACCTGTGAGGAATTTTTGTGAGTTTATTTGAGTCAAATTGTCTACAACTGCTGGGAAGCAAAATCTAAAGAGATTGAGATAATCTCCGGAGGATGGCAGTTTTGCACCTTATTTTATACATTACAACCAAATGAGGAGAGGTAAGTGGGTTACATGAAATCCACTGGTGATAAATTAGGGAGGCAAGAGAAAGCAGAGGGGGAAACTTTTTATCTGGGATTGGATAAAAAGTGAAATAATATGTAAAGTGTGTGGGGAGTATATGATAGTTAATAGTCAACAACTCAATGACAATGAGGGGATTTGTGGTCTCTGCAGAGGGGTGCCTATGCTTTGAGGGTTCCAGGAAAAGACAAATTACTTTGACATTCCAACGATATAGTATCGTAGATGCAAAAAGAAAATAGACAGGCTCAGTTAGGGTAAAGATTGACCTTTGTCAGGGAAGATGCCAGCCTAGGACATAACTAATCATCATAAACTGCTTTTAATTAAAAAGTTTTCACTTCAGACCATCCTATGTGGTTACTTTAGGTCTCTGAGTTTGTAAGGCCACCACGCAGGCCTCCCCTGAGCTTGTCAGGTTAGCATGTGGCCCATTTTCATCCACAGCAGTCAAGTGGTCATTTAACCACCATGCACAGCACACCCTCATGGCCATTCTAGGCGGCTAGAAGACACAGCAAGGACTGATTATGTTCTTGGCCGAAACCGATTTGGCTCAGTGGATAGAGTGTCGGTCTGCAGACTGAAGGGTCCTGGGTTCGATTCCGGTCAAGGGCATGTACATTGGTTGCGGGTACATCCCCAGTAGGGGGTGTGCAGGAGGCAGCTGGTCGATGTTTATCTCTCATCGATGTTTCTAGCTCTCTATCCCTCTCCCTCTCTGTAAAAAATCAATAAAATATATTTTTTTAAAAAAAAAAAGAAGGACTGATTATGTTCTTGGTAGCTCACACCAGGCACTGTCTGATTACACGATTCAGTAAAGCTCTGAAACTGGAGGAAAAGGAGGTTCCTTCCAGATGGAAGAGTCCGGAAAAGCTCTGGAAGAAGAGGCATGTGATCAGGGCTTTGTGGGAGGGGTAGAAGAGTGGGAGCTGATGAAGACCATCTGAGTGGGGTGCATCACAGGTGAAGCAAACGGTAGATCAAACAGGCAGGCCTGAGAATCCTCACATGGAAGGAAGAGCCATGTTGGCTAGAGCCATGCTGAGTCGGAGTGTGAACCTGGGTACCACACTTGGGGCAAGGTGAATTAATAGAAACACGAACCTTGGGGAGGATAGGAATTCGCAGGAGTGTGGGCTGAACCGGGACAGGTGAAGCAAAGCAACTCTTCTAAGATGCCAAGTCAGGACTGGAGAGCAGCGGGAATCGTGGGTGGAAAGCTGGCCTGATGCTCGAGTTTGCGGAGTAAAATGAGGAAGCAAACAAAATGGGTTCCCAGTGGGAGGCTGAGGGCCAGGGAAGGGCAGCAGCTAGAGTGAGTGGACCAGAAAGGCAGCCTGACAAAGGCTCCAACACATGGCCAATGGGAGGAAGGCTCAAAGGAACTGCTCAGTGACAAAGCAAATAATGAGAGAACATGAACATGAGAAAGAGAAGGAAGGGGGAGCCATGGACAGCTCAGTGAAGGCCAGAGTGGCATCTGGAAGAATCGATGTGGCAGCTCTGCAGAGGACAGACAAGGAGAGGCAAAACGAGGGGCCTGAGGCTCCACAGGAGAACTTTAGATTTTAAAATATGTGTTTAAGAAAGACTATAAATCATAGCCCATATTTGCAAAGCATTAGTTGTTTAGAAACAGTCTAGAAACTGAGCCTATACTAAATGAGGAATGAATGACTTTGAACTTAAGACAATACTAGAAACGAGAAGAATCAGAATTTTCTCACTAGGAATTAAAATACAAAATAAGTACAGGATATTATTGTTGTTTGCTCATTGGTCCAACGCCCCTGGTTCAGTGAGGAGGAACTGTCTGAAGAATCCACCACTCAGAGGTGAGTGGGGTGCAGGCAATCTGTTTATGCTCTATGTACACACTAAGCCTGTCCCTAACTTTGCTCTTCCTATGTTGTCACCTCTGTCCCATTGTTCCTTTCACATACATGTCCCCACTAAAATCACAGTGGACAGTCAGGTTAAAGAAAGAGGGTGACTGAAAGAAAGCTGGGTTCCTGGGGGCCAGGGGTCATCAGAAACACCACCCCTCTCCCCCCGAGCCTTCCACCATTCAAGAAAAGGAAATGCTGACAATAGGAACGGAGAAAGAGACATCACAAGAAACTGAAAGAGAGGAGAGGGGACAATGGGAAGGAAGGACACATGAGAGCAGGAGGGAGAGGAGAGGGAAATACACAGGCAGCAGCCTGCAGAGATACCTGGGTGCCTGGAAAGGTGCAAACTGTTAGGGACATAAACAAAGAAGGCAGGTTGGGCTCAGGGAAAGCAGAGGAGGGAGCCGCTGCTCCTAGCTGCCCCCACATTCCTGAGCAAAAATGTCAGCATTCAAGAAAACAATGTGAATAGGAAAAGCAAACTGGGCATAAAGCTGGAGGTTGATGAAGAAAGTGTATGTAAAGGTGAGGCCTGATCCTGTCATTGCAGCAGCCACCTGTCCCTGCCCCCCACCCCACCCCTCCAGTCGATGCCCTGGGGTCAGAGGCTGGCCCACAGAGCAGGTTCATTTCAAACCCCAAAAATATAAGATTGCTGACCATTTTATATCCAAGACAGATCAGGATGCAAATTTGAAACGTTTTTTGTTTTTTTGGGGGATATTGATTTTTTTAATTCTTTATTGATTAAAGTATTACATATGTGTCCTAATCCCCCCATCGCCACCCACCCCCCTGCTCGTGCCCTCATCCCCCTAGTGTCTGTGTCCATTGGTTGTGCTTATATGCATGCACACAAGTCCTTTGGTTGATCACTCCTCCTTCCCCCCGCCCTCCCCTGTCTTCCCTTTGAGGTTGACAGTCTGATTGATGCTTCTCTGACTCTGGATCTATTTTTGTTCATCAGTTTATATTGTTCATTATATTCCACAAATGAGTGAGCTCATGTGATATTTACCTTTCTCTGACTTATATCCCTTAGCATAATACTCTCCAGGTCCATCCATGCTGTTGCAAATGTTAGGAATCCTTCCTTTTTACAGCATTGCGGTATTCCATTGTGTAGATGTACCACAGTTTTTTAATCCATTCATCTGCTGATGGGCATTTAGGCTGTTTCCAAATCTTAGCTATTGTAAATTGTGCTGCTATAAACATAGGGGTGCATATATCCTTTCTGATTTGTGTTTCTAGTTTCTTGGGATATATTCCTAGAAGTGGGATCACTGGGTCAAATGGGAGTTCCATTTTTAGTTTTTGGAGGAAACTCCATACTGTTCTCCACAGTGGCTGCACCAGTCTGCATTCCCACCAGCAGTGCACACGGGTTCCTTTTTCTCCACATCCTAGCCAGCACTTGTCATTTGTTGATTTGTTGATGATAGCCATTCTGACAGGTGTGAGATGGTACCTCATTGATGTTTTGATTTGCACCTCTCGGATGATTAGTGACTTAGGGCATGTTTTCATATGTCTCTTGGCCTTCTGTATGTCCTTTTTCAAAAAGTGTCTATTTAGGTCCTTTGCCTATTTTTTTATTTGAATGTTTATCTTCCTTTTGTTAAGATGAGGGGTTCCCTATAAATTTTGGAGATTAAACCTTTATCGGTTATAACTTTGGCAAATATGTTCTCCCATGCAGTGGGCTTTCTTGTTGTTTTGTTGATGGTTTCTTTTGCTGTGCAGAAGCTTTTTATTTTGATGTAGTCCCATTTGTTTATTTTCTCTTTAGTTTCCATTACCCTAGGAGCTGTATCAGTGATGATATTGCTTTGGCATATGTCTGAGGTTTTGCTGCCTGTGGATTCCTCTAAGATTTTTATGGTTTTCCCTCTTACCTTTAAATCCTTTATTCATTTTGAGTTTATTTTTTGTGTATGGTGTCAGTTGGAGGTCTAGTTTCATTTTTTTTTTTTTTGCAAGTTTCTGTCCAATTTTTCCAACACCATTTATTGAAGAGACTATCTTGACTCCATTGTATGCTCTTGCCTCCTTTGTCAAATATTAATTGAGCATAGTGGTTTGGGTAGATTTCTGGGTTCTCTATTATATTCCATTGGTCTATATGTCTGTTCTTGTGCCAGTACCAGGCAGTTTTGAGAACAGTGGCTTGGTAATGTAGCTTGATATCCCTCCTACTTTGTTCTTTCTCACGATTGCTGCAGCTATTCAAGGGCTTTTTTTATTCCAGATGAATTTTTGGAGAGTTTGTTCTAGGTCTGTGAAATATGCCATTTGTATTTTAATGGGGATTGCATTGAATCTATATATTGTTTTGGGTAGTACGGACATATTAATGATGTTGATTCTACCAATCCATGAACACAGTGTGTTCTTCCATCTGTTTTATGAAACTGTGTTTTTTTGGTTTTGTTTTTTTAAATATATGTCTGTTGCTTTGTTCAATATTCCCACTTGAACTTTGAACCTTGTTTGACATTATGGTATGTAAATGCTGAGAGCAGGGTTAAAAAGGGATGTGCTGTCAGGGGCCACCTCTTCGGATGTTCTCAGTTTTAAAGGCATTCCTTCACCCGAGGATTGCCTCACTGGCCAGCCTGTGGATTCTATGCCACGTTCTACATTTGCAAACAGCATCTAAATCAAGTAGTGTTTCCATAGGAAACATGAGTGCAAATGTACGGGGTGAGAGGGAGATATACTTAAAATCAATTCCTAAGACTTGTACCTATACAATAATATTGTAACACAAAAGGTAAATAAATGTTTTGCCTTACTTTCCATATCAATATATATGGACAATAAGACACTTTCTCCTGCATCCGAATACAGGGTGCATGGCATAATGCCAAAGTTACATGGGAGGGCTCTGTATAATAATTAGTAACCAGCTAGTTATTTTCTGTACAAATAATGCCCCATATTGGTCAAGATCATTTAATAAAGAATCTCTTTAATAATTACCTTGTGTACATTTAAAAATGACAAGTGCCACATGTCACACTTTCCCTTCTTTGAATCTTCCCTTCTTTGCTATCTTAGGTCCCAAGGAGGAGCACATGGAGACCATCTCCTGTGATGGCTGAGGTTTCATGGACAGTGTGACCTCACATGGGAACACAAGACCTCACATTTGGGTCATTTAATGATGCAATCTTGGGGCTCTTAGACCAGCAGAGGCATATCCTGAACAGAAGAGCAGGTACTTCTGAAAGTTGTATCCAAAGAGGAAGATGCACCAGGAAGAGAAATATTCATCTTGCTTAGAGCCGTCACACCCTGATCCACCCAAGACCCCTCTCTCCTTCAGTTAATTGTCACTATGAAATGCAATGCCTTAAAAATATTAAACACAGCTGAGATCTACAGAAAAGATGAGAACTGGGGGTTTTATTTATCTAAGTGTTGACTAATACTAACAGCATTTGGGAAGAGAGAAACCCAACTGTTTTCCATTCAGTCTTCGTGTAGCTCACCCTTGTTGAGTATATAAAAGCTGGCCAGAATGGCTGACCTTGGAACCAATATATTGCCTCAGTAACTGGAATAAAGCTGGAGTAAAATATTTCCCAGGCCTTTACTCCCACATCAGACAATGAGATGTGTTCTGTGCTGCTAAGAGGCATGGGAGAAGAGGGAAAGAAAGCGAGGGGCAAAATGACTTCTTTATTAAAGCAAACAAGTTGCCAAGAAAACAGCAACTGCGCAAAATGAGCAATTTCTAAAATCAGCTCTCTGGGGACACCAAGGTCTCCAAAGAGTGACTACTTTCTTTCTTATTCCTGCCTCCATGTGCCCAGTTTTCAAAGGGCAGGCTTACTTTTCATGCAGGCAATTTTGAAGCACTTGTACAAGTGGCCAATTTGCATGGGCAATTGGGCCCTCAGCTTTCATTCTGACAGCTAAATTGATCCATCCTTTGTAGATGACATTCTCAATACCCAGAAAGAGAAGGGTGTCTGAGGCTTTTTGAAAAATGTGGTCTCTCAATTCCTACTTATTCAGAACAACACATTAGGTAAGACGTGTAAGCATTTGCTTGCCCACACAAGAGATTCAAGAATTAACTCTAGATCTAAATTCAAGATTCTAAGATGAAGATTCAACTCTAAAAATTTATGTAACTACTATTGTTACTTCACTTTTGTTAAAGCAAACAGGAAGGGCTGTGTTCATATATCAGCCCTTGGTCATTACATAGGAAGCGGGGGGCGGGGGGCGGGGGGAGGGGGAAGGGGGGAATATCAGCCACAGATCACACCGATCAAATCCACAAATGGCACCAAAACCTCCCCAGAATAAAGCTGAACTAAGACAAAGGTCGGCTGCAAGATCATGAAGGAGAAAGGGAGCTTACGGATCGCTGGAAAGATGGCTGACTATGAAATTCATGATGAATTGTTCGAGAAATGAAAATGGGTTAAATGACTCAGAAAAATATTTTCCAAAAAAAACGCACAGATAACATTACTTTAGGAATTTATAGCTACAAAAGATACTCTCTCCAGCTCAATATAGAGAAATGAAAAGATGTTGTCCTTTAACTCGTTAAGACCAATCAGATTAGTGCGAACACGCAAGCCAAGCCAGTATCCACGTGGAGCTGTGTCAGATCTGGGTTCTCCAGGACTTCATTCATTCGATGTGCCTAGATGCCAGTGCTGTGGTTGACATGGTGTACAGTGATTTGGACCAAGCAAATTGTGCTGGACTTAGAAGACAAACTACAGTGGTTTTTGTTTTTATTTTTTGGCTTAAACCCAGCAAATACTCTGAAGTCATGTCAGAACATTCATCTCTCTGAAGAGATGAATACAAGACTTTAAAATCCTGAGCTCAGTCCCAGTGACCTGTTGGGTCTTCCATTGTCAAGGTGGGCACTGAGGCCTGAAGAAGGAAGACACATCCCGTTTTTGCGTTACAGCGCGCAGGCCAGTGAGCCGTTACCCCAAGCATTTGTGTCATGCTCCTGAGACTACAGAAGCCTGGCTGTGGGGCAGAACCAGAAATCTAATTCTGTTCTATTTGTCATCCTCTCAATATAAATTGGTGATAAAAATAAGAAATAGGCTACTACACATTGAACCAGCTGGTGTATCACCTACCTCTAAACACTGCTGTGTTTAGAGTGTTTACACGCGTGGGGAATAAAAAGATTCTCTCTTTTTTTTTTACTGGCCATGAGTCATTCATCTACTCCGGCACAGACTGTACTGCAGCATCCTCCCCAAGAAGAACCAGCACAGCTTCCCTCGTGTTTAAAAGCAACCATGGCAGCTGCCTTGGATTAGTCATGAAGCCAGTCTGCCCATCCTGCAGCCTCCATCAAGGAGTCATCTGATCAAATCCGACTCGTAAACGGAACCAGAAGGCCGGGCGCGCCCTGATGCAAACCTGCTGTGGGAAATGAACTCTCCATTGTACGAGCCAAAGATTCTTCTTTCCTTTTCTTTGCTACACATACCCTTCAAAATGTCAGCCCAGGTGCCTACGACTACCTGGTTCCTCCTCTCCAACCTTGATGAGCGACACCATGGACGTAAAACATCACTCCTGGGAGAGGAGTGCTGGGTAATCTTAGGGAATTTGTCAGTTTACCAATTATTAAAGGAGCCACAGTTCACTGCTCACCACCACATTCAAAATCCTGCTCCTTTGCACTAACTGGAAAGAAAGCAAGACCAGTTTGAAATGCACCATGTTTTACAAAATGGTGTTTCATTATTTTCCACTGACAAGCTTTGCCAGCAAAGGTGATAACTCAGGGAAACTGCACAGGACGATACCCGACAGGTGGTAATCCCAGAATGAGGGTCTACCCTGCCCCTTTACCCCCCACCCCCAAATAGTGTGGTTGGGTTTATGTTTTCTTTTTATAAACTATCAGGAAGACAAACCTCCCCTCTGTTGAATGAACAGTATTAAACTGACCAAGGGTATTGGTTTGTTTTTTTGCTTTGATTTTATAAGCTGTATGAAGCTTATTTATGACTCTGAATCCAGAACTCTTATTTCTTGCCCTTTACATTGTTTTACTGGCTTGACCTCATCACTCAAGCAGCTCATCCTAAGACGGTTCCTGCACTCCTGCTGGCTCTCCGAAATCCACAGGCACCCTCCGTGTGCCCCTGTGATATAATCACCTCTCCTCCATGACCAGGACCCCAAGACTCGCCTCCCATTTTCTCTGGTGTTAATTTGCTGGCCTTCCCTGTCAAGAGCAGTTTTCATATCATATTCAACTCTGAATGGCTGAGGGCAGGCCAAGTAAATATGCACATTCAAGAAAGACTGGATAAGGATTCCTTTCTTTGACTTCAGGGTCTGCATAAATGTTTAGCAGATCGGGGCACAACCCAAAAGTCAGCTTTAGTGCCTAACCTGACATCAGTCAAGATCACCCAGAAAAAAAAACAGAATAAATTCCACCTGGGGGCACTGGGTGCTGCCCCACCTCCTATGGGCTGGAATGTGCCAGGCCCTCAGCAGGTGCCTGGGCAAGAGCTGGTGGATCACAGCTGTGCCGAGCCAGACAGCAAGTCCTGAGAAGAGAAAATCTCAATTCCCTGGCCGGAGGCTCCAGGCTTGCCTGGATCCCATCTTGCTCAAAATAAAATCTTCTTTCCACATCCTTTAGAAGGTTTTCAGGTCTCTGAAGCTTCTGATGCTACTCAGACAGGTTTGGACCCCCTTTCTCCACATCTTCTTCACACTCTTATAAAATCCAAACTTATCACAGACTCTGCTGGGCAAACATAGCAAAGTCTCACCTCTTCTTGCTTATTAAGCTGACTGGCAGATACAAGGATCCTTCTACAGGCTCTCTGGAGAAGCAGCATCCACACACACACACACACCCCAAAAAAAAAAAAAAAATCCAGAACCGCCCTACCTGCTCAGAGATGGCCCCACGGACAGACGGCTGCTCTCGTGGACAGAGTCAAGACAGGAGAACGATGCCAAAACTGGTTTGGCTCAGTGGATAGAGTGTCAGCCTGCAGACTGAAGGGTCCCAGGTACGATTCCGGTCAAGGGCACATACCTTGGTTGTGGGCACATCCCCAGTAGGAGGTGTGCAGTAGGCAGCTGATCGATGTTTCTCTCATCGATATTTCTAACTCTCTATCCCTCTCTCTCCCTTCCTGTCTGTAAAAAATCAATAAAATATATTAAAAAAAAAAAAAAAAAAAAAAAAGACGGGAGAACGAGGCCAACCCAACGGCCAACAGTGACTGGTCATGAAAAGACATATCCCTTAGAAATATAAACATTATCTTTGTAAATCTCATGTCTATACTAATAATTCCCTTACTCAACCAGCTTTTCATAGCTCTCAGCTCTCCAATTTCTGACCTGCTGATGTTCGCTGGACCTGGAGTGTCGCTCTGTAGCAACTCTGCAGCCTCCTGGGCTTCCACTCTCTGTTCTCTCTGTAATCGTGGGTTTCAGGCACCTTCACACCTGCAGCGTCCTAAGAGCACTTGACCCTGGGCTGGCTGCCTACTCACCTCACCCCTCCCTCCTCACTCCTGTGTCCCTCTCCCCCTTTAACTGCAGAGAAAAGACATGTTTAAAGGAGCTCCTTTGTCCATTTCTATTTCTCATATGGCTTTAGAACTCATGCATGTGCCCTGGCCAAAATGAACAAGAAATTGTGATGAGGTTCACCATACTAACAACTTAGGAGCATTTTAAGTAATTAAGCACCAGAAAGGCATTATGTTCTTGGAGGTATTTTATGGTTGACTCCAAAATGTGCATTTTAATCTCAACAGGATTAGGGTTTTTTTTTAGTTAGTTCCCACTTGTTATTCTCATCAACCACTTTTTAGGTCTGTAGAAATGATGCTGCTTCATGAGAGCAAAAAGCCTGATAATTAAAGCCAGAGCCTTAAGTAAGGCCTGCATCACTCAAGTATGGAAGACAGAACAGTGACGCAGAAAATAATTCAAATGACAACAGGGCACAGACCTGCCCTGGCTTGGGTATTTGTTTCTCAAACTATATAGACTCAAGTGTTAAATTAAGATGCGTTGTCACAATCAGCTTCTTCTCCACGCCCCCTCTCTCACACCAGCAGACCCCCTGCAGCTCAGTAGAGTGCTAATGCCAAATCTGTCTCTCTCCGCACACACCCGTCAGAGAAACTATCATCTAATGATGGACTGGACCATCACTGAAGCAGTCACTGCGGAACTCTGGGGAAATTAAACCATAAACAAAACCCCTCGTTCAAGTGCAGAGCTGACAGCCTCGTGGGGGGAGGTGATAGGCCCTTTATTATACTTGGAACAAAATATCTTGCGCTGCTGGCTGTTCCCTTCTTCCAGTGGCTGGGATTACACGAGGAACAAGGGCTATGGCTACTCGTTGCTTACTGACCGTTTCTCAAGTCAGGTCCCTTCCTAACTACCATGAAAGAGCTGTACATCAGAACAGTGGCAGGAAATGTCGGTGACAGCTCACAAAGACTCCTAAGGTAAACCACCAAAACATAATTTGATGCTATAATATGATGTTTACAGCCGCTCTTTCATAAACTACTCATGCCCTCCAAATTGGGCCTCTCCTATTTTCATATTCGGGGCACACAGGAGTCTTTCAGCAAAAGCTAAAAAGATGCACATTGATCATAAGCATCCTGAAATGGCCTGGGTTTCATGACTTCCCTCTGCTGCAAACATTGGGAGATGTCAACCTCCCCATCCTCTTTCTTCTCTTGGCCAAGGACAGGAGATGAGAAATCTGTTCACAGGCAAGGCACATCCACCTGACAAGGTGGGAACACCAAGTACCGACGATGGTTCTAGCTGAACCTCCAGTAGAAGTAAAGGAAATACTAGTCATGATGGAAACCTGAATAATTAAATGGTTTCAGCCCTACACCTAGTCCATCTAGTGTCAAACGATAAACTGTCAGTAGAAATAGGCTCTCCCTCAACCACTTCCTTCACCTTCACCATCGACTTTATGTCCATTTGCCGGCCCTGCAGCTCAACATGGGTTCTGAGGCACCTGACCTATGACAGGCCTTCAGAGAAAGGAAGGGCATAGAAGTTACAATGACATGTGCTTTCATCCCTCAAGGGCATTCAGTCCAGAAACTGTCACTGCTCAGAAGACATCTTCATTCTAGCTGAAATCACCAGAGGGAACCCCCTCTCCTCAACCCCGGTTTGCTGTGACAGACGGATGGCTGTCAGGGAGCCACGGGCGAGCTGCTGTGCAGGAATCCCAGGCGTCCCGGGCTTGAGACAGGGACAGCAGCCTGGGGAGACACTGCTGTCGCACTTGGCAATCCACACCCTTGCATCCCACCCAGGTTTTTCCAACCCCACCCCTGAGTGTGCCCACGGGGGCAAAGAGGCTGGCCCTGTATTTTAGGGGGAAGTTTCACAGCCATGTTAAAAGTAGTTAGGGCGGGCTCCCACAAATAAGACCACACACTTTAACCCAAACCAAACCCAAGTTTCTTTTAGATTACAGCCACGGGGTCTAGTTCATCACTAGGAAGAAGGCCTGTCCTGTGAGCTGCTGCAGAGCCCATGACAATTCCACCCGTGATGCTATCACCACCAAGGACAAGCTTCAACATCGACTTTGCACCTACGGGATTCAGAGTACAGAAGGGGTCAAGTAACGTCAGACATGACTCTTTCATGTGGTAACTAACATTCACGAAAGAAAAAGAAAATACAGTTGATCCTCATTACTCATGAATTCCATGTTGCAAACCCGCCTATTTGCTAAAATGTATTTGTAACCCCAAAATGTGCTGTTGGCTGTGAGTTCAAAGCTAATGAATTAAGCATATATTAAATAAGATGCTTTAAACAAAAAGATGCCTAGAACAAGGTTCTCTGTGGATGGGTTAACGAAGATGTTGCGCCCAGAGGCTTCAGGAGCTTAACCTGCCAGGTGTCCTAGGAGCAACAGTTCGGTACCAGCTCATACAGTGTGTGCAATGACTACATAGAGACAGCCTGGGTACCATGAGGGCGGCCTATAAATACTGAAGGACCTGAGCCACAGTAAAAACACCCCAGCAGTGGCCCAGCTCTGCACAGGAACCTCAGAAGCTGACTGGTGTGAAGGTGGGTGTAGATGTACTGCAAGACTGTAGGAATGGGGTGGGTATTGCTCAGAGGAGTAACCACCTTGATGGAGGGAGACTGGGAGTCAGGCAACAGAAACTCAAATGGTGACAAGTTGCCTAATCATCCCTGAAACACAAAATATGGGTCCTCTTGCTCCAGCGGAGCACATAACTCATGGTGCTGCGGCAAGCTGCAGGGCCCCAGCGCCGGACTGTCTGGCATGAACCACATCAGGGGAGAGACCTTTCTGATGTCATCCTACAGTGAAAATTAGACCCCTCCAAAACAGGAATCTGAGCAATGAGCGGGCATCAGGGGCGAGACAGGCCAGAGGCAAGGTCGATTCCCAGAGGCACGCCCTGGCTTTGGCTGGCAGGACTCTTTGGCTCACATAATGTGAACCAGACCCCCGTCTTCTGCATCTGACAATGATTCCTGCTCCCTCTATTTAAGGGATGATTACCATCTAAAGAGTTGATTGCAACTCATTACACTTGAGATAATATATTCCTGACAGCCCAGGCTATTAACTTGAACTTCCAAATACCCACACACGTCACACATGGCCCCTCTGACATACCCTCATCTGTTATGTGTTGAATAGCAAAGTGTGTTCTCGCTACACAGCATATAAAGGAGAAGTTCAACTGGTAGAGAACAGCGAGTACTATTTTGTCTGGTCAGGGAAAGGTTTATAATTTAATTGAGTCACTTTTAGTACATGGAGATATTGAACATTAAAGCACAAAACAAGCAAAGCAATCCACAGATGCCGTAGAATAAAAAGGTCCAAAGCTCTTACTTCCTTGCTTCCTGGTGGCCTCATCTCTCCCCGCCAGCAGCTTCTCACCTTGTATTATCATCTGAAGATCTATAACTACTACCTTTGGGAATGGAATTGGCTTCTTTTAAACTACTTGCCTTCTTTTATAATAAAATAAAATAAAAAACATTGAGCCTCCTTTATCTCCACCTCTATACTGTTTGTTGTCCATAGAAAGTGAGAAAAGAACAGAAACTGTTCACGTGTCCTCAGGCTAAGAAAACATACCAGTAAAGCAATGCACTGTTTCTCAAGTTCAAGAAGAACAGTGTCTACCATGATCCCAAAAAGATAAGTTGGTAGGCTCCACAAATATATTCATCAAGAAAAGCACAATACGCCTATAAGAACAATAAATCAAGTTCAAGTGTCATGGGTATGAGTCAAGCACCAGAGTTTTTATTTTCCCAGCATCAGACAGGGCTTCCTCCTGCCTATACCCTGAGGCTATGATTATTGCAAACTAACCACACCTCTCCCGGGGTTTCCTGGTTAGTTTGCATACAGTCAGTTGTCTCTAGAAAAAGCTTCAAGACTGGGAGGCAGTGTGCCAACAGGAACAGGCCAGGACAGGAAAAGGGTTTCAAATTGGGATCAAGCAATCCTGTAATAAGAAGTTGTGTGCATTAGAAGAAATAAATGACGATTCCTTCTCGCTTTTCAGCCAAACCTGGCTCTAAAAAGTCTCCGATCTCTCAGAATACTCAATGCTAAAATAAGGATGTGTGTCTGTAACTTCACAGAGCTTTAAAGAGATCCGGTGGCAACTTGAAAGGAAGGCTTAAGCACCACAAAAAGTTGAAACCGAAAAGTAGAGAAATGATTGATATTTGTCTAAAACTTCCAGAAGAGCCTTCTGGGAAGGAAGAGGGTCAGCAGGGGACACCCTCTCAGGAGTTTCAGCACTGAGGGGGGACAGCGCAGAGGAGGGGCTCGCAGGGAGCACCAGCTGCCTCCAATGACAACAGGAGCCAGCTCCTTGTTTCTGCAAAGCCTGCAGCTCCAGGGCTTCGATTGGGACATCAGTTCTAATTAATTTCCACTCACCACCTTCATCGTTCTGCATGTGACAAAGAACTGGCCTGCCCACGGCCCAGCCAGGGAGGGAAATACGTGTCGCGGTGACACTGTTGCCTTCCTGGACATTTAATCTCTCTTCTGCAACTGGCTGCGAAGAATTGCTTCTGCACCACATGCAGGTGAGAATCGGGACTGGGCTGGGGAAGAGAAGGAGGTCATTGGAAGCAGAGAGCAAAACCTAACAAACGGAGAAAATCCAAGACCCTGGCTTCCAAGGGAAGTCAAGGAGGACACGAAGAGGTGAGCGGCCCAGGAAGGAGAAAAGAAGACCATTCTGGCGAGCAGACAGCACAATGACGGACACCTGTGACTGTGGGAGCTAACAAAACGCAGATGTGTCCCTGGAACTGGCCTCCTGTCCCTCCAGCCCGGTCCTAATGTGGGTGAACCTTCCCCCAAACCACAAAGGCTGGAGGAGCGGGAGAGCTAAGTCAGCGCAGCTGCAATAACAAAAGCCGAGAGGTCGAACCAGGAAAGCTTTTAAAAATAAACACTGGGATTCAAAGCAAGGAGGAAACCTAGCGCTGGGGGGACTTCAAGAAGCACTGGCCCTCAGCAGACATCATTTTTAAAACCATTTGGAAACTGCTTTTCAATGAGGTGTTTAAATGACAACAGAGGGGCCGGCCTCTGAAAGAGAACGGGATCAAACAGAGAAACCCTCAGAAGTCCCTGCTCAGACTGTTCCTCAAAGGACTAAACGGGCCTTTTATCTCCCCAGGAAAACTTCCTCAGCCCTGAAAAGGCCTCAGAGCCCCAGGGACACTGAAAGTTTCTAGAGTCTTAATAATGTTACCCCCTAAAATGTCCAAATCAATCCTAGCAAATTAGCCCAACTATGTACCTATTTCAGAGCTTTTGTGAAATAATGGGTCTCCCTGCTGGTTCAAAAAGCCTGCTGCTTCCAAGTTTAATTCCTGAAAATACAAATTGTGGCCCAGAGCTTCCTAAGTTAGTGGAAAACAGAAGAACGTGTCATCCCTTCAGAATGGCGGTGCCCCCGTCAAGCTGCAGCGCTTTCTGTCTTCTTTGAGGAAACGTCTGAAAAGGCTCCCCAGAGTAGAAATGGCCCCACGACTGAGTTCAAACCCCGCCACTCCTCTCCACCTGTGCAGCACGGACGCGTTTTGTTTTAAAGCTTCCTGAGCTTTAAATGTCAGCAACCAGGTTACAGGAAAGGAATGAGGTTTCAACACTATGCACCCAAATTTCCGGCTCAAAGTTGATGCCAATATTGTTCTCATTACAATAAAACTGTGTTCTAGTCTACAATCCGGAGTCTAGAACTTCACCTCTCTGGCCCTTGCTGCTTCATCTATAACAAAGAGTCAGTGCGTTACCTTATTTTCTTTAGTGCCTGCTTCAGGTCTTGAAAACCTAACTGTCTGGGAATTTGGTTTCTTTCCCTGTACTTTGCAACTTCAAAAATTCATTCTATACCTGGCATGACATTTTATTCCTCGTAGTTACTTTTCCCCGGTGGGAGAGGGGGGTGCGGAGGGGGGGGACACATCGCTTTGATTCCCTCTGGAGCATACAAGGACCACATATTTAAAAAGGGTCACAAGTTTTGATATAAATTACAAAGGAAAAGAATACGTATTCTCTAAAAATCAGCATTTCTGCTTTTATTTGAGAATGGGGGGAAACAGTGATGTGTGATGAAGTATAAAAGCTGATGACAGATGAGTCGCTTTTTTTCCCTAGAGATAGCAGTTTTGTTCTAAATTGTCAAGCTTTCTACCTTCTAAACATGGATCTGACCAGTCTTTCTCGGATTGTTCACGACAACGTAGAAAGTTTAAACCTGAAGGATCTGCTCTGAACTGAGATGAGCATTTGGCAACGAGGCACTTTGCTCCAAAGTTAAGCTATGGCACTGTGTACGCACATCGATAATAAATCTATCCAGGAGACCAGGATGGCAGGCCCCCTCCACATGTGGTCCAGGATGAAAATTCAAGCAACGAACGGCCAGGCTGCCCATCAAACCATGGAAGGCAGCTGTAAACTGCTCTGGGCGGCATGACCTGTCTGTCCACAAGCTGAAGCTCGGGGATTAACGAGGAAAACCTCTGCAAAGGGCTGGGTCTCCAGTTTAAAGCCAAGTTGGCTGTGAAATATATCTCAGGGAGCCTTGCACTGCCATGGATGAGTGTCAACTCTGTGGAACATGTGTGCGCGTCAATATTTGGGGGCCCAATGACAGGTAACAGGCAGGTATAAGAAGCTGAGAAGCTCAGGCAGGGAGTCCCGGAGAGGTACACATTTTACAATCAGATCTGTATCAATAGTGACATCCTTTCGAGCAGTGATTTTCAACCTTCTTCATTTCATGGCTCACATAAGCTAATTACTAAAATTCTGCAACATTCCAAAAATATATATTTTTTGCCAAACTGACAAAAAAAAAAAAAAAAAGGAGGGGGGAGGGTATCATTTTGATTACCAGACAGCTATTTTTGTGTTCGCCATTGTCATTTTTTTATTTGACAATCTAAGGGAAAAGAGATCAGTGCACCTCACACAATAGTCAGGTATTGCAAAAACTCTTGCGGCGCACTGGTGTGCCTGCCTTGGGACACTGGTTGAAAATCGCTGCTTTAAAGGCTTTCAAACTACTTTCACCTTCAGCTAGGAGAAGGAAAGCTATGTTGAATGAAAACTGATTCCCAAAATCTTAACGACTCAGCCCCTGATTTGAACTATTTTCACAAGATAAAATATAGACCAGGAAGATTGTTATCAATGCCAGTGGCAATAACTAAATAAGTAGTACTTATTTTATGCTATATATAATGCATGAAGTTAATATCTGATATACAAGATTCTTTTTTTTAATTTGTCCATAATTACATTGTTTTTTAAAAAAATTAAAAATGTCTCCTGGAAAGCCATGCTTGAGAGAAAATTTAAAGTGGCTCCCAGGATACCTGCCTCCATATGTCCATGCTCTTGCATGACCTCCTCCCTGAGAGCAGATGGGATCTGTGACTTGCTTCTACCAATAGAACACAGCAGGTGACCAGATATGAGTGACAATGTGACTACATTATATTAAATTGCAGCCCCAGCTTGCTGGAGTGTCTTTTCTTTTTAATATGTTTTTATTGATTGTAGAGTGAGAGGAAGAGACAGGGAGACAGTGAAATATCAATGAGAGAGAGAAACATCAATCAGCTGCCTCCTGCAACCTCCCTACTGGGGGTTGAGCCTGAAACCCAGGCCTGTGCCCTGACTAGGGACAGAACCAGCAACATCTCCATGCATGAGATGCCGCTCAACCAACTCAGCCACACAGGCCAGGGCTGGAATTTCTTTATCCCTGGTTGGCTTTGAGAAAGCCAACAGCCATACTGGTAAATCACTAGGAGCTGAAGGAAGTTTCTGGCAAGAAAATGAAGCCCTCAATCCTGCAACCATAAGCAAATAAATTTTGTCAACAACACAGTGAACCTGGAAGCAGATTCTTCCCCAGTCAAGCCTTCAAATGAGACACCAACCCCAGTCAATTGCCCTTGATTCGCAGCATTGCTAAGAACCCAGATGCCAGCTCACAGAAACAATGAGATCACAAATGTGTGCTTTTAACTCAGTGTGTTGTACCATTTTTACATATTGATAATTGATGCAGATACTTAAAACTAAAGTTGTGGCACAACTAATTTTATTTAAAATAACTTTATATTATAATTTATTCAACTGAATTTATCTGTCTTAGACTACAGTTATAATACATATGTTTGATTTAATAATTTTATTTCAACTACTGCACAAAATCAAGCATTGTAGATGCCTGATTCTCATTTTCTATCACTGCCCTGCAAGTGGTTCTAAAGGAAGGTAGGCCTTAACCAAATAAGAGAAATAAAGTTAAATAAGATCAAAACATCAACATTTGATTATTGGTTACTAATTATAAATAGTTCAATTATAAAGTGGCATATCAAATACTGTCTGTTTATTTTCAAAATTCCAACAAGTCACATAAAACAGAGTTCAGAAATTTTGATTTCGAAGTTAGCAAGAGCATAAATGAAAGATTTGGTTGTTTGAATAGGCATGAGCAAGCTATTGCTAAACTGTGCTATGTTAGCAGCTCATGGGTTAGAACAATTGTCCATGAATTTACAGGAGTACATGTTAATGAAATCATAAATGTAGACTTCTAAATTTTACACAGAACAAAGAAGCTCACATTAAAGCAAATATCTCACTGTCCATTTCAAACATTCTAGAGATTAAATATACTCCCCAACATGAAATGGTCCACACCGGTGTATTAGTTCGTGTTGGCATAACAAAGTACCAGAGACTGGGTGACTTAACCAACAGGAATGTACTTCTCACAGTTATGGAGGTAAAAATTCTAAGATCAAAGTGTCAGCTGATTCCGTTCCTGGTAAAGGTTCTCTTCCTAAAATGCAGGTGGCTATCTTCTTGCAGTGTCTTCAAATGGTGGAGAGATCTCTGGTGTCTCTTCTTACAAGAGTACTAATCCTACCATGAGGGCCCTACGCTTATGACCTCAACCAACTCTAATTACTTCCCAGAGGCCCCATCTCCAAAAATCATCACATTAGGAGTTAGGGTTTCAACATATGAATTGGGGGTGGGAGGGAGACACATTCAGTCCATAGCAATAAGTATTAAAGTATTTTTTTAATTAAGTTTATAAGGTAAATATGATGGGTATGTTTAAATAATTATTTCATCTGTATTCTGTTAAAGATCCTAAAAATTCATGAAATAAAATATAGTGTGCTAGACATCCAAGTACAAAACTTTTGCTGCTTACTCAAAGCAAAATGTTTTCCATCATATCTTCATTTGTGGGGGGTGGGGGGTGGGGGGGGAGAAAACAGGAGGATATGTTTTCCTCATCTTGACATGTTTATCAATTTGAAACAGAACCAAATGTTCCAAGTTTAGATTTTCTAGCTCCTAGAAATTATGGAATTCCTTATTTCATAAAATTTGTTCTTCTCTTGTCATTGAAAGTGTACAATACAATCAAAAGAAAATAAATACCATATTGAAGTCATATATTCCTCTACTGATAAGCCTTTGTCGTTATGTTTTGAAAAACTTTGCTATTTGTTGCTTGAAGACTTAAATTTGGTTGGTTAATCTATTGTCTATTTTGCTATTCTTATAAAGATTAAGTAGACAATTATTCCTTCTATTTGCTGCCTTAGGCCTCCCTAAATCTTACTGAGCAAGAAGCATGTAGCTTCTCTTTGGACCCAACTCTCAAGGTGGCTAAGAAGAGTGAATACAAGCAGTCTCACTGAACCTTCCATTAGTTGTAGAAATGCTTATTTCTTAGTCATGGACTTCTCCCATGTATAGCCATGCATTTCACATAGAGATTTCCTAAAACAGAAATGAAACAAGGAATTCCATAATGAAAAGCTTTTATGCTCCCTGGGCAGTGTGGCTCAGTTGATTGGGCATCCTATGCACCAAAAGGTTGCCGATTTGATTTGTTCAGGGGTTGCAAGCTTGATCCCCAATAGGGGGTGTGCAGGAGGGAGCAGATCAATGTTTACTTCTCACATCAATGTTTCTCTTTCTCCCCCTCTCACCTTCCTCTCTAAAAATCAATAAGGGGGAGAAAACAAAGCTTTTATGGAAGAAGCAGGTAGGGAGTTATTTGGGCATTGCTAGAAGAGGTGAAATGGTGGTGGGAAGCCTAAATTCTCAATATTATTTCAGACTTAGTTTTAGTCTCCTCAAGGTTCATATAGAGAAAGCTCACTAAATTTTCCAGTGTCCTAGAGGCATGGAAAACGAAAAGTTATTACTTAGGACAAAGCAAATGTAATGACCAAGGTCTAGCTTGCATTTGGTAATGAAAATGCCCACAGTAGTAGCAGTCGGCTAGCTACTAGTACATGGAAACCTCAGCTTAGCCCCTTTATACCAATAGTGCAGGTAGAGCAAGATCTTTCAAATACTTTGCTGCTGAATAACAGTGGATCCAATGGGAGAAAGGCCTGAAGAATTACACTTTTCCAAGTAAATGTCCAGAGTTACCTGTTTTTACAGCAGAATCAAACCTAGATCATGAATATCCGCTCAGAAGCACCACTGCAGTACCATTCTAGCGCACCTTGCTACCTCTCTTCCCTGCAATGTGCACCTTCAGAAGGCGGTGTAACTAGAGATACTTAACTCCACAACTGTACATGGGGCCACAGCGGTGGAAGAGACCTTCAGAGACCTCCAAGTTAGAGGCAAGGAGCCTTCGCTTTTTGATTAGCAAACGGTAGGTACAGTCTCAACAGCCTGGTATGTTCCCACCCCCCACCCCCACATATGCAGGCAATCTCCAATTGCTTGGCATTCTCCATTCTATGTGCCAGGAAAGGGGCTTCCACTCCATTCTATCATCTCTACAGTAGCCTTTCTAGTCAGGAAATCAAACACCCAAGAGACACTGGGACTGCGACAGCACAAAAGTTAAAAAAACACAAATGTCTTTATCAGTCCTCTCTCTGTACTAGGTGTACCGGTTAATAATGCGGATTTTTTTTTAATACATGGAGTTACACATATGTTGATATGTATGCAATTTGATATGTATGCTATTTTGTTGTATTGAAAATAAGCTTCAAAACTTTATATGTCAAATTTGCTGAAGGTGTTAACATCATAGATATTTTTACACTTAAAAATGTCGAATTTCGTGCCCAAAAAAAAGAGCATTTGCAGGAAGTTATAATTCATTACTTTATTTTGAAGAAAAGTGCTGCTGAATACTTCGGGAAGCTTTGGTGGACATGTTCCATCTCAAGATACTTGTGAACGCTGGTTTAAATGCTTTTAAAGTGATGATTTCGATGTGAAAGACAAAGAACGTCCAGGTCAACCGAAAAAGTTTGAAGACCAACAATTACAAGCATTATTGGATGAAGATGCGTGTCAAACTCAAAAACAACTTGCAAGCCCTAACTGGTTTGGCTCACTGGATAGAGCGTTGGCCTGCAGACTGAAAGGTCCCAGGTTCGATTCCAGTCAAGGGCATGTACCTTGGTTGTGGAAACATCCCCAGTAGGAGGTGTGCAAGAGGCAGCTGATCGATGTCTCTCACTCATCGATATTTCTAGCTCTCTATCCCTCTCCCTTCCTCTCTGTAAAAAATCAATATAATGTATTAAAAAAAAACTTGCAGAAAGATTAAACGTTGCTCAGCAAACAGTTTCTAATCGTGTACAAGCAATGGGAAAGATGTTAAAGGAAGGAAAATGGGTGCCACATCAACTGAATGAAAGACAAATGGAAAACCGAAAAGTCATCAGTAAAATGTTGCTTCAAAGGCATGAAAGAAAGTCTTTTTTGCATCAAATTGTGACTGGGGATGAAAAGTGGATTTATTTTGAGAATTCCAAAGGCACAAAATCTTGGGTTGATCCAGGTCAACCATCAACATTGACTGCAAGGCCAAATCGCTTCAAAAAGAAGACAATGCTCTGCATTTGGTGGGATCAGGAAGGTGTGGTGTATTATGAGCTTCTAAAACCAGGTGAAACTCTTAATACTGATCGCTACTGACAACAAATAATCATTTGAACCAAGCTTTGATTGTGAAATGACCAGAATGTTCCAAAAGACACGGCAGAGTAATTTTGCTTCATGATGACGCACCATCACACACTTCAAAACCAGTTAAAGACACATTAAAAGATCTTGCCTGGGAAGTATTAACCCACCCGCTGTATTCACCAGACCTAGCACCTTCAGATTATCGCTTGTTCTAATCGATGGCACACGCACTTTCTGAGCAGCACTTCAAAACATAAGAAGTGGAAATTGGGTCTCTGAATGGTTTGGCTCAAAACAAGAAATGTTCTATTGGGACGGTATCCACAAATTACCTGAAAGATGTGGAAATGTGTAGCTAGTGATGGACATTACTTTTGATGTTTCTCTTGAAATTAGCGTGTTTTCTTTGATTACAAAATCCGCATTACTAACCGGTACACCTGGTATTTCCCTTGTCATGATGGTTGCACTGAAGGCTGCTAGGAACAATTCAACCACCAGACTTTCCCCCACTCCGCGCCGCTAGCAGCATGGGTACCCTAAGCCAGAGCTAAACGTTTGTGAGTCTTCCAAAAAATAATGCTGCACCTTATTCCTGAGCTCTCACAAACTCTCACTTGGTGGGGATTAACTTATGCTAAACAAGAAACTTTATTTGGGAAATACAGGTGTGCAGCAGGCTTCTGATGAACAAAAGTTCATTGAAACAACTGGAGAAGGCAAGAGCCGGTTGGTGATAAACTGCATTTGAAAGAGTTGCTTTAAATTCAGAAAGAAACAAAACCACACGCGAGCTCCTGGTGCTGCCTAAATAGTAAAGGTTGTCATAGCCTTTGTGGGGAAGGACAGGAGGTCAGGACAATATTGTTAATAATTAAGCATGACTTTCCTAGCAAGTTCATTTGCTTTTTTTCTAAGCTTAGTCAGTTGTAATCATTCTCAAAAGAAAGGGCTCTTTATCCAGGCATGAAGTAAACACAGTGGAGCCGCTACAAAAATAAAGCAGCCAGAATATAAACCATGAAAAAAAAAACCCTCTGGGGCTAAAAACGGATGCTCTCATTTTGCCTATGAAATTATAGGTTCCGCAGGTGCTGGGAGCCGCCAACAGCCCCACTGCCAGCCCGCCTTCCTCTGTCCCGAAGCAGCTTGCTCTCCTCCAGAGGAGTGACGTGATAGGAAATGACAAGGTGGGTTTAATATCCAGGTAGTAGATGCTGAGACCACCAAAGTCGTTCCAAACCTGCAGCAGATGGGACACTCAAGCCCAGGCGGGAACACGTCCACACACAGCTCTGTTTGAAAAGGCAGTGCCCTCACCCCGAAGGGTTTCCTCTGTGTATATTCTGTGACCCTCGTTTATGTTACTGATCCTGAAGGCAAGATCCATCCAAGTCTTTTAAAATTAGTGATGCTAGCCCGGCCTGAGTGGCTCAGTTGCTTGTCTGTTGTCCCATGCACTGAGAGGTTGCCGGTCCACTTCCTTAACAGGACACAGGCCTGGGTACCAGGTTTGATCCCTGGTTGGGGCATGTACTGAAGGCAACCGGTCGATGTTTTTCTGTCACATCAATGTCTCTCTCTCTGACTCTCCTCCTCGGTTGGCCTGGCTTCATTGAAGCCTGCTCACTGTCACAGCCTGTGCTGAGTGAAATCAGGAGAAAGCATGGGAAGGGCCACAAGTGGCCACAAATGAATGTTTGCTGCGTGGTAGTCTTAGCCCTGAATGAGACCATTAGGACTCGTGAAAAACAAAGGCTGGTGGCAAGTCCTACCCATTGGTTTGCAGCCATTTGTGACCAGAGGTTGTGGAGTGTAAGGGGGTGGAGGGGTCAGGGAGTATTGCACAGGTTTCCTTGTATTCCCCCAAAGACCTTTCATTGCCTTGTTAGTTTCAGGAGTCCCAGTTCCATTATCTGGAACTTACTGTGAGGCTGTGTGACATGAAGTCATTTACTTAGTTCTGGGCTCTGACTCCCCATCAGAATCACTAAGGTAACAGCAAAATGTAAGGTCTCAGGTCCCTCCCAGACTTACTGAACCAGAACATCTAGGCATGGGGCCTCAGAGCCTCTGTTTTAACAAGTTACTGGGTGATTCCTATGATACTTATTGCTTATTTGGAAGTTGATTTCATTTTCAGTTTAAAATCAGAATCTAATGTAAAATGTAGTGACTTTCCTAAGGATGTTCCCAAAGGAGTCCACGGACCAATCCTGAAACTGTTGGGAGAAATTTACTCATCAAAAAAAAAAGTATTTCAATTACCCACAATGTGCCAAGATGTGCTTAATATACTCAATTATAGTCCATTGGGCTGACGGCCATGTAGATAGTTAATTACTCTACAGGGCTTCAGGTCCTTGGGCAAAAGAACTAGTCCCTGCCTGGAGCGCCAAGGTGACATGGAACAGGTTCAAAAAGTATGAAGAGTGTCCAGGGCACGGAAGTGGAGGAGGTGAGAGCAGAACTTCAGTGAGAAGTTCAGGGTGAGTTAAAGGGAGAGCGGCCAGGAGGGGAATTCAGAAATGAAGTTACAAGTTAAACTGATGGTCAAGGCTATTGACCTTCCCCTCCGCGTGACCAGACTCTAGGCCCCTGAACTCCCTTTTTCTGAGAGCATTTACTTTAGAAAACTTACCGTTTCAATTCTTTTCTCTGCTCCTTTGAGATATAAATCTTGGCCCGGCCTCTTGCCAGTTTTACAACCCAGGATTGTTTTTCTCCAGAACCTGGGAGCCATCCTTTTGAAACGAAATCATCAAGAGAGATAGGGGCCCTGTCTCTCCAGCTCTGTGGGAGGGAAGGGCCTAACTTCAGTAAGCACCAGTCAGCGAACACAGATAGCCTCACCACACTGACCACCCTTTCCCCTAAAATCCTCCAGTATCTCTCCATTAGCTCTCCACTGCTTAAAACTCTGGCTTATGGTTTCAATGGAATTGAGTCCAATCTCTCTCTGCTATTGAAATAGTCTTGAATAAAGTCTGCCTTACCTGTTTAACTTCTCCAGGGTGATCTTTCTTTAACACTATTGAAACAATCTGCATATAAGAAAAGTCTGTTTCTTACTTTCTCTCAAGGGCAATGATGTCTGACAGCGGGGGATACAAGGATCTGAGTGGCTGTCTCCAGGTGTGGACTGAAGGGGGAGAGATGGGAGAGTCCACATGCTGACCTGACAAGCTCAGGGAAGGCCTGCATGGTGGTCTTGCAAACTTAAAGACCTAAAGTAACCACAAAGGATGGTCTGAAATTAAACTTTAACTAAAAGCAGTTATGGTCCTAGCAGATTTGGCTCAGTGGATAGAGCGTAGGCCTGTAGACCTAAGGGTCCCGGGTTTGATTCTGGTCAAGGGCATGTACCTTGGTTGCAGGCTCCTCCTAGGCCGGGCCTTAGTAGGGGCTTATGCAGGAGGCAACCAATCGATGTGTTTCTCTCGCATCGATATTTCTCTCTGTCTTTACCTCTCTCTTCCTTTACCTCTCTCTAAAAATCAATGGAAAAATATCCTCAGGTGAGGATTAAAACAATAATTAATTAATTAATTAATTAAAAATTGAAATAAAAGCAGTTATGGTGGATAGTCATGTCCTAGGCTGGTATTTTCCCTGACAAGGCCAATTTTTACCTTAACTGAGCCTACTGTCTTTTTGCATCTAAGATAACATACCTATGAAATATCAGAGTAACTTGTAACTTCCCTTTTCCCCAGACCCCTGGGGTACAACCTAATGAGCCTGGGTGCCAGGACAGAGACCATAAATTCCTTCATTGTTATTGTTGTCATGTTAATTGTTGACTGTTAACTATCCCGTACCCACCTAAATAATGTGTCTCTTTTTACTTTTTATCCAATCCCAGAAGTCGTGCTCCCCCTCTTTGCCTTCTCCTGCCTCCCTAATCTATCACCAACGGATTTCATGTAACCCACTTAAGTCTTCTCCTTTAATGTAAGGTATAAAACAAGGTGAAAAACCACCATTCTCCAGAGCATTATCCCGATCCACTGAGATTCTGCTTCCTGGCTCAAATAAACTCACAAAAATTCTTTACAGGTTTGAATGTTAACAAGATGTAATCTGGTTATCAATGTGGAGGTCGTCTGGAAGCAGAGATTAAACAGGCAGGAGTTAGAGGAATCATGAGGCCAGTAAATGAATTATGCCTCAAACAGTCAATGTGGTAGAAGAGATTAGAAAAGAAGGGCTAGAATATTGGGGGGACAGGGAGGTAGGGGAGACAGTTATTTATGAGATAGAATTTGGTGACTATTAGAGAAGGGTTGTGAAAGAAGGGAGATCATTTAGAATGATTCTGAGATTTCTAGTTTAGGAAACTAGGTAATGTATTTACAGACAAAGATAAGGAAATCCAATTACTGAAGAGTCATTAAATGAATGCAATCTGCTCTTATGTTTCTACAAAGTTATTATTTTCAACGTTTATCATAAATATTTCAGAGTTAACGATCTGGGATTCATTTCACCTGGGTCATTGGCTGGTTTTACTCATTCCTCCTCTTCCCACTCAGCATTAAATAATTGGCATCCACTCTCAAGGAGCATTTCTAAGACACTCTTCTAAGTCACTGCCAAGGGGGAGAGGTGTTTTCAGATCCGTGTGTCTCAGACTCATCACAGGAGTGGGCAGACGTGTGGGAAGAGGAGAGTGAGGCTTGGCAACCCCAGTGCAGAAGTGAGTTTCCTTCTTACTGAGCACCCAGAGACCACAAACAAGCAAAGGCATCCTCATAACTGACTGTCCAAACCAATTCTCCTCCCTGTTCATCTATGTCAACAAAAAGACCCGGATACCGAGAACAGGAACGTGAGTGCATGAACTGTTCTGAGACCCATGAGCATTTATTAGTCCTGGATGGTGACTTCTGGCACTTTGGGGAGCTTCCGGGCACTGGCTGAGGGATGCCTAAGCTCTGCCTGGCCATGCTGCATTGCAGAACTCCACAACTAGGCAAGAGGGCATACATGGAACCAGTTTCTTTGTTTCCTGGCATAGACTAGAGGGCCGTGAGCATGGGTGGCTTTCTACCTTGACAGAATTTGGATAATAAACCCCAAGGAGCCACTAAGCCAAAATCAAGCCAAGGCAGGTCGCACAGCTCCATGCCCAGAGGTAGGAGCCGGGGTGGGGGAGCGGTCTAGGCAGGCCAGAGCCCGTCCTGGCCCAGCATGGGTCTGGCGTCAAGCCTGTGGGAGGTTGGTTCCTTGTGTGGAATTCCTAAATGCTACAAATAAGGGAACATTGCAGCTGAAAGTTTTACAGGTTTTTTAGTAATAATACCATTCAGGGCACTAAAACTTCAAAGTCCTTTTCCTAACAAAGTCCGACTAATCTTTACAACACCCTGGTGAGCTGGGAAGCAAATGAGTATGCTTAGCCCTATTTATGGAGCGCAGAGAGAGGTAAGAAGCTTTGCTCAGGGCTATGGGAAGATCAGTGTTACTCACATGTGGGTAGCGACCAAGTCCAAAGTGGGAACCCTAGCGGCTCCTTACTCCGCTGACTCAGGCAGCTACTAAAACGCAGGGAGGGTCAGCGAGGAGTCTGTCATTACTCAGGGGAACTTGTGATCAGATTTTATTTAAAATAAAAGAAGTAGACATTGTTTCTGGTTGTAGCTTTAATAACCGTAAATGACAGTAATTCTGCCAAATTAGAAAGGGCTGACTTGAGATGCGGGCAGACTCCGCCATCACTGGAACGTAGATGGTAGGATTTCAACAAATCTCATCCACAGGGCAGCTGCGGTGGCCCCTGCATTCTACTGCTTCCCATCACCCCCTTAAAAGCTTATTATGAGTACTAAACTTCCGCAGTGTTTTCTTTATCTCCCTTTAAATAAGTTATAATCGTTTTCTGAATATATATTTATCATTAATAAATTTTGGAAAATACAAAAAAGGAAAAGGGAAGTGACAGTCGTAAATGACCTCTTGGTGTTGGATTATGATGTCTGGTAATGTTTGAGGGTATGTTCTACTTGTACATTTTTATGCATGTAAATTCATTTCTTTTTTTTTTACTTTCATATTTTAATAAAATGCCTGAAGAGCTCCTTATAAAACAGAGTTAAATGAAATAGATTAAATATCAATAAGGAGGGTAATTGATAAAGCCTTGTAGCTAAATAAGGTTTGGTAAGTAAATTCATTTCTCTTATGTAAAATTGGAATTGCTCCATTGATCTTTACCTAAATCCTGGAATATTCAAAAATATGGTTTAAATGGCTACAAAGTGATCCGTCAAATGGTTGGAACCATGTATTGAGCCAGTCCCCAACTACTGGAGATTTTGATGGCTTCCAATTACTGCGCCCATGACACCACATAAACATTTCTCACCAATCTTTCTAATTATTTGCTTATGACAAATTTATAGAAGAGAAATCATGGCGTTAATAGATTCATACATATTTAAAGCTTTTCATACATGCTACCATTGTCACCAGACTGTATCAATTTCCACTTTCACCTGCTTTTAAGAGGTTAATTTTTCTATACTGGTGGGGCTTAAGAGTGGCACTGGGTTGCAAGTTATAGCTAAGGGCACTTGGCATAAAGCCATGTTTGCAGAAAGCTTGTTGGGATGGCTAGGGAAGGCTGCCAGAGAATGGAGAAAACTAACTGCGGGAAGCCACCGCTTTCCAATACTATCATGAGAGTGCACCAAGGAACTCGGAAGGCTGATGGACCTTGAGCGTTAGCAGGGCTGATGCTAAGCACCAATTGTTCATGCTGAGATAGTGGTGGCTCGAAGCAATTCCCTGACCTGATAGCCTCCAAGTAAATGTTTACTGGACCTTACTAATCTTTACTGATCTTTACTGACCTTAGAGACAGGCTGTCTGCTACCTGTTTGCCGTGCTTTACTGAAGGCAAGATGTGTATCTAAAACTGATTAAACGCGGATAAGGCCATGTTTCGGTGTGTCTCTTCAAGAAAGAGGCTCCACCTGGCCCCCAATGCCTTCTAAATTCATATTTCTTGTATAGTATTTTCATTTGTACATTGGGTCCTCCTTCAGATCCTGAACCCCACCGCAAAGGTCACGGCAACTACCTTTTCTCCATCTCCACTACCATTCAATAAGCAACTAAGTAAAACACCCCATGTATAAGGTCCATGCAGGGAAGGTGCCCCCATATTACATCTGAGAAAAACCAGGCTGAAAGAGATTCTCTAGCTTATTTATAAGTCATGAAGCCAGGAGGCCAGCCCTTGAATAACTGTTCCATCCCACTGAAATATAAATGGGAACCCAACCAGTCCTGGGGACCCTAGCTCCAAGGGTAAGAGGCCCTTGGAGTTAGTCCATGACTATTTTCCCTCCTCTTTTTCAAGAAAAGTTTTCAATCCTAGATTCAAAGCAGCCTTCTGCCTGCAATGAACTCCCAATGGGCTGAATAGAAGGAGCACTTTGTAAGAACCTTGGGAATTTGTAGTAATTTGATTGAAACCGTAAGGGTAAGCTTTGAGTCAAACAACTGTAGATTTTAGTCCTTACTCTGCAAATTAAGGTGTGTGTTGACTTTGGGCATGCCCACTTTGTGAATTGAAGATGAGTTAAAGGAGACAGTACATGCAGAGGGATGTCCCGATGTCTGGAATGTGGTATATCCTCAAGAAACAACAGCTAGTAAGATGGACATGTTGGGAGAATTTGCACTATTTCAACAAGGCAATGAAGATGTAGCATAGGTTTTTGACTCAGAGGAGATAGAAAGAACTCTAGCTTCCACACAAGTAAACTCTACCCACATGATGTCAGGGTTAATTCCTGGGCTGCATTACCTAGGCAGGCACAATTAGAACAGTTCTAGGAGTGCTGAATCCCCTGCCCCTGCACTGTTTGCCCCCAAAATTCTGCAGAGATTTCATGCAATCTCTGGGGAAAAGGATAAAAAATTTTTCTACAACCAACTCTGCCCACCATTCTTATCCAACACTGAGCATTTATTCATCCTCTATGAGCTTGTGTGTAAAGTAAGGATCACGACAGAACCCACCTGCTGCGAAAAGTAAAGGAGATAGCAGTACACTAACAAAGGTTATGGTGACAAAGCCTGGCACATAAAAAACAAGAAAACTATTTATAGGTATTATAGTCATCGTGAATGCTGTTCCCGTCTTCCTGGTAGACTCCCACATAGGCCATGGCCAAGCCTTTGCAAATAAGTGCTCAGTATTACGACGTTCTCTTCATCCCTATCATAGTGACAGCAGCCTGCCACTCTAGCAAGGATCATGCAGAGCAGAGCCTCTGCCAACCCCAGATGCAGAGGGAGCAGGAATGAGAACCAGACATTCATTGTTTAAAGTACGGAGATTTGGGGGCTGTTTGTTACCTTACCTGACCCATTGGATGGAGGCTGACATTACTGTGAGTTATTTGTCAGTCTTGTTCAGTAGAGCTGGAAGGAAAACCCTAGGTTTTGATCAAAGCAGTAATAATAATTAATAACTATTATCATGGGGACTTTCTCAATTAGAAGAGGTGGCCTAAGAGAAAGGCTTTTCCAGAGTACTGGGCATTTGGAGGCAAGAACTTTGGGAAGGACTCTGCTTTCTTCCCTGGAGAAGGTCTGGGCCTCAGAGAGACCAAGTTAAAGAACCAGGAGAACCCAATTCCCTCCCATCCATAGATCACAACCCTAACTCTTCAAAGAAGGGTGAAGTGGGTGCCGTGAGGATGAACCCATGATGGAGTCTAAAAACAACTGGGCCCTGGCCAGGTAGTTCAGTTGGTTAGGGTGTCTCCCCAACACACCAACACTGTGGCTTCAATCCCTAATCGGAGCACATACAAGAATCAGCTAATGAATGCATAAATAAGTGGAACAACAATGTCTCTCTCGCTCTCTTCCTCTCTCCCTCTCTCCCTCCCTCATCAATAAATAAAAAGACAAAACAACCGGACTGATTTCTCGGTTCCTACCTGTGGGTCTCCCAGCAGCACTGCCCAGCGAGGCAAGTGGAGAGAAGTCTGCCGGGATCTAGTGAAACTGCACAGATGGAGCAGGTCTGCTCCTGCCCAGCGTGCACAGCCCTCTCCCTGAGGTTTCTGTGTCACTGACTGAGTCAGGCAGGGACAGAATGACAAGGCCTCTTCCCACCAGCTATACCACCAGAAAGACGGGAAATGCTTTGGTGCCGGATTTCGAACTAGCCATGACTTTGGAAAATTCAGAGACAGTTGCCAAAGCAACTGGTTTGGGGTTTGATTAGAATAAGCAAGAGAGATTTTTTTTTTTTTAAATATCCAAAATGGGTAGCAAAACTAAGGTTTCATAAGTCATGTGGCATTATGTTGAATAAGTTTTCTGAACTAACCAGTCTGTATGTATTCCTGTCATAAGATTCATTAAATACATAAATACCTCGCTGAATGATACAATTATAAGCAAATGAATTTACTCTGAATTAAATGCTCCCTGATACATCTTTATTTCTATTTTACTTGAAAGAAGAATGCAGAAAAGTAACAACCTGCTCTTAGTAAAATGATGGGATGGTCTTTACACTAATAAGATCTATAATGCAAAATATGAAAAACAGCACCATATATATTTTTTAATGTATAAAAAAAGCTATGGACTCATTGCTTTTATCTCTCAAAATACATATAGCCAGTGGTATGTCTTCTAAGGCTCTGTCCTTTGGGAAATGTTTCTTCCACTTTTTCTTTAAAAGCTTGGCAGTGTTTGGTTTGGCTTTCTTTCTATCTGCCTCTTGACACTTTTGAGCATTAAAAAAGACATCATATAGTACTCTAGGAGAGTTTCCTTTATTTTCTTTGATTTTTGTTTTTTTATGGCACCCCCCTGATCACATTACGTGGCTTAGAAAATCAATGCTGTGCTGTGCAAATAAGGTATAAAATGAAAAGTTCCTGCCCTGTGTTGAAAGAGCAGAGTTGTATCATTATTTTTCCCTGAACTGTTCTATGGGCACAGAAAGAATCCTTAGTTCAGTCCAGGGCAGCAGCCAAAGGAATTGTCTCAAACAGCAGCTGTGAGGGGGATAAGAGAGTTGGGAGGTAAGAGAGGAAGCAGCCCAAAAAAAACTGCATCATCATAATTTTTTATCATTTTAGGTATGTTCCTAAAGTTTTCAGAGGTCTTTCTTTCTTCGTTGTGTATTCTGCACATATCCACTATAGAAAATGTGTAGCAATATGAAATAAAGGAAAAAAGTCATCGCCATTATCATTTTGGTGCATTAATTTCTGGGCTTTTATCTACTCTGAATTATTTTTAGAAAAAGATATATTTATGTTTATGTTATATTTATATGTATATTATATATATACATATATATATAAGTAGATATAACATAAATTTATACAGAATTGGTGTTTATTGAATGTTATGTATAATATCCATTTCCATGCATATAAAGTGAAATACTTTAAAAGGAGGAATTTTAACAACTGAAAAATATTCATGTACTTTATGCAGCATTGTTTATTAAATCATTTCCTTACTTGTGGCCATTTCTTTGGTCCATATTTTAAGTTGTTCATTTTTTGTTGTTGTTTGTGGGGATTTTTTGTCTATTCCCATAATAAACATGAATGATAAAAGTCAACCAGTCATATAAAGGATTTAAAGTAACAAAACAAAAAACGTAAACATCTATTTGTAGGTAGCAGTGTTGTGCATTTTGAAAAAGTTTGAATAGTAGAAAAATGGTGGAGACCTGTTAATAGAAGCTGTGGACTTTGCGAGAAAGAAGCTCTCTCTAAGGTGAGGAGTTCAGTCCCTCAGGGTGAATCCTGAAGGCCAGATTAGTCTGTGGGCAGAAATGACTTTCTAATGAGTCAGATCACCTCTTGCACACCTGGCTGAGTCCAAGTTTGAACAAGGCTGTGAAGTAAAGCTGAGCCTGAAGGCAAGTTTACAGGAATTCAGAGAGAGAAGCCAGATACTCAGGGATACCAACTGTGACAGACAGCCATCAAAGGCAAGGACAGACCTCCCACCAGGAAACAGGGGTTTGGCTTGACAAAGACCCAGGAGTAAATAGGCATATCTGAGAATCATCTTACCCATTTTTTTAGGACATTCTGATATTTCATCTTAAAGAGCCTATCTGTGTTTTAAAGATTATCTATTTGCTAAGTAATCAGGAGAGGAATCCCCACCATGTGCTGTGGAATTTATCTTCTTCTACCTCTAAGTGTGCGAGACTTGCCTGTCATCTCAGAATCATTCCCATCATCAGGGAGAAATGGCTATCCACTCTGCACAGAGGTAACACAGCAGAAAGAAGGGCCATCTGCCTCCTGCCATCCAGCCCTGCCCACCCGTCCTGCCTTCACTCTGGCCAACTCTCATGAGCCACTGGAGACTAAAATATGGCCAGCTTTCTCCTGTCTCATGGTTCTCACATCCAGGAACACGCCCCTCATCCAGCATGACTGCCTCTGCCTCTCGCATTCTTCAGGTCTACTTGTAAATGTCCTCAGAGAGGCTCTGGTAGACAGCCCTGTCAAAACCTTCACCACGCCCATTTCCTCCACAGCCCTCATCTCCATTTTCAGGAGACATTCAAGTCTTTGTTCCATATTTGTTTCCTGTTTCCTCAACTACAGTATACTTTAAACAGAAAGGACCACATACTTATAACTCATCAATATACACCTGGAGCCCATTGTAGGCTCTGTGAATACATTCTCCACTGTGAGCATCTCAGGTTGTGACACACATTAAGTTTTGAGGGAAAACACCCCTTATAAAAAATATTTCTTTTATGCTTCATAATATTCAAAAAAATTTTTGAGAAATATGCAGAAAAATAATTCACCTGCACAGGACCAAATGACTATTTCTATTTTAACCTAATTGTCCAGAGCAACAAAGTAAGAAAGAACCCAAAAACAGAAAGCGGGGTTAATTTGGCCAATAGGTACAAAAGTTAGACTGGACATGACTCTATAGCAGGAGAAACGTCTCATTCACATTTGTGTTACCAGTGTCCATCCGGGCATTCCGTCCTGTACCCACTGGACACTATCAGCACACCCACCCCCCAAACAGTGACTATCTGCAGACACTGCCAAATGTCCCCTGAGAGGCCAAGACCACCACCGGTTAAGAACCCTTGGTTTAGGTTACAGAAAAGCAAACAAATTTAGTTTTTATTAAAAAATCACAATGCTGAAAATCGCTTCATTTTCGCTATCTTCCTGAATCCAAAGCTCTTTTGAAAGTTGAGCTAATAATATAAGCCATAAGTTAGAAAGTAAGTCGTGGGGATATTTATAAGAGATAGGAGAGCAGTCACTGCCTGTGGCAAACCAGTCATTAGCTGCTGCTAATCTGCAGAAGGATCCAGGCTGCAGGCAATAAAACCTTAGGGTTATTTATTTAGCCAATTAGAGTCGATTTGGTGGCAACCCTGCTTTTGTGAGTATGACTAAGCTATGTGTATTCTTCAATTAATCAGGAAAATTGTTCACCGCAAATCTGCTCTTAGTGCCTTTCAGCGGGAAGAGGTCCCTCCAGCCTGCAGAGAAGCGAAGCCAGCCCCACTCCTGAGAGCAGCAGACTCATAACTAACCCACCCCGCAGGGAAGAGAGAGGTGCATGAGGAGTGTGTCAATTCGATGTGCTGGCCGTAGCCTTCACTGCTCGGCTCCAATCTTTGTAAAATACCTTGGAACCCAGGCGATCATGTTTAAGAGGGCCATGCCAGACTACAGAGCTAATGGGAAGCAGTAAATGAATGGAAACACAGCAGAACACCACCCAGGACAAAAGTATGAACAAAGCTCTGAGCGCATAAAAAAGTGCACGTTACCCTCTCTTAATAAATGTACAGAAACCAAGCACACCATGACAAAAGAATGGACAGACACAGGAGAGAAATTACGAACCACTTAAAGGTAGCTAAAAATGTGGCCATAAAAATTCTGAGTGTTATTTCTCTTTTATTTTCTGGTTTCCCCTAGCCCGGGTATGCACTCACCAAGCCCTCAGAGTACATTCTTATATATCAAAAGGTTTAGAAGAAAAAAGTAAATCAGCTCCAAAGACTAAAAAGCTTAAGTTACAAAAGAGGTGCACTTTAAAATAATAAATACTCAAAGACTTAAAGGAGAGGGGGGGAAAGCAGCTGTGAGGGATTAGACAAAGAACAAAAAAGCTATTAAAGACAGAGATAATGTCAAGGTCAGTTACTTCTTTCTGCCTGACACAGGCAGTATGGCCAACATGTGCATACACAGATAGGAAGTCATACGAATCTGAACGTGACCGTTCCTGGGAGCTAAGTCTCTGTTCACAGAACCATTCTGCAATGCAGGGGTCCCAGAAAGAACCAAATCAAAATTCTGCCACCTGAGAATAATAATGAAAGGAGAAAATGAATTGTCGACATCCGCAGATTCTTTTCAGCGGGAAAAGGAACAGATTTCCAACTCAAAATCATTAAAACATTGGCAATTTTATAAAGACTTCTTTCCAAAGATTAAGGCAAAGCATGATCCTGTTACATAAAAATGAAAGCTATGTTTATATAGCTCTTACAATCATTTCACAAATATGTCAACAATAATTAGTCACTGACATTATTTCATTGACTTCCCACAGTCAGGGAAATACTAAAAATTCCTTGTGCGAGCTCTTTGTTTTAACACAGTGGTTCTTATTCAGCCTGTCATCAGGCGGCTGTATGCAAATAGCTAGTTAGCTAGCTGTCACAGTCAACATTCAACATCTTTGAAGTTAATGATACTAAATGGAGCCACAGAAGAACTGTAATTAAAGAGCATGTTTTGATAATACCTCTGAAGAGTTATTTTACATTTCAAGCAGAGATATAGATATCTCTAGATATAACCCAGTAGACTTTATGGTACCACATTTGAAGCGTTATCATTAATATCAGTGTATTTCTTATTAGAAATTCATTCATTCAGAGTTAAGTATTATTTGGATCACTCATATACGTAATTGTTGCTATGGCCCAAATGTTTGTGTGCCCTCTCCTCCCCAACCAATTCCTTTGTTGAAGGCTAACCCCCCAAGGGGGTGGTGTGAGGAGGTGGGACATTTGATCATATGGGTGGAGCCCCTCAGGGTTGGGATTAGTGCCCTTATAACAAGAGCCCAAGAAAGCTCCCTTTCCCCTGCCACCACATGAGGACACAGTGAATAGATTCTGTCTATGAACCAGAACTCGGGCCTTTACCAGACCCGGGATCTGCCACCTTGATCTTGGACTTCCCAGCCTCCAGAACTGTGAAAAATAAATTTCTATTGTTTATAAGCCACCCAGTATGTGGTATTTTGTTATAGTAGCCGGAAGAGACTAAGACAATTATGAAGTTGGCATTAAGAAAGCACCTGACCTATACAAGGCGGGATAGGGCCTAAACTGGCAGTCGGACATCCCTCTCGAAATTCGGGACTGCTGGCTCCTAACCACTGGCCTGCCTGCCTGCCTGCCTGCCTGATCACCCCTAACCACCTCTGTCTACCTGCCTGCCTGATTGCCCTAACCACTCACCTGCCTGCCTGATTGCCCCTAACTGCTCACCTGCCTGCCTGATCGCCTCTAACCGCCTCTGCCTTGGCCCCTGCCACCGCGGCTTCATCTGGAAGGATGTCCGGAATAACTTCCAGAAGATTGTTCGGCTGTCTAGTCTAATTAGCATATTACTCTTTTATTATTATAGGTATTAAACAATCATTGCTAGTAAACAGAAAATTGTTGGCTTTTGTATATTTATTTTGAAACTTTAACCTGACTGAATTTTTATTTCTTCTAATACATGGAACTGATTATCTTGTGTTTTGGGGGCCAAAGTGTGGAATTTTATATTTTCCGTTTCAACATTCATATTTTCTTATCTCCCATTTTATCTGATTGCACTGCATAAACTTTCCAGTACAGCATTAAATCGCACTGGATAGCCAGCATCCTTATGTTCTTCCCTCCTTTAATGGGAGGAAACTGGTTATTTCCCACACTTCTCTTAGAGCCTATGGTAGTTAAGGTTCTGCATCAGTTACTGCTGGTAACACTCTGCAAAGGCTCACCTGTGTGGCTTCTCCATTCCCACCTTGGCTGGGATCACCCACTCTTTCTTCCTTCCTTAGAACTCTGCCTAGATGGGCATCTCCATCTGCACGTGAACTGAGTTGAAGTTAGAATAGCCACATGTCTGTCCACACCACTGGGCATTTTACATCTTGCCTGATGGATGTGACTAATCTTAACCCTGTAGCTATTGAATACCAGCCTCTGTGTGGGACATATGCCCACCACACACTCGGGTAAGAGGCTGTCCTCAGGTTAATCGATTCCTAAATTGATGTTGTCTACTAGTATATCCTAATACTGCATGCCCCCAGATCACAAGTGTTTACTTATAATTACTTTGTATATTCTAGAAAAAAATTTACCCATTTGGGAGTCCTTTTTGGAAACAGATGTTTAGGTTTATTTGAAATCCACCACCGGGTTAAAAAATTGTGGAAAGGAAAATGTTAGAACTCTATGAAGGTCCTCCTGAATTGAGTAAATGTTAGTATGAACTACCCTCCTGTGTTCTTTTGCATGTTAAGTCCACACAGCCTTGTTCTCAAAGCATCGTCTGAACTGCTCCCTCATCGGTGTGTTTATTGGTATGGTTTCTGGTTGTTATTTATTTTGCATTTAGCTCCAGAGAGAAACTGTTTAACATTTTCATGACTATTCTCTCTTTGAACAACCGGAAATCTCGGACAAGGCTCACACACCATTTCTGAGGTCCAGGCTTTTCAGAGGTCCAGACAGGCAGGTGACACATACAATGACATCCAAAAAGTGTCCTTTCAGCAGCTTTGGTCCAACTAGAAAAAACTAAGTTTAAATGCCGAATTAAGCTAACAACAATGGGTTCCTTTGGTTCTAATAAACCCTGGTCAAGAAAGAAGAAAATGTTAGCTTTTTTATAAAATGTGTTTACAGATGCTTACTAAATGTACTTGGCCCAGAATACAAAGACTTTCATTCTAATTAAAATTGTGCAAAAGGGAACAAAACTTCAGTCTTTCCATAAAACATATACCTTTGTAGCGCCTCTTAGGAGACAAGCTCTCTGTGAAGGGAGAAATGTAAGATAATGGAGAAACAGCCAATGGGAAGAAAGCTGGGGGATCAGAGCAGTTGTTGGTAAGCGTATTTTGCCTCAACTAGATGGAATGTGCTAAATGTGGATTACACTGTAAATATGTCTGGTCCATAATGATCATTTTGAGTATCAGAAATTTTGAGAAAAACCGCTCTCCAAATAGGATGGTCAGAATAGCTCAAATACTATTAAGCAGTGAAGTAGATATTTAAAACTTAAGAAACCAAAGTGTCCTTGAAGCAGAGCTCAGAGGAGAGGCGCATGGTTATTATAACTCCTGATGGAGAGATGCCTTATTTCTAACGTCATCATCCATTGCGATTCAAAGTGCAAATTGCTATCGAATAAGTTACCCAAGTGAGTATTTGCTCTAAATACACTGGCTTCAAGCACCTCTCAGGATTTCTCATTTTTAGCTTTGGAATGTTCCATTTTTGTCGGTACCACTTCACCCTCACAAAGACATGGCTGGTGTTTTTCTTCTTGCCACGTGATCATGGAAAAGATACACAATTAGCCAATCAGTGCAAACTATTGAAAATAAATAAATGAAACATTTATAAGTAGAAAATAGAACAATTCGGGGAATGATTCCTATTTGCTCCCCAAACAAACTGAATTCCTTGGTGAGAATGGATAGGTAAAATGATCAAACATATGTAAAATGTCTGAGGAAATTTCTTCAAAATAAATGTACTTAACAAATAGGATTGTCAACTTCCGTCTGCTCATTTACTAAGAGCAACATTTGCAATTTGAGAACATTAAAAAGGCCCAATTTGAATTGACTGAAGACCTCCCACAGCAGAGAAGAGAACCAAAGACAAGCATAATACATCTTACTTAAATTGACACAAGATTTGTTTGGCAAAAACCTATCCTTACATTACAGCTTTTGAAGACCATAAGTCATATTTTTAAAAATGAGTAACACAGTAAAATAGAAGATCATTTTCTTCTTTTATGTGATCCATCATTAATTTCTCTGTATAAAAAAAAATCATTAAAATAATTCTACAATAAAATTATGCCTAGGCCATCAGTATTTCATTTCAAAAGCATTCATTAAAGTGGACATATAATAAATAAATAAATGTATTCCTCCTTGAGGCGGTATCCAGTTACTGTACTCACATGGAGGGTAACATGTAGCTCCTAAAATAACCAGCCTGCGCAGCTCTGACGCTAATGCCTAATCCCACATCACACTGGAGAATGTACCCCACTCTCCTGCTCCTCCTTGGGATGAACCTACTCAGATCTCACCAGGCCTGTGGCTGCTATGCCACCTAAGGGACAATGTCCTTGATGACAATCTCATGTTAAATCTGACTTCTTTTCTTCAACTTGTCTCAGACTGACAAGTGGCAGTTGGTCTAGCGACCAAGCTCAACCTGTCCCCCTGTGGCACACCACCTGCCTTCCCATTATGTCTTCTCTAGATGAACTCTGTCTATTGGTTTTCATCCTCACAGAGAGACTTGTAAAACAGAGTTGTCAGAACCTAGTGGCAAGGTCCACTGGAGAGAAACTAGGAATCTCCTGTCCCAAACCAGTGCCAGGCAGTCTGATCCTCCTTACATGTCCATCGAATATGACCAGCATTTGGCTCATGACATCACCCAGTTCAGCATTGGAAAGAAGGAGCCACACTTGTGTGACACAACCCTTTGCCTCAGTATCCCCAATCTGAGAGCTGGGCCAGTCTGGCCATCACAGCTCTCTATTTCTAGTAGCCATCAACCTACAGTACATCAGGAGCTTTGAAGTTCTTTTTATTTATATGCCTAGACTGTACATGCAATTCCAAGACTTGAATAGATGCAAAGGCAGGAAAAACATCTAAGGAAGTAAAAGTTTACGAGCAGATAATCAGTACTGGAAAATTCTCTGATGAAAGTCGGGTTCAGATTTCTATCATCAACTTTAATATTTTATCTTAATCAGATCACCCTTAAATTGCCACTGCAAAAATGATGTTAAAATATAAAAATAAAAATAACCACAAAAATAATTTTCAAAGAAAAAGAAAAAACTCTTTATTGCCACTGCCATTTTATCCATCAAAAGGTTATAAAACTATTCAATTTGGTTTTATATCTACAACCAGGAATAGAAAACCTTATTCAATATATTTATTGAAAGAGGAAACCATAGATAAAATTAATTTGCCACTAGTAGTGGTCCTCAATTTATGGACAAACACTACTTGCTACTATTCATGCTCTTCCATAGTAAATCAGCAGTCAGTTTTCCTGTAATACACTCAAAAGGAACGTGGCAGCTTCTATAAAGTCCATCGGTTCATTTGGAAAGTTCATTCATTCAACAGGTTTTTATTAAGTATATCAGACACTGCTCTAGATACTGAGGATCCACCAGTAACAAGTCAGATAAACATATCTGCTCTCATGCAGCTCATATCTGTGTAGAAGAAAAATAATAAAAATAAGCAAATCTACACTAATAAAAGAGGAACATGCAAACTGACCATCACTCCGCTACACCCACCAGCCAAGCAGGAGCGAGTATGCAAATTAACCCAACAAAGATGGCAGTGGCCACAGAGCTGGAGGGAGCAGGAGGCTTGGGTTGCCCCCGGTGATGGAGGAAGCCAAGCTTCCCGCCCGCCCTGGCTGGCCCTGGCCTCTGCTCAAGGCTACAAAGTTTCAATTATAGAAGATAAATAAATCCCAGATACCTGCTTCCAGCCGGCCCTGGCCTCCACTCAAGGAGGCCCTGAAAAAAAAAAAAAAAAAAAGACAAAGAAAAAAAGGAGGGGCTGGGAACTTGGCTCGCCGGGGGGTGTGGCCAGCCTGCAAACAGCCATCAGCCCCTCACCCAGGCTGGTCAGACACCCCAGTGGGGACCCCCACCCTGAAGGGGGTGTGGCTAGCCTGAAAATAGCCCAAGCTGGCCACACTCCCATGGCCCGATCCCTGTAAACGGGCAGTCGAACATCCCTTGAGGGGTCCCAGATTGGAGAGGGTGCAGGCTGGGCTGAGGGACACCCCCCCCCCCGCCATGCACGAATTTTGTGCACCAGGCCTCTAGTGTTATAATAAGAAGGAAAATAAGCTCAATAATGATGAGGATGATAATAATAATAATAATAATAATCACCTGTTGACCACTTTTTCTGGACCAGGCTTTATGTACATATTACCATGAAGCCATATTGACACCTTTTCTAGAGGAGAAAATTGAGGCTCAGGAAGAAACACTTAAATTCACAGAATGGGAATTACTGACACAAGGATTCGAAGGCACATCTGCATAACATCAGAGAGTGTCTAAGTGTTACACTATTGGACTCTTGGGCAATCCTACAAGAGACCTCATTAACTACTGTCACGGGGATACCAGGCCCTACACCCACTGCAAGCTGGGTGTATAAGTTAACACATGGGAACAGAACACCAGATGACTCAATGCTCCTCAACCTCCCCAACACCCAAGCACCTCCTTCTCACCATTCTCCTTGGTACCTGCAGTACTCTAATTTCATTTGCTTCTCATTTTTACAGAAATCTTTATATAGAAGAAAACAGTATAAAGGAGACTTCCTCTAAAGGCATACTTTCTTGTTCATATTGCCAAAACATGAAAGTAACCAAGATGTCTCTCAGCAGGTGAATGATACATCCAGACAATGGAATATTATTCAGTGCTAAAAGGAAATGAGCTATCAAGCCAAAAAGACTCAGAGGAACCTTAAAAGCATGTTACTAAGTGAAAGAAGCCAATATAAAAGGCTACATACTGTATGATTCCAACTATATGACACCCTTGAGATGGTAAAACTCTGGCAATAAAAAAAAGATCAGTGGTTTACAGGGGTTAGAAGAGAGGGAAGGATGAACAGGTGGAGCACAGAGGATTTTTAGGTCAGTGAAACGACTCTTCATGATACTATAATGAGGGATTCACATCATTATACATCTGTCAAAGCCCAGAGAATATACAAGAATATACGAATCAACTATGAACTTGGGGTGACAATGCATCAATTTAGGTGCATCAGTGTAAGGAATATGCCCCCTCTTCTGCTGGGGGATGTACAGGAGGCAGTTGATCAATGATTCTTTCTCATCATTTATGTTTCTCTCTCTCCTTCTCCCGTCATCTCTAAAATCAATAAAAAATATATTTTTTTAAAAAAACAAACAAAATAATCTCTGTACTTTCCACACAATTTTTCTGTGAACTTAAAACTGCTCTAAAAATAAGTCTATCCATTTATATACATAATATATTTAATATGTATTTAATTACACATTATATCTCATTATTAATATGTTTAATACTAGAGGCCCAGTGCACGAAATCGTGCACAGGAAGGGTCCCTAGGCCTGGCAATCAGGTTTCCCTCCTCCCGGCCTCCCCGTCTCCTCCTTCCCTCGCTCCCTCAGTGCCCCGCCACAGCTGCTGGTCTTCTACCATGTTCCACGCTACCCCCTGGTGGTCAGCGTGCATCATAGCAAGCGATCGAACTCCCAGTCTCGAGCTCCCAAGGGAACAATTTGCATATTAGCCTTTTATTATATAGGATGATATATATTAAAGGTATGTTTTAAAACATACTATCATCGCCACATATTAATGTTTATTCAAAAAGTTACAAAATCCTAAATTTTTTTAATAATGGCTTCCCTCTATCTTGCACACCAATGCCTAGCTTGATTACTACAAGACTCCTCAAGAATTGTGACCTGGTAACATTAATAACTAGTTATTAACTTATTTATTTCTATGGGGAGAATGTCAGTATAGTCTATTTATAAAACAGAACTAACCGAAACCACGAGGCCATGGAAGGAAGAAAGAAAAATTTAATTAGGGCCTGACAGCCCTTGATATGAGATTAAAGTTATTTTCCTCCCAACTACAAATATGCAAAATTAAGTTGATATTGTGTTTTCTTCTCTTAGAAATGTGTGCTATGTCCTTGCAAGAAGTTTTTCCCATGCTATATTGTCTGAGATACCCAGGACACGCATATAAAAAATGCTAACTAGTAGATGATGGCTTTGATGCAATGTTGGCATGATGCCAGCACCTGCTGAAGTCTCACATACACACATACAGACACACACACACCAGCAGCTCAGAACTGACCTTTCTGAAAATAAAATTTGTGAATCTCAGGGGGAAGGGGGGTTGGTGGAGGGTTGGGAAGAGATCAACCAAAGAGCTGGTATGCATGAATGCATATATGCATAACCCACGGACAGAGACAATAGGGTGGTGAAGGCCTGGGGTGGGGGGCAGGGGTGGGCTAAAAGGAGCCAATAGGGAAAAAGGGGGACATATGCAATACTTTTCAGCAATAAAGATGTTTTTTTTTTTTAATTTTTTGAAAGACTATTTTCTACCAGTGAGCCAACATATCATCTGTTTTCATCTCTCCAGGTGCCTGGGTTAAACACAACAGATGTAGGGCTACCATACTCTTAACAAGCACTATCTATTTCTGGCAGGTGCTAAATAGTGTCTATTTTTCATTACATAAGAAAATGCATGTTTTCAAATATAAGTGGGCCATGTTCTTATCTGGATCTGTGTCCTTCCAAATGTTCTCCATAAAGGCTGAGCTTAATGACCCCTTTTTAATAAAACCCAATTAAATCAGCAACTATCTTCAGAGCTCTTTGCTTTTACATAATTAGCCAGGTGCTTTCAGAATAACAATAAATAAAAGAAATTCAAGACACAGACCCTGGCCTTGAATGGGTAACCCAGTTGTTTAGAGCATAATCCTGATGCGCAAAGGTCTTGGTGTAATCCAGGTTCAGGGCGCATATAAAAGCAACCAATGAATGCATAAATAAGTGGAACAAATCAATGTTTCTCTCTCTCTCTCTCTCTCTCTCTCTCTCTCTCTCTCTCTCTCTCTTTCTGGAAATCAATAAATTAAATTAAATAAAACAAAGACATAGACCTGGACCTCAAGGTGTTACTTATGGAGAGAAGGAGGCAGGAAGGAGAGAAAGAGAAAGGGGGAGGGGAGAGGGATGATACAACAAAGTTAATTTTTTAACTCTCAAACTCAAGACGATCAAAGAAATAGAACTTCAAGGCAGTATAGACGAGGTCTATAATGAAAGAAGTAAGTCTATGTCTTCTGAATATCATCTTTCTGCTTCCAGGTAAGTTCCCAAAACATTTGGACACTTGATCTGAACAAAATCTATACAGGCAACATGTTGATGTGCTTGCCAGTCATTCTCCAACCTGGCTGTTCTTCAGATCCACCTGGACAGCTTTCTAACCCACACTGCTCCCAGCCCCTGAAGTTTTATGAGGTCTTAGATGAGTCAGCTTTCTCCTATGCCCCGCACCAATCTAATATTTACATAGCACTTTAGAGTTTGCAAAATGCCCTTGATCCTCCTAATTTTTACCTGTCATATCATTATAGTCATCTTTTTAGAAAACAGGTTATATGACATATCCCTGTTTGTAGCCAGTAAATAACGTATACCATAGGCTAAATTTAGACATTATGCAAGATTAAAAAAAAAAAAGTAGTCTGTCCAATAGACTGGCATATATTAGTGACATCTATCCACATATACAAAGTTATGCTACCCAAAGGATCTGGTTAAAATGTTCAAGTTTCTAAGAAATGATAAATGCACCTTTTTGGAATTTTTTCACTTTAAAAATTCTTGTAAACTGTCTATATTAAAATAGCCATTCTAAAGTTGAAAGCTAGGAATTCCAGCAAAGAGCAATATTTGTACATAAGTGCGTGAACCTACTTCAAAACAAAAGCAAGTTGTAGGATGTTTCAAAGTGTGTAAGTTCTTTTTTCATTCCCTGTGAGGCTGCCATTATTTTAAGCAAAACAAAAATCTGTGTTCCTTCTAAGGCAGGGGCTGCCATACCTTTGGTCACACGTGCAGTATAATGGGATCCCTACTAGAAAATCGTGGTCCCAGGGTATTCGGTAACTTACCTAAAAGAAGGCTGGATCTTTAGAATGGTCTTGATTCTTCCATTTTTATTTTCAGAAATACATTTTTATGACTCACCAATTAGTCCATAAGAATATTTTCAACGCCCATAAAACCATGTACACCCTGCAACCCGCTACCAGGAAGAACAAGATTCTGAACAGCCCATTTGCAATAATCACTGTTCATTTGTGTTTTAATATGCATGAGTAAAAAGGCCTTAAAACAGCCTGGCATAGGATTCCAATCTTTGTCTTTTAAACAAGTTAATCTGGTATCGTCTTCCAAATGCAAAGCTGTGTTAAAAAAGAGTATTGTACGGTCGAATTTCTCGTCCCCCTGTTAGCTTAGTGTACTGGGGAGCTACAGGGGCAAATATTTTTTCTCTAAAACACTGGAGCCAATGAAGCCACTGGAGACCACCAGCTTTCACACTTGATGGAGAAAAACGAGTTCCTAATGGTAACTGGCCTTCATATATTTAACATCAGTGCTTCCTCAAGAAACACATCACCATTCTTCATACTGCCTCCAAAACCATTATCCTCAAGCACCTTTTTATTTTAATAATAATAAAAAAAGCCCTGCATATTTTTTATGCTTGCTACTTTCCCATGATACTTTCTCAAATATAGAATCCACTGTGTTTGGACACAGGTAGCTGGGGACAGAGACTGTTACAGCAGCAATGATGGAGGAGACAGGAGAGATCAGATTATTGTCTTCTAGTGCGCCTCAATAATTGGGTGAACCTCACGCAAACTGAGGATTAAGGTTGGAGGTCATAGAACTCCGGTAATAAATGTCTGAAGACTGTGTGTGCTAACATTTAGCCAGCCCTTCAAGACCCCAGGCATCTAAGCACGCCACAGATGGCGGCAGTTCATCTTCGAAACAGCCCCATAAGAAAGTGCTATTATTGTCCTCACTTTGCAGAAGAGGAATATGAGACAGAAGTCGGTATCTTGTTCAAGGTCATAAACGAAGTAAGTGATGAGCAGTGATCCAGCTGTGAGCCTCTCTCTGCGAAGCCGCTGCTCTTAACCATTGGGCTGTTTGGCCTTCATTCATTTCTCACTGAAGCTGCAAGTTTCTGACGTTAGTCCCTCTTCCCTCACCGTGTGGTGGCCTGTGGTTTGACTCTTGGCTAGCGCTCACAGGCGGCTGCACGCCATTATATTCTAAGTTGTGAAATTATATGTTCAGTGCTGGGGATCCGATGTGTGCAAAGCTGGGTACAGCCATGAATACAAAGACAATATCCCAAGTTAACTGCATGGAGGCCGGGGGCCAATACCCCTACTGCAGTCCACCTGACCCTGTCAGTCACGGTCAGTCATTTAAACTCCAAATAAGTAGCCAGTAATGTTCATTGAATTGCCCCTTTACTCTCCACTGAAAGGTAACAGTTGATTTTTAAATTATTGAGTAACTAAAAATTACTTTTGTGCCTTTAATATGTTTCCATTGCCTAAAAACATTTTTCTATTGTTATTAAAAGACTCGATGTGGAGGTTAGCAGGAGAACCATTTTTTCACTTTCCTACCGTTATCAGAGATTCATGATCGCCTTCTATGTGCCATGGGCTGTCATGGAAGGACAGAGACTGGACACAGGGGAGGGAGAGGCTGCAGACCCTCTGTTGGCTCCTCCCAGCCACCCTCCTAGTCTGCGGGGATGCTCCAGTTCAGAGGTGTTCAAACAGGTATGTTCCAGGAATAGAGGCCTCACTGTGTCTAGAAAAGTGCTTCTTTGTCTTTAGGTCAGAGAGGTAAGGAGATGGGGAAGGAGGTATGCAGGCCACCAGCTCTGAGTGGGCAGGGTCCCCTATCCCTCCCTGTCTCGGGACCCAGAGCAGCAGCCTGCCTGCCTGAGCTCAGGTCCCTCAGAAGCCAGGTGTCAGACCCTAAGCCAGAGAAGTCCTGGGCTTGGGGAGCTGCTGGCTTGTCCTCCTTTGTGTTCCATCTTTGCTTCCTTTATGAGGGCTGGTTTATCTTTTTCCCTAGACTGGCCTTTCCTCTCGAATGAAGGGGTCTGGTCAAAAATCAGGCAGAGGTTTGCAAGGAAATGGGGGGGGAAAAGAAGCTTGACCTGGATTGGGATCGGGATCCTGATCAAGAAACAAATATTTATCTTTGCTTTGGATAGGGGTTCAGAGTGGGAGGAGAGGAAATAGAGGGTACGGGGAATGGAGAGTGGAGGTTAAATTAGGATGGGAGCGAAGGCCCACCTGGTAATAAGGTGCTCCTGTACCTGCCCTTGGCCTTGGTTTCTGTACTCTTATTTCCCTCCACAACCTGGCAGATGGTAGATGTTCCAAAATAGAATTAAGTGTTCTTAAATTCCCTGCTATCAACCGGCACATCTTACAAGGCTTCATACGCAATTAACCCTGATGAAATATCTTATCCATTTGTCTAGAAGTGAGAAACCATTTCCTGAAATTGGGTGCAATCATTGCCCACAGAGTACAGATTCTGGGCCAACACACAAGGATGCATCTGTTACCTACAGTACAAAAGAGAGTTTCTGGAATAACAACATAATTGTCACAATAATTTCAGAGCATCATTATCATAAATAAAAACAAAGCGTCTAAAACATAACAATGCCACCAAGAAGGAAATAACTTTCATTCAACCACCCACCCAGCTATTTTGATAAAATTATGCCAAACTGTGTCATATGTTGTTTTAGTTCAGAAATGAATTTTGGAAACCTTCATTCAAATTTCTGAAGGTTATGACAATTTCCAAAGACAGCGCTGCAGTTATTGTTGGGTTCTCTCAGAACACTGTGTGGAGTCTCACCTGGACTGTGCTTTGCCACTGAGGCACAGCCACCATGGAGATGTGGGGCCCCGGGGTCTCTTTCCCAGCCCACAATATGGCAGCATGGAGAGACGCTGTGAACCAGGGGATGCGCCTCAGATCACAAAATCATCAGCATGCCTCCTCTGCAGCTGCCTGCTTCCCGTGGGTGTGTCACCCACGTGCTGCAACAACCAACGCTGACCCGGTTAAACACGTCACGCCAGGGGCCGTTATAACTCTAACCATGGACGTAAAAGGCAATGTTTACCAGGGTTTGGGATGGGTTGGGTTTAGCAGGGTGAGCATGTGTTTTTGTTCTGAATTTATTCTGTGTATTTGTTTTTTGTATACGATTAACAATTACAGAACTCACTCTAGCAAACAGACATATTAGTTACCACAAGCTAAGGGGAACACAATGAAAATGCACGCATGCCGCCGCAATGATGACTAGGTCCCAACCACATGAGTCAACACAAAAGAGGGGGTGACTCTACTCCAGGAAGGTCCCAGTCGCTCCCTTGGACCAGAAGGATGCTCGTGCTTTTGTGGTGCCACCTGGTGGAGCAGAGGAGACTGGAGCAATTGGTCATAAATACGGTTGACTGTCCTCACCCCACACCCACCCTCAGGAGACCTTTTACAAGAATCAAAGCATTACTACTCTTAAAACATCACAAACTCTTATGGGGTACTTTGAAAAAAAAAGTATTTAAAGAGAAAACATCAAACAGTTTAGTGCCATTTCTTTATTCTCTTTCTATCCCCACCTGAGTCAACTTTCTCATATTAAAAAGTCATCAAGTCCAAAATAAAGGCAAGGAATGGATAAAAATGCTGAGTGTATTTGGTAACGAATACACTACCAAATCGCAGGAATTGCACTGTAGGTAATGGCACCAAGAAGCTGCGCCTCCTGTGGGACATGAAGACTTCCCCATTGGTCGAATTACATAGATATACGTTCTCTCCTCCCCCCATTAAACTGCAAGCTATTTGAAAAAAGACAAACACCTTCTATACCTCTGAATATCAGTCAATGTCTACACACAGTAGGCTCTACCAACAAGCTAATATAAGTGCATGAAGTTTAACATCTGACATCCTTTCTAGTGGTCCAGAAATAGACACTTCGATTCTTTAGTATCTCATTTTTCTGTTACTTTAAATAAGGATAAATAAATTACAGCCATACCAGATAGGTAACAAAACCACCATCAATACATGAATACACATCACCTTCAAAGGGTTTCAACCTGGTTATGTATCATGAACTTGCATCCTCTAATAACAAAAACCAAACTCCACGTGGGTTCCCGAGCAGAGATTCTTCTGACCCACAGCACGGTGACAGGGAAGAAACTGAGATAAAGTATAGGAAAACTGAGAGGAAAAAGGCCACCAAAGTTAGTGCTATCTTGCAAAAGTTTTATTTTACAGAAATAGAGACATAAATAAATAGGAAACAATGAGAAAATATATGGGATGTGAAGCTCCATTAGCAAGCATCCATCTGTTACTCATATTTTAATATCTTCTGCATCACCCTACAGAACAACACATGCAATTAAGCAGAAATTGCAAAGCCATTTTTTCCCAGTAAGTTATTGTCAACAGGCCGACCACACAGAGCCAGATGCAAATCACTAAGTCAATTTAACACCAGTTTATAAAGTTTTGATTCATCCTCAACCCATTTGGGGTGATTATAATGCATTATCATTAAATGCAACACACGGTTCCGACTCAATCATTTGTAAATCCGCCACATATTGATGGTGAAGGTGGGGCGGACATCTTCCCCAGGAGGCCTCCGAAGCGATATTCTTTCCAAATGACACAAAAACTGCTCACAAGACACATGCGGAAAGCTGTCTGGCAAAACACCAAACCTTCCAAAGGTTTTAATCATGCTAGCTCTCGGTGTGTGCATTTTCAATCAAAGCGTGCCTCGCTAAACAACCAAAACCTCTCATTTTCCCCCGACGGATCCAGAGGCCTCCCCTTCACCCGGGGATGCACCCAGGTGATCCAGGCTGACGGAGCCCAGCGGACACCCTGAGGTGCCCTGAAGATAGGGCGCCAGAGAAAATCCAGGATGCCTAGTTAAATTTGCACTTCAGATACCAAGGGATACCTTCTTATGATAATCATGCCCACACAACCTTTAGGATATACTTAGACTAAAATACTGGCTAACTCTGGCACCCCGACCCACAGAACATCAGGTGGTGGTGTGTGCCTGGCCGGCCCGGTCCACACTGTTTGTTTCAAAAGACGAAAATGTTTGATGGTGCTCCAAGCACACTTGCTCCCTCTTGAGTCTCTTCCCTGCCTTTTTGGCGCTTGCCAACACATCGCTTATACGCTGGGCCTTGACTCCATAAGGATCTTTTATCAATATCTTCAGAAGCTGTGCTGTTAATTAAAGATCAAACTAAATTCATCCCCTAGTGAAAGAACTAACTACCCCTGCCTTTATGAAAAAAAAGAAAAAGAAAAAAAAACTAACACATTTAACAGCCATTGTGCGAGGCTAATTTTTCTTGCATTGATTTTCTTGATACTCATAATAACTTATAGAAAGACTATGGGGGAAAATTAACAACATTCTAAATAAGACAGTGTTTCTTCAATTTGCTTAATTCACAAAACACATTCGCAGTTTCATATATATAGCTTTGTTGAAATAGTTGCTAACACAATTTAGTCCCTAACCTGTTATTAGGATTTGACCATAACATAGAAAAATAAAATCCATAAATATTACATTTAAAAGTGTAGGGGGCTAAGAGAAGAGAAGATAACCTAAATTGCCAATAAATTATATTTTACTCTAAAGACAAACATCAAAATACAGTCATGTGCCACTTCACAATGGGGATAAATTCTGAGAAATGCATAGCTAGGCAATGTCATTGTGTGAACATCATAGAGTTCATTTATACTTTGCATTTATACAAATATGGGAAGCTTAAAACTTTCTGTGAATTCCCTTATAGAAAACGTAACCTGTTCAATTTCTACGTTGTTCCACTGTAATTACTAAACATATGATGGAATGCAGGTATCTACATTTTTACCACAGCATTGGGACAATACTTAAAATGATCAAACGTACCTCAGAAACCAAAATAGTCAAATATCTAATCATGCATATTTGAGTAAACTCCCACTCTGTCCCTAAATAGCATTTTTTAAATAAAAGTGACAATATCGTGGATGCGTCTGAAGGGTCTGAGTTAAATGGGGAAAAGAAACAAGCCCTGTACTCAACAGGAATCACTTTTCCTTGAGGTAAAGCTCATTGCTCAGCAGCAGTGAAGATGGAGGAGAGGAACACTTTCCAGGCATAGTTGGAATTTAAATAAAAGCAGAAGAGGCCATCTATCTGCAACATGGACCAAGGTGTGCTAGTATTTGAGGACTCAGTACCCAGAGATGTATGTGCATTCTAGAGGCACCATCTGGCCCAAGGTAAGCATGTCTGCCTCCGACAGCCATGTTCCTGAGGACATGTGATTTGAAGTACCTGAGACACCCATACCATGGCGAGCCTGAGGGGACAACAGTGTCCCAGCAAACCTCATTCCAGAAATAGCAGAGAGCTTGCCTGGACTCCCTGCCAGCCATAAGTATCTCTAAACATCCTGCATCTTGGGCTTACAGAGTTTCCACGGGATTCCTCAAGTGTGAGCCGGCCACTTCTGCGCAAGGAAACACGTGCTGAGCTTGTCACTTGGCACCGGCCCAGTGAAACCAGAGAGCCCGTCCTGGCAGGAGGCCCTGGCACGGCAGTCCTCAACTTCAAGTAGAGGAACAAGTTGCGTCTTTGAAATCCCTCAGAGACATGCTGCCTGAAAAAGTAGAGGCCACAACATAATGAAATAGTCTTCCCAAATGGTTCCAATTGGGGGCAGAGGGAGGGGAGGAGAAGGAAAGAGAAGCAAGGATGGGAAGGGAAGTGTCAGGGATCAACAGGTCTGGTCCCATTCTGTGATTTCCGGCATATTTTCCCAAAGGGGCACACGAGAACACGAAACTGCTCAGCCAAGGTTATATAAAGTTTTCTTCTAGAGAAGACATTTTCTTGATCCTTTCACCCTGGGCTCTGAATACGTTATGTATCCAAATAATGATAGTATTATGTTTTCATACTATTGTATGCCTGGTGCACCAGCTTGATGTCCAATCACCTTCAGTATTCCTATAACTGCATTTTCCATGGAAATAAAACTCATCAGCGAGTAATTTCTTCTAACCAAAAATCTCAACAAAGTTCAGAAGGCTGATGAATTAAAAGTCTAATTTAGCTTCCCTATTTATCTTCTATGGGGGCAGAACAATTATAACTTGGGGAGGGGGGGTGCTGGAAACATCCATTCTCTATATTCTATATATAATAGAGAAATATGCTAATTAACCGGGATGCCATAACGGGTCGACCGGACAGGAGGAGGTTGCACACACAGCGTTGGGGGTGGGGCAGCAGGGGCCTCCACAGGCCTGCACTGGGGGAGGGCCTGATCAGCAGCGGCAGCGGCTGCTTCAAGGGCCAGAGATGGAGGCAGGGCTGGACTGGCAGTGGCCGCGGCTACTATGGGGCCTGGAGAGCGAGGCAGGGCCGGACCAGCGACTAGAGGGTGGGCGGCGCCACGTGATTTTGAATCGTGTGCTGGGCTCCTGGTTACTATAATAATTATTAAGCAGTTTCACCTGGGGGGACTAAGAATGCAATACCCAAGTTCCTCCCCCTATCCTGGGTCTAGCTTTCAACAGAGAGCTCATTGGGCTCGGCTTATCCAGTGAAGAAACGGGTTTAGTATAATTTTTTAACATTCTACATCATGTGCTTATGAATCAAACTTTTCAATTACGACCCTATTTCATCAGTTATTTTCACTAATTACCAGCTGGAGGTCTCAGGTACAGCCTCACTCTTTAGGGAAACAGGAACCCGTCTGCTGGACGGATCGCAGCCTCATTTCCCCCATGGGGTTGGTCTACAGATTGTCCCAACTCTTTGCGATTACAAGGTGGAAGCTGTTAAACTCCCTCTCGTCCATTTGCCTTCCCTGCACCACTGAATGGAGCGTTAGCTAGTCACCCTCTTCCTAAAAGCCAGAGCGGGCAGGGTGCCAGTGCCCACACACAAATAACCTGTCCTGAGACCTGAGGACCCCGAAAGGAAGAGTCTGGGCACATGGCACCCAAACTCCTCTGCCGGCAGTGTTTCCCGAGAGGACCTGCCAGATTCCTAAAGCTAAGACAGTGATTTCTTTTCTAACCACTGCAAAGAAAATAAGGTACAGGCTCATGGATGGGGGCATGATTTTTCTTCATTGCCTTTGACTTCCAGGTTTATAATTTCCGTGATCAATGATAAGAACAGCCTCATGGTGAGCAATCAGAAATTCATCCTGGTAGATTAACTGTCATCCAAGCAGCTATTCTGCACATTCACCATGCACAGAGCCAGATGAAATATGCCAAAAATAAAACCACATGGAGTAGATATTAAGAGAAATGGTGCCCTGGCCCACGAAGGGGGTTCTCAAGCTCGTGAAAAATTCCAAATATAGGTAAATTAACACATCCCACCAGTATAATTTATATGATGTGATGGCTACAGACAGATGACATAGAAGGGACCAGATAATGCAGAATCATTCATAGACTGAGCATTAGACAAGTTCCAATTTCACTGTAAAAGTTTAATTTTATATTAGCTGCAACTGGACATTTTTAGCAGGCTACACGTTTTAACTTCAAACCATTGGTTAGAAGTTGCTAAAATTACCTGACATCTTAGTTTGTTCATATCTACATTGAAGTGCTATTATATATATTAATACGTAATTAAGGTTCTAGGCAAGATGTTAAACAGCTCTGATGCTCAACTCCTAAATTACTGTTTTAAACCCAACATTAATATAAAACGTCTCTTTTTGAAAACTGTAAATAACCATCACCAGACAATCTTACGTGGCCCAATTTTTGGCAAGACGATGGACAAGAAACCCATTTAAGGAGGAGGCCAAACTTAATTACAACTAAGTGCATCCCCATGGAGCGAGGGGAAGGAAAGGCCCTGGAATAAGGGGGGAGATCTGTGTGGCTTTGTTGGACCCTCACTAACTGTTGCCAAAAATGGCAAGTAGACATGAAAACAATGTCTTTATATCCCAAAGTCAACAGGGAGCTTCCAGACAGCAGATCTTGGTTATAAGGTCCTGAAACACAATGGACCTCAACCGCCATGAGCGCACTACCATGCTGAAGCCATGCCCCCCACCCCACATGCTACCCAGATCACCACGTGTCTTACAAGGACCCTTCTCTGTAATTATTCTGAAGCATGAGCTTGTGCCAAGATAACCTTTAAAATTCAATAATTGCCCAGTATTTGTTAAACGCTGATCTGATTTAAAGTTTGCCACACACACCAATAACGAAAAGGGTGTCAATTCCTTATAGACCAATGTCTATTCTTGTGAGAAAAGGAATGAAATTAGGGAGGTAGCATAGGTGTTATTTTACGAGAAATGAAATAAATTCAGTAAATCATGTGGGTGCATTCCATCTCAATTAGATCTAATTACATTTATGGCTGTAATAAAGGAGCACGTGCTTTGGATGAGGGAGTCATTGAACTTTCACCATCACCCTGAAATAGCAGGTCTCCACCTCCATTATCTTCGAGTCACTTCCAGGTTAAAACCATCCTGGATTATGCGGAGCAGATTTACATGTCAACTAGTTCCTCAGAGAGAGGGGATGCCATCTGGCCCCGTACGACTTCTCATCAGCAGTGTATCTGAATGCCATCGTCTCGTGTTTCCCACACATGCCGCACTCACCTTCTTCAGGAATACACTGACTCTCTCATCAAACTTCTTTCCCTGTGCCTCTGACACAATACGGATACAGATGCTTATTCCTTCTTGCAGGATGTACTTCTGAGGTACATATTAGAGGTACATATGTCCACAATATGGCCTTCCTCTCTAAGACCTTTTCTGAACCTTTCCTTATTGCTTGGTTTCCCTATCTGATGCAACACCGATAAAGCCTATGACACTATTCTCAAGTCTGCCTACGAGGGAAGCAAACAGGCTCCTGTAATTGCCATACAATAACACAGGCAGGACCCAAGTTCCAGCCTAGAAGCATCCATCATGGAAAGCTATTCTTCATAGCCAAAGGAAAACGTTAGAAAGGCAGTGTGCGGAAGTGTTTCTAGAACATGATTATAAGGCTATGGTAGCAACTGGTGAGAGATGAGTCACTGTGAGTGGGTGAGTTTTAAGACCCAAAGATTTAAATTCATCCCTCTACACCCCACCAACATAACAACTAGTCGCCTTCTCCAGTTTCTCACCTTGGAACACAGCAAAAACCTTTCTTCTAAAGATCAAGCAAACACCAGTGAGTGTCATCTCCCTCTTCAGCACGAAGCCCCCTCCTCTTACCACATCCAACAGGCACCAAATCCTGCTCATTAAGCCTCCTAGACTCCTGTTAAATGGACCTATTTCCCTCTCGCTCCACTATTACCTCTCTGATAAAAGCCACCACCATATCAGGCTTGGGCTATTGAAGAGGCTACTACATTGGTCTCCCTGCATCCAACCTTATATCCACCAATCCATTCTCTACGCTGCAGAAAAGGAGGGTTTGTAACACTCCCATGGGTGCATGGCACTGACTGTGGGGATACATGCTGGTTAGATGAACTTTTCCGGTTCTTTGAGAGTGAGCTTTCATGCTCTTCTAGCCTTCCAACATGCAGCTCCTTCTGCCTGAACATCTTCTCCCACCACCCACCTCGGCCAGGTCCTCTGCCTTCCATGGTTGTCCACATAATGGCCTTCCTCTATGAGACCTTTTCTGAACCCTTCCTAATTGCCACCTCCTTCCTGATATATACTCTGGAACTTTCTCTACCTTCCCTTCCAAAACCTTCCTCCCATTTCACGAAGTTACTTTTAAAACTTCCCATTTTCTTTGGCCCAATAAAAGTTCCGGGATTGGAGGTGAAGAATCTGGAAACACCCTTTTTAGTTTAGGAATGAATGAAGGTAAAGGGGCATCCATTAGTCTCAGGTTCCTGGCATCGAAAGTTAGAGGAGGTCACAAGTATGGCTCCAAGAAGACCTGAAATAGCCCCAGATCCTCCTCACATATTTCACAGCCTGGGAGCAGGTCCCTCACTAACTGTTGCCAAAACAACATTAAAACAACATTCTTCTCAACACCACCCAAAACAAATACATGTGCAAAATCTTTCCTTTCTCCTGACTTCAGCACTGATCAAAACACCTTCATAATTAAGCATTTCTTTTTATATAAAATTATATTTTACTAAATGTTTCCACAGACCTAATCTTCATGCTCTGAAAAATCCTGAATGGGAAGCAAAGCACACATTGCTAGTTTGCAAATTAAATGGAGGCTCAGCCCGGCCGGCATGGCTCAGTGGCTGAGCATCAACCTATGACCCAGGAGGTCATGGTTCAATTCCCGGTCAAGGTGCATGCCCAGGTTACAGGCTTGATCCCCAGAGGTGTGCGGGGGGCAGCCAATCAATGATTCTCTCTCATCATTGATGTTTTCATCTTTCTCTCTCTCCCTTCCTCTCTCTGAAATCAATAAAAACATTTAAAAAAATAATAATAATAATGAAATAAAAGAAATGCAGGCTCAGTGCCTGAGGCGACTTGTCTAAAGCTACTAGTATGTGGGTAAGAAGTGATGACTCCAAAAGCAGAGATCCCGGTCTTCTGATTCATCATCCAGTGATACTTCTTTCTCTCTTTGTGTAAATCAGGTGTTCATAGTAACTGAGCAATCTCAATGAACACGGAGTGGATTTAAAAGTCAGCGTTCATGCTCAGCTCTGCTACGCTGTGTACGGTATCCTGGAAAGACCTCAAGAAGAGCCTGGTCCCGTGCCAGCAGGAGCGCCAGCAGGAGCGCCGAGATGCATTCTGCTTCTCCTTTTAAGGCATTGTAAACTAAAGAAAGCCTCCACACCCTCTCTTTCCGTTCCACGCACAACCAAATCCCTTCAATGAAAGCACCAATGTGGTTTAGTTGCAGATTATTTTTATCTATTTTTGAAAGTCAACTACACTTAAACTGAACAAATATGTTCCCCTGCATGTTTTCCCAGAATTTCAGTCAAAGTTTTTCAGTAATTAGGCATTTTTCCTAGAGTGTTGTGAACCAAATAGTGTTCTGTGCCAAAGCGAGGAACGTATTAATGAAAACAAAGAATCAAAGGGGGCCAATCAAGTAGTGAAAATGTTCTGCCTTATTTCATCAAAAGGAGATGCGAAGGGAAAACATCAAAGTGAGAATTAAAGTACGTTCAATGTTGTCAATGTGAATTATGCCACTAAAATCTTTTAGGAAAATAAATCTCCCATCACAAGAGACCTATATGATCCTATTAATCAATGTCACCCAATAAATTTAATTTTTAAAAAATCAGTCACATGGGTTAAAGGTATATTTTAATAAATGTAAGGACTTTAATGATTCACTCCTAATAACATATTAAATTGGAGAACTTTATTATCGTCTTACAGAAAACTTCAGCCACCAGGACATGTTTGGGTGGGGCTGGGAGAAGAAGAGAAGGAAAGATTGTGAAGATCACAAGTCCTCAGCAAAACTAACTCTCTTTGTATGATACTGTGGCAGTAGCAGCCCGTCACTAAAAGAGATGGTACAGCACACAGCTGTGCCACAAAATACCGAGAAACTAAAGAATCACTGATTCCGTCTACTTCCACAGCTTTTCCAAACAATCTACATTCCAGAATCACTTCAGAATTTTGGCATTGGAATTCTCCCGATTTGAATTCCAACCCCTCCAAACTATTCCAGTTCCACATGGGCTCATTATACATTTAAATATTCATTTTCTTTTTCTTCTTCTTTTTTTAATTTATTTTTATTGATTTCAGAGAGGAAGAGAGATAGAAACATCAATGATGGGAGAGAATCATTGATCAGTTTCCTCCTGCTCGCCCCCTACTGGGCATGTGCCCTGACCAGGAATCAAACCTTGACCTCCTGGCTCAGAGGTCAATCTCAACCACTGAGCCACACCAGCCAAGTTTAATTTTCTTTTTAAAACTCAATGCCCTTAAGCCAAAAACTTACTAGTTAAATAGTGGAGTGGCAGGTTAGTTTCCTCTGTAAGAAATTACTGCTGTTACAAATTACCATAAACATGGTGGCTTAAAACAACTCAACTGTATCCCCTGCATTTCTGGAGATCAGAAATCTGAAAGGGTTTTTCCTCTGTCTCCTTGCTTTCCCCATCTTCTAGAGCTGCACTCTTGCATCTCTTGGTGCCTGTCATCCCGTCACCTTCAAGGCCAGCAAACAGTACAGCATCTTCAAATCTCTCTGCCCCATCTTCACATCCCTCCCCCGCTACATCTGGGGCAAATACCCATCTGCCTACTTTGGGGAAGACCCTTGTGATTACATCCAGAACCCTCCTGCTTGCGCAAGATCATCTCCCATCTCAAGAGCCTTAATCATATCTGCAAAGCTCCTTTCACAGATACGGTGACATTTACAGGTTCCAGGGATGATGATGGGGCACCTTTGGGACCACTCTTCGGTCTGTCTACCTCTCAGCATCAACCCCACCAAACTATTTCCTAATCATATTCATAAATGAATATATCCTTTCGAAGACACCTTCATAGCAATCAGCTTTTAGAAACCTTTGGTTAGCTTCCATCCCACTCCACTTAAACCTTCACCCTGTGCATTATGAAACCTTGGGAGAAAACTTACGGGATGGAATGCCTTAACTTCCTTCATTTATTCGACAGAGACGCTGGAAAGTTTCAAGTCAGATCCGCAAAATGTCGGGGGGGATTTTCCCACGCCCAAATCATATTTTTATAACAGCAGCCAAAGTCCAACTAAAAATTGGTCCTAGTGAGTAATTTTTATACTTCATGTTTTTTAAAAAATTGTGTGTTAATTTAACATCAGCCTATGGTGTCAAGGGATCGAGCGATATGAGAGTAAGACATGAGCAGCTGTGATCATGGGATATTCTGGGTACAAGATAAATAACTGGACATTTGAGCTCAGACTTGGCTATTTTCAAGGCATTGCTGAGCTAATTAATATATTTTTAATTAATATGTCAGCAGAAATAAAATTTTCCAGGTATGCTTTTAAGTTATTTTAGCAACAGTCAGATGAAGCAACAGCTTTGGCATGACTCACGGCTGTGGGAACCGCTCCGCAGCCCCCAGCTCACTCCTGCTGGAGGGTCACAGGCGGGAAGACATCAGCATCCAGAGCTGCCCTCCCCACAGCTCAGGCTGATGGACAAGCTGTGCCCGCACCTCACCCACAGCCCAGCGTCTGAGCGCCTCTGCCCACCACACAAACGCTGTCCTCCCACTCCATCCCTCCAGGGCCTCTTTCTGTCTGCATTCATTCTGTTATCACAAATGTCCCTCCCTGCTCCTCAGGTGGCTCTGCCTGTCCTTGGTGACTTCTGTCCTGTAGCCATGGGCTGCTGTTGTTTCTGGAACAAGCAGTCCGTCTCTGCAACACAAGGTCAGTCTGGAGGGCAGGACATCCATTCTGCCCAGAGGCCCCATCTTATCCTGCAGTTCCTGGAACAAAGCATCAGAGGCAGAATCCGCTACAGGCTGCAGGCTCTTAAAATAACTCATTAGGTTCGGGGGCAACTAATGGAGATTAAATAAGTAAAGTATACATGACAGTTATTAGAATATAACAGCTGCTTAAAAATGAAAATTAGTCCCCCTCATCCCAAATAATTTATGTAACTCTAATGTTTAATAAGATAATGTTCTTGATGATGATGATGATGATGATACATATATGACATGTACCAGGCACAGTTCTATGTGCTTTCCTATATTAACTCATTGAACCCTAAAAAAATCCCTAAAAGATAAGCACTATCATCTGCGTTTTACAGACACAGAAACTGAGCACAGAGAGATTAACTCATTAGCCCACTGTCACAAGGCTAGTACGTGGCAGACCCTGTCCAGACAATGGGTGTCCAGAAACACTATTTAGCACATTGAGCATTGGCACATGAAAAAATTCTAGAAGTTTAAGTAATGGAATAAAATATAAGTAGTACATAAAGATCTGATTAAGTAACAGATCAGTTTGTATGAAAAGTTATAAATAGATATATAGATTTATATCCATGCCTAATACACAAGATTAAAAACACAAAACTCTTGCTCTGCCCAGTGTGGCTTGACTGGGTGTCACCCCATGCACTCAGTGTGGCTCCATTGCTGGTTTGATTCCCAGACACATGCCCGGATGCCCGGGTTTTGGGCTCAATCCCAGGTTGGGGGTATGCAGAAGGCGGCTGGTGGATGTTTCACTCTCACATTGATGTTTCTCTCTCTCCCTCTCCTCTCTCTCAAAATAAATTTAAAAAAAAAACACACAACATTATTTATAAATGCCTCAATACAAAAATCTTAGCTTTAAAAATGAAATAAAAAAATCTTCAGCCCTAGCTGGTTTGGCTCAGTGGATAGCACATCGGCCTGCGGACTAAAGGGTCCCGGTCCGATTCCGGTCAAGGGCACATGACTGGGTTGCGGGCTCCATCTCCACTGTGGGGCGTACAGGAGGCACCCAATCAATGATTTTCTCTCATCATTGATGTTTCTATCTCTGAAATCAATAAAAAAATATTTTTAAAACATACTTCAAAATGTCCTTCTTTGAATTATATTCACTTACATATACATGTTTAACAGGGTTCTTTAACACGTTAAACACCAAGCCTGTTTTGTCTTCCTTTCCATTTAGCCTGCGATATCCGATTTCAGCGATATGCTGGCGGCACCAGCGACTGACCGGTCCGGATGGAAAGTATAGTGTCAGTAACCGGTGACTGACATGGCGCTTTACATGTTAAATAATGTGAATTATCATAAAAACATTTAAAATCGTATTCAATTTTAAAATATGGTTTAACACTATTCAGGAAAACACATTATAGATAGACAGATATATATATATATTGATTTCAAAGAAGAAGGAAGAGGGAGAGAGAGAGAGAAACATCAATGATGAGAAAAAATCATTAATTGGCTGCCTCCTACAAGCCTCCTACTGGGGATCGAGCCCACAACCCAGTCATGTGCCTGACCAGGAATCGAACCGTGACCTCCTGGTTCATAGGTTGACACTCAACACTGAGCCACACCAGGCAGGCAAAAACACATTATTTTTAATGTTAGGTGTGACTACTTACATATCCCTAGTCCTAGTGTTGATTAGGGAACTCTAGCCTTGCCAAATTGAGATTTCCATCTCTAAAGGGCATAGAAATGGGAGATCTTCATCTCTAAATAGCAATACAATGAGCTGTAGACAGCAAATAAGGTGAGGGTGCAAATTCATCCTGTGGAACTTCAGAGGGCCTATGCAACTCTCTTGTTCTAGGGTACAGATGAGGGGGAAATACATTATTTCCTACTTAATGTCACTCTTAAGTCAGCTTTCCTACATTCTGAGGATGGATACCACTTCTCCTCCCATGGGGCTAGTCCCTGCAGAGGGTCCCTGCTGGCTGTATACTCAGAGCCCCAGCCAGGGGATGGCCTCCCACACACTCCACAAGCAAGTCCTTCCTTCCTTCGCCCAACAGCCAAAGGATGGACATCTAGAACTCCTTGTTACCACACGACACGTTAAGACACGTGCACTGTGCATCATATTTGCAGGGACATAATTTTCAAAATCCACTAGTCCATCATGCAAAAGAAAATTGGACAGAAACTTCATAAAAAGCTGATATACGGCAGCTTGTGTGACAGTAAGAATATATGGAAACTGTCATTGAGATCCTGGAAATAGGTGTGAAAAATACATGCTTAATATGGTTACAGCAATATGGAGCTGAGCAAACACTTGGGAGAACGTGCAATGTTGCCAATTACTCCTAGATCATCTAAGAACCACAAACAGAGATGCCTTCAGCTCTAACGAAACGCAGATATGTCTTATCCCCCCAGCCAGGCCACAGTGCAGGGCAGCCAACCGATGATAACCCAACAATAGTAGCTACTTTTCAGAGCTGACCCCTAGGCAGCAACCGATAAGACAGAGAGGAGAAGAAAATATTTTAATGGCAGTATGAAAATCTGAAAATACATTAATCATAGGATTTTCATTTCTTATCTCCAAAAAAAATGTGTGCTAAAAATCCAGCTGTGTTCCCCGGCGCGGAGGCCCGTGGTGAACCTCATTGTTCCGTCAGAGGCAGTCGGGTGGCACCTCGCAGAGGAACCGGTGATGGGAATCCTGCTCACTTAGTAATTCCTCTGCTCCTTTCTTAATCATGGTTACTGGAATTTGTCAATTCAACATGAAGGCAATCTCTTTTCATTCCATCAAAGCTAGTACTCACGCAGTCAATGCAATTAAGTGAACAGATCTACCGAACACCTGCTCTGTGTAATGCATCGTGCAATGCAAGACTGAGGGTGCAAGGCTGGATGTGACTTCAGCCCTGCCTTTAAGGAGGTGAGTGCACACATACACCACATATACACATGCATACATTCACTCACATACACACACCACACACATGCATACAAATATACACTCACATATATACATATTCATAAGTGTACACATATACACTCAGACACACACATTACATAGGTACATGCACACCATACACACACAGACACCAAACACTTCCTATCTAATAAAAGGGTAATATGCAAATTAACCATCACTCCATCACAAAAATGGTGGTGCCCATAGCCACAAGATGGCAGCGCCCAGTCCTCTCAGCCCCGCCAGAGTCCCCTAGTCCCGGCGGGGCGGGGGGGGGGGGGGGGCGGCTGCTGAGAGCGGGCAGCATTAGTGGCCTGGCAGAATGCTTGGTTCGTCACCACGGCGACAAGGCAAGCATTCCACCCTGGCCACAGATAGCCCTCTGACCAAGCCAGGGCATGGAACACTTGCATCGTCGCCTCAGCGACGAGGCAAGCATTCCATGCCCAGCCGCAGATGGGCCTCTGGGCTGTGGAGAGCCTCTGGGCAGCAGGCGCGGAGGGCCAGGCCCCACAGAAAGCTACTGACGCACAGCTTTGTGCGCAGGACTACTAGTCTATATATATAAAAGCCTAAGCGACCAAATGACTGAACAACCGGAACGACCAGTTGACCAGTCGCTATGACGCACACTGACCACCAGGGGGCAGACGCTCATCGCAGGTGCTGCCCCCTGGTGGTCAATGCACTCCCACAGCAGGAGCGCCGCTCAGCTAACCCATGGGTCCCAGACACAGGGCTCATGGCTGGTGAGTGCCGGTGTGGGGGTGTGAGTCTCTCCCAACACAGCGGGGCCGGGGTGAGTGGGAGCGGCAGGCAGGAGCAGCAGGCGGTGTTGGACTGCCAGTTTTGGCCCGATACCCGCAGGCCATGCCAAGGGACCCCACCAGTGCACGAATCCGTGCACTGGGCCTCTAGTATACACATAAAACACCACACATCAGTACACATATGACACAAAACATTCACATACCACATGCATGCATAAACACACATACAGACCATACAAACATATGAGCATATAGGCATGCACAGACGTGCACACAGATGTACATGCATGCATACATGTGTCGTGCATATCCACATATACCACACATACATCACACGGGCATGCACATATAAACATCCATGTGTGTACACAAATACACGTGTACACACACACATACACAGAAATACACACATGTAGAAAGCTACGCACATATCCATACATACACACATTTACACATGCATACACATACCATACACCCTCTGATTACCCGTGAAGAGCAAGAGCTGTCTTGTTAATGACATAGAGAACTGAAAGAGATTGTGGAGCACTTTCACTTGGGGTCACACTTCCAATCTCTAGAAAAACCGAGTCCTCCTGTCCACCAATTCTGCATTCTCACAATCCATCCACACATTCCGTTGTTTTAGTGACAGTCCACACGCTAGGGAAATTTTTTAAATTTAGAAAACCATCTCCACTTTAGTATGAATACAAGAACCCTGTACCATCCCAACCAAGGGAGCCCAGTGCTAAGAGGCACAACGGTTTGTGAAGTCTTCCACGTACTACCCAACGGTTGGCAGTTCCCTAAGACACTGTCTCACGGAAGCACCCTGGGGCCCAGGCAGGGAAGGATGCCAGGCGGCAGCTGTGTGGGAGCAAGGCTGGCTGCCCTGGCATACAACTGGAGAAGTAGTGACCCGAGCAGACCTGGGGCCACACTAGAGTGACACCTGTGGGACACACCACAGGCCCTGGGAGGCCTTTGCCAACACAGATGTAGAGACTTAATGAACACACCCATTAGACTATGTCTGCCCCATCTCCCAATGGGGGCAAAGAATAACCGTGGAGTTGAAAGGAATTTCTCAGCTCTACCAAATCCTGGTATTCTCACAGCAGCCTCTTTGGAAGAAAGTAGAGAAAAATGTCAGTGTGAACACGGAATTCACTTCATTACATCATACCAGTTCCTGATTACTACCCTCTTCTCAGCCACATAACACAGGAACACCCATGACTCTATGGTCCAAAAAAAAGTACAATGTATTCTTCCCCCACACAAAAAAAATCCCAAACCTACGTGAATTGGGGAGGAAAGTCCATCATTGTCGCCATCACTCAAAGCACCGAACACCAATGGAAAACAAATTCTGTGAAGCCTGTTGATATTTTGAAATACAGAACAGTGAGAATCTGTTTAGATTTTGCCTCGCCTGTACACTAAAAGTCCATGCGGGAGGAGCAGCTTTGTGCACACAACCCCCACTACTCCAAGTGGAGCCCCAAAGCCAGGGGCACCCGTCCTCAGGGAGCTAGAAATGCAGAATCTCGGGCCCGCCCCGGAACCACTGGCTCAGGATCTGCGGTTCTACAGAAGCCCAGACGCTCTGGCTGTACCGTTGGGTCGGAGAAGCAGCAATATGAACATCCAAGTGCAATCAAGACAAAAAAGTCATCTCTTGTAGTTTACTTTTTCAAACTATTGACTATCATTTCTGTCATTAATGAAGCTAGTGATGGCTGGAATTCCTTGGCTAACAGAAACTGTCTCAATGTAATTAATCTGTGAAATGGTGAATTTTTGTGCATCGTTAAAGTTTACCAAAAATTTCCCTTATGAAGAAAATGTCACAAAAGAACCTAGTAGCTGTACCTTACCAAGAGCTGATTCTGGTTTCCTGTAACCATAGCAACTCTAATTTGCATCTTTAGGACACACAAAAAAAGCAAACAACACAGAGTTTTCTCCCTTCTGGTCATGGTTTGTGGTAGCAACAGGTGAGAAAGGTCAAGAGAAGCAACTTTTGCATCATCCCATGAAAAAGAAATATAACAAGTAACTATGGCAACCAGACAAAAACTTCAAAAATGACTTGCAATTTACAAAGAGCAGAGCAACTCTGTTTTACTCACAAAAAAAGTAATAATAACTATAGGCAAATCCACTGAAATGTTTCCCAGGAATAGGTGAATTTGCAGAAGATAATCACACACACTTCCTACACAGGCCCCATGAGGGATTGTTTATTTACTGTGGAAGTGTTAAATTGCATGTTTGTACAATTGGGTTACTTAGGTGACATTTTAAATCTAGATCCTCTTGTAGTCTGAAGATAAAATGGGCCCTTTCTTGCATCAGCTAATTCCTTAGGAGAAAGGCTTTTTCTCTAGGAGGTAAATTAACTCCTAAAATTCAGTAAGGTGGCATCTCACCAATTTTCGAGGCTCAAGAAATTCATGTAAGTACTTCTACAATATCTAATGCTCACCTAAAAAAGATGAATGATCAAGGATACTGCCTATTGTACATTTGCTACACTGGTAGCCTCTCTAAGTTTCTGATGTAAGCAATCTAAACTTATACATTATTTTTTTAAGTGCTTACTGATTTTTTAGAAAGAAAGAGGGAGAGGGAGAGAGAGATAGAAACATCGATGAGAGAGAAACATCATCAATCAGTTGCCCCCTGCACACCAGCAAACCTGGCATGTGCCCTGACCAGGAATCGAACCAGTGATCTCTTGGTTCATGCGTCAACACTCAACCACTGAGCCACACTGGCCAGACGAACCTTATACGTTATTTACAGGGACAAAATAAAGGAGGAAAACTTGAACTACTAATGTCAACCTACCCACTGCCTAGAGGCGAGTATCCAGCTCCGCGGCCACGGCAACTCCCCCACGTGTTGCTGCAGGTCTTCCTATTCATAATCAGTGTGATGCGCTCTCCCTCATTTCCAGATCAGAAATTACTTACTCCCTGTTCAGCCCAGCTTGAGCACTGCCTGGTGCTTAATGGATACCCACAGGAGAAAATGACCGCTCTATTAAAAAAAGAGAGAAGATACTGAATCACAACAGAAGGGAGTAAACAGGAAATTTTTACATGAGTCTCAAGGATACTTTTATAGCCCGGAATGACATGTTTATCGTTCACCTATTTTTTTTTTTTATTCCACACCAGAACAGAAAGTATTTTTTGAGCTTGATAAATGAAGGCTCCTTTGGGGGCACCTGCTCTTTGAAGTACCACTCCTAGGGTCCCATTAATAACTCTGGCATATTAGAAAGTCATAACTACAATTTTGAGCTCTATTCTTCCTAGCATATTAATATGAGTGTTTACCGTATTTTGTGTGTTCGTGTTTGGTTTTCCTTCTTTCTCTTTAAGATACCTGTCATTAAGCACTGGCGGAGCCCCTGTGCAAACAAAAGCTGACACTGTTTGCAGAGACCCCCCTGGTTGTGACTTTTTTTTAAAGTGAGTGTCCCACTTTCAACTAAAATCTAAAAGGAATTCTAAAACATTTTCAAAATTAAATGTTTGCATTCCACGGTGTGCTTAGTACATTGTTGATGGATTAACTAGAAAAAGAAAAAGAGCTGTAAGTCTGATACTGTTTTATTATGTGGCTTCAGCGAGGACAAGGCCCCTGAACTTCCCACTGTCCGACTCCAGGTTTACGAAGTGAGAAAAAGCCTTCCATCTCCACAGTGCAAAAACAACCAAACTCGCTGCTGTAACCATCCCAGCGTCATTGTGAGTTGTGCTAATGCTCTAATTTGCTCATTTATTTGCTCCAACCACATAATTAATGCTGAAAGAAGCCTTTTAGGGGTTTGCCACTGAGCACCCTATGTCTTAGTAGAAGGAAAATTCCTTAGCTACGTTCCCAATCCCCATGCATGTACTGAAGCCAAGAACTAGCCAAGCAGAACTACCACCTCTCTCCAACTCCTAACAATTAAGTGCACAGACCACAGGGCTGAGAAGCGTAGGACCTCGCCAGGACCAGCACAGGCGGATTTCTGAGGTCTGTAACTCTCTTGTGTTTCAGTACATTCTGTGCCATCATCATTACGTTCTAATACATCATCTATCACATCTATTACATCGCCCTTCCTTTTGTTGTCACGGCATACTTCTGATTAATTCTGACGCATTTCCCTGATTGAAACCCATTTTAATAACCCCTAGACAAAGCGCTTCTGCAAATACACTCACAACACTTACAGCAACCAAAAGTTCAGACCCTTAGGAAAAAAAGCACTAGAATAAAGGAGTGCCCCTGAACCCCACCATTCTCAGAATATGTTTGTGAGAAAGGTTGGCAGAAAAAAAGCCAAGCATACGATTCCATAAATGGTACTACTACGTGGTCCATCACCAAACATCTGTCTTTATTCACTCCAGATTGGAACAGACGTAGTGCAGAGAGGACCGTGGTCTCAATGCTGTGGCCTTCCTCCTACAAGTCATTCACTCATTCATTTGTTCATTCAATATTTTTTGAGCACCTATTATGTGCCAGGCACTGTTGTAGGGACTAAGCATACAGTGAACAAAGCAGGCTCTCCGACCTCCTGCAGCCTGCCCTCTAGGGAGGAGACATCCACCCTAGAGGGCAGGCTGCAGGAGGACAGACAAATAAACCTACACAGGGTGTCCATGGTGCCGGACAGAGCCAGACAAAACATAGCAGCAGTGGGTGGGACAAGTCCTGAGGGATGGCGAAGCCAGAGGGGCTTGGGCAGTGAGTGGGAAGGGAAAGCACATGGTAGGCCTCACTTAGGGCCTTGGACCCCTCTAGACACTGGATTGGTAAGTTATTGCATAGTTTATACTATCTCAGGCAGGTGATCAAGGTCAACATCACCAGTGATGAGTCCTGTTGATGGTAAGTGCCCTTGATACAATGTGATAAGGGCACTACCTCTTTGTGGTCCTTCCCCCCAAAACCAGCAACTACCGTCTAGTCACGAGAAACATCAGACACACTCGAACTGAGGACATTCTAAATACCTGACCCATACTTGTCAAACCTCCCAAGGTCATCGGAGGTGAAAGCCTGGGAAACTGTCACAGTTACGATTAGCCTAAGGGGACATGACAACTACATGGAATGTGGAATTCTGGATGGAGTCCCAGAACAGAGACAGGACATGAGGGAAATGTTGAGGAAGTCCAAATAAAGTACAGACTGTAGTTAATAATGATGCATTAGTGTTGTTTTCTCGTTGTGACCCATGTACCACACTAAGATAAGATGTTAACTGGTCGTCTGGATGCATGATATATGGAAACTCTCTGAACTGTCTTGGCAAGGTTTCCATAAATCTAAACTATCCTAAAATTTTTTTAAAGGTTTATTTTGTTAAAAATATGAAATGCTCTTCTGTAAGATAATGATGATCCTGGAATACAAACTAAAACAAAAAAATAATGAAGAGTATGTAACAACGTACTAATAGAGGTTAATTATTCAGCTTAGTCCTGCTTAAGTAGTTTATTAGATCTATTGGAAGCCTCAAAGCTAGCCCATTCCATTCCGATATGACTAAATTATGAAGTCCCCCACTTCTTTCTTCTGGGGCATAAATGACAAGTAAACCTCCCTTCCTTTCAACAGTCCTTCAAGTCTTTATTTATGGAAAGCACTTTTCCATTCAAGTACTTCCTTCCTTTTGCTGGCTTCTGAGGGAACTGCACTAACTGTGTGTGTCCATGTGTCACTGGTGTGTCTCTGCTTGTCACTATCTCCAGGGAGAAGGCCTGGCATTTTCCAGGGAAGCGGCCACGGGTAAGAAAACCCTTGATATCTAAATAGGGTCACAGATATGAGATGCTCAGGCAGGGCTGCTGCAACACCTGTCCCCGAACCCCTCCATCCCCCTCTACATAGACTGCTCCTTCTACATAGACTGAACCTTCCCAGCTGACCTCACTTCCTTGGGCACCTTCCCAGGTCAACACCATCCCTACACCCACGGATTATTCTACCAAGAATGCTGATAACCTCTAAGGAGAAAGGCAAGATCGGGCTAATGTAATAAATGGCATCATACCTCTGGAGCAGCCAGGCTATATGCATCAGAGAGAAAATGAGGGAAAGGCCATGGGCCGTGTGCAAACAATGGGAGGTGAGTCTCCAAGGATGCCACACTCTCCTGAAGGGTTTGATTCCTGGACTTCTGAAACTAACTAGTTTTATCTGGAAAGTTACACCAAGCCTTGGAGGTTCTTGATAACTGTGGAATTAATAGTTAGCAAAGTGAAAAATCTCCTGAGTTTAGCCTCCGACAGCGGCCCTAATACAATCCAGCTTCTCCCTTTTATGTTTTAGTTGTGGAATTTCTTCAAAGTTCTTGATCGAATTGGTCTTCAACTGAAACCGAATTCCCACAGCCTTTTATGTAGTGAGGACGGACGCAGCTGCTCTTACTTAAACGGTTTCACAGAGGTAGTTTTTTTTCTTTTCCAAACTCATATGCACATGCATATTTTGAGCTTAAGATAGATAAAGATATAAGCAATTGTATAAGATAAAGCAATTAGTAAGTGATTGACACAGCTAATAGAAGTGTTTAAAATCTATTATAAGCTAAAGAAGTGTTTTCTTTATTTAGATAAAATGGGAATTAGCTCTTCCAATCAAGAGAAAAATGAAATTGGAAAAATGAAAACTACATGGGAGAACTATGGTAATCGCCAGACTGAGCCCCCAAAAGAACAATATGATCTGAGTGGAAGAACAGAGTACAGTCAGTGGCTGTGGACCGCTATTTCAGATATTTGAATGCTGTGCCGTTTTCCAGAGCCTTCTCTTTATGGTAGAGACCTAAGTTCCTGTACTGTCATCTCTCTTAGAAGGTGGTTTCAATTTCTAAACTGACAAACTTAATCGTGCTTATAAATCCCATAAAGATACAGGCACTATAAATATTTATAAAGTGAGAAACGTCATAGCATATTTTCAAATCTTACTGTCATCACAGCCTCTGCATATTGTGTAAAATTGGTCACAAAAGCTCAGAAATCAAAGCCATTAACCACAACCTAAGAGTCTACGTTTTCATACAAATATACAAAAAGGTAGAAAGAGGAACCAAAGGGAAGGTGGCAGGAGTCAGTGTTTCAGCAGTGACTTATCATCAAATATCACACAATAATCCCCTCCTGGGTGAACTCCCTTTTGTCAATAGTTGGTCTGGAAGAAGCTCACAGTTACATTACCATCACCAAATGTCTATTAAGCACTCGAAAATTTAGTTGTCCATTCTAGATCCAAAGCAAATAACCATCCCAGAGACAGGAAGGTCTCTGCAGACCTGGGGGCTTCTGTTCAGGCTGTCACAGGTACATCTCCAGCACCAGGCATCCTGCATCCTCCCCACAGACAATGCACTGCGTTGGATAGCGGAATGGTGTTCCCCGCCCCTCCCCCCAAGTTTATGTCCACCTGGAACCTTAGAATGTGATGTTATTTGAAAATAAGTTTTTTGCAGATGTATTTAGTTAAGATGAGCTCATACTGGATTAGTGTGGGACCTAATCCAATGACTGGTGTCCTTATAACAACAGACGCAAGGACACACTCGGGGAACACGACATGATGACTGAGGTAGAGCCTGTCTACAGCCAAGGGACACGAAGGACTTCAGGCAACCACAGGGGGCTAGGAAGAGGCACGGGGCAGATTCTCCCTCAGAGCCTCCAGAGGGAACCAACTCTGCCAGCACCTTGATCTCAGACCTCTGGCCTCCAGAACTGAGAGAGAGTAAAATTCTACTGCGTGAAGCCACCAAGTGTGTGTACGACAGCCTTCGGAAACAAATACAGATGGCAACAACTGCAACTATAATGAAAATCCCCTTGGTCACAATATAAGGACTCAGCAAATTCTCAACCACTATTAATGTAGTCATATATATACATAAACACGTTTTATGGCAACTGAGAGAATATTTAATAAACTGTAAGGTTTCTTCCAGTGAAGGAATTTTGTGTTTAGTGTTGTGCACTTCAGTCATATAATAAATATACATTAATTGGATACCCAAATATTTAAGGTTTTGACTTACACATCATGGGAAGCTAAAATCAAGCCAAAGAAAAGAAAGGGAGAATGGGGAGAAAGAGATTCAGATGCAGTTGGGGTAGAAATAAGACACACATCCAGAGGGTAATGAGATTTACAACAAAGTATATGATATAATCGCTTAAATCATATAAAAATGTCAGTTGACCATGTTTGAACTACAACAATAACTATTTCATATGGTTTAAGGCAGGGGACTGAATCTGACCCTCGACTTGCTTGTGTAAATAAAGTTTTATTGAAACACAGTCATGCCCATTCCTTTGCATACTGCCAATGGCTGCTTTCGCAGGTGCGATCAGGGCAATGTGTCCCCTGAGAGCCAGACTTCAGCTGGGACTTAAGAAAGAGCTAGATTCTGAGCCAGAGGGGACAAGGCTCTGCAGGGTTGATGGAATGACAACAGATCCCAAATCCCAGCAGCAGCCCAGTCACTGGGACATCCAAAAATGCCCTCCTGCTTCTAGGCATTGTCTTGGCTGAGACCCCCCTGGGTGAAGTGAAACTAAAATGAGAAAAGTCTGGTTCAGCTTTGAGAGAAGCCAAATTTCCTTGAACACCAGAACTTCCAGTCTAAGAAATGCTGTCTTTTTAGTTTAGCAGGAATCAATAGAGGTTCGGGACAAAAGTAAAATAAAATTGTTTTATTAGGAAAATCAAGTTCTATAGATGTAAAATAATTGAATCGAGAGCAAAAATTATATTATTTAGAATATCTATGTGGCTCTTTGTAGGGTCACATCATAGAGATTAATTAATTACTGCAATGATTGCCGTAATTATAGTTTAAAGAACTAGGGGAAGTTTCAGACAATTGGAAACCTATTTGGGGATTATTATCAAAATGAGCATTTCTTCCTCATTAATAAGCCACACACTTCATCCAAAATATGACCAGCTGAAAAGCTTGCATTGCACAATGAGTTGGAAAATCCTTGCTACCAAAGGCTTCCACAGGAGACAGCAATGCTGAAAGGAGGAGGGGAGTCCTCTGAGCTGGGAGAGTCTCCTCCTTTCCATTCTCGTCAATTACCCAAAAGCACACTAACCACCAGTGGCAACATTCATTTAAGTTTAGGATTAAGCTAGAAAGCCAAGTGGGATGTGTGTACATAAACCAGTAGATAAATAGAAATGTGTGTGTTTATACATCTAAAATTAAATATACCCTAGACCACATTTATGAGGACTATCCCAGGGTAATACAGTTTACTGATTTTATCAAAACTAATTCACAGCATACTCAGGTGCCTTTGATTACATAAACCAGCTCTCCACTGCCCAGTGAAGATGTCAGCTTACCAAACAAGAATTACCTAGTTTAGGGAGAGACAGACAGACAGACAGACCTCAAACATAGGTTTTCCCAGTTTTCTAGCAGAAATACCGTCAGGCCTTAGTTAAGTTCCAGAGGTGATTTCTTGCCATCAGCACCCAAAGGTCCCAGGAACCCTGGGGCACTTGGCTTCAAGCTGCAAGTCCATGTCCTAGGTTCCATCCTCCCTGGGAGGCAGTGAGGCATGGTTGGGAAGAGAGCCAGGATCCTGGTGCTGATTTCAGCACAAGATCATATTTCTGGTCACATGATCTGCTTCACCCCTCCTGAGCTTTAGGTGACTCAGATTATGGGAGGCTGCCTACCATCAGGGCCCTCAGTAACTCCAAGGTAATGCCTCCAGCTGGGAAGCTCCTTCCTGGCATTAGTCAAGACAACCCAGTTCTTATCTGCTCACTGCCTCTTTGCAGGCAGGAGCAGCCACCACAAAACCAATTGAATATGGATGTAAATGCTAATCATCCTGGGGATGGGGTGTCCAGGGGCCAGGAGGGACAGAGGGTCCTGTTCACCGGGTATCATGGGTATCTGCAGGAGTGTGTAACATGGGTATCATTAAAGAGGAGGAAACACGTGGTCAGGGCCAGGGCTAGTCACAGTGGCTCAGCTGGCCTGCTGGGCTGGGAGGAGGGGCCATTTTCCAGGTACCAGAGCCCAAGACGGAGCTGGGGAGTGAGGGGGGTGAGGGGTTCTGTGGCCTTGGATGGAAGGAAGCAGCTAGTCCAGGGAGACCCCTCAGGGCACAAGCCCTGCTTCCTGCATGCTCTGCAGGGCCACCGGTGGGAGAAAGCCAGCAGGAAAGAAGCAGAGGGCTAGCAAGCCTTGTACAGTCCCCGCAGCCGAACCTCCCCCAGTCTGGAGAATGCACCTGAGAGGATCTGCCTGGGACAGAATATACCCGACACAGACAGACAGGAAATCACCGGCCTTCCCTTTATTTTTCTCTAATGCCAAGAGATATTTGCTTTTATGCAGAGTCAAGCAACAGTGGTCGTCCCAGTTTTATGTCTAGCAATTCCACTTTTCCTCCCACCTCCCCTCCAGGGCTCTGTGTGGGCATCCCTGTGCAGCTGATCCAGTACAGGAGCTGCAACAAGTGCATTGTGGGATGTGTCTTTGAGAAGATGAAGGTGCTCACCCAACAATGGCTCGGCTCAAGAGATTTCTGATTCACTGAATCATCACAACACTGATACCTGCTAACATTTCCAGTGCTCACTATGGAGCAGGCAATTTACATGTATCAACAGCCTCTATCATTCACAGCCCTGGCTGCTGTGGCTCAGTTGGCTGAGGCATCGTACCCTACACCAAATGGTGGTGGGTTCGATTCCTGGTCAGGGCACATAACCAGGTTACAGGTTTCATCCCCAATCAGGGTACATGTGGGATGTGGGAGGCAACCAATCTGTGTTTCTCTGTCTCTTTCTCTCCCCCCCTCCCTTTCCTCTCTCTAAAATCAATTTTTTTTTTAAAAAGGAAAAAAGTCCTGGCCCCTGTGGCTCAGTGATTGAGTGAACCAGGAGGTCAGTTTAATTCCTGATCAGGGCACATACCTGGTTAGTGGGTTCAATCCCCAGTAGGGGGTGTGCACAAGTCAGTCGATCAATGATTCTATCTCATCATTGATGTTTCTATCCCTCTCTCCCTCTCTCTGAAATCAATAAAAATATATTTAAAAAGAAGAGAAGAGAAAAACCTAACGAGAGGAACTAATCTCACCATTTCAGAATTGAGGAAGGTGAGCTACAAATCTGACCACCTCGATCCAAAACCCTCTCCCATAATCGCTACATTTATACTGCCTTGTAATCGTATTGAATCATTTTAGAAGACCTTTATATTTTTAAAGAAACCCTGCAATCTTTCTAGTGGCATTAAAAAAATCTACTTGAGTGAAAAGGATCACCCATTTTGTGATTTGTAGGTTGACATTTGCATATTGTACTTGCTGAGTACAGTGTGTTAGCTTCCAAATCATGTCTTCATAGAATGAAGTCGAGTGTGATTGACTTAAGCAAGTGATTACACATTTATTTTGTCAGTTCCAATACACCAGCAATTTTCAACTTTTTTCATCTCATGGCACACACAAATTAATTACTGAAATTCTGGGGCACACTAAAAAAATATAGTATATTTTTTGCCGATCTGACCGAAAAAAAAACAAAACTGTATAATTTTTATTCATTCACACTGGATGGTTATTGTTGTGTTGGCTGTTGTCAATTTTTATTTGACAATCTGTGGGAAAAGAGGTCAGTGCTCCTAAGTAATTAGTCTGGTATCGCATGTTTTAAAAATTCTTACATCATACCAGTTGAAAGTCTCTGCTGTATACTATACATATACATATATGTGTGTGTATGTATATGTGTGTGTGTGTGTGTGTGTTTGTGTGTGTGTAGCTTCCATGTCTTGGCTAGCATAAATAATGCTGCAATGAACATATGGATGCAGATGTCTTTTTAAGTTGGTGTTTTTGTTTCCTTCAGATAAATATCCAGAACTAGAATCACTGGATCATAATGTAGTTCTATTTTTAATTTTTTGAGGAATCTCCACACCGTTTTCCCTAGTGGCTGCACCAATTCACAATCTCAACCACAATGCATAAGAGTCCCCTTTCTCCATACGCTCACCAACACTTGCTATTTCTTCTCTTTTTGATGATAGTCACTGCAAGAGATGTGAGGTGGTATGCCACTATGGTGTTGATTTATATTTCCCTGAGTATTAGCAATGTTAAGCACCTTTTTATGTACCTATTCCCCATCTGTATGTCTTCTTTAGAAAAATGTCTATTCAGATCTTTTGTCCGTTTTTAATGGGATTGTTTGTGGGGCGTTTTGTTTGTTTTTGTTGCTACTGAGTTGTACGAGTTCTTTATGTGTTTTGAATATTAACCCCTTATCAGATATGTGACTTGCAAATGTATTTCCTCCCATTCCACAGTTGCCTTCCCGTTTTGCTGACGGATTCCTTTGCTGAGCAGACGCTTTTTGGTTTGATGGAGTCCCACTTGTTTATTTCTGCTTGTGCTGCCCTTAAGTAATCCGTAAGATGGAGCGATTTTATTTGCAGATCTTGGGACTTCTGGAAAACCCATACCCAGGCGCCAGGGCAGCCTTCTCTGAGTTTGGAGCCGGTTGTAGAGCTGCATGTGGATGGTTCTGGCTATTCCCGCAGCTTTGAAAGCACAACCAGCTGTCAGCCACACCACCGCCTGAGGAACCAGCTACCGATGGCGGCCAGGCCCTGGGTGAGCGGAGCTTCCTGCCTCCGTGCGCCAGCTCGGCCGCCCATCATTTCCACGCGGTTTAATTAAGCAAAAGCCCTCACTGCCTTCCCTCTGGCTGCCAGGCTTGTCAGCACCTTTCTGAGAGGTCAGGTGCCAGTGGCCGGCCCAGGGGGGAGCCTGCCTCTGCCTGGGCAGCGGGAGCCTGTTCTTCCCCACCTGCTCCTCCTCCAGCTGCACAGCCCCTCCCAGGGGTGTCAGGGGACAGGGCTGTAGACTTCAGTTCATGGAAAGCTAGTGACCTGATATTACAACTAATAAACTACAATTAAAACAAAATAAAGCATGTGAGCTGTTTGTGCCAGGAACCTTTCAGACATGGACCTAAAGGCCTCTGCCGGCTTTACGAAGACATTCCCTGAACTGGAGCCAGCATTATATATTTCTTCCCACTATAAACTAGCAACTTGCTCTCCAATCCTGGCCTCTTCTTAGTATTTCAATCCTCATAAAGTTCCATGGTATATTTGAAAGGAACCATGAAGTTAGCCTTCAATTCGTCATTCACTCTGTTTAAAGCTCTTCGGGAGGAGAGAGGGTTAACTTGGGAAGTAAAAGCTCTTTGGGCAAGAACTGCTGTATGGCTCAGCTCTTCCTCTGCTCCTCTCAGACAATCCCTGCTTAACGCCCCCTCGGGTCACTGGAACTGGGGCCTTGGAAGAACTATCTGAAATCTAAGCACCATGACACCCTAACAGAGTCACGATCAAACAGGCTCAACATAGTGTCCAAAGGGCTGGGCGGCCGGTGTGGCCTCTGAAGGAGGAACATCCAGGAGCCGCTGGGCAGATAGGCGCTCAGGGGCATGGGCTAGCAGGGGCGCCTCCTCCTGTGCCCTGCTGTCCCCACGCCCTGCTGTCCCCACGCCCTGCTGTCTGGTCTCTGCCTTCCCCGGCTTTCTCGGAGTGACCGTTTCCAGAGCTGTGTGTCACACAGGAAAGTCGGCAGCTCTTTCCTAGGTGGGCTAACTCATGAAGAGACAGGCCCTGTATTTAAAAACAAACAGCGCTCTCCCGGGGCTGCAGGTGCCGACAGGCCAGTTCAGATGGCCCCATTCAGACTGACTGCCACACTTTTTGGGATAGAGGCGTTCGCGGCTGCAGAGAACTGATGGGCAATTATAACATAAGCACATATATCCAAATTAAGCATCCAGAAGGACACAACACTCATAATTAATAGACTCAAGTCTCAAACTACACCCTGGGGCAGTGGGGAAAGGCGGGAGGAGCCTCCTTTATATCCTCTTATTTCAAAAAATACATGTTACAATGAATCCCAAATGACCGTCTGACGTTAGGGACCCCGCTGGTGACGGCTCAGCTCAGATAAAAGCAGCATTTACGATTCAGAGCTTATGAAAGAATGAGCCTTCTGCAGAAGCACACAGTCTACTAGGACTCTTGGCCATCACTCTAAAAATGAAATGTCCACCAAACACCAGACCGCACGCTGAGGAAACAGGGGAGAGGCGGAACGCCCTGACCCCAGTGGGGAAGGCTGGCGGGAGGGACACTGGGCATCTTCCTTACCTGACTCGGCCCCGGTTCTCCTTCTCACACCCCAAGGTTACAATGTTGGGAAAGGTCGGCCTCTCTTTATCCTGACTGCACAGCGCACTAGACACTGGAAAAGACGGCCCTGCAATGAAGGTGAAGCATGTAATTTTGTCCCTAAGAAACATCACACATTTGGGGCCACGCTAGTGAGCTCATCATACAGAGGTCTCGGCATCCAGCTCCCCAATGAGGAAGGGCTCTCGGTGATTCCACGGAGACACAAGAGACTGCAAACTTCTCTGAGATCCAGAAAAGGAAGCCTGGAACATTCTGTCTTTTCCTTCTTCAGCCGGAAGCCATTTCTGGTTTTCAGGCCCTATCTTCTCGTACAGAACCACCTCTGAAGACACCATACCCTGGCTACAGGTGCTCTGATGGGTGCGGCTGTGCACGGTGAGTGGAGGGTCCCCCCCACAGAGCCAGGAGTCAGGGTACCCACCATGTGTCCGTGCCAGTGGGGCATGCACCTTCCAAACCCCCACCCCTCCTTTTCATCCCAGCAAGTGAGGCAGCTCTACATGGACAGGAAACCGAATAACATTCCCAATTGTTCCCACACTCACTCTCCCTCCCACCTGCCGTCCCGGCCATCTGGCTGGAGTTTCTAGGGAATCCTAGGTGTTTGGCTGCACCTGCAGAATCCACTGGGGTTGTGGAGGAACGCTGGAGAAAAATGGCATCCATGCCAAGACAAGGGACATCCCACTGGAAAACAGGACCAAGAGAACAAAACCCATCTCTTTCCTCTCCTCACTGAATTCTCAGGGCAGGGCTTGGGGTCTGGCACAGAAGTTTCTGGCAAATACTTCTTGGTTGGCTATGGTAAAACGAATGGCCCCTTATAATGGAGGCCGTATGTAAGCCCCTCACCTCTCTAGGAGGGTTAGAAGAGGCCCTGCCTGGAGACAGAGATGGTCAGCCTCCACAGCAGCTTCCAAACTCTGGAATTCTGTGCAATGGTTACATCAATTAGGAGGCAGTCAGCATTCCACACATAAGACTATAGTTATACCAAGTGCATTTCCCTTCCTTTAAATCAGATCCACTTCCTGTCTGCCGTGTCCATTTGAGTTAAGACAACAGACAGGGTTTGTCAGAATAAAGCTATTAAAAATTAGCCCATCTCCTTATGAGCTATGGATTCATTTATAAGCACGCAGAAAACCTTAGGGAAACCCAGTCATCAATGAACCTGACAAAGGACAACTATATGCTGTGCATGAATTTAATAATGAAGTGTTTCTGGAGACGTGGGGACGTGTAAATATAATTCTTTCAAAACGAATGGGCCATTTGTCTCTACATGACTGGGGGCAACATGTGTGAGAAGGGAGGGTAACTGTATCTCTCCTTTTCTCCTCAGATGAAAGGCCGAGGTGATGACCCAGCCTTTCCTGTCCTGAGGTCCGGTCAACCTGCTCCTTTGACCTTCTTTTCATGGAAACAAAACAGAAGGGGGGGGGGGGAAATCTCAGCTGTTCTCCTTCATGCCCCTACTGTTAAAATAACAATGCCCCTGTGAAGCATTTAACTGCCCTCATCACCAAGAGACTGACACCTTCCAGGCACTAGGGACTGCTCCCAATTGTATTCACGCCCACCTCGCTAGCACCTAATTCTGCAGAGTCTAACCTCTGTGCTCAAAAGGAGGTTATCCTTTTGTTTTCTCCAAACAATGATGTACTGTTTGGCCAAAGCCATCAATCCTGGTGTGAGATTTAGGTTGACAATTCAAAGATGTTGAGCGTGCTGACTGTCTGAGCCCTTGGCACTGTGGTGTCCAAGATCCCAGGACTAATTTTGGATCATTGGAAATCGGCCACCACAGGATACACTTGCACTCGTTAAAAATAGCCCAGCTACCCCTCCGAACATTTCAAGCCACAGACCAGGGCTTCTCGTCTTAGACCCGGCTTGCTCCTCTGGAATGCAGTAAAAGAATAGAATTCCGTAACATGAGATTTTTGAGATTGTCCGTAAGATTTTTTTAAATAGACTTTTCACTTCAGAACAGTAAATAATTATTTTAAAAGACTGCGATTGTAGAATTGAACATCTTTTCTTTAAGTAGAAGCAAGCCATATGGTATATTGCAGATCAATAGAAAACAATATTATTTCAGAAGACTCCCTGGGCCTCCACTCCACTTAAATGTGGAGCATTTAATTAAACAATCCAATTAATCATCTGGAAGCTAATATGGGGAAAGGAAACAGCTGACAACTTCCTAATTGCTCAAAAAAGCCAAACATTTCAAACAAGTATGTTTTATATGTACCTCTAATTATGTGTTTATATGAATTCCATTAGCTTTCTACCAATCTTTAGAAGTCTAATGCCAAACTCTTACATAAATACATCTACAAAACCTTTTCCTTCCCACATATAGGAGAGACACAAGAGATGGGTCTGGCTGGCACTGATGACGCCTGCACAGGGGCTTTTTAAATATCTGACACAGCATGTGACATATTTGGGTCGCACTGCCATTATCAGGCAAAATGGCTAACTGGCAAAAGTCAAAATGTATCCCAACAGGTAGGTTTTAAAATCCCGGGAGCCTTTTCCTAAAGAGGCATAAAAACCGCCAGGAGCAGCCCATGCACCTCCCAGCAAGCAGCCTTCCCAACGTGCATCTGATTTGCTTTCATAAGTTTACCCCTGCAGGCTTCAGTGAGCCTGGCAGCCAACCCTGTGTTCACTCAAAAGTGCAATTAAAGAAGAACCCACCAGGCCCTGGCCGGTAGCTCAGAACTTTGTCCCGATAAGCCAAGTCCGTGGGTTCGATCCCTGGTCAGCGCACATACAAGTGTCAACTGATGAAAGCATCAATAAGTGGAACAAACCAACGTTCCCCTCTCTCCCCCTCTAAAATCAATCAATAATTTTTTATTTTTAAAAAAAGGAGAATCCACCAACGCCACTTGACCCTACAGGGCCTCCCACATCAGCCCCCAACCTGAGCCACTTACTAATTACGTCCTTGGTCCAGGCCTCCTCAGAATGACTGCCACGCCTCCAATCACAAGCCTTCTTCCCGCTCCTAGCACCGTCTCCAACAAACTCAAGGCAGGAAATCTGGCCCCAAAGCCAGATTTCTTGGGGAGAGGGGAAATGAAAATCCATTGAAAGGCACTTAGTAGCAAATCCAGAACTGCATCCAGGTTCACGCCCTCCCCCACCATTAATTAAAGAGACTCTTGACTACAGGTCATTGGAAGTGAACTCGTAGCCATGTTTTATGGGCCACAAAAGTGCCCACTCTCAGCAGCAGGCAGGACAGGTGCCAGTCCATGGGGCTGCGTCCCCACACCAAATTGTGTCACCATACTTCATGATAATGCTCGCCTGCCATCGCAAGCTTGCTTGTGGGAAGGATCAGAACCGCAACGGCTTTTGCAAATAGTGACTGCTGTCTCAGATGCAGGAGGACAGAAGAAGCCAGAGTGGACTTAACATTAAAAGGAATAAAAAGACTAAATGGGACCAGCATTCTCTGGAGCTCAGAGGGCTTTCCATGATTCAGGGTGATCCTTTCCTTTCTGCTGCCTTCCTTCATGTCGACCTCAAATCACCCACCAATGGAGCGGGGCCTTCTGAAGGAGGACAGGATCTGGTGGCCTGTGGATGACGCTCCGGGGAATGATAAAATAAGATCTGCACCTTTATGAGTTTCTCCTTTAATGAATGCTCACTGGCTGAGAGGTCCTGATGATTCTTTTCCCCCTTGAAACACCAGAGCAAAGTAATGGGCTATGAGAAGAAAAAGGGTCTCTAAAAGATTATGAAGGAACTCTCAAGGTCACAAAGATCAAATGAAGAAGGTTTAACAGTTGTTCTCTTTCCCAAACTCACTCCGAAGCCTGGACTACTCCCCTCTACCAACCAAAACAAAGACATCTTATACACTTCTAAACTGTTGGAATCTGGAGTGAGTTATTTTCTGTTATAATTTCCATGATATGATTTGTTTTTCAAAGTCCTTTTTAAATAGCATCTAGATATTCGGAAATAACCTTCCTCTCAGCCCAAAACTTGAAGTGTGGTATTCTCTGTATTCTCTTCCCCATGTTGGTCAAGTCGATCTTCCCTCCAGACATGAGCCACGTTCAGATCATTAATATCCTTGAGCCTACCTCAATAAACAATTAGTCCATTGATTGATACTCTTTTAAAAATATATCTTCAAAGTATTTTAATGGACAGATATCTGACCACTATCAAGATTACTGTTCTCCTCTCTTGCCCTAACTGTGGTTTACAGCTTTAGCAACTCAAGTCCAAGTCTAGAGACGTGACCTTACGACACAGATTCTTGGATCAGGGATGAGGGAGGCGTGGGACCTCCAGAAGGCCCTTCTCTAACATCATCTCTGGCGCGTGTTTTTGTGGCCCATAAAACATGGCTACGAGTTCACTTCCAATGACCTGTAGATCCCCACTGTGAAGCTCCAATGTTTTCCCTGTGCACCAAGACAAGCCTCCAGGAGATGGAAACCCAGCAAGTGGATCTGGGGAAAATGTCCAAAGCTAAATAATATTTGCAGGCATCAGCGTTCACGTGAATGAATCTTTGCAATTATTACTTGCCAGCTTGCAATTTCTTGAATGATTTCTTTCCACAAGCTGGTATGGGACCTAGGAATTCCGTCACTGCTGGCAGAGAGTAAATTTGGCTCCAGGCCTGGTTTTGGAGTCTGCTCTGAACGCCTTGACAGCCAATGTGCACTGCGTGGACTTGCAGAGCCCCACCTCCAGCCCCACCCCCTTGACCTCACACTTTACTTTCAAGGGTGGCATTTTCAATACTGAAAGCTGTAGAGAAAAACACAGCTTTAAGGTGTGCATTGTAAAAATATATATATAAACAAACAAAAAAAGGAACAAGGGTGGATAAGTAGAATGAGAAATACTTTCATCCCATGCACCTGGGTCCAGGTAGCCCCACCTGCCCAGCACCACCTTTGCGGTGCAGCCAGAGGCCAAGGATGTGAAACAGATTCCAAGTTGGAGAGGAGGGAGGGCCTCAAGAGGCAGAGCTCCAAGGCTTCAGATCTTTTCCAGATGACACAAGACTAAGGAATGAAGGAGGTCCTACTGCCTTGTGGCAAGTGGTTCTCTCCTCATAAGCAGGTACATGCTTGAGAGCACCACCAAATGGGAAGCAAATGTTGGGATGTAAGTAAAGAGCCCTCACATTCCTGTCATACTCACAACTGACCTAGATGAGGTCTGGTCCAAATGAGCCAACATGAAGCAGCCCAGGAACAAGTCTCTGGGCAAAGGACATGCCTATAGGGTCCCTGTCATAGCAGCAGCAACTCTGAACCCCCACAGCAAAGAGGCAGGTACTGGAGACATGGGACAGTATCAGACACAGATGCAAAACCAAGCAAACCCCCTTTGACACGGTGAAGGGCATTGAAACAGTGAAGGGAAAGGAAAGGGAGAGGGCTGGGTCTTATCAGAAATAAAGGGTCAATGAGAAGTTACTTTGAGCTCAGCCTGATTCAAACCTTTCTAGTGAAGGAAGAACATAATAATTAAAAGGCTGCTGGATTAGCAGAAAAATTGACCGCAGGAGGATAATGGTAAGGAGGAAGAAACGGAGAATCCCTCAGATATGGGGGGGGGGGGGGGGGGGGGAGGAGTCATCAAAGGATATTTGAGGAGCAGCCTTATCAAAAAGGACAGACAACCACGATCCAGTCTTCTCCTTTCCACACTGGACATCTGGTCACTTCATCTTGCGCAAAAGCTCGATATCTGGGCACTGGACTCCTACTTTGTAGAACATAGTATTTCCTCTATATTTACAGCCCAGAAATATTAAATTTAAAGGAATGAAATGCCTACCTTTAACCCCCAGCTCAAACTTTAGAAGAGTTTTCCTTCACTGACCTGATGCCAAATATCCTCCAATTTTTAATTTCAGAGAAACAACAAGAGGTAAGGAGGTTCCAGCAGGGAAGAAGGGAGTGCACACAGCACTGCAGACCTGTGCAGTCAACAGTCCTGGCTCTTCCCGAGGCCCGGCCTGCCAGAAGGAAGTTAGGACCCTATTCATTTTAGAGTGTCCAGAATCAGTATTGATGTTCACATTTGGGAGCTTTCCAGAAAAGGAAATGGCTAGAAAAAAAAGTAAAGTCATCTAAAGTAATGATCTAATACATTTTCACCACTTAGGACAACGTCTTCAATAAGTCTGTATATAACACTACGTGTTACTTTAATTATGATCAACTCCAGCTATCACATCCAATACAAATCAACAATTACTCTAAAGGAGGTCTTAAAACAAGAGAAAATTGCATCATTTTCTTATTCCTTGTGTTTCAAAATTAAATATATGGCCCAGCAACATGGACATTTTTCTAATCGTGTAACCAGTCAGTCTGTTTAATAGAATGCCTAACTAGCTCTCCTTGAAATCTGGAGAACATTAACTCATAGGAAATAAAAGAAAACAAAACCACACACACACACACACACACACACACACACACACAAAGAATACCAACCTAAACAGCATTTTATTGAGCAACTAAAACTATCCAAAGTGACATCAAAAATAAAAATGTCAGCTACTCCTTTGCCATGTTACATACAGAAGGAAATATTCAATATTCATGGGATCTCATAAACAATGCCTGACCGCTCACTGAGGGTGAGTAATAATTTAGGACTGGTGGTAATAGAAAAAACATGGGCATTTTATAAATTTTGCTCTTAATTTGTGTCTAGGTTAGGCGGCAAGGGTGGGAGGAGGCAAATTCAGAACAAGCTAGTCCAAAATTACATTGGCAGGAGGTCAAAAAAAGTGTGGCACAGGGATTTAAACTCTGTTGGTCTCAATTTTGCATACAGCTACTGAATTTTTGAATTTTGCATACAAGGACTGAAGAAATTAGACATCGTCAAAAATGCTTGCTGGAAACATCACAGGGCTGGATCAAAATACTATATCTGACGGGGAGATGCAGGAGGGCCCTAAGGCTGGTGGGTCTCGGCCAGCTCCTGAAGGCCATGCGGGGGTATCTGGAGCTCGGACGTCTGTGCCAAAGTAAACACTCCCACATGGAAACCAACTGGTGTGGGGAGAGGATGGTGGCCGGAAGAGACCTGAGGAAGCCCCGAGGCAGGGGGCACAGAGGATGTGAACACACTAAACAGATGCAAGTAGCAATAAACAAGAGGGGAGAACTAAAGTCACTTCCACCCTGAGACAGCAGTGGAGCAAGGCAATTACAGGCAATTCCCAGGTCCCTCTACCCACAGTCTCCTTTCAGCTGTACTTGAACTGCAAAACATGGCAAAGCGGAACAGAAAAAGCTCGAAGTGATTCTATACCTCTTCTACGAAGGCAGAAAAAGAGCACATGCCCCTTTAAGTACTCAAACTCGGGGCAGTGAAAAACCTGCCTTCTGCCCCGGGTCTGGGTGTTGGAAGTCGTGCGCCTCACCTGCAGGAGCCAGTGTTCTGCTGAGCAAGTGCACAAGGCTACAGAGCGGGCTTCCTGGCGGTTCCCTCCGCAGGAGAGCGGCATCGCGTGCTGAGCAAAGCGGTACTCCGCAGCCCTCACGGGACCAGGAGATTCTGTTCCCCAACGTGTCCCCCCTGATCTTGCAACAATAAAAGTGGCGGGTCAAAGTGTCAGGAGAGAGGCATATTCCAACAAATGACAGGGGGTTGGAGTGAACTAAACTGGGCGGTGAGGATGGCTGATTCGTCTAATGGCCTGATTAAGTTCCGTTACGTGGTCTCATCTGGAGACAACCGGGGTTTGCTTGTTTTCCTAGCAGAGACCCAGCTCTGACACACTTCCTCCGCATCAAAGAATCGCTGCTCATCCCGGCATCCGACAGCCTCAGCACCAGGCTCTGTGACAATCCTGGAGACATGGGCTCCAGTTCCCAGCGAAGGCAGCAGACTCAGTTTAGGCCATTGGCGGTTTAACATCCACTACCTTTAGCGGTTATACCCCAGATCCATTTTTAACAACTCTATTGAGGTATAAGTTATATCCCATAAAATCAACTCGTTGCAAGTGTACAATTTCAATGGTTTCTGTACGTGAAGCGTTGCGTGATCATCCCCACAATCCAGTGATAGAACATTTCCATCATCCCAAAAAAACTGGTCACCCATTTGCTGTGCCCCGTTCCCATCCCAAGCCCCAGGCTACCATGAATCTACTGCTGTCTGTCTCTCATGGGTTACTTCTTCTAGACATTTCATATAAACGGAACCACAGGATACGTGGTCTTAGGTGACTGGCTGCTTTCACTAAGCATGGCGTTTTGAAGTTCACACATATCGCAGCATGAGCTCGTTTTATTGCTGAATAGTAGTCCATTGTATGGCTATACCACACTGTGTTTATCCACGCATCTGTCTCAGCTTATTAAATCCATAAATCCAACTAAGTGACAAGGTTTACTGGCCTAATAACAGAAATAAAATAAGAAAGCCTGCCATATTTCTAATATACTCTAGAATTTCTAAAATATCTGTAATGTGTCAAAATACGTAATAAGGACACAATACGTTCCTTGGAATTTTTGTGCGTGAGGGCAGGGGAGTGGAGGGCTGCTGTTTTAAGTAAGACAACACCCCTGAGTTTCAATTCTTTTATTTTTTTTAATATACATAAAGTGTTTTAATACACATAAAGTGTTTTTATGCTAATTTCTAACTCAAGCAAGGTCATCCATTCATTTAACAAGCATTTACTTACTGTGCAAATAGCCTTGAATTAGCATATATGAAGTATATACAGTCCTTGGCTTACAAAGGCATTTGTATTTCAAGACTAGGCTAATGAATCAGCTTGGGGGTTTTTGAAACATTTTTCTCCATTTACTAGTAAAGAATATAATTAGTGTTTAGCTCCCATGGCCACGGTCCTTTATCTGGGATCCGATGGTGCAGTCTGTACTGTTCATAGACTACATAAAGGCATTTATTGGTCCATCCACACATCACACATGGACCAAGAGCCACATGTGTGCCAGGCACTACCGCGGCACCGGAGACACAAATGACAGCCTCGTCTGTCCCCTAAGCTTACAGTCTCTATCGGTGAGAGGCTTGAAGAAATAAATAGTGTGGCGGATGATGCAAAATGCTATGAAGAGGAAAGGGGAGGCTGAAGGAAGAGAGGAAAGAGGGAAGGCTACTTTAGGCAGGGTGGTTTGGAGATGCCCTCAAAGCAGGGAGATCCAGAAGCAGTGAGCCATCAAGGACAGTGGAGGGAGAACCTCCCCACCAGAAGGAAGAGAACACACAAAGGCTGGAAGGGGGTGGGAGGGGCCGCAGTCAGGAGGGAGGGACAGCGGCCGGGCCATCTCAGGTCAGGCAGCCATGGTCCCACAAGTCTCTTCCTGTGTCCCAGCCTCAGGTGCACAGCAGCCTGGCCCCCACCCCAACTTGCCCGTTGAACCAGTTCAGTCCCCACTGCAGGTCTCCGGCTCAAGGCTCGTCCTGCACTTAAGCTTTGGACCCACACTCCCAGGCAGGTAGTCCTGCTAGCTCGATTCTATCCTGACATCCAAATTCAGGGGCCTCCGTCCTGCTGTGCCCTTGAGCTGTTCTCCCCATCGGAAGTTAGTTCCAGGAATGGGTTTGTGTCATCATTCCCAAGGCCCTGCCCTGGTAACCAAACATCCTAACCACTCTTGTAGACAAGTCCTGCCAGACTTCCTGTCCCCACACCCCCTTCATCTTCTCGAGGCCCTGTTTCTGTAAGGTCCCACAGACCTCAGGCACACGTGGATTCTGACCCACCACTGACATCTCCAAGTCCATTCATAGATTCCACCCACAAACTCAGGGCGGGGCCCTCACAGGACCTCTATCCGACACCCCCAAGTCACAGAGGGCCGGGTACGCCACTGTCAACTGCTGCTGCCCACACCACGCCTCCCCCCCTCTGCCCAGTTCTAGCCAGGAATTCGTCCCCACTGCTGACATCTCTCCACCACCGTGGGCGGGCCTGAACCCTGGGACCTCTCCGTGGCCAGTGAGTGCATTCCAGGCGGAGGCCTCTCCAGGCTCCCTGCCCAATTAGGCAGCCAGCTCTATTAAACCGTGGGCTTGTGGTGTGTATTCTACCGGGCTTTCTAAGCTCTCTAGCGCTAACTTTCTGAAAGCCAAGTCCACAGCCAGAAAACACGAGAATTTACAAGACAGACGTCCTAGAAGCAATTCCTTTCGTTCATATTTGTATGTCAACTGGCATGAACAATGGCTTTATTACACTTTCCGCTGGACAAGGGAAGTTTACCATCCAAGGCAATTCTTTTTGCTTTATGCCACCACGCACAAACAACGTTCCCGGCTTTACAGCTGGTAAAGTTTTATGGCAGATCTAAATCTCAGTCCTGTAAAGGAAGTCACAGAAGCCAGTGTGATTCTAAAACCCACTTGGTTGCAGGAGGTGAGACCACGCGTGTGCCTGGCCTCAGAGGTGCTCTCTCCACAGCACGCGTGCGCAGTCCCGGCAGCAGGCAGCCTCCGAGGCTGACTGAGCACAGCGTGGGAAGCCCTCTCCACACTGTGTCACATCTCCAGGGTTGTTGTTTTTTACAACGAGGGGAGTTCTTTGCGTGGCATTTTATCTGGGCTCGGTTTTATGAGGAATGCATCTCTTCGGGGAAGTTGTAGCCACGCACTAACCATTTTCCAGACAGCTCCCAGGAAAACTGCTCAGCAGACTTCTCCTCCTCGTGACTTTTTCTTGGCTCTGCTTTTCCTGCACGGGCGCCTCACAGATCACTGTTAGGTGAGTGTGAAGTGATGGAGAAGAGGCTCTATTTCCTGTGAACAATTTGTCCTTGCTCAATCCTGATTGTCACTTGCCTAAAACTTATTTAATTTCACATCTCAGCAAATACAGTATTATGTCTCCAGTACAGTTGGTTTCTGATAGCATCACTCTCCTGGTTACTTATCATACATATCTGCAATTGCATTACCTGTTACAGTAATGTGATCTACTCTCAAAATGTACATAAAAATGCAACATAAAATAAAATTTTATGGGTATACTTCCTCATCATTCTACAAATGCTATGCTAGCCAATTCCATAGAGACACAGTGACAGATAGTGACTGAAAGATGAGAAGATAAAAGATTAGTGAGTTCAGGGCCTTCCAGAAATAAAAGAAATTCACCCCCTAAAAATGTATTCTTTTAAAGCATAACACTTCATCAGAAACCAATGTTATTGTATAAGATAAAAATGAATAATGTTTTTTTTCAAATGCCAATATATTTTAAAACTTAGAAAAGGGAAATAAAGTGTGTTCATCTTTGCTCTTGTCAAACAACCATTAATGTTGGACAAAAAAAGAAGGGATTTAAAAAAAAAAAGACAACAGCAATTCCTATGAGAAAATGTTCTGTTTCCTTGAGCCCACTGTTGGGCTAATCCTGTTTTAAACGCCATGCGCCAGGTGAAATATAACTTGTCTTTGAAGTTGCCTGGCTTCAAAATACTCTTGTGAAATTCAGAGCCAGGTTTTCTTAGCTCTAGAACCTTCAAGTGGCAAAGAGTAACTGTGTCAATACCGGTACATTATAATAAGTGACTTAGTAAACGCTACCTTCTCTTGGACAGAGCTTGCATTTGCTTTGTCCTGTGTGGCTTAAATTCTGAACAAAAGTTTGGGGAAGGCTCATTGAAAATGAAAACTTTACTATGTAGATTCTAACGCACTTTTATTTTTTTTCTCCCTTTCTTGCTGTTAGAAATTGATTTTATATGTCAGATAACAGGACCTGATGAATTCACATCAAAGAAATAAGTGACGTATGTAATCAAGCATACCAAAAGGCAAAAGGTACTTCCATCAACCTGCTTGCCAATGAGCAACTCCTCACCTGTTGAATTTATCTTTAGGATGCGACCAACTTGTACAGGAATTAGAGACAGCAGATTGTCCCCTCTCTATGGAGGTCATTTCTACAAGGCAGAAGGCAGAGTGATAAAAAAAACCATCAATTTTCAACAAAACTGCGTCTCAATTTTAAAAGGTTGCTGGGAGCATATGTGAAAATGCCTGTGTTGTCACTAAGAGAACGTAGAATATAAACAGCTTAAAACACACATATATATATATACTCATCTTAGAACTCAAGAAAAAGGTTCACTTTTCTCTAAATTTGCCAAAAGATGCAGGTGGGTGGAAATATACAAGGTCCCGCTTACACACTTCGCACTCTGGTGTAGCTCAATTTATTAGACACCGTAATTTACATTTAAAAATTATTTAACACTAAACATACAAATCGGTCACCTTGGTGTTATAATTATACCCTAAGCACTTTGAGTAACTATAGCAACAATTGCAGAGGCATTTTTAAATACAAATTTGGTGTAATTATAGAATCGAGAATTATGGAGGAGGTACTGAGGGATGTGAGATTTTTCTGCTGCACTGGACACATGCTACCACAGACATGGATGCCTTGACTGGGGTGTCTTATTAGCTAATTGATTTGTTCTACCTGCGAGCTATATGGTTTGTAATCCAAACCTCTTCTTAGGGATTAGTTTCTGATCTCAGTTAACTCCACAATTCATGATTATTTGTTTATGTGATGGAATACCTTTACACCTTTAGCTGGACATGTATGTGTATCAGAAGCAAAGCTCCAATTTCAAGGACTTGACAACAACAAAAAAAGACATTTGGAATCATTAAAAAAAATAATCATCAAGTTAATGAAAAACTATGCAATGGTTCAGTTAAGCAGCTCCCTCTACCAACATAGTCTCAAGGAGCTGGCATCTGTTATTTTAAGGAATCGGCATACAACGGAGAGAAAAGTTTGTTGGTTTTAACGTTTGTCCCTGACCAAGAGTCTAAAGTGACTGTGAAGCAAGATTCCTCACTGCGAAGCCAAGGATGGGGCTTCGGAAGGTCCCCGAACTCTCTGAAACTGAAGCCAACGTTTCCGTGAACGTGCACGTATTCATTAGATCCCACGGACACCGCAGCATGAGACGCTCCTACGTTTCACTCTATCCAGCCGTGGTGAAGAAATAATTTTAAAAGGAAAGGGCAGTGAAGAACACAGGTTTATTGTTACCAAATTCGAAATATCTCAAAAGCATCTTTTGGACAGAGACAAGCTTGACCACCCCGGAGACCAAAGTCTTTGCTCTCAGCAGGGCTCTCCCAGCTGTTTGCCATTAAAACCATCAAATCCGTTAGTACAATTCGTAAATGGCATAAAATGATTAGCATCGTCCTAAAAGCATGTAAAAGCAGGTACTAACTAGTTCATCACCTCACAGTTCCAGGAGTCTGACCATGCCACACCCAGGAGAACTGCTTTCTTGTGGCCAAGATTTCACAAGAGAGAAACTCAAGCAACATGAAATCTGTGTTTCAAGTGACCCAAACTGTTACAATGGGCTTTTTTATTACAAACAAGCATGGATACAAATCTTGGGGGGTAAAAAAATATATATCTATGTTTCCTCTGGGATAAACACAGGCATACACCCGAAAAAGTTATTTAAGTGATACACAACATATTATCTGCCTGAACCGAAATTGTGAACTGGTCACTCAAAATAGTGCAAGATAAACTTTACTCTCTCTTCAATAATAAAACTGGCATTAATTAACAATTAATTTAGCAATGCTATTTAGGCGTTTAAAACCTTCCCCAGTAAAGTCTGTTTTTGTCTTTCAGTGCCTCCTTAGGAGAGACTAACTATGATTAATAACATACTAGCTGCTATTCCCAAACTTGGTCCCGATGACGGAGCTCTTCTGGAGAAGCTCACGGTGGCATACGATTGTTTTCCTTAAAAACAAGCTGCAATGATCATTTGTAACTCCTGGCATGTTAACGGATGTTCTCCTGAGGAACAGAACTTTATGTCAGTATTAAACATAACTCAGATTACCTTCACGCAATTTCGATTTTTTTTTTTTCTTCCTGAGTTAAAGACAATCGTCACAGGGAGGAAGACAGATAGATGCACAGACAGGAAGAGTTTGCAGCGATATGTTTTCTCTAGAAGGAACCTTCTATTGAAAGGACTAGTTCAGCAGCCACCTTTCCTGTCCCTCCTTCTAGCAATGCTGACAGCTCCCTCTGGTCAACAGATCAGCTGCCGCCACCCTCCACCCCTATGACATTATTGCAAGACCTGCCTGGTCCTGCCGTCTGCCCACGGGGACCCCCACCCACTCACCCAGGACCTAGTCGCAGCTCTCAGCATCCTCCCTTCTGGCGCTTCCAGCGCTCGCTCTCAGCGCCCCCTTCCGGGGATCCCCGGGACGCCGCGGGCGCAGGAAAGTTAAATCCCAACTCTGAGCGGCTGCATCCAGGTACAAAGCGAGGAAAGGGCGAGGAGGTGGACGCGCTTCCCGCCAAAGCCGGGGGAATGGGGATCTGTGGGAGGCCCCGCACGGGGCGCCGCGAGCTGCTATCCCGGGAGCACCACTCCTCCGCGGGGGCTTCCTCACACATCTTGGGGGGACCAGTTTCCTCCGCGACCCAGATTTGCCTCCAGCCCCGAAACCCTGAGCCAGAGGATGCGAAATCCGTGCGGCGGCGGAGAGATGCTCGCGGAAAGGGACTCGCCAGCCTGCGGCCCAGGGGGTTCTCCAGGCCGGGGCTCCCGGGCCGCGGCACTCCGGACGGCCCCCAGCCTCAGTCTCCCTCACTCACCACCGCGCTCGGCGGAGTTGAGCCCAAGTCCCACCGCCTCCCAGTTTCTCACGTGCGCCTCCAAACCGCTGTAACTCAAACAGAAACAGCTGCCCCAGCCCGGAGGCTGCAAGGCAGCGGCTACGAGCCGGCGACCCGGACCCCTGCCCTTCGCTCCAGACGATGCGAGGCTGGGCGCGCGCCGGGTGCGGGCACACTTCCCCAGCGCACCGTCCGGAGGTGCCGGGCAGGGGTCCCGTCTCGCCCGCCGACCGGTCGCCCCTAGGGTCGCTTCCGCTCCTTATCTCTGCACGCTCAGGCCTCGGCAAAGGCAGGGACACAAACTTCCAGCTGGTGCGCTAGCCCAACAGCGGGACCCCCCGCAGGGAAGGGAGCCTTCTAATCCAGTGCGCGCCGCCACCCGCTGACCCGGCTCCGGCCTGCAGACCGCCCCTGCCCCAGATCCACAGGACCCACCCGCCCACCACTGCCGCCCCCCGTCCCGCCGGCAACGCGGCGCGGTGGGGGCTGCAGCCACGGCCACTCAGGGATGGGGCAGGGGGTCCCTTACCAGGTGGGACGCGCGCTCCTCGTGCCAGTTATCCAGCGCCAGGAGCCCCGGAGAGGTCTCAGGGTCCTCTTCAGCGCCCGATCAGGAAAGTCGAGGCAGCAGCCGCCTCCGCCCCCCTGCCACTTCCTCAGAGCCGTACCCCACTTGCTGCGCTCTGGGCTGGGGGCGCCGGCGTGAGCGGCAGGCTCACCGTCCCCGGCGCGCGGCCGGGCCGGGGGTCAGCAGGTTCGTTCCCAGCGGTGGAGACGGCAAGGAGGCAAAGTTGAGTGTCCGAACCAGCTCCGCAAGGGAGCCCCCGGGATGGGTCCCAAGGACCGGGCTGCCCCCGCGGAGGAGAGGTGGAGGATGGGAGCCGCCGGCCGGCAGGGGCCGCGGCTGGTCGTGGATGGCAGAGCCCACCCGCGATGGGAAGGCAGCGCACCGGAGCGGGCGCGGCGAGAGCAGCTGCCTCTGGCGCCTCCTTCCCCGCGAGTAGAGCGGAGCGGGGAGCGCGAGCGGGGAGCGCGGGGCCGCCTCGCCCCGCCCCCGGCCCGCCCCCGCCGCGCCTCCTCCTCGGGAGTGAAACCCGAGTGCTCCAGCGGCGCCCGACCTCCCAGAGCCCCGCCCCCGGCGCCGCCCCTTCCCGGGCCCGGGCCCCCTCTGCTCCCCGGGCACCCCTGCATCCCAGGAGCCCCACTTGGCCTCCCTGGTGCAGTGCGCCCAAGCCTGGACTTTCGGGGGCTTCCTTTCCCCCCCGCCCCCCGCCCCGCTCCCTCGCGCGGACCGTCGGTGGCTCCCCGCGCCTGTCCCGCCGCTCGGACGTGGCTACTTTGGGGATGGATGGGGGTGGGGTGGGGAGCGCAGTATAAAGGGTCGGAGGCGGCGCGGGCCGAGACCTAGACGTGGCGCGTCCACTCTCCCGGCCTCCGCTCCAGGTACGTGTGCGTCCCCCGGCCGAATCGGCCGTGCGGGGTGGGGGTGGGTGGGGGTGGGCGGGGGCCGCGGAGTCCTCTGGGACTCCCCAGATGTGTAATTTGTTTCCCCTTTTTGTGTGACATCCTCTTGCGGGCCCTGAAGTGGCAACTCCTTAAAGACCCAGAGAGTCGCTGCCGGTTCTTGGAGGAGCGATTTGTGGGGTGAGCCTCCCGCCTAGTTTGGGTCGATTTCAGCGGAGTTCAATCAGAGACGGGAACAGATCAGATGAACCAGGGAGGCAGCTGAGCATTAAGAGAGGAGCTCCCGGATGGACAAGGTTAGCTCGTCCAATTCTGGGGCCAAATGTTACTTGTTGCACTTTTGCAGAATCTTTCGGATCTATGGAGCAAGTACGCAGGTGAAAAGATTCATAAAAGAACATTAAAGTACCTTTCGAGGCTCCTAGAATTTGATACTTTTTAGCACAGCTTCTGCTCAGAACTCCAAAGAGCAGCGCCTGTCCCTTTTCCTCTGGGTGAGGGTGAGGGTGGGGACAGTGTCTCTGGGCCCTTTTGTCTCCACCTGGGCTTCCCGAGGGTGGCTTTCAAGTTCGCCCTGCATAGGGAAACGCGTGGACGCCCCCGCCGCGGGCCTCTCTTAGCTAGTGACAGGATGTCCCTATGACCCACACTCACGAATGGCTCCAGAGCGGGTTGTGGACATGGCCCATACGGGAAAGGGGCCAGTATGCCCATAACTGTGCCATTGAGCTCATCTGTGCAACAAAGGACCCTCCACTGGCTGGAAGGTGTGTCTTAGCCTGTCATATCCAAGAGAAAGACGATAGAAATACAAATTGACATTGCATTTTTACTTTGTAGAAATAGTTTTTAATAAAAGAATTAAATGAAAGCAATCCTGACAGTTTCCATAGAAGCCTAGTGCAGCCCAAAATCTCCAGATGTCTCAGTCTCTCTCTCTCTCTCTCTCTCCCTCTCTCTCTCTCTCTCTCTCTCTCTCTCTCTCTCTCTCTCTCTCTCTCTCTCTCGTACTGAGCTGCCTGGGTACTCAAGGCCTCACTCGGATTTCCTCTAAGACATCCGGGAGGAAATGCCGGTAGCTGGGAGCCTCTTGGAGAAGCATTCTTCCCTGGGTTGAGTTGGGGGCACTCGGGCCTGGCAGCTGCCTGGCTCCTGGGGACCTTACTGAACAGCTTAACAGTTGTGTGCTTGGCATGAGGGGCACTAGCTCCATTGCTGACATTCCGATTCTCTTGCCTACGTGGCACAGAGGCCTAGGAACGCCCTGGGAGGCGGAGGCACCCTGGGAGGAGGAGGCTGCCAAGGTCTAGCCTGGCTGCTCTGCTCCTGGGTTGGGGGGAAGGGGAGGGAGGACACTGCCTTACCCCTGACTTTGCAGCCTTTGGGTGCTTGGGTACCTTTGGAGCCTCCACCGCCAGGGCAAAGGGAGACGGAAACAAAGATCCCGACGTGTAATTAATCCTTGTCCTTGCCTTTCAGAATTACAGTTAAAGGTGTGTACACTTAAAAAAAAAAATCTTGGCATACAGAGAGAGCTTAGCAGTGGGAAGAAAATAGCTTTCTACACCATAAACCCAGCAGGGCTGATAAGATAACGTTTAACTCAATAAATTATGTAACTTTATGTGTATGTGGGGGAGAGGAGGTCAATTAGATGGGCAGTGTACAGGCTACACCCAAGCATTGTTAAAATATGTATGTTTAATGATAATGAATTACAAATTAATACTGAAGACAGATGAGAAACAAAAGAGTAAATTAGAGGGCGTCCTTAAAGTAAAATGGCCCTCATCTGAGGTCCATTGATTTCACCTTGTGTCTTAGGGAAAGTTCCTTAACCTTCCTGAGCTACCCTCTCCACATGGAGCTCACAGGAACCTGCTCTAGGTGTGTCCTTTGTAAGCACTGAAAGAGAAAGGAGGTGATGTAAGTAAACACCCAGGGCCCAGCACAGAAGTAGGCTCTCTACAATAAAATTATTTTAAAGGATCCACAGGTGTCTCATTCTTCCAAATTAAGTTTGAGTGTGTTTTTTGTTATTTGTTTTTTTAATGTTTGCTCACTGTTCCAAAGTAAGCTTCTTATCACATTACTAGAGGCCCATTGAACAAAGAGATTCGTGCAATAGGCCTTCCTTCCCTTGGCTTCCAGCACTAGTTTTCCTCTGGCACTCAGGACCCAGGCCTTCGCTCCCGCCAGAGTCTGCCATCTTCATCTTGGATGCAGACTCCAGAGTCTGCAATCTTGTCTTGGCTGAGGCACTCCACTCCTGTAGATCCCTTGGCGCACCACTGTCCGCGCCCCCCTCCCCCCCCACTCCTCACCCTCCCTCTCATAGCAGGCATCCTGCCCCGCCTGGCCACTCCCGCCTGGAGCAGCTGGGAAGCCACCATCTTTGGCCTTCTAATTTGCATACTCACTCTGATTGGCTATGGGCGTAGCGGAGGTACAGTCAATTTACATGTTTGTCTATTATTAGGTAAGATAGAATTAGAGGTGATACTTTTCAAAACAAAACTCTTTAGTTCTCTCTTAAAAATAAACTTAGGGCTCTCCCTAAACTTTTATGTCAGCCATGCACACGATGTAAAAGAATGAGAACACCAACCAAGCACTCGGTGAAAATGATGAATTTTGGGGCACTGATTCATGTGACCTGAAAAACGCCATCCATTTCCTGATTCACCTCCATTTCTGTGGCCAAAAGAAGGATCTCTTATGTCTCTGAAATAATTAACGGCTTTTTTCTTGTCTTTATGTCTCTCCCTTGTGCTTGAATTTCAGCTCCATCGATAAACTGCCACCTCGAGGGGAGCAGCAGGGAGGGGGCCGAAGAGAATGTCACCTGGTAGAGCTGCGGATGCTGCTGTGGTCAGGGGTGACCTTCAAGGGAAACCTCGGTATCTGTGACCTTTACAACGCCCGGGGTTGTATTAGTGTCATGAAAAGCCCCAGTCCAGAAATCATGGCTTATGGATATTTACATCTTAACTGGGTTTTCCTACAAACAAGCCGGAGACACATTACAATTCTCCACAAGTGTTCCTTTTTTTCTACTGTTTTCCTTTTTTCAGATCTGTGGCATTTAAGAATTGAAAAAACTGCTAGGTCCTCTGATCAGCCCCATTAGTTTTTTTCTTAAAAATGGCCAAACACTGGTAAAACGACATGCAGTTTTTATGCCTCACTAAGATTGCTTCATGCTGGTTTTGTTTAAGTATTTGAAAGACTCATGATATGGCTACAGAAAATGGTGTGATGCTCCCCAAAGTCTTGAGAGAAGAATCACCAAGTAGGGAGAGTTCAGGGAGCCTTGAGCTGCACCAGGCTGGCTTAGGGTTTTTGCCCCTATAAATGCTCACTCCCCCTTTAGTGTAGCAGCCCACTCCCATGACAGAGATTGACAGAGATAAGCAGGCCAGTTTTATTCAAAACAACAACCAGAAACTAAAACAGAATACAAATAAAATAGTATGGCACATCTGAGAATGAGCATAAATGGGGATGGGACAAAGTGTGGGGTCCTGGACCTTACAGGGAAGGACCAGCGCAACTGCTGGCCAGCCCTCTGCCCATCAGTACACTGGACACTCCATCACGCTCCCTTCTCTGAAGTCTGAGTTCCACCCACACCCACCCAGGGCCTGCTTCCAGCTTTGTGTGCCCCTGCCAGCTGTTCCACAGAGGCTGGCACTGAGCACCCTGGTCATCATGCAGCCCAGGTGAGCTTCCTCACCTTTGCGCTCTCTAGACCAGAGCTCACTCCACAAGTGAAAACCACCTCCGGAAGCATTTTTGCCTTGTCATTTTTCTTTTTATTGTCTTGTCTTTATGGTTAAATTTCTTGATATATTTTTCTAGCAACCCAGTTCCCTTACAATAAAATTGTTGTGCTCAAAATACCTCAAGTTGCCTTTTTATAAGTATGTTCTGAGGAGAGGGAAAATGTTGGGTTTAAAAGATTTTTGGAATACCTAGAGGAAATTCGGATGGTTTGTGGCATGGAGATAAAGCATCCATATGGTTTCCCGAGTGTTATTTTCTGACATGAAGCCTTGTGTATATCTTGAGTGTCTATAAGTGAAGAATGGCTGTACTTTTATAACAGATATGCTTGATGCCCATTAATCAATGTCCTCTATATTCCTCTCTTTGAAAATAGATTTTTTGGGGAAATAAGTACATTTGGAAATAAATTTTCAAAAATAATGTTCATCCTACATAGATTTAGAAACAAAATTACTCTGCCTTAGTTTATTCCATGATTTACTAGGGAGATTAACTCATGATGCCCTTGAGGTAATTGAAAAGAATATCTGCTAAGTGAAATTGACCAGGAGGCAAAGTGTCTCCTGAAGCATATAAGTGGGAAGATGAGCTGTCAAGGATCCCGTCACCCTTCTGTCAGTTCTCATTTCAGATCCTCCTTTCCATTCCTACTGTTGCCTCCTTAATTCAGAATATTAGATCACCCCAAGCACCAAAAACTCTTACTGGCCTACAGGTCTCCCTGTGCCCGTGGTCTATACCACTATACTGCAGTGATCATCCCAACAACACCCACCCCAGTCATCCTTAATAACAGGCCTGATTTTATTTGAATTGCAATCTGCCTGGCTTTAAAAGATTAAAAAAAAAAAAAGCAACTTTCCTAGAACTTTGTAAGATGCAAACCGGTGGTAATCCAAGAAAGTCTTGGTAAGAGGGAGCAACAACTAGCTGTGTGTGATCTTTCTTGCCCTTCCCTCCTGAAACTGAGGGTCCATATGACTTTGATTAAATTTATTTTTAAATCCTAGCTCTAGAAATCATCTCTCTCTCTCTCTCTCTCTCTCTAAATATATATATATTTGTGTATGTGTGTGTACACATACTGAGTGGCCAGATTATTATGATCTCTGAATGCATAATAATCTGGCCACTCAGTATATATATATTTTAGAGGCCCAGTGCATGAATTCATGCATGGGTGGGGTCCAGCCAGCCTGGCCAGGGGGAGGGGACATGGACAGTTGGCGGCCTACCTGCTGGTCGAGGGGACAATTTGCATATTAGCCTTTTATTATATAGGATATACACTGAGTGGCCAGATTATTATGTGTTCAGAGATCAAAATAATCTGGCCACTCAGTGTGTGTGTGTGTGTGTGTGTGTGTGTGTGTGTGTGTGTGTGTGTATTTCCCTCAGAGACCTAGCCTTTCCCCCACATAATCAGTAACCCCCAAGGCAGCAGAAGACCATAGCCTGGACCTGCCTAATGGTCACACACACTGGAGCTCTGCAGGCTAAAGATGACATCTTGACCTTAAGTTACATCTCAGTTCTTGAGCCTAAAGCTGAAATGACTCCCTGGTTACATTCCCATGAGAGTGGACAGAGGGACTCCAGCAAGGACCCCAAAGTTGCCTTCAAGACCTTAAGGAATTATTACCCTTATGTCACCTCTGATCAATCTGCTCCCAGCATGGCCCTGAAACCCTAATGGCTGGGGTTACCGACTGGGACCAAAGATGTTACCAGGGAGACGCGTAGACTTTGGTTCTTGTCTTCTTGGAGGAAAGGTTTCAATCAAGAGACAAAGTGTAGAAAAGCAAGCAAGAATGTATGACTGTACCAAAAACACACTTAGGACAGTGAAACAAGGAAGGGCACAGAGGAAGCAACAGGAGAGCCTAGGCTGAGCTGCTTTGGCTCAGTGGGAAGTCAGAGAAAAGGACGCCTTGGAGACAGGTTCAGGGGTTAGCCCAGGACGAGCTGCCGCTGCCCACTACTCCTCTGGTTGCCAGTCTCATGGGGTCCCTTAGAGGTTAGGGATACATGCCTGTTGGGGGAAGGAGAGAGGAAATGGAAAGGCACAGGCATGCTCCCTGGAGGGAGAGTGCACTGGGACCTTCATTTTCAGGGGTTTTAAAGGCTGGGCATTTAGTGGAGGTTTTAGGGGAGAATCAATAGACTATTCATCAGCTTTATGCTAATGTACCAAAATGAGATTCATTCTCTTTAATTCGTCTGTCCTTAGGTGTGGTTGGCAAATGGCACTTGTTGGATTTGTTACCTGTCTCCCTGAGGAAGAGGATTTAAGCTATTTACCCTCCCATTGGGGAGGAGAAGTGCAAACCATTTACTCTTAACTGTCCTTGGTTTAGGGAAGATAGGATTTCTAGGTGGGTGCAAACTGCTGTTTAACTATGTCTTAGTTTCCCTATTCTGCTTGTCCTAAAATTTTCCTAGTTTCTTAATATTCTGTAACAGTCACACTGTCGGGACCTCTGGCAGGCTAAAGAAAACATCTTGACCTAAGTTAGGTCTCATTTCCTGAGCCTAAAGGTGAAATGACCCCCTGGCTTATTCCCATGAGATAGGACAGAAGGACTCCAGAAAAACATCAGAGCTGCCCTCAAGACCTAAAGAAATGATTTATTACCCTTACCTCACTTCCAATCAATTTGCCCCCAGCATGACCCCAAACCCCTAACCCATGGTGTCTTGTGATTTTGCCCTAAACATATAATCTGTAACCTATAAGCCATCTGGGATCCTGATTTTTAGCGTTAACTCCCAGTGTCTGGGCTGGCCAATTCAATGTTAAACTATTTTGCAAACTCCTGCTAGTGCACTTCTTTGGGGCAATGTGTGCAGGCAGGCAGACCCAAGGAAAAACACTGGGGTTCCAGTAACACCTCACTTCTGAATTCCTGCCTGGAGCTTGACTGTGATAGTTGAAATTTCAGCCAACCTCCGGGACTGTAAGGTAACCTTGAGGATATAAGCCATGAGCCAAGAACAGGAGAGCTGCAAATAAGGAACCTGAATCCCTGGTGACCCTCTGGAGCCCCCATCTCAGCCATGGACTGTCACCTCCAGACTTCATAACAGGAGAAACAAATAACTTTCTCTTCAGTTTTGTCGGCCACTGTTTCCGTCTGGGTTTAGCAGGAGAATGTGATTCCTAGCAGAAGAAGGTGGAAGGCTTGTCCCGATCTGGCCTCCCTGCGTCCTCCTCTCTCAACATTACCACCCACTTGGCCCTCCCTCCGGCTCTGCTTCCAGCTTTCAACCAAGTTTGTTGCACAGCATGTGCCCTGGCACAGACTGTGCACTAAGAATAGAATAGAGCAGCACAGAGCCAATCCCTGCCCTTGTAGGAATTACAGTCTTTGGGAAGAGGTAGGGATCAAGCACTGATCCCACAAGCATGTAATCATAAGCTCTGCTAAATGCTAGGAAAGACAAGTTTGGGGGTGTCTGGTTTAGTCTGGAGAGTCAGGACAGGCATCATTAACGGTGGCATTTGAGCTGACATTTGAGGGATGAGTAGAGACTAACAAATAAATAAGAGAAGAAAGTGAGATTCCAAGGAAGAGTGGAAATATTTTAGAATTTAGCTCAAATACACTTGTTAAAATTTCTAGCATGGTAATTGAAAAAAGAAAAAGGAGAAGAGGAAGAGGAGGAGGAGGAGGAAGAAGAAGGAGAAGGAGAAGGAGAAGAAGAAGAAGAAGAAGAAGAAGAAGAAGAAGAAGAAGAAGAAGAAGAAGAAGAAGAAGAAGAAGAGGAGGAGGAGGAAGCATATAATCTTCTAAGACAGTAGAGAGGGGGAAATGAAATGAAGATAACTTGATCAATCCAGGAGAAGGCTGGAAAGAAAAAAAAAAGAAGAGGAAAGAAAATAAATGTAGAAAGAGAACTGGTAGAATTTCAGTAAACAAGTTGTGGACAAAAAAGGGGCCACACACTAAACATGACAAGCTCAAGGGAGGCCTGCATGGGCCTTACAAACTCAGACATAGGAAGGTCTGAAGTGAAAACTTTCTAACTAAAAGCGGTTCATGGCAGGTAGTCTCCTAGGGTGGTATTTTTCCCAAATAAATGTGAATCTTTACCTTAAGGAGTTTGTCAAGTCTCCATTTATCCCGCTTTATATCCTCCTCTGCCCTCCCCCTAGCAATCACCACATTACTGTCCAGGTCCATGAGTTGTTTGTTTGTTTTTCTTTTTTGCTCTATCTCTTCCCCACCCATCCAGTAAGTCACATTTATGATAACTTATGGAACATAGAAGACAATGAAAATCAGAAAGATTCATATTTTGTATGAAAATACAACATAAAAAGTTTATGTGATGTAGCTAAAACAGTATTTACAGAGAAAACGTTAAATACTTATATTAGGAAAGAAGGACTGAAATTGACAAGTTAAAAGTCCAACCAAAAAGTCAGAAAAAGTGCAAAGGGAAATAACATAGTTAATATCACATATTAATGAAAGACTATAAAGGTACAGTAGAAATAGTCAACAATGTCAAAGCTGTTTAAAAAATAAGTTGAATAAAATAGACCAACCTCTGGTAACATATATAGCTCACTCAAAAAAATTTGTTTTAGGAAACTAAAAAGGAAATAAGAATTCAAATACACTTGCAATCATTAAAGAAACTGAATCAATAAATATATAACAAGTAAAACAGACACACATTCCTGAAGTGGTTTTCTAGGAAGATCCTACCAGATATTCAAGACTCATCCCTATTTTATGAAAGTTATTCTAATGAATAGAAAAGTCAGAGGCTAAAGTCACAAAATTCAAGGATGTTTTATCACTAGAAAACATACTAATATAAATCATCTCACTGTCAACATAAGAAATGTCCAAACTGTAAAAATGTTTATGAGTTTATTCGAGCCAAACTGACAACAATTGGCGGGAAGCAAATTCTCAACAGATAGAGAAAATGCTCTGGAAAATGTTAGTGTTACCACTTATTTTATACATCAGAATCAAAGGGCAAGAAATCATTGGGATTGGATAAAAAGTAAAAGGAATAGGCACATACTTATTTTACACAGGTGGGCATAGGCTAGTTAATAGTCAACAATTAATACAATGACACTATCAATGAAGGGATCTGTGGTCTCTGCTCTGGTGTGTAACTGTACCCTGAGGGGGTCTGGAAAAAGAAGGCAATTACCCTGACATTCCAGAGGAATGTTATCATGATGCAAAAAGACAATAGACAGGCTCAGTTAAGGTAAAGATTCACCTTTGTCAGGGAAGATACTGGCCTAGGACAAGACTACCTGCCATTACCTGCTTTTAGTTAGAAAGGTTTAATTTCAGACCATCCTGTGTGGTTACCTGAGGTCTCTGAGTTTGTAGCAGGACTCCCATGCAGGACTCCCCCGAGCTTGCCAGGTTTAGTACGTGGTCCCCCTTTCATCCACATCAACAGAATTAGGAAAAACTCTATGATCACGTCAACATCTACATAATATACTTCGATAAAAATTTAACATGCATTTATTATTTTTAAAAACCTCTCTTAACTAATAGACTAGACGAAAGAAAGGAAATTTACCTAACCTGATAGACTACCTACCAAAAAACAAACAAAAAAAAAAACAAGAAACTTTACCTATAATTGTGAAAAGTTAGAGATATTCGCTTGAAAGGCAAGTGTGCACATATCAACACTTCTATTCAACACTGACACAACTGGTTGAAAGTGTTGGGCAGGGAAACTTTCCCTTTACTTCCTTTCCTTCTTTCTGGCTGGTCAAATCATTCAAATGACAGACAGCAGATTAACTGGAGAAAATTAAATTTTAATATTTACATGCTGGGGAATTCACATAAGCAGGAAAATTCCGAAGACAGTGAGGCAAAATGAGGCAAAAATGTCATTTTGGATTAAGGAGGGGCAATTTACAGGTAAATGAGAAAGCAAACAAACAAATGCATGCAGGGTCACCCAGAAACAATGGCACAGCGGGGGATCTAGTCAGAGCTTTTGGCTTGGATCCTCCCCTCTGCCACACTTCATTCCTACGTGCTCAGGTGACTATGCTCAAGTTCCCTTCCTGAAGCAGGTTTGCTGCCTGGATTGCTCTAGGCAGGTAAAGAGGTAACAAACTCTTCCTGAGTTGCTTGGGCTTGAATTGCTTTCAGCTGGAAATAATCATGCATATTCTGGGTAGACTCACTCCCAACCCCTACCAAAGGAAGAAACAAACTTCTAATTGTAGACAATATAATTGTCTCCAGTAAAAGCACTTAAGAACATCTACAGATAAATAATTAGAAGAAAGAAAAGTTCTGCAAGTCTGCTAGCTAGACTCCCAATATACAAATCAATTGTGTTCCCATAAACCAGCAGCAAATATGAGAAAACATAATTTAGAAAAGGTAACATTAACAACAAAAAAAAATCAATACGTTTCCCTAAGAATAATTTTGACAAAGACATGTTGGGCCTTTGTGGAAAACGTATAAAACTAAATTTAAAGGTCTTAAAGAAAGCTTAGATAAGTTGATGCTATCCTATACTAGTATTTATGCATGGAATGATTCAGTATACTAATACAATATCTTGAATATTTAATATTCATTCAAAAAACCCATGCTCCTCAAATTCATCCTTAAATACAATGCAGATGCAATCAAAATAGCAACTGGCTGGATGGAACCTATGTAGATCATAAAAGTTATAAGCAAGGCAAGATCTCAGGTCTAAGAGTGGTTAAAGAATTTCTGCAGAGAATGAACAAGATTGGTGAGAGTTGTAAGGTATCAATATTGTTCATAAAGATAAAGAAATTAAGACATTGAGATACTGGCACAGGCACTGATGAAGAGAACATGACTCAGGGTTCATAAACAGACCCACATATACGCCGTCTTTGACAAGGGCTCACTGAGGAGAGGTGGGACTCAATATGCAGATCTAAAATAAGGGACAGTTCCGCTGGGCATACACTGAATTAGAAACTTCCCTGGAGCCACTCATAGAAATAACTTCAAAGTAGATTAAAGCTAACGTGAGAAAACATGAAAACATTAAGGAAAATATATAAGAAGCTATCTATTTGACCTCTGGGTAGGGAAGCAGTTCTCAAAATAAAAGACCAGCCATAAAGAAAACAAAAAATCAATACAGCAAACAACATTAAAGTTTAGACCTTCCGTATGACGAAATTCAACTTAGAAGCAAGTTTTAGCCTGGGAGAATTTTCAGTGCATACAATGGACAAAAGATGATACACAGAATATATTTTCAAACTCTTACCATTCCACTGGAGAAGCAGGAAGCAATAGAAACCTGTGCAAATGAAACAGGAAGCTCAATGGCCAATAGACATAAGATGAGACGATAACCTCCCTAATAATCATGGAAATTTAATTAAAACAATATGGCACCATGTCATAGGAATCGGATTGGCAATAATAAAAAAAGTCTGGAGATACCAACTGTTACCAAGTATTGGCAGGGGGAACTTTAGAGGTGTAAATTGGTATGATCACATGGGAAGGCATTTTGGCCATTCTAGTCAAGTTAAAAATGTCCATTCCACACAGCCCAATTGGCAAAGTTGCAAAGGACATGCAGTATACTGCCAGTTTATATAAAGTATTAAACCAAAAAATCATACCTACATAATGCATGAATACATACATACACAGTAGTTAAATAGTACAGAAATGATAAACACTAAATTTGGGTTATTTGTCTTGGGTTGGGTGGGATACAGGCAGAGATTGTGAAAAGAGAACTTTATCTGTTATTGTGTTTTCCATTAAAAAATAAATATGAAGTAAATATTGAAAAATGTGAAGGTTGGATAGAAGTGTCTCGGTGAGTGTTCATTAGATTATTATCCTTTTTCTGTATGCTCACAAAATGTCATAATTCAATAAAGAAGGTTAATGGGAAGTAAGGAAGTGCAGACCTAGGCAGAGGGAGCTCATTAGAGCAGCTTTGTCCTGCAGAGGAACAAAGAGACTGGTAGCAGCTGGAGGGATGTGAGCACAGAGGGTTATTCTTTAGAGTGGGTCATTGGAAGCATGTTGATACATTGATTGAAATTCCTTCATGGACAGAGAGACATTGACTATGCAGTAGAGCAACAAGATAATCCCAGGAACAAAGGCCTTGGAAAGATAAGAGGCAATAGAATTTGGGTTTGGGGAGAACAGGGGCTCTCTTAGCATTGTCATAGGCGGGAGGACCAAGGGAGACCAGGCCCAGGCAGGAATGGAAGTTCTGTTGGTGCAGATGAAAACCCACCCCTCTAAGAACTATTTGTTTTCCTAATGAAATGCAGTCTTCCCTCGGTACTTGAGGGATAGGTTCCAGGACATCTCCACCTGCCCCCAACACCAAAATCTACAGATGCTCAAGTCCCTCACATAACATGATGGAGTATTTGCATATGACTTATGCACATCCTCTCATATACTTTACATCATCTCTATGTTACTTACAATCCCTAATGCAATGTAAATGCTATGTAAACAGTTGTTACATTGTATGGTTTAGGGAATGATGACAAGAAAAAAAAGTCTGTTCATGTTCAGGATAGACACAACCATCATAGGACTATCTACACAGTACATGTCAGCAACACTGTAACATTTTCTCAAATACTTCCTATCCACAATTGGTTGAGTCCATGATAGGGAACCCACAAATATGGAAGGCCAGCTAGCTGAATAAGGTCAGGTTTCAGTGACAAGTATGGAGATGGCAAGAACATTAAAGAAGAGAAGCAATGCTATGAAATCAACATCTTGGAAATCAGAAAAAAAAACTTACTGTCATCTCCATGCTGCAATGAGTGGCCAGTTGAGGCAGAGCTCAGCATCCTAAAATGAACTCCATCCACATTACAGTGGAATTATCTTCAGCAAACTTCAGCATCTCAGGCTCTGGTGCAGAGAAGGCCAGTGATTGGGTCCAACCAGGAGATGGTTTCACCAGGTAACAGAAAAAAAGAGAAGCAGAAAAGCTAATGACGTTTGCAAGGAAGTGATGCAAACTAACAAAAATGACGATGGTGTCAATGGACTAGAGGAAAAGACGAGGTCAGTCATTGCAATGGGAGCCTGGAGGATGTGAACAGGAGTTGTTGTGGGGGCGGGGTTGGTAGAGGAGACACAGTGGTCCCAGGTGTATCCATGACAATGGGGGATGAAGTGAAGACATTAATGATGTTGAAAGCAGAGAGGACAGAGGGGTCATGGAACAGAAGGCAAGCATCTTACATGTGTGCCCAATGTTGATGTTGAAGTTATCAAGAGGAATCTTTAGTGAATGAGGCAGTGTGATCCAGGAAGTTCAGAAGACAGCAGCCAGGAGCAAATGATTACTGTTGTAATCATTTTATAGAGCTTGAAAATGTAGTTCAGAGAGGGTGTGCCTCTATGAAGTAATATGCAAAGGAATAACCCGAGGAACCCAAGAAGTATTTGACTTCGAACTCCATACTCTTCCTACTGTACCAGACTTCTTATACAAGTTTCCACACAGGAAATTTGAATGACTGTACAATGAAATGTGATGTTAATCTCCAATATCTCCTTTGGACAAAGCCAGTCACCATGACCCTTAACCAGTGTGACTAATCAGAACTATCTGGGGAGTTTTTTCAACATAAACCAGTCCAGGTTGACCCTACACCTAGTGAATCAATCTCTAGGGGGTGAGCCCAGACCTATGATTTTAAAAAAGGTCCCTGGATGAATCTGATTCATAGCCTTGTTACCAACCATTAACCTCAGGTTATAGTCAGTACAAAAGCTCACCTGCCTTCCAAGCATAAATGGTTCTGACAGTCCTAAGAAAGAAATGATCCAAGAGAACAAAGACTTGAGTGTCCAGTTGTGAGTGTTTTCCTGTCTATCCCTAGGGTTACGCTCTGAGTATTATATATAGCAACTCATTCCATACTAAAATCTATTGAGAGAATCAGAGAATATCTTAAATGTTTGCTCATCTTGCTCAAATATTCACTAAAATATCAATTTTTATCAGTTGATTTCTATAAAATGTTTTGCTTATCTATATATATAAAACCCTAATATGCAAATAGTCTGGATGGTGGAACAACCAAACAACTGAACAACTAAACATCCAGTTGCTATGATATGCGTTGACCACCATGGGACGCGCGCAGAACATGGCAGGCATCAGCCAAGGCAGGATGGTGGAGCAGGTGAGGGGGGAGCCAGACCAAGGCAGGGCGCTGGTTGCTGTCATCAGAGCAAGCCTCTGGTAGTTACTGAAAATTCTTTGCTCCCATGCGCCACGTTCCCACTGGGCACTTGCACCTGGTGCCAGTCCCAATCACTTGGCGCCATCAGTGGGTGCAAATGGCAGCTGCCAGCCCTGATAGCCCCTAAGGGATTCTCTACCTCACCCTGATCCTGAGGGGCAATTGGGGCAGCAGCCACCACTCGCACCTGCTGAACGTGCTGGCCCTGCTTGTACCCACTGCTGGTGCCAGCCCCATTCGCTCCACACCATCAGCAGGTGCGAGTGGGGCCGGTGCTGTCAGCACGTGGGAGCGGTGGCAGTGGGAGCAGAGCTGCAGGCAGACAGGGTCCCGGGGGGCCGTGGCAGGAGGGGCCAGGCAGGAGAGCAGAGGATGGGCTGAGACCTGCCTCTGTGCCCATTGCAGCCTAGCAGCCCACAGTTTCTTTCAAGGTGCACGAATTCGTGCACTAGACCCCTAGTCCTATATAATAAAAGCCTAATATGCTAAGTGTCTGGTCGTCTAGTATGCCGTTCAAACAATTAAAGCATAATATGCTAATGATATGCTAAGGCTGCTCAACCGCTCGCTATGATGTGCACTGACCATTAGGGGCAGATGCTTTGACCAGTAGGTTAGCTTTCTGCTGAGGTCTGGCTGATTGGGACTGAGCAAGATGGGCCGGACATGCCCCGGAGCCCTTCAGCGGTCCCTCCCTGGCTGGCCAACCTTCTGCATCCCTCCCTGGCCCTGATGGTACACCGGTGAGGTCCCTTGGCCTGGCCTGTGCCCTCTTGCAATCTGGGACCCCTCAGGGGATGTTGGAGAGCTGGTTTTGGCCCGATCCCACAGGCCAGGCCAAGGCACCCCATTGGTGCACAAATTTGTGCACCAGGCCTCTAGTCTGTAATATAACCTGAAAAATGTTTGTTGCTTTTGGGAATGCCAGTATTATGGGGACCACTCTGCCTCTCTCACTCTGTCACACACACACACATCTCTTTTCTGCTAGATCAGATTTAAAGCTGTGTGCATGAGTGGAAGGAGCCTCCTGTGGGATACAACCCGAGGAAGCACCCCATTGCGTAGCACAAGACAATTTTGACCATTGTTTACTCTCCTTCTGCCTAACTTCCCAGATCAAAGAGCAGAGATACGGTTATCTAATCATGCCAGCATAAGAGCTACAGTAATATTTATTTCACCTTCCCCTACCCTCAGGAGATGTTGTTCTAACTCCGCCCAGGGAAACATGTCAGGATCTGGGGTCGGGGTGAAATGGCCTGTAAGTACCTCATTCCCAGAAACTCGTGCCACACCTTCCGGTGCCCACCAAGATGAACACTGCCACTCTCTCTGAGTGGGCTGGATTGTCTTCGATTTCCTTCTCCAGAGCCCTGAGCAGTGACTCATCCACCGCATGTGGTGACTGCATCGATGAAGTCACAAACATCTGAGGCTCGGGCAACGCTCAGTGAGTGTCTTGCAATGTGTCTTTTGTGGAGCTGACATGCATTGAGTTTCCTGCTTGCCAGGCTCTGGCCTCAGAGGTTTAAACTACCATTAACCTGTCCACCCATAACTCTGAGTGCTGGGAACTTTATTAATCATTACTTCCTGGATGAGAACACTGAGCAGAGAGAGGTGAAGTCATTTCCCCTCCGGGATGAAACCCCCAGGAGGTGTAGGTGGGATTCAGATGGCACCACTGCCTCTACTGTGCACTAGCCCAAGGTTTGGCCAACTTTTTTTTTTTTAAGAATATAGAATTTTTATCTTATTTTAGTTAAAAATATTACTACGGTAATTGTACACTGAATGAAGAAATTGGTCTTGGGTGGGAGCGGGGGGAGGAAGGGAGTGAGAAGGGAGAAAAGAAAAGCATTAAGCTAAAAGAAAAAGAACTTCTTATATTCATCTGTGTAAACAGATCCACTGAGGCAAACGCAATCCAGGGCCAGGGCTGCTGCACGGGGTCAGTACCTCCTAATTTCTGTAGAGACTAAGACCAAAAAAATAAAACCTCTGTATGTCTGACAGGAGTTTCTTAGACTCTTGGGGCATTTTACTAAAATAAAGAGTTATGGAGTCCAAACAGCAGGGACGCTGTCATGACACATGCCGAAAGTTGCATAACTGTGGCATCCATGGCCGTTCACTTGTTTGACAGGATGACGGACACAGTTTCATGACACAGCAACACACACACACACGTGAGCAAGCACATGAGGGGGCTGCGTGGGGCCGGGCGAGGGCCAATTTTACCTGCAAGGCCCAGAGAGTAAATATTTCGGCTTTGTGAGTAACTCTACAATACATAAACGAATTGTGTCCCAATAACGCTTTATGTAAAAAGCAGGCAGAGGGCCACATCTGCCCCCAGGTTGTGGATACCGCTCTAGAACAGTGGTGCTCCGACTTGAGCATTTTTCAAAATCATTGGGAGGGAGTGTTAAAATTGGACTCGTGCCCAACAGCCTCCTGAGTTTCTGACTCACTAGGCCTTGGTGAGGCCCTACACTGGCATCATGTAGCTTGTCTCCAGGCAATCTGACACTAGGGGTCCAGGGACCACACTTTGAGAACCACTGTCTAGAGCAGTGGTTCTCAACCTTCCTAATGCCGCGACACGTTAATACAGTTCCTCATGTTGTGGTGACCCCCAGCCATAAAATTATTTTCGTTGCTACTTCGTAACTGTAATTTTGCTACTGTTATGAATCGTAATGTAAATATCTGTGTTTTCCGATGGTCTTAGGCGACCCTGCTAGCGGTTCTCAACCTGTCGCGACCCACAGGTTGAGAACCGCTTCTGTAGAGCCTAAGACCATCAGAAAACAGATATTTACATTATGATTCATAACAGTAGCAAAATTACAGTTGTGAAGTAGCAACGAAAATAATTTTATGGCTGGGGGTCACCACAACATGAGGAACTGTATTAAAGTGTCGCGGCATTAGGAAGGTTGAGAACCACTGGTCTAGAGGAATATTAACACGCACAGCCTGCACACTCTCGTCTGAAAGCAAATCAGAATGAATATAAAAGACTGCAATTCCTGCGACTAAATCCCTATCATTCCCTGCCCTTGCAGTCTGTATTCTTAGGAATTTTGTTTTCTGGAACATCAGCTCCTCAGCCAGGAATCTGGTGTTATCTTCTCAGTATTCACAGTGCCTGGTATAGTGGTTTGCGTTACCAGGTGCTCAAAACTGTTTGCTTGAAGAATGAGAGGAACATGAATGACTCTATTGCTGCTATGTTAGATCGCTTCCAACAATTTTAAAATGTGCTGTAACTCAGAGAATGTCATTATCTAGTGTGAGGAAAGCATTTGTCTTGTACTGTAGCTCATTCTTCCCAGTTGACACATTAAGGAAAATCTACATTTTAAGACAGTCTTGAGTTTCGTCCACGTCACATTAAATGTAGCCTACTCTGAGTTTGATTGCCCTTAAGAAGAGCCGTTGCCTGTCAGGATAGTGTTCCTTAGAGATTGGGAACAAAAGGAGTTGCAGGTTAGAGATTCACAAAAGGCATTGCCAAGCTGGGCAATCACAGACCTTAGAGTTAAATGGTTGGGATCAGGCTGACTGCGCATGTCTAGAAATAGCTCTAGCAGAGGATACCTACCAGGACCGACTCCCCCTTGGGGCACAGAGCAGATGTAAAGCAAGGAGCTACTTACAGATCTCTGTGCTCCAGCGAGTCTTACAGGCCCCAGGGCCCCGGGGGTCTTTATTGAGAACAATGGGTGAGAAATTAAAATGTCCTCCAAATTATGTGAATTTTTAAAATGAGAATCTCATTTGGTTTTGAAGTGTGACTTTTCTTTTTCCTCACCAATGCTGAGAAAAACTGAACTCCGCAGGAGTGTGAAAAGACCGCTGGCTGTCTTTGGTCCACCCACATCAGGGCTTTCTTGTGTCCAAATGTTAATTTGAACTGACAAAACACTCTTGGCACTTTAATTTTATTTTATAACAAAAAGGCAGACTGAACGTCTATGCGTTTTTTATTCCAAGTTTAATGGCTCACGTTCCTGAGGTCGGCAAGCAGATGGAGTTGAAGATGAGAATGTATAATTGCAGATTATGAAACTGCAAAATTAATATTACTTTGTGAATGTCGAGATAAGGTTTGAGAGCCAGAGGGATTTTTGAGATCATTGATCTTAAACCTCATCACACAGATGAACACTCAGAGGCTGGGGTGATAATGTGTCCTTCTCAGGTTCACACAGCCAGCTGGGAACAAGCGACATCTGATGCCCAGTCTCCCGGCACATTAACCATTCCAGCCCCCCTACCCCCACCCCCCAGGCTCCACTATCCCCAGTAACTTCTTACATGGAAGGAGACCTAATTTATCCTTCCTTGCTTCACCGTCAGCAGTGCAAGGTGTGTGTGTGTGTGTGTGTGTGTGTGTGTGTGTGTGAGAGAGAGAGAGAGAGAGAGAGAGAGAGAGAGAGAGAGGAAGAAGGGGATAGAAGGGCAGGAGAGGAAAAGGGAAAAGAAGGGAAGACAAGACAAGACAGTATTGGGGGCACATCTACAATAGTTATTTGGCTATAAATGTAGTTTAGTCCACTATTTTGAGGTAATTCTTCGTTTACTTGGACCTGTTAATAAAACATTGCACAAAGACCGTGAAACAATTAATCAAGAATGGCCTAACCTTACCACGTAGAGTAATAGGATTTAATTGGACTGTATGTGACAGACACCCAGAATAACAAGGGCCTCAGCACTGGAGCTCTTCGGGTAAAGGAGGAAGCCAGAGCTGCTGTGGTGCCATGCTTCCCAGTCCCCCAGGGGCCCGGCTCTCCCCGCAGCTCTGCCACTCCACCTAGCAGAGCGGTGGCCTTTCCATTTTTCTTTGATGGCTGGCTGCCCTGGCTGGAGTTCAAATTCACCTCTCTTGTGTGCTAAGTAGCAGCCAGAACACAGCAACATTCCGCATGTTCTGCACACATCCCTGAATGCTGGTGACGGCACATGTTCTGCCTCCCACAACACTGCAGGTGACAGTGGCACCGGATCCCTTTCACAGCGTAACAGGGATCAGCAGAGGCCCAGCCACCGGGACCTGAGTCTCTGCCGCCCACTCTCGCAAGGCTTCCGCCAGGCCAGGGGCATCAGGTGTGGGTTCTAACAAAGGCCACTTGGCACTTTCAGGTCATCGAATTCTGCAGGTGTGTGTGACAGCGCCCCCAATGCATAATGGGGCTTAAGCACAAAAAAGTTTAGTTCTTTCTCACATGAAATCTGAAGTGCTGCCTCTGCCCCCCAAGGCTGTTGGGCCCCCAGGCTCCCTCCTCCCTGGGGCTCTGCCTCCCTAACTGTCTTGCCTTCGTGGCCCAACATTTCTTACACCGTGTCCCCCAGTAAGGAGGCAGAAGAGGGATCCTATGTCCTTCATTGTTAAGGCACAACGTGGAGATTTCACACATCATTTCTGTTCAATCCCATTATTCGGAAATTAATCTCAAGAATAAAATCATTTTTCAACATGGCTTAGCGTTCAGGCAAAACTCGGGGTTCTTATCACTACAGGAGTCAATATCATGGAACATGAGCTGTCACGGCCACACTATGGAATCTTTTGAATGTTAAGCATAAATAGTTAGAAAAGCAACCTATTATTAGTTTATTGCAGTGTGACTATACCATTTCCCTCTAAATCCCCCTTGTCTAGAATATTGGTGATACTGCCAGCAAGGAAATTACAGGAAATTCCACATCCACAACTTTAGGGCGACCTGGGCCTTCACTGTCACTTTATCTTTCCTCTACTCCCAAATAATAGGCATCCACCCTGGAGTTCAAATTCACCTCTCTTGTGTGCTAAGTAGCAGCCAGAACACAGCAACATTCAGGAAATAAGGCCTTGGGACATGCATGATGATATGAAGAAATTGCTCCCCCGTCCAACCCTACCCCAAAAGCCAGCCTTATTGACTGCTTATGTCCTCTGTGACAGGGTGTGTAAACCACCCATCCGCCAGCAGAGATAATAAAACTGTCTGACATCACTCCTGGGATACCCAAAGCTGACTCCCAGGGGCATATTTTAATCCAGGACACTCACAGACAGAGCCCCACTGAGAACAAACTCACAATTCAAATTTAAAAATCACAAGAGAACCATCTACCACGTGCATAGGTGGTCAGCAGAAAACACAGAGATATTTTGTGCAATATCTCTTGTACCTGAAATCATATTAGAGCCAGTGAATAACTCCTTACTGCTCAAGGTTCACATTTTGAATACATCTGGTTAAACTCCTTGTTTTAACTTGCCCATTAAGCTTTTATTTTCAATGGACAGGATTTTCATGGGTAGAAAGCACAGGTCTTTTTGCAAAAATATCGAAGTTCTTTTTTGTTTTCTTTTGTGCCTTAGTCTCCTCAACTGTGCTAATTTCATAGATTCAGAATCTCTGTGTTTTCTGCTGACCACCTATTTCTTTTGTGCCTTAGTCTCCTCAACTGTGCTAATTTCATAGATTCAGAATCTCTGTGTTTTCTGCTGACCACCTATTTCTTTTGTGCCTTAGTCTCCTCAACTGTGCTAACTTCATAGATTCAGAATCTCTGTGTTTTCTGCTGACCACCTACGCACATGGTAGATTGTTCTCTTGTGATTTTTAAATTTGAATTGTGAGTTTGTACTCAGTGGGGCTCTGTCTGTGAGTGTCCTGGATTAAAATATGCCCCTGGGAGAAGGCTTTGGGTATCCCAGGAATGATGTCAGACCAGGGCTACTTTATTGTTGGTGACAGTTCCTCCTTTGGAGATCTCAGGTATAGTAATGCCAGCTCCAAACTTTCATGGGAGAAACCTGGAGGTTCTCACTGTAAGGGGAAGAGTTTTTCTCAACAAAGGGAAGAGCTTTTCTCCTCACGAGCCAGGAGCAGACAGTTTTATTATCTCTGCTGGTGAATGGGTGGTTTACATACCCTGTCACAGAGGACATAAGCAGTCAATAAGGCTGGCTTTTGGGGTAGGGTTGGACAGGGGAGCAATTTCTTCATATCATCATGCATGTCCCAAGGCCTTATTTCCTGTGACCATTAAAATCTAAGTCCCGTGGTTACTGGTTGCTAAGATAGGCATGGCGCATTTATCCTCCCCTGATTCACACAATGCAACCAAGCGAATTTCTATTCTTTCTTTAATTTCTAGCCTTTGGGAGTTTCATACATTCTTGTGAGCTCTGCTATGCATTTTAAAGAAATTTAGTTGATCTTTATCCAGACTTTTCAGGTGTTCTGTAGTGAGAAGAGCTTCGGAACACATCATGGACCATGTTTCTATAGAGACAGGCCAACCCACTATTTCATTCACATAGAAGCAAACCAAGTTACATACTCCAACCTGGTTAATTGTAATGGGAGCCACAGACTGAAAGAAAATATTTGCAACATTTGCCACAGAATAAGGCTTAGTGTGCTCACACAACAGGGCACAGCTGGCTATGTGAGTTGGACCCCAGATGCTCCGAGGTACAAACACCAGCTTCCCTTCCCGTCACCAGTCACTCACCCCTCTCTGAAGCCTGGCAAGTTCTTGCATCCAAAGGACAGGCATCCACAGAGTTTATAGGATTGGCACTTCTGTTTTCCACCCCAGAGAGGACAGCTTCTCTGTTAACTTCAGAGCATATTCCTGACAATTGGTAACAACGGTGTGGCTTCCTCATATGGCATTCTCTGGTAGAAGCAGACCAGAAGGAGCCAGAACAACAAGATGGGCAGAGAAAGTGGGAGAGCAGGCAGTGATGGCAACTCACTGCTGGACTTATCAGCATGTGGAGGAATTCCTCCGGGCTCTCCCGGAAGTAACAGGAGCAGGTGCTTGGTAGTGAGCTGATTCCAGCAATCTGCCTGGTGGCTACTGAGCTCCTATAATTGATTGAGTCCCTAAAGCTACTTTATACTACTAAGATCTGAGCCATCTGGGTGATGCTAAATATATAAAGTGCTTAAAAATGGGAAAATCCCAAATAAAAAAAATAAATGAAGGAAAAATCATAAATTGAGCAATAAAATAGATACCAAGCCTAAAAATTAATTTTGCTCAACAATTAAAAAATAAAAGATAACTTTTTCATCTACCAAATTGACAAGGATATATATTTTGCCCTCTTATTTGCTTGACTGGTGGGCATGTAAATTTGTATAAATGTTATGAAGGGAAATACTTAGCAAGAGCTTTTAAAATGAACACACAATTTCACTCCAAATTAATTTAAAGAAGTATAAGAGGTGAGAGGTTTACAAATGTTGGGGACAGAGATCGTCCCTGTAGCACTCATACAGAGTAGAAAAAGGGAAGCAACATGCGTAGCCACAATAGAAGAACAATCAGAGGTCATTTCATCTACTACCTGGCATGGAACCACTTAAATCTTACTGTCTTCTCACAGCCTATGTAACACATGGGATGCTATTGATGACATTCTTATGAAAATTGTTTACAACATAATTATGTTATGATACAGGTTGTGTATCAACATCTCAAGTATATAGTTCTAGCCCTGGCCAATTGGCTCAGTGGATAGAGCATCAGCCTGAGGACTGAATGGCCCCGGGTTCGATTCCAGTCAAGGGCACATAACCTCAGTTGCAGGTTGATTCAACCCCCAACCCTGATCAGACCTCGTGTGGGAGGCAACCAATCGATGTGTCTCTCATGGGAGGCAACCGATCGATGTGTCTCTCTCTCATCGATGTTTGTCTCTCTGTCTCTCCCCTCCCTTCCACTCTCTCTAAAAATCAATGGAAAATGTCCTCAAGTGAGGGTTAACAAAAAGAAAATAAAGTATATAGTTCTAATTTTGTAGTTTACACAAGTATGCATAAAAAAACAACACTATGTACACAGATGAGTGATTATTATTTTCTCCATTATGATTTTGTATAGTTTCTAATATTTTCACAATGCACATGGTTATCTTTACAGTCAGCGAAAAGGGCAGTGAAAGCTTTTGCTATGATCATATTGCCTTGGGTTTCCATGGCTCTAGATTTGGCTCCCATTTCCCCGATGCACACACCTGGAGAGATGCTCGAGGGCAGGAAGGCTCCATGACCAGGCCAGCCCTCCAAGCCAGATGTTCCCCAAGCTGTTCCCCATTATTAAGAATTGCATTTCTCATTATTTTTTGTTTTGCTTTTCTTTTTTCTTTACTCTGAGTCATCTCTTTCTGAGTTGTTCTGCTAGTTAGCAATTTCATCACTCTTCATATCACTCCTGTACATATTAGGTTAAACCAGATCAAAGTGCCAATATTTAGCAATATTTTATAACTAGAGGTCCAGTGCACGAATTCATGCACGGGTGGGGTGCCTTAGCCTGGCCGACGATCCGGCCGATTGGGGCCATCTCGCCCAGTCCCAATTGGAGCCGATGGGGGCCGGCCGGGGAAGGACCACAGGAGGTTGGCCGGCTGGCTGGGGAGGGACCACGGGAGGGCTCCAGGGTGTGTCCAGCCCTCTTGCCCAGTCCCGATCAGCTGGACTCCAGCAGCAAGCTAACCTCCTGGTCGGAGCGTCTGCCCCCTGGTGGTCAGTGCACGTCATAGTGACTGGTCGAGTGGTCGACCTATTGGTTGACCAATTAACTAGACACTTAGCATATTACACTTTTATTTTATATGAATAGAGGCCCAGCGCACAAAAATCATGCACTCGGGGTCGGGGGAGTGTCCCTCAGCCCGGCCTGTGCCCTCTTGCAGTCTGGGAGCCCTCAGGGGATGTCTGACTGCCATGGAGGTGGGAAAGGCTCCCGCCACTGCCGCTGCACTCGCCAGCAGTGAGCTCAGCTCAGGGCTTCTGGCTAAGTGGAACTCCCCCTGTGGGAGCGCACTGACCACCAGGGGGCAGCTCCTGCATTGAGCATCTGGCCTCTGGTGGTCAGTGTGTGTTATAGGACCAGTTGTTCCACCATTCAGTCGATTTGCATATTAGCCTTTTATTATATAGGATAGACCTGACTGGGGTGGCTCAGAGGTTGAGCATCAAACCATGAACCAAAAAGTCACCAGTTTGATTCCTGGTCAGATCATATGCCTGGGTTGTAGGCTCTATCCCCAGTAGGGGGTGTGCAAAAGGCAGCAGACTGATGATGTTTCACTCTCATTGATGTTTCTATCTCTCTATCCCTCAACTTTCCCCTCTCTCTAAAATCAATAAAAACATATTTTTTTAAAAAAGAGAAAATATGCCGAAACCGGTTTGGCTCAGTGGATAGAGCGTCGGCCTGCGGACTGAAAGGTCCCAGGTTCGATTCCGGTCAAGGGCATGTACCTTGGTTGCGGGCACATCCCCAGTAGGGGGTGTGCAAGAGGCAGCTGATCGATGTTTCTCTCTCATCGATGTCTAACTCTCTATCCCTCTCTCTTCCTCTCTGTAAAAAAAAAAAAAAAAAAAAAAAGAGAGAAAATATTTTACAATAGAAAGTACTTTCAACTGGTTTAACCTACTTTGATTACATCTCTTCCCCATTTAGTAAAATATCTTTTTCCTGATTGATTAGAAATTCTAGTTAATTGGTTGCCCCACATAGGCAGTGGTGCTGGGCAGAGTTCCATGGGCTCTGAGCAACAGGACTACAAACTGGTTGATGGTTACTTAGGTGTTTTTAGAATAATACTTTCCTACTAGTCTAAACCACCAATTTAGAGAGTCAGCGTGGAGTATTGACAGAGAATAGGCTTCATCTATAATAATAAACGCATAATATGCTAATTAGACGGGACCACCTTCCAGACGAAGCCGCGGTGGCGGGGGCTGAGGCAGAGGCAGCTGCTGCTGCAGCAGGGGGCCAAGCTCCTTGCACGAATTTCATGCACCGGGCCTCTAGTACATATATAAAATAACCATTTTCTCCTGCCTTCAATTTAAAAGAATAAGCCTGAAAAAAAAAAACACACAACTTTCACATTTTATACATTGATTAGATTTGCAGGGTATTTAAAAAATAAATTTTAATTCAAAATGTTAAAACCTACTGATGACTGGAAATAATGCAAAAACAGAAAATCCAAGTTAAACATACATACTTCATGCTGGCATAGAAGAACCAGGCATCTCAAATTATTCTTGGAGACCTCCAAGTAGAATAAACAAAATGTTAATCTAGAAAGAAAAGCAGAAACATGTTAGCAGTTCCTTGGCAATGATCGGAAGTGGGTCAGATAGTCACTATTTAATATAACCTTCATTCCCTTTATAACAGTATACTGCTTTTAATCTTGGTTTAAGAAATATTATTCTCTTGGAACCAGAGTGAGGACAGAAAGTACTTCTCAGGCGGGCAGTGGGGATGCACACATCTGAAATTCAAAAGAGGGGTTTGGGGGTCTTCATTGCAGAGAGGATTCGGCAGGATGAGAGGAGAGATGAGTAAGAGCCCCAGCGCTCAGAACTGGGGGGGGGAAGGAGGAACCAGCAATGGATTCAGGAGGACCCAATGGGACAGGAAGCAAGCTAGGAGCACTCAGCGTCCTGGAGGCCAGGAGAAGGAAGGAGGATCAGGAAAAGGAAGAAATCAGCTCTGTGGACGCTGCTGAGAAGTTAGCTGAATAGAGATGCACCCACTGGATACTACCACATGAATCATGACAGTGGCTCTTGGGAGTGGAGGAGCAAACGAGAGAAGATGAGGGAAGAAATGGAGGAGTATCGGCTCTTTTTAAAGTTTTGCTGCACAGGGTGGTGGTCATGGCTTGAATTCTAACACGCGTAAACAGAAAAAAACTATAAAGAGGCCTAGTTAACTGAATATTTAAATGTAACTAACAAGCTGTTACAGAAATGATGCTCTATCCTCATATCTTGAAAAAGATACTTTTTTTTTTCTTTTCCCGTCCTCCCCCTCCTCCTGCCCTCTGAGGTCTGTCAGACTGTTCCATTTATCCACGCTTCCGGTCCTATTTTGTTTGTCAGTTTGTTTTTTAGATTCCACATATCAGTGAGATCATGTGATATTTCTCTTTCTCTGACTGGCTTATTTTGCTTAGCATAATAATCTCCAGTTCTTTCTTTTTTATAGCTGCATAGTATTCCATTGTGTATATGTACCGCAGCCTTTTTATCCATTCATCTACTGAAGGGTACTTGGGCTATTTCCAGATCTTGGATATTATAAATAATGCTGCTATGACCATTGGGGTGCATATATTGGTGTTTCAGGATTCTTAGTATATATACCAGAAGTGGGATTGTTGAGTCAAAAGGCAGTTTCATTTATTTTTTAAATTTCGTAAAATATATTTTTGTGGATTTCAAACAGGAAGGGAGAGAAAGAGAGAGAAAGAGAGAGAGAGAATCACTGATCGGCTGCCTCCTACATGCCTCCCTCTGGGGATTGAACCTACAACCCAGGCATGTGCCCTGACCGAGAATTGAACCGTGAGCTCCTGGTTCATAGGTAGACGCTCAACCACTGAGCCATGCCGGACAGGCAAGGCAGTTCCATTTTTAATTTTTTTTAGGAAACTCCATACTCTTTCCCATAGTAGCTGTACCCATCTGCATTCCTACCAACAGTGTACTAGGGTCCCCATCTCTCCACATCCTCTCCAGGAATGATGCTCTATCCTCATACCTTGAAAAAGATACTTTTGATACGGGATGTTAGCATTAGATGAAACTGAGTCAAGCATACTAGGACCCCTCTGAAGATTTTCTTACAATTGCTTGTGAATCTTCGATTGTTGCAAGATGTACCTCAAACGTTATTGTGACAATTACCCAAAAAGTTAAAAAGTGGGACTTTTGTGGAGAACCTGGGCGGCCAGCCTTGAGTTTGACATTAGGACTCCTGAGTGCTCTGCTTCAGATCGGGGAGAAAGGAAAACACTGCCCATGTAATCCGCAGGGCAACTCTTCCAAAACGGATTAAGCATTCCAAGATGTGGACAGCAGAGCCTTGAACAGAGCATGGGGACACCTGAGCACGGGGCACCGTGGGAGTCCAAGCTGCACAGTCATTCCAGCACGGGTCCAGGGCTTACCTGGTGAACTTCCCCCAGCACCACCGCCTCGCCCACGTGTGGTGAACCAGGGAGTGGGGGGCTTGAGAGCCGTCAGCAAACATAAAAAATGCAGTCAGAAATGTTGTTACACACTCTTGCCTTCTTAAAATCTTTGTCGACATGTCACCTTCTTAGTGACACCTACCTGGTGGTTGCATTTAAACTTTCACCCCACACCCCATACCCCTAGATCTCCTACTGAGCTCTATTCCCCACCCCCGGGCACCGATCACCTCATAAAACTATGCATTTTACTTTTAAAACTAAAATAACACTGTCACCAGAAAGTAAGCTTCCTAAGCACAGGAATTTTCATCCGTTTGGACCTCTTTCAAATACAAACTTTGCAAGGGCCCTACGTTATGTAACACTAAGGTTGCATCAGCATCTTTCTGCTTCTGGCCCCAGGCTATATAGAAAGACTCACAAAGCTGGGAGTGCTGGAATTGTCGCTGGTAAAGTGTAAAATGGGAAGCTGTGAGCCCTCGCTGGTTTGGCTCAGTGGATAGAGCGTCGGCCTGCAGACTGAAGGGTCCCAGGTTGCATTCCGGTCAAGGGCACATGCCCGGGTTGCTGCAGGAGGCAGCTAATCAATGATTCTCTCTCATCATTGATGTTTCTATCTCTCTCTCCTTCTCCCTTCCTCTCTGAAATCAATAAAAAATACATTAAAAAAAGAAAGCAGTGAACCTTAGAGGGAAAGAGTAGGCAACTGAGCAGAAGAATAGGCAACATTTAAAAGATGATTTCACAACACAGTCATCAGACCCCGCTGTGTACACATTTTAACTCAAGACCCTCAAGTAGCTCTCACTCTGTTAAAGTGGACAGTGATTGGCTCCAAGGGGATTAGCTCCACCAGGGAACCTAAGATTCAGGGATTGTCTGGAGGGACTCCCCCTCCCCCACGCCTCACCCCCCCCCCCCCCCCCCCCCGCCCTCCTGTGCTTGTGGAATGATGGGGGTGGGGTAGGTGGGGAGGGAAAGAAAGGCTGTTACAGGAGAAATGCCCAGGCTCCTGGAAGGAGGTAGGAGAGAGGCAGTGAAAGCAGATTGTATCTCTTTCCCAGGACCCCTGAGCACCAGGCCTGATCCTCAGAGTCTGATTAGTGTGAGAGCTAAATACAACAATAATACTTTTCCTCCCACTTTCCAAGTTCTAGCTGGGCTAGTAAACAAATGAACAGAGAGAGATTAACAGGAGAGAATCAAAGTTTTAATGCATGGGCAAGGAGAATTCACATAAGCACAACAATTTCAAAGACAGTGAGACAGCACGGAGTATATAAGGAATTTTGAACAAAGGAGAAAGGGGGAGGGGGGTGTCTTAGATTTCAGAAGTGAGACTGGGCAATTTACGGTAGTTGAGGAAGCTTGGGCTACACATGGAAGGAAAATCCTTGCTAGGGGACTCAGAAACAGGGGGACCCAGAGGTTTCTAGCTAACAGACCCCTGCCTGAAGTTCTCTATTTACCATACTTAATACAAATTAGGCTATTCAGGCTAAGGTGAACATCCTAAAATTTCCTTCCTGAAACAGGAAGATTCCTGTCTGAATCTCTTGGGCAAGAAAGCAGGAGGGTCAAAGGTTCTTTCTGAGTCTTTTACTTCTTAATAACCAGCTAAAAGTCAATATCCCAGAAGGCAGCTCTAGGGTGGCAAAACTTTGGTCTCCTTCCTCAGGCGGAATGGGCTTTAGATCTCACTTCAGTTTATGGATAAAATCAGTCTCATGTCATTTCCTCTTTCTTCTGATGTCCAGGTTTATTAAGCTTTAGATATAGGGGATGAGCTGAATGAAGGTCTCCTTTAGGGATAGCCATGTTTTGTGACATTATCATCATAATTAGCTAGTTAATATCCTATATAATAAAACCTAATATGCTAAGTGTCCGGTCATCTGGTCATCCATTCAACCAATCAAAGCGTAATATGCCACTGATATACTAAGGCCACTCAATGACTTGCTATGACGTGCACTGACCACCAGGGGGGCAGACGCTCTGATTGGCAGGTTAGCTGGCTGCCGAGGTCCGGCCAATCTGGACTGAGCGAGATGGGCCGGACATGCCCTGGAGCCCTTCCGCAGTCCCTCCCCGGCTGGCCAATCTCCCGCGTCCCTCCTCGGCCCAGATCATGCACTGGTGGGGTCCCTCGACCTGGCCTGTGCTCTCTCGCAATCCAGGACCCCTCGGGGGATGTCAGAGAGCCAGTTTTGGCCCGATCCTGCAGGCCAGGCCAAGGGACTCCACTGGTGCCCGAATTCGTGCACCGGGCCTCTAGTTAATAATGGGAAAAGAGGAAAGGGGAGGCCAGGCATTATAAGCATGGTCATCTGAGCAATTTCACCAGGAAGCTGCAGTTTCAATCCCCCCAGGGAAACACCAGTTCATTCCCTGCAGATCACTGGGGGAAGGGATCCAACAAAGGGCGATGGGCACATGTGCAGTGAAGCCTGGGAAGCAATGGATTGGCTAGGGGTGGACCCCATCAGAAGTGTGCAAAATCTTGAAAAGTTAACTTGTTAGTTTGAAGAGGCTCCTGGTTAAAATCCCCGGACAAAGAGTTCCCTTTCTCTTGTTTGCTCATATACTCTCTTGCTCTCTCTTGCTTGGGACCCACACTTACACACAATGGACTGCAGCTGGGAACACAAACTAAGCTATCCAGATGCTGGACTGGACTAAACTGGACTTTAATATGGAGCAGAAATTCTGGGCAGTGGCCCTAATTCTGACCCTGTTAAAGACAAGATTGGACTTCTTCCATGGCAAGAGGAACAGAAATGGGAAGTTGGAGGGTAACCCCCTTAATTTTACACCATCAATAAAGCTTTCCACGAAACTCCATCCTCCCTTGGGGGCTCAAGAAATTCTCTTTATGGCACCCCAAAAACTCCACATCCACCGATAACAAAATGTCCACCCTTTCTGATCCAGCAGAGTAAGTTCTACCTACTATCAATGTAAGGAATGTCCAAACCTGTAAGAACTTTTATGAGTTTATTTGAGCCAAACTGAAGATAATTGCCGGGAACCAAAATCTCAACAGATGGGGGTAAGTAAATGTTTGCAACCACGAGAGTGCACTGGAATAGCTTGTATTATTATTGTCAACTATTGGCTCCTTCTTATAGTAAAAGGATTATCCTTCCCCTCCCATACCACTTGACCTTGTGACTTGCTTAGGCTGACATGTGAGCTGACAGGATATATGCTACATCTGAGCTATGTTGGTTTTTTTTCCTCTTTGAGGAGAGGTGTATTTACATCACCTCTCTTGTTCTTTTCCTTCAGCCATGCCCATGGCATGTCCACCCACTTAGGTCCTAAAAGAAAGATACATGAAGCCAACCACAGATGACATCAAATGTGAGTGAGACATAAACCAGAGATCTGGGGGTTGTTTCTGCAGCAAAATATAGTGAAAACTGACAGAGAGATTCTGGAATTATCCAACTCTTTGTTTAGTTGATTATTCACATAAGGAGAGTAAAGCAATGCTGAGCCTATGAAGCACCAGGTCAATATGGTTGGAAGATTTTGTCAATTAAAGTTGAAAGAATCTGAAAGATGAAGGCTTGGCCGCATGTAAACAAAACATCTGGATTACAGACTGAAATGTGGGCCAAAGTGAAGATGTTGCCTGCCCTGCTATTGTCTGACTATAATCATCATGTTATAAAAATTCTTAATGCTTTTGAATTTAGGAGAATCCTAGTAATTAGAACGTGCTTGCACTCTACATAACCATAATATATGCTGCATGTAATTTTCTCTGGGAGTAATCAAAACTGACTACTTCAAAGATGAAGCAAAATTTAAAAAGTGGTGTTAGCTGAGTATCCATTAATATAGAGTGGGATGTTTACCCATAACTGATTCAAATGGTATTTGGTTTCGCTCCTGTTTTATGTAAGTCAGTTTTAGAAGGGATATGACAGACTGATAGTCTGTGTTCTATTCCTCTTTTTCCCCAAATAAAAACATGAAGACTTCAACAGATTCCTTTAAAAAAAAATCAGCATTAAAATCCACATATTCAAAGTCATTTGTATAAATTGCAGGGAAAGCTGTTGCCCTCCTGTGAGCAGAGGGTTCTGAACAGAAGTTGGAGAAAGCCTGTCAGTGTGCTTGTTAGAGCATCAATAACCCTGGCCTTCGGGAAGGAAGGCTGAATGAAGACGGATGGGTGGCGAGCCCTGGCCAATCAGGCTCTTCCAATGCCAATCGTGGATGCCAACACACTGGCCAGGGCTGCACTACCCGAGTGCAATTAACAGATGCCACGGCCAGAACAACGGCTCCTCGTCCCAGTCAATGCCATCACTCTGACTTTGCTGCTGACTCCTAATCATTTTAATAATGACATGTTGCTCTTTGTTTAGCTGCTTCCTCTCTCTCTCTCTCTCTCTCTCTCTCTCTCTCTCTCTCTCTCTCTTCCCCCCCCCCACCCCCCATACACGTTGGAATGACAGCATTTTCCAAAGAGTCCTCTGTAGTCATCCATAATTTGCTTGTGCCAGTTTCAGGCATTTTTAATGGCAGGTGTTCAGAAAGTTAGCATGTGTGAGTGGAGTCCTGACAGTAAACAGGCACATTCAAATCTCTCAAAGTCAGCAGGAAAAATTTAAGCACACACATACCTTAGGTCTATTTTAATGCTTTATATTCCCTTAAACATAAAATATAAACCTACCATTCCTTAATTTATGTGACTTTTGATCTCTATATATTTGACCTCTGTTTTATTAAGACAATATTAGCAACTATAGGAAATAAACCCAACATTTAGTTGTTTAATATAATGGCTTTGTTGGTTTTTTTTTTCTTGTTCATGTAACAGTCTGATGAAAAATTCCTGGTCACTAGGCAGTTTTCCTCTAACTTGTGATTCAAAGACCGTAACACCTTCCATGCTGTGGCGTCAACATCCCTGGTGCTGTAATTGAACAACCCCCCCGCCCCACTCCGAGTATCTATCCTGTTTCTAGCCAACAAAAAGGCAAGAAGACAGTGGGGAAGGCTTATCTGCCTATTAAATAGCCTGGCTAAAATGCAACACCCATCACTTGCACTCACATCTCATTGGAGAGAACAGGTTCACGGCCAGACTCAGATATAAAGCTGAGCGGGAAGATGTCCTAAATTGGACAGCCTCCACCAAAAACATCTCTAAATTGTGGGAGAAGGAGCACCATTCTGGGGTCCTCTGCCACAATCACTTTGTGGGGTGATATATTTTAAACGTTGTTTCCCATATATTTAAAAACACTGGCCTCATTTTATGTCAATGTTATGTTAATTCTATTTCAAAACTCAAGGGGTAGCTTCTACGTATAGCATTGAGTTATTAACCATCTGATTCCATCTTTCAATTTTTTAAAAAAATATTTTTATTGCATCTTTCAATTTTTAAAAAATGTTTTTATTGATTTTAGAGAGTGGGAGAGGGAGAGAGATAGAGAGTAGGAAATATCAACTGGATGCCTTGTGCTGGGCATGTGCCCAGACTGGTTACCTCTTGGTTCATGGGTCGATGTTCAACCACTGAGCCAACCGGTCAGGCTGACTCCATTTTTCTTTTCTTTTCTTTTTTTTTAATATATTTTCTTGATTTTTTACAGAGAAGAAGGGAGAGGGAGAGAGAGGTAGAAACATCGATGAGAGAGAAACATTGATCAGCTGCCTCCTGCACACCTCCTACTGGGGATGTGCCCGCAACCAAGGTACATGCCCTTGACCGGAATCGAACCTGGGACCCTTCAGTTTGCAGGCTGATGCTCTATTCACTGAGCCAACCGGTCAGGCTGACTCCATTTTTCTATTCAACAAATGATACTCTACTTTTTAAAACATGGTTGTGTAACACTTGCAAATGAAAATTCATCTAATATTGCTGGGTCTACTTGCAGAGTTTCAGTCTATACTGAAGTTTTGGGGTTTAGGACAAACATGGTGTCACCCAAATCACACACTTCTCTCAGACTCCATAACAATATTAAGTTTAATCATCTCATAAACCTATTCCCCAGAGAAGAATCTGGATAATTTCTAATAATCTTATTCATTCATTCAGAAATATTCATTATTTTTCTATCAGATGCCAGACACAAAGTTTCATTTTATATTTCTGCCAATGTAAAATATGTAAGTTAATTACCTATAACCATTTAAAATATAAATTTGTTAAGGATTTTCCAAAGGGAAACAAATTGTATTAACTGATTCTCCCTCCAACACGTCAACCCAGTTATTTATTTCTTCAAAAGGCTGTGGCTTATTGGTCAACCAGGGAGCCATTCTCTCAGCAGTGCTCTGTGTATTAAAGTGTGAACATTTATCTGGTTATCCTGGTGTGGAGCAGTGGCTCACAGACCCAGAGACCACAGTCTTCACCTCCCTTCCCTCAACTCTTTTTTTTTTTAAGTTCTTCTCTCTTTATTTTTAAAAATATATGTTTATTGATTTCAGAGAGGAGAGGAGAGAGAACATAAATGAGAGAGAACCATTGATCAACTGCCTCCTGCACACGCCCTACTGGGGATTGAGCCTGCCACCTGGGCATGTGCCCTGACCATGACCTCCTGGTTCATAGGTTGACCCTCAACCACTGAGCCACAACAGCAGGGCCCCCAGCTCCTTCTTGTGATTTACACTCATCCCAGGGATCCATCACTCCTGTAGCCCTTTTGGGGGAAAGGGATGAAGCCATTTTATTGGACAAAAGCATACCTGTCACCATTCCTTGATCTTTCCACGAAATGGGAACGAAGTCTATACTTATGACTGTATAACAAATCAGATTGGTTTCCAGGTTTTTTAAAATTTGGTGTTGTTTTAAAGCAAATTGAGGAAGAACTTAATTGAACTGCCATCTGATAGAACATTAAAAGTAATTTTTAATGATAGACTATAGTATAATTTCTGGAGGGTAGCTTGGAAGAGTTCAAAGAATTAAGTGACATTGTTATAACAATTTTCTTCCATTTCCATCTATTTATGTGGTTGAATTCTCTAAGTACTAGAAAAATACAAATCAAATAGATGTTGAATCCTTTTTTTCATTTTTGTAATAAGTAATATTCAAGCAAAGACATACAAACTAAAAAAAATAAATAAGAAGGAAAAAATTACCCATATAACTAAGGATGATTTTTTCAATAAAATGTTATGTTCTTTCATATAATTATCAAAATTTGTGAGACATTTTTATTTTTATTCCGTTATGCAATGGTAATTATTGTAATGATAACTAAATCCAGAAGTAATTATTCAAAATGTGGAGCAGGGTATTTAAAATATCATGTGGTATTTTAGAAGATTAGCTTTAAATGGATTCCCATATTTATATTGTAAAAAAGTATAATGGAAATGCAAATTTCATGAGCAAAAGAAATGATGTAAAACTTCTCTTGCAAAAAAAACCCAAGTTTGTTCATGTAGTTTAAAAACAGTTGATGATGGATATAAGTCACTTTAGAATTTAGATACATTGGAGATATTTAAAAGAGAAAATATTAAGGCTTTACTGTAAGTTTTCAATGTTTAACAGGACATTTGAAAGTACAGTCTTGGAATTATTTAAATTTATGGTAAGAAATTTTGGGTATTAACCTATATATGTATGAAGGGAAACAGCCACACAACATTTTTTTGGAAAAGTATTTGAAAATATAAATCATGGTGTTGGTGTATTTCCACATTATCACACACCAGGTTAAACTAAAAATACACAATGGGATGACAGACAGATCTTCTACCTCTTACACAAAGCTTCTGAGCTGGAGACGTATCACACTTTATAAAGATGATGTGGTCCCTACACCACAGAGTACAGAACATCCTGTCTTGGGTTAACAACTGGCCATAAATTCTTTGCTACTTCTCTCATTGAGAGGTTGTTCATTTCCCTTGTCCTTGAATCTGGGCAGGCATGTGACTTGTTTGGGCCACTAAAGTCAGTGTAAGTGATACTGTAAACTGAGCGGGTGCCTGAGGAAATCTGCAGCTTTTTTTCCATCTCCTTGCAGTTCACCCTCTCAAAATCCAACTGCAGTGATGAAGCCCAAATGGAGTCACACGGAGAAGGTTGTGGGGGAGACTTGAGACATCTCATCTCAAGGCCCAGCTCAGGTCCCACTCAGGTCCAACTCAGCCCCCGCCATGAGTGAGCCATGTCAAAAGGTCCAGCCCAGGTGAACTTCCAGAGGACAACAGCCCACAGCTGACACCAGGTGAAATAGAAGAACAACCTGGCTGAGCCCATCAACCCATAGAATCCTGAGAGATAATAAATGGTTATTACTGTTTTAAACCATAAGTTTGGGGGTCATTCATTGTATAGCAATAAGATAACTAGTATACACCACTAATGGAGGACAGCACCCTAGACTCAAACACATTAATACTTCTGCAGAAAAATTAGAAAGTCACAACATGGAATAATAAAGAAGATCAATAGCCTCACATCAGTTCATGTCAAGTTTTTACTAAAAAGTGTGAGGTCATTTTTGTAGTCACATGAATTATAAATAGAATGGTGCTGGAAGCCAATTCCAGCCTGTCATAATTGCAAGAGTTTCATCAAAAGGTTGATGGAACTTGGGGACTCAACAAGGGCTGAGTCACTTATGTAAACACCTGTTGGAATGGCTAAAAAGCATTTCCCCCAAACCTGAATGGGATGATTGTTTGCTGCCAGACAGCTCAGGGCATCTTAATCTACATGTTATTGCCTCCTGTTGGCCAAACACCTGAACAGCTATAGGCTATTCTCCAATCTGACAATGCTTCTGTAAACCCTACCCTTTGAAGTGTATATCTCCACCTTGCCTTAGGACAATTTATGTTAATAAAAAGCAAAGGGTCCTGAGACAAGGAGAACTTGGTTTCTTTATCCAGGCTCTTCTGACCCCCAAAGCCTTTCAAAATTATCTTTCATCTCTGGACTCCTATTTAATCTATGCACAGCCCTTCTCCAGATTCTAGAACCCTTCTAGATGCCATATCAAGAAAACCGCGTTAAATGTCATCCAATGTCTGGCAGAATGGCTTTTGGAGCATTTGAATTTGAGGATTGTGGGTCTGTACCAGTGGTCGGCAAACTGCGGCTCGCGAGCCACATGCGGCTCTTTGGCCCCTTGAGTTTTTAGCAAAGGCCAGCTTAGAAGTACCCTAATTAAGTTAATAACAATGCACCTATCTATATAGTTTAAGTTTAAAAAAATTGGCTCTCAAAAGAAATTTCAGTTATTGTACTGTTGATATTTGGCTTTGTTGACTAATGAGTTTGCCAACCACTGGTCTGTACAACACACTTTATGAGTTTAAATCTGACCTATAGTTTAAAACCTGGCTGAAATCCTCTATTCTCCAGAAAGCTATCACAAATAACACCTATCACAGATTCCCTGACACCTTATAGCCATTAGTATACATTCAAAAGAACCTTTTTCATAATTTTTGTATATTTTTTGTTTTTGTTAATCCTCACCTCAGGATATGTTCCCATTGATTTTTAGAGGAAGTGAGGGGGAGAGACAGAGAGAGAGAGACACATCAATTGGTTGCCTCCAACACACACTCCAGCTCCGGATTGACCCTGAGCCTGCAACCAAGTACATGCCCTTGACCAGAATCGAACCGGAGACCCTTCAGTCCATTGGTGGACACTCTATCCACTAAGCCCAACAAGCTAGGGCTGTATCTTTTCTTATTGACACATTAGGTCATAAGTTCCCCCAAGGCAGGACAAGCCTTGAGCTTTGCACCCAAACACATCTACAAGGCAGAAACTTGCCATTCTCAGTGTTCCAATGTCTCATCTTTACCTTATGATAAACATCTATAATGATCCCCCTCTTGTAGATGAAGAAACTGAGGCCCAGAGAGATTAAGGCCAAAGTCACCCAACTAATAAATTCCAATGCCTGGATTTGAACCCAGGCAGGTGAGCTTTATAGCACTACAAATGCATTTTAATATTTTGCATAACCATCGCCTGAGCTGTCTAAACCAACAGTAGGCTTTTCTCAAGTGAGAGGAGGTTATATATGAACCTATGCTTTTTTTTTCCCACTAAAAAATTGATTACATTTCATGAATCTTTATAAAGCACCAAAATACTGTATTGGTTACTCAAGGTAATGTAAAGATGACTGATTATTCATGGAAATCACTCTGAAGTCAAATATACAGATATAAAAATACACATTGCTCAATTTTGTTGAATCATTGAATGAATAAACTAGGAGTGTGATTTCCCCAGCTCATTTGTCAAGGAGCTCACAATCCCCTTTATTAAGAATATAGAACCTGCACTCGTTAAAGTAGGTGTTCTTATTAAAAACAGCACAGCCCACTGAGAGCACAAAGTATAAGATACATAAGCTTTAATAACAATCAAAGTATGCCCAAATAATGCTTATCAAATATAAGCTTGACTAAAATATTTCTTCTCTTTATACTTTTTCCTATTCTTCCCTCTAGGATGCCACAGACCTCACCGCTTCTCTTGCTTCCAATGCCCCATCCATTCCACCTCTACAGCCTTTCTCGGTCCTGCTTAAGTCTGCTGTCCTTGTGTTTGTGTCACCAGGATGCTTCAACCTGGGAAGGTTAATAATAACTATTCACCTCTGGACTGACTTAAGAATCTTCCCTCCTGATGAGCTTTCCATGTTATAATCCTGCCTTTATAGAGGCCAGATTCTTTTTCTTCTAAACATTTATAAATCAGCAAAATCAACCACAAACCATTGAAATGACCTGCAAGGCGACCTCCTAGGTGTGTATCTAAGCAAGTGTCACCAATGTGCAACGCCCTGGGGTTATGATATAGTATGTTGAGAGACTGGAAAATGCTCAACTTTTCCAAAGTCGGTAGATTTTGGGCCTGCCACAAATAATTGGCCTCCTTATTTTGGGAGCAAACAAAATAAGAAAAATTAGAAAGTCACAACATGGAATAGGTTTTTAGTAAAAACTTTTTGAAGGGAAACCTACATTCCACTTGCTAAATCATGTAAAACAAGGCGGAAGAGAGAAAAGATTCAATTAAACCATCACCTGGGGATGGAAAAGAGGTACCAATCTCTCCCCCATAAAACTGTTAAACCACAATTATGATGAAGTTGAATGATTAGGAATAGTCTCTCAGATTTAAAAATCAGACAGCTTGATCATTGAATTGTAACAACAATCTCTTGCTTTTTAAATAGTTAGAGGCTGAGCTTTTAAGTTTATGCTTTTGTATTAGTGTTTGTAACATAGCTTCGTATATAAATGCACATTTTGCTATTTTTAAATGGTTAACCTCCAGAGCATATTTAGGTTCATGCAGAGGGCATATATTTAGGTAGTATTATTGATAAAAAATTTGTTAGCCTGAAAGACTTTTCTGAAATAAGACTTCTTCTATTTCAAAAGCAATGCAAATATTGGCCTACTTGCTGCTCACTTTTACTGCACCAAAAGACACCTGAAGGGGTATTGCCCTTAGGTTTTCCCATCATAAAGGTAAATTGCGTTGACGGTGAAAACCATCCTGTGATTTGCTGCAGATCTGAGTTTTTGTGCATGGTGGATAGTGATGTGTCCGTGCTGGAGCTGCCAATTGCTCCTTGAGAACTTGACCCAAGGGTCTGGGAAAGTTAATAATAACTGCCCACCCCTGGACAATCGCATCTGCCTCTGTCCCGAGGTCAGGCCACAGCCAGGCCCTCTGTTTCTCCCACCTGCTCCAGGAAATGAAAGGGGTGTGAGACACAGTCTCGCTGACAAAGTGACCCTACCAATGCAGGCCTTTTGTAACTTGTTAAAGGCAGCTTCCGCATTTTTCCAAATGACCAGCTCCTAAGTCCAGGGGCCATAACCAGTTAACATAAGTAGTTAGCTAGTGCTGGGCCTCCCCTGCACTGCTCCGGGGATGTGGGCTGGGACTAAACGACAGGGATGAGCAGACAAGAAGTGCATTAGGCCTGTGTTTGCCCACTTACATTAGGGAGCCCATTCTGTGGTTGTTCTACACCCAAGGTCAGTAATGATCACAAATTAATTGTATCAAGGTGCCGGGGGACGAAGGACGAGATTGCTTCACTGGCTGGAAATGGCACCTTGATGAAGTAGCTGGCCATCCCACACTTCCTGGACAGCCAGTTGATTGGGTATACATACATCTTTGCTGTCAAAGGCTGTTTGCTTTCTGCAGAGATGGCTGCAAACTCCTCTTACCCATCCCGGCAGGGACCTGGTCGGGGTATGGATGGGTGGAGTGAGCTGTGTAAAAGACCAGATGGGTTATTTCCTTCCTTTAGGCCTGAAAGTTTACATTTTTTAATAGAATAGTCCAAGGGATCATGACAATACTGTTTTACGTGTATCCCTTAAGAGGAGCTTCGGCTACAATGTACAGAAAACCCAAGTTGGCAGTGGTTTACACAAAATAGAAAAGCTGCCCAGAGGCAGACAGTGAAGGCACGCATGGTCCTGCTCCCCTAAATCTTCAAGACACAGGATTTGTCCAGCCAATACCTTTGCTACCCCCAAAATGTGTCCCATGACCTCAGAGTCCCAGATGGGTGCCAGAGCCCCCAGCCCTCTCAGCCAGGGTCTGGGGAGGAAGCTGTGAGCGTTCTTTAGAGATACTTCCGAGGAGTTGCACAAAGCACTCCCTCTTACATTTTCTTGGCCAAAACGCACAGCCACATTTGGCTTTGGTGGACATGGGCTTGAGGGCAAAGAGGTTAGAAAAAAAATTGGGGTTCTTATTATTAAGGAAAAAAGGGGAAGTGGGTACTGAGCGGCAACTACGAGTTTGTACTGCATATCATTATAACCTCTTTCCATGTAAAGTCCTTTCACTAAGGACGACTTTTGGGGAACAATTTTCATTTTCAAAGCAATAATTATATAACCCTAAAAACAAAATAAATGAAGAACCTTTGCCTATCCATTGTGATGATACATAGAATTACATCCTGGCTAGAAATGATTTAAAATCCTATACAATGTACTAATTATATATTGGATCATCAAATTTCTAAAGAACCTTAAATACTATAAAGATAACCATAGAATTAAAATAGAATATTCATTTTGTTTAAAAGAAAAAAGAAAAACAGCAAAAACTCTGTGAAAGGAAAGTCTATTGATCTGTCTGGAACTTCTAAAACTCAAATCACTAAAACGTTTTGTATGAGGATTCAAGTCATAGAAAAAGTAAAGTTTATTTATTTGGAGAGGGGGCTACCACTATCTCTCTAATTCCACCCCCATCCCCCCACCCCCGCCCCAAATACACACAAAATCAGTTTGTATTTTGAATTCTAAATCTAGTTGCTATGGCAACTACAGTAATGACACTCAATTTCATGCTGGTTCCATTCGTTTTTGTTTTTTTTAAAGAAAAGGGTGTATTTTAGTCCCAGGGAGACAGGGATGATGGATAGAGTCTCAGGCTAGAGGTCAGAAGACTGGTTTCTATTCTCAGCTTCTAGCATTGATTTGTGTGGCTATGGGCTAGTTACTTCAATCCTTTGGTTTTATATTCACTTTCTACAAAGCTCAGCTACTTCCATTGGATATGTACTCCTCGTAATGGAAAGTATTAATTGGGAGATTAATACTTTAAGTGTGAAAACCCTTGAGGTCCTCACATTTTGAGGACTGTCCATCCTAATTTCCCAGTGTAGGTGATTCCTCTCCACCCCACAGTCAAGTGTGGTCCACGCAGCCAGGACATTTGGCGTGCCCTTTGCTTGGCATGCCTTCCTCGCGCCAGACATCTGAGAAACTGCAGACGCGGCACCTTCAGAACTTCAAGGAATTGTTTGGATTCAGATGCATTTAAATTATAAGAAACCCGTTTATAACCCATTTGCAGCCCAGGCCTGGGAAAGCGGGTTGTTCAGGACGCTCTGGGTGGAATTAGACAAAAGCAAGGGAGTTCAACCAAAGCTCTGGCAAGTTCAATTCCAAGTCTCAGATCTGGGCTGAGCTGCGAATGAAGAACACCTGGGATTGTCCACTGCTGGCACAGAGCAGGCGTTTTCATCTGCCACACACATGTGCCGACTGCATTTTCCCTTCCCATTCTGAATGGATCTCCTGACACATTTGAACATTCGGTGAGATTGTCAATTGCTCTATTACCATAAAGTTCAGAGATAAAACAACTCATGTCAAAATTACCCAGTCTGCTAAGAATGTTTTGGTTCATTTAGAAACTGTGAGACTGCCTACGTTTCCATGCCTGGAAAACCAACCTTTTACAATATTTGAGAAGAATGGGAATATGTGAAGGGCCAAGGTGATAATAACCTTGCATAGAATCTCACTGCTGCTCATGAAGCAAACCACAGACAGTGCACAGGACTAATAAAAATGTTAAGTCCTGAGGACTGTTATGGTATTTGAGACCAAAATTGACTTCACTTTCGAACCACTGTAGAACCAAAGAGATCCGGGCCAACTCTTCTCCTCAGTTTTTACTATTGAGGCAATCTTCAGCAAATGGCTTCATCTTTCTGAGCCTCAGTTTTCCCGTCTGTCAAATGGAAATAATGTCTGCCTCCTAGGGTGGGGAGGGTTAGAGAACTTAACGGGTCAGAACGCAATTAGGTTTAAACATTGTAAATTCTGCAAAAGGTTATTTCCTTGGTGTTTACAAGTTGTGTCTCCATGGAAGCAGGAGGCACGCCCTAGGCGGGTGGCAGGTTGCTCTTGCTCTAACAACTTTGACGCCCTCCTTCCAGTTTTGGTGAAACACACTAAGTAATAAAAGCTGGAGTTGCACAATCAACGCAAACCTCCTTAAGCCCAACCTGAGCCACTTCGTCTCACTCTTTGTTTGTTCTTTCTGCTTCTATGGAGGAACATCTTGTCTCATGGACATTTAAGGAAACTGTGAAGGCAGCCACGCTCTGGTGCTGGAGACAGACTGAGGGAGGCAGGTAAGGTTCTGGATGTGCCCGGCTTACTCCTGCCACCTTGGTGTAACAATGTAAAGGCTTCCTCCATGCCCGGAGCTCCAGGAGGGCCTGCGGGACTCAGAAAGTTGCTGGATTCCCTCTCCTTCTGAGCAGTCTGCCGCTCTCGTCCCTGTTCGTCCATGGATGTGAGTATAAGGTGTACAGAACTCGGAAGCTGAGCTAATCTAGGGACAATCAGAGCCCCTTCGGAGCCTTTGCTTCCTTTCCTGTCCCTTGGCATCGGGAGGAGCTCAAGGATTTCTGTACCAACTAACCTGGTTCTCAGGGGGACATTATCCTCCATTTAAATGGAGTAGAAGAACCCCTTGAAGTCTGCCCCAACAACAGGGGATTATTTCCAAATACTGTTCTTCCCAAATCCAGACTCCTTGTTTCCACACTTTTAGCTACACACAGTCCTCTTCCACCAATGACATGAACGTTGCTGGGAAAACATACAAAATGCATGGTAACTGCACAACAAAGCAGCTGGTGCAAGAGGGCACTACGCCTCTGCGGAGCTCAGTCTCCCTCCTCTTCCCACCTTTGCCTGCTCAGCTCAGAACAGGGCACATATGTCATGGGCCATGGGGGGAGCTGGAGCCTCTTTTGCCAAAATTCCTTTTAGAATATTGGCAAAGTTCTCAGTATTCTATCCTTGGTGTGGAGGGGAGCGGCAGGGAGAGACCTGTGGGTACCTGGGTATAAAAATGAATGTGCATATTAGAGAATCTGCTCCTGGGCCTCCTTTGGACCCTGTTTCTAGGGTGGGCAACACACCCTCAACCTCCAAGCTGGCCTGCTGCACTCCCCTCCCCACCCGCCTTGAATGCTGTCCCTGAGAATTCCCACCAGGGTCACCGACACTGGCCTGGAGCCCAGTCCTCCCAGAAGCCTCAGCATCTCCCATGCTCATCAGACAGCTAACTCTCACCATGTTTTCAATTTCCCCCTGAAAACTGGCTACCTACACATCTTTCTCTTCACCTACACATGACGAATGGCAGTTCAGTCACCAATAAATTTTCTAAATCATGCTTAACTAGTTCCCTTAGACCACTGGCCCCTGACGAATAGGTATCGGTGCAAAGGGCATCTTTACCATCATTCTTTCCTGGCCGGAGGTGGGTGGGAGGATAAAATACCCAGAGCTCCCCAGGCAGTAAGAAGCCTCGTGAATTGTCATTCCTCCTGAGAAGGGCACAAGAATCAGACAGAACAACAGGGATGGGGACACCGAGGCCCACAATAAGAAAGCAGCCTCACCTAGCCTGTGATGAAAGAATTGCACGTGAATACAACAGTACAGTGGGGAAAAGAAGGGCTCTTGAGAGAGGCAGACAGAGAGAATGAAAGTGTATCTCTGACACTTACTTCCTGGAAAGATTCCGATGAATGGAAATGAGGAACATAAAGCCAAGGATGCAGATGTATTGAGAGAACCGCCAACACAATGCCTGGTATATAATGGAATAAATGGTGGTTGTTAATATCACTGGTGATGTGGTACACTTTTAAAAAAATGCTAGAACCAAAAGTTGACAAAATTCAGGGCAAACAAGTAAAATAATAATGCTATACACTGTTAGGTAATGTGTAGCCTTTTTTTTTTTCCAGAGAAAAATAGAAACATCAATGATGAGAGAGAATCACTGATCGGCTGCCTCCTGCAGGCCCCATACTGGAGATCAAGCCTGCAACCTGGGCATGTGCCCTGACCAGGAATCGAACCTTGACCTCCTGGTTCATAGGTCAATGCTCAACCATTGAGCCACACCAGCTGGGTGGGAATGTGTAGTCTTATGAGGGCACTTGATCATCTATGTTAAGAGCTCCCCAAATGTGATCTCTATCATTTGAACCATTGCTTCTTTTTCTGTGAATTTGTGTTAAGACAATAATTTTAGAATGCAATATATTTCATGATTATAAAACTGACAATTAATGCAGTGCATGGTTAGATGAATAATTCAGAATAGAAAATCAGGACACTAGACCCATGCTTATGCACTCACCAAAAGTGACACTACTAGGCAGGAAGAAAAGATTGCCTTTTTGACTGATTGGGCTGGACCAATTGGATATCCATGTGGAAAAAATGATTCTTAAGCTCTATATCACACTAAACACAAAAATCAATTACAGATGGAGAGCAGATCTCATTGCAAGTGGTAAAATCATAAATCTTTCAGTAGAAAAATATAGGAAAACATACTCATGATTATGGAATAGGCACAGATTTCAAAATAAGACCTACAAAATGACAATCATAAAAAATGATTAAGTTGGAACCACATTAAATTAAAAATTTGTACATCAAGACACCATAAACAGATTGGAAGGAAAACTTATGGAGTGAGAGAAAGTTCTGCAAAACTTTCTCTCACTTGTATCCAGAATATATAAAGAACATCTATAAGCCATCAAGAAAAAAGGCAGGCTACTAATAGACCAAAGGGCCAAAGATTTAAGCAGGTTTTTAAAAAGAATACTCCAAATGGCAAATAAACATATAAAAAGATGTTCAACAGGCAACAGGGAAATGTTAATTAAACTACCATAGGAACCTGGCTGGTGTGGTTTAGTGGTTGAGCATCAACCCATGAACTAAAAGGTCATGGTTCAATTCCCTAACAGGGCACATGCCCAGGTTGCGGGCTAAATCCTCAATAGGGGTCATGCAGGAGGCAGCCAATCAATGATTATTTCTCATCATTGATGTTTTTATCTCTGTCTCTGAAAATCAACAAAAACATATTATTTTTAAAAAAACACACAAAACACTATAGGATATCACCACACATCTACTAGAATGACTGCAGTGGAAAGTACAAGAAGCACCAAGGATTAGGAAGGATATGGATCGAGTGATACCTTCCTTTAATGTGCTGGTGGGAGTATAACTTCTTTGGAACATGACTGGGGTGTAATATTGAAATGGAACATACCGTATACCCTGTGATCCAGCAATTCCACTGCAAGACATCCTCTCTAATAAAATGGTAATATGCAAATTAACCATCACTCCACTACATAAGCCACGCCCACCAGCCAAGCCACGCTCACCAGCCAATCAGGGCGAGTATGCAAATTAACCCCAATCCAAGATGGCTACAGCCACAGAGAGCAAGGTTTCCCAGGTAACAGAGGAAGCCAAGTTTTCCATAGCCGTTGCAGGCCTAAGCCTCCACTCAAGCTACAAAGTTTCAATTATAGAAGGTAAACAAATTCAAACAAATGGCGGCAGAATGGAGCTTGAGAGAGCAAGCCGGCGGCAACAGGGGAAGCAAAGCTTTCCGCACACCCTGGCCAGGCTCAACCGCTTAAGGCTACAAAGTTTCAATTGTAGAAGGTGAATTAACTGCCACAGAAATGGCTGCCACCCCGGAGGGAGCAGCAGGCTTGGCTCCGCCCCAGGCTACAAAGTTTCAATTGTAGAAGGAAAATAAATTCCAGATACCAGGGCCTCCCCTTGGGTTGCCAGGGGGTGTGACCGGCCTGCAAACCACCACAGGCCCCTCACTCAGGCCACCCCACACCCCAAGGGAACCCCCACCCTTATCTGTGACACCCTTCAGGGCAAACCAGCTGGCCCCCACCCGTGCACCAGGCCTCTATCCTATCTAATAAAAGAGTAATATACAGATTGATCATCACTGCAACACACAATATAGCTGCCCCCATGTGGTCAAAGATCCTGCCCCCATGTGGACACAAGATGGCCACCACAAGATGGCCAGCAGGAGAGGGCAGTTGGGAGGCACCCAGCCTGCAAGGAAAGGCAGTTGTGAGGGACCAGGCTTGCAAGGGAGGGCAGTTGGAGGTGATCAACCCTGCAGGAGAGGGCAGTTAGGGGTGACCAGGCCGGCAGAGGAGGGAAGTTGGGGGCAAACAGGCTGGCAGGGGGGCAGTTAAGCATCAACCAGGCTGGCAGCGGAGTGGTTAGGGGGTGATCAGGCTGGCAGGCAGAAGCGGTTAGGGGCAATCAGGAAGGCAGGCAGGCAAGCAGTTGGGAGCCAGCAGTCCTGGATTGTGAGAGGGATGTCCGACTGCCCGTTTAGGCCCGATCCTGGTGGGATCGGGCCTAAACGGGCAGTCGGACATCCCTCCAGGAGTCCCAGATTGGAGAGGGTACAGGCTGGGCTGAGGGACAACCCCCCGCTGTGCACGAATTTCGTGCACCGGGCTTCTAGTGTATCTAATAAAATTGTACACATACGTTCATCAAAAGAAAGTATCAACATATTAATAGCAGCATTTTGTAGTAGCCCCAAATTGGAAACTACTCAAGTGCCCATCAACAGTAGAATGTATAAAGTACAGTATATACATACCCACACATGGAATGCTATGCAGCTATGATATTGAATGAACTCCAACTACACCCGGGTGAATGTCACAAACACAACCTTGAGGAAAAGAAACCAGACACAGCAGGCAAATGTTATCTGTCTTGGAAGTCAGGAAAATAATCACTCTGAAGTAGGAGGAAGGAGACATGACAGGGAGTCTCAGGCCCGGTACTACCATTTCCTCTGAGTACTGGTCACACGGTGTGCTCACTTTGCGAAAATTCACTGAGCTGCATCCTTATGATTTGTCTGCATTTCTGGGTGTATGTTGTGCCTTAATAATTGTAATATGTATGAACACACACACACACACACACACACACACACAATTTCATTGACACCAGAGTGGGGAAATAGTCCAAATGACTCTGTAATGGTTAATTTATATGTCAACTTGACTGGGTCACAGGGTGCCCAGATAGTTAGTTAAACATTATTTTCTATGTGTTATGAGGGTATTTCTGGAGGAGTTTAGCATTTGAGTCAGTAGACTTAGTAAAGCCCTCCCCGATGTGGACAGGCATCATCCAAATCATCAAGGACTTGAATAGAACCAAAGGTAGAGAAAGACAGAATTCTCTCTGCTTGACAGTTTCAGCTGAGACGTGGGTCTTCTCCTGCCCTCAGACTGGGACTCACACTGTCAGCACTCTGTTTCTCAGGTCTTAAGACCTGGCCTGGAACTGCACTACCAATTTTCATGAGTCTCCAGCCTGTAGAGAGCAGATCAGTGGACCTTTCAGGCTCCATAATCACATGAGCTCATTCCTTACAATAAATATATATTACACTTAAATATAAATATAAATATTTCTCTGGAGAACCCTGACTAATATAGTCCCACGTTAAGTTGTCATGAGTTCTAGAATAACAATCCTGCCCTACAGCTTCTTGCAGACATTCTTACCATCACTTCACATAAAATTTCATTTTAGATGCCCCCTGTCCCACTCTATTTTACACCTGCAATTTCTTTATTGTCTCATCCAACAAGAGACCTACTAAACCTTGTCACCACTGGTTCCCTCAATATCCACTCTCCATTTTCATGTCTGAACCTGACTGACTGATCTATGGAAGATTGCCAGCTGAGCTGACCCCAGATACTCCAGCTCCTCTTTCAATTGAATCAGTAGGTCAGGAATAGTTATTGATTGATAGTTGTGGATGGTCATTATTATTCCATGGAATCCAGAGACAAAACCATTAATATTTCTAGTTGTGATTGGTAAGGTATCAGGCAAGATAGATTGGGTAATGCTGTAGAAACAACCTAAAAATCTCAGTGGCTAAGTGATGAAGTTGGATTCTTGCCTATATTGTCTGTTGCATGCACTGATCATCTTAATTCCTCATGGACTCGGACATCCAGGGGCTCACTCCTTCCATCATCACAGATGAGGGAAAGTAGAGCGGGTTCTGTTTGTTAAAGCTTCCATCCAGAACACGATCTCACTGGCAAAGGCAAGTCACGTGGTTCTCTTCAAGGATGTACTGTTCTCTACAGAACGGGCACTGAATAAGAGTGGGTGTGGGGGGGGGAGGGGGAAAAAAAAAAGAGTGGGTGTGGGTGCAGTCCCCAGAGGGAACATTAGAGGGAATCAGGAACACTAGATGCAGACAATAGTCACATATATTTTCATTACTGGGTGTAATTTTGAGACAGGAGCTCTTTCAGTAATGAGGGGAAGGACACACCCCCAGTCAGTCAGGTGGAGGAATCAACCCTGGTCATCGATGGGTGACTGTAATCACACTGAATAATGTGCCATCCAGACAACAATATATGTATTCACTCTGCAAGTTCAGAGGGGCTCCTGGGTGATCGGTAATAACTTAGTTTGTTCTGTTTGTCTAATGGAATACCTTAAAAAACATCTAAAGAAAAATTACAGCATGATCAAAACTTGGGAATCATTTCTAATGCAAATATGAGGGCTTCTGTATTTATTAGCCTAAAGATAAGAAACAGGAGGAAACAGTCAACAGCCATGAAGTAGATGAGTTGATAATATATGTCGTTTTTCCCTCATTCTTTCAAGATAGGAGACATTATTTAAATAAATGAGACATGATAATAAATAAATTATTTCTTTAATAGCAGAGCCATCTTAGGTGAAATATTAGAAGAAATTGACATTGCATTTCATGGCCTAAGGAACTTTTAAGAGGTTAAGATCCTGGTACATGTAGTATCATTTGAAAACATTTACTGAGGCTTTGCTTATCTATATACTAGAGGCCCGATGCACAAAATTTGTGCAAGGGGCTCAACCCTCCCAGCCCCAGCTTCGTCTGGAAGATTGTTCAGAAAGTCGTTCAGCTGTCCGGACTAATTAGCATACTGAGCTTTTATTATTATAGATATAAAAGCCTGAGCAACCATTCGACCATCCAACCGGTAGCTATAATGTGCAATGACCACCAGGGTCAGACACTCTGACTGGTAGCTGTGATGCGCACTGACCACCAGGGGGCAGACGCTCAATGCAGGAGCTGCTGAGCTGTGGTGACTTGGCAGCTGCAGTTCTCGGGTGACGCACCCAGAACCAGAGAGGAGGGAGCCTGATTAGTCTCAGAAAGAGACTCGCTCTCTCACAATCCAGGACCCCTTGGGGGATGTTGGAGAGCCGGTTTCAGCCTGATCCCCGCAGGCCAAGCCAAGGGACCCCACCGGTAGACGAATACGTGCACCGGACCTCTAGTTACATAATAAAGTCAACCTCTTCTTTACAGGAGAAGCCTACTGAGCACGTGCTTGGTCTCTGCTGTTTATAAAGCTTAAAAGAAGAGAAAAATTAATTTTATGCTTCAGATGGTAGGGGATCAATATAAGTTAATTTTATCAGTTGAATTATTTTACCATTATGAGAAAGACAATGGTGTGGTGAAGGCCTGGAGAGGGAGTGGGAGCAAGGTAAACGGGGTCAAGTGTGTGTGTGTGGGGGGACATCTGTAATACTTTCAACAATAAAGATAAATTTAAAAAAAGAGAGTAAGTTTCTGCATTTTCTAGAGGCCCTCATTTTGCCTGGGGATCTGACAGAGCTGCCTCTCCAGACTCACACAGCTTGGTCTGCAAAGGAAGAGGAATCATTGTATGTAGCTTTTCTTCTCCTCAAACAGTCCTCTCAGGCTTTGAAACTGAGCCTCTAATGAAGGGAGAGGAAGCTGGCTCCAAACTCCAGGTGCAGAGCTGGTTCTGATAAGATTAAAAGGATGTTTTTCCTACCAGATACCATTCCCCCTGAATGTACTGTTTCGCAAACAAAGTGATTATAAGCCAAATGGTGCAATTTATCTCCTAAGAACCCAGTTCCTTGCTTCTTAGTTCCTGATATAAGTGAGCTCTGGATTTTTCTTGGTAATTTTTGTCCCTTTGTTTTCCTCCCAGTTTTACTATTCTTGCATCAGAAAAACTCAGAAGCTATGGTTCTGCTAAGACATTTGTTTCCATTTTGAATTTTCTTCATTATCGAATCATACTAAAATATGAGCCTATTTGGTGAAATTTCATTTATTCCTCCCATGGATTTAAAACCAAAGGTATTATTATATTGATGACAAGTTATTTATTTTTATTGTTGACATTATCACAAATGTCCCCTACTTCCCCCCTATTTGCCCACATCTGATGCCTAATTATTGCTGCAACTTGTTTCATAGTAAAATCGACCACTTAAAAAATTTTTCTGGTAAAATATACATAACACAGAACTGACCATTTGGACCCTTTAAAAATGTTTTTATTATTTCAGAGAGAGGAAGAGACGGGGACAGAAACATCAATGATGAGAGAGAATAATTTATCAGCTGCCTCTTGCACACACCCTACTGGGGATGTGCAGTGATTGGGAATTGAACCCGGGCATGTACCATGATTGGGAATTGAACCGTGACCTCCTGGTTCATAGGTCAACTCTCAACCACTGAGCCACACTGGCCAAGTCATTGTGACACTTTTTATTTATTTATTAAAATTTTATTGCTTTCAGAGAGGAAGGGGAAGGGAGAGAAATAGAAACATCAATGATGAGAGAGAGTCATTGATCGGCTGCCTCCTGCACGCCCCTTACTAGGGATGGAGACTGCAACCTGGGCATGTGCCCTTGACCAGAATGGAACCGGTATCCTTTAGTCTGCAGGCCAACATGCTATCCATTGAGCCAAACCAGCTAGGGCGTGACCCTTTTTAAGTGTACAATTTAGAGGCATTAAGTATATTCACATTGTTGTGCAATCATTTAGTTCCAGAATTTTCCTGAGGAAAATGGGACATGTCTAAGAGTTCAAAGAAATCTCACTTTGTGTGGAAGATGAATATCTGTTCCCAAATGACTTTATTAAACAATATTTTTTATTAAAATAATTTCTCAATCATAAGGACAGGAAATCATAGGGAGTTTCCTTTGGGAATTCCACTCATTGCCCAGGTCCTGCCCCATGCTCCACCTGGGGCACCTCTGGGAAGATGCAACCCCACAACCCTGGACCCATCACCCAGTTCCTACACCAGCCCAAGGGGACATGCCCAGAGCACTGGACCATGAGGCACAGTTTGATCTAAAGAAACAAGCTGCCTTCATCCTCTCCTTATCTTGCTGAACTCACTAGCCATCTCATCCATCACAAATGTGACAAGAGCAGTTGTGAAAGTAAGGACTGAGTTTTACTTCTTTATTTAACCTGAAGGTTCTCTTCATGCCCCGGATAATAGTGCCAAGAACTCTGCTTTCTGAGACTAAACTGGCCTAAGAAGAAATCCGGATATCACTTTCAGAGAAAAAACAAAAGGGCCAGGACAATGCCGTTTCAAAATGTAACCTTTAGGTTCATGGAATGATTCCATTCTTCTCCTCACCGCCCCCACCCCGACCCTCTGTGCAAACCCCTTATCAAATCACAAACCCATCTAGCTGCTTTCAAATATTAAAGCAGCCTTTTCATCTTTACCAAAAATTTAGACTTCTCTAATGTCCCAAACTACCACTTTAAACCCTTAATCATTCCTAAGAATACAAAGACAAGAAACCTGTGGTAAAAGAATCCTTATTTAAAATATAAGCACCAGAATTTTATAATGAACACAAATCATGGCTCCCAGCGGCAAAAGCATTGTTTCTAAGTCTCTCACCTCACAGGATGTGGGCCTCATGGCTATATCCCAGCACCCAGAACTCCACCTGACAAAGAATGAGCACCTCAGACCTGCCTGCAGGATGAATAACTCACCATGGAAGTTAGTGTCGGTGTGCTTAATGACCACATGCCATAACCTACACCAAAGACAATGGAGACCTCCTACTGCAGTTTTCACTGACCTCTCTCTATGTTTTGTCTTATGCCGCCCCCCCCCCCCCCCCCGCCTCCGTCCCCCTGTTTTCCTGACCCTGCTCCCCTCACTGCTGCCGGCATCTCTACATTTAGTCTTCCCTCTCCTCTCCTCCTCCTCACCGTTGCCTCTGTGCCTTGTTCTAGACTGTTTGTGCCCCTCAAATTCATATATTGATACTTAATCCCTAAAGTGATGATATTAAAAGGTGGAGCCTTTGGGAGGTGATTATGTTCTAAGGGTGGAGCCCTGATGAATGGGATTAGTGCCCTGAAAAAGAGACCCCAGAGAGCTCCCTCCACCTTTTCACCATGTGATGACACAGAGAGAAGTTGGCCTTTTATGAGCCATGAAACTACACCAGACAGTGAATCTGCCAGCACCTTGATCTTGGACTTCCAGACTCCAGAACTGTGAGAAATCAATGTTTGCTATTATAGCCACCCAGTTGGTGGTATTTTTGTTACAGTAGCCTGAACGAGCGAAGACATGCCTTTTTCTATTCTCCTTCCATTGAATTCCCGCTTTTTTCCTTTGAGCTTCCTCTTCCCTCTCCCTCTCATTTTCCATTTTGGTTCTTCTCCCCTGTCCACCTTCTCCCTTATTTAGAAAATACACAGAACTGAGCTGGACTTTAAATTGGTATTCAAATTGATTAAATATAAGTCTCCCAATTCTTAATTTTTCTCAAGGAGCATTAAAATCCTATAGGTATATGCATTGCAACAAAGAACAAACTTTTTTTCTTTGTTGTGTGGGGGGAAAAAGTCCCCACAGGGACACAGGCCTCTTGAAAAGGCCAGTGTGCTTTTGGGCAGCCACTCCCAGGCCCTCCAGCTATCTCTGCCTCCTGAGTCACCACGGGGTCCTCTCCCACCTGCGCTGCAGCATTCCAGAAAGTTGGCCAGTTCCCACAGGATGGAAACAAGTCATCCTATTTTCACAACCACTTTGTGAAGAAAATAGAACACAAGCTCAAGGGGAAAATAATTCTTTTGAAGACAAAAGATAATTTTGCACTGTAATTGGTATCCCTTAGGTGGTGTTTGGTTTTCTTAAAAATATTTTTTAATTAATTTCAGAGAGGAGGGGAGAGGGAGAGAGAGAGATAGAAACATCAATGATGAGAGAGAATCATTGATCGGCTGCCCTCTGCACACCCTCTGCTGGGAATCTTGCCTGCAACCCGGGCACGTGCCCTGACGGGGAATTGAACTGTGACGTCCTGGTTCATAGGTCCATGCTCAACCACTGAACCACACCAGCCAGGCTTCTCAGGTGGTGTTTTACCTTAGTTAGGGACCAGGTAGATGCCTTGTGAGGAATGAATACTGTTGTCCAGTGTCTGCTTTCCAATTCTGGTTTTCTGCTCAGTTATAGTTGGTATAGCATATATTAAAAGGAGGACCAGTGCATCTATCAGAATGCAGTTTCTCTCAATTACTGAATAAAGACAAATCTATGTTTTATTTCTTAAGTGAATAAAAATAAGCTCAAGACTTATTTCTGGTGTTTTCTGTAGGACAATCAATGCTTATTTGTTCTCACCAAATATCAGTCTCCTTAATTTAAAGAAATACTTGACAAAAGTTAATCAGCAATGTCTGTCTGACTCTCTAATACTGTGCTGTTCTGATTCATTCAAAGAAATATTACATAATCCTGGAGGACTGGAAAAGAATATTAGCTAGTATCATTCCCACTTTCAAACATCGGAGTTTTCAAATTCTCCAGATAAGTTAATTAAAACAGATTCTCATGTATAATGTGAGAAAAATATTTTTCTGCTAACATCATATTTGTACTGTTTCTTCTTGAAAAATTGTAGAAAACTTGGAGAAGAAGCAATTATTAGCTTGTGTTCTTGGCCAGCAGATTAATTTGCCTCCACTGTGTGTCTCTGCAGGTTTTCCATTCATTTAGCTTCTATCTGCCTTGGCTCAGAGCTTTTCCCATTCTGGATGCTCAAGAAATATGACTTAATGACAAGCATACCTGTGACTTCCTGGTGCCTTTGTTGGCTCCTGGTGGTTCCTAAGCTCTTGCCTGGGGAGGTAGACCAGCATGCCAGTAGGCAAGGCCTCGACTTCAATAAGTGTGGGTGGGGAAGGGAAGCGAGTGAATGGCTGGAGAACAAAAAAGAAAGAAATTAGCATATTTTGCCATTTCTATAACCTTTACAAAAAAATTTCCTTTTGAGGCCATACATTTATATTTCAAATAGGAAGTTTTGTTGCATAAAAATATTCTTTAAAATGCCATTAAGTGCACCATTTTGTTCAAGATAAACCCATTAAACAATCTTTATTATAATTAAAGCCCAATACACAGCAACTGGACACATTTGTCCCAATGCTAAAGCTTAGCAATCAGCTTAGTATGAACTGGGAAGGCAAAGAATGAATAGATGCACATTCACTAAAACCCGAGAGCTTGTTTTTGTTTTGTTTTGATGCTTAGGAAAGGCAGGTGGCTCTGACCAGGACACTCTTTTCGTCCTCAGTATAAGCCTGTTCAGCTCTGCTTTGTTCACATCTCCAAATGCAATTGTTGCTGGGCCAGCAACGTCGGGGAATCCTAACACCAGACAGAGGAACTGCAGAGGAGCAGAGGGTCAGGGAAGGTCAAGGGCAGCAGTGTGGTGCCCCCAGACAGGAATAAACCTTGTTATTGGGCCCTTATGCAAGGGAAGCTGGTCACCGGCCTCCCAGCTCCAGCCTTAGAATCTGGACTCTAGTTTTCAATTACACAGCACCCCATTTGGTGAGTTTATCGGCAGTGCTATCTGTAGGGTTCTTAAACGTGCAACTTTTTAAGGCAACGGAAGAATTGACTGCAAATTAGGATGAAAACTACCTGCCGTTTACTGAGCGATAAATATAAGTCTAACCATAGATCCCTCGGAGTGTAAATAATTTAGATGTGCAGGATAACACAAGTGAGAACATCATTTTTCCTGTGTTTACAAAAGGAAAAGCTTATTTCCTTTCCTCTTCTCAGAGGGAAAAGGGGCTCTTGGAGGGAAAGAGGTGAGTTCTTGCTGAGGAGGTATAGAGAAGGGGTAGTCCTTGAAGCTGGAAGCTTTGGCCCTATTTTGGGTCGCTCATTAGCTGACCACTAACCTAAATGAGTAGAGACTTGAGTGGCCACACATGAAAAAAATACCAGCTTGGTAGGTTATTTCAGCAGTCACAAAACAATAAAACAGCAACCGCAACAACAAGCAACAAGGAAAACAAACTAGGGAACGGGGGCAGGGGTTGGAGGAAAATCTAATTTTCAGAGTTACCATATTATATTACTTTCAAGGTCTGATTTTTTAAAAAAAAATTATGGAAAAACCTGACATTGGACTTACTGGACAGAGACTTTAAATAAGCTATTAAGTATGTTCACAGAGCTGAAGAAGGAACAGATGTGGGGGGAGGAAACAACCTGCCACTGAGGGAGGCCATGTCCAGAGAGAGGGGGAGGAAGGCTTTCACGCCTCTGAGGGCTTGGCCTGACCGGCACCCCCATCCCCAGGAAAGACCCAAGGCCTCTGAGGGCTTCCCTTGACTCTGCACCCCCCTCCAGTCCTGCTAGGAGGACCCGCTGAGCAAGACACTCCACAGAAAGTCACCGTTGTGGCTCTACCAATTACCAGGGGCGGCACCGAAAGCAGCTTTTCTAAACCATTCATAATAGGAAACAAATTCTGTCAACCTTGCAAGGAAAGATGGAATTAGCTTTCTATTCTCTCTACAGAAAGTGATATTACAAATTACTGTCATAGGAAAAGGCAATGTAAGAGTATGGGTGGGGGGTGGGAGGAAGGAGCCAGAGAAATGAGTATTACAGTATTGCAGAGGTATATCAGGCAGTCAGTTGCTGCCACTGCTAAAGATTCCCTGTTATTTTTCTGGATTTTATGATGTTTGCCATATTTGTCAGCTTTTTAGTATGAACCTTTGTGTGATTTTTTTCTTGTCATTATCTAGTTCTGCATAGCTTCAAATCCCGCGATACCTGGGTTGTGCCTGGCCCACGGCTTGCAGAGGCCAGGGGGGTGGCGGTGGGGTTGCAGGGCAGGGCAGCACCCCTGCCTCAGTGGAATCTCCCAATTTATTGCTATAAAGTTGGTCAGGGCAGTCTCTTGCTTTCTAAAAAATATTTCCTTTATCTGTTTGTCTCCTTTGTTACCACTAATATAATTTGTGTCTTCTTCTTTTTTACTTAATCAGCCTTGTCAGTAGCTTATTTTAGAATATTTTTCTAAGAAACAGAATCTGTTCTTGTTGATTTTGTTTCTTTGTCTTCTAGTTCATTAATTCCTACTATTATTCCCTCTCTTTCTTCCATCAATACAGACCAGATATTCTTTCAGGAAGTATGGTTGTAGCACAGAATAAGCCAACACCCCTCCCCACAACCTCCCGGATTTTTTGTTCTAGTTGGGGACAGGTCATAAACAAATGGACAGCTAAATGCATCATTAATTGCCAGGTGGTGATTGAGATGCTATGAGGAAAAGGAAAGGTGGAGTAAGGGATGTGGAATGATGGGCGAAGGTTCTGTTTTGGATGGGATATCGGGAAAGGCTTCTTCATGGAGGTGACCTTTGAGCAGAGACTTAACAAATAAGGGACAGAGCTAGACTGTGCATTATCTGGGCAAAGGGAAGGAAGTGCAAAGGCCCTGGGGTGGAAGAGAACTTGGTATGTGAACTAGGAACAGCACGGAGGGCATTGTGTCCTGTGTGGACCAAGAAAGGAAAAGAAAGAGAAAGAAGGAATTTAGAGCGGGTTCAGATTTCACGGGATCTCATAAACTGCAGGGAGAGCATGGTCTTTATTCTGAATATGAAAGCAAAACACTGGAGAATTTTGTGCAGGAGAAATACTACACACTTTACAGTAGCCACAGGTGTACCTTAGGCCTCCTGTGCTTTCAGGGCTGCTTCTAGGAACTTGTTCCTGGGGAGGCACTAACAGCTGAAGGGTCTCGGTCCCTCAGGGAACAGGAGTGAATGTAGATGAGCGCCCTGATGAAAGTGAGAGACAAAGAGAGTTGCATGAGAGTCTGGAGGATTCAGACCAATGCTCAGCTTTGAAGGTCAGGCAGAAGGGAGGAGGCAGAAAGAGGGTCGTCAACACCGGAACAGGTTCCGAGAACTGGAACAGGTTGCAACAAGGCCAGGCCAGAGTCAGAGGGTCTCTTTTTATTTGTATGTTTTTGCTTTTATTATTAGTTTGTTATACAAATAATTCATGTTGCTTATAAAAATATTAGAAAATACAGATAATAAAAGAGGAAATGAAATCATTCTAATTTGAAAATCTAGAGATAGCTACTGTCAATATTTTGGTATATATAGTTCCAAATTTTCTATACATCTATATGTATGCATTTCTATATGTATGCATTTTTACATATATAAAATATTACCTTACAATTTTTTTCCATTTATTATTTTATAAACATCCTCAACTCCACAGACATAAGTCCATATAAATATATTCGATACATGGAGTTCATTCCATTATATGGCTCACATATGGTTTTTATTTAAACACTCTCCTAGTCATTTAGGGTTTTTCACATATTTGCCTTTATTAAAAAAAAAACATGTAAGGAAGCTTTCTCAATTTTCATTTGGGGTACTTACTTTTTCTTTTCTTATTTAAAAAAATCATTATTTATTTTCAATTTATTTTTTTAAGTATAGTTGGTATACAATCTTGTATTGGTTATATTAGTTTCAGGTATACATTATAGCGATTTGACCTTTTTATACCTTATAATGTGATCACCCCACTAATTCTAGTAATCATCTGTCACCATATAAACATATCACAATAAATTCCTTATCTCATTATTTCTTGATACTAAGTACTTAGATGTGGAATTGCTAGATCAAAGTATTCAGACTTTCAAATCTCTGGGTCTGTTGGCCAACAGTTCTCTCTAATGCTGTATTGATAACAACTACACACTCCCCCACCCCACACCCCACCCCTCCAGCCTCAATGGCCAGACTGGCGACTGCACTCTTTTCCATTTTGGTTTATCTGCCAGCTAAACTATGGCACTACCCCACTGTGGTCCCAGTTTACATTCTGGTTACTAAAATTCCATGTATTTTCTGGCCTTTATTGAATTGCCTCCTTCATATCTTCAGCCTGCTCTATTGACCAGGCTTGTCTTTTTCTCATTGCTTTTGAGAATTCTTACTAAGTTCATATTAATTCTGTTACATATATTGTGACAGTTGCTCAATATTCTGGTGATCATCACTGAGATTTTCCCTGAAGAGGGAGTTTAAATGTTGATGTCATCAGACCTGTGAATGCTTTACTGTAGTGTTCTGCTCAGAAAGACCTCCCTTACCCCAAATGCCATCCACATGCAGTTTATCTTTCTGTTGGTAAAGACTTATATTTACATTTTAACCAGCTGTCTGTCTTAGTCCCACCAGCAGTCTAGTGAGAAAAGAGTTAAAACAACACCCTGTTATACCAGCACTCCTCATTGCACACGCACTGCTCATTACACGAACACTCCTCTTTACACTCTCCTCCTACTGGGCTGCAGAACTTACCCCGTGGCCCTGTTTGCAGGGCGGTCTCCAGGCTCCATCAGAGGAGGCACGGTTCCTAAGCTTCAGTGCGGGGAGCCCTCTGCAGGGGGCAAGGCTGTCTTCAGCTCTGACAGTGGCCAAACGTGGCATCTCAGAAATGAGATGGAGGAAAACGACACTGCTGTGGGCACAGCCTAGCTGCTTGGCTTGACCTCTGACTCCATGTGCCTGAAGAAATGATGGACAATGGTGCTGGAGACACCCTCACAGAAGATCGGCTGCACCCCTAGGGGACCCCAACATAGACACAGTGTGGAAGAGGAGCTTCCATTTGGACCCTGACCCCTAAGACCCACGCAGAGTATGGATGGTGTTGTCTGCACTTTAGGAACAGCCTCCTCCTTAAGCAGAACCACAATAAAAGGAAGAGCCTGTTAAGCCACGTGGACCTCTTAGTCCACATAAAACTTTGCTCTTCTCTTGTGATTTCTGCTCCAATGTCACTGAATTTTGTACCCATAATTCTTTGACCCTACAACACTCTCGGAACACAGGTACAGAGACAGTACCATTCTATGCCCTCACTTTGGGGTACAGCAGCTGTTTCTTACATAAAATAAATAGTAGTTTGAAAAGGACGCAAGAGAGTATGTGTCCTGGGAAAACTTTCTGAAAGACCAGAATGGACCGAGTTTGAATCTGGTTCCAATGACACCATTTGGGTTTTATCTGGAAGGTAATATTTACAGAAACTCGATGCTCCATTATTTATTTTCTTCATATATATATATATATATATATATATATATATATATATATGCACACATATATATATATGAAGAATATATATATATATATACACACACATATATATATATGAAGAAAATATATATATATATATATAATTGATTTCAGAGAGGAAGGGAGAGAGAGAGAGAGAGAGAGAGAGAGAGAGAGGGAGAGAACATCAATGATGAAAGAGAATCATTGATTGGCTGCCTCTGGCATGCCCCTTACTAGGGATTAAGACCGAAACCCAGGCAAGTGCCCTTGACTGGAATGGAACGTGGGACCCTTCAGTCCGCAGGCCGACACTCTATCCACTGAGCCAAACCGGCTAAGGCAACAATGCTCTATTATTTAACTGTATAATTAATACAACAGTCACAGGTTACTTTTGAATTATAAAATGCTAATCTATGTATTTATCAGTACTAAGTAAATAAAAATAAACGCCTTCCTCTGGCAGAGTTGTTCTCACCCGAGGGAGATTTTGCCCCAGGGACATATGGCAATGTCTGGAGAGTGGGGGTGCTTCTGGCATCTAATAGTGGAGGCCAGAGGTGCTGCTACATATCCTTCAAGGCACAGGATGACTACTGTCCCCTCTGAAGGGTTACCCAGCACCGAATGGCAATAGTGTTGAAGCTGAGAAACGGTCTCCTCCATGTTACATTTTAAATTTTCTCCCAGTTTAATTCAAGAAGGAAAATGTTGATCTCTACATAGAAAGACCTGAGTGATGAAGGAAAAAGTTTATGAAGAGGCAGAGACCACCACAAACCTGGTGGGCAGGTCCTACACAATCAACTTTGCTTTAGGCGGCTAGCCCATCAATAGACAAGTGGATAAAAAAGTGCTGATATATATATGTGTTGATATATATATGTGTATATATATATCAACACACACACACACACACACACACACACACACACACACACACACACAATGGAAAATTACTTGGCCATAGAAAAGGATGAAATCTTACCATTTGCAACAGCATGGATGAAACTAGAGGGTATTATGCTATTAGAAATAAGTCAGTCAGAGAACGACAAATACCATATGATTTCACTTATATGCAGAATCTAAAGAATACAATAAATGCACAGACAAAACAGAAATAGGCTCATAGATACAGAGAACAGACTGATGGTTGCCAGAGAGGAGGGGGTTTAGGGAACAAGGTATAAAAGGTGAAGTGATTAAGAAGTATAAATTGGTAATTATACAATAGTCACAAGGATGTAAAGTACAGCATAGGGAATATAGTTAATAATATTGTAATAACTATGAATGGTGCCAGATGGGTACTGGAAATATCAGGGGAACACTGTGTGAAGTATATGATTATCTAACCACTATGCTGTATACCCAAAACAAATACAAAATAATATTGAATGTATACTGTAATTGAAAAAAATCAAAGAAAAGAACATTAAGCTGCTATGATCAGTCTTTCAAGAATGTAAAGTATTATAACAGAAAAGCAATGGTGAATATTTATTATGAAACTGAGCTTCCTGCCCATATCTGGTCAATGTTTTCTGGAAGCCAACTAACCATGGTTACAAATGAAGTACTAGTGAAACTTACTAATTCATAATCATAAGTACAGCATCTGCTGTCCAAATGAGTGGGTTTATGGCCTGAAGGCATTCCACACATTTAGTACTATAACCCTATCCCATCCCATTGTTAGCCACTTAACTTGTTTCCCAAATTCTTTTCAACCTGCCTATCTTCAAAAGAATTTGAAGTTTCCCTAGTCATTCTGGAATTTAGGTCATTCAGAGTGCTAAGTGCTGAGCCCAATCTAGCTATGGGACCACAGATACTCCCAAATTCAAACTCTACCCAGCTATGCATCAGCACATGCTTATAGTGCATTACTTATGCAACTCTATGGGAGGAAGAGAGTTTAGCTAATAGAAGCTAAAGATTTCACTTAAGAACCTGCATTTCAACTTCAAAAATAGGACAGAGTCACAATGTATCTTTTTCTCAATAATGTTGAGGTCTAAACAAAATGAGTTTCCAGTCTTCATTTTAAAAACAAGCATGTTTTCAGATATTTGAGTTGATATTTTAATATTATGTTATGCTGATGATCTTGCAGAGAAATGTTTAAAATAGAAACAAAACACCCCAAAGAAAAAAGGAAACCCACACTTCATTGATTTGAATATGTTTTAAATTATAGGGTAAAATCACCAACTTCTGACCCCTTGCCAAAATGATTAAGTAGATCCAGATGTCACAGATATAAAGCCAAATGTTTACATCACATCTTAAAAGCAATCATTATTTAATCCTGCAAAGGTATGGGGTGCTCAGATGGTTTAATGTATCAAGGAGAGAGAGAGAGAGATGCTAGCTTTCTATAAAAATTCAGTGAGACACATGCCCACGAGCTGAATTTATGTTGATTCTCCCCCACAGCTTAATGTTTTCAACTCACGGAGGCAGTTTTTCTCAGTATCTACCCTTTCACCTGGCATAAAGGCCTCAGATGACAGTCTATAATGCCATGGTGGCAAAAGAATAATTAAAAAAAAAAGAATATACCACCGACACTAAGTTTGAGTCAATATTACCTCTGATCTAATTCCGAACTCATTCCTTAACAAGACCCTCTTTATAACATGTGGACCTCCCTGCCCCCATCATTTGGACTTTTCTCCAATATGGGTGCCATCTGTCTGCAACATCTGTTATTCCACTGATTGCCAAAGTCGATTTGGATGATCTGCCTAGTTTCGTTCTCTCTTGGATATTTCTGACTACCTATCTCGCTTCTCACCCAAAGAGATGTAGTAGGTCTACATGGACAAAAGTTATGGAAACCATATTTCCCAAGCCCAACAGTAGAATAGTCATAGTCTGACAAGTCTGGCTGTACTTCAGCATACAAAAGGCATACTATTGAACTTTCTGAAGTATCTAGAATGGGTGGTATCAGCCTGAAGAAGACCAGTAGACATGAAACACTAATGTTTTCCTACCACTTTCAGGTCCAGATTATTCTGTCAACAGGCTTTTATTATATTTTAATGAGTGACTGAGAATTTAAAAGGTACTTATAGTTCACAAGACTTTTAAAACTGTTGTTTTTTAATACTCAAATTGTTGCCTCATTTATGTTTTTAAAATATATATATTTTATTGATTTTTTACAGAGAGAAGGGAGAGAAATAGAGAGTTAGAAACATTGATCAGCTGCCTCCTGCACACCCCGCACTGGGGATGTGCCGGAAACCAAGGTACATGCCCTTGACCAGAATCGAACTTGGGACCCTTCAGTCCGCAGGTCAACACTCTATCCACTGAGCCAAACCGGTTAGGGCTCATTTATGTTTTTAAAAATCTCTTTCTATAAACACATAGATTAGCTTTCTCAGTTGCAGTCACCATTTTTAGTCTGGAAACCATAGAGATCCCTGGAGCCTGGGCACTGAAGGAGTCAGAATGGAGAGTGGGGCACAAGGTGGCAACACTGGTCCTCTGGTTTGGGGTCGCTCCTGGAACCCTATCTGAAATGGAATGAGATACTATGTCAGCTTCCGTCTACTAGGAGCCTGCCTTGTAGCCCATCCTCCTTTGCTACTGACTGACCAGGGTGATGGGTCTCCGCAGGGAGCCATAGGAAGCGGAGGACACATGGATAGCATCACCTCCTGTAGTCAGCAGCCCTCTGGCCCGAACCATGGGCATATGATCCCAAAGCCAAGGCTCCGAGGGACCACAGTGTCCAGTCCATCTCTAAAAATGCAGGATGGGCTAAGGGAGACGTCGCACCACTACAGAGGCTAACCCCACGCTAGATGAGCAGGACCAAAACAATTTGTCAAGGCTAAGGAGTCCAGATAAGGGTGGCTCCAGAGAGTCCAAGGGCTGAGTCTGTTTTGCTTCTACAAGGGAGCAATTAGTATCCTTACGATAACCGTCAATGCAATAGATAGGCAAGATTTCTGGAAGAAATATATTTCTAGGAAAGCAGACAATGAAAATGTTTCTAAAATAGGCTGCTTTAGCATGAATTCTCTTTTTTATACCTCTTGGTAACTTTTAAGTATACTAACAGTCATACTTTAATATTTATTTCACTAACCAACATTATTGAAGCAGGAGTTACATGAAATTGAATCAGAATTCAGTACCTTAGAAAAAACTCACATGAGAGTTGTATACGTTTCTTCCTGAAGTTTTTGAAGTTGCTCCCACTCTCAATCTATCCACCTGCAGGTTGACACACCATGACTCAAGGAGCAGGCATCTGAATTTGAGATGTGCAGAAATAAATGTGATTCCTCACTGTCCCTTCTCAAAGCAGCAGCAGTAATCACCTCCAGGACCCAACAGCTCTTGCTAGAGATGGCTGCCTGGGTACACAATTAGCTATAAACCTTCCCGCCTAGGGGCCATGGGAAAAGGAAATAGCAGGAAGATGCAGGTTGTTACTTTGCCACTTGAGGAATGAAGTATGAGACATGTGGGATCAGGAAGATCAGCCTCAGAGCTTAATTCCCAGACCCAAGAAGACAAATACTTCCCTGCATCTTCAGAGGCAAAGACCTCTGCTAGTTTAGTAAAAGCAGGCCTGCATATCTTGGTCTAGTAAACTGGTTGGTATTTGAATCCACATTGCTGGTGATCAGCAAATCCAAACCTAAACACACTTTTTATCATTCGTGTGAACTACAATCTATTGCCAAGCTGAGGAACATTTTTTTTTTTTACTTTACTGGAAACAAAAGGGTTCTGAAGCTGTTTTGGAAATATATATGTCTTAGCATCAAAAATCATCACATAGAAAATGCACTGTGACTTCAAGCAGATGGAGACACCCCCAGCCCACCCACCTACTGATGTTGCTTCATTGGGAAGACATGTAACATAACAGGAGTTCCAAATTGCCACCCTCAGTTGAAAGGGTCTCAAAGCTGAGTACACAAGTGCAAAATGAAAATCTTTGCAAGTTATTGTCTGTTCTGTGTGGTGCCCAATGGGGGGAAATGGAAAACGAGGACTCAGCCTGCATTCCTCTTCCTCATCTGTTTGTCTCTTTATCGGTTGATGGGACATGTCACCATAGCATCTAGGCTCTCAGCAGCATGGAGTAGGTGGACATGCTTATAAGGACCTAGAAGGCCAGTCTGTCCCTGGCTTCTTCTCTAATCTGTGGTGGAAGAATGGTTCCATTCTCTGTAACTAACAAACAACAGAAGTAATGAACAGGTATACAAGAGATGAGCAGTAAGCCTTTTTGTTCAAGATAATCATCTAAGACTAGGCATCAGACACACAGGGGACCTCCAGCATTTGTGCATTCTTCTGACATCACAAGTTCAAATGTGTTTTTCCTTTCCTTTAAACTTTTCATTTTGAGATAATTGTTGATATAATACAGAAAGATCCCTGTACCACTTACCCAGTCTTCCCTAATTAACATTTTGCAGGACATTATTATGATATCAACAATCATATTGACATCGACACAATCCACCAACATGTGTTATGCTTTGAAAATCAATTTAACCCTTTGAAAAAGCAGCAAATCCATAAAATGCCTCAGGTTTAACAGTCTTCCGATGATGTTTTGTATATTTATGACTGACTTGTTTGGCTGTTAACCATGAAGCCTCGGGTTCCTTGAATAGTTCAAAGTTCTCTCTCACTGACAGCACTTACTGTGGAGGAGGAACTTCTTTGCATTTTGTTTCAGCTTAGGATTTCCTAAAATTAAGATAACAGAGTGTACAGAGGGGTATGAACCAAATAGCAAGATGCAGAACAGAGCGATGAAGTTTCTGATCTTGAAAAATTGAGACAAGACTAATGCAGCCATCATGTACTGGGAGAGGTAGAGGACCAGGAAGGACAGGATGGACAGGAGTGCGCTGATGTAGACACTCATGCCAGGGTGCCTGGTGCCCGTCGCTGTGCTCCTCATCTGCTGGGTGTGCCTCCCCAGGGAAAATACCAAGAGAAGAGCAGAGATAAGGAAGATAAGTAAGGGCATTATGAACTCAATGAAAAGAAGGGCAAATTGTAATACAGGTATGTCTTCGATTTGCGTTGTTGCATTTTGGGAGAAAAAGCCCAACCAGGATTTTTGGGAAATAATCCATGCATGTTTTCTGTGGAAGACAGAAGTGAGAAAGGTATAGATCAAGGTCCCACAAATCAGCCATGGCATCAACTTGGAGATCCTCAACTTCAACCAAAAGAAGAGCGGGTGAGCGATGGTGGCGATCTTGGCACAGTAGAAAACGCTGAGCCATGTGGCCAACCAAATTTCCGATGCATGTACATACATGAAAATAATAAAATTCCCAGGAACTGGAGAGAATTCAATCAAGGAAAGAGCAACCAGATTAAAGTAGATGGTGACCATCTGGAGACCAATCCTGGAAGTCGCCAGGCAGCACAGGAGGAGGTCCAAGGGCACCATCTTTCTCTGCCTGATCAAGTCTGTGCCGTTCACAACCACAATGAAGCCATTGGCTAGAACCCCCACGAGAAACTGAATCACTGAAAAAATAAGATGGGCAATGATGTACAACTGTAACATTTTGACGAGAAAAAAAAATCAGTTACTTTAAAAACTGATGTAGTGATAGATTTGGGGGCAGTTGGAATCAGTCAAGTTTTCTGTTTTTCTTCAGCTAGATTAGAACCCCTTGGGGGGACATGACTCTGACAAGGAAGGCAGTGAGGTAGGAAGGCAGCATGCATGTGTTTATAGCCGATTTCTCAAGCAGTCAAATAAGAAAGAGATACTCTAGCAACTATTTGCTTCTTAGTGACAGCTTTTGCATTTTCCAGGTCTACTTAGCTTTCAACATCATCATCACAAGCAAATGGTGGAAATGAGACACCTTCACGCTGGGAGAAGGGCTCCTCTGTTACATAATCAGTGAAAGTTCCTCAATCCTTCATCAGTACCATAAATATTTAATTGTGCCTACAGAGTCTACTTAATGTTTGTGAAGCATTCTTTTAAAAAAATAGGATTTAAAAAAAAATTATCACTTCTGTTATCATGATGCAGTACACTCAGCAATGTAAGTCTCCTAAATAGTTGTTCTCTAAAATGCAATGGTGGAGCAATTCAGCACCACCTAAAACTGAAAACAGTTCTATAATACAACATATGTGACAAACAGAAAGCACCACAAATATGTATATTTGAAAGGTCAAAGGCCCAAAGGGAGGTGATTTGCAGCAAAGAGAATCACTCAGCACCATTCATACCAGCAATCATCTGCAGAATAATGCACGGATTGAAATATTTCCCTGCTTATTTTTTTGAAACTATGAGAATATTATGACATGAGCTTCTTGTTCCTGGGGAAAAGTAATGATAAAAGATACATTATTCAATGTATTGTTACAACTAACAGGACATTTTGGGGGAAATTAAATTAGCAGTTATTAACTTGTATACTATGCCAGGTCTTCTTATACTAAACCAGGATTTTTCAGCCTTGACACTGTTGATATTTGGTTTGGATAATTCTCTGTTAGCTGACCTGTGCAATGTAGGATATCTACCAGCATCCTTGGCATCTACCCACTAGATGCTCATAGTATAACCCCCTCCCCACGTGTGACAACCAAAAATGTTTCCAGACATTGCCAAATGTTCCCTGAGTGGCAAAATCACCCCCAGTTAAGCACCATTGTCCTAAACACTGTGTGTGTGTGTGTGGGGGGGGGGGGAGGGATAGTGGTGAAGAGAACACAGTTTCTGTCCTCCAAGCAGTCAGATGTTAAATGTACAGCAAGCACGTGAATAGTCTATAGTGTGACATCAAACTAAATTAGTTATTTGGACAATTCACCACCAGAGCACAAAGTGGAGAAGAATTTATTAAATGTTGGGGGAATTGAAGCTTTGCCAACTTAGCACTAGATCATAACATTTCCAGGAGATCCCCTAATGAGGCATATGGATATGTGCTACTTTGTCCAGAGGTGTCATAAAGGATACTTAAGAGGACTCTTACCTTTAGAAACGTGGAAGGAAAATGGTATGAAAACATTAGTGGTGAATTATTCTGAATATGCGATGTCTGTGCAATGTGGGACTCCACTTCGCTCTTCTTGTCACAACTTCAATGGGATGAAGAGAACAAACGGGCAAGCACCAAGGGAGGCAGCTCACGAGTGGATTCCACCCAAACAGGTCCAGAGTCAAGCATGACAATCAGGATAAGCCTTGTTCTTTTCCCTCAGGTGGAGAGAAAAAAAGTACCAAAAACCTTTCAGTATATTTACATTCTGCAGGCTGGAAAAGCAAAAATGGAAGGGCATCCACCTATGAAATAACGAAGTCAAGAACTCTCGGGAGAGCAGTAACTACTAACTTCCCCGGCTTCTCAATCAAGCCTCTATCAGTGCCTGTCCCCTTGCTGGCAAGTGCTGGTGACCAGCCTGTGGCCTGCGAGGCTCAGCCCTATCAAGGCATACCTATGCTTTCTTCTCATCCCCAGCACTCTTTCATTCTTTTGGTGTTTGGCTGATGGTGGCATTTGTTAGATAGAACCAAACTCAATTAAATAAGCATTTTCAAAACAAAGGAAAAGAGAAATAAAAATTACAAATTCACTTTGAAAGAGAGCTTTTGCTCTCTATCTTTCTGTTCCCAGAGACATCGAATCACAAGACCAGCCTCTAGCTCTTACCTGTTGCCCCAATGTTGCCAAGACCTTTACATTCCAAGTCCTTCAGCATGGTCTGGGCATTTCAATATCAATAATAATCCTATATAATAAAGAGGTAATAGGCAAATTGACAGTCACTCCAACACACAAGATGGTTGCCGCCATGTGGACACAAGATGGCCACCACAAGATGGCCAGCAAGGGAGGGCAGTTGTGGGAGATCAGGCCAGAAGGGAGGGCAATTGAGGGGGACCAGGCCAGCAGAGAAGGGCAGTTGGGAACAACCAGGCATGCAGGGTAGGGAAGTTGGGGGGAACCAGGCCTGCAGAGGAGAGCAGTTAGGGGCAACCAGGCCAGCAGTGGAGGGCAGTTGTGGGGGACCAGGCTGGCAGGGAAGGGCAGTTAGTGGCAATCGGGCTGGCAGGGGAGGGCAGTTAGGGGTGACCAGGATGGCAAGGGAGGGAAGTTAGGGGTGACTGGGCCTATAGGGGAGGACAGTTAGGGGTGACCAGGAAGGCACAGGAGGGAAGTTAGGGGCAATCAGGCTGGCAGCAGAGCAGTAAGGCGTTGATCAGGCTGTCAGGGGAGTGGTTAGGGGGTGATCAGGCTGGCAGGCAGAAGTGGTTAGGAGCAATCAGGCAGGCAGGCAGGCGAGCATTTGGGAGCCAGCAGTCCTGGGTTGTGAGAGGGATGTCCGACTGCCCTCTAGGGTTCCCAGATTGGAGAGGGTGCAGGCTGAGGGACACACACAGCCCCCCTCCCCCCATGCATGAATTTTGTGCACTGGGCCTCTAGTAATAATAATAATAATAATAATAATAATAATAATAATAATGGTAAAACTAAGGCAGAAAAGTGGAAAAAAATTATTTTGAGTTGAGAATAGTAATATAGTCTTTCTGTACTGACAGCAAACTAGCAGAGATAACGCATAGTACACCAAAGACTTAAAGGAAATAACCATGTCTGATTCTATTTATTAACATGCTGCTTGTCTTTTGGATTCAAGCATCTTGAGGGGATATTTGGTTCTCAAATGTTTTATTGTACCTTTTGTTAGCACTAGCTTGGGGAGTAGGGGCAATTCTTCATAGAGAACTTCGTTTCACGGAGAACAGCTCTTCTGACGCAGAAATCCCACGGAGCAAAAAATAAAAATTCATGAGGCTGAAGCTACAATTTTTTCATTAAATAATTTCCATCACTAATCCCTTCAGTGAGCACATACACAAAGGCTGCCGAAGGCACACCATTCCTGGCCAAGTGCCACCAACTCGCTGGAGACTTGTATTTCCTACCCTGAAGGGTGGCGGGATAAGAGATGTCTGTCCACAGCAGCAGAGCACTTGTGTGGCTGCTACACTAATGTCCCACTCAGACCCCAGGGGCGGCTGCATTTCAGTGCTGGTGCAAAGCCCCTTGGGGTCATGTTATCCAGCCTGCCCCTTAGATTCTACCACATCAATCAAAATACCCGGGAGCCTCCATCATGCTGTGCTGAGCGAGAGCCAGCTAAATATTGTTCAACAAACCAAACGGAGAAAAACGGTCCTAAACAGAAAAGTCCTTTGCGTCTCTTAAGCAGTTGGTTTTAGTGAGAAGGACGCATCAGAGAATTTCTGGCTCTGAGATGAAAAGCGTATATGTCTGGCCTCATCTGTCAGTCATCCGCTCAGAATGATGACAGTTTTACATGGACAAATGGCTTGGAACAGATGGAACAAGTCCCAATGTGGAGAAATTCACATGACGATTACCCCATATTACCCTGATTAAATCCGCTTACTCACACTCATCTGTAATGAGCAGTCATTAAGAGAGACAATACAGCATATTCTTAAGGTAACTGACAGGCGGAAAGAGTTGCTTATTTATATTCAGATCATTCAGCCCCTCAAAAGAAAGTGCAATTTTTCCCCCACAGGCAGTTAGACTGACATTGGCAAGCTTTTCACCAGGTAGAATGCTATAATAATTGTCTGTCTGCACACAGACCTTTACTTGGGGGTTAGAGTCACCATGAAAGTGAACGATAGTGTTAATACCTTTCCCAAGTTTTAATACCTTTCCCAAGTGAGTCTTCCCACTTCATTATCAAGGGAACAATTCCTGCTTTAAGGAACATGCCCATGTATTAACATTATTGTATAATTAATAGGTCATTCAAATGAGAAAGATATAAACCCTGGGCTAGCCAGCACAGTCACCCTTGCCGTGTCGACCCTGGAGCACAGCTCAGCCCTTGTTAAAGCCTCTATGGAATTCATTCCATCTAAAATTCACAACATTTTGGTTAAAAAAGCTCCAGACTCTTTCAGATTAATCATTCTTCATATCCATTCATTCGCTTCTCTCCTCTTGAATATGCAGTTGATCTTTTGTACTGAAATTTTTTGCCTTGAATGTTCAGGTCACTCCCCTCTACTTGTCCCTCCATCTCCTCTTTTTATCTTAGTCATACATTTCTGTGCTTTTCTTTACTCTTCACAATATTCTGAAATGTATTTGCATCGCAGCAAATAGAATAATGGGGCATGAATTTAAGTCTTTCATGTAAAGAACTTGAAGTGCTTTGCGAACAAGCATCCTGTGTTAATTACAATGACGATGGGGAACCTTGGCTCACATGAATAATATCCAGTCCCCACAATTTTATCTTCAGCTCTAAACTGAGTGGTGGGATTTCAGATCCTTCCTTTCTTCCTCTCTCTTGCCCACCTTCCCTCCCTCCCCCCTCCCCTTTCCTTCCCTTCCAGATTCTTCCTTCTCTCCCCTCATTTCTTCCTTCCTTTCTCCTTGCCTCCATACTTTAGCACATATTTATTGTGTGTATTATGGACTATGGACTAGGCACTGTTCTAAGCATGGAGCATATAGTAACTAACAAGACAAAGCCTCTCTCGTCTTGGAAATTATATTTTAGTGGGGAAGAGGAGAATTAAACAAGTAAAGAAATAAATACCTCCAGGTAACCTAGAGCGAGGTGTTATTTTAGAGAGTGTGGCCGGGTAGACAGAGTCCCCAGAGAGAAGGTGATCATTGAAAAGAGAAAAGGATGACAAGGAACTATCTCTGGAGATCTAGGAAATGAGCACTCCAAATGGAGGGCCATGCCCCCCTTGAATCAGAAAAAGAGCTTGCAGTGTGCCAGCATAGACAAGGGCCAAGTATCGCAATGCCAGGGCAGCATGAGCAAGGGGAAGTACCCGAGGAGAGGAGAATAGAGGGGCAGGTGTAGTGTGGTCAGATTGGGGGTGGGGGATTTACTCTGGAGAACAGACTTGGGGGGTCAGAAAAGGGCACGAGTAGAAGCAGAAGGACCAATTTGAAAACTGTGCAGTAGACTAGGCAGCGGAAGTTGTTGGCTTAAAAAAGGTTGGTGGTAGAGAGTGGTAAGAAGTGTCTGGCTTTGGCTTCTATTTTGAAGGTAGAACCAATGAAGATTTCAGAATGGCTTTGATGGGGAAGGGGGTGATGGAAGAGAGAAGTCAAGAATTACTTTTGGGTCATTGGCATTATCTACTGTGAGTCAGTGCCATTTTTCAAGAAGGGGAAGACTGCAGGAAGGTTCAACTCCAGATCCCTGCAGTGGACATGTTCAGTCTGAGAAGCCTACTCCAGGTGGAGATGTTATTAAGCAGTGGGCGATAAACTTGGAGTTTTGGGAGCCACAAGAGCTAGAAATATGCGTTTGAAATTTACTGGCATAGAGATGATATTTAAAGCCACAAGACTGGATAAGATTATGTAGGGAATAGATTGCCAGCTGGAGTGTAAGAGCACTCTAAATAAGAAACAGACTATTCTGTGCATTCACATCACCCAGGCTGTCCCAGCTGATGCCATATCTTTGTGGCAGGACGCCCAATGAGAGCCCAGGACGTGAGTTAACACATGCATCCCTCAAGTCAACCCTACTAGTCATGGTAGCCTAATCTCTTTATATATGGCTGATTCTATTTGCTGTTTCATTTAAAGACCTTGCTCCTTTATTCATAAGGATGATTGGTTCGTAGTTTTTCTGGTGTTATATTTGATAAATTTGATTATCCATGTTATGCTGGATTTATCAAACAATTGTTAAGCTTTTTCTTATTTTCTATGCACCAGAACAATTTAAATGGCATGGAAATGATCTGTTTCTTGAAAGAATGGAAAGAATTCACAGTGAAAAAATCTGAGGCCACAGGCTTTTTGGAAGGGGCAGAATACTTACCATTGATTATGTGCTTAAAATACTACACAATGGACAGACATAGTTTCAATTTGCCCTCTTGACAATTCTATGAAATCAATATTATCTCCACTTTAGAGATTATTTAGTTGAGGTGCACAGAGGTTGGAATCGCTCACATTCACACAGATTAAAAAGTAGCATTTCCAAGATGTGGATCACAATGTGACTTTAAGGCCTATGGGAATCCTTAACCATTCCACATCAGGGCCTCCCACATTATAACTCACAATTATAGTGAAGATTCCTTCCAATGAATTACATATGAAGGTTGGACAACTGCTATTTTTATTTATTTATTTATTTATTGCCTGATGTGCATTCATTCTCTACTCTTTACCCTGACTTTCTTTGGAGAAACCACCTCTCCTCTATTCTTATTTTTGTGTCTTATTTGGGACTGTCTCCATCTCAAAACCAGGAATAGGCACATGACCTAGGAGAGACAGGTAAGCTTTCATTTCAATGACACATCACAATATATTTCAACTAGAGTCCCGGTGCACGAAATTCATGCACGGGTAGGGTCCTTAGGCCTGGCTTGCAATCAGGGCCAATTGGGGTTTTCCAGCTGCCAGACGGGGCCTCCCTTCCCCGGCTGCTGGCCAGAGCCTTCCTTCATTCCATGACACCCCCTGGTGGTCAGCACACATCATAGCGAGCGATTGAACTCCCGGTCTCCTGGTCGAACTCCCGAGGTGACACTTTGCATATTAGCCTTTTATATTTATACTAGAGGCCTGGTGCATGAAATTCGTGCACGGGGGTGGTGTCCCTCAGCCCAGCCTGCACCCTCTCCAATCTCGGACATCCCTCTCACAATCCAGGACTGCTGGCTCCCAACTGCTCACCTGCCTGCCTTTCTGATTGCGCCTAAATGCTTCTGCCTGCCAGCCTGATCACTTCCTAACCTCTTTCATGCCAGCCTGATTGATGCCTAACTGCTCCCCCGCCAGCCTGATTGCCCTTAACTGCCCTCCTCTGCAGGCCTGGTCCCCCCCAACTGCCCTTCTCTGCAGGCCCGGTCGCCCCCAACTTTCCTCCTCTGCTGGCCTGGTCACCCCTAACTGCCCTCCCCTGCTGGCCATCTTGTGACGGCCATCTTGTGTGTTGGAATGATGGTCAATTTTCATATTACTCTTTTATTAGATAGGATAGAGGCCTGGTGCATGGGTGGGGGCCAGCTGGTTTGCCCTGAAGGGTGTCCTGGATCAGGGTGGGGGTTCCCTTGGGGCGTGGGGCATCTTGGGCGAGGGGCCTGTGGTGGTTTGCAGGCCGACCACGCCCCCTGGCGACCCAAGTGGAGGCCCTGGTATCTGGGATTTATTTATCTTCTATAATTGAAACTTTGTAGCCTTGAGCGGAGCCAGGGCTGTGGCAGCTTGGCTTTCTCCATTGCCAGGGAAACCCAAGCCTCCTGCTCACTCCGTGGCCACAGCCATCTTGGTTGGGTTAATTTGCATATTCATTCCTGATTGGCTGGTGGGTGTGGCTTGTGGGTGTGGTGGAGGTATGGTTAATTTACATATTACTCTTTTATTAAATAGGATAGACTAGAGGCCCAGTGCACAAAATTTGTGCATGGGAGGGGGGGTGTCCCTCAGCCCAGCCTGTACCTTCTCCAATCTGGGACCCCTCGAGGGATGTCCGAAGGCAGGTTTAGACCCGATCCCTGTAGGATCGGGCCTAAACCAGCAGTTGGACATTCCCTCACAATACAGGACTGCTGGCTCCTAAGCACTTGCCTGCCTACCTGCCTGCCCAATTGCCCCTAACCACTTCTGCCTGCCAGCCTGATCGCCCCCAACTGCCCTCCCCTGCCAGCTTGATCTCGCCCCCAACTTCCCTCCCCTGTTGGCCTGGTCACCCCCAACTTCCCTCCCCTTCCAGCCATCTTGTGGTGGCCATCTTGTGATGACATGGGGGCGGCCATGTTGTGACGATGTGGGGGGCGTTGCGCGAGGGCCACCTAGGCTTTTATTAGTATAGATATGCATCTACATATACATATGTTGCAATAGGTCATATTGAAACCCATAACTCACTTGACCAGAAAAGATCCATTTAGGAATGAGCATAAGGCCCAAATCTATCAAGTCAGAACTAATCTGAGAACTTTTGTTTAAACAGACTGGGCAAAATGTCCCTCTCTGTCAAAGATAAGATGTTTGTCTGGAGCTGCTGGAGCCATCTTGCCACCATGAGGAGGGACTTGGACCTTTCTAAGAATGGGTTCTTTGCAGAAGACAGCAGTGCCCAGAGAAGAGGGAGCAGACCAGTGCTCAAAACACCTCAGCCCCAGAACCAGCCTTCACTTGACATTTGAAGGAACCTCAAATTCCTAGTTGCTGCTGAAGGGAGCGTGAGGTGGGTTTTTGTCACATTGGCTGTGCTATAAGATAATAGCTGTGGGCTACAGAGAGGCAGTTACGTGCTTTCCACTTTCACATTTAGGAACTGGAGCCCGAGAAGCGATTGGCCTGAAGTCAGTCATTTAGCAATATACCCAGGGTTGAGTGCTCTATTCCCTAAACTCAGTTTTCCAAACATATTTGTAGAAGAAATTTTTAGAGAAAATACAAATTCATTTTCTGGGGTCTCCCTTATACATTTAATTGCTCCCTTCCCATCACATACTCACTCTGACAGCTCAAAGTTTTATTGTGCTTTAAGAAGAGTTTCCACAGCATAAGGTTACCATATGGGTATCAGAAGTTTTATTCATTCCAAACTACACAGACTATCCCTGACATTGTGCTCCAATGGGCTGTACTTCATCCGGAGGATGCAAAGTCCAATACATTTCAATGTGCATCTCCATATAAGTTGGTGGCAATATGTGATCTTGAAACCCATAGTGCCACTTCTGCCCAGATCCAACCTCAAATGGTTCTCTTTTATCCTTGGAGCCATACCTTCTTTTTTTCTGCCCCTCAAAGGTGGAATTATTCCTTAGAAATTACAATAAAATAAGATTAAGCATTCCAGGTTTTCATGCTTATTTATGTGTCTTATTTGAGACTGTCTTCATCTCAAAACCAGGAATAGGCACATAACCCAGGTATGACAGTTAACCTTTTATTTCAATGACACATTTCAATATTCAACTACATATACGTTTATTGCAATAGATGATATTGAAACCCATAACCTATAAAGGCTGCTGGAACTTTGTTTCTCCCTCTCCCCCTTCAGATTGCCTTCCCCAGACTTAATTTTGTCAACCCCTAGAAGACCCGGATTATTTTTCTTGCTTTGTTTTCCTAGAAGTTGGCACCAGGCTTCATGATTTCTCACTTCACATGTTTTGGGAATACTGGCGCCATTCCCTGCATCCAGGAATAGACATATATGTGTGGCTATACATGGGGATGCTCTATAAACATCCTCTGAATGAGATGAATGAGAAAGGCAAATAAAGCTTCTCATCTTTAGAAAGATGTCGCTAACCAAACTTTAGTATTACATAAAGGTTGTAATTTTACTATTCCGCCTACCCACCGTCATCTAGCATCCACATTTTGGACAAATGAATGGGATGAAAGATAAGATTGGTGATCAGATAACAGAGTGAATCTCACTGATTCAGAGGGAGTAAAAAGAACCATAAATATGGCTTTTAAAATTCAATACAGTAAACTTAATACAGAAGCACAGCACATCAGATCTGCAAAGAACATTAGTGATTACTTGTGCTAACTCCTTATTGCTTGAAGAAAAAGAAAACAATTTCAGAAAAGGTGCATAATGCCCATGTACTTTGTTCTAGGGAATATTCAGATGCTGTGTATTCTAGGACAGGGAATACTGTGGGTTTATTTCACCTAGAGCAGCCTCCATGGGATCATGATGAGATCCAGCTGATGGATGGCACAGTGATGGCTACGGTCCTCCCAAGGCACATCTAATGACCATGCTTGGAGGGAGAGCTGTGCAAACCCCACATACACCTACCTGTATCCCACCACTGTTCAGTGCGAAGTGTAGACATGGGAACCTACAATCTTTCCTGAAAAGGAAAGAACATCCAGCAATGGTACCCAAGGCCCTCCCACCATTTGTATACAGTGAATTTGGTCCCACATATTTTAAATTACAACAGTAATACATTAGAAAGGAAAACATAAAGGAAACCTTTAATTCTAATTTTCCGTAGTCACTATCATTTATACTTAAGGCTTCCTACATAGATATTAAATGATAATATAGGAGTTTCATTTTCTGAAATATTATCCTTCCTCAATTATCCACCAATCTGCATGTTGTCTTGTTGTAGTTAACTAGATCATATCAATTTAAAACATCTATTCTTTCTGCCTGGCACAAAACATAATTTAGATAATCAGAGATTCTACTGTGGCAGAGGAGATTTGGATAATGTGAACAATTAAGCAATCGGGAATAGGGTTTTCCTAGGTTTAGTCGACACTTTCTCCCCACCGTAGATATGTCTTAACACTGTAATTTACAAAATTTACTTCCTCCTAAGAATTTACACAATCATGAAATAAGCAATTTAGGCTATAAAAACAGGATGAGATCAAATATATTCCCAAAGTAATTGTTGTCAGATATATTCAAAGTACATCACGCTTTTATCTAAAACAGAGAAAGTAAATATGACTGTGGGAACACAGTGGTATGGGGTGGAGGACGAGGTGAGAACAGTCCAGTCCATGAGAGCAAAACACGATCTAAATTCCATAGACTGATATTTAATGCAGCTCAGATCTCTTGTGCTGACCCAGATTGCCGAGAGCAGACATTTAGGCCTTATTTTACTTTGCAAACTACTTTTAAAACTGATTTATGAAACCCATTTTCATGCCTTTTATTGTTTGCAAGTTATCTGTCAGATTTTCGATGCAGTTGAATTGTGTTGTTCCTTCGACCTTTCTGGTGGAGGCCATAGCCAGGTCCTCTGTAAGAATAGATGAAGTTCCCATTGCACTGAGCCTTGTGGGACAAGAGATGGTCACCTCAAGCAGAAGAAGAGGCCACACACCTCAGCTAGGTTTCCACACTTGCCAATGCCAGGGTCACAGGAGTGAGGAATGACCCATTCTTCACACGGCAGGGTCCTGCCGAAAGGAAAACCTCCGTTTCCTGTGGTGCCTCTGCCCTTTCTGGCTAGGGACTTGTGTCATCATTTAGGAAGAATCTGTACTAACAATATATGTCAAGTGACGTCCAACAAACATTTGGATCTCGGCCCAGCCAGGCCATATAGGTACTCACAGAGAGGGAGGGAGCGTCACCCACGCCAGGCATCCTCAAAGGATCTCTTCTCCAGCCTTTCTCATCTGGAAAGCCCTCTGTTCCATCCACTCACTCCTGACTCTGACTTAAAACTCCTTTATCTTGTGGTTCTGATAGTGCGTTTGGGGTGAGTTCCATAATTCCCTATTGTTGACAGGGAGGCAGAAATACTTTCTTAATTCTGAGGGTCCTCATCCAAAAGGGACCTGACGGAAGCCGTGTAGGAACATGTTTACAATGAAAAGCAATTATAAAGGCCTGCTACTTCACTGAGCAGATGTGCCAAGTATCTGGGCACACCTGAGTCTTTAGCATTGCACTGGTCTATCTGTCCGTTGAACAAAGGTTTATTGGGCACCCACTATGCTACGCCCTGTGGAAGCAGTAGACGGATTAAGAATGTTAATACGGCTACTCAAAGAACTGTTGACAATTGCATTTGAAATAAGTTATCTGCCACTATTTATTTTTCAGATGATGTTATATAGAGAAGTATAATAGCAAGAGTTGGAAATATTTGCAAAATATTTGTGAAGTTTTCTGACACCAATTTTATGACCTTGGTGTGGTATCTCAGGGAGGCTCTTGCTAGTCTTATTTTTCCAAAATACTCCTGGGGAGTGGCTTCTCTATCACCTCTCTGGAATGTAACGTTATCGGTGTCTATTTTCCCAATTTCCTATAATGCAATCAAAAGTCAGTTGTCCTAGGGCAACCTCTATCTCAAATGGATTGTTAATGAAACACAAATATGCACATGCGTGCTCCAGCGAGTTGTTCCACGCTATGCAAAGGGTATTGAAAGTGGAGCCGCTTTCACATTTGCTTTGCATTTGTTGAGAGGTCAAAATATGCAAACTGCACCCACTGCTGTCTATGCCTTCCAGCAAAAGAAAATTTTATTAAAGTTAGATGCAGAACCAACAGCACAGCTAGCATCCCTCATTTTGGGGAAAAGGCTGTAGTTTAAAGATAATAGCCATTTATTTCTTATCTAAAACTAAGAATACTTAGCAAATGTTAATGTGCCTGTCTGTTTTAGCCCAGGTATAATGGCCTGCTCATAAGTATGCAGGTACAGAGCAAACTTAATTATACGCAGTTTACGGCCCAAATGGAGATAGTTATATAGTCTGCAATTGGTCCTGGAAACTTTTATATGAAAAATAAAATTAGTTGGCTGTATAGGAATGAAAAACAGTGATTTCTAAGAAAGAGTTTTAGACACAGCCATTTCTTACCCAAGACATATAAATTAAGAGTATAGCTGTAGGAAAATTTTCTACGTAAGATGACAGAAAAAAAATCTGCTCTAACATAGCTTAAGAATTATATATATGCTGGACTCCTTTATATCTTCATCAAAGGAAACATTTTTCCAAATTAAAAAAAGTCAGATCTTTTGTTTTGTTTTTCGCCAAATCAGTGTCTGTTTGCCCCTGAAAACACCTAACAAAAAATGGTGGGGGAAAGCAAAATAAAAATTGCACATGTGCAGTGCATTTTCTGTGCACTGCTGGTCATGCAGGGTGGATGGATCCACACTAGCATTTCCACAGCGTTGCCTAGACCTTAGCTCCAGAGCTGTTACATTGCTGATGGTGCAACTTCATGCCTATGGTTTTGCATTGGGTTCTGTTAGGTACAGCGCACCCTATGATGTACATGGGTCGCCATCTGTGGGGCCTGAGGCTTCTCATGCTTGGAACACTCTTCCATAGCCACATGCCCTCCCCTATGCAGATCAAATGTCACCTCATCAAAAAGGCCTTATCTAATTACTCATCCCACACCACCATCACTTTGTACCCCTTCTCTTTCCCTGCTTCATTCTCCTCATCGTTTTTCCTAACATTTATTACCATTGGACATATTACTTCTCATTATCTGTTCTTCTTCCTAGAATCTAAAATTCCATTACAGTGGAAACAATTTTTGCTCATTGATGTGTCACCAGTAACTAGATGGTGCTTGATATATAGTAGGTGCTCAAAAATATTGAATGAACACATAATTAAATGTTTAAAATAAAAAATACATCTGTTCATCAATGACATTGTGTGGGAAGGTCTACTAGAAAGTGTAGCCTGTAGAATGGTGGGTAAATAATTCCTATAATGGCTATTGTTTTGAACAATTCAAAATATCAAGACAACTTCAGCATACAAAAAGTATCCAAGGTTGTGCTGTGTTGTGCTGAGTCCCAAGGGGAAAAACTGACCAGACTCCATCATCAGACCCTATCAGATGGATCCTCTCAAAATGATCAGCTTTACCCGATTCATATATATGTCACTGAATTGGTCCTCGAGGTAGCTATGAAATTTAATTAACATAAATCTGTACAGAGACTTCTGCTTTAAATAATGGGGTCAGTTATTATTCAAATTAGAGAACTGGTGCACGAAATTCATGCACTGGGGGGGGGGGGGGGAGGATCCCTCAGCCCGGCCTGTGCCCTCTCGTAGACCAGGAGCCCTCGGGGCATGTCCCCCCAGGGAGCAGGCCTAAGCCATCAGTGGGATATCCTTAGCACTGCTATGGAGACAGAAGAGGCTCCCACCACTGCCGCTGGGCTCGCCAGCTGTGAGCCCAGCTTCTGGCTGAGTGACATACACCCCCTGTGGGGTGCACTGACCACCAGGGGGCAGCTCTTGTGCTGAGCTTCTGCCCCATGGTGGTCAGTGCGCATCATAGCAACTGTTCGTTCTGCTGTTCGGTCATTTTGCATATTAGCCTTTTATTATATAGGATAGATACTGGTATTGAGGGAGATAAAAACTTGTATTGGAGGAGGATAGCCAAACCAGAAATAGGTAAAAATGAAAGAATTTCCAGCAGAAAAATGTGAAATAATTCAATAGCATGTTACTTAAAATCACCCAATATGCTAAATCCAGATCTGAAAAACAAGATAAAGATGGGAAGTGATTCACATTCATGAAGATTTTTCATGTTAATGTAGTTATATTTAATGGAGAAATCTGTTATATATTTTAAAGGCTTCATTTTTAAAAGATTATAACCCATACCCAAAGTTTTATGAATATATGCTTAATATCAATACAGATAAACGTATAGCTTTTTCCATTTGAGTGCAATTCCAGCTTTGTGTAGGTCTTTCTGGTGAGGGTTTTAGAATAAGGAACACTCCAGAGGCCAGAGGCAACTTACATAGGACTCACCAAAGCCAAGGCTGGGGCTCACAGCCCTCCCAGGCCTCTCCATCCACTCCCACTCCACTTTAGTGCTGGAGCATCTAGGATTCGAAAGCCATCTGGGACCTGGCAAGGAGGCCCAGCTGCTGACTTGCCATACTCCCATCTGTACCACTGGTGCTAATCGACTTTCTACACTATCCTGTAAATGAACTTGATAGGATCATAATACTGACTATCAATATGACAGTCACTCTTCACTTAAATGTCAGGAGGAAATTCAGAGGTCTGTTGCTGAAGCAATCTATCTTCACATAAAAATGTGAGTTAATTGACATAATTATATTTATATTCATAGGACTATATATTATCTTGCATGGAACCCATGATGTAGACATATCTCTCTGCTCCCATAAGAAATACCTTTCCCACAGGATTCCAACTGCTGGTAATACTGTTGATCTTATTCCCAGCAAGACACTTACCAAATACTAGAGGCCCGATGCACGAAATTTGTGCAAGGAGCTCGGCCCTCGCAGCCATGGCAGCTTGCCTCGGCCTTCACAGCCCCAGCTTCATCCGGAAGGACATCCGGAAGGTCATTCAGCTGTCTGGTCTAATTAGCATATTATGCTTTTATTATTATAGACTAGAGGCCCATTGCACGAAATTCATGCACGGAGGGGGGGTGTCCCTCAGCCCAGCCTGCACCCTCTCTAATCTGGGACCCCTTGAGGGATGTTCAACTGCCCGTTTAGGCCCGATCTCCATTGGGATTGGGCCTAAACAGTGGATGGACATCCCTCTCACAATCCAGGACTGCTGGCTCCCAACCGCTCGCCTGCCTCTACCTCATTGCCCCTAACTGCTTCTGCCTGCCAGCCTGATCACCCTGTAACCACTCCACTGCCAGCCTGATTGACGTCTAACTGCTCCCCAGTTACCCCTAACTGCCCTCCCCTGCCAGTCTGGTCGCCCCTAACTGTCCTTCCCTGTAGGCCTGGTCGCCACCAACTGCCCTCCCCTGCTGGCCTGGTCACCCCTAACTGCCCTCACCTGCTGGCCTGGTCTCCCCCAACTGCCCTCCCTGCTGGCCTGATCGCCCACAACTGCCCTCCCCTGAAGGCCTGGTTCCCCCCAACTTCCCTCCCCTGCAGGCATGCATCCCCCCCCCAACTGTCCTCCACTGCAGGCCTGGTCCCCCCCAACTGCCCCTCTCCAGCAGGCCTGGGTAACCCCTGAAGGCCTGGTTCCCCCCAACTACTCTCCCCTGCAGGCCTGCCCCCCCAACTGCCCTCCCCTGCTGACCTGGTCCCCCCCAAATGCCCTCCTCTGCAGGTCTGCGTCCCACCCCCCCCCCCGCCAACTGTACTCCACTGCAGGCCTGGGTCCCCCACAACTGCCCTACCCTGCAGGCCTGTTCCCCCAACTACCCTCCCCTGCTGACCTGGTCTCCCCCATCTGCCTTCTCCTGGAGTCCTGGTTCCCCCAACTGCCCTCCCCTGCAGGCCTGGTCCTCCCCAACTGCCCTCCCTTGCTGGCCTGGTCTTCCCCAACTGCCCTCCTCTGCTGGCCTGGTCACCCCCAACTGCCCACAACTGCCCTTCCCTGCAGGCCATCTTGTGGCAGCCATCTTGTGTCCACATGGGGGCAGCCATCTTTGACCACATGGGGGTGGCCATCTTGTGTCTTGGAGTGATGGTCAATTTGCATATTACTATTTTATTAGATAGGATTATTATAGATACCCTTCTAGTGTGACTCAACTGTAGCAGAGATCTGCAGTTCTCACAAATATCTGAGACCTTCATTTTCTCCTGGACACACAGCTGAACTACATTTCCCAGTGTCCCTTGCATTAGTATGTCCCAGTGACAGAGCTCTGGCCAGTAGAATATGACCAGGATTTACATGTTCCTTTCTGAGGTGGGGCCCATAAAAATTATTCAAACACTATTCTCACCCTCTTCCTCTTCCTCTGGAGGAACACAAGACTTGCCATAGAAATGACCTAGCTGAGCTATCAGACTCAGACCTTGGTTCTGCATCACAAAAGCACCCACCCATGGAGGGAGTGTATTACCAGGAGATCATTTACTAACCACAAAGCCAGCCACAACCTTACCTTCATGCTCAGAAATCACCATGTGACCACAAAGCTGGGTATTAGAAAAGAGGGTGCTTGTGGCTCATAAGGATTTAGAAGAGGGTGGGCCATAGATGAAAGGATGTGGTAACCTGAACAATGGAGCAGATATCCCCCACCCTCACCCCACCCTCACCAAACCCACTATGGACTGAAATGAGTGAGAAATAAACTTTTATTGCATTGAGCCATCCAAATTTTGAGATTGTTTGTTTCCCAGTTAATGTACCCTGACTAATGTAATGACCCTTAATAGTCTTTCAGATTCTGAATTTTCTAAGAATTTTTTTGTTTCATTTACTTTTTAAAAAACTGTATTTTAATTGTGCTAAAATATACACAAAATAAAGGTTGCCATTTTAACCATTTTTAAGTGTACAGTGACATTCAGTACCTTCACATTGTTGTACAACCATCACCACCATCCATCTCCAGACCTTTTTTCATCTTGCAACACTGAAACTCTATTCCCATGAAACAGTAACTCCCCATCCCACTCCCCCAGCCTCAGGCAACCACCATTCCATATTCTGTCTATAAATTTGACTCTAATTTCTTCACAGCCTCACCAGCTCTCATTATTTTCTGTTTGAATATCCTAACATCTTAATCTCCAGAATAAGGCAAGATCACATGAGATTGCATCACTTTTAAAATTTTAACCAATATCTCTGAAAATTAGTCCCAAAATAAGAACGATTCCCAAATATTCAAAGCCCATTGTTTTTTCCTTGATGTGAGCCACAAGCACCCTCTCTTCTAATACCCAGCTTTGTGGTCACATGGTGATTTCTGAGCATGAAGGTAAGGTTATGGCTGGCTTTGTGGTTAGTAAATGATCTCCTGGTAATACACTCCCTCCATGGGTGGGTGCTTTTATGATGCAGAGCCAAGGTCTGAGTCTGATACCTCAGCTAGGTCATTTCTATGGCCAGTCTTGTGAGCATCATACACATATCTGGAGCAGATTACTAAGAAATGTAAATCCCCCTCTAAAAGTAGACCCCAATAAATTAACAACTTCTAAAATTACTTTCCATAGAATTTCCATGATGCCTGAAGCTCTAATTAAAAGGACTCCAGAACTCCAGGTAGGTATAGAATTTAAAAACCCCACACCCACCATTTTTGCATTTGCTATGTAAGTATTATAGCTATGAGGGTTTTTTTGTTGTCGTTTTTAAATAAGATTATGGATTGTTATTCTTTTGGGCAAAATTTTACAGAAGGCTGAAACAATCTCAGTTTTATTCTCAATACCTTTATCATTCCTTGATTTATAAAAATCAAAATTTTAGAAAAATAATCCTGAACTTCAAGCAAGATTAAATGTATAAGAATAGCCAGAAATATTTTGGAACAACAACAAGAGTAAAGATGAATGATTTCTACTCTCAGATATTGAAATACATTATAAAGCAATAATAACTAAAATAGAGTTATACTGACTACAAAACACACACACAAAAACAAAACACAAAACTCCAGGGAATAAATGGATATTCCAGAAAAATAAAAATGTATAAAAATCCCTTTGATATTTAAAATAATGGAGAGATGGACTATTTGAAGAATATTTTTGAGATAAGTAGCTAACCCCTCAGGGAAAGACAAAGCTGAATTCCCATTGTTTCCAAATTTACAAATAAATTAATTAAAGATGAAACAAGTGTTGGTGAAAATGTGGAACAACTGAAACTCTCATCTGTCACTGGTGGAAATGAAAAGAATAAGGCTACTCTGAAAAATAGTTTGTCATCTTATTACAAAATTAAACATATGCATAATCTATGATCCATGTAATCCACTCATATCTATTTACCCAAGAGAAATAAAGAATATGTCCACAGAAAGACCTATAAAAAGAACATTCTTAACAGCTTGATTCATAATAGCTAAAACCAAGAAAGAAACCCACCAAGAGACATTTGGCTAAATGGATAACAATACTGAAACACAGTCATACAATAGGTCACTATTAAGAATAATTAAAAGGATAACTACTGCCACATGCAACAACATGGATGAATCTCAAAGTATTATGTTGAGTGGAAAGAGATAGACACACACTGGCCAATATGGCTCAGGTGGTTGAGCGTCATCCCATGCACCAAGAAGTTGCTGGTTCGATTCCTGGCCAGGGCCCATGCCTAGGTTGTGGGCTCGATGTTTCTCCATCTCCCTGCCTCTCTATCTCAAACAATGAAATTTTTTTTTTAAAAAAAAAAGGAAAGGAAAGAAAGGACTAGACACAAAGAGTACCTTCTGTATGACTGAACTTTTATCAAGTTCTAGAATAAGCTTAATAAGCCTATGGTGATAGCAATGAGAGCAGTGGGGGTGTGGTCAGGACATGGTGTGTGGAGAGAATTGACTAGAAGAAGACATGAGGGCATATTCTGAGATTAGATAAATTTTCTACTAGATGATTGCAGTGGTGGTTACACAGTGCATAGATTTGTAAAATCTCATCAACCTATAAACTGTATCTTATGACAATTATATCCTAACAAAAAGATTAAGTAGAGAATGGTTTAATATTTAAAGGAAAGGCTGACAAATATAAATTTCTGTAGGCTCTAAAAGAACATAAACAATATTTAAAAAAATGAGTAACAACCAGAAAGAAATAATTATATAGACTGAGTTAATATCCTTATTTTAGAAATAACTCTCAAAACTGAAAAGAAAAAACCCCACTGAACACCTCAAAGGGAAAATGAACAAAAATTAAAAATTGAGCAATTTATTAAAGAAGTACATAGGCACCAAGCACTGTTTTAAATCTGTGATTGCCCAAAGATTAATATATTTCTCATATAAAAGGGTTCTTAGAAATAGAAAAGCAAACTTGGATATATACATAGGCAAGGGATATAAATACATAATTCACAAGAAAAAAGTTTATATATATATATATATATATATATATATATATATATATATATATATATATATGCACACACACACACACACACACATATTCAGGAGGCCTGGTGCATGAAAATTCGTGCACTCGGGGTGGGGGGTCCCTCAGCCCATCCTGTGCCCTCTAGCAGTCTGGGACCCCTCAGGGGATGTCCACCTGCTGCCCTAGGACTGCTCCTTGAGGAATCAGGCCTAAGCTGGCAGTCAGACATCCCTCTGGCAGCCTGGGTTGTAGCTGCGCTTGCAGCCATCAGCTTGGCTTGTGGCTGAGCAATACTCCCCCTGTGAGAGCACACTGACTGCCAGGGTGCAGCTCCTTCATTGAGCATCTGCCCCCTTGTGATCAGTGCACGTCATAGCGACTGGTTGTTCCCAGTTGTTCCCCCATTAGGGTCAATTTGCAAATTACCCTTTCATTATATAGGATATACACTGAGTGGCTAGATTATTATGATCTCTGAACGCATAATAATCAGGCCACTCAGTGTATATCCTGTATAATAAAAGGCTAATATGCAAATTGCCCCCTTGACCAGGAGTTTGACCAGCAGGCAGGCCAGCCAACCACCCATGTCCACTCCCCCTGGCCAGGCTGGCCCGACCCCACCCATGCACGAATTTAGGCACTGGGCCTTATACACACACACACACACACACACACACACACACACACAGAGTGGCCAGATTATTATGCGTTCAGAGATCATAATAATCTGGCCACTCAGTGTATATCCAATAAACATTTAAAATATTCAACCTGTCTAGAAATCAAAGAAGTACAAATTAAAACAACTACATGCCCCGCCCTGACCTCGTCCTGCTTTCTCCTGCGACTGAGGTTGCTATTCTTTCTTGAGGACCACCATTTCCCAGATCCATGTCTGGGAACCTCCTATAATCCTTAGGATTTCAGTTCAGATACCACTTCTTTGGTAGGTTCTCCCGACTCCCAGTTTGGACTGGGACCCCCTGCTCTGCATGTTGTGTCCCAGCACAACACTCACCTTACTGCACTCAATGCCATCACCATGGTAACAAGTTCTGTAAGGACCATATTGGAGCCTGAGTGCCCAGCATAGGGCCCAGGACATGTCTTGCTCAGCAAGTAGTTCTTCAACGTTTTGTTGAGTGAGAATGCATGTTTTACATTGAGAAAGATTAAAATGAAGAAAATTATCCAGTGTTTGCAAGATTTTAAATTGTGGAACTTTTACCCACTAGTGGTAGAAAAACATAAATAGGCATAATTTTTTTTGAAAGGTAATTTGGCAACATTTACCTTGACCTAGATATCCAGCCTTTAAGAATGTGTTCTAAGGAAATTATCAGACAAGTGTCCACGAGATCTCATTGCTCATTGGTTGTAAGATTGGAAAATGTTTTAAAAATACCTAAAGGAGTAATTAGTTAAGTCATGAGTTAACAATGAAATACCATTCAATAATAAACAGTAATGCATAATAACCTACAATTATTAATATTGATGATGATTATTGATAAAATCATTCACAATATAAATTTTAATAGCCAGTTAATGTTATATATGCAGAAAAACCTATAAAAACATACATTGAAAAAATTAATTACTGTTTTCTCCCAGCAACAGAAGTATGGGTAATTTTTTCCTTTCACTCATCTGGCATTTTCTAACTTTTATTTCGATTAACATGCCTTATTGGTGTAATTTTAAAGAACCAAAAACACTAAACATGGAAGCTCTGTCATCTCTACATACTAGTAGGTGGGCTTCACCTTGAAGTTCCACTCTACTGAGGATTGAAATCTAAAGCAATTGGCTGAGATCCACTCTTCCCTTAAAGAGTCCATTTGCTTCTATTACAAATATTCCTGCTCTGAGTGGTCTGCACACTGGCCTACACTTCTCCTGATGTCAACCTAGCAGGACAAGAGATGGGGAAGATGTTGAGGATTGGAGTGTCAAACATAAAAGTGATCTTAAAAACCAGCAGGCCTGTGGTCCTCAAAGAAACCAGGGTCAGATCAAGGCCTTGGAACAGATGAGTGGGAAAGATGCCATATCCTGGGCCACTCCATCTACATCCCACTACCATTCAGACACTGAGCTCTCAGATAATCAGAGCAACTAAAGCAGACACTTCTATATTCTCACTCTAACTCCTCTGGGATAAAAACAGTAATAATAGCAAACACTTAGAATGTGCTTCCTGTTTGCCAGGTACTGTTCAGAACACATTTTACATGTGTTGATTTCACTAACCCTCATAACAACTCTGGACGGTAAGAATCACTATTAAGTCCATTTTACAGATGAGAAACCTAAGTCTCAAACAGGTTAAATATTTTCCCAAGGATATCTAGTCTTCAAACCCAGGCATCTTGGCCCTAGGATTCATGCTCTTAACCATTTTAGCCATGGTTCTCACAGTTTCATACACAGGAGAATCACCTGAGAGATTTGTTAAAACCATTTCTTGGACTAGGTCCTCAGAGAGCCTGATTCAATAGACCATGACCATGGGTGTCCATCAAGCCAGCGCTGTTGGTCTGAGACCCACATGGTGAGTAGCAATGCAGACACAGTAAGTGTTGCAATAAAGTGAACCAGTTACTTTCTGGAATTAAATCTAGTAAACAATCAATAATGGATGAGTTACCCATGGATCAAATGAACTGATCCCAAATGACTTCCTATTGATATGGAAGTAATTGGTAGCAGAGTTGGATGATAATCCCATTTAAAAACTGTTACTTATTCAGTTATATTGCAGCAAGTATGAGGCAATGCATTCTCATGGCAAACCTTCTGGGAGTCTACAGCAACGGGAAACAGAGGAGTATCACAACAGCACAACATGTCTTCTAATCACTAGAGCCTCATTTGCAGAAGTCGCAGAAGACACAATATGAATATAGCCTCCCACAAAACCCCACATTCCCCTTGCTCTCAGTCTACATCTGCTTTTCCAGCAGAGGTTGCCTTGGATACTAGTATCCTTCTGCCTGCAAAGTCTATCCCCTGTGGCAAATTAGCAAATCGGCATTCAGATTTAATAAATCTGTCTGTTATTAATTTTCCTGCAAGGCTCAAACCCCCAAAGTCTGATAACCTCTATGAAAACTGATAAAACCAATCCCTGGGCTCTCAAAGTAGACAAATGAATCCAGACCCATGGTGACTACAGGGGAGCACAGGGAACTTCTGCCCAGGGAATAGGGAGCATCCTTCTTGCTAAAGATACTGCCACTGCAGTGAGGGAGCCTGGGTTCCTCAAGGCTTCCTCGTAATAATGACTAACACTCTCAAGACCTAGACCAGCTGCCCCCTGGGAAGGATGGCAGTACCACATCTATACTAATAAAAGGGTAATATGCAAATTGGTCACGACATCCTCACAGTAACAACCAAACAGCAGGCTGCGTGGGGCAACCAGGCCGGCAGGGGCTTAGTGAGGGATGACCAAACGACTGACCAACAGGCTGTGTGGGGCGACCAGGCCAGCAGGGGGGTTAGCGAGGAATGACCAAACAACTGACCAGAAGCCTGCTTGGGATGACCAGGCTGGTGGGGGGGGGGGGGCAGCTGGGGGTGACTAGGCCAGCAGGGGGGACAGTGAGGGGCAACCAGGCCAGCAGAGGGGGACAGTGAGGGGCAACCAGCCTGGCAAAGGGGGAAGTTGGGGGCAACCAGGCCAGCGGGGGGAGCAGTTGTGGGTGACCAGGCTGGCAGGTGGGACAGTTGGGGCAACCAGGCCAGCAGGGGGGGGGCACTAAGGGGTGATCAGGCTGGCAGGCAGAGGCATTTAGGGGTGATCAGGCTGGCGGCAGGGGCAGTTAGGGGCGATCAGGCAGGCAGGCAGGTGAGCAGTTAGAAGCCAGCGGTCCTGGATTGTGAGAGGAATGTCTGACTGCCAGAGATCAGGCCGAAACCGGCAGTCAGACATCCCCCAAGGGGTCCTGGATTGGAAAGGGTCCAGGCTGGGCTGAGCCCCCCCCCCCATGCATGAATTTTATGCACCAGGCCTCTAGTTTAATAATAGATCCTAGGCTAACTTCCTCCACTTAGAACATCAGCACAGTAGCTCGGAGCAGTTTCACCCTGAGGCCATCCATCTGGAAGACACCCTGGAGAACCACCAGGCTGGTGGCCAGTGCACATACCACATACACACATGACATTGGTTGGCTCCCCAATCAGGTCTATCTGACATATGAGAAACTGGGGATTAGGGACATATCTAGTGACGATCCCACAGTATAACCATCCAAAGCTATTAGAAGAAAAAACAAATGACATAAACATTTTTGTTAGGTCATAAGGGGTCAGACCCAATAGAAAACCTTCCCTTTATTACTGGCCTCCCTTTTATATCTCCCTACCTCTAAAGGAGATCCAAACAATAGCCCCAGTGAGTTCCCTGGCTGGTAGCACTCTCCAATCACCTGTGCTTAGTGTGAATGACGAGAACCAGTTAGCATCATTCCCCACAAAGAGTCGGGACAAGAGGTTATGGGAAATCCTTCAGGCTGCCTCACTCCCCAGTAGAGACTCAAACGTCAAGGCTCAGATTCCACCCCCTGAACCCTGAATTCCCCAGCAAGGCTCTCACGGTGGGGAAATGAACAACACCGAGCATTCTTCTCTGAAGGAGTCCCCAAACAGGAGGAGGTAGTTAAAATGCTTTCTAAGAATAAATAAAAGGTATTATGGAAAAGTCTGTCACTAAACAGTCTGATTTTAAACAAATGAACAAAAAATAAGGCCTAGATATGAACTTTATTCTTCCTTACCCAGAACATGCCCTAACAATCCCTGCCATATGAGGATTTCCTCATCTTTTCCTTCCCTGAGCTCACACTGCAAACTGCCCAGCCTGGGAAGTGAGACCCCATGTTCACAGACCCTCTAGACCCACACCTCTGGTCACCCTAAGGCTCTCTGTGGGCTGGTGGAGGGGGCTGAATCATGGTTCCTTGAGATGTTCATGCCCTGACCCCTGAAACCTGTGAAAATGTCACCTTACAAGGCAAAAGAGACTTTACAGAAGTAAGTAGGTTTATATACCTTGAGATGAGAAAATTACCCTAATTGTTTGACTGGGCCCAAACTAATTACATAAATTCTGAAAAGTGGAAGAGGAAGGCAGGGGGGAGAGTGAGAGAAATGGCAGCAAGAGAAGGATCGGGAGGTATGGACAGTGTGCAAGGATCTGAGAGAGGCTTCTAGGGCGTAAGGGCGGTTGCCATCAAGGAGATGGGGACCTCAGTCCTACACCCTCTAGGAACTGAATTATGCCATGCCAGAGTGAGGACGGGAATGGTTCTCTCCAAGGGCCTCCAGAAAGGAACCTGCTGAACCTGGATGGTAGCCCAGTGAGACCCACACTGGACTTTTGGCCTCCAAAGTAATAAGAAGATAATAAATGTGTATAATTTTAATTCACTTAATTTGTGGTCATATGTTATGGTAGCAATAGAAAACTAATACATAGTTTTCATGCAAGTTGCCTTTTTTATTAAAACCTTTCCATTTTAACCAACCCTATTCATCCTTGTACAAACTAATCAGCCTGAACTCTGGTTTCTGCTTGTAAGGCAGCCCTCTTTTTCAGATGAAATAATTTAGAAAGGTCTTTATAACTTTTTATACTAAACTTTCTATATTCAAAGCCTCGAGGAATTTCCACGCTGTACTGTAGCTCAGATGATTCAGTTTGACTAATCACAGCAGTGTCAGTTAGGAGTGACGTGATCCGAAAGTCTAAAAGGGAATGGTTGCTATCTTTCCTGACCCTGAAGGTGGTCTCAGTCACATCCAGCAAGGGCTACGTAGTACATTCTGGAATGCATCAGGACAAAGAGGGAAAAACAAAGATACCGATCTTCTAAATTCACAATCTGGTTTTAATATCATTTGTCTATAGAAGAATCAGCTATTAGAGAATGATTTCCTCAAGTCCATTTTTTAAGACTGCTTTAATCTTGCCATCTGCCAAAATTATGCTGAGAGAAATGAGGAAAATTTCAGTGAACATCTGAATTTCTTTGTTTATAAAATAAAAACTGGATCACATTCTTGACCCAGTCTGATGAAAATTAATTTGATATGTACACATATCAGTGTGTGTGTGTGTGTGTGTGTGTGTGTGTGTGTGTGTGTGTACAGTCATGTGCACTATTATGACACTTTGGTCAATGACAGACTGCATATATGATGGTGGTATACTATATAGCCTAGGTGTGTAGCAGGATATACCATGCAGGTTTGTGTATGTGCACTCTATGATGTCCACACAACAACAAAATTGTGTCACAGTGCAATTCTCAGAACATATTCCTGTTGTGAAACAGGAATAAAATATGTACACAGGTAAATATTACACACTCATAACTATACATGAACACATTGATACACATGGAGATGTATAATATATAACATACACAGATTTATATAAAACACATACATGCAACCACACGCACACACACATATATGTATTTACCAGGATAAGCAAGTTTACTAGTACTAGTATGCTGCTTGTATTAGCCATTGCCACATACAAACCACACAAACTTAGTGGCTCAAAACAACTAAACTTCATTCACTCACAGTTCTGTCGGTCAGCAGTTTTGGACTGGGTTCAGCTGGCAGTTCTTCTGTGAGTTTTGCTTGGGGTCACTCACGCAGTACAGTCATATAGTGGCCCAACCTGGGCTGAATAATCCAAAGCATCCTGTTCTCATGCCTGGAGGTGAATGCTGGCTGTCAGCAAGGCCTTCCTCTGCACGTGGTCTCTCCCTATGGTCCCTGGCTCCACAAAGTGGACTCAAAGCAGCAGGAGTGTTGAGCAGAGATGCGAGGCCCCTGGAGGCCTTTGCTGGGAACGTCTCAGTTCCCCCTCAGACTCTTGATCAAAGCAAGTCACAAGTTCGGCCCAGTTTCAGGGGTGGAGAGAGAAAGTCTCCCCCTTAATGAGAAGAGCAACAAGTCATACTGCAAAAGTGATGGAGGAATTTATGGCTTTTTTCATAATCTGTCATCACCACCGAATCTCAGGTTTATTTTTCTCGTGCTGCTTGCACACCATGGTCTGCTAGGGGCTGTGTTCCACATTATTTCTCAGTCAGAAATGCAGGATGGTGGATTTCTGCCTCTGTGCAGAGCATGCCTGGTTGGTTATCACAATGGAAGAAAGGATATCAATGAACTAAGTGTCTTGCAGGCAATTCAGTGCCTCTATCCAGTACTTCCAACCAGTTCACTGTCCAAAGTCAGTCATATGGCCACACCTGACTTCAAGGGAGTGGGAGTTGAAGTCTTATCATGTGCCCAGAAAGAGGGGAACTCAAACATATGCAAATATATTTGCTAATTAGTAGCACAACATATATGCACACACACACACACACACACACACACACACACACACACACCATCGATCTATTAGTTTGACACCACAAATAATTGGAGCTACCCAGAATACTACCAGTGCTCTGGAAATTATATTCTCTAACTATATATCAGTTAAGAAAGAAGAACAATTGGTAGAAGTTTTGTCACTTCCTTAAGAAATTCTGATAGGAAGACTACTTCTTTCTTGTTAGTTCCAGAGATAATGATGCAAACACAATTTGCTTGTCAATAGCCAATTACCTTTCATTAGACATACAAGGATTTATCCACATCCTGCATCAAGAAATCTATGGACATTCTGTAGTTAATACATTACCATTTCTTTTGACATCAGCTTCAGATTCCAAGCTTGGGCTGTTCACAAGTACTCTGGCTCTTTCTCCTTCTGAGCCCTGGTTACTCCCCTACCTACTTAAAATCAATGTTGTCGCATGACCTACTTTGGCCAATGAAATTCACTTTATATTTGCATACTATTCTACATTATAAAGCACTGTTACATATATTACCTCAAAGCAAAGTTATTAAGACAATTGGAAATTAGCTTATTCTCATGCAAACTCTGCTAAATAAAGATGATTAAAAAATGTATGTGCTAAAAATCAGGGGTAGGGAGACAAGTAATAATATAGAATCACCGTGACAACAAGTTAGAATTTTTGGACCCAATAAATGACAAAAATTTTTAAAAATTGAAATGAAGGTAGAAAATATCTTATATTTTTAAATTGTAGTTTTTTCTTAATATTTTCTTATTTTTCATGTTGTAACTTTGTAAGGAGAAGAAAGAGAGGTTTATAAATTCCAATTACCTATCATGGTTCAACTTTGTTCAGAGATTTAACTTTCTTTCTTCTAAGAATAAGCTTTTCTGTTCATGTAGAAGATTATATTATCTACCTAAAATCCAAGTTAGAGAATTTATAAAACTTAAAATGTTACCCATAGAAATTAGTCACTCTGGATTTACTTTCTTATTTTCTCTTACAATTCCACATTTATAAAGCTATATACTATTTCTCAATAGGTTTTAGGTAACAGTCCCTGTAATACATTGTACAATGACACTTAACAAAGGTATTTCCAAGTCCTAACCTCCTGTGGATCTGCAAAGGTAACCTTATTTGGATAGTCTTGTAAACATAATGAAGTTAAGGATTTTGAGATGAGATCATTCTGGATTACCAGCTGGGCCTAAATCCAATGACTAGTCTCCTGATAAAAGTGAGAAATGCAGAGGAGAAGGCCATGTGAAGGCAGAGGTAGAGATGAGAGTGATGGGTCTACAAGCCCAGGCACCCCAGGATTGCTAGCAGTCACGGGAAGCCCAGAGAGAGGCCTGGGACAGATTCTCCCTCAGCGCCCCCAGAGGAGCCAACCCTGCCAGCACCTTGATTTCAGATGTCTCACGCCCAGAACTGTGAGAGATTAAATTTACGCTGTCTGAAGCCACCCGATTTGGGATGATTTGTTGTTGCAATCCTAGGAAACTAATACAGTCTGTCCCCTGTCACTCAGGATTGCCTTTCCGCCCCCCTCTTCATTAGAATTTCCCAACAAGCCAGCAGAACCGTAGTCTCTGAATGAACACTTTAAAATCAGGTTTCAGTTCATGGCTTCCTTTGAGTTCTGTAGAAGAACAGAAGCTATTATTATTTCCCATACATCAGGTGTCAATCACAAATGGGAATGTGAGCCCATGCTTGCCTTTAGGTGCAGCCATGTGCTTTACACGGAAACAGTGAAGCTCTTAGTTGCTCATACAGAGCACATGGTACAGAGTTGAAATAACAGCCTGGCCCATGCCAGTCAGTTATATGAACATATGGGCTATAAAACACTGTATATATTCTATACCGAGTTCCATTTCCCCCTCCTGTTTTATTTTCCAGGGCAGAACGTTGCCTCTGGAAGATGCCACAGTCTGAGATCAGTTAATTTTCTTCTGCCTATTAAAATGCAAATTCATACTTGCATGCAATGCATGATGGATTTGGGTAAACCGTGGAGTTTTCTCCTCACAATTCTTTACTGGTTTAATTTTAATTTAAATTGTCTATAAAAACTCAGTCTAATCCTTGAAATTCAGTTAAAGTGACACTTCCCTCATTCAGAGTTTCTCTGTTTCATTCTTCACTCTTACAATGAATTATTTTTATACCTGTAAAATGTGACCACATTTATTGAACTTTTACTAGGTTCTGGGCACCCTACTAGACTGCCATGTAATGACTTAATTTAATCTTCAGGGAACATACCATTAGCCCCTCTGTACAGATGGGACAAATGCAGCAGGGTTCAGGAACTTGTCCAAGGTCATTGTATTAGCATGCTGCTGTGTGTAACAAAGTTCCAAAAACTTAGCAGCTCAAACACCAGTTCTTTGGTGAGGAGTCCAAGACAGCATGACTGCTTACGAAGTAAAAATCAAGGTGTTGACTTGGCTGTGCTCCTTTCTGGAAGAACCTGCCTCCAAATTCAGTTTTGTTGATGGCAGAATTCAGTCCCTTGCTCTTGTAGGACTGAGTTCCCCATTTCCTTGATACCTGGCCTCCTCCATCTCGGACAGCAATGGTATACGTCTCATGCTTTGAGTCTCTTCAGCTTCCTCTCCTGCTTCTGCTTTCCAGGGCTGCTGTCATTATATTGGGTCCTCCTGGATAATCCAGAATCATCTCCCTATTTTAAGGTCAACTGATTAGTAACCCTAATTACATCTCAAAGTCCCTTTTGTCATGTGAGGTAACACACTCACAAGTGTTGATATCTCATCATTTTCACAGTCCTGAGAATTAGGGTGTGGAATATTCCTAGGACTAAGATTCTGTCTACCCATAATTTTCACAATTAGTAAGGGACAGGCCAGAACTGTAAAACCCAAATCTGCTTTAGTCTTTGACCTATGTCCTGCTTCCTCCCTAAAACTCACCTTAATCTAAATGTAGGCTGTAGAAGTACAAACAGTGAAATCTGAAGATGCTGGTGAGATGGTGGATGGTAACTCCTAAGACCACAGACTCTGAGCAATGCTGCCTGGAGTCAAATCTTCAGTCCCCTTATCTGTAGAATGGGTGCAATATCAATATCTGCCTCACGGATTATTATGACAATCAACTGACTTAATACTTAGAAAAGGCTAAGAACATTAGTTGATAATAAAGTAAGCATTGTAGAAATTATCTTAAATGAATAAAAATAAGCAAATATAAGGTGAGAGAAAAACAGCAGTTGAGGTGCACAAGAGAGGTCAAACTGCAAAGCAAGGCCAGCTGCCACCAGGGCCAGGCCTGGGACCACTTAGCGAGAGGTACAGGGAATGCCAAGGTCAGATGCTCCTTGTTTAAGAGATTTTAGGAAAGTCTGAAGCCTGAGCCAAGACAGGCTATTTGTATGGAAAAGTCACTGGAAACAAACTTGGGTGGACCTGCAAGCTGAGTGGGCTGGGGTCTCAGAGAATCACCAGGGCAGGACGAACAGTGATAGCCAGGTTGATGGAAATTGGATATGGCTCCTGTCTGCTGTCTCTATGGGTAAAGGGCTTAGTAAGGAACAATAGTTTCTGCCAGCACTTCTGTGTGGGATAAAGCTGCCTCTCCCTCTCTCATTCAGATGCCAGTTCCTCCTATATTTCCCTTGAGCCTTTTTGAGCCGCTTCCCCAGTGCTGGAACTCAGAAGTGTGTCTGTGTAAGTCTGCATGTAGGTCCTTTAAGAGGAACACCTGGGACTCCAGCAGCTCTCCCTCTCACTCAGCCTCAATCCCCACTGGCTTTACAGCCAGAAGTTATAGGGACTTATCTTCCTGGCACTGGAACCCTGGCTAGGAAGCCTGATGTAGGTCTGGGACCCCTCACTCCTCAGAGGGGACCTCCGCAGACGAGATATCCCTCCCTATCTTTATCCTCCACACGTGGGTGTGGGACCAGCCTGTTCCACATCTCCACCCCTCCTACCAGTCTTGATGTGGCTTCTTCTTTATGTACTTAGTTGTAGGATTTCCGTTCGGCTAGATTTCAGGTGGTTCTGAATGATGGTTGTTCTATAGTTTAGTTGTAATTTTGATGTGGTTGTGGGAGGATGCAAGTACCACATTTCTCCCCCGCCCCCATTTTTTTTTATGTTGCCTATTTCCAGAAAAATTACTAGGTGGGTAAATAATTGTAAAAGATATTTTCTGGGTTTTTTTAAGCTTTTGTTTTTAAAAGGATTTGAAGAGAGTTCTACTTATTAAAGCAGTTGCTCTGACGAAGCAAAATCACAATGTACTGAAGAAACAGATAAAACAATCTCTGATTGAAAGGCCCATGCTGTAACTATGGTATTATAGTTGACATATCAATAGATGCCATGCATATAAGCCTAACCAGTGGTCACGGACAACAGGGGGGTGGGGGCATGCGTGGGGAGGGGTTTGGGATGAGAATGGGGGGATGAGAACAAATATGTGATACCTTAATCAATAAAGAAATTTAAAAAAAAATAAAGAGAAAGCAGAGTTACTAAAAAAAAAAATAGATGCCATCTATGGCTGACTCTGATGTATAATATGAAGATATCTACAGAGCTTGCACCTGCCCTAAAATGCCATGTTCCCCCACCAACCACAGCTATTCAAACTTTCTTAATGTCTAACAAAATACGTTTGTTTACATTCATGATATCTGGAAGGGATAAGAGGCTTCGTCAATGGAATAGTACCCAGCAACTTATCAGATGATTTCGGGGAAAGTAAGAACTATTCCTTTCTTGGCACTCGTGCTTAGAAATATATTTTGCCCAATGAAATTATACTTTATATTTGAATCCTCTCATATTTACAGTGTAAATATACTGGTAAAACCCTAATGCTAAGTAATAATAGAATAAAAATAAGTTGCACATTTTGTTTTCTTTTTTATCTTTATTGTTGCAAGTATTATATAGGTCCTCCTTTTTCCCCATTAACCTCTTCCAGCCCGTTCCTATCCTCCCCCCCCCCCCCCCCCCCGCCCAAAGCCCTCATCACTCCATTGTCTGTGTCCACGCGTTATGCATATTTGCATACAAGTTCATTGGTTGGTCTTTTCCCACTCACCCTCCCCTTCCTTCCCTCTGAGGTTCTGCAGTCTGTTCATGCTTCTATGTCTCTGGGTCTATTTTTTATCATCAGTATATTTGGTTCATTAGATTCCACTTGTGTGAGATCATGTGTTACCTTATCTTTCTCTAGGTTGCACATTTTCAGATGTTTGTTAGAAGAATAGAGGAATAGATGAGAGGTGGTGCCGAAACTGAAATAGAGACCTGAGGAGGAAGCCGTTCTGGGCAAAGTCCAGAATAAGCTCAGGTTTGGACTGAGTGAGTGTGAGGTATTGGTGAGACATCCCTGCCACCCTCCTCCATTGCGATCTGGACTGCAGTTCAGAACAGACTCTACAACTCAGCCCTGCCCAGGCCCACTTACTGAATGGAGGGTGAATTCACAGCAAATGGCAACGAGGCTGTTGCAGGTATGAGCTTGGAGAGCAAAGGGCATTGGGACCAGCACCTATCGGAAGCATAAGGTAAAGTTCATAGACAAAGCTGGGATAAAATAACTTGGTAAATATTTACTTCCTGTGGAGGAAAACACTGGAGAGCAGTTTTATCATTTTGAACAACTGAAGCTGAGACCGTAACTTGTGTCAAAGTCTGGTCAGATTAGAGAAGTTATTACACATCAGCAACAGATCCCTCAGGACTTTGTATAGTGTCTGTGCCAACTGCCCAGCCCGAGCTGATGGCTGGTGATAAAATGACATAGTCCAGCGTGATCCACACGACAGTGGCAACAAAGAAGCCTGATTATGTCCATAAATTATTCTTAAGAAACACATAGTGCATTGTCCTGCATTCAGAATTAAATATTGTTTACTAATGAAGGTAAACCCTTTAGACAGAATGCCACTTTGAACTGCAGGTGAACGAATCTGTTTCTTAATAACTTCAACCCCTAGATTTATCAGCACCTGAAAAACAGACAACTATCCTGAATTTCGGAATGACAACAAGCCAAAGCTATTGCCACTGTGAAAATCTAACTTAAAAACAACAATTATTCTTGAGAAAGGAAAAGAAAATGTTGATCCAGCAGTAAGGACGTCATCCCCAGGCAGTTCCCAGAGACCTGGCCACCAGATGGGAGATCCGGCCCATGGCACACTCTTTCCTACTGCTCAGGAGAAGGAGCCCAGGACAATGGAGGCAAAGGTATTGAAACTGAAGGCAGTTTATTTCACGCACTGGGCAGCCTGCAGCAGGCACCTCTGCCCCAATTATCTCTGTGTCCAGGTTGGAATTCAGGAGTATGATTGTTGGTCAAGGGATGCATATCATTTAAAAATATATTTTTTTTATTGATTTCAGAGAGGAAGGGAGAGGGAGAGAGAGATAGAAACATCAATGATGAGAGAGAATCATTGATCAGCTAACTGCCTGTCACACCCCCCACACTGGGAATCGAGTCCACCGGGAATCAAACCTTGACCTCCTCGTTCATAGGTCGATGCTCAACCTTTGAGCCACACCAGCTAAATGCTTAATTGGAAATGAAGTCAGACTTTTTTTTTTTCCCCCGACAGAAATGAGGCTGACTTGATTGGGTTGACAATGACTCATTTGGTTAATTAGATAACATGAAGGCTATTTCCACAAACTGAGTCATGTTAGTAATTTTAATGAAAATGTATTTAAAGCACAAATAAGACAAAGCATTTTGGGGCTGCCACATTGTGTACATCCAAGGGCTGCCATTTGTATTAGAGTCTACGCCAATGTTATCCCGTTAAGTTGTGCAGGACACAACCTGTGCAGTCGTACTCCCAGACCTGGACATTTTATTTAAAAATTGTTATACTATAATACAATTCACAAAATTTGATTTTCCCAAATGCTTATGAATATATCAAATTAAACAAGGTACTTTTGGGGGAAATTCACTTGAAAAATCTTGGTAAATATTATTTTGGAATATATATTTCAGAAAATACAAGAAAGCTTTTGATAACAGGATAACAATTTTTTTTTACCGGTTAGATATATTCTAATTTTTTGCTTTCAGTGATGTTAAAGAAGGTCCTGATCATATTTTAAGGTTATTCAAAATAATTTTTGATGGAATATTACTATATGATTTTGATCATATAAATTTCAGTGAATTGAGTGAAGAAGTTTTAACAAAATTCCTTTTATTACCATCTATTATTTATGAGAACATAGTTTTTCAATGTTTGACATTAAATAAGAATGGAATTGATGCTGACTCCTAGCTTATTCTTGCAGTAAGCAAGATAATTATTGTATCAAAGGATATGTGAGGATAAAAAGACCTTCATTCATCTTATTAAGAGATGAATTTGTAGTAATATTTTATTGAATAACATCAAAATTTATATAACGTATTTATCAATTACTTACTGTAATGTGAAATTATAACTCACCTAGAATAAATGTTTAATATTTAGAACCTTGTGGATAGATACATTTTTAAAATGCTAACTTATATGTATATTTTCTTTGTTCTAGAGAAGTGTGTAGAGTAACCAATAAAAGACTCTCAAGCCTTAAAAATATATTTTGTTATGATAAAAATCTGAAGGAGAAGAGCCCAAGGAGTAAAAAGAATGAGATAAATTTCCCCAAATGTTAAAAAAGAGTTTGTTATTTTATATATATAAATACATACACGTGTGTGTGTGTGTGTGTGTGTGTGTGTGTGTGTGTGTGTGTTTAAGTGGATGTGGTTGAGCTACCGTGGATATCATCACTCATGGCATCCCGGGCACCATCTTCATGAAACTATGAGAAGACCTTCTCTCAGTTCTGCACACCACAAAGAGCTGTGCCTCCTGGAATAAGTGTTGACATTGTACAGATGCCAAGAATTACATGACAAAGTGTGTTCTCTCCATATGACATGGAGCTGGGTTACCGTTCGCCTCTTTGACTAGAAGCCTCATCCTGACTCCACCTTTTTTTTTCTTTACCCTGATTTCCTTCCTTGTTATTTAAATATGTTTTTGCCAAGGAAGATGACCTTCACTGAAGTCACGTCAGACCAACATTAAAGGAGGATGCACTTCTCTTGTCTGTCTGGGCTTGAGTCAGAGCCATTCCCTCCCCCACATCCTCACACTGTTCTCCTCCCTCTGTGCGCACCCCACACAACTATTCCCACAAGAAGAGCTTTGTGAGTCTGCTTCCCGTCAGTGGATGGAGCCCTGGGCATGAGCAAAACTTTCACAAAGTTGATGGTGAAGCAGAGATGGCTGTCTGCCTTTAACTCACCAAAGGAAAACTCAACATCCTATCTAATAAAAGAGTAATATGCAAATTAACCACCACTCTGCAACAAAATGGCAGCCCCCATATCCACAAGATGGCGGCGCCCAGTCCCCTCAGCCCCACTGCTGGAGTGTCTTGGCCTGTCTGCCGGAGGGGGCAGATCCAGCCTTCCCGCCCTGCCAGTGCTGCAGCAGTTGGGCCCGTCAGCCCCACGGGGGTTCGCGCGGACCAAGCGGCGGGCAGACAGAGCCAGGACAGGCTTGCAGGAACCAAGCGGTTGGGCCCGTCAGCCCCGCACCAGGGTTCATGGGGACCAGGAGGCGAAACTGGATCTGCCCCTAGACACGGCAGACAGAGCCCAGACAGCAGGGCTTGGGGGCTTCCTTAGCGCAGAGGCGGCGGGAACACCCCCAGGCCCAGAAAGCAGGGCTTGGGAGCTTCTTTCGCAGGGTGATGGCTGTGAAGCCCAGGCCTGGCAGACAGAATCCGGACAGCAGGGCTTGGGGCTTCCTTAGTGTGTCAGGTTTGGCGAAGCCCCCAGGCCTGGCAGACAGAGCACACTGCAGGGCATTGGGGCTTCCTTCACATGGCGGCAGCAGGCAGAGAGCAGACAGCAGGGTGTGGGGGCTTCATCTCCATGGCTACAGTGAAGCCCCCAGGCCCCGCAGAGAGCAGAGAAACACAGGAGTGGGCCTGAGCCATCAGTAGGACATCCCCTGAGAGCTCCAAGATTGTAGAGGGTGCAGGTTGAGCTGAGGGACCCCCGTGCACGAATTTCATGCACCGGGCCCCTAGTGTATAAATAGAAATACAGGTAGGCAGATTGTACAATGATGATTTAGAACACTTGGTTCCTTATAGGCATTTTAAAAACCTTCCTCAGATCTTTTTTTAATACAGAGGCACAATAAAGAGGCAAGTAAATTTCTTAAATTTTTTCTTATTTATATCCTTGCCTGATTACAGCATGATATCTCTCACGATGCTTTCTATTCTCCAGCTGAGTAAACCAGATACATAGCCTTTTTCTTTTTTTTAAGGCTTTATCACACCAGGCAGCTAACCGATGCTTGGGTCCATTTGGAGATTTGTTTGTGAAAAGTATTGGCTGTTACATAGCAGTTTAAATAATACAGTCAGTTGTTACCATGCTCCACAGCAATTTAGAATGTAATATGTTTCAATAGAATTAAACTGGCTATTACAACTCAATAACCCTCACCTCCAAAAATCAACCAGAGTCTATCTCCACAGGAATTACTAGCTTTTTTCTTTCCCCGAGAGGCATTCAATTTAACAAAGCTATTCTAGATCTAGAGTTACTGAAGAAGGGAAACTGCATCTCAGTAATTCATAAGGAAAGATTTATAACTAATTAGATTCCCTTTGCCAAAATTAAGACATAAATGAGTCGCAAAATTGACCCTTTTAAGTGTAGCCTCTAAGATGTTTGCAGCTGTTGACAACAAGAAAGCAGATGATGAATTGTAACCATTGGAACAAACAAAACCAAACAAGATTTTTAATTCACAAGAATATGGAAGAAATTAAGATGAGATCAAAGGAAATTTCAGTAGTGACAAATCAAATAAGATATGAATTCAAAGTGACTTTTTGTCTTTAGCGTAAGTGCCACCAAACAAGGATCTTTTTTTTTTTTTCAAACTAGGGTCTTGAAAATAACACTTTCTTCTAAAATAAAGATAAAAGCAGGAAAATGGGATTGTGTTACCCTACTTATAAAACTGTTTTTCTAATTTTGGCTTCCAACATTTTAATGGGTGTCACTTTGTGTTTGAGTATATTACCTTCTCTTGTCACCCATAAATCTATGAAAGGAAAATGTTAAAGGGCTGATTTCTCTCTAATGGCTTTCTATTATCTAATTTTAAGATTTTTAAATTATTATCTCATTTTAATTTCAGTTGTAAGTCGTGATGTTTTGCTAGAAAGTTGTGTCAGTTATAACAAAAACATTGAAGAGGATGGTTTGTGAAAGTTAACTTGAAAATTCGTTAAAAAAATTATTCCTTAACTCTTTTTCATATATTGATTAGTTTGGTTAATTTTCATCATTAATATCCCATGGAAGTACTCCAAAAATTTTCCTCTCTTTTTAGTACCTTTCTCTAGTAGTCATTGAATTTTAATTTTCCATCATTTTATTTCACTAGTTCACCATTAAAAGATTTTTATTAATTCCACGACATTGTTCAGAGTTTTATTTTTATGTTCCAGAAGTAGACTCAGAAATATGTAAAATCCTTTCTAGTTCCAGTGCCTGGTTATTAGAGTTAATTTTAGAGTTAAACTGCCTGGATAAAATCCCAACCCACTGTTTACCTGCTGTGTGGCTGACTTAGGGGGGCACGTCACCTTCTCATCTTAAATAGGAGGGAATGATAGTATCTGTCACGCAGAGTGCATTAAATATAAAGCAAGTCAGTCAGTCATGCCTAGTGCTTAGTAGCCAGAAAGCCCTTCACAAACTCACTGCCACCACTGTTGAGTGACTGGGACCAGTGGTAATATTATTATTGTTTTATTGTTTCTGTGGCCATCTCAGCATAGCACTGAGGAAGCCGTAATTCCCTTTTCAATAAAACAACTTTGAAGATGCAGGGGAATACTCGTTAAAAAAAATCCACCTAGAACAAGATCTGACAGAGTTACATTTCTATTTCCAGCATGTGGACAATGTCTATACCAACTCCAAGGCAGAGAGAACTCAGCTGAGATAAATTCAGGCCAAAAGAAAGTTTGGATGACCTTGCATAGCCCCCAGAATGAACTAAGGAGTCTAAGGAGGGTGGGGGCACGATTGGCATAGATGCTGGATATTGAAATTGTGAAGGTCAATGAAGCCTCCCTCTATACTTAAAAAGCTGCAGGAGTGCACTCAAGGGGATGGCAAATAAGGGCATGTGGAGTTCAGAGACTTAAGCTTAGGGAAACCATGGGTCTCCATGACTGCACCTGAGGATGAAGAAAGGAAGGAAAGACCCTCACACCCAAACAGAGCGTGGGAAAGCCCTTCAGAATGAGCAGTGGAACAGCATCTTGAAGACACAGCCAGGGGGCCTACCTCAGTCAAATATTTATGACAGCAACAGAAGCACAGTTGAGGAAATGGAGTGAGGGAGGCAAAGCAAGGAGAGAGCTCCAGATGTCACCCCTGAGAAACAGTGCAGAGAGAAGTGCAAAGAGAAAGGCTTCCGTGAAAAAGATGCTGGATGAAATGAATGGAAATTACATACATTTTTTAAGGGAGCTAAATTAAAATACACACTAGGGCAAGTTATAAGCCACATTAATTGGGTGGAAAATAAGATAATTATATGGTGGATGAATTTAAGTGGGCTACTGGCAGTGCAGAAGAAAACATATGCAAGACCAAAAATAATAATTTAATGACAATAATTTGCTTTGAAAGTCTCAGAATATATTACTGAAAGCAGAGAGAGAAAGTAATACTTTTGCAATATTTTATTTCCTGGTGGAGTCAAGGTAAAGGAGAGATTTTAGTATTACCTTTGAAAGTAAGAGGTTAAACAACTTTTGGAAACACTTTAAAATTATAACATTCTGTATAACCATTGGTTTAAACTAAAATCAATATCATAAGCTATAAATTTAACAAAAATGAGAATAGAACATAAAAAATAAAGCACGTAGTCAAGTATGTATTCAGAGAAAAATTCATAGCTTTAAACACTTTCATTACAAATGAGATAAAACAAAGAGAAGTAAGCATTCAACTAAAATTTTCAAAAAGAACAATAAATAGGAAAAAAAGAGAAAGATGGTGGAAAGAAAATACAATTGAAATGGAAATCTTTTGAGTTCAACTTAAACCTAATAGCTGCCTTTAAAAAATAGACTAACTCCCCTTACCTCAAGCATGTTCAACTCAAAGGCTAACATGGGCCAAATAAACGAGGCATGCAGCCCACGGGCCATGAGTTGGACATGCTTGCCCTAGCCGGTTTGGCTCAGTGGATAGAGCATTGGTCTGCAGACCAAAGGTCCCAGGTTTGATTCTGGTCAAAAGCAAGTACCTCGGTTGCAGACTCCTCCCTGGCCCGAGGTCCCAGGTTTGATTCTGGTCAAAAGCAAGTACCTCGGTTGCAGACTCCTCCCTGGCCCGAGCCCTGGTCAGGGCTTGTGCAGGCGGCAACCAATCGATGTGTTTCTCTCACATCGATATTTCTCTCTGTCTTTCCTCTCTCTTCCACTCTCTCTAAAAATCAATGGAAAAATTCTCCTTGGGTAAGGATTAAAAAAAAAATAGACAAACTCTTAAAACAACAACAACAAAAAAGATAAAACATAAATACTATGGCAATGTTATAAAATAAGATATATAGCACCCTCAAATGTTGTCACCATTAGGTCAAAATTGGAATCCCAAACTTCCTGGTTAATCTTTTTCCAGGGTTATACAAAAGCACCTTTCTGAAAAGTTGTAATATTTTGTTTTGTTTTCAATAAACTTCAAACATTATTTTTCCATTGACTTTCAAAATTAAAAAAAATGTGCTGCAACAGGAAAACATAAAAGGTGGAGACAGATATCCTCAAGATATGTAAACACACCTGAGAAACCAGCACATTTTATTTTCCAGTCCAACAACAAATCTTCAGTACTTACACCCTATGGAGGCAGAGAATATCCTGAAAACACTGACTTCTGCTGTTTGTTACATTCTTGTGACTGCTAGTGGCTAATATAAGTGGCTCAACTTCATGCAGATATGGTCAGACATCACAGATTTTGTGAAAAGTATATATTTTTTAAGTTGTAAAAGAAAATGACTTTGTATATATTCTTTTTCTGGGCCTATGTTCCAAATTTGTTTGTCCCATTCCCCAATGTTTTAGTACATATAGTACAAAATAGAGTGACATGCTATTACTGTTTTTATAAGAAAAGAAATTTACAATAAAGGAGACATGGGTACTTAAGAACTAAGCAGAAAACAGGTTCAAGCTTACCTGAGTGTACACAGCACCCAACAGGAGGAATTTCAAGAGGAATGCTAGATGGTACAAACTAAAGAATAAATTGAAATCAGGGTCTTAAAGAAATATCTGCACCCCCATGTTCATTGCAGCACTATTCTCAATAGCAAAGCATGGAAACAACCTAAGTGTCCATCACAGAATAAATCCTATCTAATGAAAGAGTAATATGCAAATTGACCATCACTCCAATACACAGGATGGCTGCCCCCATGTGGTCAAAGATGTTTGCCCCCATGTGGACACAAGATGGGCACCACAAGATGGCCAGCAGGGGAGGGCAGTTGGGAGGGACCAGGCCTGCAAGGGAGGACAGTTGTGGGCGATGAGGCCAGGAGGGGAGGGCAGTTAGGGGTGACCAGGGCGGCAGTTAGGGGTGACCAGGCCGGCAGAGGAGGGAAGTTGGGGGCAACCAGGCTTGCAGGGAAGGGCAGTTGGGGGAAACCCAGGCCTGCAGGGGAGAGCAGTTGCTGAGGACCTGGCCTGCAGGGGAGGACAGTTAGGGGTGACCAGGCTGGCAGGCGAGGACAGTTAGGGGCAATCAGGCTGGCAGGAGAGCAGTTAGGCATCAATGAGGCTAGCAGGGGAGTGGTTAGGGGGTGATCAGGCTGGCAGGCAGAAGCGGTTAGGGGCAATCAGGCAGAGGCAGGCGAGCAGTTGGGAGCCAACAGTCCTGGATTGTGAGAGGGATCCTAGATTGGAGAGGGTGCAGGCTGGGCGGAGGGACACCCCACCCCGTGCACGAATTTTGTGCACGGGGCCTCTAGTGGATAAATAAAATGGGTAACAAAGTTATACATACAATAGGATATTACTCAGGATTGAAAAGGAAGGAAATCCTGCCATATGCAACAACGTGGGTGAACCTGGAAATCATTATGCCAAGTGAAATAAGCCAGACACAGAAGGACAAATATTGCATGATCCCACTTGTATGAGGTATCTAAAATAAACTCATAGAAGCAGATAGTAGAATGGTGGTTTCCAGGGGCTGAGGAAAGGGCGGGAATAGGGACTTGTTCATGGTATAAACTTTCAGTTACGCAAGAACCAGTATGTTCTAGAGATCTGCTCTACAACTTAGTGCCTAAAGTTAACAATACTGTATTGTGCACTAAAAACTTTGTTAAGAGGGCTCTTAGCATCATAAAATAAATAAATAAAAAGGAAAGGGCTCCAAGAAACTTTCAGAGATGATGGCTTTGTTTACTGATTGTGGTCATGGTTTCACGGGTATGTGCATATGTCCAAACATCAAATTGTATTCATTAAATATGTTCAGCTCTTTGTATATCAATTATAGTTCAATAAAGCTGTTTTTAAAATCATAATTATAGATAAACTATAAAGCCAGAGAGAATAAACCAAGACACATGAAAATAAATTTTTTTCTCAAAATTACGCACAAACTATGGAATAAACACAATGATTAGAAGCATCTAGTTCATGTAAACATTTACTAAATGGTCTAACATGTAAGTCCAATCAAAGGTGCAATTAACTCTACAGACCAAAATCAAAGGGATGTAGCTGAACACGCATGGACCGGATCAGGTCCCTTTGATGCTTTCTTGTTCCCATGAATCTCTAGCTGAGGCAGTTTTCCTGCTTCTAACGGTGTTTATTGCTCTGGGGTAGGTTTGTATGAGTGGACATGATACAATCCTGTTTCATTACTTGTGCCTAATGCCCTTGAGCCACTACCAAATAGCAGAGATTCACATCAAAAGCCAAAGTCATATTCTATCACCAAAACTCACACATGGTCTCAGGCATTCTGTGATTATTTTTTTCCCATGGCTTTTAAAACTCTGTCTCTGTGTCCCGTGGACCTTAATTACTCACAGAAACTATACGTCTGTTTTAGTTCCATTATAGGTCCCATCTAACAAATAATGAGAATCATGCCAAGAGAAGTAAGAATCAGGCAACGTGGAATTCAGTGACAGGCCAGTAGTTTTAAGGGAGAATTGAGTGCTCTGCCGTGTGATGGGAAGCTGATATGCTGTGAGTCAACTGCTCATCAGCCATTTGCCTTTCTTCTTTCTCCAAGCCCAGGTTCTTTTCATTGTGACATGCTATTTCTGATTCTTGACTACTTTGTCCTCTATAAAGACATCGTTAGCTGAAGGCCTGCAGCACTGTTGAAGTAATCATTAATTTATTTTTCGTATCAACATAAAGTTAGCAGGGTCTCACCCACCCAAGAAAGAACCACACCTACACATCTTGATGGAAAAGAACTGAGCCTATTTGCTCAAGCTTCTTCAGAGAAAGACATCCCATATTTCTCTGATAATCTGTTCTAGTGTCTTTTAAGCCTCCAAAGAAACTGAGGTGTGTGAAAAACAAAATTTTATTCCCTCTTAAACAAAACTAACTCATAAAATTTTTATCACATTGAGGATTTTTACATCATCTTTCTCATCACTGTCTTCTCATCAGGATTCTAAGTGAGTCTTAGCCAGTGGATAGAGCATCAGCCTGTGGACTGAAGGGTCCCAGGCTTGATTCTGGTCAAGGGCACGTACCACCCAGGACTCGTGTAGGAGACAACCAATAAATGTGTCTCTGCGTCTCTCTTACATTGATGTTTCTCTCTTTCTGTCTCCCTCCCCCCCGCAACCTTCCTTTCCACTCTCTCTAAAAATCAATGGAAAAAATATCCTCGGGTGAGGATTAACAAAAAAAAAAAGATTCTAAGTGAGTTGATTTTTAAAATGATATGAATTCAGTATTCAGTGTATGTTTTCTTTTTAATATATTTTTATTGATTTCAGAGAGATGATGGGAGAGAGAGACAGAAACATCAATGATGAGAGAGAATTATTGATCAGCTGCCTCCTGCACACCCCCTACTGGGATCAAGCCAGCTTGATGCCCAACCACTGAGCCATGCCAGCAGAGCCAGTGTATATTTTCTAACACTGAAATGGAACCATTCATCAAGTCCATGATTTTGAAATAATGAGGTTTCTGGACCAGAAACTATATGTCTACTTTAGTTCCCTTATAGGTACGATTTTTCAAGTAATGAAAATTGCGAACTATGACTTAGGTGATGGCCTCCTAAGAGAAGATGTAGAGATGTGGGATTCTAGTCAGTGCCCATCATATCAAAATTAAGGGCACTCCCTCTTCAAACAGCTGGAGGACAGTTATTATTGGGTCAAGAAGACATCAAAAGTGGGAGGAGAATAAGGCATGGATTCCATTAACAGTCATGGCTCATCTGTGGCAGGGGCACTTTTAGGTGTAAAACTGTAAGTTAGGAATAGAGACTCTAAGTCTACAACAATAAGGAGTGCTTTAGAAAGGATCTTGTCAGTCTGGTCACCTGGGCTTCTGATAGGACAGTCACTTGAGGGAGCCCTCACTTCATAGAGCAGTTTACAAGAGCACCCATTTGGGGGAAGCAATGAAGATCACACAGAGACAAGAGGGAGAACATCCAGAGAGAAAATAACCAACCACATATGCACAAAAATCACCGCACCCAGCAGGAATAACCACAAGGAGTGAGGTAGACCAATCCTTGGTAAGCTAGGATGGCCAGCCATTGAGCAGAACCTCAGAGGCCACCAGAAACCATGCGGCCATTCTCAAAATATAAAAGACCAGGTCTTTGGGGAAACTTGGCATTCAGTCACTCTCTAAGGGAAGACTCAGAGCCTTGCTAACATTGTATCTGTTCCCACAACTGCCCTAGGTCAGGTTTGATTGAAAAAGGAGGCTGTTAGGAGATTTTGTTCATATTCTTCAGAGATTAAAGTGTCTCAACTACTAGATGTAACCCATGCTTTGACAACAACTAATATCGCTTAAGATTTACATTTTAGGGCTGAAAGATTCAACTTTACAATAATGGAAACTGATTCCAAAGTGGTCAAAGGTCTAAAGTTAATTTATAGTAAAATCACACTAGGTATTCATCTATCCTGAACCCCTAGTCTGGAAAAATTTTAATTGTACTATGTTTTATTTAGATTAAATTAAGAAATATTAATTGACTCTCTGATGAAGAAATTAAAGGACAGAAAACAAATGGAGTGATTTCCGTATAACTAGAAGAAGCTAGAATGAAATATAAATTTAGATCATAAGTGTTGAACCCCATGAGCTTAAGGGTGTCTTAGATTTTTGTCTTATGTGCATTCCAATTTTCTATATTACCATTTCTTCCCTAAAAACTTACCTGTCCCCACAGTATCTTCTTTTTTTAATTGACCCATGTTAGTTATCTACTTCCTGAAGAAACAACTCTACTGAGATTTTAAAAAATTAAATATAACAAATCTAACTTGGTAATGTGAAATGGATCCCATGAGCTGCTGGCTGGCTGTTCATGAGCTGCAGTGAGATTTAGGTCCTTAAATGTAAATAGTCAATACCCTCAAAGAACAACAAAAGCCAATTCATGCTGAAGAAACCAAATAAAATCATTCTAAAACTATAGATTTTAAGAATCAAAAGCATGCGGATTGCATAAAGAAAAAATAGGGTATAAAAAATTAGTACACACACACAAAAGTTGGACAGGTGGCCAATTAATATAAAACTGGGGTCCAGCCTAACTTAAAACTAAAATAATGCAAATAAAATTATAGTTTCCCATTTTTCACTATCAGAAATTGCAAAGATGAATAAGTCTGATAATACCCAGAGATGTTAAGAGAGTTCAAAAACAGTCATTCTCATGCATTGTTGATAGGAATGTAAATTGGTGCACACAACTGTCAGAATGTAAAATGGACAAACCCTGGACCATCATCATTTTACTCCCCGCAATTGTACTCCTATCATTTTACTCCGACAGGTGTATGTGCACAAATGTGCTTACAATATTATTCGTTGCAGATTGCTTGTAACAGCGGAAAACTAAGCACAAGCTAAATATCCACTAGTGGCCAATTGGATATTGTTCTTTAGTGGGAAGAAGACTATACCATCATTTTTTCTAAATTTAGATAAATTTATATGTACTCTTTGGGATAGGACTTCAAAATATATTACTGTAAAAAGCAACTTAGAAAATTATATATATGGACTATTAATACACCAACATTGGGAAACTATTGAGGGTGGAAATGGAGGGTGACTTCTCACTTTTACACTGTACTCTTATGTCCTGTTTAAATTATTCCCCAAGCGCATACATATATTGCTTTCCTAATAACTATTTAGTGAAAAGAAGTCATACTATTTCAAAGATGAAAACCGAAAATGAAATTTGGTTCTGCCTGATTGTGCCTAAAAGCTCCCAAATGCTAATCATAACTTTAGTCAACTCAGTCCTAAGGTTTGGGAGGTGGGTGTGTCTAGGGTGACCAGCTGCCCCAGCATGCTGGGACTGAGGCGTTTATAGGATACAGGGATTCAGGACTAAACTGAAACAGTCCCAGGACAAGACTGTCACCCTGTTGGTCCGGTGAGATGCAGGGACCTGGATGAGCAAGTTTCCTCTATGGGGACCATTTCCTTTGGGTGGGCTTTTCTAAGGTTCAAAGTTTGGAGGAAGGCACTAGCAAGTCTCTCTGGCCCCCATACCTAAGCTACGTTCTCTAAAACAGGCTTGTTAGAAATACATGTAATGTTTTTATCTCCTTAGGCATGGAAGATGGCTGTTGGCTTTGAAGCCCTGCCCAAACCCCTAACAAATAATTCTAGGATGCAACTACAGACTAGCATCATTTTCCATGTCAAGAATTCAACTGTGCTCATTCCAGCTTTAAGAAATGCTGAGGTTACAGAGGGAGGAAGCTGAGTTGTACTCATACTGGGGACCAGGAATTAGCCTGGTCTTCAAGGCCGGCAACCGAAACTGCAGTGACTAAATGAGGCTCCACTGTGGCCTAAACATACACAAGGAGGAACCATCCCAAGGACAGATGGGAGTGTTAAGCAAATTCTGGAGTTACAGACAGCAAAGTGTCGTGGTTACAACTGTGTTGTTATATTCTGTGCAAAACCCAAATCACTGGTGGGGACCAGGCCAGTGAGTGTTAGAGGGAACAGCTATGCTCCACTCAACTAGGTAAGGGCTTAGGGAAAACCACTTCTCACCAAGGGAGAAACTCCATCAGAACCCAAGGCAGGAGCTGAGTTGTACAGCCCCGCAGACCCCTATGTATTTAAGTTGATGGGAAGGGGAGCAGGGAGAAGGCAGGCAGAAAACTAGAGCCCAGAGAGTACGTAGATGCTCAGAACTCACCCCATGCTACCTGATGGAGAGCAGAGAGCATCTAAGCTGGTTCCATTGGCTACTGGTGGGAAGGGAGCTTCAGGCTTGCATGGCTGGGCTTCTGGAAAGCAGGCCCTGATATTAGGCACTATTTTGAGATAGTAAACAATGTTTTCCTTGCATGTGAGTTTTTTTTCCCCACTTAATTTCCCTCTTTCCCAGAGTCTTCTATGGAAACATATGTGTATGAGTGACTCTGCATATAACTGCCAGGGGTGGGATGTGACAGTGTGGAGGACAGAAAACTACCAATACCTTTAAGTTTCTTATTTCTAACAGCAATATCAGCTTCAAAGCCCAGAGAGGATTCCAGGCAGAGAGGAGAAGGATTTCCTAAAGACTAAGGAAGGGTTCTCTCTGGTAGCAAAGTTGGGAGAAGAGTGAGGAGGCAGGAGGAGAAAAGAACAGAGACCTCCGGAATGCAGGCCAGGTACCAGGTCGAGCTGCCACACCCCGAGAGGAAACTATGGCAGGACATGCCTGGTCCTCATCATTCAGGCCTCTCGCAGGCGTTCCCACAGCCCAAGTCAGCCTAGAAGACCAGAGAGCTTGCTGACCTGAAGGAAGCAGGTAGAGAGAGTGCAGTGATGTCTCAGCAGCTACCATGGAGCTCTTGGCTGGATCCCTCCCTGCGCTCTGCAGTACCTAACACTCAGAATCCTGGCACTGCTTGTGGATGGAAGTGATACAAAATAACCCAGATTAACTAATGTACCCAGAGCCGTGAAGACCCCGCCAAGACTCCTATGGTGTTATTTGTCCAAATCACACTATTTGCTCCAAGCTTCTCACGGCAAACACATATGACTCTGCCTGGGGCTGTTCTCGTGATTGCTGGCTGAGCTCACTCGTGGGGCCTCCGTGTGAAACTCTATCTGTAGTGTCCAATGAAAGTGAGGCACCAAGAACTCGACCATAAATATTCTGTCTCTACTATGCAAGCTCCTACCAGGGTATGTCATCATTCGCAGGCAGCCTCAAAAACCAAAATAAACTTCAAAGTCCAAAGGAGAAAAAAGAAGGGCCCATGGAATATTCTTGAAATAAAACTAACGGACCATCAGGCACTTTGAGGCTTTCGGCTACTCGCTGAAGTGAGGGTGAGCGTATAAATGTAGATGGCAGAACCACTCCGCTCGGCTACAGACTGTCACTTTCCTTCAGCTCTCAAAGAAGCAGCCTTGAAATACTGTGTCACATGCTGGATTCAATTTTGCTCACTTAATTTTCATCTCTCCTACCCAGTTTTCTCCTGCAAAAACGGAGACACCATTTTCTTCAAAGGCACCTTACCATATAAAGAAATACATAGAAAGAGGGAGAAGAAAATGCAAATCCTCATAAAGCAATGCATGTTGAGACAGTGACGTCTCTCTTTTGTACCATCTCACTTCCACATGCATTGATTAAAGCTTTGCCAGGATCCATCACACACCACCTACGCTGAGGCTTTGTCACAAAACACACATAAGCAGTCTTTTTCTTTTCTTCTTCTTCTTTTAAAATATGTTTTTATTGATTTCAGAGATAGAAATGTCAATGATGAGAATCATTCATCAGTTGCCTCCTGCACGCCCTCTACTGGGGATTGATTGAACCCGCAACCTGAACAAGTGCCCTGAAGGGGAATGGAACCAGCAACCTTTTGGTGCATGGGAGGACACTCAACCATGGAGGTGCCTTCATTCTTCAGCTCTTTTAGTTTTTCTCAGGATTGAACTGTTTTTCCCAGAAAATTTTCTATCAGACTTTCTCATTGATTAGAAATGAGTCATTGAATAGTCACAACGTCCTGATGATTTTATTTTTTAAGTATTTGTCAATTCAGTTTCTCTTTTTTCTAATTGCCAAATCTCCTCATCATCATTCTATTGAACCAGTATCCTCCTCAAATTTACCCTCTACACAAATGCTAGCCCAATATCTTGTGTGATAGCCAGACTTAAAGATAGCCAGACACCAATGATCCTTGCCCCTTGATATTCACATCCTTGTCTGGTCCCTCCCACATTGTTCCAGGGTGGTCTGTGTGACCAATAGGATATGACAGAAGTGATGGAATTTCTTCTGAGGTCATATTATAAAATTCACTGTCTATAATCTCAGTCTACCGCATCCCTCACTTGGGAAAGCCAGCTGCCACATCCTGAGGATGCTCAGCAGCTCTATGAGCGGTCCATAGAGGGAGGAACTGAGCCCTCCTTCCACAAGCCACATGAGTGAGCTTGAAAGAGGATCCTCCGGCACCAGCTAACATCTTGAATAACATCTCACAAGAAGCCCTAAACCAAAACCACCCACCTGAGCTGCTCCCCAATTCCTGACCCACAGAAGCCATGAGGTAATAACTGTTCAATGTTTTGAGCCACTAAGTTTGAGGATCATTTGTTATTCAGCAATAAATAATGGATTCACTTAACATGAAATTGTCCTGCCTAAAACCTGTAAATGGTCCACACCACCAAGAGCACGGGACCTGGCATTGCCAGCAGGTGAGTTTTGGTCCACAGGATCCTTTTAAATATTTTGAACCGCCACTTCTAATTTGGAAGATGCCACATAAACATCTGAACATCTGGCCACACTAGCTCCACAAGTTCACAGAACACTATGGACTGACCAGGCCACTGAGTGTCCTCTACTATTATTCCCTCAACAGTAGAAAGGACACACGATGGTTGCCACCTTTTAATCTCTGTTTGTCCCATTATCTTGGTTATAACACAGACATATTCTTGTGTACTCATGTCCCTATACAAAATGGGAAAACAGTCCTGCTGGGAAAACAGTCCTCAGTTGGTTACAGCATCATCCTGTACACCAAAAAAGTTGTGGGTTTGATTCCCGATCAGGGCACATACCTAGGTTGCAGGTTTGATCTCCAGTCAGGGTGCAAAATCGATGTCTCTCTCTCACATAGATGTTTCTCTCTCCCTTCCTCTCTCTAAAATCAATAAAAACATATCCTCAGGTGAGATTTAAAAATAAATATTTTTTTTAAATGGGGAAATAAAAGAAAGATTAAAATGACTCCTTTAAAAATGGGAGAACACATTTCTTCATAAAAAAGAAAGTTTTCATGTGCTTAATATGAAAAGAAAATGTGTAAGAAATATAAACAGTTCTCAATTATCTCACTTATCTGACCTGCCTCGTCCCTTTAGACATCTCTGTTTATGATTTCAGATCTCCAGAGCAATGGTGGTTCATTGACACAGTCCATTTTCTCTGGAATCCAGTCCAGGCCAATGATTTATCATGTTCATCCCTCTTTGACTCATCACCCACTGTGAGGGTTTTATATGTCGGCTTGGCTAGGCAATGGTGTCCAGCTGTTTGGTCAAACACTAGTCCAGATGTTCCAATGAAGATATTTATAAATGTTGCTAACAATTAAATTGGTGGGCTTTGAATAATGCAGATTACTCACTAGAATGTGGGTGGGCCTCATCCAATTAGTTGAAACCCTAAGAGCTAAGATTGAGGCTTCCCCAATAAGAAGGAATTTGGCCTCATGACTGCACCACAGAAACTGTGTCTGAGTTTCCAGCCTACCTGGCCTACCGTGCTGAATTCAGACTTAAGACTGCAACACCAATTCTTATTTGCATTTTCTGGCTTCTGGCTTGTTCAACAAATTTTGGTTCTGTTTCTCTGGAGAAACATGACTACTATTCATACACTACTATTAACTCAATTGTGTCCCCCAAAATTCATATGTTGAAGCGCTAACCCCAGGGTTACGGTATTTGAGAATGAAGCCCTTGTGATGTAACTAAGGTTAGATTAGGTCATAAGGGCAGGGCCCTCATTAACAGGATTAGTGTCCTTGTAAGAGGGTGAAGAGAGCTGATAGAAACACAGAGAAAATGCCATGTGAGGACCTGTAGCAAAGGTGGCCATCTACAAGTTATGGAGTGAGCCCTCACCAGACAGTGACCTTGCTGGCACCTTGATCTTGAACTGTGAGAAAATAAATTTCCATTGTTTAAACCATTCAGTCTATGGTATTTTGTTATGGTAGCCTGAGCAGACGAAGGCACCCACTTTCCCACATTCGTGTAGTTCCTGACTCTGTCTTCCATGCCCTTGGCCATGCCATCCTTTCCACCCATGACATTTTGCCTACCTCACCCTCAGCAATGCCCACTCCTCCTCTAAGACTCAGTGCAACCATCACCTTGTCCAGGATGCTTCCCAGGACCATGCAGACTGGGGTGTGTGGCTCTCCCTGGTGATGCTCATTTTGCAGCCTTCCACCTTCAATCTACATGTTAAATTGGAATGTAATGACCTCCTTGATGTGGCTATCCAGAGGAGGAACTGTCTCTTATTCTGTCCAATAAGTGAATAAATAAATTGATGAATCCTAACATATTATTACTGAGAAGGACAAAGTGAGAGAGAATAATTTTAGGCAAAACTAGTTTTATGAAATTATCATGCAAATCACTGTAGGACAGAATAAATGCTTTGTAATTTAGGGAGAAACAGAAGGATTTTCTGGGCTTCTGGCAAAGCTTTTCCTAACTAAATCATTTCATGCACAGCTTTTGCAAATGCGTCTTCTGCTGGTCATAATTATGCGTCTCCCACCCCCCACTGTTTTGAATTACTTTGTGCTAACACCAAAATTGTTCCACAGAGAGTCGGATTTATTTGCTGAAATATGATGAGGAGAAGTGGGATAAGAGGCATACTTCACATGCGGTGCCCGTTGCTAGCACAGCTGTATTTCTGAGAAATATATTTTAGTCCTTTTGCTCCATTTCTTTTGTAATTTAATAACTGAAGTACAAAGCTCATGAAAGCTGGGAATGTGTTGGAAGGTCAGTGAGGAAAAACGTGCATGGTACAGTTAGGAGAGACAGGGGAGTTAAAATAACAGGGGAAATTGATCATTTCTGATCTTCCTGGTCAAGTTTATGGCTGTTTCAGTAAAGACCAAACACTAGCTTATATCTACAAAAAGGTAGAACAATGAACAAATTCAGGCTCAGAATTCCTTTGGTTCCTACTATAGTTATAATTATCTGTTTAAAAATTATTTTGTCTTATAAACCAATGTCACCTCAATAAATTTAATTTTAAAAAATAAAAATTATTTTAAGATCAATAAAGTAATATTTTTATGTCAATATATAAAAGCAATGGTGACACTGTTTCTGCTCTTTGAATGACAGGTCCACACCTTCAAATGCTTTTCCTCACCGAGCACAGACCCGTACATGCACACATGCCAAATGCTTCTAACAATATCTTCCTCGTGTGCATAAATGGCTCAAAAATCCACGCCCCAGAAATTCAAACAGGTCCTCAATGAAGGGCTGGCCAATTTCCCCCCTGGAGGGGCAGTAGTTTACAGTCTTTAGAAGGTATTGCATCTGTAAATGGGATGTAGATATATCTCCATGGTTTCTAGGGAATATAGTGTTATCCACACCAACACTCATGATAACACAGTGTCCCAGTTGAACTTTTTAACCAGCATGTTCAGGGGAATGAAGTCTGTTTCAGCTGAGCAGATGCATTTGTGCTGTCTAACCATCTGATGCTGAGAGCACTACAGAACACGGGCTGTGGTATCAGACCGCATTCCAGCCGTACTCAGGCTTCGCCTCACCAGGTGTGGGATCTGAGCAGGATGCTGTGCCTTCCTGAACCCCACTCTGTAAACGGAGATCAATAAAAATCCCCTGACAGCAACAATATGGAAATTAGTCCAAGCATTTGGAATAGAGATTGGCACACCAGAGATGATCAAAGATGGTAGGAAGTGTTTGTAACAGAACATGGTTGACACCATGCCTCTTGGTTCAGAATTCTGGCTGAAGCTTCAAATGAATGGGGAAGAAGCCCCTCCCTTTCCAAAGTAAAGTGATAAACACATTCCTTCAGGACTCAGTAAAGGACCAAAGAACCAATCTGGTGACCAAACTGTGTGTCTAGCATAATATATGCAATTTTTGTGCAATATGCAACTTATATATTGGTATTATATGCGCATATATATATCATATCTATGCTATATGTTTAATATCTCTATACACACATACATATATGTGAATACATGAGTTCAGTGAAACAGATGAGTGTAAACAAGATTTGCCAACCAGGGAGAAGACTGCTGTGGATTCTCCCTCCATCACCAAGAGAGGGAAGCAGGGTGCTTGCCCGCACTCTCTAGCGAAGGAAAAGAAGTCTCCGGGAAGAGATACAGAAGAGACTAGACACCCTGTAAGAGGGAGAGATTGGTCTCTTCCTCTCCAGTACAAACAATGCCTGCATGCTGTCTACACCTGCCCTCTGGAGCAGTGGCTGCAGTGAAGTATTCTTCCGAAAAGTACAAATGCTAAGCTTCAGCATCATGGGGTAGACTCAAATTTACAAAGCAGAAGTTTAAATCACCGTATTCTTTTTACTTGCATTCAGTAGCTATGATTCTATCTTCTTTCTTTCCGCCGCCTGAGCTATTTTCTGCATTATTGATCCTGCACACACCATCTAAGCTTACTACGGAAAAACACCACCGAGTATTTAGAATGTCAAAAGCCCTTGAGCAAGCATATTCACAGCCCATGGTGACGCTAAGGCTGAAATAGTGGTGCTTGGAATATGCCCGGCACCATCACTCCACATGAGGCCCTAGACAGCTGCCATCGGTTCTGCTTTGCCTCTACTGCTTACACGGAGGTGGTCATTCGGGCTGAGAAATGGCCCTATGGAGCAGCCTGCTGCTCTGCGGTTCTGTGCGTGACACAGATAGTGCCCAGTTCTCGAATGGGCAATCTACCTTCGAAGCAGATGGATGAGAGTGAAAACAGGATGGAGATCAGGATTGGGCATAGAAATATTTCAGTCTGAGGTCAAATTGGCACTTGGGAGCTTGCCACCATCTGCTGTGCCAGGGCTCCAAGCTTGCTAGTGCAGCTTGCAGATGAACTGACATTTTTAAATTTCTTAAATCCTGGGGAGAGTTTCAATATTTCTCTGTTGTTGCCAGGAAGATTATGCCTATTCTCTATCAGAAGACAGCTGAGGTCTATAGCTCTGAGGCTCCAAGATTTTACCACTAATTATTACAGGCCTGGAGTCTTTTCCTAAGGGGAGAGTGCACCGGTCATTGTGGATTCTAAAGGAGAAAATCTTATTATCTATCTTCATATTGTCTCACAGAGGCCCAAAGGCACATTTTTATGAACAGGAAACAATCAAATTGAAGGCATGAGGCCAAACTCAACTCCTGCCACTCTTGTTTCCTATGCTCTAGCCATGAAGAGTTTCTTACACTACCATCACAACCACCAACAACAATAACAACAAGACCACTAGCAGTACCATCACCCAAAACAACACAACCACCTCCAACAGCCACGACCACCAAAACCAACAACAAAACCATCTGCACCAATAATAACAAGGCCATTACTACAATCTCCATCAGCAACAACAAAGTCACCATGGCCTCCATCAACCATCACAACATAATCACCATCAATAGCCACAACAACAACACAACCACCACCACCAACAAAATGATCACCAACAAAACCACCACTGACAACAAAACCATCACCCCATATTTATTAGTTGTTCTCTTTGTCAGGTACTGTACTATGTGTAAGTGTTGTATATGAATTATTGTACTTAATCCCTGCTTACTGGTCCTCTGGATAGCTTATTCTGTCTCAGGCCTTAAAACTTTTGTGCATTTCTGCCTCTGCTGAAACCCAGTATCTCATTTCCTTCTCTAACCACACCACCACTTCTGACTCTGGAAAAATCTATTCATCCTTTAAAACTTGACGCAAGCATTTTATGGAGAATCAGGCATCTCATCTATTCCCTCTGAACTATTCTCTCACAGAAGTTACCATGTTGTAAGGTATTGCTTACCCCATGTGCTTCCAATTGTGATATAACTTCATGAAGGAGAGAGATTGTCATTATCATGTTTGTGTCTTCAATGCCACACACAACTACACATTCACTTCAATAAATAGTAAAAAGTTACATTGGAAGGACACTTGAAGCGGGTCTGAGCTTAAATTCTTATCTATCATAATAGAAGGTCAACAAAGAAAGTCAAATATTGACCTATTAATGAGTGACAGAAGATATTTACTTAGCGATATGGACATAACTATAAGACAAAATAGGTCAAAGAGTTAAAATAATTTCCCCAAACAGTGAGCCTGGATCAAGAAAGTGGGAATCTGGAGATTCTTACTTTACAATTAAGCAGATAGAACTTGGAGAGCATATATTTCCACACTTAAAGATGTGCTGCTATTCACCAAATATCACAAATTCCTATCTTTTCTTTTCAATCATTATACCACCACTAGAGGCTTCAGTGCACAAAATTCATGCACAGGTAGGGTCCCTAAGTGGCTGCCAGCAGGGGGTGCCTCCCTTCCCCCGGGGCCACCGCCAGTTCCACCCCCTGGTCAAGGGGACAATTTTCATATTAAGCTTTTATTATATAGGATAGACCATCAAGAAATCAATAGTACCCACGTTTCCAGAGGAGGCAGCATGGAGTGTGGGTAGGACCTCAGATCTGGGCAGCTGTCCCAGCTCGCCACTTGCCAGCCATGTGACACTGGGAAAGGTATTAACCTCACAGAACCTCAGTTAATACATCTATGCAGTGAGGATAACAATGCCTACCTGCCAAGATTTTTGTGAGAATTAAATGAGGTGGTATATTCAGAATACTAAGCACAAAGTAGCAACTCAGCCTGTTACTGAATGCTCTCCTTACTTCCCACCCCTAAGTATCAGCTCCAGAGATATTTCTGCAGCACCCATAGGTCACCTGGGCAAAGCCTATGAGTCGCTACCTGATTGTGTATGTCTGAATTTTTTCAAATATCCCTGTGGCCCTTTATCAAACTTTTTAAAGCTCGTCTTCGTATATCTTTACCTTTGGCTCTTGTGTGTGTTCTCAACTTCTCTAATAACAATTTTTGTATTTGGGGCTAAACCCACTATTTCTGCTTTCTCTTTGTCTTCTACATATCAGGGCCTTGTCACTCTACTCAGAGCCCAGTTTTCTCTGTGCTTGTGTCTAAGGCAGGGTTTTTCAACCTCGGCACTACTGACATCTTGGGCTGAATAAATCTTTGTTGTAGGAGCTGCTCTGTGCATTGTAGGATGTTTAGCAGCATCCCTGGCCTCCATCCAACACATGCTAGCAGTTCCCCACAGCTTGTGACAATGAAAAATGTTTGTAGACATTGCCAAATGTCCCTTGAAGGGCAAAATTGCTTTCAGTTGAAAACCACCGTTCTACGCTGGGCTTTGTCCCCACGGACATGTCTTCTCCTCAGCCCTTTGCTTTCTCCTCGTCTGGGTTTCCCAAACCCTCAGGGAACACCCTATAAATGCCTAACCGGAATCTTCCACCTCACCAAAGGCACCGAGGAGCCCTGCCACCTGCTCTCACCTGCTGACCCCCCTGGTGGCACTGGTTAGGGATGACACCACCAGTCTGGTGTGATGGCCAGCTGTGCTTCTGGGCACTGCATTCTAGATGCTGTCCACTCTCTTGGTCCTAGGGGAAGCTTTTATACTGGACTCATGAGAAAGGAAAGAAAGGAGTAGTGTCCCAGCAAAGTACCACCGGGAATAGTGTCATGGACATAGAGCGGACTGCCCTCTCCGGTTCTTTCCTTCTCCCTTTGGAATGATCTCACAACCTTTGACCCGTGGACCATGGAGCACATCTCAGACCTTCAGGCATGTGACTGAGAATCTCATTCATCACTTTACAGAAAGGCTTCCTCATGAAGACTTAAGGGAGAAATAGCTCTTCCCTTAGTGTCAGCTACTTTCCTGACCAGTTTAAGCTTTCTTGATTTTAAACTCTGGCTACTTTTGTTTGCACCTTCCCATTGGCCACACTGGGTGCAGAACCAAGTTATGGTTCACCTCCCTCCACCTGTAAGACTATCTTCTCAGGCAGCCCTCCCTCTGGCTCTATTTTAATTCTGGACTCTTTGTTCTTTAGTTGGCTTCCCAAAAATGCTTCTCTTATATATTGCTAAATTTTTTATTATATTGAAATAGTATATCCTCTTAAGCCATTTCCATCATCCTCCACAAAGAGATAGAACATAAATAATCAATCTGCAAAAAGAAAAATTTTGGCCAATTGTTTTTTCCAAAGGGGGGAAAAATCTACATTAAATTCTGACCCACCATGTATGGATTACAATGTAGTCTTTGTGTTGTTCCGAAGAAAATCTATCAATAAATATAGCATTTTCTGGTGAGCCTTTGAGGCAAGTTATATGCTTGTGCATAAGACAGGGAATAACTGATAAGTCCCTGATATTATAGAATCAGGCTGAGTATAAGAATAACCTCATTTCTTCAGTAAACATGACTTCTTCTTGCCAGACATTTACAAGCAGGTATTCTCTGTTGATATGGCTCCAGGGCCAAATCCTAAGTGCAAACCACGTGCAGCTACCTGGCTAGATGCTGGGTGAAGAGTTAGAAAATCGTTATGGATATGGAAAAACCTCTCTCAGAGGACTTTATAATTTAGGAAAAATCCTGATTGCAATGTAATTCTTCTAGAGTAGTTATAAAATCAGGGGGTTCAGAATTATGGACTCTGTGAAGGTAGACACCAAGCCCAGGGTGGAAGGGAGACAATCCATTGTGCTGTCTGTTTTGAACATGGTATTGCTTTTCTGTGGGTAGCATGCAGCCAAGGGGGGCACTGGGTCACTGAGCTGCCTAAATATGTGGTGTACATAGTGATAGAGGGAGGACTCCTGAGAGAATGGGGTAAACTAGGTGATGGAATCCTAGAACCTGTGGGGTGTGATAGCTCTTAGATTCTCCAGATTAAAATTGGAACTTTTAAACAGAGAGGGTTAAACAGTAAGGCTTCAGTGCCCAGCCAGCATGGCTTAATAGTTGAGTGTTGATCTGTGAACCAGGAGGTCACAGTTTGATTCTTGGTCAAGGCACATGCCAGGGTTGTTGCAGGCCTGATTCCCAATGTGGGGGCAGGTAGGAGGCAGCTGATCAATGATTCTCTCTCATCATTGATGTTTCTCTCTCTCTCTCTCTCTCCCCCCCCTCTGAAATCAATAAAAATATATTAAAATAAAAAATATTTTTTAAAAAAATGGTAAGACTTCATCAAGCAAGTGTTCCTTAGATAAGAAAATGCAAATCAGCAAATGCATTCAAGCCCTGTTTTCACGCTGGTGCACCTACAGATGAAGTTTTTCATGTAAGCTGTGAGCAGCTGAGGGACACCTTTTCAGTGTTTAAAATGGGATCTGCAAATTGCACTGCTCCATTGCTTCGGGAAGTATGACCCAATTGCTTCACATCAGTGGTAAAAGCAGTAATTTCAAATTCAGGACACAGCGATTCCTGAGCACCACACTGACACCCAAGAAACAATGCAGACACTCAGTTGGCACCCAGATGACCCCACCTGCACCACCAGAATTGCTTTGTTCACACCCTATTATCAAGCTTTCCACACTGAGTCAGCTCATTTTTTTCATCCCATTCCTGAATTGAGAGGAGGTATTGTCTTATATTCAGCTTTGTTTCTTAGGACCCTAGTCAGAAAGTGGACATTCCCAATAAATGGTCATTTAAAACACAGAGCTGATGAAAAGAAGCACTATTTGTCTCAGATGATACTTCTCAGTATTAACTGGCATTGCCCCTCCATAATGGAATTTTTATCCCTCTGCTCCATTTCGGTAACCAGAAAGAATTCAGGAGCACAGATAAGTGTGTCAGCACAAAGCAGTGAAAATGTTCTGGAGTTTTACAAGTCCAGCACCCAAGTAAGAAGCCTGTCTACCCTTGCTCCCAGGAGAGATAAGGATGCCTCGGTTGCAGGGAGGACAATCAGAGTGAATGCATGGGAGCTAAGATGCTGGGAGGGCTCTAAGCAGAGGGTGGCACTGGGCTTTCTGCAGACCGAACCTCAGGGTGCTAACAAGGATTTCAGCATGGTTGGGGGTTTGAGTCTGGCCCAGGTAGAGCCTAAGGAAGCAGCAAGACCCAGAGTAGAAATGCTTGCGTGGGTGTCTTGCTAAAGGACCTGAGGCAGGCTTGCAAAGTCACCAGGGTCCCAGTGAGGTGTGGAAACAGCCTAATACTCAGGGCACCCGGCGTGGCATGGAAGCCACCACACTTAGCCTCTTGAGGTTGCAATGGCCCAGTGTGTATGTGTGTAGGAAGAGGCAGAACAGATGTAAGGCAGTCACCAGATCTACAGATGAATCATGCAGAAATGGGGGATGATGCAGAGACACAGGGAGGCCTGGAAAGCAAAGATCAAAGATACAACAGGAGATGCTGAGAATTCTGGACAAACAAGTACCAGATAGGTCCGCCCCATCATCTCTCACAACCCCCCTAGAACTTAAATATAATACCTGAAATATTGAGATAACCCTAAGTAGGCAAGCATGTTTACTACCCCATGGAATGGAGTCACAAGTTAAATTAGGGGAGGGGGATCATTTCTTGCACCAAAACAGTGCAGATTGAAATCTACCCAGATACTGGTAAGACCTGTGTAGCCTGAAATATGCAAATGAAGGTGCATTGAATTGGATTTTAACACAGTGTTTGATGGTATCATGACTGAAAGGGCAATAACAAAGAAAGTTCCAATACAACACTGTTTACACAGTATTTGCACTACCTGAAATCCACGTGCTTATAGACAAAATAATCCAACCTTCCCTACATTGTCACTGTCGAAGAATGCTATTGTGTGTCTTCCGTTTTCAAATACTCAAGGGGGAAAAAAAGGTCAGGACTCTTTAAGAAGTCAAGTGTGCACAAAACTAATTTACTCGGATTTATGGAAGCTTGCCCCTCCCAGCAAGGACCAATCTGTGTGAATGTAAACAGTGAATTTGTAATGGGAGCTGCTGGGATGCAGGGGGTAAGGAACAGAAAAGACCATTCCCAAGTAAGCCCTGGCCAAGAAGAGTGAAATCAGAGGAGCGTTCGTGTCCTCTGCTTATCCTCTTCCAAGCCCAGATGCCAAGATCTGGGAGCCTGGAATTTGAAAGACTCAATACACTCGCTTTTTGTAGAAAACCAGGGGCTTCATGGATCCCAGATAAGGAAGAACCAGATGCTGACCCAGCAGGGAAACTGAGTCCCAGAGGGGAGTGTAACCTGCTTTCTGGTTTAGGACTGAGGAGAGACCCCCTAACACAGATAGGAGGCAGGTCAGTGTCAGCCCAGGAGACCAGGCTCAGAAAGGAATAAGCCTGAGCATCCACCTAAGCCATATAGGCCCTTCCATATGGTCCTTGCCTTTCAGCCCATCTTGTGAATACTCACACCCTGAGGTAAAGCCATGGTGGGCCCAGGTGTGAATGACCCACAGACCAGGCTCGCCATGGATGTGTGTATGTAGTTGGCAGGGCATGGCTGTCCAAGACCACAGAAATGAAGGTCTAATAAAGAAGGAACGCATCCTCCTGCCTGAGGGATGAGAAGACCTCAGTCTCTGAGAGCATAGGGAAGTCCCTGGAGAACGAGGGTTGGTCCTTCGGTGATGCCAGCATGTAGAGCATCCTGACTTCTGCCTCCTGACCATGAACCTGCACAGTGAGTCATGCTCATGACCAGTTTCAATTCCTGCCTTACTGACCACATGTGACACCACTTTTCCCCTAACTAGGACCCCTGTTTATTCCTGGACACATCTCCTAGTGACATACTACTACTACCCTGCCTGCCAAGAATGTCTGAGAAGTTGTGAAGAAGCTTCTAGAAACCAAACCTGGCACAAGGCCCTTCCTTACCTGGAATGGAGAAACCAGGTTAGACGAGGCTCAAGTAAAACCAGAGGCAGTGTAGCAATGAGGCACATACATTTCTCCAAGTGCTTTAAAGTCTACCTTAGCCTAGCAATTCTTTACAAGGTTAATGATTAATGACCAGTGGCTGTTATTTCAGAGTAATACTGACACTTTCATCCTCAAACACTCACTGGACAGAAAGAAGACGACAATCTGCCAATATGTGGGCTGACTCAGTGACCTCTCTGCAGAAAAGTGGAAAGTGTATCATGTTTTGAGTTAGTTTATTGAGCAGCATTGCTTTTCCCCCTGACTTTTTTCACTCTTCATGGTGATCCCCATAGACATCTTCCTATAATTCTGTGTAATGAAACTGTGCAAGTGGTACAATGGCAGACAGGTAGATAAAGGAGGCAGAAATTCAGAAGAGGAAATGGTGGGAAAGGAAATAGTTTATAAAAAATATAAGTGGGGGGGATGGGGGTAATGGGGGAATAAGGACACATATGTAACACCTTAATCAATAAAGAAATTAAAAAATATATATATAAGTAGTAACTCCTTATTTTTTTAAAGCCATACTGCTTAGTATCTATTTATATAAAAGGCTAAGTGACCATCCAACCGGCTGACTGGCTGGTACATATGACACACACTGACCACCAGGGGGCAGATGCTCAACACAGGAGCTGCTGAGCTGTGGTGACTTGGCAGCAGCGGATTTCAGGTGACACACCCTGGAACCAGAGAGGAGGGAGCCTGATTCCTTGCAGGGCCATGCCATTGCACCTTCAGCCATGGATTACATTGTTGCTGGGGCACTGTTGGCCCCGAATCTGGTTTACTGCCAAGCTGTGGTGACTTGGCAGAGGCATTTCTCAGGTGATGCACCCTGGAACCACAGAGGAGGGAGCCTGATTTAATTTCCTTTCAATGTGCACGCATCCATGCACCGGGCCACTAGTATCAATATAAAATCATAGAAAAAAGTGGCAATGCTTGCTATTGCTCTATGTATATCTCTAGATTTTAATTTTGCAAAAGATACAAAGATGGCTTTGATGCAGATGGATTCCAGATATTGCTGTGATACGAAGATGAGGCTCCAGCAGAACCAAGGTTTTTCTTCCAAAGTTTGGTTTCTCTACCACAGCTGTCTCTTGGAACCTAACAGAGAGGTTGACAATTAGGCATGCGAAGATAAAAACAGCTTGGCTTTGAATAAAGGGAAATTGTTACAAAATCCTGATCTTCACAAAATGACTTTTGGAAATAAAGTACAAGGCTTGGTATCAAATATTATCTACATAAAGCTAAAGCAGCAAAACCAGGCAGGTATGCTGTACCTGTGCAGGTAAATCCAGGTAAAGACCATCAGGGGTTCAGCATGTTCTCGCTGTTCATGAGCTGCTCACCAGCAGGACAAATGGCCTGCTAGGACTCAGACACCCAGGGCTGTGTTGGCTTTGAGGAGAGCTGGGTAGCATCCCACCTCCCAGAGGAGACGCCACGGTGTGATGGATGAACCTGTGCTCCCATGCATGTCCATCAGTGGACAGTACCTTCCCCAGCTGAGCACACCCGGAGCCCTCTCCTCCTTCTCCCTCACTCCTTGCGGCCAGTTCACTGCCGCACCCTGTTGATATTCTGCTTCTCTTGGTCTGATGACTCCTCTCTCTGCCCACCACCACTCATTCATGGCTATGTCATCTCTGCTTAAATCTCCTCACAGACCTCTCCGCCTCCACTTCTCCCTCCCTCAGCCATGTCTGTCCCCCACACCAAAGCCAGACTGAACTTCAGGAAACACGCATTTGAATATGGCACCTCCCTCGTGGCTCCCTCTCCCTCACATCTTCTGCTGTTCTCATGGTGATGACTAACATCCCACGTCTGCCCTACCACGCTCAGTTTCAACATCCTGCTCTCTGTACTCTGCCATGCTGGCCACCCCTCTGTGTCTTCTAGGAACCCTCTGCCACC